>NC_088691.1:58985563-60235563 GCF_028017835.1 Emys orbicularis
CCAGGCTGGCCTAAGAAAAAGCCAAGAGTGCAGTGACTTGAGGTTCTTAGGGTTCCCATTCTGTCTGCTGTTCCCTGGGGTTAAATTGAACTGTCTCTCTGAGAGAAGAATCCTAGCTACTGATCCACCAACACCACTTCCTCTAGCTTTTCTTGGTAGTCTGTCATCATAGTAGTGACCTGGGCCCCAAACAAACAACCTAAAGCTGCCCAGGTGCAAAATCTTCCCACTTCATTGCTGCCAGGTTTTGCGGGTTAGGGAAGTCCAAAGTGAACACCATAGACCCTGCAGTTTCCTGTGCATAGGTATCCTTCCTCTCATTATAAAAATGGATTTTCCTGCAAGCCCATTCTTCTTCATTGTTGCAGATGCCAAAGTGAAAGTTCTTATGAATGGCAGAGGTAAATATTTCCGGAGAGTGTTTGTGAAGGAACAGTAATCCAATTACAAACACCAGGGATGGATGTGTGGTTAAAGGCATTGCCAAATTCAGTGTGCTTAGGCTTCACTTGGCTACCACATTTGGCAGCACAACAACACAAACACAGCCTGTATCCTGGATGATGGCTTTAGTGGTCACAAGTTAAAGGGTAGCCACAGCCTATAATAAATCAAAGTATAAATCATGAAGGAGCATTCAGCCAGTCGACTCTCCTATTGGGCTTGATGCCCTCAGATGTCAGAGGGGGGCCTTGCACAGTGGAATGTTGTTATTCACCATGAAAAACTTCTTCAAAAGTTGGTTCTTCTTGGTGAACTTCATAATAAGTTTATAAACTATGCTGCTATTCAGCTCCATCTGGGTCACTGGCAGCCTCATTGACAGTTCAGACAACAGGAGAATGCCATTCACTCTTGCTTTGCAGCCTGTCTATAACCCAACGTCTGAACTGCTTAGGAGGTGACATCATTTAATTCCGCTGGAGATGACCTCTGAGGGGGGTTATAAACTTACAAGAGAGGAAATTTTTTCTCTTTACAGTGTTTTGAAAAGCTTCCCATTAACTCAACCTGTCATGCTAGCAAATCTATTATCTCACTGCCAGAGAGAGGAGGGGGAAGGCGATCATAAGAAATAAGCTGATATGGAGCAATAGTAAATGGATAGTAAGAGTCAGCCCACACTTGGTATATTTTAAAATACTGTCCAAGTAATCGGGTAACCCAAATTACTTCCCATTGTCTGTGTGAAATATATAAGGACTTACTGGGCCAAACTATCTGAAACCAACGGAGTGGGCTTACATTAGCAAATGTAGCCCTTTAATAGAAGATGACTTTGACAGGTGGTAGTTAAGGTTTTGTGACCAAATTCATCCCTGGTATGGCTCCATTGGTGTCAGTAGATGGATGATGCATAATTAAAATGCTGGGGCAGAGATAAGGAGAGCAATGGGGAGTTAGAAGTGCTTTACTCGATGGGGAATTGTCTCGTTATAAAAAATCCTCTTCTGAAGCCCTCCCATGGCAGTCAACAGGCCTATGACATGCCGTGCAAAGTGGCTCTCCATACCTGGCACAGAGGAGCCTAAACTTGTTGGCTAATACATTTTGGGCAGTAGTTTCATGCAAGTTCCTTCAGGTAGAAAAAGGGAGACTGGCTACAAGCACTGGCACATAGCTGTGGGTGGCACAGAGCATTTGAACTATCTCAGTCATTTAGGAAAAAGCTTCTACGTTTACTCCCTGCATCCAGCACATGAAAGTCACTGTTACATTCTTCAGTCTTATCCACAGCTAGTGCTGAAAGTGTTTGAACTGGAGTTAGGTGTGAAACCAAGTGCCATCTGCCAAGCTCTTGCTGTCTGAAGCGTTACCACAGCTGTCTTCATCTTGGTTATGTGCACTTCAGCAGTTTGTTCAATGGATGAATAGCACGCTGTCTGTGTCACTACTCGGGCACTGCATTTCCATAGGGATGCAGAAAAATACCCTCTTCTTAAGAGTTGGAAAAGATTCAGGTAAGTGCCCAACTCCCTTTACCCTAATAGATCTTCCCTCTCAGCAGGTCTGGGGATCTCTTCTAGACCAGCTGCTTCCCTCAGATTTGGTGAGTTTCATCTCTTGTGGGGTCAGGGCAATGGATTCTGGGGAAACCCCAAGTGCATACAAAACTGGATGAGCAGCCAGAGCACAGCAAAGTGAATACTTGAATCAAAATAAACCTCCATGGACTCTTTGCAGAGTACGGAGCTGCATGAGGCAGGGGGAATGGATGAGCTGGCTAGACTGGAAAAGGTGATGGAGAAGGGCTTCTTCTCCAACTCTCCTATTAATACCTTGATATCTCTTCTCTATTGTCATGCTCTATATACTAGGGTTCATAGTGCTGCACGGCATCTCTGGGCTTATTGAGGTTGAGATCAAGTTTACTGCATACACCAGTGAATTCCACAGCAATGAAGGGAGTGAATGGGTTGCATGTTGCTATAAAGCCACCCCTTTGCAAAAAAGTGGTGTTCAGGAAGGAAGTCAGGATCCAGCGGCTGTCAGCCAGACCCCTCTCAATGATCTTGCTACTGCCGACAGAGGATGCTGCCATGGGCCTACCCCGTTTCAAACAGCAAGAGAAGAGGCTTGGTCCTTCTTAAAGATCTCACTGCTCTGGAGGAGGGAAGGGGTTGAGGTTGCCCATCGGCCAGTCACCCCCTTCTCTAGCAGCAGGAGCCTCAGGAAGCGAGAGAAGACTGACAGCCTCTCCTTCCCTTATCTCCTTCTCTGGAGAGTACTATGGGAATAGGCTTTGCCCAAACATCCGTGTGCTCTACAGATGGAGTGGAGAAGCAGCCCACCATCACCCACTACCTGCAAACATGCTGCCACTTGAGTGAGAGGGAGGGAGCAGTCTCCCATAGACTAGGGTGACCATCCGTCCCATTTTTAAAGGGACAGTCGTTTTGGGGGACTTTTTCCTTATATAGGCGCCTATTACACCCCACCCTCTGTCCCGTTTTTTCACAGTTTCTATCTGGAAACCCTACCATAGACCCCTCCCCACCTCCAGAGAAAGGAGGCAGCAAGCCACCATCAGCTCCCCTGGAGATGGCATTAAAGTGACTGGAGAGAAGGCAGTGGTGTACAACTGGCTTTCCTAGCCCTAACATTGTGCTGCTTCCAAGGAAGAGCAAGGAGCTGGCTGCCCTAAGCTTCCTGGTGACCTTGCTTCTCTCAATGGAGGAGCTGGCCCCATGGATGAATTGTGTTGTGGGACTATATTCTGTGGCAGACAATGAAGCAAGATTACCTGCAAGTGCATAAGCACAGAGCACTATGGGCCCAGATTACTGGGGTGGTAAACTTGGGAGGCGTGGAGGAAAACCATTCCGTAAAAGGATGGCTATCAGAAGGCCTTAAGAGGAGAGAGAGAGAGAGAGTTATATGCATTGAGAGGGCGCACCACCCTTCAGCTGGGGCAGGCAGGACCAGGAACCTAGCTCAGGTTCCTTTCTTGCTGGTGCCAGACAAAATACCCAGGAACATTCCTTTAGTGGTCAGATAGAAAAGCAAGTTTGTGGCTTACCTGGGACTTTCACACAGATGACTATTAATAAGCTAAGTTCCTGACTTCAGACTTGTGCCCAACTTTAGATGGATTTCTCATGCAGAGAGAGAAAGCAGAGTGAGGTGATTGTGATGAAGACTGCAGTAATTGGCTTAAAATCAAGTGGCATTGCTGCATGGTAAATTTATCCTTTAATTACTCTGTGTAAAAAGTGACTGAACACATGTTTAGAGAGAGAGTTTGCAAGTCGGCAGAATGAAAATGTGCTTCTAAATGCATCTTGTGCTTGACTATTTCCTTGGGCTTTTGCCAACATTCCTTTTACTTCTCTTTTTCTTTTTTAACCCATAAATCAACATGAGTCTCATCTACATTTGCAAGCCCATTACTGCAGCCACTTATTAATTCTGCCCTGAGTTGAAGGCCTCTGAGCTTTTAATGCATAGTGGCTCCTGCAAACACTGAAATGATAGGGTCTCTTCTTTACACATAAACCTTTGCCTGCTTTCGAAAATATCTGATTGAATCCTGAAATGCTTCAGCTCAGGTGAGCTGTATTCCCCTAGTAAAAATAGTATCCATTAATTCCATTAAGTTATTGGATGAAGATTATTTGCCACCCATAAAAAGGCAGAGGCAATATTTAATAAGAGTGGTTTACAAAAAATGATAATTCCAGATGTTGGGGAGGGGGGAGAAACTTCTGCCTTTTCTACTTCTTTGCGTATGCACAACGTGCCTCAGATGGCATATGACCAGCATCTTCCGCTCCTTCTCTACTCATGCGATATATTTAAAATAGCAAAATCTGGTTTATCTAAAAGGAAAGGACCTGGCCTCCCCAGGAAAACTTTGAACTTTAATTTCAGTGCTGATACAACCAAGCGACAAGGACTTTAGGCCGCCTGTGAAGGGAGGAAAGAAGGCAGGGCCGGCCCACAACATTTTGGCACCTGAGGCAGGGAGCTCAAATGACGCCCCCATGCCCCCTCGCTTGGGCCAAAACTTTGAAAGGTCTCAATTTTGCCTTCTTCCTGTTCTACTTCTCTCATGGTACTGCTCTGCTACCTACCCCAATAAAGGAGAACTAACAACTTAAAATGCCTTGTTCAAAAATTTTAAGTAACACTTAATTTTTAAATGCCTGAACAGCAAATGTAACTTTTTTTGTCTGCATAGTAAACACTGGCATTTTTATCTGTTTGAATAATCAAAGTGGTGCTTTCTGTGCCTTCTTGGTTGCAAAGATTTGAACTGCTTCCTGAAGGTCCACAGCCTGGGCCAGCTCATGCTCTATTGAAATGGTTGCAAGGCCGACCAACCTCTCCTGTGTCATTGTGGAGTGTAGATGTGTTTTTATTAACTTCAGCTTGGAGAAGCTGCGTTCTCCACTGGCAACTGTTACAGGAAGTGTTAGAAGTATGTGCAGAGTTACAAAAGCATTTGGAAAGAGGGTGGTCATCTTATTTGTGCACATATATTCCAGAACAGCCTTTGGAGTTGATCCTGCTGAAATGTATCTTGAAAGGGCTTTCAGTTCATCACCTAAATCACTCACATCAATATCGCGCATGTCATCATGTGTCAACACTGTCTCTAGTGCCCTGCATTGCTGGTGTAGGTCTTCTTCAGGTATAGTGAGGAGTTTTGGAATATCATACAACATCCCAAATATACTGCTGTGTTCCTTGAGCTGCATGAAACGTTCTTCAACTGACTGTGTTGCACAATCTAGCAACTGGTTAAAGAATTCAACTTTGAATTGTTGTTTGGGGTCTCTTACGGGATTATCCTGTGCCTCGTAATCAAAATGTCTTCTTCTTCAGTGACTCTTGTATTCTTGAATGGGTGGGAAAATAGCTTCAGTGTGAAGTTCCTCTGCCAACTTTTGTGCACTCTTCAGAACATTTTGAAATCCCTCATCTGACCGGTAAGACTGTAGGTATGACTTTGCTTTGTCCAGTTGTTCCATTGCTCCAGATATATCAAGGTCAACACCTTGGAGTCTCTTGCTTACAACATTTATTTCAAACAGTATGTCATGCCACAACACTAAGCCACACAGAGATTTGAAGTTATGTATGTTTCTGTTAATTCCATTTCCCTCTGCCACTGTTCTCCCACGAACAGTTCCTGTCATAGCATTATCCTCCATAATGACAACTATGGCATCATCTATCTTCCCAATTTGGTGTTTGATAGGCTTTATTGCCTCCACTCGACTTTCCCATTGTGTAGCACTCATTGGTTTCAGTGTCAGAGAGGATGTTCCCAAATGTTGCTTCAAAATTTGCCATCGATGAGTTGATGCAGAGAAAAATACATAGATTCTTTGAATTACATTAAAAAATTCAGCAGTCTCACTAGAAGCTGATGCTGCATCACTGACCACCAAGTTCAATGAATGAGAACTGCACGGGACAAAAAAAGCTCAAGGGCTTAACTCTCGGATTCATGTCTGCACTCCTCTGTTCTTTCCTCTCATGTTGGCACCATTATTGTAGCCCTGACCTCTCATGTCAGCTATCGCAATTCCCGTATCTTCCAACTTTTTAAGAAGCACTGTAGTGAAGCGGCCTGGCTCCCGACGGCCCCAGAGGGAGAGGAGCCAGAACAGCCACCCCCGTGGGCGGAGCCAACCCCAGAGAGGGAGGAATTAGAACCGCCACTCAAGGGGCGGAGCCACCACCCCCTGTTCCCGCCCCCCGGAAGTCAAGGGGCGGGACAGGAAGTATAAAAGCCCGGCCCCAACACTCAGTTGGAGCCGAGCGGCCGGAGAGGACAGACGCTCCTGCTCGGGCTCCTGCGAGACGGAGCCTGCCCCGAGCCCGGTACTTGGACGCCGACGGACCGAGCCTCCCCAGAGCCAGGCACCCAACCACCCAGCGCCGCTCCAACCTCCCGCTCGGCAGGTACCCCGAGGTGGACCGGCCCAGCCTGCCCCGAGCGCGGTACCCCGAGGTGGACCGGCCGAGATTGCCCCGAGGAAGGTACCCCGAGGTGGACTGGCCCAACCTGCCCCGAGCGCGGTACCCCGAGGGGGACCGGCCGAGATTGCCCCGAGGAAGGTACCCTGAGGTGGACTGGCCGAGCCTGCCCCGAGCACGGTACCCCGAGGGGCCACCCGGACCTGAGCCGGACCCGAGACCGGAGGAGCGGCCCGACCTAGACGACCCCCAGCAACCCGAGGAGCCCATGGTGTGGGACCCCGCTGCCGAGCCCAGCGAGGAGCAGGTACCCATGGAGGAGGAGATGGGAAGTAGCCCGGGGATAGCAGACCCCGAGCCTATGTCAGTGTGTTGCGGGCAGGATCCCCACTGACCCCGCGGCAGACGGACTGCTGCGGATAGGGCCCCGGGCTGGAACACAGTGGAGTGGGTGGGCCTGTGTTCCCCCCTGCCACCCCACGCTGGGTGGCAGTCTCTCCTCCTCCCTGCATGAGGGCCTGAGCCCTGAAGTACTGTGTGTTTGCTGCCCCGCCCTGATTGAGGGCCTGGGCTTAATTTACTGACTTTGGTACTGTGTGTTTGCTCAGCCCCTACCTGAGGGCCTGAGCCTAGGACTGCTACTTGCTGCCCCGCCCTGATTGAGGGCCTGGGCTTAATTCACTGACCTTGGTCCTGTGTGTTTGCTCAGCCCCTACCTGAGGGCCTGAGCCTAGAACTGCTGTTTGCTGCCCCGCCCTGATTGAGGGCCTGGGCGTAACTTACTGACTTTGTTCCTGTGTGTTTGCTCAGCCCCTACCTGAGGGCCTGAGTCTAGCACTGCTGGTTGCTGCCCCGCCCTGACTTAGGGCCTGGGCTGACCCCAACTGACCCAGTCCCTGGTTAAGGGCCTGGGCCCCAGAGAGAGACTGATTGTTTGCAGCCCACCCTGACCCAGGGCCTGGGTTGCGGTTACCGGCCTGCTCACTCCCTGACTAAGGGACTGGGCTTACAGACTTTGTGAGTGCTCCGCTCCCGCGACCAGGACCGGAGCCCCTTGAACCCCAGGGGTATCACCCCGCCCTGAGCTAGCACACGGGCTTATTTGACCGGGCAAGTGTTCAGCTCCGGCTGCCTGAACCAGAGCTTAGGACCGGTATACTGCCCAGCCCTGTCTGAGGGCTGGAGCTCCTTGCAGCCGCAGGGAGCCTTTTGTTTAGCCCCTGCCTAAGGGGCGGAACCCTTAGACCTCCCGGATACGAGGTCTGACTTGGCCGTACAGTGAAGCGGCCTGGTGCCCGACGGCCCTTAAGAGGGCGCAAACCCCCTCACCGGACTATTACAAGCACATTTGTCATACCAGCTCCTGCAGTATCATCAATGTCAATAAATTCTAGAAAATGCTCTCTGACAGTCACCATTGCAGGGACATTTTCACTAGGTACTGTTGTTGTTACAAAATGCACCATTAAAGTCATTTGTTCCGTAAGGCTGATGTCAGGTGTGCAGTCGAGAATAACAGAGTAATATCTTGCTGACTTCAGATCTGCCACAATCTTCTGTTTGACTTTTGTTGCCAGTAACTGTATGATCTCATTTTGAATTGTTTTTCCAAGGTAGTGGTGGTGTGTGTACATTTCTTGGGTGGTGACTCTTCTTAGATGCTCCTGGAGTACAGCATCAAACTCAGCCGTTAACGCCACAATTTTAACGAAGTTTCCATTGTTTGGTACATACAGCTGATCTGAAGTGCCACGCAGTGCTAGGTTTTGGGTAGCAAGCATTCTCACAATGCCAATGAGCCTTTTCAGAACATTTTGCCAGTAAAGAGACTCTGATGCAATCTTCTCTTGATGCTGATCATCTATAGTGGCCTTTAACCTTAGTCTCATCTCAAGCTCTTTCCACCTATGGAATGCTCTCTGGTGATTTGCTGCCTTCTCATGGCAAGCCAGATTTCTAGCCAGATTTTTCCAGTCCTTTGTTCCTGTAGAACCCAATGTGGCTGGAACATTAGACTGGAAGAGTTTGCAACAAAAATAGTATGCAGCATTCTGGGTTTTTGAGTACATAAGCCATGGCCTCTCCACTTTGTCCCCATTGGGGTTGTCACGCCAGTAATGTGTTGGATGGAAACTTCTATTTTCATTGTCTTTGGGGAACATGAAATTTTTCACTTGCTGTGGCCCATGCAGTACAAGGAAGTTCCTCAGGCTACTGCTCAAATGGCTCCACAGTCCTGGATCATCTAGACTTAAGGAACTAAACTCAGCAGCAGCTATTTCTTGCGCCTCCACCACACTCTTCTCTGATCTACACTTTTCTTCAGGAATGTGCATGGTTACATCCATTTGAGATGGAGATATGGATGCTGCAGTAGCTGCCAGGTCACCTACACTCTGACTAACTGGAAGATCAGGCATCTCCTCACCACTCACATCCTCACTGGGGCAGGAAGGCTCACCGTGAACATTTGTGTCTATGTATCTCAGGAGAGCTCCTTCCTGCTTAGATAGAAAAGCTTCCTTTGCTTGCTTGCTTTTTCTGAATGCTGCCCCAGAGGGGCGTTTTCTTCTTTCACTTATGACTGCTGTTCTGTGCCAGCTATAGTGGCTCTCAACTCTCAATTTAAGGGGACAAATAAGCAGGCTGGTAGCAGGGCCTGAGTGAGGGAAGATATCAGTGTCTTAAGGGCCTAACTGGCTCCTACTACTTCAGCTGACTACCTGTTCTCCTCAAGTGGGTTCAGGGAAGCAGCAGGAAACAGGAAGCTCCCTGAGAAGCTGTTGTTAATCGGTCCAATCTCCTGGGGGTGCTAGAGAGGTACGTAAGAGGCTCCTTCTCCTCTCTCTCCCTGCAGCTCCTGCTGCTTTCTGTTATTCCCTCTCACCTTTTCTTCTGCCTGCCTGTTATGTCTCTTGTGCTCTCCTTCCCCCAGCACAGCACTCCACCATCTCTGTGCATCTGGAGCCGAGAGAATGCAGATGCACCAGCAGAAGACACAATTTTCTACACTCTGGGTCCCTAGTGGTGTCCCCCCCTCCCCGCCCCCCCCCCCTCCCCCAGCCACAGTCTGGCACCTGAGGCGGCCGCCTCAGTTCGCCTCATGGTAAGGCCAGCCCTGAAAGGGAATGAAAATAGCTATCATGCTTTTATCACAGAGCACTCATGAACTACTATCATGTCAAACTAACTATACATTCACTTAGCTAAGATTCTCCAAGTGAATAAGGCCCTCATTGAAATGCTGCACCCTACTGGCTTTCTGCTGCTTTTGGAGTCATTGAATGAATGATAATGGACAAAACTTCTTCAGCGTTGAATAAGTTAATGTCCAGAGCATCTTACGAGCGATGGTGGTCATGAATTACCACCCTAATGGGATGGTGTTTCAATTCAATAAGACCAGTGCTATGTTAACACTTAAGGCACTTCAGGCCAGGAAATCTCTCTTATGTGGTGTCTGTACAGTTTACAGCACAAGGGGGGCCCTGATCTCAGAGTGGGTCTTGAAGTAATGTCAGTTGAATGCCCTGTGCAGTTTACTAATAACCCAGTTTTAATCCCTAACTGCAACTGTGCAAACTCTGCCTGGGATCTAACAGTGAATCAGGGTGGTTCTTGTATGCGATCGGAGAGCCTGGAGATTACAGTATGTCCTCAATTACACTTTAATGCAGGGGTCGGCAACGTTCGGCATGTGGCTCGCCAGGGTAAGCACCCTGGCGGGCCGGGCCAGTTTATTTACCTGCTGACGCGGCAGGTTCGGCCGATCGCGGCCCCCACTCGCCGCGGTTCGCCATCCCGGGCCAATGAGGGTGGCGGGAAGCGGCGCGGGCTGAGGGATGTGCTGGCTGCGGCTTCCCGCCGCCCCCATTGGCCCGGGACGGCGAACCGCGGCCAGTGGGGGCCGCGATCGGCCAAACCTGCTGCGTCAGCAGGTAAATAAACTGGCCCGGCCCGCTAGGGTGCTTACCCTGGCGAGCCGCGTGCCGAACTTTGCCGACCCCTGCTTTAATGTCTATAAATTATGCCCTAGGGTGTAAACTATGGCATAGGTGAAATTGAGGACATAGCTTCGATAGTGGGCGTAGCTCAAGTTCTACTTGGGCTGCCCAATCTTCCTTACTGGGGATGATGCATAAGGAGGAAACGCCCTATCTTGACTTTCAGATCCCAGCTTGAGTCTGCAGATCTGGCTGTTAGAGCCACTTTTCCTATAATCAGAGCAAATGTGATAAGGGATCCCTGGCATAACATGAGCAGAACCCTGATACCAGTTTATATAGTCCTACTCCTGACAGCCACTATCAGAGTTCTTTGTTCCAGTCATGCTAGTGGTGGTGTGGAACTCTGTTCAGAGGCTATTCCATATTGGACCAACAGCAGGGGTGGGAAGAGTCCAGTTTAGTGTATTAATGCCACAGAGCATCTTTCCCCTTTTTGTACACACTCAGCCCTTTCCCTCTCCTCTCAAGCAGCCCAGAAAAATGTCCTTGTGTTTGGGACTTTTGTGTTGTTAGCACTTGTCCACTAGGAAAGGGACTTGCTATGGGCGAACCATCAGATAAGCCACTTGTGATTACTACCGCAAGCTCCCTGGGGGAGGCAGTAATTTACTACATTTGTACAGTGCCGAGCACAATGGGGCCTTGATGTGGCTTTCCTGTAATATAAACATTTAATAATGGGTGAGATTTCCAAAGGTACAAATGGCAGTGACCTGTTTTATATTGGAAATGAAAAACAGGCGATAAAAGGCTATCTTTGTTACCATTCCCTGAGCTATCCAGTCCCATTAGAAGTGAGCTAGGAGACAAGAAGGGGCTTTTCATTTCTTTTTGAGTGGCAAAGAAACGTAATTGGGCCTTGGGAACTTTTAGGCCTACCAAAGGTCAAATAAAATGAATTTTAAGCTGAAAAGCTGTACGAAAGTGTCAGGCCCACAGATTTGCCACCTTTTGAATCTCTATTGCTCTCCTCCATACCTTTCCAGTTTTTGATATTGTAGGCTGCACACAAACTAATCCTGCATTTATTAGTCCTTAACTCTGGGTCTGGAAAGATAAGGCAAACTTTACTTTGTTTACCCCTGCGTGAAATAAGTGTATAGTTTCTCTGCACAATTGTACCATTGAGGGAGAATGGAAAATGAAAAATAGCATTGGGACCCTGTTTCCAGACCATCTAGCACACTTTTCATTTTGATTCCATTTTATGAGCTCACACACATGACTCTTAATCCAACAGTCACACTCCAGTGTTGCAAGACATTGACCTTTCATCATATCCAAGGTCTGCTCTTGCAAGCTTAGTGTCAAATTGTATTGCTGTCCTAGCCAATATATCAAACATGCATCTCAAACACAGCCTACTGAGGACCATTATGACAGCCAGAGTGGCCACGGTTGATGGCATCACACCAGGCATTGTGTTGTGAAGTTACCAGATCTGGCTCAATCCTGTGAATCCACAGATCTCTAGGGTGCTCCCATGTGCAGCCCCAGGAAGGGTCAGGTTGTGAACCCCTTGAGCATCAATGGAGAGCTTGTGAGCACAGTGTGCTGGGGTGTTTTTGTCCATCCTGGTGACATGGCCAAAAAGCATGCAATGCCACTTTTGAATATAATGAGCGATTGGAGGAAGGCCAGATCTGAGAGATTATGACGTTTTGTACAAAGTCAAACCACTATATGATCAGGATTTGGTGCTGATGGTGCATATAGAATGCCACTAGCAACTCCAAGTCTGCCTGTGAGAGGGTCCAGGTTTCTGACCCATATAGCAATAGAGCTAGTACACAGATTTGATAGCTCCTGAACTTTGTCTCAGCACGAAGATGTTTTTGTGTCCATCAGTGAGACATGGACTTAATGCATGAGATGGCAAAACCTTTTTGTTGAAGAACATCTGGTTTCCTGTGACTGTTTGAACTCCGCTTGCAGCCTAGGTAGATGAACTTGTCAGTACTCTCCACGGTACTCAAGTCCACTTGCAGTGGGGGTTCTTGTGGCCCAACTCCAGGGTTCTGGACCTTGGTCTTCTGCCATGAGACATTCAACTCCATTGAGTGGGCAGCATCTTGGAGGGCGGGGCTGAAATTCTCTGATTTCTCTACAAGCAAGGCAGCATTGTTGGCATCATCTTGGTCGGTGAACACTTCTTGATCAACCTGGATTCTGATGTGTGGAGAGGCAAGTCCTAATATCCAGTCAATAGCTCAACAGAAAAATGCTGGAGCAAGAATGCATCCCTGCTGCGCACCTGAGGTTGTGTAGAAATGCAGCAAAAGCTTTGAACCAGTATGCCCACTTGCATCGGTACCGGTGTGAAGATTATGCACCAGAGTTAGCAGAACATCTGGAGTGAGACAACAGCACCAGGATTAAAGCTTCTACTATTACTGCATCCAGGAAGAGGGGTGAGTGTGGCAACTACAGGATGATCTCATTATCATCGGTCCCTTTAAAGGTCTTTGCTCATATTCCATTTGGTAGGATACTCCTTAACGGACTTCATTATACACAGCAATCAGGTTTCACTGATGGGTGGTCAACAATGGACAATGTCCTTACCCTCCAGCTTCTGACTGAGCTGCACCAAGAATTTAACCACCCACTTCATGTGACATATATTGACATCAAAGCAGCTTTTGATTCACTCAACAGGTAGCCCTTTGGCTCACACTACCCAATGTAGATCTTCCTGAAAAAGGTATTTATCGCTCAATAGTTAATTCCTTCACTCGCCAGGCCAGTGAACTGGTTAAAGTGAGGTACAGGCTTGATACTCCCAGATTTTTATGCAGATGAAGTGAAACATCCTGGCTAAGACAGTACTATGCGGAGTCTGTTAGAATAAGCCTCTCATTGGGAATTGCATCCCCATGTAGATTCACAGAGGCTGGTTATCAGGCACAAGACTTTGAAGTCTTGTAGAAAAAGTACTCTAAAATAAATACCGCAAAGTAGTAGCTGCAAAGGTAATGTAAAATTAAGAGCTGCAAAGCTTGTAGAAACTAAGCTATTATAATGCCAGGATAATTATCAATCCTTTCTGAACGTCTTTAAATGGATTATCTAGCACAGTACTTTCTTTCTTTTTTTTTAATAGTTATCTTCTGTGATGCTTTAATATCTTTGACTTGCCCTTAAATATTGTAGAAAGTCAAATTCTATTTCTAATTTGTAAGGATCTAAAAAACCCCTTTAATAATGGTATTGTAGAGGCTTTTGCATTGGCTATAACAGCATGCTGTCCAGGAATTAAAACGAAGCCCAATTCACATAGAGTAAAACCATCCCCAAGTGAGAGCTCAGGCATCATACCATATAGCTTTTTACTCTTCAGATTGTGCAAAGAGATGAACTCCCTTAATGAACAGGTGAATCAGAGGTCAAACCAATTAAGAGAGAAGCTGATGTTTAAAAGGGTGGTTTAAAGGCCCTGGAAAAGGATAGGTAAAGTTTTTCCTGTCAAATGTTGCAGTTCCTTTGATAGAGCTTTCACCAGTCAGCCCACGCCACTGCCGTTGTGCTCGGTCTGTCGGCAGCAGTAGAAACTGACTGTATATGAAGGGTTTATTTACCCCAGTATAACCAAGATTTGTGTGTGTTGTTAGGGTAGCAACCACATAGATTAAAAGACACTGAATATTACTGTAATTTTGATACTCTGTCAATGAGCATAAATAAATATTATCTAAATAAAACAGAATACTGTAGTGGGTGGAGACACACACAGCAAAAATAATGTTGATAGGTAGGGACACAAAATCTTTTTCTACAGAAGTGTGCAAAAACTACGGTATAGTGCTGGGTTTAATTTTGCCTTGAGGTACAAAAAATGCAGAGAAGCATTTTTGCCCCCAATGAGAATGTTGTTAGGTTAAAGGGAGGGGAGGAGCCCCAAAACAGCTTGGGAGAGAAGGCAGAGCACTAAATGAATTGACATATGTAGTCTCAAGGTGGGTGAGGCTATCTTTTATTGGACCAACTTCTGTTGGTGAGAGAGACAACAGAAGTTGGTCCAATAAAAAATATTACCACACCCAGCTTGTCACTCTAGTATTCTGGGACAGACATGGCTATAGCTGCACTGCATACAACATATGTAGTAGAAGGCTCTCTGCTTTTCTTCACCATAATGAAATTTGCAGATGATACATGTGATGCTGGCAGACCAGGTGCCAGCTCATACCAAGGACCCCATGCCTCAGTAGAACACTTACAAATACACAGATGGAACCAGTCTGGCTCACCTGAGTGTTAGCATTGTTAAAATAGGTATTAGAATTATAAAAATGTGCTTAGTGTTCAGACTTTGTTGAATGCTTGTAAATTGAGCATTAATCTCATTTATAACATCTGTATCCCATATTGAAAGGTAATATTTAAGCGTTTGGATTATACACCTCTGTGACTGTGTAAATCATCAGACAGGAAAGAGACATTAATTAGTGTAAAGTGCTGATCTCCAACAGAAGGTGTCACATCCTGCGCCACAGGGAAGGCCCATTGGCACCAGATGAACTATTGTGGAACATCAAAGATGCCAAAGGCCTTTGCTGATTGTTCTCTCCCTCCCCTCCATGAAGAGAAGCTGTGTAAGTGAATTCCTTCCATGAGCAGAGTTTGCAGCTCAAAGCACAAGGGGAGAAGGGAATAAAAAGCCCTATCAAGGAGGAACTGTAACTTTTAGCTGCTTAGACTCCGAGGAGTAAGGATTACTAAGCATAAGCAAAAGATTCCCAGTCCTTATCCTGGGTTAGGCTTAAAAGACATATAGAACTTGCATATTACAGAAGCTTCTAGTACTTTTTGCAATTTAAGACTAGAACTCATTTTTGTGTTTCTGTGTTTACCTGTTTTAACCTAGTAAATAACTCTCTCTTTTTTATATATATACAGGATTGGCTAGAAGTATTGTCTTTGGTGTGAGATCTGAATGACTTGGGGTAAGTGACTGGTCCCTTGCGACTGGGAGAAATGTGAATATTGCTGTGATCTTTGGTGTAAGGGGCCATCTGTCACAAAGGCAAGCTTGCCTAGGTGACAAGACAGATCAGAGTACCCAAGTGGACTGTCTGTGACTCCATGGCTAGGCTGTTATAGTGCCTGAGAAATTTACACTTGATAATTGGTTGGTGAAATCTAAGTATAGAACTCACTACCAATTTGGGGTTTGTGCCCTGGTTCCTAACAGTGTTCCCTGAGCTTGGTACCCTCACTCTTGAGCCACTGCAGGACAGCTTGACAATACAAAAGTCAGTTTTGTTTTGACCTCCAATGAGAGAGGAATATGAAGGGTCCTAGAAAGGTTGGAAATACAACCAGGAAATAGGCAAATGGCATTCAGCTTGGGGAAAATACAAGTTAATACTTGTGAGGAAAATAATCTGAAACAATGGGTTACTCAATGGGAGGGAGTAACCAGGAAAGCAGTAAATAGGAAATGGGTGTGGAAGTCACTGGTCACAGCATATTGGGAGGGGAGGGGGAGGAACTGTTGCTCATCCCTGTGCAGGTGCCTGGGACCTCCCCATCCAAGCACAGCGGTGATCCTTGTGCCAACCCAAGAGCTCTGCCGAAATCTTAGCATTAATCTTGTGTCTAATGCTTTATACAATGTAAACTGAAGCTTTCACATAGTGGACAGCACTGACTCTAACAATTGTAGCACTGGCAGCACTAAAATAAGTGAGGGAAAGGCAAGATGCTAATCAGAATGGTGTGATGATAAGATCTGTCTGTCACAGTTACATGGTTAGCTGCAGTTTTGACCTTCCCCTCTCCTCCCCCATTCCCCCACTTGGTCTCCTTCCAGGGCACTCACTTAAAGTTTCAGGCTTCCAGCCACCACCTCTCTTGGGTGGAGATCTGCACCTGATTTCTACAACAGGTCTGCTGGGGGCCAGCACGCCTGGGTTGCTCTTTCTCCAGGGGCTACAACAGTGCACACCAGTTTCCAACCAACCTTCACAAAGCAAAGTTCATTTATTCTTAGGGCAAAAGCATCCCAGAGAAAACCTATAAAAACAATAATCATTCATACATGCACACAGCAATCTCCCATGGGGAGTCTGGTAAGCAAACATCCCTTCCGACTCTTCAGCAAGAGACGGGGTCTCTTAAGGACCAATGCCCTGTCCATTTGCTGATCCGAAGGAAGAACCCCAGGTCTGTTTAAACTGAGCCTTTTCTATCAAAAGTTCTTTGTCTCCCAGCCTCAGCCTCCTGAAAACTGGTAAAACCAGTCCCTCCTCCTATTCCCCAGGAGATCAAGCTGGGAATTTACACAGCAGCCCATGGGATTTTACATTAATCACCCCCTAAGGATTCCAGATTCTGCAGGATCACCCACCCACCCAGCCCAAGCCAGGAACAGACAAATACACATCACCTGTATCGATACAAAGGACTGTGACTATTCTACAACTCATACAATCTGTCCCATCTCAATATAATAGCTTTTTGAGGTTTTCATGCTTTAAACATAAAATACAATATAGTTCCCAAAGTTGCTGTGCATGGTTGCAATAGCTGTCATTTTCACATTTCATGCAAACATACGCACAATTTTTGTCTGGCTTATCCCTCCTCAGGGAGTCCTGGTCTTCCACTTCACAACTAATCAAATACACTGCATGTGCATCATTCCCTCAATAAGGTTTTAGCAGCCACTGTACAGGAGCCTTTGTGTATCATCTCTCCGTTTGTGATCTAGTCTGTCAAGACTTCATGTTCACAGTGTCTTCTTTGCTTTAACAACTTCCAGGCACTGAGATGATGCTTAGTTTATTTTTCTGCTTCTCCAACCTGATTAATATCTGATTAATATCCTGTCTGAGATATTGTTGGCTATGACTTTGGTTATAAATTTTTTCCCCCTGAAGGTTTGTTCTGGATTTATTGTGGAAACACTTCTATAGAAATGTTAGAAATATGTGTGAGTTAGATATCAAGTGGGCTTTGCCTGGAATACATGTAACACTATATCTGATAATGGAAAAACTAATATCCAATCAAAGGAAAACTACTACTACTAACAAATACAATATAGTATGCCCCCCTTCCATGCTGTGGAAACCCAGTCCAGACTATAGACTACTACGCAAATAGGCCCGAGTCTAGCATGTATGTAGGTCCTGATCCTGTGACTGGCAGCACCCAACGCAGGAACCCAACTGTACAGATCTAGTTGTAAGACTGGGGCTCACAGCACACATGTAGTTACATAAGCAGTTGCACTGAGTCACATTTAACGGGTCTATTCAGATGAGTAAAGTGCTTAAGTGTCTGCAGGGTTGGAGCGACAGGTCTTTTTCCAGGATGTTTGTGTCTCTGCACAGAACTTGGAGGTGTATTTTTGCTGACTCTAGATCTAGATCTGAGTTGTAGATTCCAGAAGCTCTTCTTAAGTCTGCTCACAAATTCCTAGTTAGATTGCTCTTGTCCCTGAGATACCAAATACGTTGCTTGATCCTCTAGAGTAACATATGGCTTTTCAGTGGAGAGTACAGTGTCTACTGCACATGCTCTAAGACCTTTTTACATAGTGCTAATATCTCTTTCCAGTTCACAGGATCCTAACCTCCTCATTGTTTGAGCCTATAATGCACACAGGCTCCAGCAAACATTAGATAAACTCTTCCTCCTATTAAATTAGCCAGTTAGATCTGGTCTATGCTAACGCTGTAAATTGATGTAAATTATGCTAGTTAAGTTACGTAAGTAACGTAACTTAAATCGATGTACCTTCGATTGACTTACAGCTGTGTCCACACTACGCTATGTCGACAGGAGATGTGCTGCCGGCAAGATTGCTTCCACCTCTTATTGAGGTAGATTACAGACATTGATGGGAGAGCACTCTCCTATCAACTTAGCATGTCTTCACGAGACCTCCTAAATTGACACTGCTGTATCAATTGCAGTGGTGCCGATTTAGCCGGGTAGTGTAGACAAGGCTTTAGTAACAGAGCAATAGATTAGTACTCATCCTGGATCTTCAAATCTTTTATTAAATCTTTTTTTTATTTCAAAGTTATTTTGGTTTATTTAATCTTTCTCTTCTTAACCTATTATGGCAAAGAGAGTCAATGTTGGCTAAAATAATCCTGACTGGCAACACACTATTGCCAGTGTTGAAAAAAATCATGAGACCGCCCCCCAAAAGTCATGAGATTAGCTTAAAAATCATGAGACTTTAAATAATATTGGGTTCTTACTTGCCTTCTGGTTTTTGAGTCCTTAGGAGGGTTCGTGGTTTCAAGCTTTTCTCTGCAGCCACAAAGGTTAGAAACTCATTTAAAATGAAATGTAATCACATGACTCCAGGAGCTGGGCCTTTAAGACAAACTCCATGTGTTGCAATACTCATGATAAAATCGTGAGTTGGCAACATTGCAACACAGGACCTAGTTCTTCTCCCCACCTCTGCAGCTGCACAGGGCCTGAGATGCAGTGGACATGCCACACATCTGCTGAATGTAGGGAGCAGGACATGGAAAGACTGTATAGGTAGATTGCACTCCCCGGACATATACAACTGACCTCCGTGGTGTTGGTGCATCAAGGGGGGCTTAGAGTGAGGGATGGGGTCTGAATGGACTATGCAGATTCACTGACAAAACCTATTTATGAGAGAGTTGCAGCAACAACTGTATTCTATAGGCTGCACTAGATTCTGCAGAGGAGCTGCATGTGTTTTATGTGCCCTGCTGGTTTGGAGTGAGGATTCTGTCCCCCATCCATGTCTAGAGTTGCCAACTGTCTAATCGCACAAACACAAACACCCTTGCCCCGCCCCTTCCGAGGCCCTTCCCTGCCCCTTCTCCAAGGCCCCGCCCTCTGCTCACTCTATTCCCCCTCCCTCTGTTGCTCGTTCTCTCCCACCCTCACTCACTTTCACCAGGCTGGGTCAGGGGGTTGGAGTGCGGGAGGGGGTGTGGGCTCTGGGCTGGGGGGGGGGGTGCTGAGGGGTTCAGAATGTGGGAGGGGCTCCAGGCTGAGCCTGGGGCAGGGGGTTGGGGTGCAGAAGGAGGCTCAGGGTGCGGGCTCTCGGAGGAAGTTTTGGTGCAGGATGGGGCTCAGGGCTGGAGCAGGGGGTTGGGGTGCAGGAGGGGGTGAGGGGTGCAGGAGCCTGCCAGGTGGCGCTTACCTTGGGCAGCTTCCAGAAGTGGCCGGCATGTCCAGCTCCTAGACTCACAGGCAGCCAGGCGGCTCTGCGCTCTGCCTGCAGGCACCGCCTACGCAGCTCCCATTGGCCATGATTCCCACCAATGGGAGCTCCGGAGTTGGTGCTGGGCCAGCACACAGAGACCCCCTGGCCACCCATGTGCCTAGGAACCGGACATGCCGGCCACTTCCAGGAGCCACGCGGAGCCAGGGCAGGTCTGGAGCCTGCCTTAGCCCCGGTGTGCTGCCGGCCGGACTTTTAGCGGCCTATTAAAATCTCCTGGATTGCTTTCAATAGTGGGAGATTGATTCTGAATCCGGGAGACTCTTGGCCAATCCGGGAGGCTTGGCAACCCTGTCTGTGTCCCTGCATAGCTGTTGGCTGAAAGGCCGGGATACTCAGCTTCAGATGAAGGATCAAGATTTGGCCCTGAATATATTTCACAAATAGAGCTGAAAGCTTCACTGGGTGCTACAAAGCATTATGACCTTTGTGAAGTGCACAAATGGGTTTCTAATGACTATTGTTGTTACCCTGGGGATTTCTGCCATTGTTCTAAGCTGTGCACTCCCAGATTCTGTGTCAGAGCTGAGCTCTGCACTTGTGCAAGTCTTGTGAGACAGGGTGTTGCATTAGGCTTCCAGTGTGTTGCTATGGGACTGATCCAAAGCCCATTGAAGTTAATGGGAATCTTTCTGTTGACTTCAGTGTACTTTGGATCAGACCTGGTGAGGTGTAGTGCTTGGCCAGCTCCTCCTGTTCCTAGATCCTATAGTGAGATTTCCACAGTTTCATTGACTTTCCATGGACTTATGCTTCTAAATCCTTTAGTCGTTTTTGGAAACCTCACGCTTAGATCCTTAATTTCTATACAAGAATTAAGACATAAAACAGACTGAGTTAAATGTGTAAGACTGAGTGTCCCAGCTCCCACACATTATTAGCAAAAATGATTATACTTAATTGTTTCAGTTTTTCTAATGTGTTGCAAATCGCCATTCAGTGTGATTTCAAACACTATCCTCACAATAGATCTACTGCACACCTGCTCTCACAATAAGAGCTGTCTATGCTGTACACCTGCTATCTCTAATTTTACAGTCTATTCTACTTTTTATCTGATCGGCAGTTTTTGTAACACTAATTCAAAATAAATCTGCATATTTCAAGCCACTTGCATTTTTCTTGACGCAGCAGTAATTCTGCCCGCTGTGTAGGTTAAAAATCTTGACTGTCTGTGATGCATTTTTCATAGTTTTATGAAATATCTGGTCACTTGTAGCCTTAAAATGGGATCTTGTTATGATTCTCATCACATCCTATAATTCATGTCCTAAGGAATATGTTCATAGCAGAAATACGAAAAGCTTCAATGTTGTGTTAATTTTTTTCTGTTCCTTATCTTGATTAATTTAAATATTGTGGTCAATTTAAAGGCCACAGCCATAAAATTATGACTCAATTAGTGATGGAGAAGAAGGAATAGAAATTAAGAAAAAATCTTTCATTTCAGCCAGAGAATTTAGTCGAGGAACAGGAGAATGTTTAACCTTTTCTGAGCCTTATGATTTGTACAGCATCCAACAAAACACCACTGTGAAAAGCCTGGGCCTGAGTTCTCTTGATGTGAAGTGCATGGTGTTAAAGAGGCTTGGGCCTCACACTGTGCTACCTATGGGTGAAAATTGCCCGTCTGCAGAGGGGTCAGCTCAAGGACTATTTTGAGGGCTTAAGTGGTGCAAAGCTGTCTGAACAGGGCGGAATGTTATACTGGGTGAAATTCACTCCCCTGTAGAATTGTGCTGTGGAAGAAGCCCTGCAGTAACCCCACTTGTATGGGGATGGGTTGGCGTGGCAGTGTAGGGAGCCTCTGCACTTAAGCAGATCTAGACTGTGAGGGGACACTTGCACAGTGGCTTTGGAAGTACAGCAGCTCCTTCTCTAGTTTATAGGCTGGAGTAGAATGTAGTCTGTGCTGCAACTGTATGGTATGCACCAGGATGTGAAAGTGGATTTTGTCTCCCTGAGGCCCTCTGCAGAACATCTGTAAAAAGCCCATTTACTCTGGCTGGATTGGGGGCTGGCCATATTTCACCATATATCCCAGCATGCATTGAAGCTGATTTTACTAATAAGAAGTATATAGCAGTGCAGTGCAAACTCTTTGACACAGTACAAATGGCTTTCTACATCTGCACAAAGTGCATCCACAGTATACTGTAAACTATTTGCTCTGAAATCAATGGCATAGCCCTGGGAGAGGTGCCGCAGCGGAAAGCTGATACTGTATTTCACTAGATTTGTTTAGAAACTAGTGTTGGTACTAACTCTTCTGTGGGTTCCAAGGTTGTCATTATTTGGAACTTATGATGAAAACACTCCTTCCCTAAGGGAGGCAAAGTATAATATTTAAGTATAATGTAATACTTAGGCAAGGAAAGATCTGCTAATGAATGATCTGTGCACCAAACTGCTCATGTACTGAACTGTATTGATGACCTCATCTCAACACTTTTCCATTAGTGCTAAGGAAAGTGTTAACATTTGAAAAAAGTATTATACCAATTTGCAAGAGCATTGTGTGCAAAGAGTCTTTTGTAACTAGAACCAATTTGAACCCACACACTATATTGGCCATCAAAACCACAACAAACCCCTATAGGAGCAACAAATAAGAGAAAGAATATCATTGTATTAAGATGTTGAGATCCAGTGCTAGCCTATGCAAATCTTAAGAACCAGCAGAACTGATATCAAGCCATGGAACTGTGATAACATCTCAGGTGAACAGTGAGATTCCATAGCAGATGTGCCTGATGTATCTATAGAAAGCCAGTTGAAGGAATACACAATTTAACCTCTTCTCTCAAAGGCGTGTTACCTCCAAGTGTATTTGCCAGAAGTTTGTGCAAAATTATGTAACACAGCAAAAGTTGCCTTTTTCCATGTTTCTCCATGTAATTGCTAAATTAACTGGTTAAGTAAACATGGGCATGTTCTTCAAACCCCTCTTAGAATCCAGACTACTGCAATACCAAGCACTTTTGATGCATGCAATACTTTATTCTATCACAACACTTTCTTACCCATTATTCTGCCTAAATCAAGATAAAAAAGACCAACCCCTTTCTTTTATACATAGTTTATTGTGATAGGGGTGTTCACCTCGCACCAGCGTAGAAGGGGTTAATGAGGCGGAGGAGAGGCCAATTAACTGGATAGGCTGCAGTTAAGGGGAATTAGCCTAAGAAACCCCTGGATAATGATAAAACCCGCTGAGAAGGAATAGGCGGAGCTAGGATCAAGCCAGGAAGCTGGCAGAAGAATGGGACTGGAGCGAGGGAGCCTGTCGCTACTCTCTGGACAGTAGAGCGGGAAAGAAGGGAAACTAGGTAGAGAGGGTGTAGGAAAAGGCTTAAGGAAAAGGTGGCAAGGTTTAAGGTGATACAAGCCTTGGCTGCTTATTAGAGGGTCCCTGAGTTGGAACCCAGAGTAGAGGGTGGGCTTGGGTTCCCCTACCAGTTGCTGGGGAAGTGGCATGGTTTGGGCAGCAGTGCCCTCTTGGAGAAAGAGACTGTGATATGCCAAATGGGGGGAAGACACAGTGACCTGGCTGGTGGATCAAGCCATGAAGACAGAGCAAGCAGCCTGAGTCTGAGAGAGAGAGCGGCGGCAGACCATACAGCAGGCAGTAGTAGGGTGTGTTGAACCGGAGTGAAGCTAATCCCTAGATGCTGCCCTAGTGGTGAGTGGACCTGTGAAACCTAGGCCAGGTCTACACTAACCCCCCCACTTCGGACTAAGGTACGCAAATTCAGCTACGTTAATAACGTAGCTGAATTCGAAGTACCTTAGTCCGAAGTTACCGCGGTCCAGACGCGGCAGGAAGGCTCCCCCGTCGATGCTGCGTACTCCGCTCGCCGAGCTGGAGTAACAGCGTCGAAGGCGAGCACTTCCGGGATCGATCCGGGGCACTTCCGGGATCGATTTATCGCGTCTTAACCAGACGCGATAAATCGAACTCAGAAAACCGATTGCTTACATCCGGACCTGGATGTAAGTGAAGACGTACCCTTACACACTGTGTATTATGGAAATGAGGTATGTGTAACTTCATACAGGAATGTAGGTCTTCAGTGGGAAGGGAAGCAGCCTCTTCAGTGAAACACTGTTCAGTACACCTAATACCCTAAACTAAGCAGGAGGAGTGTGAGATCTGCATTAGAATTTACATTCAGGGTGGGAGGCAATATAGGGCATGCAGCTGTGAGTGCTTTCCATTATAAACGCCTGATGCCTGCCTTACTTGGCTAGAGGGGAGCTAAAAGCATGCAGAAAAAGTTTAAAGCACGAAAAAGTGGGAGGAGGCCACAACCCCCCCACCACTGCAGCTCCATACAATCTACTTAGGCAATGAGAGTGTTCTGATGGTTTGGCTGGGGAACAACTGCTCTTCATGAGGCCAGGTGGATACTCACAAAAATGCTAATGATTCTTTTAGCAGCAGTAATGCCAGATCTGTGTCTGCATCTACTGTGAGGTGTGGAGTATTGGCCAGGTTTTGAGCGCAAGTGTCAAAGGGTTTGAATTACTTTCCAGACTTGGGTACTCTGTTATATAGGTGCAATTCCCCTGGACTGTGGTGGGATTTGCACGCATTATGGAGAGCAGGATTTAGCCCTTGGTGTCTTTCTGAACTATCACAACACGCTGGGAACTAGATTATTTATAAAACATGGGGCAAACTTGCCAATGCTTGCAGTAAAATACTACATCCCTGTGCACTCTGTTTGATACTTATGCTTAGCCTCTGCGGAACATTTTCCTTACAAAGATATGAAAAGCAGATGGCAAAGAGGGAACATATTTTGCAGAGACTATTTATGGCTGGCTTACACCTGGTACATCTCTCACTGGTTGGCCTGAGTCCTTGGTGTGTTTTTGTGGGCAGAGCTCCTTGCAGAACTTTTTCTAGATGGGTGTGTATCCCATCAGGAATGAAATATCAGGATCCAGATCTCTCATGCCCTCCCTTTTGTCATCGTCTTTCTCCATACTGAGTTATATTTAAGTACTTCTACAGCCTGATCCAAAACTCATTTGCTGGTGGAAAGACTCCCATTAACTTCCACAGGCTTTTGATCAGGCCCTTAGCATCTAACAATAATGCAACTAGCATACGAAAGATTTCCCCCCTTGTTAAATAGTACACCAAGTAGTTCTGAAGAGGAGTTAATAACTGCAGTGTTGGGCTAGTGCCACAGTCTATAGCATAGCACAATCCTGCAGGTTGCATGGAAATATACTCTTTAAAAATACTTCCCATCAGGGCCCCAATCCAAAACCCATTCACTTCAATGGAAAGTGTCCCAGTGTCTTCAATGGGGTTTGGATGGGGGCCTAATAGCATGAGGGACTCTGTTACAAAATTGTGTTGGCTTGGATTATCTGCTGGCATAAGTCAAATGTGAGATCAGTGAGTTTGCACCGTTAGAGAGACTGACCTCGCTCATTGGCAGAGCCTGAGAAGCAGGGTGGCTTTGATTTAAATCACTAGTCAGGAAGACTCGATTTAATCATGGTTTTCTACATAAAAGTGCATTCTTGTTGGTTGTTATAAACTTAATACATATTCTTCACAACTCAGAGATGTAGGTTTCATTTTTAGAAGGTACACACTATACATTTTTAAACAGTGATTTATTTTGAAAACTTTTCAGATTAGTTTTACAGCTATATCAGCAAATGAATGATTGTTTGGTTATATCATTTACCAAAAGTAATTGAAGCAGATATTTATGAAGTCATTGGGAGGTGAACTATCTCCAATTCAACAGGTTAATCATTAATATTTGGAGGATTTTCTTGCCATGCTGTATTAGGAGGGGAACATCACCAGATAGACATTTAAATTGTTTTATTTAACTAAAACAACAACGTTAAGTATTCTGGATTTTTTTCTTCAACCGCAAACATATAATATTTTAACAAAAAAGCATATGTCCCTCGCTTCTCACATTTATCTCCAGACTTCTTCTCCTTGTCCAGTTCTATTCTGCGCCCCCCCAATCTTCTATTCATTGAACTTTTTGAAACTTTGCACTTTTAGAGAGAGGTAAGGGATTGACTCTGTGTACACAAATTTGCAGAGGGACAATAGAGTTGAGGTCTGATATTTCTCTCCTCTATATATTATTTATTTATTTAAAACATTTTTGCTGTTAACAGGAATGTTACCTATGGAGACACAAATCCACAGTTTGAGAACTGCAAAACTAAGCATCTCTGATGGTGCTCAGTCTAGAAGATACAGAGTCCCATTGGGTAGATAGAAAGATTAACCTAAATAATCTATACAGAAGCCTGTGGAACCCCATAAGATTGGGTCCCTAATCCATGAACTATTGGAACTCATTTACAAAACTTTTCTTAAACATTACATGAATATGTTGTCTCATACTATAGAATTAGAATGTATAATCCCTATTATATTATAGCTCAAAAATATCTCATCATGGATCTTAATTAAAACTATCTTTAGATAGGTTTTTTCCTCAAAAAGCATTTTATCAAAAAAATCCGATTTAAATAAAAAAAAATCTGATTTATTTTATTTTATTTTTTTAAAAATCATTGATTTTTTTTATCCACCCTGCTGAGAAGTGTCGTAAGGAAGGAATTGCAGGAGTGCTTCATGTCTCTGTCCTCGCTCCTTACAGGAGCAGAGAGGATGGGAGGAAATAGCACCAGTCTCATAGGCTGGCCAATATTCAACTAATTCTCTTCAATGTTAGCGCCTTTGTAGCACTCATAAGGGAATGCCAAGGTGTTATTTACCTGTGCTTTTAAGGAGTGAAGGTCTACTGAGGAGGTCAAAGGGGACAGCGGGTGGGAGGGGGACGGGGTGCAGCAACAGAGTTTGGTGTGCTCCAAAAGGACTAAGTGGCAATAGGGCTTGTAAAAGAGTTTGGTTTGGGTTTTTTTTGGATACTAAGTTAATAAGACTCTCAGACCTGGGATAGTTTTGAAACTGGAGTTTAACACCTTTCCCCTGCGCTTTCAGGGCTATTTCCCCATTTTTATTTTATTGTTTTTTAGTTCAATAGGACACTGCTAATATGCTCTAGAATCAAAATTATTCCTATTCTGCACCTGATAGTGACTAACATGCAAAATGGCATGAACAATCCATTTTTGGGGGGAAGTGGAATTGGGTTAGGTGCAACTGAAAATCTAGAGACAAAGTTCCTAGTGTTTATATTAGAATCTGATATTCCACTGATAGGTGTTAAAGTGTTCCCAATGATGTCTTTCCAAAAGTAATAATAATAAAACTCAGCAGTCATTTTCTGCTTGTAGCCACTGTTAGTCTCCACTTGCATGAACAATAAATTGAACTAAACCAAAAAGAAAGAGACAGTCCAGTGTTGCTGTTTTTAAGAAGCGGGTGGATGGCTTGTAGTAGCACACCATCTGTATTACAGTAGTTCTCGGAAACCCCAACTAAAGACTGGGTCCCCATTGTGCTAGGCAATGGAAAGCACAGAAAGAGGAAGTGCCTCCTCAGAGTGTTCACAATCCAAATACTGAAAGCAAAGGGGGTGAGAGAAGCAATGATCGCCATTTTGCAGATGAGGAATTTGCCCTGGAAGAGGGTGGCAGAGGTGGGAATTGATTCCAGTTCACTTGAATCTCTATCCAGTGCGTTAAACACAAGACCACTTCATCAGATTGGGCTGGATTGATGCTGGACAAACCTTAACTGTTGAAATGCAAAATTTGGAGGCAGACACTGGCTCATGTGTTATGAATAGAATGCAATTTATCACAAAGACAGACTGTATTCTTGGTGCTTCAGTGATTGGAAGGAGCTCTGACAATGACACTGAGGGGTTTGTTGTCACGTGAGAGCTTAATGCTTGAACAGTTGCTGCCAAAATTATTTGCAACCAGGATTCCTGGTGGCAGTTATAGTCACACTGAGATGCCCCTAGAGTCATAAGTCTCTAGTTGAAAGGCTGGATGTGTGACAAGCAAATGACTTCGTTGCTATGAAAATAGTTTCACACCAATCATTTTGAATACAGTAGGAAACAAGTTACAAACATTTGGCAGGCAAGGATCTCATCAGAAAAAAAAAAGAAGCTGTTCAGCTCAGGAGTTACAGCTTCATTCTATAGATACTAGAGAACTACACACATCTGGGTTATCGTTTCCTTCCCCCAAATGTACTAGGAATGCAATAACAATTATTTCTAGCCGAGTTACTCTGCTTGTGTTGGGATTTCTCAGCTCCGCTTATCACTCTGTTCTGCAGCAGTACTGCAGCCATTGACTAGTGCAATTAGTTAAAATGGCCACTGAGGTAGCTAAATGGGTCTTCTCCCTTCCAAAAAAAAAAAAAGGGGGTGGGGTGGGGGAGGGGAAGGGCAGGGGGAGAAGTCACCATATAGTGGTAGCACAGTTGTTCTTATGGCTAGCTGATGCAGTAGGGTTTCATGGAATTTGTTGGCTAGCATTGCAGGGTGGTGGTATACACTGTTTTACTCTGTGGTTGCCAGTTAGGATATAGCTAGAGTCAGCAGATTTTAGAAGCATCTAATCAGTAGAAAAATGGGTGAAAAGTATCGCTATTGTAACTCCACTGAGGTCAAGGAGTTATGCCAAGGATGAACGTAGCCCAATGTGTGTTTAAAAATCACTTTTTAAAAATTGTGCTAGCTGGTGGGTCTGCCTGGACCCTGGAGAGTAGAGAAATAGGTTGTCCTATCCTTCTGTGGATGGATGAATTCTCCAGTTTAATGTCCCTTCTCACGTTTTCCCTGCCTGCAATTACTGATCACTATTGTGTCAGCTTTTCCCCCTCCCTGCTAGAATAAATATTTACCCCAGATGAGAGAGATCCTCAGCTGGTATAAATCAGTGGAGCTCTACTGACTTCATTGGAGCTACATTGATTTACACCAGATGAGGATCTGGTCGTAATGCTGGACTTACTCAGTGCTTTGTCAAGATCAGTGTTGCGATGGAGGCAGACTGGCTGCAACTCATTGGAGACAAGTCTGAAGATATCCTGGTAGGCTGTGGGAAATATGCGCTCTCAGTTTAGGGGAAGGATGTGTTTTTCTTTCATTACCCTTCTCAGCTCTCCAACCAGTTACAAATCTGTGTAACTCTTGTATTCACAGCTGATCCTGGAAATCCAAGTAGTAACAGTGGCTACAAGTGTTCTGTTATCTGTGCTTGGCTAAGAGGTTTTCTATGCCTATTTCACCTTAAGACTAGATTATTGCAGTCTGCTCTATGTGGGGTAAAACCTTACAACCACCTGGAAACTGCAGCCCCTTTGACATGCGGTGCTTCTCTTAGGAAGCCTGCTTCAGCAAAGTTCCATGACCTACCCTGGCTTCCAGGTGCAATGTAAGCTGTTAGTTTTAATGTCTTGTATGTGCATTTTTGGAGGCTGATTGAAAACTTGCCTCTTCATAGAACACATAAAAAGGTGATGTTGATTAATGGTTAGATGGGGAGCCAGGAATCCCGAGTGCTGTTCCCAGCTCTGCCACTGACTTAGCCCTGGTTTACACTACGAGTTTAGGTCAAATTTAGCAGCGTTAGATAGATTTAACCCTGCACCAGTCCACACGACGAAGGCATTTTTGTTGACTTAAAGGGCTCTTAAAATCGATTTCTGTACTCCTCCCTGATGAGGGGATTAGCACTGAAATCGACCCTGCTGGGTCGAATTTAGGGTATTGTGGATGCAATTCGACGGTATTGGCCTCCGGGAGCTATCCCAGAGTGCTCCATTGTGACGCTCTGGACAGCACTCAACTCAGATGCACTGACCAGGTAGACAGGAAAAGTCCCACAAACTTTTGAATTTAATTTCCTGTTTGGCTAGCGTGGCGAGCTGATCAGCACAGGTGACCATGGAGTCCCAGAATCGCAAAAGAGCTCCAGCATGGAGCAAACGGGAGGTACTGCATCTGATCGCTGTATGGGGAGACGAATCCGTGCTATCCGAACTCTGTTCCAAAAGACGAAATGCCGGAATATTTGAAAAAATCTCCAAGGGCATGAAGGACAGAGGTTATAACAGGACCTGCAGCAGTGCCGCGTGAAGCCTACCAAAGAACCAGAGAGGCAAACGGACGCTCCGGGTCAGAGCCCCAGACATGCCGCTTCTATGATGAGCTGCATGCCATTCTAGGGGGTGCCCCTACAACTACCCCACCCCTGTGCTTCCCTCCTCCCCCACCCCTCCTGGGCTACCTTGGCAGTTATCCCCCCATTTGTGTGACGAATTAATAAAGAATGCATGAATTTGAAACAACAATGACTTTATTGCCTCTGCAAGTGGAGATCAAAGGGGGGAGGGGAGGGCAGTTGGCTTACAGGGAAGTAGAGTGAACCAAGGGAGTGGGTTTTCATCAAGGAGAAACAAACAGAACTTTCACACCGTAGCCTGGCCAGTCATGAAACTGGTTTTCAAAGCTTCTCTGATGCACAGTGTGCCCTGCTGTGCTCTTCTAACCACCCTGGTGTCTGGCTGCGCATAATCAGCGGCCAGGTGATTTGCCTCAACCTCCCACCCCGCCATAAACGTCTCCCCCTTACTCTCACAGATATTGTGGAGCACACAGCAAGCAGTAATAACGATGGTAATATTGGTTTTGCTGAGGTCTAACCGAGTCAGTAAACTGCGCCAGTGAGCTCTTAAAGGTCCAAAGGCACATTCTACCACCATTATGCACTTGCTCAGCTTATAGTTGAACTGCTTCTTACTACTGTCCAGGCTTCATGAGCCATGGGAACAAGGGGTAGGCTGGGGTAGGTGCGACCGCGTGGTGCTGCCGACTGGGAGAGCAGCCTGAGGCAGAAGCCTCCAGCTGGCATGATACTCCAGGCAGGATTGAATCTCCATTAGATGAAACTTAAAGAAGAGAATGACCTGGAGTCATTCCCATTTTTGTCCAGGTGCCCCCGACCAACCTAACCGAGGTTGGCCAGGAGCACCCACGGGATGACGACAACGGTTAGCAGTCGTATTGCACCATCTGCCGTCCGCAAGGCAAGGGGATGCTGCTGTATAGCACTGCAGTACCGCATCTGCCAGCAGCACCCAGGAGACATACAGTGAGCTGAGTGGGCTCCATGCTTGCCGTGGTATGTCGTCTGCACGGGTAACCCAGGAAAAAAGGTGAGAAATGATTTTTTGCCGTTGGTTTCATGGAGGGAGGGAGGGGGGGCCTGACGACATGTACCCAGAACCACCCGCGACAATGTTTTTGCCCCATCAGGCATTGGGAGCTCAACCCAGAATTCCAATAGGTTGCGGAGACTGCGGGAACTGTGGGATAGCTACCACAGTGCAACGCTCCGAAAGTCAACGCTAGCCTCGATACTGTGGATGCACACCACCGACTTAATGCGCTTAGTGGGGACACACACAATCGACTGTATCAAATCGATTTCTAAAAAATCGACTTCTATTAAATCTACCTAATTTCGTAGTGTAGACATACCCTTACTGTGTGCTCTTAGTTCACTCTTGCCTAAAATGATTATAAAATACCTACCTACCTCAGGGGAATTCTGAGGCTTAATTAATGTTGGTCAGGTTATTTGGAAGGCTTGGGTGAAAGCACTATATAAATGAAGCACTACCACTGAATATGGCTTAGGCAGGGTATGTCTATGCTGACAGAGTTACAGAGCCAGCAGTTACAGCGCCACTCAGAGAGCGCTGCAGGGAAACCGCTGTTGTGTGTTCACACTGTCAGGTGCCTACGCAACAGTGTGTTCACACTTGCGGCACTTGCAGTGGTATTCAGAGCGGTGCACTCTGGGCAGCTATCCCACAGCATCTCTTCTTCTGCTGCTAAGAGTTGTGGGAAGGCAGAGGGGGTTATGGGGCATCCTGGGTCCTGTCTCAATGCCCAGTGATGCATTGCTTCGCATCCCAGCAATCCCTGTGCTTCTGTCCGCATTTGGCGCCATCTTTCAATGGTTTGTGTACTGCGTGCTCTGCCTCTTCGGTCTGCAGGACTGGATCCTGCACTGTTGACCAATATGCTGCTCGCTCTCACTAAAACATCACGAGTGGCAGTGGAGTTATTCCTTAAACTACAAAGGCAAGAGGAGTTGGACACTGATCTCACCACACGTACTAGCTATGACAGGAGATTGCTTGTGGCATTCACGGAGGTGCTGACCACAGTGGAACGCTGCTACTGGGCTCGGGGAAACAAGCACTGAGTGGTGGGATCACATGATCATGCACATCTGGGATGACGAGCAGTGGGTGCAGAACTTTCAGATGAGGAAAGCCACATTCATGGGACTGTGTGATGAGCTTGCCCCAGCCCTACTGTGCAAGGACATGAGAATGAGAGCTGCCCTGTCGTTGGAGAAGCATGTGGCAGTTGCACTGTGGAAGCAGGCTACTCCAGACTGCTACCGATCGGTTGCTAACCAGTTTGGAGTGGTAAAGTCGACTGTTGGAGTCGTGTTGATGGAAGTGTGCAGGGCCATTAATGGCATCCTGTTCCAAAAGACCGTGACTCTGGGCAATGTGCGTGACATTGTGGATGGCTTTGCGCAAATGGGCTTCCCTAACTGCGGAGGGGCGATAGATGGCACGCATATTCCAATTCTGGCACCAGACTGTTACCCAAAATTGGGCCAGCTAGTAAGCTTAGGGAGGACTAATGACCCACCAGAGTTTGGCAGAAGGCAGCATGTTTATTATACTGATAGCTAAGCTCAAAAGAAGGGGGGGGGGTAACACTCACACCCGTATACTCACGCTCCCAGGACAGGCACGGCACTGAAGATGTCAGGATCCTTGAAGGTAAGTGTCCCACAGTGCAGTGATGGACGGTGTGATGAAGGTAAGTCTTCCCGAGGCAAGATGAAATGCAATGCAGAGAACCACTGGCCAGGCGGTCCAGGCAAAGGGCCTTCACGGGAGGTACAAGCTTGTGAGTGCACTCCTGAGTACATGGCCCCTTCCCCTTTTAAGGACCTGCTTCTCATGGCCTGTGACTAGAGATGACTTGGCCGCATATGGTTGGTCACACTCCACCTCGGGCAGTGTCCATGCAGCGTCCATGCATTGGGTGTGTGAGTGCTGCCTAATTAGAGTCCCAGACACCTTGTCTACCTGGAAGCTCTTCTGATCTTCCATCTGTTCAACCAGCCCATTCATCCCACAAGCATTCCAGGAGGGAGGGGGAAGGGGGAAAGCCACTTCACAGGTATTCAGAGAGGGAGAGGAGACAAAAGGGGAGGAAAGTGTAACAGACCTTTTGAGCATACAGGTTATACATAGCATACAGATCACAGGTGCTCCTGCAACACAGACCATCTAGCCACCAAGTACATTTATCTGAAGTGGTATTTCTCAATGATTCTCCAAATGCTTGTGGATCACCGTGGGCGTTTCACTGACATTAACGCAGGCTGGTCCGGAAGGGTGCATGACGAACGCATCTTTCGGAACACTGGCCTGTTCAAGAAGCTGCAAGCAGGGACTTTCTTCCCGGACCAGAAGATCACCGTAGGGGAAGTCGAAATGCCCATTGTGATCCTGGGAGACCCCGCCTACCCCTTAATGCCATGGCTTATGAAGCCATACATGGGGCACCTTGACAGCAGCAAGGAGCGGTTCAACAACAGGCTGAGCAAGTGCAGAATAATTGCTTTGTGTGCATTTGGCCGTTTAAAAGCCCACTGGCGATACCTGTATGGGAAGCTGGACATGGCTGATGACAATATTCCTATGCTTATAGCTGCGTGCTGTACGCTCCATAATATTTGTGAAGGGAAGGGTGAAAGCTTCACTCAGGGCTGGACCGTTGAGGCTCAGCGCCTGGAAGCTGAATTTGAACAGCCATAGACCAGAGCTATTAGAGGGGCGCAGTGCGGGGCCATAAGGATCAGGGATGCCTTGAGGCAGCAATTTGAACCTGAAAGACACTAATATTTGTTGCTATGCTCGGGAGTGCAGTGCTTATAATGCTAGGAGGCGATTGTGATTGGTGCAGATGATGCATTATGAAGGTGTAAGAAAATTGCCTGTTGCTTTGCAGGGCTCTGTTTCTTTTCAATTAATGGAATAAAGATTGCTTTCAAACCAAAACAATTCTTTTATTAAAAAACAACCAGAGAGAGACAAACAAAAAAACACATCAGCACTGAGGGGGATGGGGGAAGGGAGGGTCCCAGGAGGAGGTGGGGTCCTGGGATGGTTAAAGATTTGTGTATGTCCAGGTATCATATCCAACCTTCTCCTTTGAAGTACAGTGCAGCGTGTACTGTTCTTCAGCAGGGCTAAACTGCAGAGGGACGGGTGTTGGGTGCAGTGGGTACTGGGAGTCTGCAGTGCTGGACTGTGACGGGACAGGTGTGGAATGCATCGGGTACAGACTGGAGCCAGGAGGTTGATAAGAGTGTATTGGTGATATCTGGGGGGCGCATGGGAAAGAGTTTTGTGACAGCAGCTGCCGGGGAGGGCAGGCATGGAGCTGCTCAGTTTGCAGTGCTAGGAACGTGTCTGCTTGGTGCTCCATAACCTTTAAGAGTCACTTCGTTCTGGCGCACCGCGTTCTCCTTTCAGTCCCTCTTCTTGCTGTTCCACCACTCCTTCAATTCCTGTTTCTTGGTGGCGGAGTGCATCAAACCTCACACAGAAAGTCCTCTTTAGTTCTTCGTGGCTGCTTTCTAATTCTGTGCAGCCATTCAGCTGGCAATAAAGAGGGAGGCTGGGCTCCCAAGATCATATCTGTGAAGCCAAAATGCAGCATTTTACAGAAGCAATATTGTTTACAACACACAGACCACTGATTCAGTGATTTAAAACACAGCCACTATTCACATACTTGTCACTAACTGGCTGACCCCAGGCAAGCACACATGAGCCATAAGACCCCCAAAATGGTGAGTAGCCACAGGGGCAGGGGAAATCAGTGTTCCCAGACCCTACTGTACACTGGGCACATGGCTCTTGGGGAGAGCCAGCACTGTAGGGTGGGCCTTATAATCATTCCTATCTCCACATTTCCACAGGCTGTGTTCATTATGGAAGATATCTCGCCGCTGAGGGTGAGCAGTGAATCATGGGAGGGTCTTCTCCAAGACTGCAGTTTCTGCCATGGCCCTTATGCGGCTTACCTGTGTGCAGCAATGGTCCCCCTCCACCAGTAACTGCAGAGTTGCGCAGGAAAGTTACCCTTAATGGGGCAAGAAACAAAGCAGCTCTGCCAAAGAACCTGTGGCAGCGGATTGTCCAGTGTCTCCATGAGAGTTTCCTGGAAATCTGAGGCAGATTCCCATGAAGTGAGGGAGTCAACACCCTGTTCCACCGCTCAGACTAGGCATGTGGTGGTATGCGCATCATACCGCAAACCTGCTTTCTGCAATGCTCATGCCCCAACAACTCGCTTCAGTGATTCCCAAAATCAGAGCCACTTACCAGGGGCCTCCTGTCCTATTTGCGCTTTGCCAAGCTCCGACAGCTGTGACTGGCTAGCCTCCTCTGGGGTAGAGAAGAGCTCCTGGCTGCATGCATCTCTGACCTCCGAGTCATCCTCTGCCTCTGGGTCCCCCTCCCCCTCCACATCCTTGTCCAAGATTTCCTCCTCCTGGCTTGGTCCACTCTAGACTGGCACGCAAGCCACTGAAGTATCCACAGTGGTCTTCACAGTGGAGGTGGGATTGCCGCCGAGTATCGCGTCCAGCTCTTGGTAGAACCGGCAGCTTGTGGGCACAGCACCGGAGTGGCGGTTTGCCTCCCGCGCCTTGTGGTAGGTGTTCTCAGCTCCTTCACTTTGACCCTGCACTGCAGTGTGTCCTGGTCATGGCCTCTTTCTGTCATGCATTGTGAAATCTGTCCGTAGGTATCATAATTCCTACGGCTGGAGCGCAGCTGGGACTGGACAACCTCCTCTCCCCAAATGCTGATGAGGTCCAGCGGCTCAGCATTGCTCCAAGCGGGGGATTGCCTGGTGCGTGGAGCAGGCATGGTCACCTGGAAAGATGTGCTGAGACCACAGCGCACATCAGCGAGCAAACAGGAAGGGGACTTTCAAAATTCCCAAGGAATTTAAGGGGTGGGGCTGACAGTTGATCACCTGAGGGCAAGGCTGTAGAGTTCAAACCGATGGCCAGAGGTGTAAGAACAGGCATTGTGGGACACCTCCCAGAGGCCAACCGCAGTGCTGTAATCACCCCGGTGTCTACACTAGCACCACAGTGCTGTAGCCCTGGTGCAGAAAGCTCTACGCCTCTCATCGTGGTGGGTTTTTTAGAGCTCTACAACTGTGCAGTTTCTGCGCACTAAGTGGCTTGGCAGTGTGTACACCTCAGGAGTTACAATGTAGAAAACTGATTTACTGTTCAGAAACTTGCCAGTGTAGACAAGGCCTTAGTCAAGCCCTTACTGAAGTGTTATAATGAGATGCTATTCATACCTCAGGGCAGAGGTTGTGTGTGTGTGTGTGTGTGTGTCCCATGCTGGATTATGTGCCCTCCTGAGCATTGCGCTTGGCTTGTCCTGAACATGCTCAGTAACATCTGCTGAAGCAGCTGTCCTCACTGTGCCCCCCCCTCCCCCGCCCCGTGACTATCGGCAGCTATGGGTCATCTCTGCCTCAATGCAACTTTAGTGATTGGCTACCCTTTAATATACAGTCCCTCTGGCAGCTAGATTTATTTCTTTAAGTTTAGTGAGATAGGACCCAATGTTTTGTTCTGTTCTGCACCATAGAGGGGAGAAGGAAGTTCCTAAAACTCATGATGAGGGAGAGCAGTGACCTCATGGTGTGCTCTCCTGCCCATCCCAGGTGTCTGCAGAAGCTATCTTGTGGGTCTGGGATACAGTCTAGTTCTGTAGTGGGCTAACACTGGAGCACAGCTGCTCTGTGGCCTTCTCCCCTTAGCCATGGAGATTTCTGCTAGGAAAATGCATTAGTAGTAATTTCATGCTGGTCTCACGAGATTAAAGTCACCTTTGTGCTTCTACCCAGGTAGTAATCCCTGTAGCACTTAAAACTGCCTAAGGGAATTAGACACCCACTTTTTACTAATTTGAATAGGAATTGGTCATCCAAGGTGGCTTTGAAAAATCTCACTTAGAGGCTTACAAAACTTAATATAAAATAATAGAATTTTTCTCTTAATATTTAAACTTTTTAGGAAAAGAGGGCTTGTTTGATTTAATTATTCTTCTTAAGTGCTGGAAACCAGAACACAAGGGCATCCCAATAACGTTACAACTAAGACCCGATGAAAAGGCAACAAACTATAGACAGGTAATAACTTTTATCAGTTTTAAAGTTAACTATGAACTTGTTGGTGCAAGTAGGTGAACCAGAAACTTGGTTCTAGGAGATGTGCTTATTCAGTCAGGGACCAGAAACCACCCCCACCTCTCTTAGGGATTTGTGGCTAAATTACTGATGCCAAGACCTTAGCAGGATTAAAAAAAGAAACAGTTTATGAGAAATCAGGACATCCAGTTATATTGGACAGGATAAAACATTTATAAGAGATCTAAATCCTTATGCTCGAGGACATAAGCCAACCACTAACTGCCTGAGGGTTTGGAAAAAGCTTTCCTTGTGGGCAAATTTTTCAATAATTGTCCATGATGTGGCTTCTTGCACTTTCCTTTAAAGCAACTGATTCTGGCTACTGCCAAACAGATACTGGATTTAGATGTTCCATTGGTCCACTCTGGTATATCAATTCCTATGTCCCTTGGCTAGCTTTGTTGTTTAAGCTGAGTGAAAACATAAACAGCATAAATATCTTTTCAAATTTCACTTTTAATGTTGCAAGGTGGTGTTAGGAACAGGTCTCATTACTGCTTGCAACACTGACTAGGCATTTAGTGCACTGCCTGCTGCTTACTACACCAGTGTTAGTTGTCTTGCTCTTACCCTGGTCCCCGTTTGTGTGGCGTTTCTCTTTTGTAACGTCTGTCTGTACAGTGCCTGTCATAATGGGACCCTGATCCCTCACCAATACTCCTACGTGCTCCTGCAATAAACATCATGTACACAGCACTCTTTTAAACCCCTTGAACAGACTAGCAGGATGAGGATTTTCTTTTCTAATACAATGTTTGTTTTGACTGTGTTCCTTTAATATCCTGCCTATTGTTTCTACTAACTGGGGGCCCAACCCTAGGGCAGGCTTAACCAGTTAGTAGGGACTAGAATCCTAAAAGGAGCCTTCCTTTGGCCAAGCCAGTGGGAACCATGCTAAGTTTATAACCTCTGGAAGGCTGTTTGCATATCTAAAACAGAACAAAGGAATGTGCCAGGGTGATAAGTGAGAGAAACAATCTAAACGAAAATCTTTCAGTCAAATTATCAGCTGTTTACAGTGGCAATGCTAAAATAATGTTTCACATGGGACCTTCCGTACTTGGGTGGTCAAGGCTTTTTATAAAGCAAAGAATTTAAATACTGGCAGAGCAGTAACACTGGAGACAAGTCATGCATGCAGCCATTGTGCACGTAGTAATAGCTCACGCACGGTCTTGGACACTAGCTCTTGTTTTAGCGAGAGAGGCAAAGCTGACCAGCTCACTAGAGTTATTCTTTACATCTTTCAAAATGGTCAAGGAGGATTTATTTGTTGATGTCTATTCTGACATCTGGGGTGGCTGTCCAGACAGATCCTGGCTTAGAATCTCTCCCAGACAGTGTCTCTAACTGTGCAGCCCACACCTGCCTCCAGTAATGCACTGGGACACTGGCATTCAATATGAGCTGAGGTCTTACCATCAATCTTCTGTTCTTCTGGTTAAGAAGTAAGAGTGCTGCAGTGCCAACTGGATGGTATTGACACCTGGGGCTTGGTTCTGTTCAGTTATGCTGGTTTTATACTATCAATAGAATTAATCTTGGTGTTCGCTGGTGTAAGTGAAGTTGGATTCAATCTTCATTTTCCTGGACTAGAGCAGTATGTGAGGTTGTAGAGTAACTTGATAGCTGCCACTGGAATATGACTTGGAGTTTCTGGTGAGAAGAAGAGAGGAGAAATGAATCCACATGTCCCTTATTTTATCCTTTTTATTTTAAAAGGATTTTTTCTCCATAACTGATGACACACAAATATTTCTAGAAAACACTGATATACAGTGAAGAGACCAAACTCACTCCAGGAGTAATTCCAAAGTAGTCTACCCAAGGTTAAGCTAACTCTCACACTAAACAGATTATTGTAATGGAAATCTTGAAAAGGAGTTTGATTTTTTTTTCAGTCGGAAAAGCAATGAGTTCACTTCTCTATACTTGGCATTCCTGTCTTGTCCCAGGTGTCGGTGATAGCCATGGAAGTCTACTTAGCCACTGTGGCTACAGTTTTACTGTCCACCTCCAAGAGGAACTAGTGGGATAGGAATTATTCTAGTTCTGACCCCTTCTAGTCCAAGAAGGCTGCAAATACGTCTCACAATGAGAGTTATGAGGCCTCCTCACTCTCATGAGAGCAAAATTCCAATACGGTGCACGACACTAATAATTTAACAATTGGAGTCTTGTCACTGATGCCATGGCTGCAGGTTTTACTGCATGACTCTCTCTTGCCATAGAATTATGCTCCAGAATCTAAGATTCCATTTTTGTAGCTCTTCTTGTTAGGAAGAAACTGTTCCACACACAGGAACATAGCACAAATGGATGTATCAAGTTGTCTGCAGACTCAGGCAGACAATAGCTAAGGCAAGTGTCACAGCAGCACCAGTAGCCTTGGGCAGGCTTGTACTGCGGAGGGTGCGAGGGGTGGCTCCTTGAGACCCCTCCTCCTTTGTGCACCCACCCAGTGCCAGGCACAACTTGTTCCTGGATAATAATTCCACTGATTCACAATGTCCTGTAAGGCACTTGCTATAATCTATAGGCAATTGAGAAACTGAGAAGCCACTTACCTAGAAGACAATATTTCTAAAGGAATAATCCAGCATTGATAATGAATGGCCTAGATTGAGAATCATATCAAAAGCACAGCAATGGAAAGGCCAAGTATTGTGATCCCCCACCCCCACCCCCAGCACTGTAAATCCCTCTCCCTCTCTCTCAAGAATAACTGCGACTTTCCATTGGGATGATTTATGGGGAACACTTGAGAACATGCTGCTCAGATCCATCTTTGTCATAAAACACTCTTGATTTAGGCCTTCTAAACTGCCTGATTAAGTCTTCTGAAATGTCTGTTTAGAAAAGACTTCACTTTGCAAAAAGCTTTCAGGGAGCTCAAATGTAATGCAATTGGATAGCTGCATGGGAGTTTTGGGACAGCAAACAGTTTTAGTTAATGATGTACAGTGATAAAAAATAAAGGCCTGGCCAGGTTTACTGTAGTTCCAGATTGTTTCTGAGTCTTTAGGATTTTCTGTTTTAGATTATTTTAATGACACTTGGATTTTTCCAGTGTGTCGGAATGGAAGCCTTAGCCTGCATAAAAATAAAAGTCAACTGAAGGCTTAACTCAGGGTGTGTCCTCAACGTGGAGTCTCGAGGGGGCTCTGAGGACTCTTGGGATTCATTGCTCCACCTCTGTGCTACCAAGGCACAGATTCTTCAATCTAATGCTATTAATGATTAGTACACACTGGCTGCTGCTTACTACCTCAGTCAGGACTGTCTATTTTGTGCTCCCCCATCTCAGTATCCTCCTATTGTCTCGTATTATCAGACTTGGGGCAGGGAGCATCTCATCATTGTGTTTTTACAGTATCTAGTGCAATGAGACCCTGATCCTTTGTAGGGGCCTCCAGGGGTAACCACAGTACTACTATTTCAGAAGGTGGCCTGCAAGCAGGGTAGCTGGCTTCAAACTGTTTGGGGGTTTGAGAGGCTGGTTCTCAGCTTGCCTTTTCCTACCCCTGAATGGAAGGGAGCAGAGCTCTGGGATGTCCTGATATCCCCTGTTTCCAAAAGTGAGCAGAAGTGGGCAAAACTTGGGCCCAGCCTATGTTGGCTCACAGCTCAGAGCTAGCAGCCGTATTTAGAGTCCTGGGCTCAGTTTGTGTGCTATGCAAAAGGAGGTGGTAGAACTGGGTATGATGACAGGAGAGGCAGCAGAATTGGAGGTGGGCTTGAGGGAAGAAGAGATGAGGGCAGAATGGGGCTGGGCAGCAAGAAGGCGGCCCAGGTGGGCTGTGGAGAGGATCATGTAGCAGGCATTCTGCCTCAAGACATCCCTCTCATACACAGTTCTTCTCATGTTGGCTCCTTGCTGCCAGATGGTGTTGGGGGGGGGTGGAGGGGTGTATAAATTACTACTTATCTGTGCTCAGCTGTTTGTGTGTGGGGCTCCCCCCACTAAAGTCAGTGGGGCTCCAGGAATGGCAGAGAGATCCACCCATCTGGAGTCATTAGCAAGATCAGGGACTCTGTCCCCAGTGCACTGAAGACCTCATGTATCCTGGTAAATCTCCTCCTACAAGTTGAGCATGAATTTTTGAAGTCAACCACCAATTGATGGAGCACCAACGACCAGTCTGCAGTTCCACCATTGCTCCCTCCCTAAAATCCCCCCAAAATGTCACTTTTTTTTATCACCACAAAATCTTGGTAGGAAACAGATTTCTCAAGAGAGATTAATCTATGCAATTGCCTGCTGATTTCACTGTTCAGCAGCGTGAACTGCAAATTCATCTCTTGCCAGGAGTCTTTTCCCCACAATTATGTCTTTTTTTTTTTATAACAGTAAGAACTTCTAAAGGAGTGTTTATCATGAGATTATGATGATCATGAGATCATAGCTTTTATAGCTCAAGAGCACATGACTAACTTTGCTGTACCTTGTTATTCAATTATAAAATGCCATTAGCAAAGCTGAGCAATATGCATGGCTGATGGCAAGTAATAGCTGTGCAATTATGGTACAGCAATCATACTGTTATGTCATAATAGGCCAACTTCCAAATTTAGCACCATAAATTAAAAAATCTTTGGGGCAGCTATAAGTGAAATGCTGCCAACAGCAACACCGATACTGGGGAGAGAGGTCCTGAAACCATAAGGCTGCTGCATGCTTTAGATTCCAGCATTGTGCTGAAGCCTATGGAATACCAGTTGCACAGAGCAACAGATATGTATGTTTGCATTCCAAACAAGCTCTCTGCCAGCCACCACCACTCAAATCCTAGCTGGAGTTGGGCACAGCTTTGGAACATCAGGCTCCCCTCCCTCCCCAGCATCAGGTGAGGGAGGTGTCATGTGATAATGGTAGACTCAATATCAGTTTCTTCTAACACAAGGAACTTTGTTGGACTATGGAAACCGTATCAACCCTAAAACTGTCTGATGCTCACTCTGCTTCACTGCAGAGCATCAGCCTAGAATCTTCCCAGACTTCCTGCTACAGATTTAAATAGTACACACAGCCTCGGGAGAGTTGCCCAACATATCTCCTTGGGTCTGGCCCCAGAAATACTGATGGAAGGAAAGGATTTCCTGGTAGAAACTGCAGTGTTGGAGAGGTGAGAGCAGGCCAGCCACTCCTTTCCTGCCCTTGGGATAACAGCCACCATTCTGGATCCCAGAGAGAGCTGCAAGATGCTGGTGTCCCTAATAGCCTTCTGCCTTCCCCCATGGCTGGCACTGTGTGGAGCAGGAGCCACACTAGCCTTCCCCTTGGGGTGAACGCTGTCATGTGGGAGACAGACTCCCTGGGGGTTAGTAGGAGCAGCAGTTTGCCTCCACAGCCGATTGCTGTTAGCTCATCTCCACAGGGAAAGGGAATCAGTAGAGAAGGAAAGGTAGAAGCTGACTTTGAGGGTTTCACCTGCAGAAAGGGAAGAGCCAAGGGCTATGGATTCGCTATGTGAAAGGCCTGGGGGATGGTGAACACTTGAGGAGGGGAACAAGAAAGTGGAAAATAGAACGTTAAATCACAAACTGATACTGACAATGTAAAATGAACAGAAAGTGGGGACAGATGTTGGCAGGTGCAAAGTAGATGATAACTGATCAGGCCCTGATCCTACAAACACATCTAATATTATGCATGCAGGAAGACCTATTTAACCCAATGGGCCTTGGGGCCCTATCCTACAATACAGTTTGCATGGAGCCCCACAGAGGTCAATGAAACTGTGTGGATGCAGGTATCTGCCCACATGGGTGTCCTTGGAGGATCAGGGCTTCAGAGCCTACCTACTAGGGAAATGTGCACAAGTGTAGCTATTCTGGTATAGCCACACTGGTGCAAAAACCCCACATATAGGTTAAGTTCTTTGGGACTTCTATGATGAAATGTTTGTCAAATGCCTAGCACATTTTTACATGCATAATTCTTTTATCCTGATATTGGGGTTAATGTAAATGACTTGCACAGTATTTTTTTGGTTTTGCAATTGAATAAATCAGTTTTTAAAAAGGTATACATGTCAGAGATGAGTAAAACATTTCTACTTTTTTTATTTCTCCCATGGCCTTTCTTAAGGCTGGCTTCATATAAGGCTGTATTTAATGATATTTGTGCCTAATTGTTCCCTGAGCAATGTTTTCACTAAAGTAACATAGTGTATCTCAAAATGAAAACAATCCCAACAAAAACCCACATTACAATTGAAGCAGTGTCCTTCAGGGCATGCTTTATTGTACCATTAATGTGCTGCTTGGGTGGTTGAAAGCACAAGGCCATCATAACACCCCAGAGGTAGCCTATTATGATGGAATAATGCAAGCCCTATTGTCTTAGTGCTCAGATGAATCACACAATTATCAAAGTAACACTTTAGTCACTCTTTGTTTTATTGAGCCTATTCCACACGGTATTTCATAGTTCTACAGCAGCTTGAACCATTGTGGCTTAATCATAAATTACAACCATGGAGTAGTTTAATGAAAATTTATGAACTTCTTTTTTGGCTAAAAAAATCTCTACTTTTTTTGCTAGTTGCAACTCTTGCAGGTTAAACAGAGCCACATTAATTCTGAAGATGATGTCAGCAGGGCCTGTTGAGATAATTTAAGGACCCAATGTGTAGATAACAAATCTAGAAAATTGCTATTAGAGCAATGAGTCTGCACTTTAATGCCTTTCCTTCACAGTGTACATGAATCCACTGGACCCTTAACAGCTAGCTGTTAATAGTATGTGTACACTTGGAGGTGGGGGTTTGATTCCCAGTTTGGGGAGACACACTTCTGTTAGCCCCCAGGGTCTGGACAGGTTTGTATTTGGCTAGTCCCTCCCACAGCTCACCGCTGCCTGTGCCACTACCTCTACACTACTATTTTTAGCATGTTAGCTCAATGAGAGGTAACACGAGTGTCTCCTGGGAATCTCAACCCCAGCTCAAACTGTAGACAGACCTTAAGTATGTAAGCCTTCTAAAGAACAAATATACAAAAAAGCAGCTTCAAAATAAATACACCTCCAATGGGAAATATGATAACAGGACTTGTAATCAAAAGGGTTGGCAATGCTTGATATCTGAGCCCAATTAAAAAAAACATAATCTGGCACACTGCCATTACTACCCAAATCTAACATGGGTTCAGCAAAAGTGTATTGTGTTTGTGGGTGAACTAGTTCCAACAAAACAAGAACTACCCTGAGTCTTTTCCCAAATTCAAACAAAACTTTTCAATACATTTTGGTTAAGTCTTTTGTCCCCACCCTTAGATTTCATGATGATGCATTTATGTGCCTTTTGTTTCGAGTCTGGACCAGAAACTGAAATACCACAAAGACGTGTCTTATCCGGTGGTGCCGTAAGAACAGGAGCATTTGGGATGTACCAGAGTGAGTGGAAGCCACAATCCCAGAAATCTCTCAGGGAACCCTATTCCCATAAGGTTTATGGCCCAATTTTGCAGACTCAAGAGCTTCGGAAAAGTATCTTTTCCTTTGGATGCTCATCCAAATCATACTGAATTTTTGAGTTTTACCAATAATGACTAGCAGGTTTTAAATGCTTCACCAGGATATTTTATTAGCACAAGGTTAGATACGTATATCTTGCTGCATCTGCTGTCTTTGCAATCATTAAGAATAATGGCATATCTACTTCTGCAGACAATGGCATGTTGTGAGCAAAGAGCCATGTATTGAGCAGTACTGTATATGTAAACATTAAAAATGACTGGTTGCATTCATAGGGCTGCTGAAAGGGCGAATGGCACAGGCTAGGAATCCCAGAACTGAGTGCTTTATAGGTGTAGGCTGTCTAGGTAGGTCTGGGGTAGGTGTACCTACACCAAGGAGCAGCTGTTTTTCTCTGGATTCACATGCAGTAACAATCATTTTACTTTACAATACTTGGGTGCAAGCATCATAAAAGTAGATATTTAGCTGGTGTAAATTGGTGTAGCTTCACTGGCATCAGTTGATAAACTGACTTACACCTGCTGAGGATCTGGTCCTAAATGGATAGTTGGGCAATTCCAGGGAAGTGTTAGGCATTCAGGAGCATGTTCCATATTTCAAATATGTATGATTAATAAAATCTCTACAATTGTAAGAAATACAAAAAATATTAAAATAGTAGATATTTAAATTCGATGCACCGACAGAAGCTCTAGGAGCCAGATGTTGGGGCCATTATTAGTTGATTGGGGTCATTATCAGTGCCAACCTTTTACAGTGCAGGATACAATATTCCCACTGTCTGGGTGACGAGTGGTGTAGTCCCTACTACTACTTGACACTGGCATTCTCACTAACTATTGCCCCTTGTCAATTAAGCTTATTGAAAAGGCCATGCTGGATGTGAGGAAGTGTGGCCAGTTGGTGCTCCATGGAGTGTGTTCTGAAGCTCTGTCCCATTACTCCCTGACAATGACTTACATTTTGGGGGGTTAAATCCCAGCAAGAGTTCTTGGAATTGTAGTTGGGAGTGCCTCTATCAGCTGAGACAAGGAGGTACAACAAAGTCTAATTGGGAGGGAGGGATAAAGCATGCGTTACTTTGTGGCTTGTTCCAGGGCTTTACACTAGCACTTCAAACGGGGCGCTTTTAATTCAGCGATGCAAAGAGAATACAGTCCCCAAAGTGTGGGCTGTCCCTGTAAGTACTTCCAGTAATTGAGTGGAGCTCTACACCAGTGTTAATGCTCTGGGGTAACTTAAAATAAATCCATTTCTTTTGTTTGCCTTTTTGCTTCCTTCTCATGTTCTACAAGAGAAATTTTATGGTCTGCTAACTAGAAAGAAGAGGATCAAGATTTTAGCTATTAATTTTAAAAAGTTAACAAACAAAGATGTTGACTTAGTGGAAATTTTATCATTTTTGCCTTAATTGCTAGAAGGAAAAACTGGTGATAAAACCCGGCCTTTTATTAATATATAAATAAATTATGATAGTGGCCATTCTGTCTCCAGGAGGTAGGCTGAAAAACAGATTGCCATGGCTGGGTGACATTTACTTTTCTATCTGTCAATATTTGAAGGATTTTATTACTTTGCAATGCCAAGTTTAAAATGAATTAAGTGGCTAATGGAAATATTAAAATGGAATTAATCTAACTAAATAAAATTGGTTGTCGGTATGTTATCCTCTTGAAAGTGACTTAATGTGCGTTCTGAAACAAAGCCATTGAATTAAATTGGGTTATACTCAGAGTTTAGATGTTGTTAATTTTACTTATTCGTTCTCCTTTAGAAACTTTTTTGTCAAGAACTATAGTTAGGTCTTGGGTAAAGCTTTCAGTTAACATTGTGAGCTGTAGAGTCGGGTCTCAGTTCTGTATGTACCAAACAAGGGATATCTGTATGCAGAAGACACAAGGTTACAAATAGATAGAGGATTCTAAATGCCAGCTTCCATTATAAAAATATTCGTAATGGGAACATAGTGATATTGCAGTGGCAATTAATGGCTTGCACTGGTGGTATCATACCACCAAAGTAGTTTTAGTATGAGCCATTTGTGATATATGAGCCATTTTCCCTGCCTTTGCAGACCATTGATAAGAGTGGTAGAATAACCTTAGGCCTGGTCTACACTAGGCTTTTATGTCGAATTTAGCGCCGTTACATCGAATTAACCCTGCACCCGTCCACACCACGAAGCTATTTAGTTCGACATAGAGCTCTCTTAAATTCGACTTCTGTACTCCTCCAAAACGAGAGGAGTAGCGCTAAATTCGAAATGGCCATATCGAATTAGGCTAGGTGTGGATGGAAATCGACGGTAATAGCTCCGGGAGCTATCCCACAGTGCACCACTCTGTTGACGCTCTGGACAGCAGTCCGAGCTCGGATGCTCTGATCAGCCACACAGGAAAAGCCCCGGGAAAATTTGAATTCCTTTTCCTGTCTGAGCAGTTTGAATCTCATTCCCTGTTTGGACAGCGTGGCGAGCTCAGCAGCACTGGCAACGATGCAGAGCTCTCCAGCAGAGATGGCCGTGCAATCTAATAGAAGGAGGGCCCCAGCATGGACTGATCGGGAAGTCTTGGATCTCATCGCTGTGTGGGGCGATGAGTCCGTGCTTTCAGAGCTGCGCTCCAAAAGACGGAATGCAAAGATCTACGAGAAGATCTCTAAAGCCATGGCAGAGAGAGGATACAGCCGGGATGCAACGCAGTGCCGCGTGAAAATCAAGGAGCTGAGACAAGGCTACCAAAAAACCAAAGAGGCAAACGGACGCTCCGGATCCCATCCCCACACATCCCGTTTCTACGAGGCACTGCATTCCATCCTAGGTGCGGCCGCCACCACTACCCCACCACTGACCGTGGACTCTGAGGATGGGATATTGTCCGCGGCAGGTTCCTCGTCGGACATGTTAGCGGACGGGGAAGATGAAGAAGGAGATGAGGAGGACGAGGCAGTCGACAGCGCTGGCACCGCTGATTTCCCCGACAGCCAGGAGCTCTTCATCACCCTTACCGAGATCCCCTACCAACCGTCCCCATCCCTTACCCCGGAGACAGAATCAGGGGAAGGATCAAGCAGTGAGTGCTTTAAATATCTAAACATTTATTTTTACAAGAACTGGAATATTTATAATATTAACAATGGCTGTTTATTAAAGTGCTTAAACATGTAAACAATTATCTGCAAAAAAACTGGAATATTTACAATAGTAACAAAGGGTTTTTCATGATTTGTCTGCCTTAGGCTCTTCACAATTTAGTCCCAAGTATTTAAAATTTTTTTTACAATGTCCGGTAAGTCATGATTATGCTGCCCAAGACGCTCCACTCTTTAGTCCCAGTGCACCTACGCGAAAATCCGGTCAATATGGCTGGGGATGGAGGCGAAATCCTCATAGGAGAACTCCTCGTAGGTCTCATGAAGGTAAATTTCCAGCCTGTTCATCAGGTTCCTGGGTAGGGCGATCTTAGTGGGCCCTCCGTGGTAGGACACGTTACCGCGCCACGACACCATCAGATACTCTGGTATCATCGCCCTGCAGAGCATAGCGGCAAACGGCCCTGGTTTCTGAAGGCTTTCTCGAAACATCCTTTCCCTCTGGGACTCCGAGATCCTCAGCAGGGTGATGTCGCTCATTACGCCCTGCTTTGAATTAGGGAGGGGAATGTTAGTATTGGGACTGCTTTACAGCCACGCGGTGGAGGGAGAGGGGCAGCATACAGGGATCTTTCCCTGGAACAGCCGCGAGGGGGTGGGACAGGGGCATAGTTCATGCTGTCCTGATTGCTGGCAGCAGAGACTGGCATTGCTTTCAATGTGAAAGGAGGCCAGTGCTACTAGTACAGTTTTAAGCAGCCAGAAGTCTACGGCTTACCATGATTGCACGCTACAGAAGTTCAGGTGTCCTGCCACGCTTCTCAGATAACTGCAAGACCACTGCAGGACCCCAGGCACTGAAGGCGATGGCCGAAAATTCGACCTTGTCCTGAGTGCGCATGTGAGAGGTGCAGTGCATGGTCTTGTTCACAGAGAAAGACTAGGTTCTTTGTACACAACTTCATTTATCTGTCTCAGGAATTCACTCCATTTTTCCCATTCACACAGACACATCTGCGACTGTCTCCCAACCCAGCCTGTCAGCACAGTCCCAGAGGCTAGCGCAGATTAGGAGGAGGAAGAAGAAGACGCGGGAGGACATGTTCTCAGAACTAATGAGCTGTTCCCGAGCCCAGGCAGCCCAGCAGACACAGTGGAGGGAGAACTTGTCCCAAATGCACCGAGCAGTCATGGAACGGGAGGAGAGGTGGCGTCAGGAGGACCAGCAGGCTACTGAAAAGCTGCTTGGACTTCTGAGGGAGCAAACGGACACGCTCCGGCGCCTTGTGGATGTTCTGCAAGACCGGAGGCAGGAGGACAGAGCCCCGCTGCAGTCTATCTCTAACCGCCCTCCCCCGCCACCAAGTCCCACACCCCCCTCACCCAAAGTACAAAGAAGGAGGGGCGGCAAGGGCCGTTAAAACTTTCAGTCAACCCCTGCAGACTGCTCTAGCACTAGAAGGCTCTCATTCCCCAAAATTTTAAAAGTCCTTTCCTACACACCTCACAGAAGCCCCCGTGCAAGTTTCAACCCCCACGTTTCATGTCTGGTTCATAATAAAATATTCGTTTCTGTTAATTACTGTTTCCATGATTTTATTTTGGAGGAGAGTCTGTCTGAACGAGGGGAAGGGGCATGGTAATTGGACAGGACAGTCACCTTTACCAGGGTACAGAGGCGGGGTCAGGTCCAGGATCAGGACACATACCCAGTGCAGTGACTAGTGACCCTGTTCAACCTGGGAGGTGGTTTTCATGTTCTGTGGGGGGGGGGGGGGGTGTTGCTCTGTGACTTTGTGGCGGGGGAGGGCAGTTACAGATCTAATGCATCACAGAGCCCCGCAGCAGGGGAGCTGTAACCCTCCTCCCCCTGCCAGACAGTCACATAGCCGACACATACACGCTGTCCCGCCCAGGAGGGCTGGCAGGCTCTGTTGAAACAACCAGTCCACCACTGCGGAACCCGTCATTCCTGGAGTTTAGAAGCATCATTTGCATCACAACAGTAAACCCGCACCCCGCCACAGTCTGCGTCCCAGGTTTAAAACATTCCCGCGAAAACAGTAATAAAGACAACGGTGTTCATTAACAAAACAGAACAGATTTTATTTTTTGGGAAGGGGGTGAAGGGGGTATGTAACTGGAGAGGATAGTCAACGGTAACTGGGTAAAGAAACGGTGGCAAGTTCAGGTTCTGAGTCCACAAACTTAAAATTCACTGGTGACCCTGCTCAGTCTGGAAACTGTCTTTCAAAGCCTCCCGGATGCACAGTGCGTCCCGCTGGGCTCTTCTAATCTCCCGGCTGTCTGGCTGGGAGTAATCAGCAGCCAGGCGATTTGCCTCAACCTCCCACCCCGCCATAAAGGTCTCCCCCTTGCTCTCACACAGATTGTGGAGCACACAGCAAGCTGCAATAACAATGGGGATATTGGTTTCGCTGAGATCACAGCGAGTCAGTAAGCTTCTCCATCTCCCCTTGAGACGGCCAAAAGCACACTCCACCACCATTCTGCACTTGCTGAGCCGGTAGTTGAACAGTTCTTTTTCTGTGTCCAGGGCGCCAGTATAGGGCTTCATGAGCCAGGGCATTAGCGGGTATGCTGGGTCCCCGAGGATCACTGTAGGCATCTCCACATCCCCAAGAGTTATTTTGTGGTCCGGGAAGTAAATACCTTCCTGCAGCCTTCTAAACAGACCAGAGTTCCTGAACACGCGAGCGTCATGAACCTTGCCCGGCCATCCGACGTTGATGTTAGTAAAACGTCCCTTATGGTCCACCAGTGCTTGCAGCACCATTGAAAAGTAGCCCTTTCGGTTGATGTACTGGCTGGCCTGGTGGTCCGGTCCCAGGATAGGGATGTGAGTCCCATCTATAGCCCCACCGCAGTTTGGGAATCCCATCGCGGCGAAGCCATCTATGATGGCCTGCGCGTTTCCCAGGGTCACTACCTTTGACAGCAGTACCTTCACGATTGCCTTGGCTACTTGCATGACAACAACCCCCACGGTAGACTTGCCCACGCCAAACTGGTTCGCGACTGACCGGTAGCTGTCCGGCGTTGCGAGCTTCCAGAGGGCTATGGCCACTCGCTTCTGGACAGTCAGGGCTGCTCGCATCCGGGTGTCCTTGCGCTTCAGGGCAGGGGACAGCAACTCACAAAGTTCGAGGAAAGTCCCCTTCCGCATGCGAAAGTTTCGCAGCCACTGGGATTCATCCCAGACCTGAAGCACTATGCGGTCCCACCAGTCCGTGCTTGTTTCACGGGCCCAGAATCGCCGTTCCACAGTATCCACAAGACCCATTGCCACCGTGATGTCCTCGGCACTGGGTGTCGTGGTTTCAGACAGGCGTGTGCTACTCTCGGAGTTCAGGTCCTGACCCCGGTGCCGTAGCCTCCTCGCCTGATTTCTCTCTATCTGCCTCAGTGAAAGGTCGATGATGAGCTGCGATGCGTTGACAACGGCCACAACTGCAGCGATGGTCACAGCGGGATCCATGCTCGCAGTGCTGTGGCGTCCGCGCTGTCACTGACCAGAAAAGTGCGCGAACTGATTTCCCGCCGGCGCTTTCAGGGAGGGAGGGCGGGAGTGACGGTTGGATGACGACAGTTACCCAAAAGCACCCTCGACACATTTTTTTACCCAGAAGGCAATGGCGGCTCGACCCAGAATTCCAATGGGCAGCGGGGACTGCGGGAACTGTGGGATAGCTGCCCACAGTGCACCGCTTCCAATGTCGACGCTTGCCCCGTTAGTGTGGACTGACAAAGTCGAATTACTGTCCTTAGTGTGGACACACACGTTCGACTTTGTAATATCGATTCCACATATTCGATTTAACTAAAATCGAACTACTCTCGTAGTGTAGACATACCCTTAGTTACCCACTGCATCACTTCTGAACTCTTTATTACCTTGTATAGTTTCTACAAGCATTTCAGAGGTTGGGTAACTGTTATTTGCACAAACGGACCTTGGTAGAAGCATAAGCGGAGCCAGGGTTTTTGGCGCCAAGGTTTTTGGCGCCCTAGGCGGGGGTCCTTCCGTGCTCCCGGTCGTCGGCGGCAATTCTGCGGCAGGGGGGTCCTTCCGCGCTCCCGGTCTTCGGGGCACTTCGGCGGCGGGTCCCGGAGAATTGAGACAGTGACCCGCCGCAGAATTGCCGCTGAAGATCCGGAGCGCGGAAGGACCCCCCGCTGCCGAATTGCCGCCTCCCCAAATCCTGGTGCCCTAGGCGACCGCCTAGGTTGCCTAAATGGAAGCACCGGCTCTGGGTAGAAGATAGCTTTATCTCCTCACTTCCACTTTTGGAAAGAAAAAATACAAAACCTTAATTACAAATAGAGTTGGGTCTGGAGAGAGAGGCCTTTGCTCTTTCTGCCCTGCTTCTGCATTGGTTGCAAATGGCCCCTCCCATGAAGATAAGAAGGGGCCAGAGGTTGGGAAATCTCAGAAGTTGAGATGCTGGCACTTCCATGAAGTATCCCCTGAAGGGGGAAAGATTTAGGGATATACGAGGGGGAGGGGTTCCTCACCCCCATGCTCCAGATCTGAAAAAATCACCTGTGCTCCAGCAGATGCCATGTTGCTATTAGCTAGGTTCTCCTGAACCTGGGCAGTATTAGCCACAGAAGGTTCCCAGAGAGAGTTTATATAGAAATAAGGCAATTTAAAGATGTGGCATTTGATTATTACAATTATATCTAAAAATCACCTTGTCAAAGACTAATGTCTCGAGGTCGCCCCCTTAAGGTCAGCAAGATGCCTGTTCTTAGCCCATGTCATTCTCTGGGCAGCTGCAACCCTGTGATATGATTCTGGGACCTGGGATAGAGCCCTCTGGCTGGGCCTCTTAGTGAGGCCACACCCTGTGGGGGGATATAAAGCAGTCCAACCAAAGGAAAATACTTCCCTGAGCCCCTTCCCTGTGCAAGGGAGAGGGAGCAGTCTCTCTCTGGCCCCACAGGCAGCATCAGTTCCTGCTCCTCCGTATGAGTACAGCTTGGGGCTTAATTAGGGGGGTATTTCAGCAAAGGAAACCAGCCCATCCCATGCTCCTACTCAGAGGGCTTGGGCAGCCACAGGTCAGTTAGTGCCATAGGGCCCCCAGTCTGGGAGCTCTGAGCCCGGGTCGGCTTGCTTCTGAGTGCCACTCCAACAGCACTGTTTTCCTCCTTTTTTTTTTTTTTTTTTTTTTTTTTTTTTTTTTTTTTTTTTTTTTATAAGGGCTCCCTTACAAGCCTCACTAGTACCTAGGTGGGGGCTGATTGCAATCCCAGGAGTTATTTATCCCTGGTCTGGCTGCTGGGCGGCAGGGGGGAGGGGGCTGTCTGCCCCCACTGCAGGCCCAAAAATATGGAGGTCATTGGCAGGCAGGCAGAGAGAGACAGGAGAGATAATATTTCACATGCTTTCCCTCCCTAGTCCATTTGCTTTTGTAATATTCCTGCCAGCTCTCAACCATGGCCTAATCCTAACTCCCAGCCCTCTGCCATTTACCTATTACTCAAAAGCCTTGTTTTTAGTCTGCAACTACTCTTTATTAAACACTCATCATACCCTAGTGAAAGTGTCCCCCCCTACAACATAGCCCCAGGTTTCCTTTCACCCCAAATTCCTGTGCCTGTATTCCCCTCACAACACCCTAGCCACTCTTCTAGTCACCTTGCCACATCCTTCCCCCACTCCAAGTCACCATTGCAAATATCAGCCATTCAGGAAGTTTCATCTGCCATCACAGGGAACTTCCATTGGGCTGTGAAAGTTCATTGCTCACCACACTGGTGACTAAGGAGGTCCAACCTCTTGAAGTTCTTGGGGAGGGCCTAGAGAATGGCTCTGGGACCTAAGTCTATTAGTGTCTTTGAGGAGGGTGGATAGGATGAGTGTAGGCCCTGCCTGGGCCAATCCCCCCACCATGCTGGCTTCCCCCGCTGCTGTCTCCTTTCTCCAAGGGCCCTCTACATACAGAAAGTGACTAGGGAGTTAGAGCCACACAGGGCTGAGAGGAGGAGGGTTTCATTTTGGGCTTAATCTCCCAGAGAAACTCCCCAAGTACGGTCCTGGGAGTGGACAGGTACTTACTGGTATATAGAGTTTTATGCATGATACTACTCAACTGCCTACGGAATCATGTTTATTATTTCCATTTTATAGATGGGAAAACAGACTGGGTAAGTGATTGTCTTCAAGGCCCTCAGTGAGCCATTGGAAGGGCTGGGATTAGAACTCAGAAATTCCCTGACTCCAAATCCTGCACCAAGTCTGTTAGGCCATGGTGCCTGTTGGGCTTGTGTTCTCCTGTTAGTTGATAAGCGAAAGAGTAAAAAGTGAAGTTTCCGAGAAGTAGACCTGCTGATTGACAGATGCTCTGGAAGGGCATCCATCAAAGCTGTGACTCATTCCAAAAGAGATCATAGAACCACAGGGTTAGAAGAAACCACAAAGGTCTTCTAGTCTAACCCCCTGCCAAGATGCAGGATTTGTTGTGTCTAAACCATCCAGGAACAATGGCTATCCAGCCTCCTTTTGAAAACCTCCAGTGAAGGAGCTTCCACAACCTCTTGGCAGTCACTTCCATTGTCCTACTGTTCTTACAGTTTGGAAGTTTTTCCTGAGATTTAATCTAAAGCTGCTATGCTGTAGTTGGAACCCATTGCCTCTTGTCCTGCCGTCTGTGGCAAGAGAGAACAACTTTCCCCCACGTTTTTTATGGCAGCCTTTCAAGTGTTTGAAGACCATTATCATGTCCCCCCCCCTTAATTTCTTCTTTTCAAAACTAAACATACCCAGTTCCTTCAGCCTTTGCTCATATGGCTTGGATTTCATCCTTTTGATCATCTTTGTCACTCGCCTCTGGATCCTTTCCAATTTCTCTCTATCCTTTCTATACATTGGTGACCGAAATTGGACACAGTACTCCAGCTGAGGCCTACCCAGCACTGAGTAGAGTGATCCTATTACCTCCTATGACTTGCATGCTATGCCTCTGTTAATGCAACCTGAAATTGCATTTGCTTTTTTTGCAACAGCATCGCATTGCTGATCCACCACAACTCCCAGATCCTTCTCAGCAGTGCTGCTGCCAAACCGGTTATCCTCCATTTTGTATTTGTGTATTTGGTTTTTCTTCCCCAAGTGTAGCACCTTACATTTGTCTTTGTTGAATTTCATTTTTTTGTCTATAGCCCAGTTCTCCAATTTATCAAGATCCCTTTGAATTTTAGTTCTATCCTCCAAAGTATTGGCATCTCCCACCCACAGCTTTGTGTCATCTGCAGATCTGATGAGTAGGCTCTCTAATCTTACATCCAGATCATTAATAAAGATGTTAAATAACACCGGACCCAGAACAGATCCCTGTGGAGCTCCACTTGAGACCTCCCTCCAATCTGACATCATTCCATTACTAGGTAATGGAATTAACAAATTCATACCTGCTATTGAGAGTGATAAATATTCCTTTGAACTGCAGAACTTTGCTTGCAGTGTCTCTGACTGAATAACCCTCTGAACTGGCAACACTGAGCCACTATCCACACTTGGAACCACTATGAAAAGGCAAATAGCTGTTGTGACACTGGAGTATTTAAATGCCATGTTAGGGTGGTGAGTAATCAAGATAGAATTTAGCCAGTAAGTGTTTTTCCACCATGGAAAGTGCTGCAGAAATTGGAAGTTAGAAGGAAAATGTTATTTTAGATTAAAAATTCAAAATGTGGTTCATGACCACTAAGGAATCCATGGAAAACTTTCTGCTGGGGAATGTACCGTGCTGGATTTTCACTGTAAAACTTGTGTATTTACACAAACTTGGGATCACTTACACTATCCAGGGGTTTGTGACTTGTACACAAAAAAAGGAGAATGGCTCCAGAGAATTTGAGAGCTGCCCTCCCCAGTGTCATCTGGGCTAAACTTCTTTTCATTAAAATTCACTGCCCATCTGCAAGAGAGGTTTCTTCCCCAGTCCGTATACACACCTGTCTCCTGTGAACAGTAATGGCTACTACATATATACATTAGAGAGTAGACACACCACCCCCCCAAACACCTTGCTTTTGCAACTCCTTGTGTTGTGCACAGTAGGGAGTGAAAGTTGGCTGTTGCCTAAGGCAAAACTAAAGGTATGCAGTCAGCTTTGATGCACATGGTAGGAAGCCTCTAGCACCTTACACAAGTAGAGTGCATTTTAAAAAAAAAAAGGGGGGGGATAGGGTGTGGGTGGAGAAAAAGTATCTAAGGAGCCAGAGGCTAACATGATCCTTGGCATAGCTCCTTCTTGCAGGGATTATCTCTTCACTATGCACGTTGTGGGTGTTCCTGTCAACCTGTAACTAATAATGTAGATGAGGTTCTTAGTGACAGGTACTCCTTTGGCCAAGTCTTCCTATATGTAGCTGTAGCTGAGGAGCTCCCTAGCAATACGCTAATTAATGCTGGATCCATTTCCCCCTTCACCCCCTGTCTGCTCTTTGCTTTTTATCTTGTGTTTATACACGCACAATGCTCCACATCTGTGCCGGGCAGCATCAAACCCAACAATATAGAACTATATCACGCAACTGCTTCAAAGCTAAACACATGCACTTGGCCTCAGAATGAGATGAAGCAAGTGGCTTTAATCCTTGTCAACATTTCATTTTCCTTATGTGCTGCTTTTTACCATATCAGCTCTTCCTGCCACTCACTCACCTTTCACTGACACTTGGTCGTCAGTCTAACATCAGAGACGCTTGTCATGAGATTCTTAGTTGTGACAAAAGGTCAACTGCAGCAGTATATGTAAGACTTGAAGTTAGAATTCATGAATCCAGGTCCTTGCAGATAAACAACTGGAGAAAATGTTGACAACATAACTACCTGTACCTAGATTTTTGTTGTTAGATGGACACTGCAGAATGTGTAAGAAAAGAGGTTTTGCAGTAAGATGATGAGCTATGTTTCTTTATTCTTATAGTTTGCAATTGGTAGATGGAGAACGTAGACTTTATTGTTAATCCACTGGTGTAGAGCTGCTTGAAGGTTTAGTAGAGAGAGCCTGGAGCACTGGGCCTGGTGCAAGATTTGAGGCCTGAACCAGAGGCTGTGAACCAAAGTCAGGCCATGTAGTAAAGTAGATGCTTACAAATTCACTGTCTGGTATATGAACTTGGCGAAGTTGTTGCTAGTGTATTAGATATTTACATAAATATATTTTAGCTAGTACAGATACATTCCAATCTAGTACAAGATAAGATGGTTTGACAAAGTAATGCATAGGGATGTTTTGTCCCAGATATCCGGAACAAGGGGAGATAAGAAATAGATGTTTAAAATACGTAAGGTGGTGTGTAAGTTGTGTATCCCAGTTGTTTGCCTCAGCCTATAAATGTCAGGGTATTTCATCTTAACACTTTGTCCAGCCTAGGGGGAAGCGGAAAGTCCCACCGTTGACTGAGCTGAGTCCATTGTAATGAGCCAACACATGTTAGTGTAACTGTAGACATTGATCCAGGGAGCTAGCACCATGCTTCGTTGACAATAAATCTGTGTGAGCACCTTCACCACCGAACCGTGCCTGTGGTTTTTCTTGAGTAACATCAAGGTCGGCTGAACTAACACACTGCACTATGTACTAAGAACATTGAAGCTTCAAGGACAGAAGCTCTGAGCAGCCTAAACAGTGCTACCGAGGCAGTGATACTTCAGCACTCTACCACATTGTGTAGCACTATCAAGGTTTGCTGAACCAGCTATCTGCACAGAGCTGGGACAGCACACAGAAAGAACATATACACACACATGCGCACACACACGCAAGCAAGCCAACTGACAACAGAAGGATTTATTCTAGGGCTGTCAAGTGATTAAAAAAATGAATCATGATTAATCGCGCAATTAATGGCACTGTTAAACAATAATAGAATTCCATTTATTGAAATATTTTAGACATTTTCTACATTTTGAAATATATTGATTTCAATTACAACACAGAATACAAAGTGTACAGTGCTCACTTTATATTTGATTACAAATATTTGTACTGTAAAAAACAAGAGTATTTTTCATTTCACCTAATACACGTACTGTAGTGCAATCTCTTTATCGTGAAAGTTGAACTTACAAATGTAGAATTATGTACAAAAAATAACTGCATTCAAAAACAAAACAATGTAAAACTTTAGAGCCTGCAAGTCCACTCAATCCTACTTCTTGTTCAACCAATTGCTCAGACAAACAAGCTTGGTTACAGTTATGGGAGATAATGCTGCCCACTTCTTATTTACAATGTCACCTGAAAGTGAGAACAGGAGTTCGCATGGCACTGTTGAAGCTGGCGTTGCAAGATATTTACATGCCAGATGCGCTAAAGATTCATTTATCCTTTCATGCTTCAACCACCATTCCAGAGGACATGCATCCATGCTGACAACGGGTTCTGTGCAAACTGATGCATGTTCACTTTAATCATCTGAGTCAGATACCATCAGCAGAAGATTGATTTTTCTTTTTTGGTGTTTCAGATTCTGTAGGTTCCGCATTTGAGTGTTTCTCTTTTAAGACTTTGAAAGCATGCTCCACACCTCCTCCCTCTCTGATTTTGGAAGGCACTTCAGATTCTTAAACCTTGGGCCAAGTGCTGTAGCTACCTTTAGAAATTTCACATTCGTACCTTCTTTGTATTTTGTCAAATCTGCAGTGAAAGTGTTCTTAAGATGAACAACATGTGGTGGGTCATCACCCGAGATTGCTATAACATGAAATATATGGCAGAATGCTGGTAAAACAGAGTAGGAGACATACAATTCTCTGCCAAGGAGTTCAGTCACAAATGTAATTAACACATTTTTTTTTAATGAGCGTCATCAGTATGGAAGCATGTCCTCTGAAATGGTGGCCGAAGCATTAAGAGGCATACAAATGTTTAGTATATCTGGCACATAAATACTTTGCAATGCCAGCTACAAAAGTGCCATGAGAATGCTTGTTCTCACTTTCGGGTGATATTGTAAATAAGAGGCGGGCAGCATTATCTCCCATAAATGTAAACCAACTTGTTTGTCTTAGCGATTGGCTGAACAAGAAATAGGACTGAGTGGACTTGTAGGCACTAAAGTTTTACATTGTTTTGTTTTTGAGTGCAGTTGTGTAACAAAAAAAAATCTACATTTGTAAGTTGCACTTTCTTGATAAAGAGATTGCACTACAATACTTGTATGAGGTGAATTGAAAAATACTATTTCTTTTGTTTATCATTTTTATAGTGCAAATATTTGTAATAAAAAATATGAAGTGAGCACTGTATACTTTGTATTCTGTGTTGTAATTGAAGTCAATATATTTGAAAATGTAGAAAAACATCCAAAATAGTTAATAAATTTCAATTGGTATTCTATTGTTAACAGTGTGGTTAAAATGGCGATTAATTTTTAAAATCATGATTAATTTTTTTGAGTTAATCCTGTGAGTTAACTGCGATTAATCGACTGCCCTAATTTATTCATTGGATATGGTCCTCTTATTCTGCCTGTGAATTTTCTTCAAACTATACCTATAGGAGTCCAATATTTTTATATCTTCAATTAATACCTTTACAAACAATACTTGGCCCTGTCACTTTCCTGAACTGTTAACAGTGACTATTCGGAATTTTTGATATGGGGTCTCTAGTTACCTATGACATATGGTATGTTTTCCCCCACCTCTTATTTGATGATTTACTATTCATAAACAGGAAGAATGCCTAAAGAAATCACTGGGCCACTGAATCTCTAATGGAGAAGAGGGGGAGATCTCTGAAATGTTAAGACACTTAAATACTCTTCCTCTCCTTTACTGCAGTGGTTCTCAAACTAGGGCCGCTGCTTATTCAGGGAAAGCCCCCGGCAAGCCAGGCAGGTTTGTTTACCTGCTGCGTCCACAGGTTCGGCCGATCGTGGCTCCCACTGGCCGCGGTTCACTGCTCCAGGCCAATGGGGGCTGCAGGAAGGGCGCCCAGCATAAGTGGCAGCCGTAGTTTGAGAACCACTGCTTTACTGCATGACAGACTGCTTTGGCTATATATCTATGGACCCCAGACTTAAAAATCTGCAGTCCTCCTTTCTGACTAAGGGAGTAGAGAAAAATTGAATGTAGAGTTGGCTAGACAGTCAATGGCTCTCGCTTCTGTGACCTCTTGTCATGTCTGTCTAGTAGCAAAGGCGGTTGTTGCTGTGCTATCTCCCCTCCTCCCTCACTATCGCTATTACTTGATGCCATCCCGCTTCTTATTGCTCCTTTCTCTCCAATCAGCCCTCGAATGCTATGCTGAATGGCCAAAGAACCATATGTAGCCCTGTGCCATGTATAAAGGATGTTGCATGGGGTATTTGCCTCCTAGCATTGTTCCGCCCTGCCTTGGTATTTGGTCACATGGCTGCCACATTTTGCCATGTTCTGGGGCTAGAACATGTTCAGAGTCTCCAGGAAAAAAATCACTTGCTGATCCAGCATCTCTGCCCTTTCTCGTTCCCTCACTGCTACTCATGCTGAGTTGTGTTTAGCTTTTCACTGTCTTGTTCTCCTGTCATTTTCCTGCCTGTAAGGCCTTGTTTTCACTGAATGCTAACTGCAGGGTAAGTAATTGCTGCTTGTCAGCGTGTGGTAGCCTACCCCGCACTGTGCGACTGCATTGTCGGTGTTAGCATGCTGCTGTCATGCTCTATGTCTGCACTGGTATTGTTTGTAGCCATGACTAGCTATCTGAGCTCGTAGTCCAAGATTCATAGTGCCACAACTCTCTGCGTTGCTCTAGGCCAGGGGTGGACAAACTACGGCCTGCGGGCCGGATTCGGCCCCTCAGAGCTTTGGATCCGGCCCACGGGATTGCCCCCCGTGGTGCTGCGGGCCCCGCGCCGCTCTCAGAAGCGGCTGGCCCAACGTCCCTGCGGCCCCCAGGCCCTTGCCTCCAGGCACTGCCCCCCGCAGCTCCCATTGGCCGGGAACGGGGAACCACGGCCAATGGGCACTTCGGGGGAGCTACCTGCAGGCGCGGCAAGGGCAGTGCACGCAGATCCCTCAGCCTCCCTCTCCCAGGAGCCGCAGCGCTTCCTGGAGTGGTGCGGGACCGGGGACAGGGCAGGCATGCAGGGAGCCTGCCCTGGCCCCGGTGCATGCCGCTGCCACCCCAGAGCCCGAACCCCTCCTGCGCCCGAACCCCTCCTGCACCCCACCCCACAACTCCCTGCCCTAAGCCCCCTGCCTGTATTGCGCACCCCTCCTGCACCCCAACCCCCTGCCCTGAGCCCCCTGCTGCACCCTGCACCCCTGTGCACCCCAACCCCCTGCCCTGAGCCCCCTGCTGCAGTCCGCACCCCTCCTGCACCCCTGCCCTGAGCCCCCTCCTGCACTCTGCACTCCTCCTGCACTCCAACTGCCTGCCCTCAGCCCCCTCATACACCCCGCACTCCTCCTCTGCCCCAATCCCTTGCCCTGAGCCCCTTCCTGCACACTGCACCCCCTCCCACACCCCACACCCCAACCCCCTGTCCCAGCCCTGCATACAATTTCCCCACCCAGATGTGGCCCTCAGCGCAAAAAGTTTGCCCACCCCTGATCTAGGCTCACATGTGCAGGGTGTTGTGGGGCAATTTGTCTGTTTGCTCTTGATATGGGGGGTGGGGGTTGTGGTGATCCAGCCAGCAAAATTCACTTCCTGGTAGTAGCCATGCTGTTGGTGTATGGTGGTGTGTGCTGTTGCCTGCCAAAGATCCTGCACTCCCTAATTACCAGGACTGCAGGCTGCTGCTTTTTATGGTGGCACGGTTTCTTTTTCAGGCCTCTGCAAGATGCTGCTGCCTGGGACATTGGCAGTGGTTTCAGAATCTGTTTTGGGGCCAGTGGTCTGTAGTTAGGAGTAGCACAACAACAGCAGTGGAAGGGAATCATGTGGACGTGGAGGGAAGGACTGAGATGATGCTGTTTCTAATGGCAGATGATCCCTACACAGATCACTGCTTCTGAACCAGGAACACATCCACACCCTGGTGGGACCACGCTGCAGGACTCAGAACTTTCACGTGAAGAGACAGATGTTCCTGGAGCTGTGTGTGGAGCTTGCCCTGGCACTTGAGCGGCAGAGCACCTGGAGGAGAGACCAAATAGCAAACCAGAAATGTATTGCTATCACCTTGTGGAAACCGGCAACCCCAGACTGTTGCAGATCTGCTAGCAGTCACTTTGGGCTTGAGAAATGATTGGTGCAGTGGTCACTGAGGTTTGCAAGGTAACTAATGCAGTGCTGTTCCTGAGACTTGTCAAAGTTGGAAATTTTCCTGAAATTATTGTGTGTGGCTGCTCAGAACATGGCCCATTTAATCATAAAACAGGTTGTTGTGATACCACTGGATTTCTTATTCTTATCCCTGCCCTACTGGTAGCTTGTCTTGATCCCCTTTGTCTTCTCACTGCACTGCTGTCCAGTCCACTGGACCAAGCGACCAGCCAGCAGCTGCTCAGATATATCTTTGTATAGTTGAACGGTCCTCGTTTTGTACTCTTCCAGTCATGGGGTCAGCCCAAAGCTGCACCAAGATTCTGGTGTCTTCATTCAGCCAGTGGCTATAACTGATACATGGCTTTATCAAGGGCTGTTCTGCTATTTTGAATACCAGAGATGGGTGAAGTTGGAAAAACTGCAAGTATGATGACCAGACAGAGATGAAGGTAGACCATTTCTGGTCAGGCGCTAGAACACAGGTAGAGGGCAAGGTAGTAGACACGAATGGGTGCCGAGGGGGTTCCTGGGAAGGGATTGTGGGACCATGATATCTTGATTGTTGTGGGTGCCCCTAACTGCATTAACGTCATGGTAACAACACTCATGGTCTGCCCTATGACTCAGAATGTGGTGGCTGCCTCACCAGGCAGCACTGATAGCGGTGTGTGGATATGTGACTGTGTACTGTGTTGAGGGGCAAAACTGGGGTTGAGCTCAAGGTTAGCATGCAGTGAAGACAAAGACAAGATCTCACTCCTGATCAGATATAGCTAGTGTACGGAGGTGACCAGATGAGCACTCCCAGCTTGAATACACTGTTCACATATGAAAACACCTATATTTGTGCAAACACAAGCTCTTCCCCAAACAGCTATAGAAAAGCAAAATAGAAGCAGTATCTGGTCAGATTACGAACTGGATTTAGTGAACATGTTCAGGAATCTATCTTTCCCCCTGTTCTCTGTATCTTATTACAGTATCTTATTAAAATGCGTTGCCATATTTGTACTAGTAAATAAGTTTATGCACTTAAACCATTGGAAGTCATTAATCCATTTGTGATAGTCACTGTCAAGGCAAGAATTAAGAAAATAAATGTGGAAACTTATCTCATCTTACTATTTCTCTATCTAATCACTTCAATAGTATCCTTCAAGGTCCAGTGCAAAGGTGACATACACTGATACCACAAATGTCATACATTATCACTTATCATGTGCCATGGGCATAAATACTAACTAGGAACATACCATCAAAGGTGCATTCTACCACATTAGACAGATCGCTAATATTTTTTTAATACCAGCATGTCTATTAAGTCCATTCTGCACCTCATTTGTGAAATGATTAAGTTGCACTGAGACATCTCTGGTATTTCAACTATTTTTAACCTTTCATTGTAGTACCAGCTTAAGTAACTTATTAGCATGAGAATTAGGCATTCTGTGCAGCCACAGTGTGTTATCTATCAATAGACTCTTTGCAAGGGACAGCCTGAGCTCTTGGAGACTCACATGTGCCCTTGCAGCATGCTTAGTTATCTTGCTTTGTTTCTATATGTCAGTCTTGCTCTTGAACTCTCTCAAAATGAAACATGTATCTTGCAATCCCACCAAAGGCAAAACTAATATTTGTCTGCAATTTGCAAAATGATTAAATTACAGTTCAGCCACTTGGCAAGAGTGATACTGAAAGCCAGGCGACTCTAAGTTATAATCAGTGGTCTGAATGTATGCAAGATCACATTGCAGTGAAAAGTAAAATACTGCTGATGCAAATGAAGACATTCAAAAAATATGCCTAGACCACTGAAAACTGGGGCCAGAATTTTTGAAGCTCTTCAGGCACCCAAGTGGCCCTTTAGGTTGATGATCAAGTCTCTAACTTCCCCAGAGTCCTAAGTAACTTTCAAATGCAAGGGATATAGTACTAGGGCTGGCAACTTTCTACTCACATAAAACTGAACACCCTTGCCCCACTCCCTGCCCTGGCCCTCCTCCGAGGTCTTGACCCCCCCACTCACTCCATCCCGCCCCTCCCTCTGTGGCTCACTCTCCCTACCCTCACTCACTCGCTCATTTTCACCGCAGTTGGGGTGCAGGAGGGGGTGAGGGCTCCAGGTTGGCGTGAGGGCTTCAGGGTGGGGCCAGAAATGAGGATTTCAGGGTGCGGGAGGGGTGGGGCCCCACCTGTCTCCCCGGAGCTGAGCCACCTGGGACTGGTGTAGAAACCTGGCCAGTATCAGCCTGGGGGGAGGAGAGGAGGGGCACAGTGTGGGGGGCTGGGCTGGGCTCCTCCAGGCAAGTGCGTTTTGAGGGTCCCCGGCCGGGGCAGGCCTTAACCTGGCTGATCGCACCACTCCTGAGGGGCCAGAGCAATTCCCGGCCCTGGGATCAGCCCTGGCTGCGCTGCCGGCTCAGTCCGGTAGACACAGTCACCTCTCAGCAGAGCCGGTGAGTGCAGCCAGGAGGCAGGGCGTGGGGGAGTGGGTCTCTGGGGAGTCTGGGGGGGGTGCTGGGCTGTGAGGGGGGCTGGGAAGATGTGTGTGTTGGGGCAATAGATAATGAGGGTTCTGTGGGAGGTCCTGGGCAGTTGTGGTGTTGTACAGGGAGCTGTGCATTTCTGGAGGAGGTCTGGGGGGGCGCTGGGCATAGTGGGTCTGGGGGGGGCCTCTGGTCATAGGGAGTCCGGGGGAGAGTTGGGTGGGGGGGCTTTGTGGTGTGGCATGGGCCTGCCCCCCGAGGGGAAGGGGCATGCTGGCATCACAGGGTCACTGTGCGTCTGGCAACTGCCGGTTTGTAAATAGTGCCTGGGCTGGGTGGAGCAGGGCCGCTCCTGCCACGCCATGCCATGCCCCTGGCTGGGATGATTTAGTTGGGGATTGGTCCTGCTTTGAGCAGGGGGTTGGACTAGATGCCCTCCTGAGGTCTCTTCCAACCCTGATATTCTATGATTCTATGCCATGCCCCTGGCTGGCCCCTCGGTCTGGGGACTGACCTCGCTGCGCCATGTTCCATTGCCTCAATGGGGGCCCACAAATATGTTTGGCGCCAGGCCCACAAGAGGTTAATCCGGCCCTGCTGAGATCCTGCAGCACAGTTGTCTAACAAAGGGCAAGTTCCTGCCATGGAATCACAAACTACATTGTGACTAGGTTATCAGTGATATTTAAGGAGATCAATAATATCTCCTGATTAGTGAAAAACATAATGCAAACTTGAGGGAAAGTGAATTTTAAATGATGGGTTGCGATTAAACTCCTTATAATCCAGTAGTTCTACACTTTTATCTATTCAGAAAGTCTGAATCCTCTTACCTGCCATTATGCCTCTCTTCCCAAAGTAATTGATACCAATTGGACATACAGTAAGTGCTTCCCCGGCCATTGAAGTGTCACTGTATGTGGAGTTGAATGCTACAGCATTATTAGAGTTTAGGTCAGGAACTGAAGTAGCCAATGGCAATTGCAGGGGGACTTAGGTAAGCAGGATGCAATGGCTCACATTAGACACTGGCCAGGACTTGCCTACCCTTGTGAAACATGCAATAGTATTTTATGATCATGCTGGTGAGGACCACAGTTTCTGATTTTTTTTTTTTTGAAACTGCACTTGCCACAGCACTGTGTTCCCTAGCACTAATAAAAATGTCCCAGAGTTGCAGACTGTGGTACAGTTTTGAAATTCCAGCGGCGATGTCTAAAATGTGCCCTTACTATTGCTAGTAATGCTGCTCAGAGCCGGTCTAAATGACACTGTGCTGGCAGTGATGGGAACTTTGTCTGTTCTAGGGCTCTCCCCGCTACTAATCCTGGTGGACCTGAACTCGTGTTTAGCAATGACTGGAAATTTCTTTGTACACAAACGACCTAGTAGAGACAGGACCTGCTTCATGTTTTTTCAGCCGTAAATCAGGCAGAATTTTAGCGTTAGCAGTGAAGTGAAACTTAAGAGGTGCTGCTAACTCTCCAAAAGGAATAATTGCCGCACATTTGTAGGGATTTGGCCGTTTGCTCTGATTTCTTTCCCACCGTGTTTATGAACATGGCAGCACTCCAGTTTTTATTAAATCAAGAAGTTGAAAGTGATTTAAAAGCAGCTAAATAAAATCTAATTTGCCATTTGGTAAGAATGCAAAGATAATTTTCGAGTGCTTTTAATGGGCTTAAAGTTTGACAAGAGAGCCTCTGGTAGTAAACCCCACACTACTTAAACCCTCCTAATCAAATCACAAGCACATGGAGTCTGCCTGTAATTGATCACACTGCCAGTAATTCAGCAGCACATTTCAGAAGAAGATCCAACTCAAGCAGTTGGACAAAGCGATAAGTTAAAACCCTGGCAGGTTGGGATTTTTACTCCAACACAGTCCTCAGCAGGATAGACCTTGCAGTATGTCTCCCCCTCGATTTAAGGAGTTTATTTAATCAGACCAGATCCTGTTGGTATTAAAATGGAGGTAAAATATGACTATCCCTGTACATCAAAATGACAGCACGCTTCCTTTCAACATACTGAACTCTAGAATTAATAGCCATGTGGGCATGACTATATGCCTGTGGCTCTTTAATCTGCCCACCCGTTAAGCCCTTTGACCCCAGTTCTACAAACACTGTACTCGTGTGAGTAAAGTGACTTGTGCTTTGATGTTTATAGGATCAGGCCCTACGAGGCACAGTGCACTCACAATTCCCGCTGATGTCAAAAGACCTGTAGATGATAGAAGACATAGACTGGATTTCCTGTGGGGTCTCATTGATCATGTGCCTATGTCAATGCCCAACAAATACACGATGCTGCTTTTTATTTAAGTACCTTTTAAGTCAATAATTACAACAAGATTCTCCAGGCAATGGATCTTTAGGAGATGACTGAGCCCCTGTGATATCTGAAGTGAGTTCCCCTTTCCTATGTTCCCAGGCCAAATAGTCTGGATGTTCACTGCCTATGGTTTCTTAGGCCTAGATAGTGCGGTGTTGACTCGATCTGGTGAGCATGTGACCACAAGAGTAAACCCACAGTGGGACTACTCATGTGTCCAAGCGCTTACCAACATTCAAGGACTGCACAGTCTACCCCTTATGCTATATGTAAACAGCTATGGCTTTGCCACAAGCGCTGTGCATGAGGGAATTGTTCCTCAGACAAAAATCCCTCCCTGATCATCCCCCCACTTTGCTCCACGGGAAAGTAGCTAACTTGCTGCTGTTATAGACCAGTAGCAAATTAACTTCCCCTCTGCACAGGCTTAGCTCTGCCTTGCCCACTGCCCACTGCCTTGCCCAGTCTACCCACTGACTGTAGAGTACAAGGGGGAATAGTATGTGCATGGGCCTGTGCGCTACTGAAGGCCCAACGCCGAGGTCCAGCAAGACTGCCATGAGGCATCAGGGGTGTTCTGACACCTTCTTCCCCAGCTGTGCAGTCCAGGACACGGTCTAGCCCTCAGTAAACCACAGGGACCTAGAACTATACTTTTACATCACAATACTAATATACACCTGTAGCGGGGTGGTCACCCTGCTCCTGCCCTGAAGGGCATAAAACAGCCCTGGGAGAGGGCTGTAGCAGGGAAAAGCCAGGCTGATTGGGGGAAGCAGCCACAGGTGGGGCCATGCCCCAATCAGGCCACAGCTGATCCTATAAGAGCGCTAAGGGCCAGAGGCTAGGAGACAGATTCTCTCTGTAGCCTCTTGAGAGAGAAGGACTTGGCTGCCTGGGAAGCTGAGAAGGGTATCTAGGGTGGAGCAGTGCTGGGGAAGGGCAGAGAGAGCTGGGGAGCTCCAGCCTAGCAAAGCCCCAGGCTGCAGGCCAAGCTAAGGGCCCACAAAAGGGTACTAGGGCTGCAGGGGGCAGCTCAGATATAGGCAGAGGCAGCTGGTCCAACCCCCCTTGCAGATGATGAGTGGTTTATAGACTGCAGTCCACCCCAGGGAGCAGGGGCTAGATGATGACTGGCAGTAGCCAATGAGGCAAGGTGGGGATAGTGGGTTGGGGTTTCCCCTGGGAGGGGAGACCCAGAGCAAGGGGGTATTGTGGTGGGCAGAACCCCTGGGCAAAAAGGCACCGGGATCTGGGAGGGACATGGGGCCAGCGGCAGGCGAGACACTGGCTTGCAGAGGGCGCGCTGGGCTGGAAGAGCTAATTCCCAAGATGACCAGCAGGAGGCGCCACGCCGGTGAGTCCTCATCCCGCCACAACACCCTACAAAGCAAAGTTCTACCCTCTAGATCAAATTCACTTCCCATTTTGCAGTGTCCCCGGGCACAGGGGCGGCAGGTTTGTATAATTTTTGGTGATGCCCAGAACAGGTCCAAGTCCTGCCCCGCCTCCGCCTTGTAAGCCGATATTTTTAAAAATAATGTAAAAATGTGAGGGCTTCGGTGGGGCTGGTAATGAGGGGTTTGGGGTGCGGGAGCAGCTCAGGCAGAGGGTTGGGGTGCAGGGGTGAGGGTTGTGGGGTGGGGCCAGCGATGAAGGGTTCACGATGCAGGAGGGGCCCCAGGGCTGGGGCAGAGGGTTAGGGTGTGGGGGGATGAGGGCTCTGGCTGGGGATGAGGGTTTTGGGGTGTGGGAGGGGCTCAGGGCTGGGGCAGAGGGTTAGGGTGCGGGGGCGTGAGGGCTCTGGCTGGGGGTGCAGGCTCTGGGGTGGGGGCAGGGCTGGGGATGAGGAGTTTGGGGTGCAGGCAGGCTGCCCTGGGGCTGGGGCCAGAGAGGAGGACTCCCCCCAGCCCTCTCCCTGCCAGCAGCCGTTAGCTCTGGGGGAGGGGCCTCCCTCTCTCCCCTGGCAGCACACTCACCTTGCACCACTGTCACTGCACGTGCTCCTAGGGCCCCTCTCAGGTCCAGGAAGCCCCCTTACCACCTCTGTGGTGGGTGGCGGGAGGGAGGGAGCAGCTGCCATCACATGTGCACCTCCTCCCCTGCAGCTGCCCCTCACTGTAGCCTCACTGGGGGTGGGGCATGGGGCTGCCCCTTGCCCAGTGTGGGGCAAGAGCAGTGATTGTGGGTGTGGGGGCCCCCTGTGCTGGTGGAGGGTCCTGCCGGAAAAGGGAGGGATCTGAAGCAGAAGGGCAGGGGCAGGGTCAGCCTGCCCTGGCAGTAGTGGATGGGGGGGCGCTAGGACCCTGCGGTGGCAGTTGACGCCAGGAGCTGGCAGAGCAGAGCACAGAGCTGAGGCAGGGACGCTCTGGGGCCCAGGGGAGGCGCGCGGGGGCGGCAGGTAGGGGCCGGGGGACACTTGGGGGAGGTGTGCGGGGGCAGCAGGTGGGGCCGAGGGAGAGACCCGGCCCCAAACATTGGTGGAGCTGGGCCCACAGCCTCTGAATATTGTTGTAGCCCAGGCACCACGGGCCCAGGGCTGGCTCTAGCTTTTCTGCCACCTCAAGCAGCAAAAAAAAAAAAAAAAGACGAGCGGTGGCACTTCGGCGTCAGCTCAATCGCGCCGCTTCTTCGGTGGCAATTCGGTGGCGGGTCCTCCCTCTCTTCCTCTTTGGCGGCAATTCAGCGGCAGCTCAAAGAGAAAGAGAGGGAATGAGGGACCCGCCATTGAATTCCTGCCGAAGACCCGGACGTTCTACCCCAATACCGGACCGAGTGCCGCCCCTTTAAATTGGCTGCCCCAAGCACCAGCTTCCTATGCTGGTGCCTGGAGCTGGCCCTGCACTGGCCCATATAACTTGCCACCCCTGCCCGGGCAGAGACTCCTACAGGAGGCAATACAGTTGCTGGCCTCCTCTCTGGACTTCTTCCACTGGTGGAGGTTGGTAGGCAGGTACTGAATGGGCATCACCCCCAACTGCTCCATTCCATTTCTTCGCTGCTCACCAGCACTACCTGTTTCTTGGGACTGTGGGCCCCCAGCATTTAGGAGGCTGGGATTGCCTTATGTTGCTCCAACCACTCAGACTCTTTGCTACCAGGGTTCATCTTCCAGCATTGCTGGGCAAACCCTGAGTGAATTAAACCCTCTGGTGACCGGGCTGAGTTAACCCTAGCTCTTGGAGATGACATGCTAACAGCGCCTCTCAACGCTGAGCTGTGCAAGGAATTCTTGGACAAGAAAGTGTACCCAGAACCTGCTCCAGCTCCCCCGCACAATCAAGTTCTGCCACTGACTTCAAGGAGAGCAGGATGGGGCCAACAATACCTACAGTTTGAGGATAACATTCTGATTAAAGACAGTGTAATTAGAGTAGTGCCTCAGGTGGTGGCTTGAAGCACAGAGCCCAAGACTCAATTACTTTAATCATTTGAACAAGACCAGTAATTTCCTAGAAATCGCTGCCCAAAACCGCATGCTGGCTTAATAATAGCACCCTACAAAGACATGCAGTGCACCCAAGTTTTATTCTGGTTCTAGTCTCTTGTCTAATTCCTCCTGTGTTTAGCAGTGCTATGAACATGGTATGAACTACCTGTGTTGGACAGGGAATGCCTTGCCTTGCTCATTTCAGTGAAACCCTTGAGCTGATCAAAAAGCAGCAGTGATATGCTACTCCTCCCAGAGCTTCTATATCACAGCTGGAAGGACGATGTTGGAGGAATGCTTGGGAAAGAAAACAAAGAAATATAGGGCCTGTAGTGCCTTTGCTATTATGAAATGGAATTCACACATAAAAAGAAAGTCAGCGCTGGACAGTGCTGACATGGATATTGAGTAGGGTGACATGGAGAACCAATCAGAAGTCTCCCTTTGTGTTCTGAGTTCTAAAGCCTGTTCATAATTCATATCAAACAGCTGCCAACGTTTGGTGCACTCACTTTACTAAGACCAGCAATTGATGACAGGCCAAAGAAATCACCACGTGCCTATGTACTGTTACTTCACAAGCTTGGGATTCCCCCTTGGTGACAGATCAGATCCTTTGCTCAACTCTCTCCTCTTCTTGGGATGCTGTGTTTTTGTAGGCCCCTAGACAGATGAATGAACAAACAAAAAAACCCAAAAGACTTGTCATAAGCACCTCTCTCAGTTCACAGACCTGCTGGTTTAAGTCTTGAACAGTAATTCTGAAAGAAGGAACAAAAACCCAAGCTTGGGAGAAACTAGCTAGCTGAATTAGAGGCTTTATTTGCTATCTAGACTTTCAGCTCCCAGTCAAGTTCAGGAGACTGTATAGTTCCCAAACTGGCAAGTTTACAATGCCCCTCTGCCAAGCAAACCCACTTTTAACCCGTTGGTCCTTGAGAAACCCCTCTAATAGATACGTGGCTCAGGGGTTCCTCTCCTGAACTGGGATGGGCCAGTGCATCTCTCAGGTATGTTGCCACTGCATGTATTTGTTTGCTTCTGCACACTCCATTTGTACACTCCAGTTTGGGTTCCATGTCTGCATTTACCTTTTGCAGCACTTCATGTAGGGTTATGCTCTTTGCCAAAATATGAGACCCAACAGGAGTTGGAGGCTTGGGAGAGCAAACTAAAACACTATATGGTGTATTTCCTGAAAACAAGCTTGGAGCTGATTCCTGCAGGGATCCCCATTGACTTTGGTGGAGCTCAAGTGTCTACTGCACGATGCTCATTGTAGGACCTAAGCCTTTCTAAGGTGCTTATCTACTTGGTATTGAAGTGCTGAACAAAATGAGTCTATGAAATGGCTTTGTTGTTATCAAGGCTGATTCCCCACTCTGGCACTTCAAGTGAAGAAGGTGGGGGCCCGCAAGGATTTTAAAAATTAATACTGGGCACTCCAGGCTTGTATTAAACTTCCAAGGTTACAGCTTTTCTCTGACTTTGGCTTGGTAAATGCTGCCACCACCCAAATGCAAAGCCCTTTTTCGGATTCCAGGAAGGTGCACTTGGGAATTCCTTCCTATAGGGTACCCTCAAGCACTTTCAGCCCCCGCCCACCTCTTGGGGAAGAGCTAAGATAGAAAACAAAGGAAATTAGCTGTTGCCACCAGCTAATTTAACAACATATGCACAAACCTTTTAGGACACCAAAAATCAAATCCTGTTCTTAAAAATGGTACATTTTATTAAAAACAAAAAGAAAGAAAATACATCTGGAACCAGGGCCGGCTCTAGGCACCAGCAAAACAAGCTGGTGCTTGGGGCGGCACATTTCTAGGGGCGGCATTCTGGCGCCGGCCATGCCGCCCCTAAAAATGTGCCCTGGCCGCCCTAGCTCACCTCCACTGCTGCCGCTCGCGCACCACGGCGCGCGAAACAGCTGATTCGCGCGCCGCTGCTCGCCCTCCCTCCCAGGCTCTCAAACCTGGGAGGGAGGGAGAGATCCCGAGCGGCCGCGGCGCGCGAAACAGCTGATTCGCGCACCGCTGCTCACCCTCCCTCCCAGGTTTGAGAGCCTGGGAGGGAGGGGGAGACCCCAAGTGGCCGCGGCGCGCGCGCTGCTTCTCCCCCTCCCTCCTAGGCTTGAGAGCCTGGGGGGAGGAGGCAGGGCTGGGGATTTGGGGAAGGGGCAGAGTTGAGGCGGGGCCAGGGGTGGAGTAAGAAAAAAACAGGGGGGCGGCCAAAATTGTTTTTGCTTGGGGCGGCAAAAATCCTAGAGCCGGCCCTGTCTGGAACTTAGGCTTTTGCAAGAGTTTAAAAGAGCAATTCCAAAAATTAAGCACCCAAACTAGCTTTCTTGGGGGTTCAGCTTAAAGGTTGCAAGCAAACAAAAGCATCTGGGGTTAGCACAGAGGAGTCCACAAACCTTACAGAAAATAAAAGAAACCTAATTGCGTCTTTCTAGACATTTCCTAATCTACTTACATATTTGGGTAGTTCTAGGTATAATCTGATGATTTCCATACCTGGCAAAAAGCTTTCTACAGCATAGTCATAGCCCTGACTTTGCTCTGTTCCCCCTCTCCGGAGAACAACCCAGAACACAAAGGGAAAGCTTTTTTCCCAATTTTAAAAAGTTCTAGTCTTCCCATTGGCTCTTTTGGTCAAGTGCCCACTCGCTTTTCTTTACCTCAGGGACTTCTTAACCCTTTACAATTACAGGTAAAGCAAGCAGCCACCAAGAGGGACTTTATAGCTAACTGGCTGGCTGGGTGTCCATGAAAGGGAGCTACCCCTCTCCCTCTTCATTTATCACAGCTGTTCATTCCTTCCTGTCCACAGCAGTGTGTGAAGTCAAGTTCTTGATTAGCAACTGAGAAGCAGATTTTTCCTTTTCTTGATCATTTCAAAGCCACGCAATGCATGAGGCAAGGCTGATAAATTAATTAAGGACGGCATTAAAGTGGTCCTCTAGGGCTAACTGGGCTACTCAGAGTATTAGGGGTTGGAGCCATGCTCCACCTCTCCTTTACTTCCTCCTTAGTGAGTGGTTCCCCCACCCCCATTCTGTTTATGTTGTTGAATAAAGCAGCATGTTCCAAGCCTGCAGTACTGTAACTGGAGCATGTTTCTTGTGCACTGAGTGGTTCCTCTACAAAAAGGACCATTTCTTGAAAATATTTACATAGGTAAGAGCTAGGGGTGAGTGAACATCATACAGTTGAAAGACTGGGGGTTTGAAAAGCTGAAAGATTTTGAAATGGGGAGTGTTTGTAAAATGACTTGAAATCTGCAAAGTTCTTTTCTCCTGTAATTCAAACCCATGTATTTTTCCCTGGGACAAAGTTCTAGTCTGCCGGAGCCAGCAGGGATAGTACCTCACTTTACTGCCTGAAGTACTTGGCATCCCCACCTGCTGTCAATGAAGAGGCTCTCCTGAGCCTCCAGCCTCCGATCAGTATTCCTTATGACTGACACAGTTCAGCATTGCTGTAGACAGTATTGCTAACTCTTGCAATTCTATCATCTTGTAATATTTTTTTTTCTTGAAGGCCCAGTGCCTGGAAGCATGTAACTGAGAATCTTGGCTTTCATTTAAAAAAGTTGCTAGACTTGATGGTTGTGGGGAAGAGCCTGAAAACATGATCAAAGTGTATATCCATAAAGGCTTAAAAAACAGCAAGCAAATGAACCCAAAAATCATGAGTCAAGCCCCCCCACACCAAGCTGTGCTTTTTAGAAAATAAATATGAACACTTCTAGCTGGCAATTCTGCTTTCTTAAATGTCTCAGTCCTTGGGTACGTCTATACTTACTTCCTGGTCCGGATGTAAGCGATCGATCTTCTGGGATCGATCCCGGAAGTGCTTGCCGTCGACGCCGGTACTCCAGCTCAGCGAGAGGAGTACGCGGCATCGACGGGGGAGCCTGCCTGCAGCGTCTGGACCCGCGGTAAGTTCGGACTAAGGTACTTCGAATTCAGCTACGTTATTAACGTAGCTGAATTTGCGTACCTTAGTCCGAAGTGGGGGGTTAGTGTGGACCAGGCCCTTTACATCTTTAAGGTGCACTTTAAAAAACTTTTGTATGTGACAATTCTCACTGAAATGCTGACCCCCTGTGTCCTTCAGCAGTGCTTGCAGCATTTCCATCTTTGGGGGCTTTGTTCCTCTTTCCTCCTACACTCCAGGGTGTCTCTGGATGCAGTGTTTTCCCCAGGAATTGAAATTAGGGGGCATTCAAAAATACAGGGGCAGGGGTGAGCACTGATGAGGGGTGAGACCGTTAGGGCAAAGGTGGGCTGTATGGCACCATAGTAAAAACTGAAAAATGTTTAATGACCACTTTATTAGATTTAACTCAGGTTTTTAAATCCTCACACAAATTAAAGTTGGCTACACAAGCCTACTATGAAGCACTATATCTACGTTCTTCTTGGTTTCTTGTAATTTTGTACAACTCTGTTAATGAACGTCTCGAATGCTGTGAATTCATTTTTGGAGGCTTCTCATGTATCCGCTACTTCCAGTCCTTTGTGATATGCTCATGATTACGCAGAAGGCGACTTCTTTCAGAACCCAAAATTCTATTCAATGAGGAAAAAGAATGCTCAACTGTAGCTGTTGTGACTGGGACTAGAAAGAGATGAATCCTACTTCTTTCATCCCAGGAAACAGCACAAAAATTGGGTTGAACTGCTAGAAGTTGAAGTCAAATCTTCATTTGTTCGTCGTATGATATTCCACTCTGTGTTCAAATTCTCTATTGTGTCCTGATCACGTGGCAGCCTCATTGCAAATAGTGCCTCACTTCACTCAACTGTTGGTGTTTTATAAGACAGGCATCTGTAAAAGCTACCTAGAGGTTGATAGAAACCAGAAGTAGCTGTTGTAGAGATGGAAGAATCAAGTCTGTGTACTTTACTTTTTGAGATGGCTTAACAAACACTTATTCTCCTCTTCATTTAAGGAGTCAATATAAGTGCCTTAATTAGTCAACTTCTGAACTGAAGTATTTGCTTCTTCAGTATGTTTTCAATGGATATCTCTCTGATTGATCCAGAGAGATTGTAACTTCCATTGCTGGACAGAGATCTACTACTGTTGTAGCAGATGCCTGGATGGCATTGTTTAATAACCCAATTGGTTTCAACTGTAGACTTACAAGAGAATGGCGATTGTCTTCTCTGAACTTAGTAGCCAAAGTAGTCCACCAGCCTCACTACTTAGTTCCATCCCATCTCGGTAGATACTTTCCAAAGCCAATAGTAATGGTTGCAGTAATTTTAAGACAACAGCCAAGGATCGCTAATTGGTTGGACTAACTTGAACTTCATTCCCAATGTATCGTCCATATTTTCCAAGACACTCAGTCCTTTTGGACTCTTGCTGGAAAAAAAAGAGTATAATGAAGACATTAAATTTATGGCTTTTTAAATGCCTTTTGGAGATTCTGCAGCTCGTACTAGTACTAGTTGGAGTAGATGGTTTCTGCAGTGTGTATAGGAGCGTTCGGAGTTACTTTTCTCTGAGCAAAGCTTGTACGCTACTATGTCTTCCAGAGAAGTTTGCAGCTCCATCAAATGAACAAACAGCCATCTGTTTGGGGTTCAATTTACAAGCATTTAACTCTTCTAAGAGGTGGGTTGTCAGAGATGCAGCCGATGTGTCTTCTATAACTTGAATATCTAGAAATTTATCTACTGGCCTACCACTGACATCAAGCTAACGTACATAGTGACTTAATACTTGACGCCCATTTGCATCGGTTCATTCATCGTCCATGTGTGCACATTTTTTGAATGCGGTGAGAGAGTTCTTCACTTTTTCAACTGCTGAGTTTTTCACTGTTGCACGGCATGCTTCTAACCAGTCAGCTGACTTTCTTGAAGAAAGATAGTGAGCATTTGCAGGTCTTGCTTGGAAGGAACCAGTGTCCAACTTCAGGATTAACATATGACAATGCACTTACCACACACTACAAACTGGAGGCCAATGTTATCTCTTGCTAAAAGAGAAAGTATGATGTGACAGCCATGTTTGTTTGAATAAACTGTGTTGTGTTTCCAGCATTTTAATGGCCTTGTTAAGTACTTCTAAAATTGGCTTTGACAATGACTGGCTTATAAGGCTTTCTGCAAGTCAGTGCAGTCCAGAGGATTGGTGTTTTTCAGCCTTTTCACATAGTTTGTCAGCATTGGCTTTGCTGATTGGTCTGGCAAACCAAGCTCCTCCACTTTTACTATATAAATCCATGGTATGCTAACATCTTGAATACTGCATGCAGTTCTAGTCACCCATCTCAAAAAAGAGATATAGGAGTTGGAAAAGGTACAGAGAGAGGCAACTAAAATGATTAGGGGTATGGAACAGCTTCCATATGAGAAGAGATTAAAAAGACTGGGACTTTTCAGCTTGGAAAAGAGAGGACTAAGAGGGGCTATGATAGAGGTCTATAAAATCTTGACTGGTGTGGAGAAAGTGAATAAGCTCCTTTACATAATACAAGAACTAGTGGTCACCCAATGAAATTAATAGGCAGCAGGTTTAAAACAAACAAAAGGAAGTACTTCTTCACACAACACACAGTCAACCTGTGGAACTTCTTGCCAGGGGATGTTTTGAAGGCCAAAACAAGGGTTCAAAAAAGAACTAGATAAGTTCATGGAGAATAGGTCCATCAATGTCTATTAGCCAGGATGGACAGGGATGCAACACTATGCTCTGAGAGCCTCTGCTTGCCAGAAGCTGGGAGTGGACAACAGGGGATGGATCACTTGATAATTGACCTGTTCTGTTAATTCCCTTTGAAGCACCTGGCGTTGGCCACTGTCAGAAGACAGGATACTGGGTTAGATAGACCATTGGTCTGACCCAGTATGGCCGTTCTTATGTAAAAATTAATTATAATATAATGTTTAGTACAGAAACTCCCCAAAATAATGACCTCTCAAGATAGCAACAATGTGGGATAATGACCTTGGCAAATAACTTGTTTTAAAAATCTTGGCCTACTAGGAAACATATATTTATATAAGTTTTTCAGTCACAAATCTAGCATTCTGGAGCAAAGTCACTAATACGTTCCTTTAACTTGCCCCTCCCTTTCCCCTCCACCGTACCCCACTCATAGTTGTTGTCCTTGGTCAGTGAAGACCAAGAGTTCAGAGGTGCTTTCGCATGAGCTCACCTCCCACTCTGGGGAGGTGCAGGGGAAAAGGCACCTTGCTCGTTCCTCCAGCTGCTCGCCACTTGCTCTGGCCGCTCACTCTGGCTGCTGTTGTCTGTCATGCCACCATTCACTCTACCACTCCATCGCTGATGGCCCTGCACCGTCACCTTCTACTGCCACCTGCCCTGTGACCTCTGTGAGTCGGTCTCTTGAGGTTCCACCCAGCTCTCAGTGGGGGAACCTCACAGTGAGTGCAGGCTGTCTGTCTTTTCTACAGAAATGCTGTCCTGCAGCATGTTTAAGCACTTAGACCTGATTATTAGTGATTTCAGCTGTAGTGATCACTTAAGAAAACAAAAGACTCTCTATGGAGCCTAATAAGCTCTATCTTTAAATAGGGGAGGGGGCAGGTCAAATAGTGCCTGTGACGCTGTGATCAGTGCTTAATTTGTAATGAAAGAGGTGCTGGGGCTCAAGCAATTTTTTTCTTTCATAACTGATGCAGAAAGCCCAAAGGTCCCGGGGCTATGAAGTGCCAAGCCTAGAGGTGCCGGGGCTCAGCCCTGGCAAAAATTAAGCATTGAGGGTGACCCCCTCAATCAGGACAGGCGAAGTATAGTTCTGCTGCTCGTTACTTATACAGTAAGGAGAACAACATTTCATCATCCCCACATTCAATACTAAAATGGTTTGTAACCCAACACTAGCCAAAATTGATCATTTGGGCAACACAGCTCTATCTGCTGGATACCTAGGCAGAGTAGGTGAGTTCACGTAAATACAGTCTGGTCCTGAAGCCTTCCCCCATCCCCTGGCTCATCACTAGCTGTCAGGGGAGAACTCATTCAGACCTTGATTACAAATTATGATTTGTAATTATAAGGTTGGCCAACATTGCCGAAATGAATGTGCCAGCTCTGGCAGAAAAAAAACAATAGCTGTGTGAAGAAGCTAGTCTTTGTTCATACTTTTCAAACCTATTATACTTTTTTGGGTACAAGTATTTTATCATATATCATATGCTTTTAAAGTGTATTAATGTTTCAATTTCAATTCAAATTTCCAACCAATGACTAAAGTGGCAACACTGCATGTAACTAGTTGACCACTGGGCGGGTGTTGTGGAAATTCAGGGGGGGTGTAGGGAAATCCCTGTCTGGATGGCCTAGCTGTATTGCTGAGGCACTCGGTACGTCTGTCATTCGCACCACCATTCTGGTGCACAGAGTTCTGCAGCTTGCCTCCTCTCTCTCTACAAGGTAGCCTGTAGCTTTGAGCACTTCCACCAGAGCTTAATTTGTGTTGGGATGCAGGCCTGTCACTCTTTTCATGCCAGGGCATAGCCCCAGCAACTCTTCTGTCAGTGGCGTTTAGTAATGCACACAATTCTACACTTGTGTGCAAGGTGTGTCCTTGTATGTATGGTGCGTGTGAGGTCATGCTGTGCAGAGGGTGCCATTTTGAGCCCTGGTACATTATTATTATTATTTATTTTTATTGTATTTTATTTATTTTATTATTTTCACAAACTAAGCACTGCCTGACACCCATCTAAATGTAAGTGTGTTGGTGACATTCTGGGCTGCATGCCCTAGTTTCCTCAGAGGAGACAAAATTGAGACTACTCCTCACCTCTTCACCTTTAATTGGCAAGATTTCTCTTTCCCCTCTTTGTGGTCTCTTACTCACTGTCTTGTCCATGAAACATGAGCCAATAACACTTGAATTTGAGTCCAGCCTTTGAAACCATGATATTCAAGTAGGCTCAAAATTAGGCAAGATTTCCTCAGCCCCAGGAACAACACCCACTGTAGGCAGTGATTGTACAATGAAGCTCACAGACCTTTGATAGTACCAGTCGTTCGCAACCTGTCTGTCCTTGCAGCAGGGATATATCGACTCCATGGAAAATAATATGATGCACCTACTTCTTGTGCGTAACAACTTTCTAAAGAATATCTTCCTATTTCTAATGGGATCCTGACACCAAGAAGGAGTTAACGCCACACAGCAAAAGTTTGATTGAAGTTTCATTCAACGCTTCTCAGCAAACTATGCTTATCGGTATATTCATTTCAGAAATGTCTCCAGTTCACAGCAACATATACAATTCCACACTGTAATAAAGCAGTGAAATTTCATTCCTCATGGTTTTTAAGAGAATCTGGAGTTCAGGAGAAGATAGTGAAGTTTACTCCTTCTGTGAAACCTTTTCCAGGGCACATCACGAGCTCTTTAGCATTATCCTCCCTCTTCTCTAATGTCCCCGATTTTCATGGCTATTTTTGATATTGAGTCACATTTTTTGAGTCAATTTTTATTAACATCTGAGATTGAAAGATAAGAAATTGATGGATTTTCATAATATTGCTCTGTGTGTTTTCTCTCAAGTATGATTTAACCTGTTTTGGACACTGCTGTTGAATGGAATTCTTAACCCTTTGCTCTCTGTGGGCGTGTGCTTACATCCCTGCTCATGTGCAGTAGTACCTTGTTTAACTAGTGCTCTGTGGGACTACTCAGTGTGAGCAAGGTTGGCTAACTCTGGCCTTTGTGTCAAGCCACAATCCTGCACATACCAACACATGTGCTCATCTTTACTTCCATGAACAGTCCCATTTGAACTAAAGGGAGAAGTAGTCCCTGGGACTCTAATCTGTAATAGGCGGGAGCAGTCCCCTATTTCCATGGTACTGCTCATGGGAGTAAAGCTGAGCACATGGGTCTGTTTGTGCAGGACTGAGGCCTCTGAGGGTTTGAGGCCTGAGCAGTAAATTCAGATTGCACAGTTGCTTTCAGATGTGGCTCAGCAATGACACATTAGGGATAGCTCAGTGGTTTGAGCATTGGCCTGCTAAACCCAGGGTTGTGAGCCCAATCCTTGAGGGGGCCATTGTGGGATCTGGGGCAAAAATCTGTCTGGGGATTGGTCCTGCCTTGAGTAGGGGGTTGGACTAGATGACTTCCTGAAGTCCCTTCCAACCCTGATATTCTATGATAGTCAGATTTTGGCTTCACTGTCCACTTGTGACTGCCGTGAAAATTTTTTGAAATATTTTGCAGGATTGCTATAGCCTTGGCTAAAAGCTTTCTAATGTTTCCCCTAGAACATAAGAAACTCCAGATGAACTGGACTGAAAGACAATGATGAATTCAACTGAAACTGTAGTGCTTTTCAAAGGTCTCCTCTCAAATCAGATTATGGATGTTCCAGCTGTCTGCAAGGTCCACTGAAATACATACACTGTCCATGTGGAGATAACCCTGCCACTTACAGATTTCTTCAAAAGTTTTCAAGTACTGGATGTTGAGGGAAATTCAGGGGTATCATTTTGGGATAGGGCCCCACGCACTGTTTTCAAGTGGGCTTCCTCAACCTCATGCACCGCAGATTCCCACCTCGCACCAACTCTTGTTCACTCCACTTCTGAATTCCTGCCTCATTAGCCTTCAGAAGATGATCCCTTTCCTGCAAGCCTTGGGTGAGGATGTTCCAGTATTAACTTACTGCCTGCTCTTCTCTCGCTGTAAACAACTGCAGCCACCTCCTGCATCTCTCTCTCTCCCACCCATCACTCTGTCTTCTCCCTTCCTCTCTCCCTGAGTGTCTCCGACTGTCCCCAAATAGTCTTGGAATTTCTTTTCATCTGCAATCCAACTTTCAGAAGGTGTAGAAAAGCAGACCCTACTGGAAGGAGGCCAGAGCACTGCAGATGCTCTCGGGTGGTGTTGGGCTCCATGCTTTTTGGAGGAGGGATTTATGTCCCAAAGGAAAACGCTTTCTGGAAGGACATACACTTTAAAAATGCTGGATCCTCATGGGGTGGTTTGTGGTATGTTGCTTGGCACTGAGGGTGGTGAGGAACTGTGACAGTGGCAGCCCAAATGCCAGCCCTTGCCCAGGCTGCAGGCATTAGCTAAAAACTGACAACCTCATAGCTGGAGACCAGACCAGGTTACCTTTAAGTTAGTTTTTCCTCAAAATAGGTATTAATCTTATTAAAATATAGTTAGTATTTAGACTCTCATACATGCAGCAACATACAAGCATTTCATAATCTCTCTTATCCCATGCTATAAGGTAATATTTAAGTGTTTGCTCTAAAACTGTACACCCCCACACTCAGGAGAGAAACATTGGCAGGTGTGAAATACTAGTTTGCCACAGGAGGGTGTTATCTCTTGCCCAACAAAAGAAGACCCATGGGCACCTGTAGAGAGCCAGGGTGGCTGCCCTCCGAACCTGAGGGTAAAGGGCCTTTCACTCAGCCTGAGTGGGCGGGGCCAGCCCAAGCTCGCTCCACCCCCCGGAAGGGGAGGGGTGGAACAGGAAGTATAAAGGGCGGGGCCCTTAGCTCAGTTAGGGCAGCACCAGGGAGGGAGGCAGATGCAGACCGCGGGCTGCTCCCTTCAGACCCTGCTGCCACGCCAGGGGAGGCCCTGGACCAGTGGAAACCTCACCTGGAGGACGGACTGGGGCTGCCAGGACTGCCCGCTGCCGAGTACCCAGAGGAACTGGAGGAGCCGGAGGGGGAGCTGGAGCTGCCAGCAGCCAAGGACCGGGAGGAGCTGGAGGAGCCCGAGCCTGAGGGGGAGCTGGAGCTGCCAACAGCGGACTACCCCGACGCACTGGCGGGACCAGAGGGATTCGGACGAGGAATCGAGTAGGAAGTAGCCCAGGGACAGAGCTGCACACTGGTGAGTCTGTATCGCGGAAGGACCCCGCTGATCCAGTGGCGGGACCCTTGTCCTGCCACTGTCAGGGCCCTGGGCTGGAACGCAGTGGTGTAGGGTGGGCCTGCGTTTCCCTACCCGGCCGACCCACGCCGGGACCTTTGCCGGCGCTCCCCTGCCTGAGGGGCGCGCTATTGACCTGTGCCGGCGCTCCCCTGCCTGAGGGGCGCGCTATTGACCTTTGCCGGCGCTCCCCTGCCTGAGGGGCGCGCTATTGACCTTTGCCGGCGCTCCCCTGCCTGAGGGGCGCGCTATTGACCTGTGCCGGCGCTCCCCTGCCTGAGGGGCGCGCTACAGACTCTGGCTGGCGGCCTTCCCGCTGCTAATTCCCCGCTGGCGGAGGCGTGACCGAGGCCGGCCAGTGACGTCGTAGCTCCCCACCGCCCCCTAGCGGGTAGGTGGACTGACACCGATCACAGCACCAGACAAACAGCTGTGGAATATCAGAGGACAAAAGACTTGGATCGCTCCCCCCCACACCTCTAAAGAGCAGACGGGCAGGTGAACTTGTCCCATCATCTTGAGCTCTGGGGGAAAGGAATAAAAATCCCTGACAAGAAGAAACTGCATCTTTTTGGCTGTTTGAACTCTGAAGGGCCAGAGATCTCCAGGGGTTGCCTCCTGGTCCTGTCTTGAAAGACACTTTGAATAGACAGATCACTCTTAGGATTTAGATAGTAACTAATTGGTGTGTATATGTTTGCGTGCTTTAACCTGTAAATAACTCTTATTCCTTTTTCCTAGTTAATAAATCTTTTAGATAGTTTAATGTATTACAGTGTTGGCTACAGGGATGGTCTTTGGTGTAGGATCTAGAATATCAGTTGATCTGGGGTAAGTGATTGATCTCTTGGGACCGGAAGCAACCTGAATGTAGTGTGATTTTTTTTGGGGGGGGGGGAGGGGGTGTAAGTGACCATTTATCACTAAGTCCAGTTTGGGTGGCAAAAAAGACTGGAAAGTCTAAGGGAACTGTCTGTGATTCCATGGTAAGACTGTGATAGTGATCCAGGAGTTCGTATTTGTTACTGGCTTGGTGAAATTTAATTATAGAACATCGCATCAGGTGTCCGCCTTGTTTTTGACAGTCTTCCCTCAGGTAGGCACACACGGTTGTGAGCCACTCCAGACAGTGTGACAGGAACCTTGTGTGGTTTTTACAGAACTAGATTTTGTAGAGCCCTGTGGTATGAATCCCCTTAATTTGCTTGAATCTATCCCCTTTCCCCCCCAGTAGATGGTATGGCAAGGCTTGGCAAAAGTCCTATGCGTGTATTGTCTTTTTGTTCAATGGAGATGAGTAAACAGAATTAGAGGCTCTAATTTTATCAGTTAACTAGATGATCAAAAAATGAGATCTGTAACCTATAAGGAATAAGAATATGAATGGATGAAGATCAGAGAATAATGGAGCACTAAGAATACGGATAAAAAGCCCAGCCCTGAACCATGTGAGAGTGGATTAAAGATCCCCTCCACTCCCCCCAGAGCTCAGGTGGATTGCAACTGGACTTCAGAACAAATATCATGGGAAAATGGTATTTTAATAACCTTTTTCTGATGGCTGGTATTTCATCCTGTATTTGACCTGCACTTCTGAATGTTTGTCAAAAATAGTTGCTCTACTAAAATCCTATATTACTCACCAGTTTGCTATGGAAGATTGGAATAACCTATTCAGCAAATTAAAGCTTGGAAGCTCAGGTTTTTAAAACACTGTGTGATGGTAAGTGGTGATATTTGCTGTGTTTTTTATCAGTATATATTAAAGAAACCTTTGTAGCCTAGATTAATCCTTTTTTCTATTAACTATGTGCCTTCAAAGTTCACTCTGGCATTTTTCATACAGTTAATGATACAGGGTCAGACAGGAAGGAACAAACATTTATAAAGGCATTTATTAAAACTGGAAGTGTTCAGATTGGAAAGAGTAAGAGTAGCAATGTTTAAATCCATGTATTTATTAAAATGGGCACAGCTAACTGTTTAAAGGAATAGACTCTGGATGCAGCAAAGGTAGGTACGTACTAAACAACAGTCCCTGTATTTGCTCCCTACAAGTAGGGTTGCCAACTTTCTAGTCGCACAAAACAGAACACCCCTGCCCTGCCCCTTTTCAGAGGCTCTTCCCCCACTCTATTCCCCTCTCCTGCCATTGATCGCTCTCCCCCACCCTCACTGGGCTGGGGCAGGGGGTTGGGGTGTGGGAGAGGGTGAGGCCTCCGGCTGGGAGTGCGGCCTCTGGAGTGGGGCCAGAAATGGGAGGTTCAGGCTGCAGGAAGGGGCTCCGGGCTTGGGCAGGGAGTTGGAGTGTAGGAGGGGCTGAGGGGTGCGGGCTCTGGGATGGGGCCAGGGATGAGGGGTTTAGGGGGCCAGAGGGGGATTAGGGCTGGGGCAGGGGGTTGGGGTTTAGGAGGGGGTGCGGGGTGAAGGCTCCAAGAGGGGGCTGGGGCAGGGGTACAGGCTCTGGGAGGGAGTTAGGATGTGGGAGGGGGTGCAGGGCTGGGGCAGGGGGTTGGGGTGCAGGAGGTGGCTCAGGGATGGGATAGAGGGTTGAGGTGCAGGCTCTGGGAGGGAGTTAGGGTGCAGGAAGGGGTTCCGACCTGGGGTGAGAGTTGGGGTGTGAGAGGGGGTGCTTATCTCAGGCAGCTACCGGTCAGCGGCACAGTGGGGCTAAGGCAGGCTCCCTGGCTCCACATAGCTCCCGGAAGTGGTCGGCATGTCCCTGCGCCCCTAGGTGGAGGGGCCGGGAGCTCTGCGCGCCGCCTGCCCCCGCAAGTGCTGCCCCCGCAGCTCCCATTGGCCACGGTTCCTGGCCAATGGGAGCTGCAGAGCTGGCACTGGGGGGCGGGGGAGCAGCATGCAGAGCTTTCCTGATCACCCCTCTGTGTATGGGCTGCAGGGACATGCCGGCCGTTTCCAGGAGCTGAGCAGAGCCAGGGCGAGCAGGTAGCCTGCCTTAGTCCCGCTGCACCACCGACCAGACTTTTAATAGCCCGGTCAGCACCAGCCGGATGCCTGGCTCTACCTACAAGTTTGCTTGTGTAGATGAGGAAGTGTGATTTAGGGTTTATAGGACTGGGAGCCAGGAATCCTGCGTTCTATTCCCAGCTGGTCCATTGATACACTGTGCAGTCTTTGGCAAAATCTCTTAACCCCCCGCCTCAGTTTACCTATGTAAAGTAGCTAAAATAAAACGTATAACTTAATGGATGTTGAGACTATATAGAATTATAATTAGTAAAGCAATTTCTGTTTCTTGGCTGAAAGGTGTACTGTATAGCTGCATTAGAGATAATAACTGCATCATTTTTAATTACAGGTCAGGAAAACTGGATTTGTCAGTTGTATCAAGCCTGTAGTTAAGCTTGCATAACCCTTTCCATTGTAAGACTGGCTCCTTTTCCTTATACTGTAACTGTATGGGCTGACATTTTCCAGGCTGGATTTTTTTTTTTTTTTTTAAAGCTTCAGCACAATTGGTTCAGTTGTTTCCAAAAATGCAGCTAGGGAAAATGTTTTCTGTGTTAAAGTCTTAAAGATGTTTTGACAAGCAGCTCTAGTGCCTCAAGACATTAAATTTGCCAAGGGTGAGGTGAGTCCTCTAGGGGTCAAGGAGGGACCTTGTGCTGTCCCTGTGAAAATCCACCCAAATGTGGTTGAGTTATGAGCTCCGCTCATTGCTGTTTGTATATGCTCAGTAGAGGTTTGGCAGCTAAGTTCTCTGAAGATTCATCTTCACTTTGCTTTAATGGTCTTAACTATTGTATGGAACTTGATATACTAGCAGTTAGCAAACCCAGGCAGGGTAAAAACATGAATATAGTCCCTGCCTCAGCATGCCTGGGATTTCCCACCCCCCAACACAAGGTCCTCTGTTTGGATCTGGGGTGGTGGTGGTGGGGAGGGAGGCCTGGTGCATTGTAAATGGACTTCAACCTGCTCAAAGGCAATAAGCTGGAGAGGAGGGACACTGAAATCCACCCAGCAGAAAGGCAGTGGAAGACAAGTCCTGCTGTTCTTTCTCTGCTTGAAGGCTGGCCATGAGTCCGGGAGGAGGGAGTTTCTGTCCCATCTGAAAACTAGTAGTGGGCTGTTGCTGCCATAGCAGTGGTCTCTTGTGTGGGTGGTCGCTGCTTCCAGCATCCCAAATGAGGTTTGTGGTCACAGCAGGGGACTGGCGCCAGGAAGAGCAGTGCCAGGGTGAGGCGACAGAAGTTTCCTGTGGGGTTGTATCTAGGGTGTCAGATGGTGCCTCTGTGCTTACCACCAGATTTCTTTTCAGTGCCAATGGGTATCACTTACCCAATCCACACAAACATTTTAACCTCTGTTATTCCAGGAATTTCATCATCCCATCTGGCATTATCACTCCTACACTGCAGGCCACTGTGCCCTATTGGAACACAAGCTGACCTAGCATGCAGCTGACAGCAGCAACAGTCCTTAAATAGCTCTTGCCTTGGTAATAAACAAAGTTTTCAGACAAGTCTAAAATCTGCATGTGGAATTTTTTTTTAAACCCAGTTTAATGTCCAGTATTTTGTAACGGGCAGGGCTAAAAACATTATTATTGGAAAGGGGAGATTCACATCTTCCAAGCAGAGGATGCAGCACTTGGTCCCAGCCATGGAAGAGCTGGAGTGACTGGGGTTTATATGACTTAAATTAGTTCTTCTGTGGGAGCAAGTGTCAGTGTCAATATTTTTAGAGACTTCAGATTACTTCTCTCTCTCTCCCTGAGCCCTGTAGTGTTGGAGAGATGGGGCTGGATACTTATCTTGTGTAAACTGGCATAGCTCCATTGACGTCAACTAAACTATGTTGAGGATCTGGCTTCTGGTCACTACAATACCTGGCTTTAGAAGAGGGATACAAAAGCTATAAAACTCGTAGAAACTCCCCAACCTAGCCTGAAAACACATTTCATATACAGAACACAAGAGTGCAACAGATTTTATTGACTCTAGTTGGAATTTGCAGCTTGTTCATGAGGAGGATTGGCTGGTCTTCCCAAACTGCTGCTGATTAAAACCTTTACACCATACAACCCATCATGTACTCTACCTATATTTCTAGCTCTTACATGGAGGACTAACAATAGTAAAACATGATTCCTCTTGGGGCCCTGAAAGGCTTAGCCTGTGATAAACACGTTTTCCTAGTGTGGATGCACCCTTACAGTCTAATGCATGGTGGTCAAAACACCATTTTTCCTCGTGAAGACAAGGCCTAAGAGAACTTCCCATCTGCAAATTGCAAAGCCAGTATTGGAGAAAGAGACTTAAGTTGACACCCGTCACCTTTCTCAATCGCCTTGTCTTGAACTTAATGGGAGGGGGGAAATCAAATCCTAGCTCGGGCTTCTCTACACTCAAAAGGTAAAATGGGTCTCTAATGGCTTGGGGGCGGGGGGGGGGGGGGTGCTCTGTACTAAATCTCCATGGGCTGCAGGTGTAAAACAGTGCTGAAGAACTATACTTTTATCTATTTCAGTATCTCCAATTTCTTTTTTTGCTGAGTTTTCTTTAAGCCTGAGGTGAGATATGGCAGCCATTTCCTTCCAAATGGGAAGAAGGCAGAAAAATGGAGACATTACAGAAGGCTATGGCAGGAAATGGATAGATTCTACTCACTCTCAGATCCCCTTCCCAAGAGCAGGTGTATCACTTGGGTAGTAAGCAAAGTATAGTTATTTCACTGCGTATTACTGCCTGGGACAGTTTTCTACCTGGGTTTTTCTGCTTGGTAATTAACCAATGCTGGCACCTGTCTCTCTTTGGTATTTGGATGCAATTATCATAGTGCCTCAAGCTATCATGTATGTATTCTCTTCTCTCTTCTGCGAGACAGAGTGGTGCTATTATCCTCATTTTAAATATAGGGAAACCGAGTCACAGACTAAATGGCACAGTGGAAGTCTGATAACCTATGTTAAATTTCCTACTCTACCAGAGTCCTGTGCTAGCACCCTGACGACTGGACAATCCTTCCTTCCTATCTGGGAGCTCATCTCTGTTGGTATTGTTTCATCTTAAAATGTTTTCCTTCACAGTAATGGTGAAGCTGCATTGCCTACTGGCATCCTACGGTGTAGTGAGGAGGCAGCTAGCAACTGCATATGATAGATTCATCCCCTTCCACCAAAAAGTTGACATCCCTCCCCTACATCCTATTTTAAGTTTTAGAACAGCACATTTTGTACAGTAAAAATATCAATCTTCAAACCTGGCACTGTACTTAAAAGCCCGGCTTTCTGGAGTGGGGTGAGTGAAAGCTAGTAAATACAGCACAAGCAATTTTTTAGAGTCCTGGTTGGTTATTTTTAGCTCCAAATAAGGCAGCCATGACTACAGTGACAGTTTGTTTTCTTTTCTTCTTTTTTTTTTTTTTTTCAAATCCGGTCAGTCGAAATAGTTCTTTGCCAAACTTCTCTGCTCTTGCTCTGTGTAAGTGGCTGCCCACCCTGAATTCTCCCAGGCCACGAGTTCATGATAAATATTTTATTTAGCTGCTTGTAGCTGTTCTGCAAACATTCAGTGTCAGTATTAACCCTATAATCTATTTAATTTAGAGATGCCTCCATTTTAATTTAGCCACTCCCTATTGTGTCCCAGATATGACACCGGGCTCTACCAAAATGGTATTTCTTAGTTTTGACCTTTGTCTCGGATAAGCCTTCAGTCTTGCGTCTGATGAAGTGGGCATTCACCCACGAAAGCTTATGCTCCAATACTTCTGTTAGTCTTAAAGGTGCCACAGGACCCTCTGTTGCTTTTTACAGATTCAGACTAACACGGCTACCCCTCTGTTACTTGAAGCCTTCTAAAGCGTCTCATGCTGTCAGCAGATGGCTGTATTGCTGATAGCCTGACAGCTACAGCAAATGCATCCATCCTTTTCACTAGCCTCTGCGAGGCCAGAGTCCATTGTTCATTCCATAAGAGAGGAGCAGAAACCTCCTACAGTTAAAAAGATTGATGTCACTGAATCCTTAACCAAAACTATCTCTGTGCTCCTCAGTGCTATCAATAGTGCCTATAGATGGCCAAATCTTTCAATACACTGAATACCGCCTGAGCATTGAATGCCTTCAACTCCTAGTACATTTAATGGGAGATGAGGGCAGTTGGCAAGAAGTGCCAGGATTGGGCCCATACTTTGCTGACCACAACATGCCATTAAGTCATCTGTGGTGGATATTGGGTAGATGTTAGCCAGTATCAGTTTTGGTTTGTGATAATCTGCCCCGGTCTGTCTCTTGTCCAGGGCCGGCTCCAGGCACCAGCTTACCAAGCAGGTGCTTGGGGCGGCCACTCCGGAGAGGGGCGGCACGTCCAGCTGTTCGGCGGCAATTCGGCGGACGGTCCCTCACTCCTGCTCGGAGCGAAGGACCTCCCGCCGAATTGCCGCCGCAGATCGCGATCGCGGCTTTTTTTTTTTTTTTTTTGGCTGCTTGGGGCGGCCAAAACCTTGGAGCCGGCCCTGCTCTTGTCGAAGACCTCTTCAGGCTAAAAACTTGTTTGCACCCGCGTCTCTGTGTACACACCTTTTGGTGTGCATACAAGTGAACGGGGTGTGGGGGGATGGGAAATCGGGCCCTTAAAATGGTCACTATTCAGTGTAATGAGAACTGGCCACTGCTGGAAGAATACTGGACTGAAGGGCTTGATCAATCCTATATTCCTGCTTTGGCACTCTCTCCTGCTATCCTGAAGCTAAACGCAAGACTCCCATTAACTGCCCTGGCAGCAGAACCTAGCCCTCCATGAGGAATAAATATTAGCTGACTTACAAGCTCTGAAGGTGACATCTTAAAAATAGACTCTTCCTTGTAAGTATGAATAGGAGGATTCCCTTGACCTTGTTCCTGTCAGCATGGTATTTAAAATAAGATCCTGATTTATTTATAAGGTGCCAGCTATAAACACAGCTGTGCATATGTGCTTGTTTGATTGCAGTGTGTGTGCACAGCTTTGGTTATGTGGGGCACGTCAGAATGAAATTGTACTTGTTTTAAGTGTCTCATCAAGTCAGTGGAGGCTTCTCAGTGCATGCTTTGCTAATACCTCACAAAGTGCTTCTCAGCAGTACGGAGCAATATTGACACATTTCCCTTTATTTAATATACTATGAGACCCCCCCCCTTTTTTTTTTTGGATGGGCATTATCCAAGAGATTCCAATTATCAGCAGAGAAGCTGGGTCTGTGGCAGAATTTGAGCTGAGAGCAAGAAAGAATAATTCTATTAAGGCACTGGACTTGGCCTCATATCTGGGTTCATTTTTTGGTTCTGCAACAGAGTCACTGGGTAAATCACTTAATCTCTGGGTCCGTTACCCATCTGTAAAGTAGGAATTATACCACCCTCCCTTCTTCCCACCTTTTGTCTTGTCCAGGGGTGCTGGAACAATTTGTATACTGGGGGAACTGAGAGCCATTGAACCAAACTGTAAACCTTGTATATGATGGAAACTACTTCAAGCCAGGCAGTGCTGCCACACACCCAGCACCCCTAGTTCCAGCACTTATGGTCTTATCTGTTTAGATTGGAAGCTCATTGGGGGCAGGTGCTCTCTTAGTACGTCTATGTACGGCATCAGGTATTGTGGGGCCCAGACTCCATTGCCATAATCCAAATTAATAGGGTGCACGTCGCATCACCATGTGCAGAACAAGAAAAGCTTCTTGATTTGCTTGGGCAGAATCTATCTCTAAATATATTTGTGTTTTAAACAAGTATGCAATACACTTTTGAACCAGGCATTAGACATACACAGCAACGAGACGTCCCTCCAGTCCAATCCTACACCAGAGGCACAGACCTTTCTGCTACTTTAAAGTGTAGTTGGACCAGAATCTTTATGGCTGTTCTGAGTGCTGCACAGATAAAGACTTCCCAGTGAGGTTACATTTCATGGACGAGTGGAGCAAGATAGCTGTGGGACCTGATGTTGCTGAGCTGGGCCATTTTCCAAGCTCCCTGCCCACCTCCTCATTATGAAGCCCTCTGGCAACTCTAAAACGTAGTGATGGCAGCTAAAGAGGTGGCCTAGGTAGACTTGGGCCCTCTGTTGCAGACTGCTCTTCTGTACCTGCCAGACTCCAAGTAGCCAGCTGGGAACAATATCACTGTTTCTGTAACATGCTCATAATTAAACCAACAGATGCAGGGATGGGCAGGAGCCCCGATTTTTCTAATTTTTTGAGAAGTTGCAGTCATGCCTTCAAACTAATACAAACCAGTAGGGGGATGAGGTGTGTAGAAAATGTTACACGCACTACTTTAATTGTAGTGATTTCTGGTCCAGAATATACAGTGACTCTGTAGTGTAGCTCAGTGATGTAGTACTTTGCACTGGCAGCTTGAGATTCTGGGTTGCATTCCCAGTCCTTCATTTGCAGGGCTCGGGGTGATTAGTCCCTGTGTAGCAGCACTGCTAAATTCCAAAGGGAATCCCTTCCAGCTCCTCCTCCAGAAGGGTGGTGGCTACACCACAGGATGTTAAGGATGATGGGATTAACATGGAATAAACAGAGTTTCTCTGCCACATGGGGAATATAATTTGACTGTAGGGGAATTCGAGAATCAGCTCGACTGAGAAGCCAACAGTCGAAAAAGAATGTTCTTTATAAAAGTTTAACCAGAGAACAGGACACTTGTGTTGGGGAACTGCAAGAGCTCACCTCCCCAGGTGTGGGTGGGCAGAAGAGAGATCCAAGAGCGAACCTGCTTGGTCTCACTGCTCAGAGTGCTTGTGACCTCTTGGGTTTATGCTTCCCTCAATAGACTGACACTCTAAAGCAGCCCTGTGTTTTAATCAGAGGTGACAGAGCAATCGAGTAAGTTTAGATAGGCTCTTCCATTCCTAGGAGAGAGACTATACCAATCCCCCCAAACCAGACACAAAGACTTGTCAACGGGAGTGATGGGATATGCAAAGAGATTTTGTTTTACAGATCTGTAACTGGGCCTAGTAGTTTCAGCTTAGCATCCATCTCTTCTCTGTGCCCATGATACCTCACACCAGCCACTTAGCAGTACAGATTGGCGATAGAGATGTTGGTCTCCGTCATTGCCAAGATTACCAAGCCCTTACCTGCTGCTTGCACCAAACCATTGCCTACTTCCCCAGAGTGCCTTTTCAACTCAGCAATATATTGATTGTTCCGTGAACGCTTTCCAGACCCCAGACATGTTGCATTAAATGAAAACAGACTGTGCAAACAGAGCAACAATATTAACAGGTTCAAAATAAACCTGCCCAGTCAACTGCTAAGGACAGTTTTGCTAGCTGGGCCATAAGGCTACGGCTGGGATTTGCAGTAGGGCCTAAGGGGGTTAGATGCCCAGTTTCCAGGCCCTTTGACAAGCCCAACCTAAATAATCAAATACTCTTTAAAAGGCACCTGAAACTTTTACATGGTAGAACAAAGTCTTTCCCAGTCTAACCGCTGTCCCCATCTGTCAGCTTGGAGTTCAAGCCCCACATCCAGCAAAGTTTGTGTGGAAGCAGAGCTGCTTCTTCCCCATAAAGGAAAGGTGTGACCATGGTCTGGATCTGGATATCTGAATCCTAATTTTGTGTCATTTCCGCATTCTATATAGTTTCTGTATGGCTATGGCCTTGAGTTAACAGTTCCCAGGAGAACTGAGGAACAAGCCCAGAAAGAGATTGTGTTTTGTTTTACATAAAGAATTTCCAAAGCTAACTCCCCTAGGGCCAAAGATCAGTTGCTTAAAAAATTTAAAAAAGATGTTTTGGGAAAACATTCAAGGATCCCAGGAGTGGGTCATCTGAAGATAGGCAGATCCCCTGTTTTCTGGTAAAATAGAGGATTTTCCTAGGATACTGACCAGTTAAGTTTATATTCATGGCCAAAGCTCACTAGAAAGAGAATTCAAGGGAAAATCCAAATACAGTGAGGTACAATGACTTTTGAGGGCCAGATCTTCAAAAGAGCTCAGCACCTACAAGTAGGGGGAAATTTTCAAAAAAGTTTAGTTCTCATTAAGGCATCAAAGTGGGCAGACTTTCAAAAGAGCTCTGTACTCTGGATGTTGAAGTCTTGTAAGTTTGCCCCCAAGATCTTTGCAGTAGGCAGTTGGGGCCAGATTTTCCATACTGATCTCAGTGTAATTTAGCTGGCATGGGACACTCCTGTCATTTCTGGAGCTGAAAGCTATAGACTTAGTCCTTCACACAGGTACCAGGTTTCATATCCTGTGGGAAAAAATGTGTATAAGACATTAGTAAAAATAGTAATGGGAATGACAGTACTATATAGAACTGAATCTTCACTGATTTGAGGTAATAAAAGGAGTATGATGATGGTAATAAAAGGAGCATGATGATGGTTTGCAAATGCTTTTGTATTTGCTGAGATGTGTGCACGCACACACACTCTGATAGAAAGGAGCCAATTCATAATTCATGTTTCTGTAAATGGTTGGAATCTGCAAAAAACACTCTGTGGAATACTAGTGCAGCGTTCCACAGAATGTCTGGCCTAGGGCCCTGAAAACAAATAGAGGACTCCAGTTTCCCTGCGTTCTGTTTCTCATTCTGTGTATACACCCTGGCTCAACTCAGACACAGAAATAGTTTTATTTTGATTCCAATTTCTACATTTGTTTTGGTAGGATTCTCTGTTTTCCTTGCATTGTTTGTGTGACTGAACAGATTTGTAGTTCCAGGAACAAAAGTTGAGATTTTCAAAGCCAATGGGGGCTTAGCCATGCAACTCCCATTAAAATTAATCTCCCAGTGAGGTATTGGTTTCAGGCCTAGACTTTTCTAGCAGGGACGGGGGAGGGGAACAGTTCAAGGTTTTAACTTACACTGGGAACTCTTCAGATTTTGGTCTGTGTATCTCCCTTGTTCCCTCCAACCGGCTACCTTAAGCCATTCCTACTTTGGCTACTGTACATCTAAGACCGTATGACTGCAGAAAAGATGGATCCTCTTGGCCTGATCAAGGGCCACTGAAGTTATGGGAAAAACTTTGGATCAAGCCCTCTCAGGACAGGTATGGGGAAAGTTGGTGCAGACTTTCCTATACCTTTTTAGCAGAGGGTGTGATTTCCCAAGGGGTGCTGGACCCTTGCTCTGCCCCAGGCCCTTCCTCCACTCCACCTCTTCCCCCAAACCCTCACTTCCACTCTGCCTCTTCTGCCCGCGCTCCGCCCCGCCTCTTCCCACCCCCGCTCTGCCCCCGCCCCGCCTTTTTCTCCCCCAACGCCTCCTGCATGCTGCTGAACAGCTGATCACGGGAGGCACTGGGAGGGAGGGGGAGGAGCTGAATGGCGGGGCCCCCGAGTGGGTAGGGGAGGAGCTGATCCATGGGGCTGCTGGTGGTTTTTTTCCGTGGGTGCTCCAGCCCAGGAACACCCATGGAGTCGGCGCCTATGCCTTTTAATATCTTGGCACTAAGGCAGCAAAAGCTTTGGGGCAGATTCTGCCCTCCTAAGCACCCAAATCCCAGCAAAGTCAATAGGAGTTGTCTGTGCTTACAAGTGGTACCCTGTGTCAACAAGTTAGGGACAAGATGACACAGAACTTGTTAGGTAGAATGAATTTTCAGCTAAAAATGTTAAGGTGACCAGTATCCTATATCTCTCCAGAGAACTAAGCTAAAATGAATGGTGGGGGATACCAGACAGTAGCCCCAATCCTGGCCTGTGGAAGGGCTGCTTTGCACCATTTTACTGGGGGGAAAGTGGCTCTAAAACCAGTGCAACTGGTCTTAAGAGGATCACCCCAGTATAGGGCTATTATGATGACTCCTACATCTAGTGCTGCAGTTGTTGTAGAAGGCCAGGTTGGGCCTCTGTGCCTTGGATAGCCAGAGCTACTATACTGTAGGGTGACCAGATAGCAACTGTGAAAAAAACAGGCCAGGGGGTGGGGGTAATAGGCGCCTATATAAGAAAAAGTCCCCAAAAATGGGACTGTCCCTTTAAAAACAGGACATCTGGTCACCCTACTATAATGGCCTCTTTGGGCTGTTGGCAGCTGACATAACTTTGGCATCATTTAGAGCAGTTTGTGGATTGCTCTAAAGCAGAGGTTCCCAAACTTGGTTCACGGCTTGTTCAGGGTAAGCCCCTGGCGGGCCACGAGACGCTTTGTTTACCTGCGCGTCCACAGGTACAGCCGTTTGCAGCTTCCAGTGGCTGCGGTTCACCTTTCCCAGCCAATGGGAGCTGCGGGAGGTGGCACGGGCTGAGCCATCACTTCCTGCAGTTCCCATTGGCCGGGAATGGCAAACCGGGCCACTGGGAGCTGTGAGCGGCCGTACCTGCAGACGCTCCGGTAAACAAAGCATCTCACGGCCCGTCAGGGGCTTACCCTGAGCAAGCCACGAACCAAGTTTGGGAACCCCTGCTCTAAAGGAAGACTATGGACCAATGTTGCTAATCTGGCCCCGGATCAGAGGAATGCAAAGGGATCCTTAAGGCCACAGTTGCACTTTCTACCCTTTTGAGCTTCATGCTCATTGACTGCAGTTGGGGATTGGGGCTAACTTTTAAAATAAGAGCCAAGTACATCTTAGGAATATGGGACTGCAGGCTGCTGAACAACTCCAGTCTAAGGCTTTGTCTACACTGGCAATTGAACGACAAAACTTTTGTCTTTCAGAGGTGTTCACCCTCCCCCCCCCCCCAAAAGACAAAAGTTTTGCCGCAAGAAGTGCCAGAGTGAACAGCGTGTTGTCGGCAGGAGTGCTCTCCTGCCGACAATGCAAACGTCGCTCATTGGGGGTAGAAGGTTTTTTTTGTCAGCAGGAGAGCCTACAAACTGCGGCTACACTGTGCGACTTTTAGCGGCACGGCTGTGGCGACACAGCCATGTCGCTAAAAGCTGTGGAGTGTAGACATAGCCTAATGCTGAAGCACAGATACAGCTTGCCAGAGCTAAAATGAGATGTGCCCCTAATCTTGTGGGACAGATTCATTTCCATGCAGTGTTTTTCTGAAGCTGTGCAGCATGCTAAGGACTATTCTCCCTAATGGGAGATCCAGAAACCTGGAAAAAAGCCTGTGGTATTCATCCAGTTAATAACTTCAAACACTCAATTTCCCTGTGGGTCTCCTTTTCTTTTTTTTTTTAAAGGGACAGTGTCAAGGATTCTGGGTCTCGATGTTTATTTTTAAATAAAGGGTTTTACCAAAAGAGATTTTGGTTTTGTTTGAAATGTTCCCTTTAACATTTGCACCTAAACAGTGCAGCACTGGGTTAGGGCATAGGAATCAGAGCCAGAAATCCTGTTCTAAGGCTCTTATTCTGCAACTGGATCTGCATGGATAGATCACCACACCTCTACAGAGTCCCATCAGAGTTAGTAGGTCTGCCCTTGTGTAGCTGATGGCAAGATTGGAGACAAAATTGTTATTTCTAGTGCCTGATGTTGTCATTTTTAGCTTTATTGCTTGACAATGTTCCTTTATTTAAAGTTTGAACACATTGGATCTTTTAAAGTGACATTTGGAGCGAGCACCAATGTCTAAAAAGCCGATGCCTCAATTTTTGGCTGTCTGTCGTCCAAGAAAAAACCAGTATGTGATAATTAACTAAATTTCTAAAAATCTGCATTATTGTCTAAGAGTCATACACAACCAAAATTTGTCTCCTGCTAGCCCACCCATTCTACCATCCTCCCTTCAGTGTTTTGCACGATGGAATATTTATTGCAGCAGTTGCCTGAGCATTATGTATATAGCTGATATTATAAAATGTCTGTGCTGGGTGGGAAAACATAGAGACACATTGTCATGCATACTTATCTCTGCATCTTAAACACTTCAAACTTAATGACATTTGGCAAGTGAATATGTTGTTATTTGCTTAACAAATAGTCACGGGGAAAAAAAAATACTGCACTGCATGTGGAAACCAAGGAACAATCTGCTGCATAGCAGAGCCAGCAGTTCTGAAACACAGTTTTTATAACCAGGGCTTATTTGCACTGGAATTCATATCCCATCACTTCACCATTCAGCTCACGCTTATTTAATAAAAATGTTAAAAAGCATTAGCTAATTTGAGACTAAGGGTTTTATCAGTATTTATTACCCTCTGACACACAGCGCTGCCCCTTATTGTTCATGCAAAAGAAAGACAGATATATAGTAAGAGCAGAAATGAATTTTCCATAATGTGATTACAGTAATAAAATGGACTATTAGGTTCTCTTCATTTTTCTTATTTTCAAAAGATGTGAGCAACTCTGGACCCATAAGGTCATATGTGTGTGCGCCAGGAACTCTTAAGCCAGACCCATAAAAACTACTGAACAAAAATGTGTCAGCTGGAAGGAAACAAAGTCCTTTCCTAGAGAGCTTTTGCTTAATATTTATTAGAAATGTATTTGCCATACCAAAAGCTTTAAGATTGAATTCAGAAGAATGACCCAAGGAGGTGGCAGGAAAAGTTATATAGGAGATACAGCTACACAGCCCATAAAAATCAAGACATACTGTAGGCATCGAATGAATCTCCATTACAATCAAATCAGTAAACAGAAATATTGAAACTTGAAACATTTTTCTTCAGCTGTGCCAACAGAATGTATTTATAGGGTTTAAATACATTTGGTTGGCACAGTTGAAGAAAAATGTTTCAAGTTTGATTGTAAACCAGCAAACTTATGGCTAGATACTGTTCCTGCTGAAGTCAATGGCTATGTTCCCACTGACTTCAAAGGGAGCAAGGCTGAAGTGATTATCCATTGCAAAACCCAGTTGGAATCCATTTCCAAGAGACGCTGGCTGGTACTAGAAGTCCCTCAGAGGAGAGAGATGGTTCTGGCAGGTTACATTCTACCCATTAGGAATATGAATATTTTTCATAAAGAAATATAGGGGCAGATTCACCAACACACTGACTTTTATGCATTGTTACAAAGGAGTTGTAAACCCAACATAACTGACTGGTTAAGCCACCAAACCAATGTAAAACAACTGGCATATACCTGTGAATTTAGCCCATAGAGTTTAATAGTTACCAAGCCTTTTGCATGAGGGTTCTAATTAGACCTTTGGCCCAGAAAATAAACCATTCTGGTGGGCAGAGTCCATAATAACAAATCTGCTGTCCCTACCCATTTATCAAAAGTATTATTCCATTTTTATTAAGAATCTGATTGGCAGAATGTCTTTTTTTTTTAAAGCAATTTAATGCCCCAGCCCTCTGACTGGTTTATAGAGCAATAGTCCAACTGCTCAGCAAGGAGCTGATAGCAGGAAGCGATGAGAGTTCTTGACTTCCCCATGACTTCCGTGGAAGCTGCTACCTCTCTGCAGATGCTCAGGTACTCCCAGGATTAGTCCCCAAAGAATCTCACTGTTAAAGATAAGACTCTGTCCAAAATCACTGAGTTATGCCGACATCACAGCAGGGATAGCACCTTTTCTCCTATGGAACAGAGGGAATTTGGCTTCTAAAGTTCAGGAAGGTATTTAAGCACATACCCAATTTTAAGAATGTGAGAAGGCCCCTTGATCAATGGTACTTCTTGCATGCTTAAAGTTAGGCATGTGCTTAAGTACCTTTCTGAATTGTGGACTAACTGCAGTGCTGCATAGGGACAGCTGAAGGGAGCACCTACATGGACTAGTCAGTACTGGGGGCAGTCCTAGATAAGTGCCGTGATGTTGGTATCAGTGCTGCTGCTGCTGCTTCATTTCCAACACAAACAGGTCACCAAGCTCAAAGGATGTCCTGTGCAACTGCAAGGAGAAGTTTGGTTTTCTATCAAACCATCTTCATTAGTGTTTTTTAGGACTTAGATCTATGCTTTGTTCCCTCCTGAATCTGCTTTTCTCCTGCTGTGGCTAAATAACATCTTATAAAAATAACCCGACTTCCCAAGGGAAGTAGGAGAAACTTCCACTAGTTACTTAAACCAAGCCTGGACAGAGCAGTGGAAGTTAAGTGTCAGCAGGGGAGAGGTTAACCCCCACTCTGTTACAGTGGCAGCCAGAATTGGGGACCATTGTCAGGCACTGTACATTCATATTGTAAGATTGTCACTATCTCAGAGCTTACAATTTAAAGGGACAAGACTAGTCCCAATCTGTAAAAAGAGGATCCTATTTATTTCCCACTCTTTCACAGAATCATAGAAATGTGGGACTGGAAGGGACCCTGAGTAGTCATTTAGTCCAGCCCCCTGTACTGAGCCAGGGCTGAGTAAACCTAAACCATACCTGACAGGTGTTTGGCCAATCTGCTCTTAAAAACCTCCGATGATGAGGATACCACACCCTCCCTTGGTAACCTATTCTACTACTTATCTATCCTTATAGTTAGGAAGTTTTCCCCAATATCTAAGCTAAATTTTCCTTGTTGCAAAATTAACCCCATTACTTCTTTTCCTACTGTCACTGGGCACGGATAACAATTGATCACCATCCTCTTTACAACACTCCTTTGTCTGAGGCAGACAGATTAAGAGACTTGCCAAGGGTCACACAGGGAGTCTGTGGCAGAGATAAGAAGTGACTGCAGATCTCTCAAGTCCCGGTTTGTGCTTTGACCATAAGGCTATAACACCTGTGTTTTAAGGTACATAATGAAAAGCTTCTAAGAATACATATGTTGCCTAGAGTACTGGCATAGAATATGGTTAACAAACAAAACTTGTTCTGTCCAGTGCATTTTTTAATCATAGTGTATCTAGTGAGCTACAAATACAGTGGAATAAAAAAAATGAAACTGATCTTAAAAAATCATTGGTGAACTCCTTTCTTCCTTCTAACTGCTAGACGTTAGCCCAGCTGTGTTTGGCACAAGATCTGTGCAATCTGGGGGTGGGGGGCAGGGAAAGGGGTCTTTACACCTCTGTGATCCTGGGCAGATACGTGTAGTCCTCAATGCACATTAGAACATCCTCAGGGCTGCTCTCCTTTGCAACACTTGGCAATGGTTATCAGAGTGAAGCAGTGCTGTGGCCATACCTTTTCTCCATGCCCCTGACACTCCCCTGTGCTGCAGTGGTGGGAGGGTGTTTTTCCATGCAGTGGAACCTACTGATGCCCATTTAGAACAGTTTTGTGGCTGTTTTCTGACACCAGAGCAGCATAATGGAGACCTGTTATGGCTGATGATTTAGCCCTAGGTGAGTCTGGAAGGAACCTAAACTCATCATTCACATCTTCTGTCCTCAGCATATAAATTGCATTCATTTAGACTCATCTCTGAATCTGATTTCCCTCTTCCCCCCACTCTCCAAATCAACCAACAAACAACCTCCTTCCATCTGAACTGGGAAAAGGAAGAAGAAACTGTGCCTTGTTCATGCAGGTTCTTTCGTTTAAAGTTCTGGTCTTGTCTCATCGTCAAGTCTTTATTTCAGTAACTTTAATTAAAAAGCAGAGCATAAAGGATTATAAAATTAATGGGAGATCAGCTTTCCTTTGTACTACCTGGATATTTGGAATATTGCGTCTCTCTCAGCAGAATATAAAAAAAATCATTAAATGAAAAAGGAGATTATCTTGCAGATTGAAAAAAAAGATAGAATGCAAAACTCTGTCAGCAGGTGAAGGGGGATGGGTAGATGAATGTGGCCTAAATTATCTCTCCCCTCTATTAAAATGAATGGAGACACATACAGTGTTCCTTCACAGTGAAGTTTGCTGTTAGAGCTGATCTAGCGCTAATGTACTCTGCCTCCATTCCAAACTCCATTGAACTCTACACTAAGCTGAAAGAAAAAGGAATTTCAGTGTGTAGCTAAGAGCATGGATATTTTAGTCTATTATAATCTTTCATATTGAATTCCCCTTTCATGGCAAGTACTTGTTTAGCAGGCAGGATCTTTAGCTCTCTAACAAATGCTACAATGAGCTAGTGATGCATTGTTGCACAGCTCTATTCTGATCCTGCCTATTTCCAAGTGAAGTGAGGTTTTTTACCCACGAAAGCTTATGCCCAAATAAATCTGTTAGTCTTTAAGGTGCCACCAGACTCCTTGTTGTTTAAGTACAACCTATAAAAATGAGTAGGGTAAGGCTGTGGGTGTGATTCTCCTTTCGCTTACACCAGCATAACTACATTGACTTCATTGGTTGCTCCTGTATTACACTAGTGTAAGTGAGCAAAGAATCGGATCCACTGGGCTTGCTTCTCTACTGCCTGGCACCTCATGCAGTATACCTGTTCCAAGTGGGTATAAAACAACCAAATCAGAATTCTCAGTCGTAGTCTTTTACCCACTTATGCCCAGATGACTATGCAAGGTGCAAGCTGGTGGAGAATCAAGCCATTGTCCTTGTAGATCTGTGCACATAATATGTTGGCATTGCAGTAGATCTTCTGTATAACACACTGCTGTGTTCTCTTCCCACTGTTTAAAATGCACAGTTGCATGCCAGATTCTAGGACAGGGGTCAGCAACGTTCAGCACGCGGCTCACCAGGGTAAGCACCCTGGCGGGCCAGGCCAGTTTATTTACCTGCTGACGCGGCAGGTTCGGCCGATCGCGGCCCCCACTGGCCGCGGTTCGCCGTCCTGGGCCAATGGGGGCGGTGGGAAGCCGCGGCCAGCACATCCCTCGGCCTGCGCCGCTTCCTGCCGCCCCCATTGGCCCGGGACGGCGAACCGCGGCGAGTGGGGGCTGCGATCGGCCGAACCTGCCGCGTCAGCAGGTAAATAAACTGGCCCGGCCCGCCAGGGTGCTTACCCTGGCGAGCCGCGTGCCAAACGTTGCCGACCCCTGCCCTAATCCACAGCACAAGCACCTTATTGGAACCTCTGTGTGTGTTGACTATACAATAATTACAGAGTGCAAAGATGGCAGTGCCAAAAGATTGAGCTTTATTTTATCCCCCCTCCCTCCCCAAGACTATGGATTGACTTGGATTTTTCCTTTTAATCCTAGAGAGGAAAATACAGTTTCTGCAGTATCTCCTTTCATTTTACTCCCTGCATGAAAGTACTAGACCTAAACTAACGTACCTAGGATCAGATCCTCAGCTGCAGCAGAGGGTATGTCTACACTGTGTTAAAAAGACCACAGCACCAAGTCTCAAAGCCCAGGTCGATTGACTTGGGCTCTCAGGGTCTGGGCTGTGGGGCTAAAATTGCAGTGTAGATGTTCAAGATTGGGCTGGAGCCTGGGCTCTGAGACCCACCTCCTTCGTAGGGTTTCAGAGCCTGAGCTCCAGTCTGAGCCTGAAGGTCTACACTGAAATTTGTAGCACCGCAACCTGAGCCCGAGTCAGCTGACCCAGGCCAGACACAGCCATGCTGTGAGTCTTTTATTGAGGTTAGACATACCCAGAGAGGCCTATTTATACCAGCTGAAGATCTGTCCAATAGCTTTATTTATTGTGTCCTCTAAAATGAAATAGTACTAGATATAGATATTAATATTTATCAGGAGTAAATTATGGAACCAGACCCAAGTTGCATAGCAGTTACTCACATGAGTAGTCCCATTAACTTCAATCTAAGTAAGGGTTGCAGAATTGGGCTATTTATTTATAGTAAGAGCTGTGTGCTAGACCATTGTCTGATTTTTATTGGCTGTGCTAGTGTGGCCAACTTGGGCCAAATCCATGCCCAGGTTTGATTTTGGCTACGATCTTCAGGAAGGACTACATATTTTTGGGTGCCCAACCAAAGATATCTTAAAAGGGCCTGATTTTTCAGAATTGCCAGTTGGGAGCCCAAAAATGGAGACACACAAAATCACTAGTCATCATTTTAAAAAATCTTGGCCATTGATTTAAGTGGAGATACACCAGAGATGAATTTGGTGCACTCATGTCTGCGCTGGAGGAGCATGGATATTTTCAGGGTGGAAGAAAGAGACAAAGCAGCATGCACCCATTCAAATTGCTAGGTATATCCCAATACCCTTCACTTATGTATTTTCATTTTACATAGAATGATAGAAATGTAGGACTGGAATCTTAATAGGTCATCTAGTCCAGCCCCCAGCACTGAGGCAGGACTATGTATTATCTAGAAGACCATCCCAGACAGGTGTTTGTTTAACCTGTTCTTAGATTATTTTGAATTCTAATCCTCTAAAGCAGGGGTCTCAAACATGCAGGGCCCGTGGAGTTATTTCCTGCGGCCCCACCATAGGCGCCGACTCCACCGGCAGCCAAGCTCCCCTTCTCCCCCACCCCCCTCCACTCCCCATTGACTGCACTGTGTCCCCACTCCTCCGCCTACCTCCCAGCGCTTCCCGCCACCAAACAGCTGTTTGGCAGCGCTTAGGACTTTCCAGGAGGGAGGGGGGAGGAGCGGGGATGCGGCGTGCTCAGGGGAGGAGGCGGAGAAGAGGCGGGGCTGGGGTGGGGATTTGGGGAAGGGGTTGGAATAGGGGCAGGGAGGAGGTGGAGTTGGGGCGGGGACTTTGGGGAAGGGGTTGGAATGGGGGTGGGGAAGGGGTGGGGAGAGGCGGGGCAGGGGTGGGGCCTCATGGACTAGACGAGCTGTCTGAGGTATGAAGTTCAGCATGTATGATTCTTTGCTATGAGTAGTTGGGAAGAATGTTTGTTAAAAGTGGCATGTATGAATAGTTTTTGTATGAATAGTTACTTTAAAAAGTTCCTGCCATTACAGCTATGTTGATAGACTGTTAGTGTAGATCATCATCAGTGTTACTGACCATGTAAGGAATAGTTACAGGTGTTTATATTTTATTAAAACTCCTCTTCATATTACAGTTTTAAAAAAGTTAATACATTGACTTTTAATAGCATACTATATTACTCTTCATTTTTTTCATTTTTGACTATATTTTTGTATTGTATGAAAAGGTTTCAGTGATGTGGCCCTCGGGCCAATGTACTAGTCCTCATGTGGCCCTTGTGGTGATTTGAGTTTGAGATCCCTGCTCTAAAGCACTTGCAACCCCTTCAAGCTTGGTATTGTCTGCAAATTTTGTAAGTGTAGTCTGCGTCTATGCCATTATCCAAATCATTGATAAAGATATTTAACAGAATCAGACCCAGGACAGATCCTTGCAGGACCCTGCTCAATATGCCCGTCCAGCTTGACTGTGAACCATTGATAACTACTCTCTGAGTGTGGTTTTCCAACCAAGTGTGCGCTTACCTTATAGTAGGTTTGTCTAGGCGACATTTCCCTAGTTTGTTTATGAGAAGGTCATGTGAGACAGTATCTGAAGCCTTACATAATTCATCTGACACTTAAGTTTCTCTTCTATAGCCATTGGAGCACATCCTCAGCTGGAGTCAGGTGATGTAGCTCCACTGACCTCAGAATTGCAAAGCCAACTTACACCAGCTAAATTCTGGCCCACTGTGCTCTACATCAGCAGTTAGCGTGTGGCTAATGTGTGTGTTTCCCACTCTTCGTGACAATACTCATTTATGCATCACTTACATTTGATAAACACAACATTAGGACTCCAGAGTTACAATAAAAAGAGAGGAAAGCTATAGGCCCAGTCCTCAGATCCAGCTGAGCTATGCTGAGTGCAGGACTCATAGTAGGGATTGGCATGCATGGTCCTCTAGTCCTTAGAGCTGCTCTGATTGACAGCAGCTGGTGAGGACCCTCCTGGGGATTGCTGGAGTACAGCAGCACTCCAGCCACATCCCCCAGTACACCCCGAAACAGGCCGGGAAGCCTGGCGGGAGTCTTGTAGCCAGCCATATACCACCTGGGATTCCCCCCATTGGAGGAAATCTTCAGTTTAGGATGGCTTACAGACCCTTTGTGCAGGCAGCCACTCTATGAGAGGGATGTAAGTGAGTTGCAGAGATCAGAGCTGGATTTCTTTTTGTTTACATTTTGGATCTGAACTTGAATTTCTTCAAAGTCTGGGAATAGTTAGATTCATTGAGCTAGTCCAGGCACCTCTATTATTATGCATGCACTGTACACACGAGCACACCAACCAGTTACGTTAAGAGAACATTAAGGTTGAAACATCAAGCACTTCAGTTAGGGATTGCCAGAATTAATGTTATTTTTGTTCAGCCCCCTCATGCATATGTATTATGATAAAGTCTTTAATTACATGATCACATACTGTTTTGCTAGAAGAACCCTGCCTCATTTGGGGCACAAGATGGACCTGCTCTGGGGATGAATCAGGGTTGTGTAGTCCATCATGGGTTCTGAATGAAGCCGAGGGGCTGTGGAAAAACAGTATGTGTCAAGGCAATTAAAGACTGTATCATGACGAATATGCATGAGGGGGTTGAATTAAGGACCCCCTGCCTCATTTGTTGTAGAAGTTGGAAGGTGTGTGCTGGGGTTTGCAGGAAGAGAAAAGATGGTTTCATTGTTAAGGCAGTTGAATGCTGCCTTGGAGGATTGGCCTGGGCAAGTCACTTAAACCAAACTTTTCACAGGTGGTCATTAGCTTTATGTTTCTCTTTTTCAGGCATCTGACTTGAGACCCTACAATCTGATTTGCAGAAATGCTGAGCACTCACAGCTGTGGCTGAATAGAGGTGGGTGATGCTTTTCAGACAAATAGTTTATTTCCTGAAAAATGCAGTTTTGGTCAACCTGAAACTATTGGTGAATTTGACCTGCTAGTTGTTCAGGGCCAGCAGAAGGTGTGTGTGTCTTTAAAACCTTTAGCCCAGTGGTTAGATCACTGTGCTGGGATGTGAGAGACCCACGTTTGACTCTCCACTTGGGAGTAGGGACTTGTAATCAGATTACCTGCTTCCTAGATGAGTATCCTACTCACCAAGAATGACTCAAGAGGTAGGAGATGTGGATTAAAATCTTCTCTCTGCCTGATTCAGAGAAGGGTTATAAAGACACACACAGAGCTTGATGGCCCTGAGATGGACTTTTCCAATTTGCTGACAAGTTTAAAAAATGTTTAAAACTGAATATTTCCCCTGATTTTTCATATTTCTGCCCAAATAAAAAAACAAAAACAAATTATGTGCCCAGATGTATAACTGAAGTCACTGGGCACTGTGCTTTGAACATTAACTGCTGCATAATGCTAAGTACTCTGAAAAATCAGGTCCAAGCATTTCAGATTCCATGAGCAACTTTAATTCTGACATCTCCTAACTTGTGTGCTTGACTCTGCAACTTTAATAATGTTCTTTTAACTGTATTCCTGCATGTGTAATTTCATAGCTTTTCAATAAAGCAAGCTGAAAACAAACTCAATCATGTGGCATCATATTGACACCAACATAGGTCATGAGCAGGGTTGGAACCTTTAGATCCACCACATAGACCTCTGCCACTTGAGCTAATGGCAGCAATAGTAGGTTGTCATCCTCTGTGGACCAGCACTAGAGGAGGGATGGGGTATTTTACCTGTGAGTTTCAGAGATATATGCTGACAGCAGAGGAATAGTGAAACTCAGGCATCCTGGGTTCCATTCCAGGATCTGCAGAGTAGTGTGCTCTAATGGGCATACACTTCTCTGTCTATTCCCCCCACGTGTGACCCATTCTGCACTGTGCCCCCTTGGGACCTGAACTGGTCTCTGTCCTGTCTCTTCCCATCCTGGCTTCTCATCCCAGTCTCTGTCTCCTTGCCCCACTAGTCACAGTTCCTCCCCTTCTGACTTCTCATCAGATTTGTCTCTCCTCCACCTCAGCTTTGTTCCCCAGCTCCACTGGATTCTAGTCCCAATCTCCCTTCCTGGGCTCCTTATCCAATCTCAATGTACTGTCTCACGCTGGCTCCTTGCCCATCTCTTTGCCCAGCCAGCCCCATCAGATCTGTCTCCGCTACCCTCCCTCTTTACCTCCTTGCCTGCCCTACTGGTTCTCAGTCCCTGTCTCCCCCAGCTCCTCACCCAGTCTCAGTTTCTCACCTCACCTACTTGGTCCTGGTCCCAGTCCCAGTCTCCCTCCCACCCCATTTCCCAGTTTCCTCCTCCCCTTCTATCCAAACCAGTTTCTATCCCCAGTTTGTCCCTCCACCAGCTCCTTGTCCCAATCTACTCTCCCCTGCAGATCCAGCTCTTGTCCCTGCTGCATTCATATCAGGCAGCTTCCTCCGACATGCTGCTGGGGAGGATTCATTGCGAGCAGGGCCAGGTTAACCTTTTGTGGGGCTGGCGCCAAACACATTTGTGGGCCCCCATGGGGGCAATGGAGCATGGCGCAGGGAGGTCAGTCCCCGGAGCGAGGGGCAAGCCAGGGGCAATGGGGCATGGCATGGCAGGGGCGGCCCTGCTCTGCCCAGCCCAGCACGAGGGCACTGTTTACAAACCGGCAGTTGCCAAACGCAACTCCTCCCAGCACAGTGCTAGGGGACAGGACAGCTGAAGCTCAGGAGCACAGAGTGGCCATGGCCCCGTCTCCCAGGGCCCCACCCAGCTCTGCCCGCCTGGCGCTGGTGGTACCTGTGGTGGAGACGAGGCATTTTCTTGCAGGGGCAGGGGGAGCCGCTGACTTCCTCAGCCTGCCGCTTCTGCGGAGCGGCAGGGAGAGGCAGGCCCTGCCCCCGGGAAGCCTGAAGAAGATGGTCACCGGCCCGGAGGCTAAGAGCGGCAGAGGCTAAGGCCTCCTCTCCGCCCCCATCACTGGCAGGCAGGGAGAGGAGCCCTCAGCTGGCTGGCTGCTGGCCGAGAGGAGTGAGCAGTTGCTGAGGGGGAGGGACCAGGCAGGGGCAGGGAGGAGCCGGCAGGCAGGAGACGGTGGGCGGGGCAAAGGGTGGAGAGAAGCCCTGGAGAGGAGTGAGCAGTGGAGCAGGAGGGACCAGTGGGTAGAAAGGAACCAGCAGCTTGGGGCGCAGCACAGGAGTATCGTGGGGGAGGGGTTGAGCGCGGGCCCGGCGCCACCTGTGCCATTGTAAACCTGGTACTGATTGAGAACACAGGAGAGACAAGCTCCTGGCTCTCTTTTTTAGTGTCCAGACTTGGCATGGTCTGCAGCATCCCAGAGCTGCAATTGTAAGGAAAATCCCACTCAGCCCCTAGCTGGAGCACACCCCATTCAGATGGAATCTTCACAGAATTTAGCAGCTAAAATCTAAGAAGCCTCTACTGAGCATGTGCAAAATGCAGTTTTTCAAAGGCTTATCAGTTGGCTACATTTGGGTGGATTTTCATGGGGAGGATGAAAGGCATACCTATGACACAAATGCTTCACACAAGTCCCTGATCCAAAGCTTGGGGGAGCAAGAGCTTTTCAAAGAAAAGGTTGCCAGAAATTTTTACAACGGGCAAAATGAATTTTTCTCTATCCTCATTCCTGGATGTGGCTGAACCATTTTGGCTGAAATTTTTCCTAAATATTCAGCCCTCTGGAAGACACCCAGGATGGAGAATTTCAGCTCAGGCAGTTAGTTTGCCAAAGTTATAAGCAACTTAAAATAGTGTCTTATAATAGGGAGTGTCAAGCAACCTTAATAAAAGGCAATGCTCCCAGCCTCGCCTACAATAAGTAATATGCATGCATACATATCTTTTTTCATACCATGCACTATTTTCCTGTATATTAGACAGATTAATCTCAGTTTTCACGTTTCGCAGCTTTGTTTTTGATCAGTTGTAGAAAAGTAAATTAAAAAAAAGTCAACGTGTTGAGTATTTGTCAGCTAAACTATTTTATTTCAGTTGTTGAAGGGAATGATGCATGAATTCCTAGACAATACTTTCACCAAATTGCTTTAGAATTGCTGTGATGTCATCCAGAGTTAATGTGTCCATGATAAATAATGCACTAAGAAATGCTGATTTTCCATGGATATAGTAAGAAAACAATTTTCAGTTGATATCAGCACCCTTGTTTTAGTCTTTGCAGTATCTGTGTATGTTCTTTTTGGTTATTATAGTTTAGACATGCTGAAACAAAAATCTTTGTTGCAAGACATCAAGACATTGAACTTAATTTAATCATCAAGTCTGGAAGTATGTGGTTCTGAAACTAGACACATGTCATGGTAAGTTACTAAGGATAGAAAAGGCTCCTTTTAGTCACGGAACTCGGCGCATGAAATCTCTTCACTCAGAAAACCACACTATTAATGCAAATTGCAGCTGTGCCTCCTCATTGGTGGGAAACCAGTCTACATATTTGGCCTTCGTGATTCTTCTGTGCTGTGAAACTAGATGCTTTGCTAGTGAATTAATTCATAAGTTGCCTCCAGGAACCTTTGTGCTAAAATCATTGTTACAGACAGTCCACCTGGACACAATACAGAAGTTTGATCTTTCGCTGGCACTTTGTTTGGAAAATGGATTAGTAGCAAAATACCTCAATTTTTATATGTTTAACATTTGAATTCCTACCATTTTTGAGCGCTTGTAATGGATCTGCTTATAAATGTGAGAAAAGGTGTAGCTTTCAGGTTCCATTGGCTGTGTCATATTTACAGATGGCTGCCATATCTGTAAAAAGTATTCAGACTGCAACCTTTTTCAGGTGGAGAACGTGTAGAAGATACTGTCTTGTCTCAGCAAATAGATGTTATGGTAGCGGGTGTCACCAGCTGGTATGACTACATAGTCTTAAGTACTAAGTGTGCAAGCAAGTGTTTAGTCTTGGAAGAAATGCTTGTGGTGTGTTAGTTTTTGTTATAAAACGTTCTGGGCAGAGGAAACTGTGAGAATGGCAGGAGAGTTGACAAAAATATTTAACTCTAATAGAGACCAGAGAGCAGAGTTGCGTCCTGGGAACTGGGTATTGGTGTTAGGTTGAGATTCCTAGAAGGAGAGAGTACCTACATCTCTGTTCCAGGACCGGTGTGTATGTGCAAGTAAAATTACGCTTAGAAAAGACTCAGATTCCATGACACTGATTTCTCTTCCATTGGAAAGCTGACCTGCAAGGCCCAGACATCTAGTACTACTCTGCAGAGGGGTGATGCTAGTGTCAGTATAGGCCACTGATGTTGGAAGAAGGGGCAATAGTATTATGGAAATAAAGATCCAGACCAAAAGAAAAGTCCATTACCATCGTACTTCCTGCCTAGAAGACACTTTAGACATAGGGAAAAAAACAAATAAGACCTTAATGAGAGAGAAAATATTTGTCCCTCGTCCTGTAAGGAGCACCATTGGGGAACTCCCACAGCCCTGTGCCCTGGCTGGTAGGCAGACTGAAGAGCTAAAGCACAAAACAGAGTCCTAGCTATGTACACCACAGCTTCCTGCCTTTTCTGCTCCATGGTCCACAGTCCTGGGCACCATCCCTTTTCTTGTTACGGCTTTGCAGCCTACAAGAGTTTCTACAGCTCTAGGGATGCAGGATCCTCCCTGTGTGGCACCTAGATTAGAGAGAAACTGGGCATGGGCCTCAGGACGGTTTGTTGAAAACCACACTAAAACCACTGAATTTGGAGAGTGGGACTCCAAAAAGGGGTGGGGAAGAGGAGGAGCCGTGGCCCTGCGCTGGTTAGTGGAACACAGCCAGTGCTTCAGGGACAGCACTCGGATATTCTCCGGCGTATGTTCTCCAGGTACTTGTCCTGGAGCACAACATAGATTCATAGATTCATAGATTCTAGGACTGGAAGGGACCTCGAGAGGTCATCGAGTCCAGTCCCCTGCCCGCATGGCAGGACCAAATACTGTCTAGACCATCCCTGATAGACATTTATCTAACCTACTCTTAAATATCTCCAGAGATGGAGATTCCACAACCTCCCTAGGCAATTTATTCCAGTGTTTAACCACCCTGACAGTTAGGAACTTTTTCCTAATGTCCAACCTAGACCTCCCTTGCTGCAGTTTAAGCCCATTGCTTCTTGTTCTATCCTCAGAGGCTAAGGTGAACAAGTTTTCTCCCTCCTCCTTATGACACCCTTTTAGATACCTGAAAACTGCTATCATGTCCCCTCTCAGTCTTCTCTTTTCCAAACTAAACAAACCCAATTCTTTCAGCCTTCCTTCATAGGTCATGTTCTCAAGACCTTTAATCATTCTTGTTGCTCTTCTCTGGACCCTTTCCAATTTCTCCACATCTTTCTTGAAATGCGGTGCCCAGAACTGGACACAATACTCCAGCTGAGGCCTAACGAGAGCAGAGTAGAGCGGAAGAATGACTTCTCGTGTCTTGCTCACAACACACCTGCTAATACATCCCAGAATCATGTTTGCTTTTTTTGCAACAGCATCACACTGTTGACTCATATTTAGCTTGTGGTCCACTATAACCCCTAGATCCCTTTCTGCCGTACTCCTTCCTAGATAGTCTCTTCCCATTCTGTATGTGTGAAACTGATTGTTTCTTCCTAAGTGGAGCACTTTGCATTTGTCTTTGTTAAACTTCATCCTGTTTAACTCAGACCATTTCTCCAATTTGTCCAGATCATTTTGAATTATGACCCTGTCCTCCAAAGCAGTTGCAATCCCTCCCAGTTTGGTATCATCCGCAAACTTAATAAGCGTACTTTCTATGCCAATATCTAAGTTGTTAATGAAGATATTGAACAGAGCCAGTCCCAAAACAGACCCCTGCGGAACCCCACTCGTTATGCCTTTCCAGCAGGATTGGGAACCATTAATAACAACTCTCTGAGTACGGTTATCCAGCCAGTTATGCACCCACCTTATAGTAGCCCCATCTAAATTGTATTTGCCTAGTTTGTCGATAAGAATATCATGCGAGACCGTATCAAATGCCTTACTAAAGTCTAGGTATACCACATCCACAGCTTCTCCCTTATCCACAAGACTCGTTATCCTATCAAAGAAAGCTATCAGATTGGTTTGATATGATTTGTTCTTTACAAATCCATGCTGGCTGTTGCCTATCACCTTACCACCTTCCAAGTGTTTGCAGATGATTTCCTTAATTACTTGCTCCATTATCTTCCCTGGCACAGAAGTTAAACTAACTGGTCTGTAGTTTCCTGGGTTGTTTTTATTTCCCTTTTTATAGATGGGCACTATATTTGCCCTTTTCCAGTCTTCTGGAATCTCTCCCGTCTCCCATGATTTTCCAAAGATAATAGCTAGAGGCTCAGATACCTCCTCTATTAGCTCCTTGAGTATTCTAGGATGCATTTCATCAGGCCCTGGTGACTTGCAGGCATCTAACTTTTCTAAGTGATTTTTAACTTGTTCTTTTTTTATTTTATCTGCTAAACCTACCCCCTTCCCATTAGCATTCACTATGTTAGGCATTCCTTCAGACTTCTCGGTGAAGACCGAAACAAAGAAGTCATTAAGCATCTCTGCCATTTCCAAGTTTCCTGTTACTGTTTCTCCCTCTTCACTGAGCAGTGGGCCTACCCTGTCTTTGGTCTTCCTCTTGCTTCTAATGTATTGATAAAAAGTCTTCTTGTTTCCCTTTATTCCTGTAGCTAGTTTGAGCTCATTTTGTGCCTTTGCCTTTCTAATCTTGCCCCTGCATTCCTGTGTTGTTTGCCTATATTCATCCTTTGTAATCTGTCCTAGTTTCCATTTTTTGTATGACTCCTTTTTATTTTTTAGAACATGCAAGATCTCGTGGTTAAGCCAAGGTGGTCTTTTGCCACATTTTCTATCTTTCCTAACCAGCGGAATAGCTTGCTTTTGGGCCCTTAATAGTGTCCCTTTGAAAAACTGCCAACTCTCCTCAGTTGTTTTTCCCCTCAGTCTTGATTCCCATGGGACCTTACCTATCAGCTCTCTGAGCTTACCAAAATCCGCCTTCCTGAAATCCATTGTCTCTATTTTGCTGTTCTCCCTTCTACCCTTCCTTAGAATTGCAAACTCTATGATTTCATGATCACTTTCACCCAAGCTGCCTTCTACTTTCAAATTCTCAACGAGTTCCTCCCTATTTGTTAAAATCAAGTCTAGAACAGCTTCCCCCCTAGTAGCTTTTTCAACCTTCTGAAATAAAAAGTTGTCTGCAATGCAGTCCAAGAATTTGTTGGATAGTCTGTGCCCCGCTGTGTTATTTTCCCAACATATATCCGGATAGTTGAAGTCCCCCATCACCACCAAATCTTGGGCTTTGGATGATTTTGTTAGTTGTTTAAAAAAAGCCTCATCCACCTCTTCCACCTGGTTAGGTGGCCTGTAGTAGACTCCTAGCATGACATCACCCTTGTTTTTTACCCCTTTTAGCCTAACCCAGAGACTCTCAACACTTCCATCTCCTATGTCCATCTCTACCTCAGTCCAAGTGTGTACATTTTTAATATATAAGGCAACACCTCCTCCCTTTTCCCCCTGTCTATCCTTCCTGAGCAAGCTGTATCCATCCACACCAACATTCCAATCATGTGTATTATCCCACCAAGTTTCAGTGATGCCAACAATGTCATAGTTGTATTTATTTATTAGCACTTCCAGTTCTTCCTGCTTATTACCCATACTTCTCGCATTTGTATATAGGCATCTAAGATACTGGTTTGATCTTTCCTCCCAGTTTTGTCCTGACCCTCCTTTCTCTCTGCCAATATAGCCCACACTCCCTCTCGTTTCCGACCCATCTCCCAGGTCTCAACAGCTCCACACTGCCCTCAATATGGGGATGTGGCTTAAAAGCTACAACCTCACCTTAATCTTGCATATGCCAAGATCTGCAGAGACCAAAGGCCATCCATTTCCTCCAGGAAACCCTGTATCTTTATGCTGGGTGCCTGCTCTTTCCCACTCTTGCTCCATGAAGCTGCCAGGAGCTCTCTTCAGGAAGTGCCAGGGACACCGGCCTTCAAAGTCCCACTAGTTTCAGAAGGGGTATGCTGCCATTTCTACAGCTGCCCCTCCAGCCTTGCCCTTTCTTGCCCTCTCCCAACATCAACCTGTCCCCCTGCCTTACCCTTGGATATTTCTCTCAAAGGGCTTCTATGAAAGTCATGGGAAGGCAGAGATCTTGTGAAGAAGGCAGGCTGGGATCTGCTTAATCTTAGGCCCCTTTCCTACAAAGAGGACAATAGTCTCACTCACAAATGAGACCCTTGAAAATACAGATTTATCCAAGATATGCTGAAAGGTTATATTATAGGCCTGCTACCATGGACAGCCACCAACTGGAAATCTGCAGGGAGAATAAACATTGTCCTTGACATCCTGTGGCACTGCAGAGAGCAACAGATTAAAACAGTATTGCAAACATCAATAAGCCAATTACAACCTTCAAATATTATATATATTCTAAACGCACCATGTGCACAGCTCGTAGTGTAGCACCACCGTAACATTGTTAGGGAAACCTCCCTGCCTCTGTTTATGGCTCGTTCTGGTTATGTACTGGCTTGGGACCTCATGTGCAAAGCTTGTGAATTTTTATGACTGATTAATTCTCGAGAAAGACAGAGCCAAGGAAGCCAATCAAAGCTGTGGGGACTGTACCCCTAAAAGTCAGGCCCTATATGTTTTAAGTTGGGCACCCGAGATCTGAAATCACTTTGGATGATGATCGTCTTTGTTCCTGAGGAAGATTTAAATCCATTCCCTGCATGCATGAGGAGAGAATGACCCAGATTGACTGAAGCATTACAGCAACACTTTTGGTAAACTTGGATTAAGTTTAGAATGGGGGAAAATGCATCTTCCTGGTCTCAGGGTCTTATTCTGAAAGGTCTACACAACTTGACTCGAGGGCTTGCTATGCAGGAGATGAGTCTTTCCTCCTCTTCCTCTCCTTTGTCTTGTTCTTCTGCCTTCCATCTTGGCTATGAACAAGGAATGACAGTTTGACTGGTTTCACAGTAGTGACAAGAGTCTCCTTCAATTGCAGACTGGAGCCTACATAGCCAGGATAGGGGCTAGGTGCCGGGCCACAGACAGGATGTACAGGGCCATGGAACAAGTTCAAGTACCCTGTGACAGGATCCCTGGGGTGCAGCCTGGGACTGTGAGAGTGCAGTGCCCCCTTAACTCTCTCCAGCCTGGGCTGTCTCTCACAATGCTTTGCTAGTGACAAGCAGCAAACCCCTCCAGGCGCTGTTATCACTCACCACAACCGCATGTGGAGCCCCACACCCAGCTAGCTTGCATGAATGCTCCCAGAGCTACTCATGAATCACACAGAGAAAGGCTCCAGCCAAATCCCCCCAGCTCCCAGCTTTGTACCTCAGGAATATACTGTCTTGCACTGCTCAAGATGATCAGTGCAACTTTATTATTTGGTTCACCACTTCATCGATAGAAAGTGAATGTACACCAGCCTTTGTAAAGCTGAGCAGATTTACCAAACACTTCAGGCAAGCTCACTGGTAAAGATAAACAGTAAAACAAGTTTATTGACTACAAAAGAAAGATTTTAAGTGATTATAAGTCATAGGCAAAAAGTCAGAGTGGTTACCAAAATAAAATAAAATATAAGCACGCAGTCTAAACTCTCCACCCTATTAAACTGGGCAGCATCTAGATTAATCAGTTTTTCTCACCCCACTGGATATTGCAGTTCATAGTACACAGGTTTCACCCTTGAAACCTGGGCCAGTCTCCTCTGTGGTAGTCTTCAGTCTTCTCAGTGTCCTTGTTGCTTGCTGCACAGGTGGGGTGAGGAGAAAGGCCCAGCATGGGGGCACTGTGTTCCTTTTTATACCCTTAGTCCATGTGCTTGGAGAACACAAGTCCAGGCATGTCTGGTGGGCATTGATGAGTCCCCAGGCTTGGTTGAGCAATTCCCCTGGTGTGGCTTTGTGCAAGTGAGCATTGCATTGTAACTCCCTTGCTGCACAATGGCTGTTGATGGTTGTTAAACACCCGTCCGGGCGTTGGTTAGCTCCCTTGTCCTTGTCTCTGGGGATCTAATAACTGGGCAATTCCCAAACTCACAGCATGTTTTAGTGACAACCATACAACACAATTCTCAAAACAATAAGTTAATATGCACTAATGATACACATATTTAGATAGAACCATGGCTTTCAGCGGATCATAACCTTTCCCCGATACCTCACACAGCCTGCTTTATATGAAATATCACAATTTTATATATGAATGATTAATATGGGGATTACAGGGTGCTCCCCCGAGGTATAGAGCGTCACATGCCCTTTCTCCTCCCTCAATCCCACCACTAATTTTTTCAGTCTGTGCCCATGCTAGGATTTTGGTTAGTTTGTCCTCTTTCTCTTGCTGACCCATTCTCTCCTTTTTTGAAGGATCCTCCCCCTCCCTGTTCTTTTCAGTAGGTTTTGCCCTTTTTCTCCAGCTTGCTCTTCCCATGTTTCATTTCTCCCTCTTTCCATGAAGTTCAAAAGCTGGTGAAGGGTTTTCCTCAGACTCTGCTGGTTCTCCTGAGCATGGCAGCAAGCTTGCTGTTACCTCCATGCTGAACGTGTCCGCAATTGCACAGTGCTGCTCAAGGTGGCAACGGTGATTCTGAACTCCACCTTTTTCCTGGGCGCAAGGTGACATCAACTCCCATCCACCACCAGGATTGCCCTAGTCACATGTCTGCTACAAACAAGGAAGCATGGAATAGGACAGAGAGGTGGAAAATATTTCTCCAGAGCATCACTGTCCTTTTTTCACTTGCTGCTTGTGTCCTCTCACAGCTGTGCTGATTTTGGGGGAACAGCTGGGTCAGTCCCTGGAACTTGAAAGAACTGTTTGTGACCAGGTAAAGTTTGCTGATGGGGAATCAGTAAAGTGATTGAGGATGAGAGCTCTGACACCTCAGCAGAGCTAACTGCCTCCTGCCTCATGACTGTGTCTCCCTTAAGTCAGTCATCCTTCACACCATGCCACTTTCCCCCTCACTCAGTTGGGTCATTTTGAGAAATTCTCTGACCTCATTACTTCAAACCCTTTTCTCTTTGTGACCAAGTGTCAAGCATCACCCAGCCAGCCACCACCTGTCTGTGAGGCATTCTTAGCATTCCCCTCTCTAGGTTTGGGGATTCTCAGACTTGCTCCATGCTCTCTGTATCCCTTATGCATCATGGCCACCAGATTAATTTTCAGTGGTTTGCTGACATTTACATAAATCACCCAAGTAGAGCAGAAATCCTCCCTCCCTCCTTTCTTGGCGCAGTGTAAACCTCTGAGCCGAGTGACAGATAGTTTCCTCTCTGCTAGCTCCTCTCCTCTCTGGGAGTTTCAGCTTCTTGCAGTCACTCAATGCACCACATCTCAGTTGATTCAAAGGCAGGCTTGGTGCAGGCCTGCCAGCTGACAGAGGGAAATTAGGCCAAGCGTTTCCACACAAGGGGCTCATTAGAAAGGAGAGCTCACAGGCACTTTCATTCCGAACAGAGGAACCCAAAGCTCTCCTGAAAAGAATCCCCACTTCTTGCAGCAAGTGAGACACAAGCAGGCTTTAAGCTTTGCTCTATTCAGCTTATAGGGACATTGCTCACTTGTGTTGGTTGTTTGTCCATCTGATGACTTACGGCTTATGTATATTGACAGCCTCAATGTCAGAGCAAAGGAATGGAGATTTATTTGTATCTTGGCCAGATACCTCTGACCAGGGCAGCACAAATACCTTAATACACTAGATAGGCAGAGCGGTGGCCTGTAACAGAGTACTGCATGGCCAGGAAGAACCATGGGGACTCTTCTGCACTTCCATAAATAAAGAATTCAACTGATGTTCCGCCATTTGTTTACAGCCACACAGACTACCTTTAAAGAGCTGTAGATAGGCTGGATCCCGTTCCCACCAGGCAGAGATTCATCCAATATTTACTCATCTTTGGCCTGGATCATTCTGCCAAGATCCATGCGTGGGGGGCCCAGGCTAGAGAGCAGCTCACTGATCTTTGGGGCACTATCTCCTTGGGCTCCATGGAGGGCATTTTACAGGTCTGGTATCCGTGGTGGGGGTGACTGGGTAGGCGATGCACATTTATATTGAAATAGTACCAAGAGCAGGGGTGGGCAAACTATGGCCTGCGGGCCAGATCTGGCCTGTGAGCTATTTTAAGCCGGCCCGTGAGCCACACCACGTGGCTTGGCCCCTGGGTCGGGGCCACACCACGTGGCTCAGCCCCGCTCCGGCCGGGGCACTGGGTGGGGGCTGCACCATGTGGCTCGGCCCCGCTCCGGCCTGGGCGCTGGGTCGGGCACTGGGTGGGGGCTGCACCATGCGGCTCAGCCCTGCTCCGGCCAGGGTGCTGGGTTGGGGGCCGCACCACGTGGCTCGGCCCCGCTCTGGTGCTCCAGCCGGGGCGCAGGGTCGAGGACTGCACCACGCAGCACCCTGAAGTCGCGGCATGGCCCCGCTCCAGAGCACTCCAATGGGAGCTCCAGAGGCGGTGCCTGCGGATGGGGCAGCGTGCAGAACCGCCTGGCCGCGCCTCCGCATAGGAGTCAGAGAAGGGACATGCCACTGCTTCTGGGAGCCGCTTGAGGTAAGCGCCGCTCGGAGCCTGCACCCCCTGAGCCTCTCCCCACGCCCCAACCTCCTGCCCCAGCCCTGATCCCCCTCCTGCTCTCCAAACCCCTCCATCCCAGGCTGGAGTACCCTCCTGTACCCCCAACCTCTCATCCCCAGTCCTACTCCAGATCCCACCCCCCCAGCCAGAACCTACACCACTTCCCGCACCCCTGCCCCAGCCCTGATCCCCCTCCCGCCTTCCAAACTCCTTGGTCACAGCCCAGAGCACCCTCCTACACCCCAAACTCCTCATCCTGAGCTGCACCCCGCACACCCAGGGCCGGCTCCAGGCACCAGCTGAGCAAGCTGGTGCTTGGGGCGGCAGATTGTTGGAGGCGGCATTCTGCCCAATCCTAGGGCGGCACGGGCGCTTTTGTTGTTGTTGTTGTTCTTGTTCAATCCTAAGGCGGCGCAGAGAACCAGAGCGCCCTGCAGGGCAGTCTTCTTCCTTCCCTCCCCGCCGACCGGAGCGGAGCCCTCGCGGCAGGCGGCAGGAGGCGGCGCAGCGGGAGGGGCCGCGTGGCAGCGCCCCTGCTGTAGCCCTGGCCGCCCCCTTCCCGCCCGCTCCCTCCCCCTCCCCTCCCCCCCAGCCGGTCCCCCTGCACCCGCGCTGCGGCCGCGCCGCAGGTTTTTTTTTTGCTTTGCCGTTCTGGCCGCCCCGTTTTTTTTTTTGCTTGGGGCGGCCAAAAAGCCAGAGCCGGCCCTGCGCACACCCACCTCCATTTTGTGAGCATTCGTGGCCCGCCATACAATTTCTATTCCCCAATGTGGCCCTCGGGCCAAAAAGTTTGCCCACCCCTGATCTAGAGACATCGTCTGATTAGGACCCATTGTGCTAGGCACTGAGGTAGGAACTGTCTCCTACTAGGTGCTAGAGACAGTCCCTGCCTGAACAGCTTACAACCTAAGCAGACAAGACAAGGGATGTATGGTTATCCCCGTTTTACAGATGAGGAACTGAGGTCCAGAGATTGTAACTTGCCCAAGGTCATAGAGGAAGTCTGTAGGAGAGCTGGAAATTGAATCCAGGTCTGCTCAGTCCCAGTTCTGAGCCTTAAGCACAAGGCCATCATCCTTCAGGTCACCCTTAGACAAAGTTTACAAAAGACAAATGTTCACTTAGATTACTTTTAAAGATCTCCTCTTATATCACAGGCTAAAGTAGTGGGATTAATCCATTTAACTCCCTCTGATAATTCCCTCTGGGCCACAAGAATGGAAAGTTGGTGTCAATTCTCCGCTATGCCACAGACTTCCTGGTGACCTTACACCTACTTATTCTCTCTGTGCCTCGGTTATCCCTCTGTAAAATGGGGATAATAGTTCTGTCTTATCTCATAGGGCTGTTCCAAGGGTAAATGCATTAAAAGTTGCAATACTCAGATACTACAATAATGGCTAAGGACAAAAGGTTGTTGCATTTTAACAATATTATTTATCCACCAGTATGACTTTTAAATATACAAAATATCCCCTCGTATCTTTTATGTTTTGATGTAAAGGTGTTATAGCCCAAACTTCATTTTTGGAAGTGCTTAACCATCTCTGTGATATCACCATAATTAACGTGAGTCTCGGGGCTTATGAAAATATAAACCCACATTTGCTTTCCAGTCAGGTTTTCCTCAAATTCCCCTAGCGCTAATAAACTGAATAGGTACAGTATAAGTTCACAGATGGAGAAACTAACTGTTAAATTGACAGCTCATGACAGTGAATATAAGAATAGGGAGAGCTGCTCTGAATGACTAAAAAACATCTGCTTTGAGTGAGTGATTCAACAAGGTATCCTGTTGACTTCAATGGGACTTGGGCCCTGATTCAGCAGAGCACTTAAGTGATCACATCCGGTTACTCCTATAGTTCAGAAATAACTCTGTGTAATACAGGACCTTGATGTTCACAGGTAATATGTATCCTCCAAGCATGGGCTCTTTAGCAGGTGGAACTCTGCATAAATAGATCCCTGTAGACATATTATTGGATTTAAGGTGGAAAGCAAAGCTAGTATTATTTTAATATTAATATGATCAATCCATTTGAGCTGGCAGCACTATCTTGCCACCCGAGGAATAAATTGCATACAAGAACAGACTACAGCATCAAGCACATAATCCAAAAGAAATCCTAATTTATATGCTAATTAGCACAGATGTAAGAATTACAGGGTTAATTAAGCATCATATCCTTCCCACAATTTTATCTGCCATAGACACAGAGAGGAAAAAATCAAGCCATTTCATCAAATTAACCACCATTTGTGCTGCTTCTGCGTTCCCTTTTTCTAAACAACCCCAATAAGTTAATCATATTCAGTCCAAAGGAACATCAGGGGTGTGGGAGTTCTGATAAAAAAAACATTTTTGGGAAGCACGTTAGATTATGTGTTCTAAATAGACTGAATTCTGCATTTAATTTAGATTAAATCAGTTTTAGTTATTGAACATGAAATAACTACCAATTGATTAAGAACTTAGTCACTGAGGTTAAAAAGCTATGTCATAAGTGTATCTCTTATGGCAACATTGCGAAACCGCAATATATTTTTAATCATCAATTTGTATTTAATTAGTGTACAAAATCCTGTCTCATTACATTTAAATTAAATCCTTATTTCAGGCTCATAGAGTGTGACCACATTTTGGCAAAGTGGGCTTGTTTAAATGGCAACTGCCAAATATTTTTATTTTTTAACCAGGGCTTTTAGGGGCCATGTCCATTGTTTGTAAGACCTTCTTGGAAACTTCAAACTCTTTCTCTGTTTAAAAATGATTTGGGAAGCTAACTTGACAGTATTTTGAAGGAAAACTTAAAATGTGAGCCAGATTCTTAGCTTCACAGAGTTTATGCTCTGGGAATCAGGAAGCTCCTGTTAGAGAGCCAGCTATTCCTTCTCAGTTACCTACCTGGCCACTGGCTCAGTAAGAGCAGCCTATGGGCTGCTCTAACTTGCACCAGCTGGCAAAGGTCTCCAAGAGACCACTGCCATCTATGACAGGCAGAGCACCACACCCTCCATACCTCTGAACACCCCCACTACATGCCAGCTGGAGATTCCATTTTCGGAGAATCCCCCCCACGGAGAGGTGTCCAGTGTCCACTCTATGTGCAGCAACTGAGCTGTGCTAAGACAGTGGAGATGGGCAGAGAGTCTTTCCCCAAGACTATTATAGTCTTCTGTGATAGAGGGCAACATTTATGGAGTGGAATAAGGGAAAACAATAATTAGAAGGAATAGTTGTACACTCCCCAAATTTTCTTTTGTTTCCAAGGTGATATTCCTGAGCTACAGTTGTGGCAAGAAAAAGTGGGGCAGTTGCCAAAGAGGGATAAGAATACAAAAATCAGTGTTAGTAAGCAATGAAGTTTGTTAGTGTTTCACGTCCACCAGAAAACAAAACTATTACACATTAAGTGGGAATTGTAGGAGGATTCAAAAATTGCCAATTTTAAGTGATTGTTCCTGAAATTAGACCATTATCACCGTAGCCCAAGTGATCCTGTCCCAAGCTCAGGCTGTATCATGGGTTAAACAGTTGGAAAGAGGGAGGAAGTATCTGACCCATTATGCAGTTTGTCACAGGTATCTGAAAAATCATAAGGCACCAAACCCATACAACTTTGTCAGCACAGGAGCGATCCTCAATAGCAAAGCAGTCAGGGAGCTGCTAAAAGGAAATACTCAGAAAAGGTAACACTTAACTGTGTGAAGTGTCTCCTGCAAAAAGGGAAGAATTAGGACCTCAATGCTGTTTAATACGAGAACCAGGGAAGGATATTTCTGGCCTCTTCCACCTTAGCATTACTGCCCTGCAGGGTTACCAAATGTCTGGGTTTTCCTGGACATGACCTCTTTTTTGGTCCTCTGATCTCCATCCAGGCAGATTTTTGAAATATGAACAAATGTCTATGATTTTTCCTTACTTGTCCTTTTTCCAACATCGATTCTGGTAGAACTGCAATTCTCAGCGTGCCCTCATAGGAGCGTGCCTGTTTATTGGTTTGCCACCCTTACTTCTGCGCTGTTGCTGGCGGCGGCACTACCTTTAGAGCTGGGTGCTCCGTCAGCAGCTGTTGCTTTCTGGCTGCCCAGCTCTGAAAGCAGCATCACCGTCAGCAGCAGCACAGAAGTAAGGGTGGCATGGAATTGACTGTTGAGTCGCTGAAAGGGATCAGGCTTGTACAGTACAACTTCAGGCACACATCTTGCAAAGACGTTCATAGCTACTTGATGAGCAATCAACCACTGCTGAGAAAGATACACTCTACAGAGAAATATGCATGGGCACAACAGGAAGAAGTGAGGTAGGAAAAGACTGACTGCATGCAAAAAGATACATTTAAATTTGATTTACATTTATTTTTGAGGCCACTACACTTGCTATTTATAAATGTTAGATATTCAAAGTAGAAAGAAACTGTACAATAGAAACTGCCCCCTTCCCCCCCAGCAGTGTTCTTTATTTGGGCACTTGAAATGTGATAATCCTAGGTATGTGGGAACTGAAAGCCTCCTGGCTGAGATGGGAAAATAGAAGTTAGCACTCCTGAGACACTGGGGTGGGGAACTTACATTTCAGAATTCCCTTCTGACCTACGAACCACTTTTTCACATTAGTTTGTTTAAAAGAAAAACATTCCCTTTTCATCTCTGTTAGTTTGATGCATGATTAAGGCTAAGATTTTGTCAAGGATATTTTTAGTAAAAGTCACGGACAGGTCACAGGCAAAAAAAGAAAAATTCACGGAAGGCATGACCTGTCCGTGACTTTTACTGAAAATACCTGTGACAAAATGGGGATCTGTGGGTCCCCATGCTGCCTGAAGCGGGGCAGCTGCACAGGGGCTAGGAGCCACCTGCAACAGCTGGGGGCTGCATGGTACCCCTGCCGCCTGCAGCTCCGACTGTCCTCCGCTGCCTGTGGGAGCCAGGAGCTGTGGGGTGCCCCCACCTCCTGTGTCAGCTCCAGGGGCCCCCAGTGTCCGGGAGCTGGGGGGTTCCCCCAACACCACTGCCCAGGAGCTCGGGGGTTCACCCATGAGCTTGGGGGTTCCCTGCCACCTGGGGCGGATGGGAGTTCGGGGGTTCCCCCCGCCACCCGTTCCCGTGAGCTTGGGGGTTCCCCCGCCACCCACGAGGTTGGGAGTTCCCCCGCCGTCACCGCCCACGAGCTAGGGGTTCCCTGCCGCCCCTGGCACCCACAAGCTTGGGAGTTCCCCCACTGCACATGGTGGCCCGTGAGCTTGGAGTTTCCCTGCCACCTGCGAGCTCAGGGGCCCCCACCATTTGGGAACTTGGGGGTTTCTTGCCTCCCGTGGCAGACAGGAACTCAGCACCCAACAGCCCCCATTTAGGCACCTAAATGAAGTGGATACACTTTCAAAAGTGTTCAGCGGCCCCTGTTGTTCTCAACGAGATGCTGGAGAGTGTTGAGTATTTCAGAAAGTCTGGCCACTCCATTTAGCTGCTAAATGTGAGCTCTGCTCTTTAAAGAAGCTCCAGTTGTTGGGTGTTAGCAATCTCAAAAAGCAGTTCTGTGTCAGTGTCTCCAGCTGTAGAACAGGATGGAGCTGAGTTTATATTTTTTTGAGAGTGGAGCTTGAAATTCAGAGGGCAAACAGCAAGGGGAATGAAGGCTGGTGACATTTGAGAATGAGTGGGCTAACTTGACACAATGGAATGAACGTTCAAGATCCAATTATAGCAGGGGTCAGTTAAGTCAAGGTGGTTATGGAGAATGTGCCATAGAATAATATTTGTAGCCTTGCTGAAATAGGGTTGTGGGCCTCATATTTAACCAAAATTGAAACACAAATACATCTTAGTTTTTTTAAAAAATGGGAATAACATAATTGAATGTATTAAAACAATAAGAGATGACAGCATATGGTGATGCTATTGTCATGACCTGGCTTGTCTGTCTGAATACCAGTACCTATTTCAGAAAGGAGTCAGAACTGCTCAGCTGTGTGTCATAGGCCCCATAAAGCTAATAGCTGAGGGTGGATCTCCATTAGCAGAAATAGAGGTCTGTACTTTCAGAGCATGCTGAATTAGGTTCTGTACCCACCACTGACATAAGGTTCTTAGGTGGCCATAGAATTGTTACACTAATAGATTGATCAAGTCACCTCTTAACCTTCTTTTGAATAAACTAAATAGATTCTGTTTCATTAGGCTCTCACTGTTAGGTTGACTTTCCAATCCTCTAATCTAAGGCTGAAATAAGGGTGTAATTTGATTGGCTAACAAAAGTTTCTGATCTTGATAAAAATGGCACAACATTTTTATAGTTTGGAACTTAACAAGCACCTTTCCAATTCATAGAGCCCAGCAGGGGTTAAAAGGAGATTCAAATAAGGCAGGGGTCGGCTCGGCAACCTTTCAGAAGTGGTGTGCCGATTCTTCATTTATTCACTCTGATTTAAGGTTTCGCGTGCCAGTAATACATTTTAACATTTTTAGAAGGTCTCTTTCTATAAGTCTATAATATATAACTAAACTATTGTTGTATGTAAAGTAAATAAGATTTTTAAAATGTTTAAGAAGCTTCATTTAAAATTAAATTAAAATGCAGAGCCCTCCAGACCGATGGCCAGGACCCGGGCAGTGTGAGTGCCACTGAAAATCAGCTCGCGTGCTGCCTTTGGCACACGTGCCATAGGTTGCCTACCCCTGAAATAAGGAGTTCCTGTGGATCAGGAAGCAAGGCCACTGTGGAGGGAGCATTACTTACCTAAACCAGAAAGAGGAGGTGGAAACTCCCCTCTGCTTTTAACAGAGGAAGGGGAGCTGTGCTCCCTGCCCACCTTTAACTCTAGCAAATCGGAAAAAATGTAGAGAATAAACTTGAAGTGGGAATAGCATACAGGTAACTCCGGGGCTCCTACAGAGCTGATAAGGACAGGGTCATTCTACAGCGCGAAATAGGTCACACGATAAGCTGCCTCGCTTGTACATATGTGTTTTAGTATAGCTAAAAGCAAGGTCATGTCTAGGAACCAAGAACACAGGGCACCCTTATAGGATTGCAGCATGTATTCTGGAAAGCAGTGAATCAGAAATTAACTTGGGGTCACTGTGGATAATGAACTAACATGCATCCCCAGAGCCATGTGGTGGATAAGAGCAAATGTAATCCTTGGATGTGTAAGCAGGGGAATATTAAGTAGAAGTAGAGGTGTTATTACCACTGTATATGGCACTAATGAGACCACTACCAATATACTGTGTCCAGTTCTGGTGTTTATACTTTAAAAAGGATGCTGGCAAAATGGAAAGGTTTTAGAAAGGAACTACAAGAAAGATTAGAGAGCTGGAAAGCCAGCCTTACAGTGAGACTAATGGAACTGAATCTATTTAGTTTATTGAAGAGAAGGTTAAGAGGTGACTCGGTCAGTCTGTAAAGTACTATAAAAATCCCACCTGGAAGTTATTGGCATGATGCAGAAATGACTGGCTGAAGTTCTAACCTGGGTCATGTAGCAGGTCAGACTAGATGACCATCATGATCCCTTCTGACCTTAAAAAATCTATGATCTATGCTATTCTTTTCACTCCCCCCAACACCTCTAAGTCAGAAATATTGAGGGGGTGGCCATGCTGGCTCCATGCTACTGAATACCCCTCTACGTGGGGAGTAACCCTTCTGTGAGGTGTTAGGGCTGCTTTGCGATGGTGGTGTGGCACAAAATGGCTGCAGTGCAGGACCTGGCCCACTGTGCTCACGGGTCCTGTTCACAATGAACAAAGAGAAAAGCCTTGGTCAAGGCTCTGACATTCAGAACTCCAGTCTCAGTACTTTTTCTAGCAGCAGTGGCTGTGTTTCCCAAAGCAGACACTGGGCTTGATGAGGCTATCTGGCAATGATTAGCCCTTTTAAGGAGAGTTTCATATCAGGAATTAATTTTAATAAGCTATTTCTTCATCAACTTTGACAGCTAGCTAGTGTGGGGAACCAATATATTGATAATAACAACTTTACAATAACCAGCTTGTGTAAATTCACCCACCACAACATAACCAAAACCACCCTAACCAGATAACAGGTACAGCAGCCTGCGTTTACCACTACCACACAGAGCAGTTTTGCAATCTTAGGCTTGACTGCACGGTACATCTCCTGAGCGATCTTGCATGGAAGACGCAGCCCCGAGGGCAAATGATGGCTTTAAGTTACAGCAGCTTTTCTCAGGCTACTTAAAAGGGCAAAGTCTCTGCAGCGTTAAGCGCTATTGGCCCCTCCACATCCCATGGTACCATTGCCCTTATGTTGGGCCTGATGGATGCAGAGTAGGGCTACTGAAATTGACCCTATGCTACTCCTGCACCGAGGAATTCTCTCCTGGCCCTTAGTGGCTCCTTTTGCACACTGCAGAATCTGAGCCCTTATATTAGCACTGCTAGCAGACCTAGACATCCTGGGGCAAATCCTGGCCCTCCATGCCTGCAAGGGAAACTGTCTGCAGAGTAACTAATGTCGTCCCCGGGAACAGTGGATTGGACGTCTTGACAGCTTGCAAGGGATGTTGGTGGGGCCCATATCCATGGGGTTCTGCATCACCACCAGAGGGAGCAGGGCAGGGGAGGATCGTGGGGTGGGCCTAGTGAATCTGTTGTTACATGAATTCAAGCACTATTCTCCTTGTGGAGACAGGGAATGGGAGCCGGGGGTGCTACTGTAGTCCTGAGGCCGCAAAAGTGGTTGCTCTGTGGACCACTGCCATTCCCTGGCCTGTGAGATGGGGCTGGGGATGGAGGTGGGTGAGCAGAATTCCTTTCCATCCCCTCCCAGAAGAGCTCCCAACATGCAGTGTGGCTACTTGCACACAATTCTTTGTCTCTGCTTGCTCCTTAACTCCTTCCAGGGCTCTAAGCCTTACAGCTTCCACTGGCCTGGGCAGGGACACACCCAGTTCATCAATCCATCATGTCTCTCCGTTGTTCACAGCCAGCACAGCCAACTGACATGAGATTGGGAGTTTTATCCTGAGCTGCCAAAAGGCCCAGAGAAGCAATGAGTGCGAGAAACAATCAGCATTACACATGCTGCTGTACGTTGGGACATGATGACCTTGAACATTTAGCTGGTGGTGAAATCCTGGATCAGTGCTGCCCCTGGAGAATAGTCCTAGGGTCTGTCTACAATTACAACGCTACAGCAGTACAGCTGTGCCGCTGTAGCACTTCAGTGTAGAAACTCTCTACAGCAGTGGGGAGGGGTTCTCCCATTGATAGAGTTAATCCATCTCCCCCAGAGGCGGTAGCTGGGTTGTTGGAAGAATTCTTCTATCAACCTAGCACTGCCTATGCCTGGGGTTAGGTCAAAATAGCTACATCTCTCCCCCTGAGAGATGTGGCTATGCCGATGGAAGTTTTCGGTGGACACCAGTCCATATTTGAGAGAGAGAGTTCATTCTGCAGCCATCGGCTTCCAAAGTGACCTGTAAATTACTAAAATATCTTCAGAATCTACTGCTCAAACTCCCATAACTGTCACATGTGACAAATTCACTTTCTTCAAAAGAGTTAATGGCAGGGAGAAAAATACGGAATTGAAAATCCTTAGCCACTGGACAGAAAGGCAGGGTGGAGTAGATAGATAAGAGAATCACACCCTAGGGCAATAGGAGATTCAAGACACAGCAGATTAAATCTCACACAGTCTTTTCCATCAGCACTTTAGAGCTCACAAACATTTATCTACTCATTTTATAGTGTTCACAGTCACTTCTCATCAGAGCCCTCCCTTAATCCAGCCACTTTAATGTTAATCAAATATTGATCTCTGTTGAAGTCAATAAATTCATTTATTGACTAAGTTTTTTAGTCTACGAATAAACACAATTAGAGGAGTCTTTCATTATAAAAAAGTGGCAGAGTGGAAAGACTGGCAGGCAATTGATTCATTTGGAATTAACTTTAATAATAATCACATGTCCTCTGGCGTTACTGTAAATAGCACACATACTTCCCAGAACAGCCTTCAAAATAGGTGGCCAGTATATAATTTTATATTCAATGAAATTAAGCTTCTCAGGTATTAAAATGGATATAGAGCAATTAATAGTTACAAAGAAGGACCAGGTTTTCCTCTTTGTAAATCATAGAGAACTGATTTTACCCTTTCACTGGCTCCTGCAAAACAGGTCGCCATAATCTCTGGTTGTTTATTATTTATGCAGTCATATGGGGTCCCAGCAGCAATTAGGACTCCATCGTGCTAGGTGCTGCATGTACACATAGTGAGAGATGACCCCTGCCTCAAGAAGACAGAGTGTTACCCCACTGTTATAGTTAAGAAACTGAGGCACTAAGATTATATGACTTCTCCAAGGTCAGACAGGAAGTCTGTGGCAGAACCAGGAAATAAACCCAGCACTGCCTTAATCACAGATCCACCCTTTTTCCAGTGCAGCTTTTCCATCATTAGACAAACACCTGTCAGGAATGGTCTAGATAATACTTAGTCCTGCCATGAGTGCAGGGGACTGGACTAGATGACCTCTCAAGGTCCCTTCCAGTTCTATGATTGTATGATCATCAGGGCTCTTAGGCCTCAAGCATGGGCACCAGGTTTGTATAATTTTTGGTGGTGCCCAGAATGGGTCCAAGTCCCGCCCCCCACACCTGCCTTGTAAGCCAATATATATTTTTTAAAATAATGTAAAAGTGGACTGGAAACAGTAAGCATTTAACAGTTTCCCTATATTGCACAATTTGGCGGGGGTGTGTGCGGGAGATAAGGGTTCTGGCTGAGGGTGAGGGCTCTGAGGTGGGGCTGGGGATGAGGGGTTTGGGGTGTGGGAGGGGGCTCAGGGCTGGGGCAGAGGGTTGGGGTGTGGGGGGATGAGGGCTCTGGCTGGAGCGGAGGGGCTTGGGGTATGGGAGGGGTTCAGGGCTAGGGCAGAGGGTTGGGGTGGGGGGTGCAGGCTCTGGGGTGGGGTCAGGGATGAGGAGTTCAGGGTGTAGGAGGGGAGACCCGACCCCGAACATTGGTGGAGCTGGGCCCCCGTGCTCTGAATATTGGTGGAGCATGGGCACCACAGGCCCATATAACTTGCCGCCTGTGGCCTCAAGTCATTGCCTCTTGGTGCTCCTGGAAAGGGGCGTACCCCTAAAGTCCTCACTCCACAAGGAATGAGGACAAGGGAGGGCTTGCCTAGCCTCTTCTCTCGGCCCCTTTGTGCTACAATCATTGGCTGCTGCTGCATATTGTTGCCATTTCACAGATAAGGAAAAATAAGGCAGAGGTCAAATGACTTACCTAGTGTCATAGGAAGTCAGGGCAGAGCCAGGAATAGAACCCAGTTTACCCAAATAGCTTCCACTGTAATTTAATCACTAGACCTTGGTCATCCTTAATCTTGCCCTTTAGGCTTGAAGAGGAAGGCAAGTTCCCTGGTTCAAGCAGGATCCCATTCTCCAGGTGACTCCTCTGAACAGTCCCTGCATTGTGATTCTCTGCCTCTTTGCTCCATTCTGAGTGTGCTAAGCAGGAGGAGGAGAAGAGAATATAGGAGTAAAGCAGAGAAGTTCATACATTTTGGGGGGGAGGTCGCTTGTTTTCTACTTTTCCTTCCAATAGTTTATTTGTATCTGATATCCTTTGTTTGGGAGGTAAGAGATCAAGACCCCAGCCTTACCTTTGAGTAAATTTATTTGAAGGTATATTAAAACTTGTCTTAGGTGATCACCCAAGGGACCAATAAGAAGCAGTTGACTTGTAGAAGTGGCCTTTAACTAAACGTCAAGATTTGCAATGAAAAATTTGAGGACACTTTAAAGTGCTTGCATAGTACAGGAGATTGTCTAGTTGAGGTGGTCTTCAGTGTAGGTTTCACTGAACTGGACTTGCCACTACCTTTTAGTAAGTTTAAAAAGCTAACAGCTGTCATTCTGCACTTTGCTATCAGGCACAACGCTCAGAGTCAGAATGAGAAGAGCAGTTTCTTCTCCTTCTAGGGCAGACTGATACAGACTTTCACAAAATGTGCCTGTAACCCTTGGGGTTCCAGAATGTACAAGGGCCAGTCTCCTGTGTGTGAAAATGCTCTTAGTTACAGCAGTCTAATTCCAAAGCAACTCTACTGTCATAGTTACTCTGGATTTACATCAGTGTAGGCAAGAACACAATTTGGCCCCTACGCTCCCCCTGGTGTGCTGGATTTGGCAATGCCCCCACTCCCCCCCAAGAGCAGGGAGAATTTTAACACATTAGTTGCACATCCAATGTCTATTTATCTGCAGAAATAAATAATGAGAAGTGGGAGCAGGGAAGGAACACACCCTTCTGTCAAGCTTCAGGCAGGACTGTTACGCTTCAAAAAGAAGGTTAGTAGTTCTCATCTTAGTATAACAGAAATACTAATGGTCAGATTCTCCCAGCCAGGCTGCATTGTGCTGTATTGTCTCTAAAACCTGGATCACTCTTCCAAATAGATTCCCAGGTATCAGAACCTAGGAAATTTACATTAAAACCCAATTAACGTACCAGCAGCCATTAGAGTGAAAACTAGTGATTGCAGCTGTCAGTTCCTCCACTAGCCATTCAGATGTATCCTAGTACTGAACATACACAATGGCTGACGGATCCCAAAAGTATCAGGTTGTCTCATGACTGTGATTTGATAGCTAGAGGGAAAGCGGGGGTAACAAGTTGAAATATGAGAGGCAGCATGGTCTAGTGAATAAAGCACTGGACTGGAACTGTGTTGTGTTCCCAGCTGTCAATGACATACTGAGTGACTTTGGGTAAGTCACTTCACTTCTATGCTTGTGTCAGGTCCCCCCCCACCACTCTGAATTCTGGGGTACAGATGTGGGGACCCACATGAAAGACCCCCTAAGCTTATATTCTACCAGTTTAGGTTAAAACTTCCCAAAGGCACAAATTCCTTTCCTTGTTCTTGGACGGTATTGCTGCCATCATCAAGTGCTTTACACAAAAATTCAGGGTAGGGTCACTTGGAATCCCTATCCCCCCAAAATATCCCCCCAAGCTCCTTCAGCCCGTTTCCTGGGGAGGCTTGAGAATAATATACCACCAATTGCCTTAGCAATGTGAGTACAGACCAGACCCTTTGTCTTCAGGACACTGAAATCAATCAGGTTCTTAAAAGAAGAACTTTATTTAGGAAGAAGAAAAAAAAGGAATCACACCTGCAAAATCAGGATGGAAGGTAACTTTACAGGGTAGTAAAAAGATTTGAACACAGAGGATTCCCCTCTGGCTCAGCTTCAGTTACAAAAACAGGAATAAAACTACCTCTGTAGCATAGGAAAATTCACAAGCTAAAACAAAAGATAACCTAACGCATATCCTTGCCCTACCTACTATTTCTGTGAATTTAGATCTATTATTCCAGGTATATTTTCAGGAGATGTTGTACCTGCTTGGTCTCTCCCTCCATCCAGAGAGGGAACAACAAAGAGAGCACAAACAAAAACTCCACCACCCCTATATTTGAAAGTATCTTCTTTCCTCATTGGTCCTTCTGGTCAGGTGCCAACTAAGTTATTAGAACTACTTAACTCCTTACAGGTAAGGCAATTCAGTACAGCTGCCAAGGAGGGATTTTATGCTTCCCTTCCCTTTATATTTATGACAGCTTGTTTCCTCACTAACCATTATTGCTCATCTGTGTAGATGGTAAGCTCTTTGGGAGTGAGAATAGCCTCTCACTCTGGACAGTGTGGCACTATGGAACCCTGATTTTGGCTGAGGCCTCTAGGAGCTACTGTAATATAAATATAAATCATAATTTGTGCCTTCCTTTGGTGGGTTCAACAAGGATGCAGTCACATCTTCATTGGGCCTTGCCATTAGAGTCCCAACCAAGGTTCCCCTCTGGCAGTACTGTATGCCCTACCACACAGCAGTGCACTATCATACTGTAATCATGAGGTTCTAAAATGGTGGTAGATACTAGAAGGTAGCAGGGTAACCTTGTTGTGTCCTGTGATGAAAGGGAAATGGGTAGAGAAGAGGAGGAAAGTCTGGAGATACCAGATGTTCCGGAGCACCAACCCACCAGAACAATCTTCTAATGAAGGCAAATGGATGAGGTCAGCACTTGCCAGCCTGTCATAGAATCATAGAATATCAGGGTTGGAAGGGACCTCAGGAGGTCATCTAGTCCAACCCCCTGCTCAAAGCCGGACCAACCCCAACTAAATCATCCCAGCCAGGGCTTTGTCAAGCCTGACCTTAAAAACCTCTAAGGAAGGAGATTCCACCACCTCTCTAGGTAACCCATTCCAGTGCTTCACCACCCTCCTAGTGAAAAAGTTTTTCCTAATATCCAACTAAACCTCCCCCACTGCAACTTGAGACCGTTACTCCTTGTTCTGTCATCTGCTACCACTGAGAACAGTCTAGATCCATCCTCTTTGGAACCCCCTTTCAGGTAGTTGAAAGCAGCTATCAAATCCTCCCTCATTCTTCTCTTCTGCAGACTAAACAATCCCAGTTCCCTCAGCCTCTCCTCATAAGTCATGTGCTCCAGCCCCCTAATCATTTTTGTTGCCCTCCTCTGGACTCTTTCCAATTTTTCCACATCCTTCTTGTAGTGTGGGGCCCAAAACTGGACACAGTACTCCAGATGCGGCCTCACCAATGCCGAATAGAGGGGAAAGATCACATCCCTCGATCTGCTGGCAATGCTTCTACTTATACAGCCCAAAATGCCATTAGCCTTCTTGGCAACAAGGGCACACTGATGACTCATATCCAGCTTCTTGTCCACTGTAACCCCTAGATCCTTTTCTGCAGAACTGCTGCCTAGCCACCCAGTCCCTAGTCTATAGCAGTGCATGGGATTCTTCCGTCCTAAGTGCAGGACTCTGCACTTGTCCTTGTTGAATCTCATCAGATTTCTTTTGGCCCAATCCTCTAATTTGTCTAGGTCCCTCTGTATCCTATCCCTACCCTCCAAGGTATCTACCACTCCTCCCAGTTTAGTGTCATCTGAAAACTTGCTGAGGGTGCAATCCACGCCATCCTCCAGATCATTAATGAAGATATTGAACAAAACCGGCCCCAGGACCGACCCTTGGGGCACTCTGCTTGATACCGGCTGCCAACTAGACATGGAGCCATTGATCACTATCCGTTGAGCCTGATGATCTAGCCAGCTTTCTATCTACCTTATAGTCCATTCCTCCAGCCCATACTTCTTTAACTTGCTGGCAAGAATACTGTGGGAGACTGTATCAAAAGCTTTGTTAAAGTCAAGGAATACCACGTCCACTGCTTTCCCCTCATCCACAGAGCCAGTTATCTTGTCATAGAAGGCAATTAGGTTAGTCAGGCATGACTTGCCCTTGGTGAATCCATGCTGACTGTTCCTGATCACGTTCCTGTCCTCTAAGTGCTTCAGAATTGATACCTTGAGGACCTGCTCCATGATTTTTCCAGGGACTGAGGTGAGGCTAACTGGCCTGTAGTTCCCTGGATCCTCCTTCTTCCCTTTTTTAAAGATGGGCACTACATTAGCCTTTTCCCCATCATCCGGGACCTTCCCCGATGGCCATGAGTTTTCAAAGATAATGGCCAATGGCTCTGCAATCACATTGCACACAAATAGTGAACACAAATAACAGGAGATCTCTAAAATACAAAATTGAATTCACCTTTCTAGGTAAAGCATAATAATTCACCCATGGCATCATTTGCAATGTAAATTTCCATAGCCTACACAGAAGTTTGATACTTTTGATATTCAAACACTAGAATCAATAAGGTGTTTTGTAATGCACTGGGAGTGAATCTCTTGCATTCATTGCAAGCATAATTTATCAGGGTTCTGACAGCTTCTCAAGCCACATGTAACTGATTCCATTAAAGCAGATTCTTGGTTGTCTCCTCCACCGCCTGTCCCACAAAAGAATTTAAAGAAACCTCAGCACTCCAAAACCCAAACAGAATTGCCAAAAATAGTGATAATTCTCTTACAGCCTCTGAACGTTTTAGTCTAATCAGTACCATGTTGTTTGGAACTCATTGATTATCAAACATGCAGGCCACATGCACTTCTACAGGAGTTCCATCTCCTTCTTCTATATTTATAGTATCAGCTACACAAAGGGCTCGACTGCTCCCATTGAAGTCAGTGGGAGTTTTGCCATTCAGTTGACTGGCGGCAGGATCAGGCCCTTAGTGTAAATATTAGGCACAGTAATAGAACAGGTAAAGCATACAGCAGTATTTTAGCTAAAGGTTTCTGAGAAATGATACACTGTGCAGTTTAAAGAAAAAATATTATGACATCTAAGGTGCTGATGGGGTGAGTTATGTTATGACACAAATTGTATTTCACGAAAGCGTTCATTTAACGGGAATCACTTAAGTTTATATTATATTTCATGATGGAACAATGACATATAAAAGAATGACATCAGTAGCTTTGTTTTACTGATGCTTTAATTTAAAAAGTGATCTTTAGAAATTGCACCAGAATACCACTCTGTCAGAAACCAAGGCACTAGAAATCTTTAATCATCACTATCAAAACCCTCTTTTCCTTGAAGAAAGAAGAGTCCACTTTCCACATCGCAGGTTTCTCTGATAGGGTTTCACATTCATTTTTCTCCAGACAGTGATTAGAATAAGCATTGTCAGTGGTTGGAGAGAACACATTAAGAATGGTTTTACTTGGTTAAGACAAAAAATATAAAATCAATATGCCATTCCTGGCATTTAGAACTCCTCTCAGCTGACCTTTGACTGGCCTCACCTGCCTCTCCTTTCTTCCCAGAAGAAGGCACTTCTCAGAAACATCTGCCTCAGCCCTAAGGCTATTTCCTTATGCTCTTAGACTAAAAAGGCAGAAATATTAATTTTCTGAAGCAATATGCTACCGAGAGCTCCATCAGAATTTGCTCCCTTTGGAATAGTCAAGAACACTCAATATTGTTGCAAACAAGCCCCCTGCCCACCCACTTCTTAAACAGCATTTCCTTGCTTTTAACGAGTGCATTAAAACACGCAAGGAGCTTTGTTTAAGATAAACTGCAAGGCTATTTAGTATGCTGCAGACCCTGAAAAATGTACAGAAAGGTTACGGTAAGTAAAATGGATTGGAATTCACAGACTTAAACTTTTGCCCAAATCTCAAAGTGAGACAGCCACATACTTTCTTCTGAAATTTGAAGGAGTTCAGGTAATCCCATCCCTGTGATTTTTTGTCCATTTTTGTCTGGGTCTGTATTTCCTGGTTCCATCTTGAGCCAGAGGTGTAAGTACCAAATATGGTGAAGAGGGGTGTGCTCCTGCTATTTCTGGCCTGAAAGGAAGCAGGATGTACAGGCTATTCCAGGAAAGAACCTGTGAACCCTTTTTGTTATTGATACTACACTAGTGCCTAAGGACCCAGCTGAATCGTGGCCCAGTTGTGCTGGGCACAGTACAAACATAGTATAAGAGTTCTAGTGCAAGGAGTTTATAGTGTTGCCCCTTTTTGACCCAGCTAGCTAGTCAAAGTTCAGGGCCCTGCGGTTCTTGTTGAAAGTAGAAATTGATGGAGTCTGGTATTTTCTTTGATGCAATCTTGTTTATTTACCAGGAAAGTACAAAGTCCTGCTTCTCTGAATGCAGGAGGAGCCAAGAACAAAAGGAACAGTTTTGTAGCTTGCAGTCCCCAAGCCTGTTTCGCCAACACCAGACCCAAAAGCACTCTCTCTAGCTTTTTCCAGGGTCACAGTGCACTCACAGGCTGCTCCATGGCTTTGTTGCTTTTTGCCTCTGTCTCTCTCTCTGTTCTGTCTTGCTCAGTTTCTGTGTGTTCTGCCTTCCCTCTCCTCCTCCACTGCCCCCAAACACTAACAATAGTCAGCAAAACCCTTCCGCCCACTCAGTCCAAACTCCTGGGCAGCTTCACAATCCCCTTTGGTCTTTAGTAGGGGCTTGTGATTAATTTATCTTTACAGTTATGTTAATACTTTAGGGAGTATTATCTCCATTTTGCAGAGTTAGAAGTTAAACCTAGATCTCCTGCATCCCCATCTGTGCCTTAATCATAAAACAGTCCTTTCTCATATGGCCAAATCTGCACACTCCAGTGGGTCAGACAGTTCCAAGCTTCTGTGTGCTTCTTCCAAACAAGCCTCAGATCCATTTGTGGTTGAATAAAAAGAATCAAGTTGCTAGTACAGGAATCACTATGCTAATAAGATGTGTATGTTTATGGTAATGGTGATGAGCATGCCCAGCATAGATTAGAAGCTTCCAGGAGCCTTCATGGAGTCAGACTGAGCTGAGTGCTCATGCAGCTAAGGAAAATGCTGTGCCTTCTCTCCAAACAACCTGACTTCTCAGTGCTTATTAAACATTTCCAAGTGTACAGGGAATGTTAGATTCCTAAAATGGCCTGGGTGAGTCTCAGAAGTGCCCACCTGTAGCAGGCGATACCTCAGTCTGGGATTTCAGGGGGAGCTGCACATGTTCAGCACCTCTTAAACTCAGGCCTAAATATGGCTTTAGGTGCCCAGCATTGGGGGGACTCAAGATTTAAAATGTTGGTCAACGCTTCCAGGAGCGAAGCTGAAGCGTGGCAGATGATTTGGGCATATCCATAGGAAGTTGCCTGCGCATCTCTTTGCTTGCTGTATTTTGGCTTCAGATACCCATTTGTGATTGAAAAACTAATGTGATTTTGCTTTTATGTCGAATTTAGCGCTGTTACATCGAATTAACCCTGCACCTGTCCACACCACGAAGCTATTTAGTTCGACATAGAGCTCTCTTAAATTCGACTTCTGTACTCCTCCAAAACGAGAGGAGTAGCGCTAAATTCGAAATGGCCATATCGAATTAGGCTAGGTGTGGATGGAAATCGACAGTAATAGCTCCGGGAGCTATCCCACAGTGCACCACTCTGTTGACGCTCTGGACAGCAGTCCGAGCTCGGATGCTCTGATCAGCCACACAGGAAAAGCCCCGGGAAAATTTGAATTCCTTTTCCTGTCTGGGCAGTTTGAATCTCATTCCCTGTTTGGACAGCGTGGCGAGCTCAGCAGCACTGGCAACGATGCAGAGCTCTCCAGCAGAGATGGCCGTGCAATCTAATAGAAGGAGGGCCCCAGCATGGACTGATCGGGAAGTCTTGGATCTCATCGCTGTGTGGGGCGATGAGTCCGTGCTTTCAGAGCTGCGCTCCAAAAGACGGAATGCAAAGATCTACGAGAAGATCTCTAAAGCCATGGCAGAGAGAGGATACAGCCGGGATGCAACGCAGTGCCGCGTGAAAATCAAGGAGCTGAGACAAGGCTACCAAAAAACCAAAGAGGCAAACGGACGCTCCGGATCCCATCCCCACACATCCCGTTTCTACGAGGCACTGCATTCCATCCTAGGTGCGACCGCCACCACTACCCCACCACTGACCGTGGACTCTGAGGATGGGATATTGTCCGCGGCAGGTTCCTCGTCGGACATGTTAGCGGACGGGGAAGATGAAGAAGGAGATGAGGAGGACGAGGCAGTCGACAGCGCTGGCACCGCTGATTTCCCCGACAGCCAGGATCTCTTCATCACCCTTACCGAGATCCCCTACCAACCGTCCCCATCCCTTACCCCGGAGACAGAATCAGGGGAAGGATCAAGCAGTAAGTGCTTTAAATATCTAAACATTTATTTTTACAAGAACTGAAATATTTATAATATTAACAATGGCTGTTTCTTAAAGTGCTTAAATATGTAAACAATTATCTGCAAAAAAACTGGAATATTTACAATAGTAACAAAGGGTTTTTCATGATTTCTCTGCCTTAGGCTCTTCACAATTTAGTCCCAAGTATTTAAAATTTTTTTTACAATGTCCGGTAAGTCATGATTATGCTGCCCAAGACGCTCCACTCTTTAGTCCCAGTGCACCTACGCGAAAATCCGGTCAATATGGCCGGGGATGGAGGCGAAATCCTCATAGGAGAACTCCTCGTAGGTCTCATGAAGGTACATTTCCAGCCTGTTCATCAGGTTCCTGGGTAGGGCGATCTTATTGGGCCCTCCGTGGTAGGACACGTTACCGCGCCACGACACCATCAGATACTCTGGTATCATTGCCCTGCAGAGCATAGCGGCAAACGGCCCTGGTTTCTGAAGGCTTTCTCGAAACATCCTTTCCCTCTGGGACTCCGAGATCCTCAGCAGGGTGATGTCGCTCATTACGCCCTGCTTTGAATTAGGGAGGGGAATGTTAGTATTGGGACTGCTTTACAGCCACGCGGTGGAGGGAGAGGGGCAGCATACAGGGATCTTTCCCTGGAACAGCCGCCAGGGGGTGGGACAGGGGCATAGTTCATGCTGTCCTGATTGCTGGCAGCAGAGACTGGCATTGCTTTCAATGTGAAAGGAGGCCAGTGCTACTAGTACAGTTTTAAGCAGCCAGAAGTCTACGGCTTACCATGATTGCACGCTACAGAAGTTCAGGTGTCCTGCCACGCTTCTCAGATAACTGCAAGACCACTGCAGGACCCCAGGCACTGAAGGCGAGGGCCGAAAATTCGACCTTGTCCTGAGTGCGCATGTGAGAGGTGCAGTGCATGGTCTTGTTCACAGAGAAAGACTAGGTTCTTTGTACACAACTTCATTTATCTGTCTCAGGAATTCACTCCATTTTTCCCATTCACACAGACACATCTGCGACTGTCTCCCAACCCAGCCTGTCAGCACACTCCCAGAGGCTAGCGCAGATTAGGAGGAGGAAGAAGAAGACGCGGGAGGACATGTTCTCAGAACTAATGAGCTGCTCCCGAGCCCAGGCAGCCCAGCAGACACAGTGGAGGGAGAACTTGTCCCAAATGCACCGAGCAGTCATGGAACGGGAGGAGAGGTGGCGTCAGGAGGACCAGCAGGCTACTGAAAAGCTGCTTGGACTTCTGAGGGAGCAAACGGACACGCTCCGGCGCCTTGTGGATGTTCTGCAAGACCGGAGGCAGGAGGACAGAGCCCCGCTGCAGTCTATCTCTAACCGCCCTCCCCCGCCACCAAGTCCCACACCCCCCTCACCCAAAGTACAAAGAAGGAGGGGCGGCAAGGGCCGTTAAAACTTTCAGTCAACCCCTGCAGACTGCTCTAGCACTAGAAGGTTCTCATTCCCCAAAATTTTAAAAGTCCTTTCCTACACACCTCACAGAAGCCCCCGTGCAAGTTTCAACCCCCACGTTTCATGTCTGGTTCATAATAAAATATTCGTTTCTGTTAATTACTGTTTCCATGATTTTATTTTGGAGGAGAGTCTGTCTGAACGAGGGGAAGGGGCATGGTAATTGGACAGGACAGTCACCTTTACCAGGGTACAGAGGCGGGGTCAGGTCCAGGATCAGGACACATACCCAGTGCAGTGACTAGTGACCCTGTTCAATCTGGGAGGTGGTTTTCATGTTCGGGGGGGGGGGGGGGGGTTGCTCTGTGACTTTGTGGCGGGGGAGGGCAGTTACAGATCTAATGCATCACAGAGCCCCGCAGCAGGGGAGCTGTAACCCTCCTCCCCCTGCCAGACAGTCACATAGCCGACACATACACGCTGTCCCGCCCAGGAGGGCTGGCAGGCTCTGTTGAAACAACCAGTCCACCACTGCGGAACCCGTCATTCCTGGAGTTTAGAAGCATCATTTGCATCACAACACTAAACCCGCACCCCGCCACAGTCTGCGTCCCAGGTTTAAAACATTCCCGCGAAAACAGTAATAAAGACAACGGTGTTCATTAACAAAACAGAACAGATTTTATTTTTTGGGAAGGGGGTGAAGGGGGTATGTAACTGGAGAGGATAGTCAACGGAAACTGGGTAAAGAAACGGTGGCAAGTTCAGGTTCTGAGTCCACAAACTTAAAATTCACTGGTGACCTTGCTCAGTCTGGAAACTGTCTTTCAAAGCCTCCCGGATGCACAGTGCGTCCCGCTGGGCTCTTCTAATCTCCCGGCTGTCTGGCTGGGAGTAATCAGCAGCCAGGCGATTTGCCTCAACCTCCCACCCCGCCATAAAGGTCTCCCCCTTGCTCTCACAGAGATTGTGGAGCACACAGCAAGCTGCAATAACAATGGGGATATTGGTTTCGCTGAGATCACAGTGAGTCAGTAAGCTTCTCCATCTCCCCTTGAGACGGCCAAAAGCACACTCCACCACCATTCTGCACTTGCTGAGCCGGTAGTTGAACAGTTCTTTTTCTGTGTCCAGGGCGCCAGTATAGGGCTTCATGAGCCAGGGCATTAGCGGGTATGCTGGGTCCCCGAGGATCACTGTAGGCATCTCCACATCCCCAAGAGTTATTTTGTGGTCCGGGAAGTAAATACCTTCCTGCAGCCGTCTAAACAGACCAGAGTTCCTGAACACGCGAGCGTCATGAACCTTGCCCGGCCATCCAACGTTGATGTTAGTAAAACGTCCCTTATGGTCCACCAGTGCTTGCAGCACCATTGAAAAGTAGCCCTTTCGGTTGATGTTCTGGCTGGCCTGGTGGTCCGGTCCCAGGATAGGGATGTGAGTCCCATCTATAGCCCCACCGCAATTTGGGAATCCCATCGCGGCGAAGCCATCTATGATGGCCTGCGCGTTTCCCAGGGTCACTATCTTTGACAGCAGTACCTTCACGATTGCCTTGGCTACTTGCATGACAACAACCCCAACGGTAGATTTGCCCACACCAAACTGGTTCGCGACTGACCGGTAGCTGTCCGGCGTTGCAAGCTTCCAGAGGGCTATGGCCACTCGCTTCTGGACAGTCAGGGCTGCTCGCATCCGGGTGTCCTTGCGCTTCAGGGCAGGGGACAGCAACTCACAAAGTTCGAGGAAAGTCCCCTTCCGCATGCGAAAGTTTCGCAGCCACTGGGATTCATCCCAGACCTGAAGCACTATGCGGTCCCACCAGTCCGTGCTTGTTTCACGGGCCCAGAATCGCCGTTCCACAGTATCCACAAGACCCATTGCCACCGTGATGTCCTCGGCACTGGGTGTCGTGGTTTCAGACAGGCGTGTGCTACTCTCGGAGTTCAGGTCCTCACCCCGGTGCCGTAGCCTCCTCGCCTGATTTCTCTCTATCTGCCTCAGTGAAAGGTCGATGATGAGCTGCGATGCATTGACAACGGCCACAACTGCAGCGATGGTCGCAGCGGGATCCATGCTCACAGTGCTGTGGCGTCCGCGCTGTCACTGACCAGAAAAGTGCGCGAACTGATTTCCCGCCGGCGCTTTCAGGGAGGGAGGGCGGGAGTGACGGTTGGATGACGACAGTTACCCAAAACCACCCTCGACAAATTTTTTTACCCAGAAGGCAATGGCAGCTCGACCCAGAATTCCAATGGGCAGCGGGGACTGCGGGAACTGTGGGATAGCTGCCCACAGTGCACCGCTTCCAATGTCGACGCTTGCCCCATTAGTGTGGACTGACAAAGTCGAATTACTGTCCTTAGTGTGGACACACACGTTCGACTTTGTAATATCGATTCCACATATTCGATTTAACTAAAATCGAACTACTCTCGTAGTGTAGACATACCCTAAGGGTGCACAGAATGATTTGCCCTGAATTCTGATCAGTGCCAAGAATTGGCTACTTTCTTGGATTTTAAAGGAAGTTTACCCCGATTTAAATGCTCCATCTACCTAAATCTCCAGGCTTGCTGAAAATAGAATTAACCCTCCTTCCTGCCTCTAATCACTTATGAAAAATGATTATTAAACCCTGTTAGAGTTGTACTTCCTAATCCTCTGTGGCTGGCCCCAGTTCATGTCAATATGTAATAAGTCATCACTATGGGGGTTTTAGGAATGGGACCAGTCCCCAAGATTGAATTACAGAGTACATATTCCATCAGGAAACTGCTTCTCACTATTTATAAAATCAACACGGTTGATGGAAAGCTGCTTTGGTTTGCAGTATTTGCTATGTGGTCTTGTTGGAGAGACTATTTACTGGTGCTGGGTGAACCTCAAATGGTTCAGTGCTTGAGTTTAGTTCTGATAAGAACCCAAGTGGCACAGTTGCCAACTTTCACATGGTAAATAAGCACCCCAACTTTCACAATAAGCCAAAAATCAAGCTAATTCCATTTCAAAACAAGGCCAAAACAAGCCAATCCCTAAGAACCCCAGCGCTCTATGTGACTAGATCCCCCCGGCTGCAGTCTGGGACTGTGGTGGGCCCGCTGTGCACCCCTGACTCTCTCTCCACCTTGCCCCTGCTTGCCCCTTGCCCATGCTTGCCCCCTCTTGTCCCTGCTTGCCAGAAGCCGATCCAAAAAAAAAAGAAGCAACAAGCCAAACAAACAACAAGCTACAAGCCAAAAACTAGCCAACAAGCAACTCAGAAGCCAATTAAGCCAAAACAAGCCCAATTTCTGCATTTTTTTGTGTGGGTTTGGCATGTCTGCCAAGTGGTTGGTGCTTAGCAGAAGTGTATCCGTTATCCAAACCTTGTCTACCAAGGTACCCTCCCTTTACTTGTGTGATAACTGACAGATTGACAAGAATAAAGGGAGGGACTGGGATTTTACAATACTGTGGTGTACCATAGTGCATTTTAATATTTAAAGTGGCAGATGACTGGGAGGCACAGAATGTGTTACTTGGCATTAGTGCATTGGTGCAGTGAAATAGCCCACATGTATGCTTAGAGGATAAGATCTGTGTTGTGTGATCAGGATGTCATGAGATTCTCTGAAGAAAACTGATATCAAAGCAGAGTGCAATAGGAGGCCACTGGCTTACATCCTCTAAACAATCCCAAACTCAGCCTGACAAGCAAGGATACAGCTAGGCAAGGGTAACGGTACGAGCCAACCCACAAGATTACAGTAGGGCTGGCTGATGTAAGTGGCAGGTAGTGATAAAGCATATAGGCCATATTTTCCTCTCTGGGAGGGAAGCGGAGGGTTGTCATTTCTAAACATCAGAAAGAATTTGGTGCAGTTTGAAGAATGGATGAAGGTTTGGGATCTTACTTTGATTTAACTGATTCCTGCTCTTTGCAGGGCAAGTGATGTGATAAGCCTAGAAGAGAAATGCCAAGAGCTACAGGTTGACAAACAAGACTATGCTAGGAAAGTGTCAAACTGTTTTTAAAACTATTTCAGCTGCCGGTACCATGGCTTTGTCCCAGCTCAGACAGGGCATAAGACTAGACTACAGTTATTGGACAGTTTAGAAAGTGACAGTTAAATAACTGTTTATACCAGCTGATTGTGCAGTGAAGATATTGTTACCTGATAGCCATTCTCAAGACTTGGGTCACTGTTTAATCATGAGAATGGTTTTCACTAATTTAACCACATTGTGTGACTCACTTGTGCCAAGAAGAAAGTCATACTAACTGAAACTGCTTTAATGTATATTTTCAAAAACAGTTTCCTAGAATGAACTGTTCTGTATGGGCCTAAAAGGAAAGTGAGCCCCACTACAATTATCTGTGAAATTAGGGTATTTTAAAGATGCATCACATTTATGCAGCGGCTAGTACCTGGATAGCAGATGCTTTGGAAGATTCCCTTCTGTAGGAGGGAGATCCAAACACATAAGATGCAGCAAAAAACATAATCCAGGCCCTCATTTCACATCTTGCCTGTTGCAATTTCCTCCTTACTGGCCTTGGCTCCTGCAACCTTGCTCCTCTCAAGTCTATTCAGAATATTGCTGCTAAGACCTTACTTGCATGTTGCTCTGACCACAGCTCCTTCTTTCAGCCCCTCCACTAACTCCCCCTTTGCCTCCACATAGACAAAAGCTTGTTTTTAACCTTTCAGCCCTTTCACAATTTAGCCCTACCCTACCTTGGTGCTTCAATAACTTCAATAGCAACATCGACCCCTCTGCTTTGCCAACACTCTCCCAAGCACCAGTCCGCGTCACCTTTAAACACCTACAGACTTTCTTCCTAAGCATGTGGGGAAGCCTGGGAAAGTCACACTCCAATCCAATGTTCATACAGCACCCAGCACAATAGGGCCCACAGCCTATTGGGAGCTATCAGAATGCAAATATTTATTTGAATTTATACTAACCATTCTCCCTGCTGAGCCAATGGAAGTATGCAACTGGATGCAGTAAGACTAGAAGGAGATTAGAAAGACATTTTAAGATCTCTCTTTATTCCACAGGATTTCAGAAATTGAATCTTGGGAGTACAAAAAGAGAGAAGCTTCCCACTGCTGCAAGCATCTTAGTTCTCTGATCTGGAGAGAGAAAAGGAATTCTCCAGGATTATTGCATTGTTATAAGAAACTGACATGATTTCCTCCTAATCTTTGTGCAGTTTGGTCCCATGGACTTTTTGCAGCCTCATGTCCCCATTAACTGTAACACATAGTTACAAACTACAGGACAGAGTCCAGAAGTAATTTGAGACAGAGTTTACATCACTCTTGTAGACAGTTAATTCATGACCTATTTGCTTATAACTAGCCAATGTGGTGCAATGTGCTTTGTACTGTGTGTTAATACCAGGGTGGATAAAAATCAGTGATTTACAACAAAAAAATAAAAAGAATTGATTTGATACAGGTTTATATATAAAAACAACCTATTTAAAAATAAATGTGAAATTATTACAACCTACGTTAAAACCTAAATTGACTGCAATCTATTGAAATAATTTAATTTAAATAAAAATAATATTAAGCAGGACATGTTTGCTGCCAAGTTTTAAAGAGAGTCAAGCCACTGAAGTGGTTTAAATCACTAGCTAAACCACTGGAACCAGAGTTTGTTGAAGTGCTAAATCAGTTTTTGACAGCACTAGCCTCTTCTGCAGGTGCAGAGAGAATATTTCTTCATTTCAGTTTTTTCAGCTAGCTCAGTTTAATGTCTAGTTCATTCAAAGTTAGGAAACACACGGGGAATTGAAAAAGCAGGAAACCTTGTTTTCTTCTTCCAATCTATGAATTAAAACTTAGTGTGAGAAGATGACATCTACTAGTTCTAAAATCTTGAAGGACATGGTGACCAGAAACGATCAGTTCAATTCACTAACTACAGATCTTCCTTTGTTTAATAAATCCATTAGTTTTAAATGCAAAACAGGGTTTGATATTTTTTTTCTTATGTATCCAGCACACTTAAGGTAGTTGTATTGAATTAATACAAAAACAATTTAAAAATGGTGGGTTTGTTTGTTTTTAATTGAATTTGAATTTCCATCCAAATAGAGCTTGATACAAATCACAAGTAAAAAATTAATCATCTAATAAATAAGATATCCATCATTCCCCATCTTCTAACAGAATAAAAATGTAAAAACTAAGAATTTGAATAAATGTAAGTTAAGCTATATGATTGTTTAAATAAATTTGTATAGATAAGTGTATCCTCCTGGTTAGCAAAAAGGAGCTCCAAATTTAGTGTAAAGGCTGTATTTAGCTGCAAATCAACATGTTTTAATGGTTACCAACCATGAGAATCAACCATTATTTAGGAGAATAACTAAAAGTACAAATGCGACACAAGATTTAAAATCAGTGATTTACATAATGATTAAAATCAGTAATTTAAATCAATTCACTCTGGGTAATCCAGTAAATGAAGGGATTTCTTTTTTGAATTTTGTTATAGGATACATACACATGCAAAGAGGTTATCTATGTAAAATACCTGCAAACACCCAGACAGTGATGTCCACCCAGCATATGTTTTTACATCAAGGAACTGTTGGATTTGATTTCAAGTTGATAAAGAATGATTTACAAGCAGTTTCAGCCCCAAGTTTCCCTTCTAATCTGCCCCAAGGTCCCATTGCAATTTTTGTGCGTTTACCATCATATTCTCCCATTCTTAAAATGTTCTCCCCTGCTGCTGTGTGAAAGCCCTATATAAACAGAGACAAACGAACAAAATAGAACCCCAGTCCTGCAAACACTTAATCATTTGCATAACTGTGCATGTGAGTTGCTCCACCATGGGACCACTCATATCAGTATAGTTATGCACATGCTTATTCAGGATCAGAGCCTAAATACATTAAAAAGAAACAATGAAACCGACTATACATAAAGCCACATCAAATGCATAAAATAATCACATAAAGAAATATTTTCTCTCCAGCCTTGGGTGTAACTTGTCACAGTAGATAAACAATGTAGACAGAAACATGATTTTGTAGCTTGTGTCACTAATTAGCCCAGAGGTTGCACTATGCTTGAAAACTTTTGGGAGTTAAGAGACTGGATTTTTTTGGAAGTTGGTTAGAGGCCCTTGGTTTCTTTCCCACTCCTTGGAATTCCTTTTCTTAGGGCAGGTCCACACTGGGGCGGGGGATCGATCTAGGAAACGCAACTTCAGCTACGAGAATAGCATTGCTGAAGTCGACGTTTCCTAGATCGAACTATATTTACTTACTGCGGTTCCAAGCGGCGCAGGCAGGCTCCCCCGTCGACAGCGCTTCCTCCTCTCGGCGAGCAGGAGTTCCGCAGTCGACGGGGGAGCGCTTCTGGGATCGATCTATCGTGTCCAGATGAAACGCGATAAATCGATCCCAGAAGATCGATCTCTACCTGCCAAATTGGGCGGGTAGTGTGGACCAGCCCTTAGAGAAATATGATTTAGTCTTAAGGAAATCCAAATGGGGTGTGTTCTTCAACAACAAAAGACAAATGCCTCCTGAAAGCAAAGAAGTCTTTTCCAGTGAACTTTTATCAAGAAATCTTGGGTTTTCCCCCTACCTGTCTCCATTTCACCTCTGTCAGAACCTCTCAAAAGATGGCAAACACCACACAGATGTGGTCCTCTCTTTCTCATCGTCCATCCATTTCTGAAAACCAAATGAAGGCATAACTGGGAGATATGTCTGTAGAATTTGAATATTTCAGTTATGATCCTAGTATTTATCTGTTTTCTAATTTTAAACATATAGCCCAAGTGATCCCTTTTGATTAATCATATCTATACGGAATTGCACATGTAGATCATACCATGACACGTATGAACTACGACTGCTTCAATTATGGAATTTTAGAGTTGATGGGCACACACCAGTTCCCAGTGGACAGGACTTTATAATCTATTATATTATAACTGACCCCCGTTTTGGCACTCCCAGCTAACAGGCCAATGAGTGAACAGGCACTGAGACCTACTTTCTTAGCCCTAGAAGTTAGGACTGAGGCAGACTGAGGGACACAATCAGGGTCCTGCATCGTCAGACCTGTGAGTTTGTTACATATTTTGGGTTAAGGACTTCAGTCTGCTGGAATCTTTCCCCAGTATGAAATCAACTTAGAAAAAAGAGAAAGGGGTTCTGAAGAGCAGGTAGAGATGAAGTCAAAAAAGTAATCAAGATATTAAAAGAGCATTGGTGTTCAGACTGCTCCTTAGATAGAGACAGGTCGCTTAGGGACTTTAATCCCTAAAGACCAAATAAATCCCTAAAGATTTTTTGAGTTCTGTATCAACTCATTTTCCCAGTAGGAGTCTTCACTATCTTGGCCTTAACCATGATGTCACTTTCAGTTGAACCTTTAATATTAAATGATAAAAGCAAGTGCCTTGGGGCCCAATTCTGAGCCTGTGAGCAGAGGAGGATGGATACAAGTCAGGATTTTGTTGAAATCATTTGTAAAAGTTTACATCTAATATTTTTTACATCTTGCTAGTTCTTTACTTTCTTCCCATTTTGTAGTCTTAATTTGCTAAAGTGGATGCATTAGTCTTGTTTCTTTAACTAGTTTCCTCAATTGTTAGTATAATTTAAGATTTTACATAGAAATTCTTTCTCCATAGAAGTTTCACATCTAAAGTGATAGCGAGACCTTGGACTTCACCTTTTCTGCGACTATCACAAACCCAAAACACATATGTAAAGAAAATAGCCTGTGTTATATCTGCAATCACCATCACCTTGATATACTGAGTTTCCACAAGTTTAGGAAGCTGAAATGTTGCAGCCAGATTCTACTTCACCAGAGATTGCAGTCTGAAATCGGTGGGATTTGTGCTGCTAAATTGTTTAGGATCCTAACTTTAGATTCTTATTTTTGAAAGTTTCAGCCTGAGTGTATAACAGTTTATTACAACTTTGTTAATATACTGAAATTCTAAAGAACTTTTCTTTGACACTGAAGCAATTTTGTTTTAAAGTAATAGATTTTATGCCACTAAACACAATTTTAGCTTCTGGTATTACAGACGCTTATGTGCATGCTTAATTCTAAACAGAATAGTCCCACAATGGGACTGTTAATGTGATGAAAGTTATATGTCTGTTTGCAAGATCAGGGCCTTAATTTTTGATATTTTGTTTTTTTTCTATCTGAAATTTACAAAACTGCTATAAAATACTTGATCACTACTGGCATTTAAAACCTCCTGACAGCATTTATGATTTAGATTACAATTTATAATGAACTAAAGTTTCAATAGCCCAAGTGTTTTTATAGCAAAACTTTTCAAGTTAGTTTTACAGAACCTCATTTACAGAACCTGAATGTAAATGAATGTTTTTGTAAAAAATAATCAAATGATATCACTCTACCCTGGAGCAAAGCCAGAATAAAATGAGTTTTGCTCCTGGGAATTATGAGGAATTTAGCGTTGGGACACATGAAGTCAGGTTGTATCCAGCTACTGCTGTGTGTTGGCAGGAGTACTGCACAAAGCCTGCTGCTTTCCTCTTTGTACAGTAGTTTGGTGATCTTGTTAAAAGCTGTGCCTGGACGAACTGGTCATGAGTAGGGCCAGATTAACACACAGGCAAACAAGCTCATGCCTGGGGCCCAAATTTGGCCAAACTTTTTATGCCGATGTGGATTTATGCACAGACTGAAAGAACTTCACTCCCTTAAATGAGTGAGTGGCATTGTGACTTGGCACATGGGGTCACAACGCTACCCAGATCTGTCCCACTTGCCCCTCCATCATGGGGCAGCCAGGCCAAATGTGAATGACTGTCTTTGTGACCTGCTGCACGGGATCACTCCAGGGCCAGCTCCAGGCACCAGTATTCCAAGCAGGTGCTTGGGGCGGCAATCTGCAAGGGGCGGCAGTCCGTGTGTTTTTGCCGCCCCAAGCAGCACGCCGAATTGGCGCCGTGGATGGCGGGGGCAGTCTGTGTGCCGTTAGGGCGGCACGCGCATTTCCGCGGTGGCGGCAATTCGGCGGCAGCTTCTATGTTCAGCTGCCCGCGGCGGCAATTCGGTGGCTTCTGTCTTCCGGCTGAAGACAGAAGCTGCCGCCGAATTTCTGCCGCCGCGGAAATGTGTGTGCCGCCCTAACGGCACACGGACTGCCCCCGCCATCCGCGGTGCCAATTCGGTGCTCTGCTTGGGGCGGCAAAAACAGTAGAGCCGGCCCTGGGTCACTCAGTGGCATAGCGACCCAGTGCACCAGCTCACACCACTCACTCAAATGAGTGAAGTTTTTTCAGTTCACCTATAAATCCGGAAGGGTGGATGGAGATAGTCTTCGCACCCAGCTGAGACTTACTTTGCCCTGTGGTCTGATCCAGAGGGGGTGGTGAACAAGACCCAGGCCCAAAATAATGATATGAATTATGACTTGTAAATGAAGATGAGCAAGTGGAAGTGGCCTTTGTGGTACTAGGGCACCACAGTGTTCAGAGAGTAAAGCAAGTTTTAAGTACAGACTATAGACCTGCTCTTGCAATAATTCATGTGGCGCTCACTGCAGGATCAAAGCCCACGTTTCCAATACAGTGGCCACCATTAAGAAATCATCATTTTCCTAACCATTACCACACAGCAGTATCTGAACACACCATAATTCCTCTCCCACCTCTCCACACCCATGTGTAGAATAGGAGATCTATGGTAACATTTGGCAACTGTTAACTTTTAATAGGATCTACTGTATATTATTAAAGTACTGAAAATCAGGACTTGTGTACAGCTTCAGAAAAGCCAATTATGAGGAGAGGAAATCTGGTTTATTCCTGCAGGAGTAAAGGATACTCCACATGGTGTTTCTCCTGCTCATTTCTGACTCCCAATCAGAAATAATGCTCTTCAGTCAACGACAAAACTCCCACTGAGTTCAGTGGGAGCCGAGTCTGGCCCAAAATATACTGGCTATGCCGTGTGAGTGAGTTGGCATTGCCAGAGCAACTTTAACTTCTGGAATTTCCTGAATCACAGTACTTGATCTTACAATCCAAATCATAAGTATATTTAACTTTGTTTTTTTATGGACTAGTTTTTTTATGGGTAGGCAGTATAGCATCAATATAAAAGCAGTGCTTAATTTCACAGAATATAAATACAGTAGCTCTGTCTAGGGTGATCAAATGTCCCGATTTTATAGGGACAGTCCCGATATTCGGGGCTTTGTCTTATATAGGTGCCTACTACTCCTCACCCCGTCCCGATTTTTCACACTTGCTATCTGGTCACCCTAGTTCTATCAGAGTGTAATAGTTTTGCCTTTGCCGTCAAAGTGAAGCCAGTACAGCTGGCTAAGTTTTTGGCAGCACTGAAGATCTGGTACTGGTGGATTACTCATTTGGGACTATATTGTCCCATATGCCCTTCACACAGGGGACAAGAAGATAAGGTTTCTCTTATGGTGTTTCCCTTTATATTCTGCAAGGGGTGAGGGGAGGATTTTACCCAGCCAGAAGCAGTGTTCTACCTCTAAAATCAATAGATCCACTGTGATCTATGTAGAGGATGCAGTCCCAGCCACATGAATGGAAGGATGGTCCAGTGATTAGGGCTTTAGCCTGGAGTGTCAGAGACTCAGTTTCAGTTCCCGACTCCACCATGTGCTTCCTGTGTGACCTTGGACTCTCTGTGTATGGATCCTATCTGTAAAATGGGGATAATCATAATAATATCTTGCATCACAGGAGTGTTGTAAATATAACAATTAATGAGTGTTCAGGACTCAGATACTACACTGATGAGCACCATAGAATAGCCAATAAGAAAATTCTGTATTCACAGCAGGCTCTGAATGATGTGTGCTAAATCAGGCATGGGGTTACACATTGAACTATGAGGCTGAAACAAAATCTTGAATAGAATGCACAAGGGGACACCTTTAATACTGGCATTTCCTAGCCTGAGCCCTTAACTCTGTAACCTTAGCGTTTAAATTGCTTTAGTGTAACAAGTACCATGCAGAGGCATCATGCCTTCATACCAGATCCTGACCTGCTTTCTCCAGCCCCATCCTTGAAGGACATCTAGGAAGCCCATCATGATGACAAGCATTCTCCCAATGGCTGCTGGACCTACAGCCCCCCCAAAAGGCCTTTCCCATTGCAGGATAAAGACTCGCGGCTTTGCTAGTGTAATATACACACATTTTCAGCTTCCATTTCCTGCTCTCGGCTGTGCTGATCGAATCTGCCTTATGAAAAACAAGCTGTCGTGTTTTTGTTTTTGTCCATCATCTCCAACAGCTGCCACATGGCCAGATGTTCATTATTGCTGTGTTTGGCGTGGTTGTGAAATGATTTTGAAGCAGACAGAATATAAATAGATTTTCAAAAGTGATGGAGATTGTTTGAGCCTGTAACGGCTCTCCACTAAGCACATACACAGTGCGGATTGGGCTTTCATTAGCGAGTCTTAGGGCAGAGAGAGATCCCAAGTGCCCTCTGTGCAGCACTGCCTGTGAAGAGGGGAGTGAAGGATGAAAGATCCTGGAGGAGCTTTAATTCAGAATGTTCTTGGAAGTCGGAGCCACCTTGAGCTGGATTGTGAGCCAGGCCTCTTAGGAGGAGCAGCCAACGGGAGGAAAGAGAGTACCCACTTCACCCCTGTGATTCTGGACCTGAGGGCTGGTGTGGCCCCCTGCATCAGTTTGAACAATCTCGGGCTGCTCTAGCTTATCTATATCTCTCATGAAACATCTCTCACTAGGAGTATTCACCCAATGAACATCTCTCACCCAGCAGTGTGCATTCAGCTATAGAAGAGTCATATGAGAGGGGTGGTTTATGATGTTAGATGGATTTTGCTTCCGTAATTTCTTTAAGTGCTTTTCCCTCACCGTAGGAGTAAACACATTTTTTCACAGAATTGCAGTTCTATATAGTACCTTTCATCTTGAAGCATTTTTACAATCAAGTAAGCCTCACCACCCATATGAGGTGGGTAAACATCTGTTGTAGTTTATTTATTTCCATTTTATAGATGATGAGTAAGGTGAGGCTTAGAGATGTGTATGTTTTCTGATAACGTTTTTGTTCTCATCTCTGCCACTGATTCTTTGTGTGCCCTTTGGCAAGCCACTGTGTTTCAGTGTACTCTTCTAAAATGGAAGACAGAACCATAACGGGTGTGATACGTGGCTAGTGTCTCTCATAGGGATAACAGATTCTGACTAACAGTCCCAGGGTTAGGGGCCTAGCCTACAATTTAGGGAGACCTGAGCTCACTTCCCTTCTCCTCCACAGACTTCCTGGGCAACTTAGTCTGTGGCTTACAAAAATAGGAGTAATAGTACTTCCCTATCTCGTGGAGTGTTGTGAAAATATATTAATCTTTGTGAAGTGCTCAGATACTCTGGTTATGGGGACATAATTACCTAAGATATAAATAGACAGATAACCATGTTTCATATGTTTCAACCATGTTTAAAACAGGTGTTGGTTTGCCATCTGATTTGCAACACAATGTGGGTCAGACTGAAATGCAACCCCTTCTCATAATGTTAAGTTTCTCTGGCTTATTCTGATTTCTGTTTTAAAGAGTGGAATTTTGAAGCAAAAATGTAGTCTATAATTTTCAGTAATTTTGTCCCTAGCCTAGCATCATGTAGCCATTTGTTATTCATTGGGATGACTGTGAATTTAGGAACTGTTTATGCAATTTTTTTTTCTGTTTTTGCCATTACAAATTTAGAAGGAATAGTTAGAGCCACCACAGGAGCATTCCATAGACCAGTACTGAAAGGTCCCCTGCTTCTTTTCATCTATCAGCACTACACATAGAGATTCAAGCCAATAACCAGACACCAGTCTGAATACCTGGTCACCCTCTTGCCCTCCAAACACAACTATTATCCAAATATATCCAGTACAAATGGGTTTCAGCCTCCACTGCTGCACAGCTTTACTACCAACTAAACTAATGGAGCAGATACATTGAGAGCTGAAAGTGAGAATGAATGGGAGTGCAGTTTCCCTTGTTTAAATGGGAGAACTCTTGCTGTAGGGCCAGACTGAGGCTAGGTCTACACTGCAGCGGGGGTCCGACCTAAGATACGCAACTTCAGCTACGTGAATACCGTAGCTGAAGTTGCGTATTTTAGGTCGGCTTACCTAGCGGTGAGGACGCGGGAAAGTCGACCGCTGCCGCGCTGCCGCCGCCTCCGCTGCCGCCTCCTGCCGAGGTGGATTTCCAGAGTCGACGGCAGAGCGATCAGGGATAGATTTTACCGCGTCTTCACTAGACGCGGTAAGTCGATCCCCGATAGACCGATTGCTACCCGCCGGATCGGCGGGTAGTGAAGACAAAGCCTGAGTTACCCTTACGTATATGGAGTAATACCCTACTCAGAAGCAGCCACATTGACTTAATGCTCATGGTGTAGAGGTATATGTAAGGGTATCTTGGTCTGGCCCATAATTTCAGTCCAAGAGCATACCCAGAACATACTAGTCATCGTGAATAGCATCGTTCTATTTATATGACTTTGGAGCAACGATGCTGCATGAGTGGGGTGTATGAAGGAGGGCAGTTTCCCTCCATAGTTCATGTTGTAACCAAGTTTCAGAGTAGCAGCCGTGTTAGTCTGTATCCGCAAAAAGAACAGGAGTACTTGTGGCACCTTAGAGACTAACAAATTTATTTGAGCATAAGCTTTCGTGGGCTTATGCTCAGATAAATTTGTTAGTCTCTAAGGTGCCACAAGTACTCCTGTTCTTTTTGTTGTAACCAAGGTTCATTCATCAGCTCAGTTCTCACACATACCCATTCATTTTAGAACAGAAAAGATTCAGTGTTGTGGTTACTCATAGGGTGGAGAAGAATTATTCTCCTTGATTTACAAATAATTTCATTGCAATGGTCCTCGTCAGGTATTCTGCCTTTCTCACATCAGGATGCAGCTGTGGTTTAGTCGTCCTACCTTGGTCTTGAGTAATTTGATGTAGCTTAGCTCTCTACCCTAAGCATAGTGTCCTCCCCTTTCCGGGGGTGATGAGCAGTGAAACAGAACAGTCCTTTGCTCTCCTTGGGCCACCAGCCTCTCTGGGGCCACCTGGATCTCAGACTCCTAAAGAAGGGGGTAAGTACATGCCTGGACTTCAGGCTCACAGCACTTCTCTTATCTCAAGCCAGACAGTCTCTCTCTTGCTTTCACTATAGCTCTTACATCTTCATCCCACATTGCAGGGCTCACAGTACTAACTTACTGCAACATAGCCCTGCCAGGGTCCCCTCCTCTTCCTTAGCACTTTACAGTCCTCTTCCGGAGCCACTCCAGATCTAGCCCCTCCTTCCTCTGCAGAGGGACTCACAGCAAGCCCCACTTCTCCCTGCTGAGATAAGACTGAGGCCTTTCTGGCACTCCTCAGCATGCCTTGCAGCAGCCTGTAATTCCCAGGGTCCCTCTGGGAATGACACCTCCCAGAATTCCCTTGTTCCAAAGTGAACGCAGAATGGGGCCACGGGGCCTGGAATTGCCTTTTTTAAAAGACCAGCCTCCAATATACTTCCAAAGTTGCAACTAGTTGAAATTCGACCCTTTGTAGTTTTGAGGAAATATTCTCCTGTTTTTTATTCCCCTCTCCCTCCCTCCTGCAATGCAGCAAGCCATGGAGTCAAGGGATTCCAGAGCTGATTTTCAGCTCTTATCTCAAGACTTCATACTGATTAGGCTGGGAAGTGGAAACTTTCATGGTACTTGTCCTTTGTAATGCAAAAATAATGAGATTAACAAAAAGTTGGGTTTTATTTTCCTTCCAGTTTGAAGCTTTACAGCTTTTCTCTAAAACCAGGAAGCTAGAAGCTTTCAGCCTTTTTTTTTCCTAAAAAAAGATTCCCATGTGTTCACCTGACTCCAGAAGCTGGGGCTTTAAGAAAAACAGGTGAGACTCACAATAAAATTGGGAGATTTTGCAACAGTGATAAATGTTTTCATCTTAATTTTTGATCCCTTATCCATAAATATGCAGCTTTTCAACTTCTTGAAGTTATAGCAATGCTTACAGTTTTTTGATGTATGTAAAATACTATAACTGGTCATTAGGATACATTCCTATCAAAAACATATTGCTTGTGCCCATTTAAAGATTGCAGACACTATACTGACAGAGTGTGGGATGAGGTCAATTTGCCTTTTTGCTTTTCACAAGGCCTTAATCCTGCAAAGATTTGCACAAGCTTAACGTCATGTCTGATCTGCCCCATTGATTTCAATGGGACTACTTGTGTCTGAAGTTAAGTTGTTTTTAGAACTGGGGCTCTAAAATACCAACTATGACCATATGTATGTCTCTTCTGGAAGTATGTAACAAATGCAGTTTTTGTAATCAACCTTCTAGTAGAGTATAATTGTGATAAGAGCAGTACATTCAGTTTTACACTTAATAAGAGAAAGAAAATTCAGCAGCAAGCAAGATGTTTATTAGTAGGAATTTGGGTGTATGCCTTTGGTATGAGCTAAGGAAGTAGGGTAATACAGGCAAGGCGGTTCCTTGTTCTTTTCTATTGCCACTGTATGATCTGCCTCATTCAAATGTGCGAATTAATGGCAACCCGGTTACATAGATATAATGGCCTAATCATTAATTTCTTTGGTAGTTACTCTAATATTATTAATTATAATGCACTCATTTGTTATTAATGTGGGTGTGATGACAGCTTCTATAAAAATTCCACTTAATTCATGTTAATTGGCTCATTATTTAAAGGGTTACTTGCAATATTAGTGGCTGCTACAGTCACCACTCTAATTCTGGGATGGTGTTTCATAGAATCAGACAAAGGCTCTCTGCAAGCTATAGCCTCGTAACCTGGATCCTCCTACAGTAAATCAGTTTAAGGTGGTCACCACAGTATGAGAGTAATGGCGTGTGTTCCTTTCAGGGAAGTTAACCACCCTCAGTCCTTCCCCACCTTGCTTTAGTTTTTCATTGTGTTTGTGAGCTGCTGATGGCTCATTTCAAGTGTGGTCCATGTCAGTTTTCCACAAGCTTTTGCTGTTTTTGGCCTATCCCGAGTTTGTGTCTGGTTTGTTGAAAGAAGCCATGCAAATGGAGTTATGCTGGGCTCAATCCTGCAGGGTGCTTTGCACTCTGGTCCTGAACTAGCATATGCTCTAAAACTCTAAAGAATATGCTTAACTCTAAGCATGCAAGTGGTCCCATTGAAGTCAGTGGATGGATATATGCTTTAGTCCCTTGCTGGATTGAGGCTAGAGTACTCATCACCTGGTAGCACTGAGCTTTTCTGGGGTCAGTTTTTTAAGTGCTCAGCATCCACAACTATGCAAAGTTTTCAAGAGTGATCAGAACCCAGCAGCTCCTCTTGTCACACTTATGCCCAGATTTTCAAGAGAACTCAGCACCCAATGTAATGACTCCTTTTGAAAATCTGGCCACTTATTTTGGACTGGGAGCTGAGATCATCTGAAAATCTGGCTGTCCAATTACTGCAGATTGAGCGATAGCGGCCACACTGAAATAACATTTGAGCTGCTGTGTCCACACTGCTGCTGCACTCCATCATGCCTAGCACTAAGACTTCTGGGGCCATATCTCATGGTTCTTTGCATGAATTCTTTCCCAGTCAGTTGTGGGAGAACTTGTCTGTCCTTTCTGAGCACAGGGGGAATTGTGGCAAGGCATTGGAGGACTTGAGTGGAGCTAGCCTGTGTCTACACTATTGGGGGTGCATTAGCAACTGACTAATTGCACTAACTCAGGGATTCATCTATATTCCCTTGATGGGCCAGCCAACTAGACTTAAAAGCATCACCACACTCAAGTTAGGAGTTTGTGTGTGGACAGGACTTTAGTTAGGGGTGACACTATAGTAGGGTTGCCAACTTTCTGATTGCAGAAAACCGAACACCGTTGTCCCACCCCTGCCCCATCCCTTCTCCGATGCCCTGCGCTCTGTGCACTCCATCCCCCTCCCTCCATCACTTGCTCTCCCCCACCCTTACTCACTTGCTCATTTTCACTGGGCTGGGGCAGGGGGTTGGGGTGTGGGATGGGGTGAGGGCTCTGACTGGGGGTGCGGGATCTGGAGTGGGGCTGGAGATGAGGGGTTTTGGGTGCAGGACGGGGCTCTGGGCTGTGGGTTGGGGTCAAGGGGTTTGAAGTATGGGAGGGGGTGAGGGCTCTGGCTGGGGGTGAGGACTCCGGGATGGGGCCAGAAATTAGGGGCTCAGGGTGCGGGAGGAGTCTCTGGGCTGGGACAGGGGGTTAAGGTGCAGGGGGGTGAGGGCTCTGGCTGGGGGTGCGGGCTCTGGGGTGGGGCCAGGGATGAGGGGTTTGGAGTGCAGGAGGGGGCTCCGGGCTGGGGCCAAGGGGTTCAGAGTGCAGGAGGGGGCTCAGGACTGGGGCACAGGGGTGGAGTGCGGGTGGGGGCATGGGATGCAGGGTCCAGGAGGGAGTTTGCGGGTAAGAGGGGGTTCTGAGCTGGGGCAGGGGGTTGGGGCACGGGGGGGGGGTGAGATGTGGGCTCCAAGAGTGAGTTTGGGTGTGGGAGGGGGATCAGGGCTGGGGCAGGGGGTTGGGATGCAGGAGGAGGTTCAGGGTGTGGGCTACGGGCGGCGTTTACCTCAGGCATCTCCCGGAAATGGCCGGCATGTCCCTCCGGCTCCTAGGCATAGGGGCAGCCAGGGCCAGGGGGCTCTACATGCTGCCCTCGTCTGTAGGTGCCACCCCAACAGCTCCTATTGGCCACGGTTCCCGGCCAATGGGAGCTGCGGAGCCGGTGCTCGGGGTGGCACCTGTGCCACGGGCAGGGGCAGCGCGCAGAGCCCCCCGGCTACCCCTGCGCCTAGGTGCCGGAGGGATAGAGCCAGCCGCTGCGGCCAACCAGACTTTGCTGACCGGAACTGCCAGGGTCCCTTTTTAACTGGACATTCCGGACGCTTGGCAACCCTATGCTAGAGTTATAACTCAAGTTAACGCTGCAGTAAAGACAAGCCTCTAGTGACCAATGTTTTCTACATCATTTGCCTCCTGCATTTTGCACAACATATCTCAAAGAAGTCTAAGAAGGAATGTGGAATACAGGCAGAGGGACTGCCCTCCCCTTTTGAACAGCTAAGAGGTGCAAGGAGCTAGAGGTGAGCCTGTTAACTCAGCTAGCAGCAGGCGTGATGCACACGTCGAGAACAGCTCCTCTGTACATGTTTTGAAACTTACTGGCTAGAACTGAGACTTTGATTTTGTTGTTGTTGACATGTTTTGTTTGTTATTTTACTTTTTGACTTTCTGGGTGCATGCAAGGCAAGGAAGTAAGTATGTGCACACAGGGGTTCTGGAATAATGTGTATAGTGGGGGTGATGAGAGCCATTGAACCAAACTGTAAACCCTATATATGATGGAAACCACTTCAAGCCAAGGGGTGTGGCACCTATAGGTGCGCACATTTTTATGGCAGAGGGTTCTTGTATGCAGTGTTTTCCTATTGTTTCCCTTTACAATGCCTACCTTTCTCATTTTTCCTTTATAGTCAATTGCAATTTAAAATTGAAGTACAGTGGAACTGACAAAGCAGGATTTAACTATTAAATCATGAAGTCTGTTTTGGAATATTGGTATGTGACCACCGTAGTTTGGACTTGCCCAGGGGTAGCCTGTTATGCTGCATTCCAAACGGCTGCCCTGCTTGGGAAAGTCTGACACTGCATTGAAGGACCATCACTGAGAGCCATCAAGGCTGCAATCTGGGGTTATCAGTGTTGACTCTCAGCTATTGGCTCACCCCCATGGCACAAGGGGTCTGTAAATGGGGGGCAAGGATGATTGGTGGATATAGAACTTCAGCTGAAGCATGTGGCACAGAGATGGAGGCCCTCTTTAAGAGTGTAGTGCTGCCCTGTGCTGGAGGCTAAATGTCACATGGAAGGAGGACTTGCAGGAAGGACTTGCCTGAAATGCATCTCTCAGAGGTTTTGGTATTTTCAGAGAACTGAATGCTTTCAAAGCAAAGCAATGTGGTTAAGAAATTTCTCTGCTAAGCCTGTGTCTCTGAAGGAGTTAAACTGGAAACACAGAGTGCCTCAGCCTAGATGGAACAATGAGGGAATGTGTGTAAGCAAGTGGGGGCCTTTGGTGGTCTCAGACACTGGTTTCAGGTTCCCATATCCCAGGGAAGGGTATCGGACCTAGGCATGTGCCCTCGGATCCCGGAGCTAGAAAGAGTGACAAGACTCTTCCCAGACCCAGTTGGCTTGGAAACTTGTGGACCCGGCTACTGAGTCCACTCATAACAGCCTGGTGAGTGTATGGTGGATGTCTGGGCCAGTTTGCAACAGTAACCTCTTAAAAATTGTTACAGTGTAGCAGGCCAGCTTCCAGAACAGAACCATTGTCATTTAGGGCTTGATCTAAAAACCAGTGAAGTCAACGGATGTCTCTCAATTGACTTCCGGGGGCTGTGGGTCAGGCCCTAGTCTTCTGTTTCAAACGTCTGGGCGGTGCAAATAAGGTTGCTAGCTTTGTTTGCCAGAAACAGGGGTAGGGTGTGGGGTTAAGAGCTGTCAAAATGTGGAACTTGTCAATCTGGGAAGGCAGCGGGCAGGGAGGGACTGACGGAAGTAACAGTAAGGGTATGTGTGCCTGTCAAGCTGGGCATATCATTCCCAGCTTGAGGCGACAGTGCACCTGCGTGACTAGAGCGCATGCCGCTACAACACTAGAGTGTAGCTATGGGGGTGCTGAGTGTGTCCCCGTCAGAGGCCAGGTAAAAACTTGGTGTGGCCAGACCTTCCTGCCACTAGTGCCACCACAGCTACACACTATTTCTAGAGCACTAGTGCGGGTATGTCTCCATGAGCTGGGAATCACACCCCAGCTTGAAGTGTAGACGCACTCAGTGACAACAGCGCTAAACAGGTACTTCCATGACAAATAGGAGAGTTAAATGACAAATGACTGGCAACAGGCATAGGTCAAAGGTCAGAACCACTCCTGTTTGATGAGCCATCCAAAATGCTACTGACTGTTGCACTGACAGAAGCAACGCAAGCCCACCCAGCCTCTTGCAATGAAACAACTGGAGCTGCAGAGACAGGGAGCAGGTGACAATTCTACTTTTGTGGCCTTTATTGAAGGACATGTTTTGAAAACCAGATACAGTGTTGCCAATCCCAGGGATTCAGAAATCGTGAGTCAGTCCCTCCAAAGCAAGAGACTTATAAAAAGTTATCCAATTTTTGGATTCTTTGCCTTCTGGTTTGAGGCTTTAGGCTATGCTCCAGTCACATTTTCTAGCTGTTCTCCATAGCCACAAGGGTTAGAAACTTAAAAATGAAAATAGCTATTCTCACCTGGTCACTTGACTCTAGGTGCTGAAGTTTTACGAGACTCAAATATCACGAAGCTTGTGATTATGCTGCAAGATTTGGCAACACTGAAAGTTACTGAGGCGTTGAATACCTTGACCTCCATCATAGATGACGCTATTCATGTTTCATTAATTGGCTGTCCTAGTTTGGGGAGAGGGTTATTTGCATTTAATTTTTAAACAAGGGAAAAGAGATTTAACAGTAGGTGCTGAAGTGAGTGGGCATTGACCCCTCTCATATGACGGGGCATAACCTTTTGTAACCCTGATCTAAGCTATGTGACTGGCTGGGGGGCATGGAAACAGAAATCAATTTGTGTCACACCCTTGCTGCAATGATTCCTGCGGGCACCTTCGAGGAAAAGGATTCCTAGTTAGGGATGTTTGTATTTTCTATGAAAAGTTCTTTCACAAAGATTTCCAATTGCATGCACGCTCCTTCCTAGAGTTTTAGTGATCTGCTTGTTACGGATTTCACATTTCTTCCACTGTGAGAGTTGTGCCCTGAAAACAGAGTTAATAAAGGTATAACTCTAATATCCTCTGACTGCATCATATGCAAACAATAGTTTCACAGAATGTCTCCAGTGTTATAGATGGAACAGCCAGTACTGACCCTCAGCAACTACGAACTGGCATAGCCCTAATGACTGCAACACACTGACATGGCTGAGGATCTGGCCCACATCTCGTTGTGAAGTGACTACTGGAGTGATACAGAGTTAGGTTGAATAATATGGACCTGTGCTGACTGTACACACTATTGAGGTGCCTGTGACAGATTTCAAAAGCCAAAAACATTAGTCCAGTTCCCTCAGTTGGTTTGTGCTGATGGCAGCAAAGACTTATAGCTTGGAACAGCCTTGCTTAGTAGAGCTGAGTTGCAACCTAGTTGCAAATATGTCATCCTTGAGGCCCATTGCAAAGAAGTTGCAAGACTTCAACAGTGCCTTCAGAAGCTCCTTAACCCTTTGGGCCTGGGCTCTGCCATCCTTACTCATGCTGAATAGCCCCATGCTCTTGTAGAAAGGCAGGGGTGGCAAAATCAAGCCATGGGTCTTTGGCATTTGTCAGGGCTCGATTGTGACTGGTAGGCAGTAAAGAGTAAGGAGTGATGTGGAACTGCACCCGGGGAGTAGTAGAGCCATTCAGGACGTCTCCTGGTGCGCACACAGAGTGCACCTGCAACTACCCCACTTTCCAGGGGGCAGCTTACTCACCGTGCCTGAGTCAGCTGTGGTGTGAGGAGCTATGACCTGTCTTCTCCCAGCTCTGTTTGCAGGGCTGTGCACTTGTAGGGGAATAGAAATGGAGCAACCTCTATGCTGCTTTGAGTGGCGGTGGGACTGCTGTTCTGCCTGCTGCTGCTTACCCTGGCTCTGCACTGAGAGAAAGGTCCTTGTGCTTTCCCTGCACACCTGTTTAAGGGCCAAGCAGAATCTCACCCTAAGTCAGTGGTTCTCAAACTTTTGTACTGGTGATCCCTTTCACATAGCAAGCCTCTGAGTGTGACCCCTCTTATAAATTAAAAACACTTGTTTATATATTTAACACCATTATAAATGCTGGAGGCAAAGCGGGGTTTGGGGTGAAGGCTGACAGTTCACGATCCCCCATGTAATAACCTTGTGACCCCCTGAGGGGTCCCGACCCCCAGTTTGAGAACCCCTGCCCTAAGTGGTGAGTGAAAGAGGAGGATTTCAAGGTAGGGGAAGGGGCTGCAGAAAAAGTTAGTCAAAAATAATAATACTACGATCAGGCAACAAGTTCCAGAAGCTCAAGGGTGTTTTCTTCATAGACTGGAGCTGCTCTCATTTTCCATCTGTGACTGAATGGGATTCAAAATGTTAGTGGAATATTTACTAATAATCATAAATAATTAACAGAGTAACATATGCTTGGCAAGGCCATTTTTAATAAGGAATCCATTAGTATCTAAGTTAATGTTGTCCATGGCATGCTCAATCCCCACATGAGTTTTTGCTGTTTGTTTCAGATGTTTCCAGCACCTGTGAGTCAAGCTATTGCCCTGAAGAGGGAATAGTGTATTAAGAAAGCAACATTAATTAAGTGAAGGCAACTAGAGAAAGGGAAAAATGGAGGGAAAATGAGAGAAACTAATGAATTGATAAAGCAAACCTGGGAGGATTAAGGATCCCAACCCTCAGCTGGTGAAATCAGTGTCTGATTTCAGTGTTGATTTACGTCAGCTGGAGATCTAAAAAAGACTTGTCAGAGCACCTCCCCTTCCCCCCCCCACAAAAGGGAATTCCAGTGTTCATCAGAAAAAGTCCCAGAAATGATACATTTACAGGTGCTTAATAGCAGCATATAACCGTAACCAGGAAGGTACACAGCCTTCTCCACATGGGAATGCTCTGCGCTGGTGAGGGGGCAGAGGAGATAGTTTGCACTGAGGGGCAGGAGCAGTAAAGGCAATGTCAGCCTCACTTACTTTGGGCATCAGCCACCACTGCTTCAAAGAGATGCAATTATTGATGATGGCTTGAATACATGCATGGATGCAGTGTGTGGTGGCCTAGCAACAAAGGGGGAATTCTATCCCTCTGCCTCGTGTGCCGGGCAGATTCCAGCAAGTTTGAAGAGGGCTCCCTTTTGCTGGGTTGGGTTCCCATCCTATACCAGTTGGACAGTAGCAAAGTTAACAATGCAGTTTGATACCATTATGTTCTAAGTGGATCTAAACCAGAATACTCACACTGCTTTGCATAATGCTGTATTTTGGTATATCATCTATAAGGGATTGTTATCTCAAGGTTTTGAACATGGGCTGTCTTTCCTTGCTGATCATCTAAGAAAAGGCAAGGTTGTTGCAACTAATGATATACCCTGCACCCCTGTTTAAGGGCCAAGTCAAATTTGGTCTGAAATTTAGATAGCTTTTGCAAAAATCCTTCTAGTCTAAAAAAAATCAAAGGCCAATAGTTTCCCCACACTAGTTTAAAATTCAAACAAACAATTCTATTTTAATAAATAAACATTCCTCTACCGTGTTTGCAAGGCAAACATTAGTAGCATCCTGTTAAGCTAGGAGAAACAAAGTGACACTGACTAGTTTGTTTATATTGTGTATTTCACAAAGCTTAGAAAATGAACACTTGGCTTGTGAGCAGTTTGGGGCAGGACTGTCACTTACTATGTTTGCACAGTGACTTGCTAATTAGTGACCCTATACGGCATGTGTTTCTGAAACATACACTAACATTCCTTTGTTATGCAGGGGATCAGACTATATGATCACAATGGTCCCCCCCTGCTTTAAAATCTACGGGAAAAAAACTAGGCCAAACCTTTGTCCAAACCCTAAACTGATCCCAGACTTTACATCTAAAAAAGTTTGCCTAGTCTATTCATTCTGCCCTTTATAGCTTGCAGCTTTTGGTTCTCCTGCTAGTACCTTTCCATTATGAATCTGCAGATAGTAGTGATGTCTTGTAATGACTCTTTCCATCTGTGGCTGGGCTTGGGAGGGTGTTGAGACCTTTTCTCATGTGGACCTCCCCACTGTTCCCCATGCTCTTGTATTTATCTCTAGCTACCATTTCTGTAATGGGGCAGCTCTAGAGAGCTTCTGGAAACATCAACCATTGTGCAGAAAGCAAGCTTGTCTTCCCGATGGTGCATGTGAGTGTGTACTCTGGCTACAATTCAAGGCATTAGTGACATTTAATTTGGGTGACTTTGCTGGCAGAACTTGGGACTCCACTGAGGTTATCGGTTGGGTGTTCAGTTAAGGACCCCCGTCCTTGTAACTTTCCATCTTACGCGGTCTCAGATCCTGAATTTGGTGGGCACAAGATCATGTTGCAAAGATTTTTTTTGTTTGATTTTAGATCTATAATCAGTCTATCCAGACATCTGGGTGCATGACCAGAAAAAGTCTGGTAAACCAGATAGTTTTGCTAGTTTGGAAGTGGTAATGAGCACATCCATCACTATATAAATTTCATTTCAATCAGCATTTTTTTCTGCTACTGCTGATCTTCTGCTGGCCTGCTAAAAATATATGTTTTGTGTAGTTCCTTATCAAATTTATAATGTCTGTATCTTTGGCATTGTACATTGGATTCTGGGTGATGCATTCATTGGTGATTTGTTTTTTTAAAGGTAAATTGCCCATTGACGTCTGTCTTCCCAATGCCAGGTAGTTTTCCAGCAATGCTTTCAGAGCCTTATTGACTAGATTTGGAATGAGTTTTGCCTCAGTTCATCAGCCTCATATGTCTCTGTAGATTGGTTTTACAATGTGGAATGAACATGGACTTTTCAGAGTCACTCCCATGCTAGCATTACATCATCTCCTTTATCTAGCTACTTCCTATGATGATCCTTAGACTCTAGGGGCCAGCTCAAAAAGCACAGTGGCTTCCAGTTAGTTTCTAGGTGAAGATTTTACATCAAACACAATTACTTAGAGTCCAAATTGGTTTGGGACCTGGCTACTTTAGAGACAGTTTCTCTTCCCTTCAGATGCTACAGCAGTTGCAATCAGTTTGGGTGTTTGAGCTGTCAGCCACTTGTGTTAATTGGGAGGGAGTTGGTGACAGAGTTGGTGGAAGTTCCTCAACTCTCAAACTCTCTTCACCTTTAGTCCATCCAGATTTACGAGTCTTCGGGGCACACCCAGCAAAGCCTGTTTTTTCTCTCCGACTGTTTCTGATGGTCGTAGGTGTTGTAGTTATTTGTGTTATGATGCTGACTTGGCTAAAATTGTGGCCCAATGTTCTGATCCTTGTACAACACAGAGGCTGTCCTGTCCCAAAGAGCTTACAATCAAAATAGTACTCCTGAGGGAATTCTGCGCCAAAAAATTAAATATTCTGCGCACAATATTTTAAAATTCTGCATATTTTATTTGTCAAAATAACACAGTTTAACCACACAATTTTAAATTATTTGCTGACAAGTATTTTGAAATAAATTACCAAAATAATTGAAAATGGTGTGATTATATTGTTATTGTGTTTCTGGGTTATTTTGACAATTAAAAGATGCAGAACTTTGAATAATTTTAATTTTTAAAAAATTTTGGTGCAAAATTCCCTCAAGAGTACCAGTGTTCTGTGTGTGGGTGCGGGCAGCTTGGTGTGAGGTCTGGGTGCAGGGGGAGTGGGATTCTGCAGGGGAGTCCAGGTGAAGGTGATTAGGGCTCAGAGGGTGTGTGTGGGGGTTCTGGGGGCATGGGTGGAGGGAGGGGTCACTGTATAGGGAGCTGCTCCCCCTGTCTGCCCAACCCCCATGCATCCAGACCTTCCCTGCACCCAACCCCCCTCACAATGCTAACCCGCCCCCTGCAGTGCAGAGCTTCCTGCAGCCAGGGATAGTTTCTGGGACTTGATATGACCCAGCCCCAGCTGCTCTGTGCAGGGAAGGGGGAGGGAGAACTCCATCTCCATCCTTCTTTCCCCCCCCCCCCCCCCGACCCAGCTGAGACTAACGTACCTGGGTGGCCAGGGCATCCACAGACCCCCCTCCCCCAGTGATTTGCCTCTCCCCCTGGCAGTCCAAACAGATGCGTCTGAACTGCCCAACTGCCGGGAAGGGGTGAGTGAGCATTCCTGCAGCGTCTCTCCCCCCCCCCCGAAACCATTTTCTGCAAGGAAGCAAAGGGAATCTGTGGGGGGAGGGGCATTTTTCTGCTGCGCTGCAGTTGTGCAGAATTTCTCCAGGAGTAAAATAGACAAGACAAAGAGTGGGAGGGGAAACAGAGGTAAAGAGACGTGAAGCGACTTGTCCAAGGTCCATGGCAGAGTCTGGAGTGGAACCCAGGTCTCCCGATTGTCCACTGCCTTAGCCACTAGACCATGCTGCCTACCCACCTGTAACTGGAGCATGAATGGGCTGAGAATGGGTGAAATTGATAGTGGTTTGGGAATTTAGTGGATTTTGATCCGTTTACATTTTATATATTTAAAAAGAAAAAACAGCATCTCATGTACAAGTGCCTAACCTATGGGATAAGCACTTTTAATACAATAAAGAACCTAAATACCACAAAAAGGCTGTTCCATTGCTATTCTGGGGCCAGCCCAAATCAGAAAGTATTGGACAGTTTGCAAGAACCAGAACTCAAGGTTTTAGGACAAAATAGGTTCAAATAAGTTTGGATTAACTTCAAATCTGAACCAAACCTCTGAGTTTGTCCATCTCCATACCTGTTTTTTCCATTTCCTTTAGGCATATGTTCATTTGAAGGAGTTCAGTGTATTTCCATATGCCAGTTGATTTGACAGTCTGACCCAGTTCCCATAAGTATTAAGAAGGCATGATTGGAACTACTGTACCTGTTCACTCAGCTACAAGAAGATCTTGCGTATTTTACTTGTGCCAGCTGCAAAACTGCATTGTCCGTCTCAAGTCACAGAAGCAATGGCTTTTACCAAGGGCAAAAGAGCTGGTTAGGACACTAATTAAAAACAATTGTTGGAGTTGCAGGAAAAGAAACAGGAGCTGTGCAGCAAATGGGGACGTTTGGCCACTGTCAAGGAAGGAAGAGCTATATTGCTATGCATAGAAAGACCTTGAGACTTGTGAACCAAGTCAAATGATAACAAAAATATTCCCCCCAAAATATGTCATCCCTGGTGTGGCTATCGATATTGGCAGCATCTGACATTGGCATAGTCTGTATCTGATGGAGAATTGTTGAAACATCTTTGGGACAGAGTGCAGGGAGTGAATAGGTGAATCTGCACACTGACCACTTAGAAGCCAATTTGTGCCCCAGGGGGTAATGATCTAATCAGGCTGGTGGGCTGGGTGAAGTAAAAGTTCAGTTGGCCCCATCAGCCCAGGGCTGATAAAAAGAGGCAGAGGAAGGAATTGCAGGGAGAGGGGGAGAGAGGGGAACAGAGTTAGCTGGGGCTAATCACACAGAGGGCTCAGAGTAGGGAGACCTCTGCTCCCCTCAGGTCCTGGTGAGAGGGCCAAAAGCTTGCTTAACCTTGTAAATAGACTGTTGCATGGGAACTGTGGAGATATTGGTGGCGGGGACTAGAAATAGAAGGTCACGGAGTGCACACCTGGTGGAGCTTGTGTAATTTCTGCAGAGAAAAAGACGGGGTGGGGGGTGGAGCAGGCCCCTGTTACAATCTTGCACAAGAAAAACTGATTTACCAGCCTGTTCATCTGCCCTTGAAGGCAAAATAAGGATCCAACCCGTTTGATAGAGAGCTATTTTCATCTTGCTCTGAATTGTGCTTATTGTGCGCTATGCATGTTAAAAAATGATGCTGTCAGCAGACCCAGCCAGCCATTAACCTTAGCACTTCCTATTTAAATGTGGCACCTACAGTCACTTCATCCAACTGTATAAGATAGAGGCCTTAGGTCACTTGCTGATGATGGCAAAGAGATCTGACACTGAAAGGGCATGTCACCCATACACCCCCAGCTCTCTTAGGAAGAAGTACATCTGCCTATTTGTGGAGTCTAACTACTTTGGTTAGTAACTAACTACTTGTTCTTGGAGTTGAAGTGTTAGTTTCCATGATAGCAGCTTTCTTGCACAATGCAGAAAGGAAGAATGGTCTTGCAGTAAGGCACTGCAGTAGGACGTGGTGGTTATGGATTAGATTTCTGGCTTTGTCACAGATTTTCTGTCCTTTCTTGGGCAAACTCTCTACCCCAGTTACCCAGCTATAAAATGGGGACAATACTTTTATTCTCCACTCACCACATTCCCCTTTTTTTCTTGCCTGTTTCGAATGCAAGTGCTTTGGGACAGGGATTGTCTGAATGACTGTGCAGTGGGCACCAGGGGCCCCTGATATCAGGGCTCTCTAGCTGCTACTGAAATAAAAATTGTAACAGGACAAATAGATTGACATGTACTGTACCTCTCCAGACAGCATTTACATAGCCAAGTTAAATATGAAGTTTGTGGGTGTCACCAGAAATAATGCTGTTTAAGGCATTGGAAGTAGAAGGATAGGTGGATGCTTTGTCTTATGGTGTCATTTTCGGTGAGGATACTACTGGGAAAGCATAAAAACCATGTCAGCACCTATGGCTTTGAATATCTTCAGGTAGATCAGATATTTATACATACTGCTTGGCAGTTGGAGGCAACTCTGGTCCATCTCTGAACATTCCTTTGAGTTTTCCCCCCTCCTCCCCTGCCCCAGGGATCTATATGCCAGTGGTGGATTTAAGTAATTCCCTGTACAGGGAGTTTCACCTTGGAATTTGAGCCAGGTCAGAAGGGATCAGGAGTTCTCATCCAACTGGTGACGGTATTGTCTTTAAATTGCAAACACTATTAGCTCCGAGGTGGTCATTAGGTATTCTGTCCCATAGTGACCCACAGTGAAACCGAGCCTTTAAGATACCAAGCTGAAACTTGAATAGTGCACTTTGACTACATTTGTGTTTGACAGAGTTACTCATTACCCAGCAAAGTAACCATGTGTTTGCTTTTGGTGCTGGCTTGGCATCCTGCCTGGGAGAAGTGTGAGGTCAAGGGCCCAGTCTTACAAACCCTTGGATTGGCCCAATCTTGTTCTCCTGAGTAGCGCCACTGAAATCCCTGTCACCTCCCTCATCTAATTAAAATTCCTCTGAAAAATTCACCTGTCATCTTGCCTATATAAGAGAGGGACAAAAGCCAATAAAAAGTGACAATCTATTTTTTTCAGTTCATATGGAGCACCCAAGGGTGCCTAGAGCTCAGCTTAATACAACCGTGTTAATACCCGAATGTAACTGAAGTGCAGCAATTCAGTATAACCCACAACCAGCAAGCCAGGTGACTCAAAAGCTCAGAACTCCTTCCCTCACTTCATAATTACCACAGCTCCCCTCCCCCTTTACAAGAGCCTAGGAAACCAGATGAGTTTGCAGCTTGTGACTTATTATATCATGTCAACTTCCCGTGTTGGGGCAGGAACTGTATTTTCCCTATTTTTGACAGGTATTTTGTGTGCTCTAAAAATAATACTAACTATTTTATAAGGGTTTGCAGGCTTTACCCTGGCCTTTGGGATCTGGGGCATTAAGTCAAAAAGATGGAGGTTACCAGAGAATGATACTCCAAGCAACCACACGAGTCCTCTGTTGCCAGGCATCATCGCCTGATGCTAATGGCCAGTGTCAAACTGTGGTTAGCCTTGGAGGGGAGTCTGTGCTGTCTTGTGTAAGATTTTTCAGAAGCACCCAGGTTACTTAGGCATTTTTGAAAGTTCCACCTCTTGAGTACTTTGCTGTTAATCCCCCTTCCTCTTTGACAGTACTGCACCAGAGAGGAATGGCAGCCTGAAACCAGGAGGAGGTGAATTGCTCAAACCTCCATTCAGAGTTGCCATGATCCTAAAGCCTTGAAAATGGGAGAAGCCTCTCCGGCTCTTCCTCTGGGCCTGGTCGTAATGGGTGAGGGCAGCAGTCGAGCAGTGCCGGAGTGCTCCAGAACGCCGTCCCCTCACTTTTTCTAGGAGCCCAAACAGGTGGCTCTTTTCCCTCCCTGGCTGCAGATTGTCCCACGAGTTGGCAGGTGCTGGGGCCAGGCCCTGATGGGGGCTGCTCAGCAGTGGAAGCATGGAAGGAACAAGGGATGCTGCAGCTGGGACTGGGCAGGAGAGCATGGGGGCTTGAGCTGTTGGGAGCCCAGGGCAGAGCTGGAGCTAGGCAATGTCAGGAGCAGGAGCCAGCCACAGGTGGAGGGAGGTGGGGATGGGCTCTGCAGGGAATCACTCCCTGTTCCCCTGGGTCTTCCCTAGCTCCCCCACTGCCTCCATTTCCTCTCAGCCCCCCAAAGACCCCTAGCTCCCTCCCACGGCCTTCCTGTGTTCCATCACTTCTCTTTTAGGACTCCAGCACTGGTGAGGGAGAGCCCAGATCAACTTCTGGAAACTCTCGATCTTCTCCTGTGGGAATCTTCAGCAGATGGGAGTCTGGAGGGTGAAGAACTGTCTGGCTCCCCATGGGGAATTTTCTCCTCTGTCAGGAAGGATTGGGGTATAGAATGGCCAACGGTTCCCCCCTCAAACCGACTGCTCCCCTAAGGAGCCATGTAGATCCCAGGGGAACTGTAGGATGCCAGAGCCATCCCCGTGGATTGCTTGTGTCTCCATGAAGGTGCTCATACCTCCTGCTCCCCACTTCTGGCCCCCTGAAAGCTCAGTTCTGTCAGCTCCATGGTGCCAGAGCTTCTCCTAGCTGCTGCTGCTTCAGAACAACCCCCAAAAGGGAGCATGGTGGTGTAACAGCTAATACACTCTCTGTAGGAGATGATCCCGGTTTCCCTTAGGCCCATGCAGTTATTAACCCACAATGCTGTGGAAGGCTAACCAGGGAGTCCTATGCAGGACAGATGACACCTTTGGCAGGGCCTATGCAGGACAGGTGACACCTTTGCCCTTCTAATGCTGGTGACATCACTGGGAGTCATGAGTGCTCAGCACCACAGACATCGGGTCACTAAATATAGGTGTCTAAACATGGATTTAACTGCCCAACACTAAAATGGTTGGTGGTTCCAATGAAATCCTGATATTTATACTGGCTCATCTCTGTCGTTCCACTCAGAATCTCTTACATTAACTTCACTCATTGTGCGGACTCTGACCAGATGTTTAGAAGTCCTGACAGAATTGTTATTGACTGATGTAAACACTTCCTGCCAGAAAATGTCGAAGGGTTTACATTTGTCAAAGTCAATCCACCCCGCTATCTTTTCCTGGCTGGATCAGTGCCAGAGCAGTGTTTGCACTAGCAGGAACGAACAGCCAGTTTTTGGGAACTTGTAATTTATTGGTTATACTCAAATATGTTCATTTCCTCCTTTGCTGAAAATGGGCTCTTGTGAGTTATTTACACATACTACTTCTGTTGGTACCTAGAGGGGTTCAATCTATTCCTGCAATTTTCTTTTGGTGTTACAGGCAAGATCCTCAGCTGGTGTGGACTGGCAAACATTGACCTCAGCGGAGCTCTACTGATTTACATTAGCTGAGGATCTGGCCCTAGAACAGTCTATACACGCACGTCGGTTTGTGGAGGAAAAAAGATAAGGTGTCCTGAGACAGCTGATCACATTACACAAATTAGAATTGTATTGTATGCTATAAAACAAGTTCGTGACCAGGAAGAGAACCATTTAAAAGGAAAATGCTTGTTAATATCAAAGGAAAGGGGTAAAAAGAGGTTGCTAACAGGGCAATCATGTATGTGAAATTCCAAGGAATGTTTGAAAAAGAAACCTACCAATGAAGCTGATTCTAAACTTACTTGAGAACATGCAGGCAGGCAAATTAATTGCACCTGATCCTTAGCTGGTGAAAATAATCATAATTTTTTAGAGGTCAATGAGGACCCATTATTTTCGTACCTCTAGCAACGTGCCTGTTAGTGTACATTGGCATTTAGCAAATAATCACATGCTGGAGCAGGTCTGATTCTATTTTGCCTTCTAGTGGCTGCTCCACAAAGATCTATGTCCTGCAGGGTCCACTCACATGACTTGGAAGCAAAATGACTGCATGTTTCAGTAAAGGGTTTTCTTCTATATGCTAAACCTTCATTCTCTCCTTTTTCTCCACTTCAGCCTCTACCTTGCCTTTTGAAGTCTTCACTGGAAGATATATCTGGTGTCCTCTTTCCCCTTGCAATGGGAATTCAATCAGCCTCTCTTTAATTGGTAGTGAGACAGCTAGTTTTCATGATCCGATTTATAGTTCAGTAATTTGACACCAGAATCTCCAGTTAACCTGTCATGAAAGCTATAGAAGTGGTAAGTGACCATCTAACATACCACATCCTTAGAATCACATGCAAATAGCAGAAGACCCCTTGCCACTGTGTCTTTAAGGGTAGATTCTCTCCTTAGGTACTTATCACGTGTGAAAAGCACGTGAATATAGAATTCTAGCAACGCATGGTTGTGTTAGTGCCTGACCCGCCCTAGTTCCACTCTCAATAACATGGGTGCAGCCCCAGTGGCTTTAGTAGGGTTTCTTTTATTTTACAGAGTTTTCTGTGCTGCTCACCATAGTATCTGAGCCCCTCACAAAGAGCAGACAGTGCCCCATGAGGCAGAGAAGTGTCCCCATTCTACATGTGGGGAGCCAAGCCACACCTGCCCACTCGCACAGGAAGTCTGTGCCAAAGTTTGGCATTGAACACAGATCTTTTGAGTCCCAGTTCAGAGAATTAGCCACACAATTCTCTGCCTTCTCTCACTTGAGTAAGTGAGAGCAGAATTTGACCCCCAATGACAAGATTTTCAAAGTAGCACAGCACGTTGGGTGCTGAGGTTTCTTGAGACTCTCACCCTTTGTGTGTGCAGAAGGTGATGGGAAACATGAGGAAAGTTATATTTACTCTGGTTCTATTACTTACCAGAGGCCTGGGAAATAGTCACATTTATTTAGCTCTTCCTATGCTTTTGTGGAAAAAACCCGTTATTGGCTGTGATAAGTTACTATCTTACATGAATAAAGTAAGCTTTTCCTCTGGTGCTAACGGCAACCGTTTTCAAGAGAATGCAGCTAGACCATGAGTAGAAATTAGAGAAATGCCACTAGCAGACTCTATCTTCTCTGACATAAGTAATTATCTACCACTACCTTCTTTTCAGAAAGAACAGCATTTATCATCTTCCCACCAGGGGCGGCACAATGCAGCTCATGCATAGTGCCAAGTCACCTAGTGTAACCTTCTGTTCCACAATGCAAAGAATGCTACTGCCATAGACTGCTTCTAGTTTAAGAATATTTTTGTCACTAGGCGTTGCTATATTGTGGGTAGCAAAATACACTGATTTTATACAGGCCAGATTTTTGTATCTAGGAGGAGTATAGGTTGGTAACTCTGTAGTCAATAAAAGAATAAAGTGATCCTGAATAATTGATACTGTAAAATCTGGGCAGTGCAATAGCCAACATGTATATATCCCCAAAGGGTCGCAAATATATTTCACTTGACCTTTGAAGTGCAGCAGTCTGTTGATGGGCGCAGTAGCTGCTTAGCTTTGCACGGCCACATAGAACAGTTTAGCATAGGCTGTAATTAAGGCATAATCCCAGGCTTTGCAAATTAATCCTGAATTATTTGTCTTTGTCAGTGTCCAGGACTTTGGACAGCAGGAGGTGGCTGTCACCCTGCTGTGCCCAGAGCATAGCAATGCACCTCCTGGATACTTAAGGAAACAACTCTTGTTCCCAGCCACCTGTCCCCATGCACCTGCCCATGACTGCTAGAGAACTGAGAGCACCATTCTGTTTCCCCTGCATCCTTATTAGAAGGGAGGAAGCCAGTGACAGGGTCTCTCTCTGTACTTTTCTGCATCTGTGGAGGGAAACCCGCAGAGGGAGAGATCTTGTACAAGGGAGGCTGGCTTGAGCAATACTTCTCTCATCAGATACCAGTGCTGCTCCACAGAGACCTGTGAAATCCCCATACAAGCAGCAGCTGTTCCTGCTGCTCCCACTTCAGAATCATTGAGTGCTGAGTGCTCATCAGCCTGCATAGAAGGAGGGCTTAGCTCACCCAAGCCCAAGAAAGGCTGAGGAGGGGAAGTCCTTCCCTTATTTTAATCCCTGGTTGTCTTTTTAATCTGTTTTCCAGCTCTCGAGGCCAGTAGTATAAACCTCCTGGTATATGTAAACTTGTACAGTGGGGATTGTATCTCTGCAGTCCTCTCCATGCAGAACTTCTCATTAGACTCCATAGAATCATTCAGGTATGCCACTACTCCCCTTCCTGTGCAGCTCCCACTATCCCATTGATTTGTCATTCCACCTTATTTCAGAAATGCCTCTTCTATGTCTAGGTCCTCTTCCATTGTCAGCAGTTTTAATTCACCTGCATTTGCCTTTAAGCTTTACACATTGTGATTCACAATATAACTCCTTTATCCTGTCAATGCTATTTTTCTGGAATATACCTCTGATCTTATCCTGTCATTCTATTTCAGCAGTGATTTCTATCCTATCCTTCAATACTTGTTTCAGACTAACTATGACATCTGCTAATGAAGTTAGCAATGCAATGTTTGACTTGGACACTCCTCAGAACCTGTTGCTTTCCTCCAACTCCTAATTTAAATAATCTCCTAAACCATGTTAATTTTCTGTGACAGCAATCTGGTTTCATCCCTTCCTCCAAAAATTTTCCAGTGTATAAATGTAAATCCTTGCTCTTTGCATCATCCTCAATATATCATACATTGGGACTCCCATCATGAGAATAGGGTCCCAACTGGTTGATCAGTTGATCCTACTCTGAAGTAGACCTGCTCCTCATTGCCTCTATATACGGTTTCCTTAATGCCATCTCTGGTCTTCCCGTTCAGCAACTCTGGAGTCAAGATGCTGTATTTGGCACTGAATGCCATGAGTTGCAAACAGGCACCACTTTGCCTGAAGGCAATTATTAATTCCTTGTTATTAGCCTTGTGACAGTGATCAAATGCCCCAATCAGGATCAAAACCACATTGTGCCTTGCAGAATGACACAGAAGTCAATCCGTGAAGTAGCTTTAAATTCTGTGCTTTGTGTAGTATATTGGGTAGCCTGCATGCTGTCTCCTAGCTCTTGCTGTTCGTCTGTACCTTCATTGATTGGCTTGTTTAGCCTAACCAAAAGAAGGCTATGGGGAGATATGATTGTTCTCTACAAATATATCGGAGGAATAAATACCAGAGAGGGAGAGTTATTATTTAAGCTCAGTACCAATGTGGACACAAGAACAAATGGATATAAACTGGCCATCAGGAAGTTTAGATTTGAAATTAGATGAAGGTTTCTAATCATCAGAGGAGTGAAGTCCTGAACAGCCTTCCAAGGGGAGTAGTGGGGGCAAAAGACATATCTGGCTTCAAGACTAAGCTTGATAAGCTTATGGAGGGGATGGTATAATGGGATAGCCTAATTTTGGCAATTAATTGGTCTTTGACTACTAGCGGTAAATATGCCCAATGGCTTGTGATGGGATGTTAGATGGGGTGGGATCTGAGTTACTACAGATAATTCTTTCCTGGGTGTCTGGCTGGTGAGTCTTGCCCACATGCTCAGGGTTTAGCTGATTGCCATATTTGGGGTCGGGAAGGAATTTTCCTCCAGGGCAGATTGGCAGAGGCCCTGAGGGTTTTCATCTTCCTCTGTAGCGTGGGGCACGGGTCACTTGCTGGAAGATTCTCTGCATCTTGAAGTCTTTAAACCATGATTTGAGGACTTCAATGGCTCTGACACAGGTGGGTGCCGCTCTCTGGCCACCCAGATCTTTGGACAGTGCCCCTGCCAGCAGCAGTGCAGAAGTGAGGGTGGCAATCCCACGACCTCCCACCACCCCCTTTTGGGTCTGGACCCCCATGGTTACAACACTGTGAAATTTCAGATGTAAACATGGGAAACCAAGACACCGACTATTTATAAAATCCTATGACTGTGAAATTGACCGGTTTGGTCAATTTGGTAGGGCCCTATTTATGGCCCTTTAAAGTTGTAAACAATACTAAGAAAATAGTTTTTTCAACTTGTTCAATGTAAATCCTCTTTGCAAGTTAGTATCTCCTTTGAGGTTTCCCCCTCTACTGCTATTTATTCCAGCTAGAGCAACAAAGACACAAATTACATTTACACCTGTGGTGCACTTGGCAGCTGGAGGAGCAAAGCTTGAATTATGTTTCAATAAGTATATCTATGGTTCAGTATTAGATTATAGCTTTACCTGACAAAGTACTGTAAGCCTGAGTGTGACAAATTGGGAAGCAGTGTTTTTTAAGGTGTGATTTTTTTATTAGCCAAAATTAAAGTGAGCTACTCAGGACAAGGCCTGATTTTTTTTTCTGTTTGGAAAGCACCCATCACATTGGGGCTACTACCAGATGTAAATAGCATAGTAATAATAACATAAAGCAATAACATGCTTCCCATGCAAAGGAGCCAGCAGATTAACTGTACACCAATGCAGAAGTGATTACAGAAAAATCTGTGCGTACCAACATTGCTAGATTCCATGTATGTAGAATGTAAGTGCACTGTATCAAAGAGTTGTGGGAAGGATACAATTATACAGCACAATGGAAGTGACAGCGAGGAAGGAAAGTTTAGCATTCTATTCATGTTCAGGGCCCCGCTCTGGCATGTTTATATGGCAACAACTGGTAATCTAAAGGCCACCAGTTACACACTGACTTTCAGAAGAATAGCAAAGAATGTAATTATGATAAGATCGAGCACTAAGGGGTTCAGATGGAAAAACAAGGATCAGTTGTCCAGTTTCCTACCCAAGACCAGCTCTAGTTGAAGGAGATCTAGACCAACTGATTTGAGCAGACCATGCCCTGGTATTGGTGACAATTGGATTAAATAGGCGGAGCATGCAAAAGAGGTGGAAAATAAGTACTGGCCCTATGAAAGATGAAATTAATCTTCAACTCCCTTGAAGGAGACGATTAAGAAGTGTTTTGAGAACAATATGATGGGGAAGCCACAAATATATGGGAAGCTTATAAAGCAATAATGAGGATGATTATTAAAATGACCTCAGGGATTAAAAAACAAAGATGCCAAGAGAGACACTCCAGGCATGCATTCAGAATTTGCTAAAACAACATTAAAACAGACTTCATCCTACCTCCTTTTGCCCCAAACAATTTGCAACTACCTGAGGCCAATTAAATGTGATTTTTATCATGAAAATGGAAAGAGTCCTCCACTGGCTTAAACTACAGTTTCACAAGAGAAGAAACGAGGCCCTTGAATTATTGACAGACTCACAATAAAAGACAGGGAAGCCGCTCTGGCAAGCAGGGAGAGAAGAGGAATGGTTTAATCCCAAACAAAAGAAGTTTACAAAACAGATGAAGACTTTTATGCCCATTCTTTACAGTACCTTCTTCTCCTTCTCCACCTTATCTCTGGGTAAACTCAGCCACGAACACATTCAACTACCATCCCTTTGCAGCAATGTAGATCTGCCACTCTACTCCAGACCTTTTGTGCAAACTAAAGTTTCAGCCTGTCTCTGACAGCTCCTTGTGGATGTCTAACCACCAGCTCAAGCTGAACATGGCTAAAACAGAGCTCCTAATCTTTCCCCATCAAGCCCTCTCCTCTGTCTCCCTTCTTGATTGCTGTGGACAACACCACCATCCTGTCTGTCACTCAACCCCATAACCTGGGCGTCATCTTCAATTTGGACCTATCTCAGTCCTCACATCCAGGCTATGTCTAAATCTTGCCAATTAATTCTGCATATTATCCCTCAGATATGGCCTTTCCTCTTCATCCACACAATTAAAACTCTTCTCCAGGCTCATCACCTAGCATCTTCATTACCGCATCCTTCTGTCTGGCCTCGACCAATGCAATCTTGCCCCACACATATCGATTCTGAATGCAGCTGCAAAGATAATTTTATAACCAGTCGCTCTGACCATGTCACTCTCTTTTTATCCCACTGTTGGCTCCCTCTTTATTGTATCAAACATAAGCTACTTATCTTCACTTTCAAGCCCCATCACAGCCTATCCCCATCCTACCTATCATCGCTCTCCATATTGAGAGATCGACTCCCACCTCTGTTCAGCCCATGAGGCCAGCTTCCATTGCCCACTTGTTAAATTTTCCAAAAAGCGCGTATGTGCTTTCTCCTGTGCTGCCCCTCATGCTTGGGAGGAGCTCTCTGTAAACACCCACAAAGTGACCTCATTGGCCACCTTCAGATCCCTACTTAAAATTCTCCTTTTCCTTGTTGCCTTCAAAAAACTTGATAATGGTTGGGCTGCTGGTGTGCTGAGACCACAGCCTGTCATGCTGTCCAATAGTGTCTTGTCGTTTCCTTGCACTTCCCTGTCTGTATCCATCTGTTGTCTCTAAAATGTAGATTGTAAGCTCTTTGGGGCAGGATGCTCTTTTGTGTTTGTACAGCGCCTAGCATAATGGGGCTCCTGGATATTACAATAATATAAATAATAATAGTGCAGCAATTCTTAAACTTTAAGACCCAGCATACCCCATCTAAGTCTTAAAAGCACTTCTCATGCTGCCTTCATAATTGTAATCAGAGTAACTGTAGTAGATTCTTAGCCAGATGATATACATTGAATCCTCTCCCCATCAGTGGTACACATACCACAGTCTGAAAACCATTACACTAGTGAAAACTTGCTGCTTAGGTACAAAATGAAAGGACAGCAATAAAGACACCAGCCAGGTTAATGCGCAAGAGGCAAAACAAGATGTTCTGACACGGAGGGCTTGTCTACACAAACATTTAAATGGTGGCAAGATGGTGGGTAACTTTTGAGATTGAAGTCGCTGCTAAAACAAAACCAGAAAAAGCTTTAGATATTTTTGTAAGAATTTGCCTCTATTTACTAGCTAATTATAGAACTGGTCACAGTTTGTGTTTTGTTATTTTTGCAAAAATCTAACAAGAAACAACAATACTCCTTTTTAAGTCACTTCCGTTGTATTAATCATTAACATGTACCTAATGCAGTGACAAACATGTCTAGCTGCACCCCAGCAATGAAAGAACATCCAGACTAACAGTGATAGTACAAAGCGACAAAGAGTCCTGTGGCACCTTATAGACTAACAGACGTATTGGAGCATAAGCTTTCATGGGTGAATACCCACTTTGTCGGATGCGTACAGACACATTTAACGCACAGGATCAAGCCCCTTCTCCAAGGACACTTTCTTTTGCAACTGCCTCTAAAGTTGTCTTTTTACTTGGGTTTTCCCCCCAGCATGCCTTTCCTGGGGAGCCTTTAAATCTGGAAGAGTGAAACAGCTGCAGCCTTACTGGGACCATGTTGGAACTGGTTGCTGTATTTTCTTCTAATGGGTAAGTGGTTCTTCCTTTTATGTTTTGTTCTTTTTTAAAATTTGAGGCAATAGTACATTCTTATAGCTTTCAATCTGATGGGCTAGGAAAAGCATTAGGGTCCAGATCCTCAAAGGTGCTTAACCTCCATTGATATCAACGAGAGTTTGGCAACAAAATATTTTTGAGGCTGTGGGCCTAGATATTTATGCATATGTATCACTCAACTAGAAATCCCATTTGATGCTAGCTATAGAAGTAGCTGAAGAAAAACGTAATCGACAAAAACTAATCATAGAACTGGAAGGGACCTCGAGAGGTCATCTAGTCCAATCCCCTGTACTCAAGGCAGATCTAAGTATTATGTAGACCATCCCTGATAGGTGTGAGTCCAACCTGCTCTTAAAAATCCCCAATGATGGAGATTCCACAACCTCCCTAGGCAATTTATTCCAGTGCTTAAAAACTGTGACAGTTAGGAAGTTTTTCCTAATGTCCAACCTAAACCGCCCTTGCTGCAATTTAAGCCCATTGCTTCTTATTCTATCCTCAGAGGTTAAGAAGAACAATTTTTCTCCCTCCTCCTTGAAACAACTTTTTATGTACTTGAAAACTGTTATGTCCCCTCTCAGTCTTCTCTTCTCCAGACTAAACAAACTCAATTTTTTCAATCTTCCCTCATAGGTCATGTTTTCTAGACCTTTAATCATTTTTGTTGCTCTTCTCTGGACTTTTTCCAATTTGTCCACATCTTTCCTGAAATGTGACACCCAAAGCTGAACACAATATTCCAGTTGAGGCCTACTCAGTGTGGAGTAGAGCGGAAGAATTACTTCCCATGTCTTGCTTACAATACTCCTGCTAATACATCCCAGAATGATATTTGCTTTTTTGCAACAGCGTTACACTGTTGACTCATATTTAGCTTGTGAGCCACTATGACCCCCAGATCCCTTTCCGCAGTACTCCTTCCTAGGCAGTCATTTCCCATTTTATATGTGTGCAACTGATTGTTCCTTCCTAAGTGAAGTACTTTGCATTTGTCCTTATTGAATTTCAACCTATTTACTTCAGACCATTTCTCTAGTTTGTCCAGATCATTTTGAATTTTAATTTTATCCTCCAAAGCACTTGCAACCCCTTCCAGCTTGGTATTGTGTGCAAATTTTATAAGTGTACTCTCTATGCCATTATCTAAATAATTGATGAAGATATTGAATGGAACCGGACCCAGAACCGATCCCTGTGGGACCCCACTCGTTATGCCCTTCCAGCATGACTGTGAACCACTGCTAACTACTCTCTGGGAATGATTTTCCAACCTGTTATGCACCCACCTTAAAGTAGCTCCATCTAGATTGTATTTCCCTAGTTTGTTTATGAGAAGGTCCTGCGAGACAGTATCAAAAGCCTTACTAAAGTCAAGATATATCACATCTACCACTTCCCCCCATCCAAAAGTCTTGTTACCCTGTCAAAGAAAGCTATCAGGTTGGTTTGACACAATTTGTTCTTGACAAATCCATGCTGATGGTTATTTATCACCTTATTATCTTCTAGATGTTTGCAAATTGATTGCTTAATTATTTGCTCCATTATCTTTCCGGATACAGAAGTTAAGCTGACTGGTCTGTAATTCCCCGGGTTGTCCTTATTTCCCTTTTTATAGATGGGTACTATATTTGCCCTTTTCCAGTCTTCTGGAATGTCTCCCGTCTTCCATGACTTTTCAAAGATAATTGCTAATGGCTCAGATATCTCCGCAGTCAGCTCCTTGAGTATTCTAGGATGCATTTAATCAGGCCCTGGTGATATGAAGACATCTAACTTGTCTAGGTAATTTTTGACTTGTTCTTTCCCTATTTTAGATTCTGATCCTACCTCATTTTCAATGACATTCACTATGTTAGATGTCCAATCGCCACCAACCTTTTTGGTGAAAACCGAAACAAAGAGGTCATTAAGCACCTCTGTCATTTCCACATTTTCTGTTATTGTCTTTCCCCCCTCATTGAGTAATGGGCCTACTGTGTCCTTGGTCTTCCTCTTGTTTCTAATGTATTTGTAGAATGTTTTCTTGTTTCCTTTTATGTCCCTAGCTAGTTTGATCTCGTTTTGTGTCTTGGCTTTTCTAATTTTGTCCCTACATACTTGTGTTATTTGTTTATATTCATCCTTTGTAATTTGACTGAGTTTCTGCTTTTTGTAGGACTCTTTTTTGAGTTTTAGCTCATTGAAGATCTCCCGGTTAAGCCAGGGTGTTCTCTTGCCATACTTCCTATCTTTCCTACGCAGTGGGAGAGTTTGCTCTTGTGCCCTTAATAATGTCTCATTGAAAAACTGCCAACTGTCTTCAATTGTTTTTCCCCTTAGACTTGCTTCCCATGGGATTTTACCTACCAACTCCCCGAGTTTGCTAAAGTCTGCCTTCTTGAAATCCATTGTCTTTATTGTGCTGTTCTCCCTCCTACCATTCCTTAGAATCATGAACTCTACCATTTCATGATCACTTTCACCCAAGTTGCCTTCCACTTTCAAATTCTCAACCAGTTTCTCCCTATTGGTCAAAATCAAATCTAGAACAGCCTGCCCCCAGTAGCTTTCTCCACCTTCAGAAATAAAAAATTGTCTCCAATACATTCCAAGAACTTGTTGGATAATCTGTGCCCTGCTGTGTTATTTTCCCAACAGATGTCTGGGTAGTTGAAGTCCCCCATCACCACCAAGTCCTATGCTTTGGTTGATTTTGTTAGTTGTTTTTAAAAAAAAGCCTCATCCACCTCTTCTTAATCTTCTCTGAGGCAGGTAGAACTCTCATAAGTAAAACAATCATGTTATAAAAATCTAATTTTTCTTTTTGGTTTCATAACCTTCACCCTAGATTCCCAAGGAAAGTATTGGAGCTCATCAGATTTATGTTTTATAGTTGATGTGGCTTACAGACTGCCCAAAGTAAACAAAAGGACTTTGCATAGGCCTGCATTGCAAGGTGGTCTGGTAACTTCTACTGCAGTTAAGGCTATGTCTACACTACCACGGTAAGTCGACCTAAGATACGCAATTCCAGCTACGTGAATAACATAGCTGGAGTCGACATAGCTTAGGTGGGCTCATCATGGGGTCCAGTGGCGGCAGAGCTCCGGAAGTGATTTAAAGGGCCTGGGGCTCCCCGCAGTGTCAGGAGCACCGGGCCCTTTAAATCCCCGCCCGAGCCCGCCTGCTGGAGCCCCGGGAGCGGGGCTCCGGCGGGGATTTAAAGGGCCCGGGGCTCCCTGCAGCGGCCGGTGCCCCGGGCCCTTTAAATCACTGCTGGAGCCCTGCTGCCACTACCCCAGCCCTAGCCCGAGCCCTGCTGCCTTGGGGCAGCAGCGGCAGGGCTCCGGCAGTGATTCAAAGGGCCCAGAGCTCAGCAGCGGCCGGAGCCACGGGCCCTTTAATTTGTCCCTGAGCCCCGGGGCTTCCAGCCGCCTCTGCAGCTGGTAGCTCCAGGGTGATTTAAAGGCCCTGGGGCTCCCAGCCACAGCTGGAGCCTCAGGGCCTTTAAATCTTGAAAGGCCCCACCTCTTCCCATTGAGGCCACGCCCGCTCAGGACTCCAGCTTACTGGTAAGTCCTTTAAGTTACTTTCACCTCTGACTGAATGTTTGAAGTTTGAACCTTAACTCAATCCAGAAAGCGTTAAATGGAAAACACTGTTAGGAGGTATACATTTTGCAAGGCCAACCCACTGGTGAAGGGCATGATGGTGTAATGAACTCTGTGCTGTGCTCAAAGGTCCACTAGCATGGAGCTCATTGAAGGACTGGGTCTGAAAATAACAGGAAGGATGGTGCAGTGGTTTGGGCAGTAGCATGGGAATTTCCCCACTCCACTAGACTTTCTGTGCGACCTTGGGCAAATCCCTCAGTCTCGCGGAACTTTGGCTTCCCATCTGTGAAATGGGATAATAGCACTGCCCTACCTCAGAGGAGGGTTGTGAGGATAAATATGGCAGACTGTGAAGAGCTCAGATACTACAATGATGGGTGCCATAGAAATACCTGTGGCAGAGAGATGAAATAATTAAACCACCAGGTATCAAAACATTACAGATATGATGTAAATGAATGACAAGAAAAACAGCTTCTTCCATATTCCAGAATATATTCCTTAATTTATGTGAAATTTGCACAGAAGTGTTTACATTGGATTAGTGAACAAACATAGAGCAACTATAGAAGAGTCCAGCAGATCAATACAAATTACTTGTCTTTTTATGAAACAGACACAGTTTAAACCCCAGGAATTAACAGATAACATAGTTAAACATATATACAAAGAAAAGAGAGATTTAATCTCACAACCCATTGTAACAAAAGGATTTCTTGCTAGCTCAGCTTGTTTTAAATAAATCTCACTTTGCTGCCTTTTCTCAAGTAAGCAAGCTTGTGGTCTTTGGACTAAATCAAACCTATCGTAAGCAGCTGCAAGTCCAGTAGCTTTAATGGAGATATGTCGTCTTATACCAGAAATGAATTTATTATTTATTTGTATTATAGCAGGTTAAAGCCTCCAACCAAAATTAGGGCCCTGTTTTGCTAGGCACTGTACATACACAATGTATGTAAGAGAGGCAGTTTCTGTCTGAAGAGTATACAATCTAAATAGACAAGACAAAAGGTGAGAGGGGAAACCGAGGCACACATCTGTGTTCCTGCAATCTGCCCTATGGGGGTTTACACTTTGTCTGCTTGGAAGTTTCAATGGCACAGCATGTGTCTGCCTACTCGGTAAGTGGTTATTCCCACAGGGCGCAGGCTATAGCTGTCATCTTTGATCCCTACTGACTTCCAGGGCATTTTTAGATGTGAGTTTTTAAGTCTACCCAGTCATAAATGGCTTTGGTATCTGGAGAGAGACTGCTTGTGTGATATTTTGGTGGTGAAGCAAGCAGCCCTCCAGTTTAAATAATAGAATGCTAGAGGTAGGGCTCTTTCAATGAGCAGAACTTGACTCTGAAACAGCTTTCTCCAGTATGGCCACCAATAAGGGTAGCAGAACTTGCTGAGCTTCAGATCAAATTACCAGGCTTATATATTTGTCCAGGCTTTGTCTGGGGGCAAAGGTGGGGTACTGAGCAGATGGAAATGGGTGATGCGGAGAGTCTTCGAACCTCTTCCTACAAACAGTTAAGCATATGTTTAATTTTATTCACACAAACTGTCCCATTGTCTGTGTTAAATGGGACTGCTCACACCAGCAAAGTTATGCATGGTTTCCAGGATCAGGGACTTAGTCTAGGTGGTATTCAGGGAGGCTTTTAGTTCTGGACACTGGTCCAATGTGTATGTTGTATGGATTTTATTTATACATGTGCCCAGGTATGGATGTTAGGTAACGCTGAATAAATATATAAGAGTTTAGACTGGTGAGCATGATAGAAACTCCGTTCAGAACTTAAAACTATAACCTTGAAGAAGCCATGATTTTAGGCACATGAGGCATTTTGATTAGCTAAGACTTACATTTCTTTCATCAGCAGATGTTACTTGCTATAGAAAACTGTGCTGAATTATGTACATTGTTTGTGTGATGGGAGATAACTGCTATCTACATGGGGCTGACGTGGCAGCATTTAGTTCCCTTCTCAAAGGAGCTTGAAAGCGTGGTTCCAAAGCAGAGAGTCTAAGGAGTGGCTAATTTGCTAAATTGGTTTCTTTTATCAGTGATCCTTTTCTGATATTCCACCAGGATCTAATATCAACAAGGGAAATCCACAGCTCATCAGTGGGAGTGTGTTGCAGATTTAGGGAGTCTTTTGATTTTACTTTAATGTCTGGTGGATTTGGTTAAAATTTTGGTTAAGATTCTTTCCTCATCTTCCTGGCTGTGAAGAGTCTCTTCACTTTGTAATTGAAGTGCATTGCTGACCTATTCAGCCACAGAGATGGTAATCCACGCTCCTGAAAAGATATATGAAGTACAATAAGTTGTGATTCTACTCATATTACAAACCCAGATAGGAATTTGGCTTTTAATTATTAGAATCATACCGAGAATCCCCAGTTAAGATCAGGATCCCATTGAGATAAGCAACTGTACAGATGTAAGAGACGGTTTCTGCCTTGAACAGTTTATACTTTAAATAGACCAGAAAAAGTGTAGAAGAAATGCAGTTTTATTATCCCCATTTTGCAGATGGAGAACTGACTAATTTTAAAAAGAAACACGAGAGAAGAGATTTTAGTCTGCTTTTTCTTTCTGAATTTAAATATTGCTCAGTAGGACTGAAAGTCAAACCACAAGATCATTGTAGCAGTGCATGAGAGATGGAAATGAAACAGAATATGAAGCTGACCAATCTATTATTATTACTATTACAGTAATGTTACGGTAACACTTAAACATGAAAGCTAGTCTACAGGGATAAGGGATTAGCTGAGAATAATGGCACAGAGTGGGCCAGATCCTTGTCTCCCCCACTATGCCCACACCCCACTCCTGCAGCACGAGTTGACAAAGCAACCGGGGATTCCTTCAGCATGTGGGAAACCCCAGCCGATGCAGAGTGGGGTGTGCTGGTTCTACCCAGTCCCCTACAGGTACAGGAGGTGCAGTGGGAAGGGGCATGCCTGGAATGTTCTGGGCTCTGGAGATCCTTAGTTGCCTGGTCAGCCCCTTGCGAGCAGTTGACAGTCAATGTAAGTTGGAGACACTGTTCTAACGTATGCTGGGGAGTGAACTGACCCTGGCTGTTCTCAGGATGTGAGAAGCACTAAGGTGTCTGTAAGAAACCTTTGCTCACAAACTTTGGGTCCTGCACTTTGCACACACACAGAACAACTGGACCTCATCTCCACCTTCTTACTTCCTTTTCCTTATCTGATGCAATTCCCCATGCCAGCCATTAGGTGTCACCAGCAGTCATAGTAACACTACATGCCATGAACATCTGTATTTTAGAGGCTTACATGGACAAAACTTGAGATGTTCATCCATCACTTGTTTGTTTGCCGCTGCCTTCTTAACTGCAGGAGGGCAGCGTCTGTGAACCTGCTTATTTTCTATCTGCTCCAAGACCCCCAATAAATGTGCTGTTACTCCCTAGAAGGGTTTGCACCTGTTAATCTCAGAATGAGCAGTTCTCACAGCCTTCCTCATATGGACAGGCAGCAGAAAATAGGCTCGGGGTTCTGCTGATATGGGTAGGAAATGCAGACATGGCAGGAGCTGGGGACAGCAGAAATCCTACTTGGTAGGAAGTAGCAGAAAAGAGCTAATGCTAACCAAAGGCTATAATTATAATGGGGCAGGGACACTAGCAAAGTAGCCGTAACTTCGGAGAGGGTGAATTATTGCATGTGCTGATTTATCCTCAAGGACTGCATCCATCCCTGTGTTGCTATACATTATACACCCTTAAAAAACGTTTCAGAGGTGATAACCATGCAAATTCCGTTTAACCCGTTCACTCACTCACTCATTCAGCAAAGAATGTTGGTTTGCTTCTTTCTGTACCACCAGCACCGCTATCTCCTAATTCTTAAGCAGTGGAAACCCTTCACATCAGAGGCAATCCTGGAGCAATTAAAGTCAATGGCAAAACTTCCATTGACTGCAATGAGGTCACATCTGGTGTCTTTGTACGTATGTCTTTCTCCTTCTCTGTTTTATCCTGCTTTTGGGTCATCACTACTGCACTGCATATCTCTTGTCCATCAGAGGCAATTTTGAGGCTCTCAGCCTTGTACTAGGTAAGCCATTTGTTCTGAGGTACAGTCTCAGACAATACTTAACAATACCACTTGTGATGTGTGAAAATGGATTTTCACTTAAATTACAAAGATATAATTACACTGCTGCTGTAAAAATGCTAATTGGTTAGTGAAATATCCCATTTTCCCTGGAGCTGAAAATACTGACATGATAATTTCACATTTGTTTCAGAGATGTTCTGCAGGCGAATAACTTACAGCTAACCCCCTCCAACATACAATGCAGAAATGCAGCAATTGGAATTCCTGACCTTTCACTCCCCAATCAAAATAGGTACAATTACATCAATTACCATTTTAAAATGGTGCTAAGTTGCCAGACCTGCCGACTGATACAAACATGAGTTGGCAGGAGCCAATTAAAGCAATTGTCTAATTAGAAATGCATCTGTTATTGCTGTCAGTAATTGTATGCTTGGAACTGTATGTGTTGATGTGAGTTCATTTAAATTTATTGAAATAATAATTCTGATTATATCATTTATTTAGCCTTGTGGAATTTGCTTGCATTTTCAAGGCCCTGCCATTCTAACTATAAACAATTAAACATTAAATAGAAACTGGTGAGATTGGTAGGCTAAAGAACAGGGCCGGCTGCAGGCACCAGCCGAGCAAGCTCCTGCTTGGGGCGGCAGATTCTACAGGGCGGCATTCCGCCCAATCCTAGGGCGGCACGCCCACTTTTTTTTTGTTTTTTTTTGTTTGCCGATCCGGCCACCTGTAGGGGGCGGCGGCGCGGAGGAGGGGAGCGCCTTGCTGGGAGCGGTCTGCGTGCTCCGTCTGCCCCAGCCAGTGCCGGGTCTGTAGCAAGCCCAGCAGGGCAGCCCGCATCCTTCCCTCCCCGCCGACTGGAGCGGCGCGGAGCCCTCCCGGCAGGCGGCGCGGCGGTCGGGCCCGCGTGGCAAGTGCCCCGCTGAAGCCCTGGCCGCCCCTCTTCTCTCTCTCCCCCCACTCCCTCCCCCTCACTGCCGCTAGCCGGGGCACGTCTGCAGCGCAGGGAGTCCCCCTGCACCCTGGCTCCAGCCGCCCTGCAGGTTTTTTTTTTTTCGTGCTTTGTCGTTCTGGCCGCCCCGATTTTTTTTTTTTTTGGTGCTTGGGGAGGCAAAAAAGCCAGAGCCGGCCCTGTTAAAGAACTCACTGCCAGTGTGTGTTTGGGTTGCAGGTGATACATGAGCATGCTGTTTCCCATCTTGGTTTGCTCCTCTCTTGTTAGCAGGCAATACGTAGACATGTATCAAAATGATACACTGAGAATTCTGAGAATTTAAAATTGTGGTGTTGTACTACTAATTATGTGGTATGGTACCAAGAGCCTTGTATGTAGAGACTTTTTATTGTTTAAAGTTAAATAACCCCTGCCCCCAACTCCCATTCAAGTCAATGGAAAGACTTCCTTTGACTTCAGTGGAAGTGAAAGTGATCTGAAATTCTGGTCACAAGAATGCCACAGACATGCATAATGCAGGAGGAAGATGGTCTTGTGCTTAAGGGAATGGTCTGGGATTCAGAAAATCTGTCTGTTATCTCTTTGCATTCCAGTAAGTTAGGTTCCTCCATCTCCTGGCAGGGCCAGCTCTACTGTTTTTACCGCCCCAAGCAGCGTGCCGAATTGCCGCCGCGGACGGCGGGGGCAGTCTGTGTGCCGTTAGGGTAGCAGGCGCGTTTCTGCGGCAGCGGCAATTTGGTGGCAGCTTCTGTCTTCAGCCGGAAGACAGAAGCCACCGAATTGCCGCCGCGGGCAGCTGAACATAGAAGCTGCGGCCGAATTGCTGCCGCTGCGGAAACGCGTGTGCCACCCTAACGGCACACGGACTGCCCCCGCCGTCCGCGGCGGCAATTCGGCGTGCTGCTCGGGGCGGCAAAAACACACGGGCTGCCGCCCCTTGCAGATTGCCGCCCCAAGCACCTGCTTGGAATGCTGGTGCCTGGAGCCGGCCCTGTCTCCTGGGCACTAGCAATCTGAGCTTTGTGAGCACAGAACAGACAGTCTCTCTGCAGTCACTTTATGTACCCAGTGCTGTAGCAGCAATTGCAGGGAAAGGGCTGCTCAGCTCTTGCAGAACTTGGGCTGGAGCATGCTTAACGCAGGTGGGCTCTCCTGGTAATTTAGCTGCCAAAACCAAACAAGTCTCTACTGGGCATGTGCAAACTGCAGTTTCACAGAAGCTTATAATGCTGCATATTTGGACAGATTTTCATGGGGCAGAAAAAAGCATAGCCCTGACACTAGGGCATCCTAATGCCAAATTTCAAGTCCCAGCTCTAAAACTTGGGGGTACTAGAGCTTCTGAATGAAGCAGTTGTAAGAATTTTTTAACTTGGGCAAAATAATGTATTTTTCTCTGACATCATTCTAAGAAACAGCGGATCTGTTTTTATTGAAATGTTTGAAAAAAATCAGCCTAAGGCAGACACATGGCATGGGAAATTTCAGTCCAAATGGTTGAAATTTGGCAAAGTTATAAGCAACTGAAAACAGGGTCTTATAATGGAAAGTGTTAAGTAACCTTTATAGGCGGCACAACCATCTATATTGTATTATTGCGGGGGGGGGGGGGGGTGGAGACTTTCAATGGCACAAAGGGGATTTAGGTGTCTAACTGCTTTGGATGTGAAATGAAACTCTACCAAGCTACCTCCCAGACTTTTTTAAATATGAGTTGGATGTCTGCTGTGCTTTTGAACATAGCTCCCAATATATGGCTAGTATCAGGGGAGATCAAGAGTCAGGCTGCTAAAGAGTTATCTTCTAGTGAGTATCTGTCATTTTGTCTGACATTTTGGTCCTTTACAAGACATAGAAATTGATATATGCACAGGGTCTATGACCATCTCCTGGCAAATTTCCCCAAATAAGCCTAAATATACATTTTGAAGGACAAACAAATGTGCACACAAAATATGCAATTATGAATGTGTAACCCACTGGTCAGTGTGTGGTGTTGCCCTCCTGCCTGAACCACAGGCTGTGCATTGCTGAACAGCTGAAGCAGTAGATACTCATGGTTTTGACTATGAGGTCCTTGGTTAATTCCCTGGTGTATTGACCAAGATTGCAGTGATCACATATACAATTCTTTGTTTGAGTCCATGTGCCTATTTTGCATGAGCTACTGAGAATCCTCTCTTGGAAAATGTGTTCTTACGTCTTCCTGTTCCGGTGCCCCTGTCTCAGCCTCTAGGACTAGGATGGGGCTGGCTTGCTCCTGGCACAAGTTAGAGTTTCTTCAGGGCTGCTCTGACCCTAAAGGGGCCAATACAGCAGCGAGGGCTAGTTAGGGCACAAACCTGTGTGCATACCCTCCTGGGGCATGCCCCCTATATCTGGGGCTGCCTTGGAATCAGTTGCATGGGTAGGGCAGATTTACAGCCTTTGTATATTGCTGGAGTTGTACAAATGGGCTATAGCCAGGGCCAGGATCTGACTCATTGAATACAATCATGTGCATAAACATCCTTTAAAAAAGGCAGCCTGTTCCCCACCCTTTGAATCTCAGAATTCTTGGCCAGGCAGGGCCCTCTGAATATTCCACGGGATCTTTGATCTGTAAATTTTGGCCGTGGGTAGGCTTTCTGATGTTTCAGTGTGTGGTCAATTTATACTGTAAAAGTGAAGATAAGCCATAGGGAGAAATAGTTTCCTGCTATTAAATCAGACATTAGCACATTTTATTTCTGATACTCCATTTTCATTTATCTTCAGTTTTCAATTTATTCTGTTAATGCACATTTGTTCATTGTCATGGCAGTCATGCACTGAGATCTAGGTGCAAAGCAGAGTGTAAATGATTTGCTTACCAACATCAAAGTGCAAAAAAAATGTTGTGGCGGGGCCAGGCAACCCCGCCTTAGCCCAGAAGGAGTTAAGCCCCAGGGACTAGAGGGAGGGGCCAGGCAACCCCGCCTTAGCCCAGAAGGAGTTAAGCCCCAGGGACTAGAGGGAGGGGCCAGGCAACCCCGCCTTAACCCGGAAGGAGTTAAGCCCCAGGGACTGACAGCGGAAGTCCCGCCTCCCTGGGCGGACTGGGCATGCTCCAAGTGCTATAGGAGTATAAAGGGAGGGAGACCGGCTCAGTCTGGGCTGGAGCCCGTAGGTGAAGGACCCGCCGGGGAAGCTCCTGCGGCGGACCAGCCACAGCCGGTGGCTACGCCGGGAAGAGACGCCGTCCACGGCCAGCCGGCACCCCGGCGCTTAGAGGAGACCCAGGGGACGACCGAACTCGCCGAGCACCAAGGACCCGTCGACTCCTGGGAGACCCCAGTGGAGACTCTGGTAGGAAGGGACCCCGGGAGGGTGACAGAGTGGTACCTCCCCCCCCCCCCCGGGGGAAGCTCAGCGTGTTTCGGTCGGAACCCCCCCGCTGAGTTGGTAAAAAAGCCTCACGCTACCCTCCTCCCGAGGGTTGCTTTTGGGACTCCGGCCGCTAGGCCACGCTACCCTCCTCCCGAGGGTTGCTTTTGGGACTCCGGCCGCTAGGCCACGCTACCCTCCTCCCGAGGGTTGCTTTTGGGACTCCGGCCGCTAGGCCACGCTACCCTCCTCCCGAGGGTTGCTTTTGGGACTCCGGCCGCTAGGCCACGCTACCCTCCTCCCGAGGGTTGCTTTTGGGACTCCGGCCGCTAGGCCACGCTACCCTCCTCCCGAGGGTTGCTTTTGGGACTCCGGCCGCTAGGCCCTACCGCCCGGTAGCCACGGGCTGGGTTCCAGACTCTTGCCGTTAGGCTGCGTCCCCTTGAGGCAAAAGGGACGTCATAGACTTTGGCCGCTAGGCTATACAGCCCTGGATTAAACGGCTATTTGACAGACGGTGGCGGATAGTCCACGCCGCCCGCAACCTTAGAGGCGTGGACCGTCACAAATGTATTCTTGATATTATATTTCTTGCTATTGAGTTCCATGTCTGCACATTCCTCTCCTGCAAAACCATTCACATTGCTGTAATTTTGGGAGGTAAGTCATTTCTGCATTAAAATCTATGTAAAATACAGTTGATGGTAGATTTTCCTTCCAAAAGTCAGTGAAATTCAGGATTTGGTAATACTGAAATCAAAGTCAGAAAACGTCAGTTCTTTTGGTAGCTTTTCTACAAACACAAGAAATAAATAATGTATTGTGTGATAATTATTATAGCTCTAAAAAGCATTGAGGCACATAATTTATCATTGTGCCGACTGGGCCAGATCCATCCCAGAGTCAATGCCACTGGAAGCAAGAGGGACTATTTTGGCCCATTGTTACTATAAGCGAGTGTGTGAATGCCAAAAAGTGGCTTCACTGCTATTGTTATTTGAGTTAGCTAGATTCAGGCTACCTTGGGTAGGTCTACGCATGCTGCAGCCACACCTCTGATTGCACCGTAGACATACCTTGCGTCAGGAGACACTGATTCTCTTCCTGGCTCTGCCACTGACCTGCTCTATGACTTTGGGCAAGTCAGCTACCTCTCTGTGCTTGTTTCCCCTCCCACCCTTTTCTGTCTTGTCTACTGATTTATATTGTAAGCTCTTTACGGCAGGGACTCTCTTGTGCACGTATCAGTGTCTAACAGTGAGGCTCTGATCTCAGCTTACACCTTTAGTTGCTATTATAATACAACTATGGGCTTGTCGACACTCACACTTAGTTTACGGCAGGCTGGGGTGTATCTTACCCCACAGTAACCTGTCGTACACTTGGTGTCTGTGCAGGGCCGGCTCTAGGATGTGTGCCGCCCAAAGCAAAAACAATTTTGGCCGCCCCCCCCGGTTTTTTAATTACCCCACTCCCGGCCCCGCCTCAACTCCGCCCCTTCCCCAAATCCCCAGCCCTGCCTCCTCCCCCCAGGCTCTCAAGCCTAGGAGGGAGGGAGAGGGAGAAGCGGCGCCCGAGTCGCGGCCACTCGGAGTCTCCCCCTCCCTCCCAGGCTCTCAAGTCTGTGAGGGAGGGGAAACAGCGGCGTGCAAAACGGCCGCTCGGGATCTCCCCCTCCCTCCCAGGTTTGAGAGCCTGGGAGGGAGGGGGAGACCCCGAGCGGCCGCGGCGCGCAAAACAGCTGATTCGCGCGCCGCTGCTCCCCCTCCCTCCCAGGCTCTCAAACCTGGGAGGGAGGGCGAGTAGCGGCGCGCGAATCAGCTGTTTCGGGCGCCGTGGCGCGCGCGGCAGCAGCAGCGGAGGTGAGCTAGGGCGGCTGGGGCACATTTTTAGGGGCGGCATTCTGGCGCCGGCCATGCCGCCCCTAAAAATGTGCCGCCCCAAGCACCAGCTTGTTTTGCTGGTGCCTAGAGCCGGCCCTGTGTCTGTGTGGACCCTGCTGCCACCAGGGCCGGCTCCAGGCACCAGCTTAACAAGCAGGTGCTTGGGGCGGCCAAGGGAGAGGGGCGGCACCTGCGGCAATTCGGGGGCGGCAGGTCCCTCACCCCCTTCTAGGAGCGAAGGACCTGCCGCTGAACTGCCGCCGCCGATCACGGCTTTTTTTTTTTTTTTCCCAATTGCCGATCGCGATCGCGGCTTTTTTTTTTTGTTGCTTGGGGCGGCAGAAATGCTGGAGCCGGCCCTGGCTGCCGCACACTAAAAGTTCAGTAGTGCGCTTTAATCTATGCCAGTTTCAGGGCAGGGTAGATCAAAGTGCATTATGGAGCTTTTAGTGCATGGCAGGCTAGTGTATATTTATAGCCCAGTTTGCTGCAAACTAAATGTATAGACAAGCCCTTAGAGCTGCTGCTACAGCACGTGCTCCTTGGAAGGAATTTTCTCTGCAGTGCAGCCCCTTTGTGTTCTCTCCAGTACAGACCATGACTTAAAAGTCACAATCTGTCTCTTCCGTTGCATCAGTGTTTCCATTGAAAATTCCCATTTTGGGTGGTGGTTATGATCATAATGAGTTACATCTGTATAGTGGCTTTCATCCAGCAAGAGTCCAGCAGAGAAACAAAGAGACGACTATGTATGATCTTTGAGTTTTCTTTTTGGTCTTTGAAAAAAAATGTATTTAGAACGAACATAAAATTCTCAGCCTCTCATTTCACAGGGCTGAAGATATATTTTCCTTTTAAATAGCATGAAGCATATAGGAGCAGATGTAGCACAGGTTTACCATTTTGGAGATTGTCTTTAATCTAGGGATCATCCAAAAGATAGACAAGGTTGTTAGGTGCCTCAGTTTGCATTCAGCTGCTTATAGGTGGCACTGGTAACTGGGTAATTTAGCCTAATAATTTCCACGATAAGCCCTGTTTCAGTTGTTTATAATTTTGCCAAACTTTGACTCTTCAAGCTGGTATTTTCTGTGCGGGGTATCTGCCTTTTTTTTGGAAAGTTTCAGCTAAAACTGTTCAGCTGCTCCCTAGAACAGGATTATAAACCTCTGAAAAAATGCAGATCACATTTGCTCAGGTGAGACTTGTTAGAGGCTGCATTATTTTCAAAGATTGCATCTGCAGTGAACATACTCCATCACCACACAACTTCCACATGCTGACCAGAAGGCACATGTGTCATCTCCACAGAGCAATTGAGCATGCTTCATTCGGGGGCTGAGCAGGACATCTCCTGCAAATATGCTGTTGCCAGTGCCAGGGGCTTGTGTGGTGCCAGGTACCAGAACTGAGAGCAGGGTGTCCCTTTGTTAGTGCCCAAGCATCATGGAGAAGGAGGAAGCAACCTGATTTGAATGCAAAGGAGTGAAGAGAGGGCAAGGGGGAGACTGGGAACTGTCAGGGATAAGGAGCAGAGGGGAGAGGGAATGGCTGGGGATATATGGACAAAAGGGTCTCTAACCACTAGAGAGATCACTCCTTTCCAGAACTTGGAATTGAACCCAGGATTCCAGAATCCCAATAGTCCTCTGAGGTCAGCAAATTGCCAGTGAGTTTTACAGCTAAGTGTCATCTCCCTCTAATGGTTAGTCCTCATGGAGGATATCGGCCTACTACTATCATCAGTTATTCTGTTAACTCAAGGGGTAGCGGTCTGTGCTGTGGAACCTAGGGTCCCAACTCTGCTAATAAACCATGTGAGGATTACCATGTGTGGTAATAAACCACATGATGGATTTTAAAAAAAGCTTTACAATATATTTAGGCCATTACATCCACACCAGAGAAGGGCATTGTGTGATTTATCCACTTAAAAAGTGAATTAACCCACATGCTTACAATGTGCTTCACTTCAGCTGTTGGGACGGAAAGTCTTGTTTTTCTTGAGCATTGTGTGGAATGCAATCTCCTTTTGCAGCTGGACTATCTGAAGTATGGAAGGTGTGCAGCCGGACTAAAGCACCTGCAAGGTTGGCACAGAATCCTCACTGATACTGCATATGTGTGTCAGCCCCAAACCGTCACAACTTAAATCCCTTTCAAAAACAAGCAGCTGTTTCTTTCTCTGGACAATGTCTGCCAAGTGTTTCCATTACTAAGGCTCTCTTCTGTTTTCTCAGAAATTTCTCAATTTTTAGGCTGAATTTCCCAGACAAATCTCTGTCCAAAGGTGAATTAAAAACCTGGGTGAAAAGATTCATCCTGTAACTTTTTGCATTGAATAGTTTTTTTTTCAAAAACATATATGAATAAAGTATGTAAGAGGAACATTTAGTGATGTGTACAATCAAGGTTGCATAAGCCCTTTAATTTTAAGGGGTCACTTTTCAGCTGCTTAAGTGTTTCAATTACTTGTAAGGCTGAAATTTGGCAGGGTCAGTCTCAGTCCAGGAGTGGCATTGCTGGGAAAACTTGAGCAAAACTGGTTCAGCCATTTTTGAAAGCAGTGCAAAAATACTCTTTTCCTGCTGTAGAAAAAAACCCCAACTTCTGTTTAGCAGCTATCATACCTCAGCAGTTTGAGGTAGAAACTTGGAGTTTGTCAGAGAGACACATCTTTGACGAAAGAACCACCTTTCAGAGTCCTGGAGAAAATAGATTGTGATTTGTTAAAGATGCAAGAGTTTAAAAAGAAGTCTGGGATGCTCACTGAGGTTTGTAATGTGATCTCTTAATGGTCTGCCAATAACTCAATTCTGTTTCCTTCCCTTGGATTATTGTAGGTGTGTTTGTTTCTATGGCTAGAGGGACATCAGCAACTTAAAAAAATCTCACTTCTGTTGTAAATATGTTACCTATTACAGGAAACAATGAAGATTATCACTGAAAGGCTAGAAATAATTTTTTTTTCAGTTTTACTTTGCGCATTTGACAACACTTGTTGTTGTGTTCAGTTTATTGTTGCCCCGTCTAGTTAGTCAGTCTCCCCTGGTTTGTGTAGGTTGTTCTCACAGCAGTTAATTTTAAAAAGAGGAATATTGATTATAAAACCACACAATTTGTTGGGGGCAGGGGACTTAGTGGCAGGTATGACACCTGAAATTCCTCTTAGCATATTTTGAAAACGTCTAGATTTCGAGTTGATATAAGACATGGCCGCAGGCTAAGCCACTATCAACACATAGGTCAAAACTGCCTGCTTGAGTTCAGTGACTACGGTACTCGCTAGGCAGCATATATATATTGTAATGAACCTGCTGGCTCATTCCTGGGCACTATTAACCCTCAGTTCAACAGCCAGGCAGTGGCAGGCTCCAGAACATCTGGAGTACAGGGAAGGGAGCAAACTTGAGAGGGAGATGGAGACTGTGAGAGGAGGAGAAGCAGCAGAGCAGAGAAGGCAGCAGATGGGAGCTTACAGTGGAGGAAGTTGGGTATAGGACAGCCTAGGAAGTGGGGCTGAAAGGCCTGAGATCTGGACGGAGATGCACGCTGTTTATGGCCGGGGGTCAGCAGTAGCTATAGCTACAGAACACTGGTCTGCAGACAGGACAGTGCAGATTAATTACTCTAGGACTGTTACTTTAATACCCCAGGACTGGACTGCCCCTAGGGGCTGGATTAGGAACTCCTTTGTCATAACTAGTAAAGTACCTGTACCTGGGGTATTTGCAGCTTTTATTTCTGGCAGCCCCAGCGAAGGAATCCTCAGACGTGTGAATGTTTTTGGGAACCCAGAGAGGGTTAGAGCCTGAAAGGGGGTTGGAGGATACCGTTGCTGGGAGTGCTCTCATAGTGGCATGCTTAGCTCCCTGAGAGGACATGTCTCGTGTCACTTCAACAGCAACGCTTCCTGCTAGCCCAAGAGCAGATTAAATAAGCATCAAACACAGCTCCAGGCTGAAGCGTTATGGAAGTGAAACTCCTGTGGGTTAAGAGGTTTCAGATGGGCTATTTGTGAAGAGATGCATGTGACGTTGTGCAGTCTATATGGTTTTATAAAAACATGATAATAAGTGAATATAATGTAACTGGGATATGCTTCATGCAAAAGGTCTCTTGTAAGGTATCATTACAAAGCTTATAATCTACTGAGTGTGATCATCCAATTTGTATAAATGTACCACTCTTGTATCTAAAACTAGAAATATAAAATATAACTCTGAGGGCCTATTATAATTATGTAAAGTGTGGGCCATTAATGATGGTTTGGAATCTTGATGACTCCCATTAACAAGGACCATTATCCGCAGATGGCTGTGTTTACCTGTGAGTCTTCCTGTATATGTGTGTGCTGGCAAGTGGTTAATGAAGTCTTGCAGTGACATGTGATCATGTCACCTGAACTGGAATCCATCTTTAACCTGGTGCTTTTCCAGTGAGGGGGGGGTGGAAACCCAGAGGGACAAAGGGTTCCCGCTAGGGTTACCATTCGTCCGGATTCCCCCGGACATGTCCGGATTTTTGAGCTAAAAATAGCGTCCGGGGGGAATTTGTAAATGTCTGGACTCCCCCCCGCCCCCCCATGCAGAGCGCGCGCGGCTAACAGGGCAGCCGGCCAGATGGTGCCACTTACATGAGGCTCTGACAGCCAGAGAGAGCCCCTCCTCCTCTCCCCTGTAGCTGAGATCACTCCCTCCCTCCCTGCATTCACAGATCGCCTCCGGCAGTCTGGAGCTCCTCCCCTGCTCCTCCTCCCCTGCCAGCCAGCCTGCCGGGATGAACTGCTCAGGCCGTTCCTGAGCAAGTTCACAGAGACATTAGGCGAAGGCCAACAACAAGGGGGCCAGGGGGTCGGAGAAGGGGCAGGGAGGTTTTGGATGGGGCAGTCAAGAGACGGGGGGGGGGTCGGGAGTTCGGGGGGGGGGTTCTGGGGGAGGGTGTGGATAAGGTTTTGGGCAGTCAGGGTACAGGTAGGGGATAGGGTCCTGGGGGGCAGTTGGGGCGGGGGGTCTTAGGAGGGGGCAGTTAGGGGATAAGGAACAGGGAGGCTTAGGTAGCGGGTGGGGTTCTGGAGGGCAGTTAGGAGCAGGGGTCCCAGGAGGGGGCAGTCAGGGGACAAGGAGCGAGGGGGGGGGGGTTGGGAGTTCTGGGGGGGGCTGTCAGGGGGCAGGAGTGGGAAGAGGGATCGGAGCAGTCAATGGGACAGGGAGCAGAGGGGTTTAGATGGGTCGGGAGTTCTGGGGGGGGCTGTCAGGGGGTGGGGAGTGGTTGGATGGGGCGTGGGAGACCCAGGGGTCTGTCTGGGGGTGGGGGTGTGGATAAGGGTTGGAGCAGTCAGGGTACAGGTAGGGGGTAGGGTCCTAGGGGGCCAGTTAGGATGGGGAGAGGGTCTCAGGAGGGGGCAGTCAGGGGACAAGAGGCAGGGAGGCTTAGGTAGGGGGTGGAGTCCTGGGGGGCAGTTAGGGGCAGGGGTCCCAGGAGGGGGCAGTCAGGGGACAAGGAGCGGGGGGGAGGGTTGGGGGATCTGAGGGGGCCAGGAAGTGGGAGGGGCAGGGGCGGGGCTAGGGCAGGATGAGGGCGGGGCTCCTCCCGTCCTCTTTTTTGCTTGCTGAAATATGGTAACCCTAGTTCCCGCCTTATGCAAAAGATATATAAAGGGGTGGAACAGAACAAAAGAGGGAGAGGAGCCATCATGAAGAATCCCCTAGCTATCACCTGAGCTGGAACAAGAGCTGTACCAGGGGAAAGAATTGTGCCCAGGCCTGGAAAGTGTCCAGCCTGAGAAAAAACTTACTGAAGCATCTCTGAGGGTGAGATTATCTGTATTCAGTTTGATTAGACAGAGATATGCGCATTTTATTTTATTTTGTTTGGTGACTTACTTTGTTCTGTCTGTTACTACTTGGAACCACTTAAATCCTACTTTCTGTATTTAATAAAATCACTTTTTATTCATTAACTCAGAGTATGTATTAATACCTGGAGGAGCAAACAACTGTGCATATCTCTCTATCAGTGTTATAGAGGGCGAACAATCTATGAGTTTACCCTGTATAAGCTTTATACAGGGTAAAACGGATTTATTTGGGTTTAGACCCCATTGGGAGTTGGGCATCTGAGTGCTAAAGACAAGCACACTTCTGTGAGCTGTTTTCAGGTAAACTTGCAGCTTTGGGACAAGTGATTCAGACCCTGGGTCTGTGTTGGAGCAGACGGGAGTGTCTGGCTCAGCAAGACAGGGTGCTGGAGTCCTGAGCTGGCAGGGAAAACAGGAACAGAGGTAGTCTTGGTACATTGGGTGGCAGCTCCCAAGGGGGTTTCTGTGATCCAACCCGTCACAATGCAGATGCTATTTTGCTGCACCCCTGTTATCACCTGCCCTGTACTAGTCACTGGGATCTTGCTCTCCTTTTGTAGAGCGGGACAAAGCAAACTGCCCGAGGTGTGGGAGCACTGCGCACACTGCTGGGTCCCCCTCCTGCAGCACTTCTTGTCAATGTTACTTGGCTCTTTGCTCGTGTGTATCATGCAGAGCAGGCAGCCGAACCAGGCACTGAACCAGCAGAGCCAGTGCTTTGGGGGCACGTTGCTGTCATGTTGTCTGGCTGATGCACAAAGGAAGGAGAATTGAGGGGGTACAGGTGGTAGAGACACTGGTACAGGTCCTCAGCTGCTAAAGCTGTACTAGCTCTGTTGACATCAGAGAAACTATAACATCGTACACTGGCTGAGGATCTGCCTGCAGGGAGGGAGGAGTAGCGTCAGACTATGCAAGCTCTCAGTCCAGGCAATATTTGTAGAGCAGCCCTCCAAGGTATATTTGGGGTAGCACACCAGCGTCCTAGACAGATGAACCTGACCAGTCAGATTTATGCATGGGTAGGAATGGACCAGCAATAGGGATTAGTATGCCAGGCAAATGGTTGCTTGTTGGGCCCATTTCAGGCCTGGGTAGGAGGCAGGTAGTTGGCTGGCAGATGTACAGAGGAGAGAAGTGGCTGTGGGGTTGTGGGATGGCGGCCCGGTCTAGGAAAACTAAAAGGAATACATTTTAAAATATGCATTCAATAAACGTTACTGGCCCTAATTTTCCATTGCCCTGTCCCTTGTCCAGTTGTATACAGCAGTGCAAAATGTGCTCAAAACACAACTAAAATAAGCAAGATAACGATTCACTGTTCACTGGTATAACTGACTGCACAAGATTCAGGGCAATGGGGAATTTGTCCTGTAGCCTTGAATTGTATTTTGTCTGTTTCTACTTTATATTTTTAATTTTTGAATTCTATTGAAGCAGCATCAAGCTTAGACATCAAGTTTTGCATTTCTTCTGGATGCTTTTTCTGCTGGAGAAGCCCTGTAATAACTTGACACTACATCTTCTCCCAGTTACAGTAAGCTGGCTGAGCTTTTATGGGCACAGTTTTTCAAAAATTTACTTCTGTTTTCTTCTAGGCCCCTGTAGCTTTACTCACAGCTTGTGGATTCTTAGTACTTGTGTCCATTTGCAAAATGTCCTCTCTGAGCATGTGTTAAATTTGCCCAAGAACTGAATAGACACTTGGCACTTAAGTTGTGGGCATGAAACAATAGTTCCCTAATGTACAAAGTTGAGAATCCCAGCAATAAAGGCACTGTCAGTGATATTTATTTAAAGGCATTTAGGCTGGAATACATTGCTCTGCAGGGACCTAAAGACTGAGTGATTCTGAATATTTTCTATTGGAATGGAATCCATGTGCATTTGGAGGTGTGACAGACCCAGACCAGTGGGGTACAGGAGTCTGGTAGAGGGCAAATATACTGGTCACTGGATGAGTAGTTTTCTGTTCCCTGAGTGACCAGAGAAGGGGCTGCACTAGAGTAATCAGGAACCTGCTAGAACCAGTTAAGGCAGGCAGGCTAATTAGGACACCTGGAGCCAATTAAGAAGAAGCTGCTAGAATCAATTAAGGCAGGCTAATCAGGGCACCTGGGTTTTAAAAGGAGCTCACTTCAGTTTGTGGTGTGAGTGTGAGGAGCTGGGAGCAAGAGGTGCAAGGAGCTGAGAGTGGGCTGCTGGAGGACTGAGGAGCACAAGCGTTATCAGACACCAGGAGGAAGGTCCTGTGGTGAGAATAAGGAAGGTGTTTGGAGGAGGCCATGGGGAAGTAGCCCAGGGAGTTGTAGCTGTCATGCAGCTGTTACAGGAGGCACTATAGACAGCTGCAGTCCACAGGGCCCTGGGCTGGAATCCGGAGTAGAGGGCGAGCCTGGGTTCCCCCCAAACCTCCCAATTGACCTGGACTGTGGGTTCTTCCAGAGGGGAAGGTCTCTGGGCTGTTCCCCAACCCACATGGTGAATCTCTGAGGCAAGAAAATCTGCCAATAAGTGCAGGACCCACCAAGATAGAGGAGGAACTTTGTCACAGAGGACAAAGGGAAAAGGGTATTTGTCATACTGAAAGCTTGTGCAGTGTGTCTTTTGTAAAAATAAAAGAAAATAAAAAAAAAAGTCCAACTTCTATTAAAGTTTATCCTGTCCTCACTTTTATCTAAATGCACTGCTTGCTGAATTGTGCTTCTATTGTTGTGAGCACTGAGATGAGGAAGAGTCAAGTTATAAGTAATTTAAGTATGAAAATTACCTTGCAAGAAATAATGGGATCTAAGTGCAGTGCTACCCCATGGTGATGGGCTGGGATTCATTCAAGGCGTATTATGGAATGTAGGCTGCAATTGCTTTACAAAGACTTTGAAAGGAAAGTGATCAGATGGCTGTAATCTACAAAGTGCCTTTGTAATTAAAGCACCAAGCAACAAATGGTGAATCAGAAAGATCACCAAATGTACAGTTTAGGGCTGTCAAGCAATTAAAAAAATTAACCGTGATTAATCGTGCCATTTAAATGCCTGTTCTCCCTTTCAGGTGACATTGTAAATAAGAAGCAGGCAGCATTATCTCCCATAAATGTAAACAAGTTTGTTTACCTTAATGATTGGCTGAACAAGTAGTAGGACTGAGTGGACTTGTCAGCTCTAAATTATGTAACAAAAAGTAAGTTGCACTTTGACAATAAAGAGATTGCACTACAGTACTTGTATGAGGTGAATTGAAAAATATATTTCTTTTGTTTACAAATTTTTGCACTGTAAAAAAGATAATCGGAAATAATAATAATATAAAGTGAGCACTGTACACTTTGTATTCTATGTTATATTTGAAACCGATATATTTGAAAATGTAGAAAAACATCCAAAATATTTATAATAAATTTAAATTGGTATTCTATTGTTTAACAGTGTGATTAAAACTGCAATTAATCACTTGAGTTAACTGTGATTAATTGACAGTCCTAGTAGAGTTATACAGAAACAAGATATGGCCTGGTGGGTAAGGCATTGGACTGGGACTCAGGAGATCTGGGGTTGCTTCTCAGCTCTGCCAGAGACATGCTGTATGATCTTGGGCAAGTCACTTATCTTCTCTGCCTTGGTGTAACAATAGGATAATACTGCCTTTCTCCCATCCCTAGTCTGCCATGTCTTTTAGATTGAGCTCTTTGGGTGTGCACAGCAGCTAGCACTGCCGTGGCCTTGATCTCATTTGAGGCTGTTAGTTGGTACTGTGACACAAAAATGGTAAGTAAAGTTGGAACTTTACTTCCCCCTTTTGTAGCTCACATGTACATATAGCTTTATGCCCTCTTTCAGAGGAAAGGGTAGCCTGTCTAATAGCAAACGTGGACTTTTTCCACTGATGTGGTTGTTTATTTTCCTCTAAGCTTTTCCTTTTCCTTTCCCCCCCTGCTTCCAATGTTTGCATTTGGCTGCCCTTAATTAGGGCAGTGGTTCCCAAACTTGTTCCGCCGCTTGTGCAGGGAAAGCCCCTGGCCTGTGCCACTTCCAGCAGCTCCCATGTGCCCGGAGCAGCGAACCGCAGCCACTGGGAGCCGCGATCGGCCGAACCTGCGGACGCGGCAGGTAAACAAACCAGCCCGGCCCGCCAGGAGCTTTCCCTGCACAAGCGGCGGAACAAGTTTGGGAACCACTGAATTAGGGTATAGAACTGCATTTGCAAAGCAAGAGCTAAAGGTTGTTTCGGCATTTCAGGGTGTTATAATCACTTTACTGTAAAAGGCCCCTGCAGGCTGATACTCAGCCTGGAAGGGAATTTTATTATAAAACTGAAAGATGAAGAAAAAAATCAGATATAGATATAGATTTTTTTTTTTTTTTAAAATCAGCCAAGAGGAATAAATAGCTTTATTTGGCTCCAGATCTTTTTTTGGCTTGTATCTGGAGGGAAAATGACTGATTTCTACATGCTGGCTTTTCCCAGGCACTAATTCTTTAGCCTTCTTAGCACCACACTTATTGCGCAGTCTTGGGGTTAACGTTTTCCACTCACATGGCAAGAAACTAAAGTGGAACAATCCATATGTGGTGTCTGTTCACATGCCATACGGATGCTGTTACTCTGGGCAAATGCTCTTCATTAGCTATGAAAAGATTATCTTGACTGCTGGCTTCTAGTATCTAACAAGTTTTCTTGACAGGAAAAGAGAAGTGCATATTGTAAATAAAACTGGTTGAAAATTTTTTAATTTGAAAAATATGATTTTGGTGAAAACAAGTTTTTGTAGAAAAATGTAGTTTTTAATTATATCTTTGAAGGTAGATTTTAAACAAAATATAAAATATTAATTTGTTTCATTTTGAATTGAAATTGTCACTTTTTTAAGCCATAATGTTCAAAATTTCAAATTTTAATTTCTCACATTCCCCTCTTTTTGGCACTGAATAATGTCCAGGGATTTTTCACTTTTTCCATTGAAATATTTCCTAAATTGGAGAAGTTCTGAAAAATTAGAATGACAAAAGGGAAAATGAAAGTGTAAAATTTTACATTCTCTAAAGCTATGTCTACACTACAGCATAGGAAGGAGTACTGTGGAAAGGAATCTGGGGGTCATTGTGGATTACAAAGTAAATATGAATCAACAGCGTTACACTGTTGCAAAAAAAAAAAAAAGCAAACATTCTGGAATGTATTAGTAGGAGTGTTGTAAGTAAGACACAAGAAGTAATTCTGCTCAACTCTGTGTTGATTAGGCCTCAACTGGAGTGTTGTGTCCAGTTCTGGGCACCACATTTCAGGGAAGATGTGGACAAATTGGAGACAGGCCAGAGAAGAGCAACAAAATGATTAAAGGTCTAGAAAACATGACCTATGAGAGAAGATTGAAAAAAATTGGGTTTATTTAGCCTGGAGAAGAGAAGACTGAGGGGGGACATAACAGTTTTCAAGTACATATAAGGTTGTCACAAGGAGGAGGGAGAAAAATTGTTGTTCTTAACGTCTGAGGATAGGACAAGAAGCAATGGGATTAAATTGCAGCAAGGGAGGTTTAGGTTGGACATTAGGAAAAACTTCCTGTCAGAGTGGTTAAGCACTGGAATAAATTGCCTAGGGAGGTTATGGAATCTCCATCATTGAAGATTTTTAAGAGCAGGTTAGACAAACACCTGTCAGGTCTAGATCGGGGTGGAGAACCTTTTTTCTATCGGGTCACTGACACACAGAAAAAAATCAGTCATGGGCCACACACAGCCCTGTGGGGTTGCAGAGGCTCAGGGCTTTCCCTAGGCTCTGGGGTGGGGCCAGAAATGAGGGGTTCAGGGTGTGGGAAGGGGCTCCAGGCTGGGGCAGGGGGTTGGGGTGCAGGAGCAGGTGTGGGCTCTGGCTGGGGGTGTGGGCTCTGGGGTGGGGCTGGAGATGAGGGGTTTGGGGTACAAGAGGGGGCTCTGGGCTGGGGTAGGGGGTTTGGGTGTAGGTAGGGGTGCAGGCTCTGGGAGGGAGTTAGGGTGAGAGAAGGAGTTCTGACCTGGGGCATGGTGTACGGGGTGCGGGCTCCAGCCGGGCAGCGCTTATCTCAGGCGGCTCCCGGTTGGTGGCGCAGTGGGGCTAAGGCAAGCTGCCAGTCTGCCCTGCTACGTGCTGCTCCCTGAAGCGGCCGCCATGGCCAGCCCCTAGGCAGAGGGGCTAGGGGGCTCTATGTGATGCACGCTGCCTGCAGGCCCTGCCCCCGCAGCTCCCATTGGCCATGGTTCCCCAGTTTCCCTGATCACCCCTGCGCCTAGGGCCCACCAGGGACATGCCGGTCGCTTCCAGTTGCTGCACGGAGCCGACTGGACTTTTAATGGCCTGGCGGCTCTATGTGATGCACGCTGCCTGCAGGCCCTGCCCCCGCAGCTCCCATTGGCCATGGTTCCCCAGTTTCCCTGATCACCCCTGCGCCTAGGGCCCACCAGGGACATGCCGGTCGCTTCCAGTTGCTGCACGGAGCCGACTGGACTTTTAATGGCCTGGCAACCCTCCCCCCCCCACAGCAGGGCAAGCTGGTGCTCACGGCTCCAACCCCGTGGGGGGCTCAGGGTTTCTGGTCCGCAGCACGGAGACTTGCTGCGGGCTGAATGAAATGAAGCAGGGGGCCGGATCTGGCCCATGGGCCGGAGGTTGCCCACCCCTGGTCTAGCGCAGGGGAGTGGACTAGATGACCTCTCGAGGTCCCTTTCAGTTCTATGATTCTATGATAACTTAGGCTGCTCAGGGGTGTGAATAAATCACCCTTCTGAGCGACATAAGTTACACCGACATAAGCACTTGTGTGTACGTCGCTATGTCAGCAGGAGAGAACCTATGTATGTGGGTGAAGAATGAGGCCTATTGAACTTAATGATTTTAAAGGATCAAAATGAGTAACAGTTTTTCTGTCTGTTGCTAGGCACTTCTGTCTGGAACCAGGGACCACAGAAGCCCATGAAGGAAAATATCAAAGCAAAGAAAGTTGGCTGAACTTTCTTGATCCTCAGGAAAAAGGTAGGATTTGTTGTGGTTCAAGGAATGAGTGAAGGTTTAGGTTGATGTATATTTTATCTGAATGAGTTCACTCAACCCTACTCTAAAGCCAGGCCTGAACCCTGTACCTGGTAGTGTAAAACACTTGAGGATAAGTCAAGACTGGAACATGCTGTCTGTATGAAATACATGGTGAGATAAATGGCAGTGCTAGAACACTGGCTGGTTGAATATTAACCACCTGGGTTTCACAGTAGCAGCCATGTTAGTCTGTATCCGCAAAAAGATGGGTTGTACATCTCACATCTACATTAATGCATGAACACATGTATGTATCACAGTAGCCAACTCTGCCTGAACTATTCCAGGTCTGCCTTCCGAGATGGTAAGCACATCAGGACTGATCATTTTCTGTCTCCAATCTGTGCTGTGCACGGAACGATGGCATTGATCCTTTGGTGTAGAGAACGGCTCCTATATTTTTTGAAGAAGAAATACAGAGTGCATGGATCCATCTTGCTTTGTTTAAACATAGATCACATACAGTGACAACTATTGGTTTTAATCTGGTTCTGAAATGTCATGTTCTCAGTCAGTGACCACATTGACCTGAGCTTTGTGCCTGGTCTGTTTCAAGGAGGGGTTGTGATGGCCTGTGACTTCTTGCCTGAACAATTTACCTTGGCTAATAGTCATTTCAACTCCTCTTTTTCAGGAGAGGCATTATTTACCTGCTCTGCTCAGGAATACTGATCAAGGATTATCTCTTTGGGCCTTCCTTACACATACAGGGCACGTCAAATGCCTGGAAAGGTCCCACATCAAATTAGCATAGCATTCAAACAGAATTTGACTGGTACTTGGGAGAAAACACAGGCACAATGCAAATGTAAATATGCTTTAATTGCTTTGTTAAACCTGATTTTTTGCTTTCATGAGTTGGGCATCATTAAAGTTGTCAGTCGCTTTGGATATTCAGGAAGCTCAGTCTAAGCTGCATTGTAAATTCATCAGTCTTCACAAATAAATATTAAGTGCATTATTGATATGCCCTGCCATAAATATCCCCCTGGTTCTCTAGGCAAGGTTCTTTTGTTGACGCCTTGACTTGTTTAAAATATTATGGAAAAGACCATCAATACATGCACTACAGCCACTGTTTGTTATGTATTAAACTATTTTCCGCATCAAACGGTATCATAAATTAAGGCTTAAAGTCTGTCAGTGTGCCCCTTCAAAGCTAGCAGCATTGTCAAATCCATAGAAATTTTCCATCTTCCCCAATGCAAATAGGAGTGGAATGTGTATAATGTCATAGCAGTTGCAAATGGTAGCAGAGATACTGTAACTTGTATTTCAGTAACACCTATTCATCACATTTATTATGGCAGTGCCTAAGGGCCAACCAAGAATGTGGCCCCCATCGTGCTAGGCACTGCACAGACAGTAATAGATGGGCTGATAATCTAAATAGACCAGATACACACAGAGCAGGGAAAACGATAGAACCTACAAGCAGAGTGAAAAATGGGATGGCAGAAAGTATTGTTAGTTCCATGATTTTTTGGTGGGTTTACTTTGGAGAGTAAGAGGGGTAGATATGGAGTGAAGCTGAGGTGAAGAGATGGGAAGGGGAGGGTTGTAACAAACAGATTAGCACAGGCCAGAGAAAATCAAGTCAAAATGGTAGAAAGTTGTCTGAATGTCCAGAAGTCCCTGCTTTGGCTGCTTCTGCTCCTATGGGCTGGAGTCTCTGGCTAGCTGCTCCCTGCAGTTTCCCCCCCAGGCTTTATGGTGGTGGGGGATGAGTCACCAAGACAAGGGAAGGGTGGCAGCTAAGCCCAGGTCTCCCCAGGCCCAGTTCAGTGCCTTACCATAAGATGATCGGTCTGCATGATTGCGGTACAGAATTAGTACCGCAAACAAAGGGTATGTCTACACTACGGGATTAATCCGAATTTACAAAATTCGAATTTTGGAAACCGATTGTATAAAGTCGAATGTATGTGGCCACACTAAGCACATTAATTTGGCGGTGTGCGTCCATGTACCGGGGCTAGCATCGATTTCCAGAGCATTGCACTGTGGGTAGTTATCTCATAGCTATCCCATAGTTCCCACAGTCTCCCCCACCCATTGGAATTCTGGGTTGAGATCCCAGTGCCTGATGGGGCAAAAAACATTGTCACAGGTTGTTCTGGGTACAGCCTCACGCCTCCCTCCATGAAAGCAATGGCAGACAACCGTTTCACGCCTTTTTTCCTGGGTGAACACAGCAGACACCATACCACGGCAAGCATGGAGCCCGCTCCGCTCAAGACAGCAGTCATGAACATTGTAAACACCTCGCGCATTATCGTGCAGTTTATGCTGAACCAGGACCAGAAAAACAAGGCGAGGCGGTGGTGACGGCAGCGCGGTGACGAGAGTGATGAGGACATGGACATGCACATGGACACAGACTTCTCTCAAACCGCGGGTCCCGGCACTTTGGAGATCATGTTTGTTGATGGGGCAGGTTCTATCTGTGGAATGCCGATTCTGGGCCCAGGAAACAAGCACAGACTGGTGGGACCACATAGTGTTACAGGTGTGGGACGATTCCCAGTGGCTGCGAAACTTTCGCATGCGTAAGGGCACTTTCATGGAACTTTGACTTGCTTTCCCCTGCCCTGAAGCGCCAGAATATCAGGATGAGAGCAGCCTTCACAGTTGAGAAGCGAGTGGCGATAGCCCTGTGGAAGCTTGCAACGCCAGACAGCTACCGGTCAGTTGGGAATCAATTTGGAGTGGGCAAATCTACTGTGGAGGCTGCTGTCATGCAAGTAGCCAAAGCAATCATTGAGCTGCTGCTATGAAAGGTAGTGACTCTGGGAAATGTGCAGGCCATAGTAGATGGCTTTGCTGCAATGGGATTCCCTAACTGTGGTGGGGTGATAGATGGAACCCATATCCCTATCTTGGCACCGGAGCACCAGGGTACCCAGTACATAAACCGCAAGGGTTACTTTTCAATGGTGCTGCAAGCACTGGTGGATCACAGGGGATGTTTCACCAACATCAACGTGGGCTGGCCGGGAAGGGTTCATGACGCTCGTGTCTTCAGGAACACTACTCTGTTTAAACGGCTGCAGCAAGGGACTTACTTCCCGGACCAGAAAATAACCGTTGGGGATGTTGAAATGCCTATAGTTATCCTTGGGGACCCAGCCTACCACTTAATGCCATGGCTCATGAAGCCATACACAGGCAGCCTGGACAGGAGTCAGGAGCTGTTCAACTACAGGCTGAGCAAGTGCAGAATGGTGGTAGAATGTGCATTTGGCCATTTAAAAGGTCGCTGGTGCACTTTACTGACTCGCTCAGACCTCAGCCAAACCAATATCCCCATTGTTATTGCTGCTTGCTGTGTGCTCCACAATCTCTGTGAGAGTAAGGGGGAGACCTTTATGGCGGGGTGGGAGGCTGAGGCAAATCGCCTGGCGGCTGATTATGCGCAGCCAGACACCAGGGCGATTAGAGGAGCACACCAGGAAGCACGGCGCATCAGAGAAGCTTTGAAAACCAGTTTCATGACTGGCCAGGCTACCATGTGAAAGTTCTGTTTGTTTCTCCTTGATGAAAACCCGCCGCCTTTATTGACTCATTCTCTGTAGGCAACCCACCCTCCCCCTTAGATCACAGCTTGCTTTCAAAGGAAATAAAGTCAGTATCGTTTAAAAATCATGTATTCTTTATTAATTGATTATAAAAAGAGGGAGAGAACTGAGAAGGTAGCCCGGGTGGGGTTTGGGAGGAAGATCGGAGGGAAGGAAAAGGCCACTAAAAAAAGGTTAAAATAATGACAGCCTTTTGCTTGGGCTGTACACTGGGGTGGAATGGGAGGGTGCAAGGAGCCTCCCCCCCCCCCCCGCGTTCTTACACGTCTGGGTGAGGAGGCTATGGAACATGGGGAGGGTGGTTATAGAGGGGCTGCAGCGGCAGTCTGTGATCCTGCTGCCGTTCCTGAAGCTCCACCAGACGCCGGAGCATGTCTGTTTGCTCACGCAGCAGCCCCAGCATTGCATCCTGCCTCCTCTGATCTTCCTGCCGCCACCTCTCATCTCGAGCGTCCCTCATGTCCTCACGTTGGTCCCTCCTGTCCTCACGTTCACTGGCATCTTTCCTATACTTTGAAACCGTCCTTCAGATGAGCTCTTTCATTGCGGGTGGATTCCATGATTTCCGCAAACATCTCGTCTCGCGTCCTCTTTTTCCCATGCCTTATCTGAGATAGCCTTTGGGACGGAGGAGGGAGGCTTGAAAAATTTGCAGCTGCTGGAGGGAGGGGAAAAAAGGAGAGAATTTTTTAAAAAGATACATTTTACAGAACAATGCTTATACTCTTTCACGGTGAACAACATTATTCACATTACATAGCACATGTGATTTCTGTGCAAGGTCGCATTTTGCCTCTTAATATTGAGTGCCTGTGGCTTTGCTGCTAGAGATCACAGACGCAGGTCCGGGCAACAGAATTCGGCTTGCATGCGGCCATGGTAAGCCATTGTCTTTCGGCTTCTGCGCCCTCCTTTCCCACATACCAAGCAAAGCTTGTTGAGTGCTGCGGTTTTCCTGTTAACCTTCAGCAGCAGAAAACAAACTAACTCCCCTCCCCATCCAATTCTCTGGATGATCGCTTTATCCTTCCCTCCCCCCCCCCCCCACCGCGTTGCTGGGAAGATCCCTGCTAGCCACACGTGAAAAGCTCAGCACCAATCCTTTCCCCCCCCGCACCCGGCACTTGGCTTACTACAGGCAAGGATTTCTTTTCAGCCACAGGCAAACAGCCCAGTAGGAAGGGCCACCTCTGTCCCCTTAATTAAATGCCCATATTTCAACCAGGTTACCATGAGCGATATCACTCTCCTGAGGATTACACAGCAAGATAAAGAACAGATGTTGCTTGAATGCCAGCAAACACCAGGACCATACGCTGCCAGACTTTGTCATGCAATGATACCAGATTACTTGCTACTTGCATGGCATGGTCAAGTGTCCTACCATGGAGGACGGAATAAGGCTGCACTGCCCAGAAACCTTCTGCAAAGGCTTTTGGAGTACCTCCAGGAGAGCTTCATGGAGATGTCCCTGGAGGCTTTCCGCTCCATCCCCAGACACGTTAACAGACTTTTCCAGTAGCTGTACTGGCCGCGAATGCATCCCAAGTCCTCAGGGCAAATTAATCATTAAAAAATGCTTGCTTTTAAGCCATGTTTTATATTTTAAAAGGTAAACTCACCTGAGGTCCCTTCCATGGGGTCATGGTCTTGGATACTGGCTTGGGAGGGTACTTCAGTCAGGCTGAGAAAAAGATCCTGGCTGTTGGGGAGAACGGAGTGCTGTGTGCTCTCCGCAAGCTCGTCCTCCTCCTCCTCTTCCCCGTCTGCAGAATCCTCAGGTGTGGCTGATGAGATTACCCCCGCCTCGGAATCCACGGTCAAAGGTGGGGTAGTGGTGGCGCCCCCCCTCCCCCCCGAATTGCATGCAGCTCAGCGTAGAAGCGGCATGTCTGCGGCTCTGACCCGGAGCGACCGTTTGCCTCCTTTGTTTTCTGATAGGCTTGTCTGAGCTCCTTGACTTTCACGCGGCACTGCTCTGAGTCCCTATTGTGGCCTCTCTCCATCATGCCCTTGGAGATTTTTTTCAAAAGTTTTGGCATTTCGTCTTTTCAAATGAAGTTCTGCTAGCACTGAATCCTCTCCCCATATAGAGATCAGATCCAATACCTCCCGTACGGTCCATGCTGGTGCTCTTTTTCGATTATCGGCCTGCATGGTTACCTGTGCTGATGAGCTCTCTGTGGTCTCCTGTGCTGGGCAAACAGGAAATGAAATTCAAATGTTCGCGGGGCTTTTCCTGTCTACCTGGCCAGTGCATCAGAGTTCAGATTGCTGTCCAGAGCAGTCACAATGGTGCACTGTGGGATAGCTCCCGGAGGCCAATACCATCGAATTGCGGCCACATTAACCCTAATTCAAAATGACAATATCGATTTTTGGCACTACTCCACTCATCGGGGAGGAGTACAGAAATCAATTTTAAGAGCCCTTTATTTAGAAAGAAATGGCTTCGTTGTGTGGACGGGTGCAGGGTTAATTCGATTTAACGCTGCTAAATTCGAATTAAACTCATAGTGTAGACCAGGCCAAAGACACAAGACCACAGAGATGGTAGCTGATTGATCTGACCACAACTAGAAACAACATCATAAAGAGCTAAGCGGAAGTTATTCGACTCCCAAATTTCTCTAACTTTCTCATCCTTCACTTGACTCTTTAATACCCTTCTTATTGAAGGTTTTCAGAACTAGCGGCAAAATTAATCTCTTCTGTCCTCACGGCTGATTTCTTATTTGCTGTATGGATATCTATTGCCTAGTCTGCTCTTGTTCCACCTCTCATAGTCCCTCTAGTACAGTGGAAGTTCCTCTCCATGGAATGAGTACAAAATAGTTAGCATTTTGCTATAAACCATCTTTGCTTACATTAAAAAACAAAAACAGACTAACCATTTCCTGCCTCCTTCTCTACTTTTAAATAATAAAACAATTCCTTCCAAGGCTGAGCAGTAACTCCTAATGAATACTCAGGGGTTTCCCACTTGCACGGTATGCTCTATGGCAGTGGGTCTCAATTTTTCCACACCATGACTCCATGTAACAGGAGAGGGTTTGGGGATCCCTCTTTCCCCATTTACCCATAAGAAAATCGAGGATGTTCATGACCCCACGTTTCAGGGGATTCAGGGGGTTGAGCAAATCCAGGAGGATCACAACCTGAGTCCTTTCTTTATAGCTAAATGGGAGCAGGGAGGTTAGAGAAACTTTTTTATCTAACAGAAGATGATTGATATGAAAAAGGTTGAGAACCACTGCTCTCATGCACATCCATCCTAGAATACATTTAAAGGTCCATTCAGTGGCAGTGGGACCAGAAGACCCTGTGTAGCTCCACTGATACAGAAGATGGCACACTGCAGTGGCCCATGCAACCTTCTTTCAGCCCCCTGGTGCTTATGCTTGTTGTTAATTGCATGATCATATATTTATTCCATTATTTTTTTGCAACCTTAATGGTCTCTTAACGTAGGTTATATAGATATATAATGTGTATATCTTAGCACCAGCATGCATGTTTCTTCCACTTTTAAGACTTTCATGGTCTTATCCAAATGCTCCCTTAGTTTAATTTTTCACCATTTCTTCATTGTTGCTCATTTCATTGTCTCCTAATCTCATTGATGACCTCATGTTGTGCAAGTAAATGTCAAAACATAATCAGTTTCCCACTTTGTATCATGAACGTGATCAAGTTCTTCTTTTCAAAAATCTCATTAGTAAGAGAACATTTCTTTTTAATTGCTACACTGAACCCCTTATGCACAGTAGGTATAACTTCATACCCTTCTGTGACAGCATTGTCTTGTTGCATATTTCTAATTTATGGCTGCCCTAAACTACTCTCTTTGCATAACCCCCTGAGCTGAATTGGAAATAGCAGAAAAAATGTAGGTGCCCAGATTCTCCCCTGCACTATGGCCTTTTGGCACAGTGTCATGAGTGCAAAGCAGTCCTAATGTGTAGGGATCTGGACATAGGAGGATCTTCTCATGTCATAGAACACACGTAACAGCCATTCCCCTCTCTGTAATGTAAGGAGAGAACTCATTTTTCAAATTTTCGGAGTATAGTGAATATTGTGCAGCTATGTATGCCTGTGAATATTCATGCTGGGAGTGTTTTTGTGATCACTTTGGATGAATCTCAGTCTGACAGAACTTTTAATCAGGAAGCAGTGATAATATCACATAATGTACGTAACCGGTTGGAAATAGCGACTTATGAAAAGTGAAGGCTCAAAGCGGTAGTTGCAGTAAATTGTGAGGAGGCAGTAGGCTGAACTGTTTGTACAACGCAGTCGTTTGGTAACTTCAAATAAATATTCATAAATGATTTGTCGATTTGTGGATAACAGAAAATGGGGTTGAAGGCAGTCTAACTGTTCTCTTGAATGTCTTTCTCTGCTCTATCAATTCCATCTTGTATCTATGCCTTAGTGACAGGCTCTTGTGTATTAAACATTTCAATTCCCAGTTGGTCATATGATGCATGTCCAACTAAGTAAGCTTGTAGGTCAACAGATGTCAATTGTATGTCCAAGCATCCCTTTGAAATCAATGGACCACAACAGATTGTTGCTTTGTAGTAAGCTAGGCTTTAAGGAGTTAATCATGCTTTAAGTTTACAGATAATTTTTTTTTTAAATGACTACCCAATCTGCAGGTTTTAGAACATAGAGTTCTAGGTCAGCAGAGAGAAAAGACAACACTACTTAACCATCGATAAGAGTTTGTTTACCTGGCAAGCAAATACACGAGTAGTCATAATTGCCATTGTTACATAAATATGTGGGAATGGTGGGATGGGAAGGTGGAAGTTTACTTGGCCAATACAACTCATTCTTCAAGGGCCCATGGATCAATATGGAAATCTTCTGAAGATCACTCCACCACTTATCTGTTCTTTACCATTGCATGGTCACTGTACAGCAGCAAACAGTGGCTTTCTTGCTAAGAGGGGCATGATCTTGTGGCATTGGTTTTTGTGAAAGAAAGCAGGTTGGCTTACTAATAGCAGACAGACTGAATTAATATAATTCCTTTGTTTCCCCACAGAACAAATATAGCATAAGGAGCAGCAATGCAAGATTCCACCAATGTGCCTCAGACTCCAGAGGAATTTGAGGATTTCTTGCAAGGCCTCAGAGGCTAATGAGTGAAAAGTTGCAATTTGGATACAGCTTTTAGTGATGTGGCCATTTGTCTAACAGGAATTGGAATGAGCCCCCTTCCCTGACTGTTTCACATAGAGCACCAAACAGTAGTAGATCACAACTGAGACACTTCATATCCACTTGGACTGCATTGAAGGTAAGCAGATCTTGTCACATTTTACTTTCCAGTAAGTTTAGTGCCCTGTGCATTTTCACTTCATCTGCCTACTTAGTATGGTAATCAGTTATATACCATCCTTCTGCTTGGATTCAGTCACTCACCTGGGATTTCTCCCAGAAAAAACCTCACAAACTGCTAGGAACTGTGATTTTTTTTTTTCAATGTAATCCTTACTACTTATAATGTCAAGAAAGGGCAAAAATCCTTCTGCAGTTGGGAGTTTTACCACAAAAAGTCTTGGACTACAATTATAAAACGTTGCCTTTAAATCCAAGTGCAGCTTGGGTGTACTTTTTCCTGTTTGATCGATTTTTGAATTAACTTTCTTTCCTTCCCTCCCCCTTTCTGTACAAAGATGACAGAATATAAAGTTAATTCTAGCTCGGTGGGAATCTATGTTTAATGTCATCCTGTATTCATGGACTCTGGTGTATTCCCACTGTATAGGTTAATTCAGATTAGCTCAACAGTTCCAGACACTGATGTTCACAAGTAGGCAAATCTAATTCAGATAGCATGGTGCAGTTCTATTAGTGCAACTAGTCAAGCATTAAATAACCCCCAACCCCAGTTTAAAAAAAAAAGGAGTCTGTGGCTAAAAAATGCTTAGAAACCAAGCGTTGGCTTTTCTATGTAGAGATTCAAAATGCACAAAACCAGTATTCGCTTTCTCACCTATTTCCCCCTCTTCTGGTACATGAACCTGCAAGTTACATGGGAAAATGCAACACACCTGGAACTTTTGTTTCCTAACAATAGGATCTGGGGGAGGTGAATGAAATTGTGGGTACTTTTTAATTTACAGCCAGTATGGGGAAGATTTTGGACTACAAGCCCCCACTGAAAATCACTAGGACTGTGCCTCTAAATCACAAATGTTCCTCTTGGAGAATTAAAATACTGCAGATTTGTTCATATTAGTCTCTGGTGCAGTTTGATGCTTTGTGCATGCTTGTAGGGCAATTAGGCTTTAATAGATATCATGGCAAAGTAATTTTTATATTAACTCTTGACCACCCACACTGAGGGCGCACAGCACAGATTTCTATCCCAGACTCCCTTCAGATTATGGTTTGGGCCCTGCATGATGGTTAGTGGGCTAGATCCTGAACTCCTGGTGGACAAAATCATACTGCAATGTGAAAGTACTGGCTAGGACCAGGAAAGAAGAGGTTAAATACTTTTCTCCATTTGTTACATTAACTTTTAAAAATGTGTGTTAAAGCTTCCTGGCACTTAGTGACCCTAGTAGCACTCTGGAGTTGGCAGGAGCAGGCTGGCACATGTGGGGCAGGGTGGGTAATCAGGAGTCCTTGCTAGCCTGCAAACACAAATCAATGCAGGCTGAAGCTGTTCTAACTTGTGCTGTGTGCCCTCTGTGGCGTGGAATCCCCCTGCCTTTGTAGGGGAAATGGGTCTGCCCTCTGCCTCCTCCGTGGGAGGGCACCTCCACCTCTTACTTGATAGAAGACTTCAGAGTTGAAATCTATAGTTTCCTCTTCTTTGGATGGCTTATTTCCACCCGGGGGCATCCCTGTGATAATTGGGCCTATGAATTTACCCTCATGATATAACTCAACTAGTGTGTTAAACATGCCTGGTAAACAAGAAAATGTGGGTCCAGAAATTAATGAGCCAAAAGGGACGTGTTGGATATTGGGGCCAGTTGGTGAACCAGATAATGAGGGGATGGGCTATTCCACCCATCACTCCCTTTTTGGGTCCTTAAAGGAAGAGACTTTATGCGGGGGGAGGGAGGAGAGGAATAGTGAAACAGATGGAGTCTGCTGGAGTGAGCTTCACTATCATGGCTGCCACCCTCACCTTTCCTGGGATGCCGGGCCTCCCTCATTCTGATTGTGAGGGGTGTCCTGACCAAACTGGGCTGGTTAGAGTGACCCAGATGATATCACCGCCCCAGCGGCTCCAGCTGAATCCTAGACAATGCCTGAGATGAAATGGGATTGGACTTTAGCAACAGCTCCAGCCCATCTCAACTAACTTCTCTCTTTCCCAAAAGGACGGTTATTGCTATCTTTGATGCCATCTAAGAGATGTCAGACAAGGGGACTTTTCCTTCTAAAACTCTCTCCAGTGAAAGGGAACAAGGGAAGCTTTGTTAAAATGAAAGCCTTATTTAATACTTTATATTTCAAATGCTTTAACTTGTTTCCCTCCTTTCCTGTATCTTTACTAAAAGGTTAAAAGGATTTTTAATGGTGTGTTTGCCATGGTACTAAGCAGGTGGAGGTCTTTCTATACCAAACCCCAAAACTTGCTTGTTGGACAGTAACTGGATTATGTGAATATCTTTGGCCCATTTATGCCATCTAAATGAATACAACAGACAATAGGGCCTATAGCTATTTGAGTCCTGTGTAGCTTAACCCCTGCATGAAGCTTCAATGACTTCAATAAAACTTTGTGGAAGAGCAAGATTTGTTAGCAAAGATGTTCTTCAAGGACTGGGGCCTATGCTTCTCTGGCTACATATGGAGATATGAGTTATCAGACCATACTGCAGTTTTTCCTTTGAATTCTTCTGCAAATGTTAGTTGGGTTAAAAACAAAGTGACTGCAACTTCATATGCTGCTTTTGTTACTCTTTCACTAAAAAAGGACTAATTGACTTGACTTTATAAACAAAATTTGACTGACACTTAGAGACAAATTCTGCCTGTGGATGCATGCACATATCTTCAAATCAAGTTAGTCACATGCATGCATCTGAGGGTAAAATTTCCCCTTTAGGGACTTGGCCTATATAACTTGGAAAATCAACCCTTGTGCAGGCACACAAAGGAATTGTTGTAGGTAGTGGAGGGTGGAAAGAGGTGGAGAGGCGCAAAATCCAGAGGTGGAATGTCAGCTACAGCATTTTATTCTAGCAGTGAATGTAAATGGTTGTAATTTTCTCTAACTAGGAGCTGTGACTTGTACAGAGCTGGAGGCAAGTAGGATTTGGCCCTAGGAGATTTACATTTTGATGCTTCTGTTAATACAATTTGACCTGGAATGATGAGAAATATGAAATAGCATCTGTCCAGTTTAAATATATTATTCAAAATCCCATGGAGTTCATTATGAATTTGCATAGTAATATTTCTATGGCATGTTTTCCCAACTTAGGCTAAAGCTTGTCTGTGCAGAACTTTCTTGGGGGGTAATTCAAGACTGTGGAACAAAACTCCCACAAGACCTAAGAGCTCCCACAAACCTTATCACCTTCCTCTCCAAATGCAAGGTTCACTTCTTCAACTAACGATTGCTAATATAAACAGTATAGGTAATATAGGACACTACAGTCTCCAAATGATTTCCCCTGAGGTGATGAAGAGAACCACACTTGATAGGTACTAGTCACATGGCTTAGTGCACTTCTGCGGTGCTCTCAAACTACAGTGCTGGAGGCTGTACAAGAACCTGAATAGAACAGGGTTAAATTCTGCTCTGACTCAAATTGTGTACCACCCAAATGAAAATCTGGACAAGGTTTGGTCATTAATTGCTCCTAATAAAGGAAATTAATATAAAAATGCCGACTCTGATAATGTGATGGGGTCCTGGTTTATGAATAGGACTCTTAGGCACTATAGTAATACAAATATTAAATATTAATGATAATGACTCATCGGAGAATAAGCCTGACTCATACTGCTCTAAACGTCACTTCTTTGTGTGCAGATATCTTAGAATTTGTCCAAACTATGCCCCTCTGACCTCTAACATCAAAGTGGTTGCATGGGGATTTAAGCAATGCAGAACTTGTCCCATCATATATAAGATCTGCTCTCCTCGTGTGCCAAGCCGAGGGCATAAAAAGAGGGTGTTTGCTGCCCCCTCTCAATTTCTTCTTACCACACATGGTGAGAGTTGGAGTACTTGTTGCTCTTTAGCTTCAGTTTGCTCACTTTTTAAACATTTGTATTGTGGGTAGTTGTCGATAGTTAGTTTAGTCTTAGTGTAAGTTAGTGAAGTTAGTTTACTTTCTGTAATTTCAAGCGAGTAGGGGATTTAGGATGAAAAAAATCACCATGGTTTTAGCAGGGTGCCATGAGCAGCACCATTATCCCAGTCACAGCTAGGCATAAAACTGCTTAATTTGTCTTTGGGAAGGGCATATGAGGGACAAGTGTTCTATTTGTCCCTCCTTCCCTACCAGAACTAAGAAATTGAGGGATTTCCACCTCAAAGTCCACCTTATGGAGGAGACAATGCATCCCTCTTTTGAATTGGATTCCAATAATGAGAGGACTGACTCTGTGTCAACAAGGAGTGTCTCTCTGACTGCTCCAGCTTCTAAGCACAAATCCAGGGGGGAAACACAGTTCTTCGTCCTTCCCAGCAGCCTCCTAAAAGTGCTCATCCCACTCTGACAGGCAATGGAAATCCTGATCTTCGCTTTTATAAGAGAGCTTCCAGAAAGTGCTCCCATGCTGAGGCAAGGTCTCCTCATAGAGACAGATGCTCAAGTATCTCCCTTGCTGCCAGTATCCCCTCCCTAGAGATTGGTGTGCTGCCCATGATTTGCACGATGCTGATTTTCACGTGGCAATACATCCTGACTACAGGAAGTGTCTTTGGTTCAAAGCAGGCTACAACTACAACCAGTACATGGTGCTTCCCTTTGGATTATTGTTGGCTCCAAGGGTATTCACCAAATGTATGGTGGTAGTAGCAGCCCATCTGTACTGTCTTGCATCCAAATATTTTCTTACCTGGATGATTGACTAGTTCATGGAAGATCAAGCACTCAAGTCCAAAACAGCAACCTTGTCACCAGACAGCTGTTCTCTCATCTGGGCCTGAAACTAATTGTAGACAAATTGAAGTTACAATCGGTGCAAAAGATGCAGATGTCAGTGCCACAACCACCCTGGTGTACCTCCCCATCCACAGGTTTCAGTCCATAATCTCTCTGTCCGAAAGCCTCAAGTCCAACCCATGGACAACAACTCATTCCTATCTACAACTACTGGGCTACATGGCCCCATGTATGTACATGACTCTACATGCCAGACTTCACCTCCGCTGTCTGTGGGCCTGGCCCCACTTGATATATTGACTGAACAGGCATTCACTCAACATGCTGCTTTGCATACCTGGCCAAGACAATATTGGTTCATGGAATCTACATCGGCTCTCCATCTGGTCACCTATAATTTTACCTCTAGTTGAGGCTCTTCTGTCTCAAAACCACAGCAAGTCTCTGCATCCCAACCTCCAAACTCTCCACCTCACTGCATGGAAGATGTCTGGTTCCATACTCACAATAATTATGCTCCACAATAAGCCATCTTGGTAAACAGCAGAAAGAATCCATCAGACCCACATATGCAGCAAAGTGGGAAAAGTTTTTTGTCTGGGTGGAATCTCAACAGTTATCACCAAATCACACTGAAGTTTGACACATACTGGACTACCTATTGCATCTGAAATCCTCCGTCTTTCATTTAGTTCTTTGAGAGTCCACTTGGCTTCCATCTCTGCAGTACATCCACCAGTGGATGGTTTTTCTATCTTTTTTTTTTCACCCCTGATCTCCAAATTTCTAAACAGCTTCATTGATGTCTACCCACCTGTCTGATCTGGTACCTTCATGGATCTAAGTCTTACCCTATCCTGGTTAATGGGTTCCCCCTTAGAATCTCTGGCAACAACTTCTCTGCCACTACTAACTAAGAAGACTGCATTCTTAGTCACAATCACTTCTGCAAGGAGCGTTTCATGGCTTCAGGCTCTTCTAATGGATCCTCCTTTTACAGTCTCCATAAAGACAAAGTTTCTCTTAGACGGTACCCTAAGTTTATGCCAAAGGTAGTGTCAGCTTTCCACCTGAATCAAACCATCCACCTTCCTGTAGTTTTCTCAAAGCCCCACTCCTACAAAGCTGAAAAAAATTCCACACCTTAGATGTTCGCAGAGCTTTACCTGGGCTGCACAGAGTCCTTCAGAGCCTCTCCCAGACTCTTTGTCGCCTATGCTGAGAGAATCAAAGATCAACTAATAACAGCTCAGCACATTTCATATTGGATTTCTGACTGCATTAAGCTGTGCTATGACCTTGCTCAAGTCTCTCCTTCCCCAAGGATAACAGCTCACTCCATCAGGGCTCAGTCCACTTCCGTCAGTTTTCCTGAGCAATAGCCCTGTAGTGGTTATCTGCAAAGCATCAATGCTGTCATCTGAACACACCTTTTGCAGATATTACTCTATTACTCAAGCCTCCCAAGATGATGGAGGAGATAACTGGGTCTGTGGGAAAGCAGTGGATGTGTTATTCCTTGACTTTAGCAAAGCTTTTGATACGGTGTCCCACAGTATTCTTGCCAGCAAGTTAAAGTAGTATGGGCTGAATGAATGGACTATAAGGTGGATAGAAAGCTGGCTAGATCGTCGGGTTCAATGGGTAGTGATCAATGGCTCCATGTCTAGTTGGCAGCCGGTTTCAAGCGGAGTGCCCCAAGGGTCTGTCCTGGGGCTGGTTTTGTTCAATATCTTCATTAATGATCTGGAGGATGGCGTGGACTGCACTCTCAGCAAGTTTGCAGATGACACTAAACTGGGAGGAGTGGTAGATACGCTGGAGGGTAGGGATAGGATACAGAGGGACCTAGACAAATTAGAGGATTGGGCCAAAAGAAACCTGATGAAGTTCAACAAGGACAAGTGCAGAGTTCTGCACTTAGGACGGAAGAATCCCGTTCACTGTTACAGACTAGGGACTGAATGGCTAGGAAGCAGTTCTGCAGAAAAGGACCTAGGGGTTACAGTGGACGAGAAGCTGGATATGAGTCAACGGTGTGCCCTTGTTGCCAAGAAGGCTAACAGCATTTTGGGCTGTATAAGTAGGGGCATTGCCTGCAGATCGAGGGACATGATCGTTCCCCTCTATTCGACATTGGTGAGGCCTCATCTGGAGTACTGTGTCCAGTTTTGGGCCCCACACTACAAGAAGGATGTGGAAAAATTGGAAAGAGTCCAGCGGAGGGCAACAAAAATGCTTAGGGGGCTGGAGCACATGACTTATGAGGAGAGGCTGAGGGAACTGGGATTGCTTAGTCTCCAGAAGAGAAGAATGAGGGGGGATTTGATAGCTGCTTTCAACTACCTGAAAGGGGGTTCCAAAGAAGATGGATCTCAGTGATAGCAGATGACAGAACAAGGAGTAATGATTTCAAGTTGCAGTGGGGGCAGTTTAGGCTGGATTTTAGGAAAAACTTTTTCACTAGGAGGGTGGTGAAGCACTGGAATGGGATACCTAGGGAGGTGGTGGAATCTCCTTCCTTAGAGGTTTTTAAGGTCAGGTTTGACAAAGCCTTGGCTGGGATGATTTAGTTGGGAATTGGTCCTGCTTTGAGCAGGATGACGACCTGAGGTCCCTTCCAACCCTGATATTCTATGGCAACTTTGGCAAGTCAGTGTTTAGTCTTTTCTCAAATAATCTGAAGTCCTATCACCCGTAAGGAAACTGCTTGTGAGTCACCTCCCATGGAATGTATATGTGCACAATCACTTGAAGGAGAAAAAAATAGTTACTTACTTGTACAGTAACTGTTGTTCTTTGAGATGCATGCATACATTCTATGACCCTTCCTCCTTCCCTGCTACTTTGGACATTAGCTAGACATTGGTGTGAAGGAACGAAGCGGGAGGCAGCGGCCACATTGCTTTTATGTCTCTGGATTGGTGCATGAGGTGTGCTGGGCCACATGTGCTGCCTAGTGGTATTTCTGGCAAAAGTCTCTGACTTGAGTGCAGTGGGACTGCATACGGCTACAGTAGCATGTATATGTGCACAGCATAAGACACCTGGAGTGCGTATGCACAAAGGGTGAGTGGAGAACAGAATGACAACCTCACTTCTGATTCTCCTTGATTTTTGTTAGCATTAGGATCTTGACTCAAACCACCTTAATGAAGGCTTTTTTTTTTGGCTTTTAATAATTCTCCACCTTCATGTCTTGGAGTCAGTAGCACTCTCTTGTAATAAAGTAAATTGAGAGAGAGAATGAGAAAAGATCCAATTGATTTCTCAGATGTAGGGCTAAATCCCTCCCATGTTTAATTATTCCTCTGATAATAAAACTGCCACTGTGTTTTTCTTCTAATTTTCTTTGAATGAAGATGGCTTTATTGAGATGTTTCAGACAAAATCTTGCCCCTAGTTCTGAGTTTACCTTGGAGACTTGGTTAATCACTGGAGCATTCCAGCTGCCTGTGCAGCAAAGGGAAAGCTATAAGCTGATTAGAGAGAGTGCAGAAAATTAATGTTCTTTTACAGTTCTGAATCGAGATAAGGGCATCCTGAAGATATGCTGTGATGTGATGTTCTTTTCTGGCCCTATCAAGTTGATGCTGTATCTGCCTCTTCTATACTGAACCCTGATGTAATCATGCCCTGCTTGGAATGAAATTTGAGCTGTTGACTCAGTTTTACACAAAATTCTTTGGTATTTATTTCCCAGAACAGCCATCATTTCAAGCCCCCCGCCTCCCCCCCCAAAAGAGCTGGTTGATTTGATCAGATTGTAGCAGAGTACCTTTTGTTATTCCCAGGCAAAAGGCTTCATTAAATTGAAGTTAAGCACGTTAATATGTATCAATAAGTTAAGGGCTTTTAAAGTCTGTCTGCTTAGACTTTAGAAAGTGATGGAATTCATGAGCCAGTCCCCTTAGTATAATTAACTGTTTATATTACAGTAGTACCTAAGGCTATGTCTACACTGTTCTGCAGTGTGGCCTACAGGGATGTGAATTGCAGACTAGATTACATTAACACAAACTAGGTATCTTTTAGTTTGCACCAGCAGTGTCCACATGGGGCAGTTAGAGCACAACAGGTGTGCTCTGCATTCAGACCCTCTATAGTCTGCACTGCAGCACAGTGTAGACAAGCCCTAGTTGAGCTGGGTGGGCCCTCCTGTACTAGGTGATGTACAAAGAGTAAGACAGGTCCTGCCAAGAGAGCGTGCAATCTACATGGACATCCTAAAGCTGGGAAGGGAAACTGAGGCAAAGTGACACACAAAGTCTCACAGCAGGTCAGTGGCAAACTGGAAATAGAAGCCAGGCCTCCTGAATTGTAGTCCAATCCCCTGTCCCTTAGACCATGCTCTGTTTTCCTGCCTGTTTCATGTTATCTCCGAAGGGATCTTAATAAAGGGGACTGGAAGAATGTGGCATTCTGTCCTAAAACAAGATACTGCAGGACTCTCAAAAGGTGACAGAATAACAAAAGGTGTCAATGTGAATCATGTGACATTGAGAGAATTGATATGGTTGAGGGGCAGTCTATTATTCCTTGCACTGTGCTATAGGGTTGATTGCTCAGGCAGTAAAGGAGATACAGGATTATGTTGGGGTGTCCACCCCACAGAAGGCAGAGTAGGTTAAATTAGGTCCATTAACCTTATAGGCTGTACCTGCAGGAGAGCCAGGGCTTAGTGAAGCCTAATGGAAGATGAAATTCAGCTGGGAGGAGCAAGTTGGGCCTGTATAAAGGGATGAAGCTGCCAGTAGATAGGGGTTGTAGTCTCTCCCTGAGAGAAGGATTGCTTGCTTGAGCCTACAGAGTGTGGTGAGAAGTAGTCACAGTTACTTCCTGGGAGGAGAGAGTTAGGACTGGTAAACCTTGGCAGGCAGAAGCTAGAAAAGGGGAGTAGGAAGAGTCCAGGGAAATGGTAACAGCGCCTGGGAGCATGCAGACCATAGTTGCTGGGCATAGGGTCCCTGGGCTGTAACCCAGGGCAGTGGGCAGGCCTGGGTTTGCCTACCAGCCACTGGGAAAGTAGCACAGGCCTGGTCTGGGTGCAGAAGACTGTCTGGGACTTTGATACCCTGGAAGGAGGGGACTACACACTGACTTGGGTGGAGGGCTGAGGCATGAAAAAGGAGCACTGTGGGTCCTGGAGAGTGAGACAGGATTGTAGTGTGAGCAACTGTCAGAAGCAGGGCTGCCCAGAGGGGAGGGTAAGGGGGGCAATTTGCCCTGGGCCCTGCAGGGGCTCCGCGAGCCCTGGCCCAGCGGTGGTCTGGGTCTTCGGCAGCATTTTGGCGGCGGGGGGTCCTTCAGTGCTGCCGAAGACGCGGAGCGACTGAAGGGCCCCCCGCCGCCGCCAAAATGCCGCCGAAGACCCGGACCGCCGCTGGGTGAGTACAAGCGCCGCAGCTCCCCTGCTTTGCCCCGGGCTCCCTGAATCCTCTGGGTGGCCCTGGTCAGAAGGGGGGGGGGGGCGGCATCAGACCTGAAAGGATCTAATTCTCAGACACCACCACAAGGAGGTGCCCCAATAGTGAGTGAACCCTCCTACAAGGATTAATACTAAAGTAAGAATTTTCCAGAGCAGCCTGATATAATGTAATGGACTGCTGATAACAATTCCTATGAGGGTCTTTCCATCGTATCCTGCTTAACAAAAACAAGGTCAGCCTGATTAAACATTAGACCCAGCAGTGAGCCCTGGGAAGTATTTGAACTAGTATTTGGCATCAGAAGAGTTATGTATTTTTCAGCTGTAGCAAACACACGCAAGCCTGTAGGGATACCTAGTCTGAATGAAGTTTTAATAGTGGCTACAATTATGATCAGCAATGTATGAGCCTCTGAAATTGAGAGGTAAGGTTTGGTTTAGTGGAACTAGGAGAACTTGACTGGAGAGCACCTAAGCTTTTCACTCAAACTGCCGTTATTCAAGGTGGAAACAGGTTCCTTGCTTTCATACCCTCTCCCTCAGTCCCTTCCTGCAAACTCCAGCCAGTCGGTGATCCTCTCAGCATGATGTCCCTTATTACTTATTTCCATGATGCCTACTGCTGTAGTGATTCCTCATGGCCCTCTCTTCCTCTGGCTGTCCCTGATAAGCCATCCTGCCTTTTCTCCATTCTCCTTGTAAAGTTTGGTATTCATAAGCTGGGACAGTCGGATACCATACAACCTCATCCTTTTCTTCCCCGATACTATTTATAGTGTTTCCCCTTGTCCTGACAGGAGTCCAGTTTTGAAACCAGCACTGTTACTCTGAGCAGTAGCAGAATTCTAAAGCATTGCAGGCTGCCTTCTGAGCAGAGGAGACTGCAGCGATGTGTGGGTGTGGGTATGTTGTAAGTGTAACTCGTTCTATTCACACACATGCCTCAGTCTTGGAACAGGGGTGGTCAAACAACATGGAGGTAAATCCTTTTTTCAGGAAATTCAGCCTAACACTAATGCCCAGTTCCCAGGAAGCTGCCCGCCTCAAAAATGGGCTCAACCATGGTTTCTGATGAGAGAAGAAACTCGTGCTGCATGTACAGCTGTCTCTCTAGGGACCACTACTACTACACAGCATCATGCATATCAAAAGCCAGCACAGCATGTCTTCTCAAGACTGACCATTTTGTTCACACGCTAAGGAAAGAGATCATGGAAGACTGTAACAATGCCACCTGGTGATACCTGCCATAACAGCTCAGGTAAACGACTAAGTTGTAGGACGTACCACTACTATGGTGGCTTACGTTCTTGCACGTTACCTCAGTACCTGCACCAAAGCCACTGCAATGGAGATCGCAGTTCCCTTTGCTGCAGCTGTGTTGGCAAAGCAACTTTTCAAAGCAGCATTAGTGGTAACAACTGTTTACAGTGCCAAGGAAGAAGGGGGTTGTTTAGGAGAGTAGAAGAGATATAAAGGGGATAATAGGAAAAGGAAAATAATTCTTCTTGACATAAATGCCTGCTGGAATTTCTCCATGAGTCATGCAACCTTAATTCATGTGATCTGGGTGTGTCAGGCTGCCGCACTCTTCTGGACAAGGGTGATGGAAAGCATTCACTTTGCATTCAATTCACACCTAACACCTAGTGTATCAAATGGAAATCTCGGAAGCTCATCACAACCGTTCATGATCTTGACACACACAAAAAATGACTTGTTAGAGCTACTTTGTCAGCCACATAGCTAATATTAACAACACAGAAAGTCAATGAGACACCTTAAACTAAATACATATGAGTGGTTATGGTAGCCCTCTAAGTATGAAGAGCCTGAACTCTCACTAAACTCAGCACACTTTACAGTACTGGCCCCCAGGTATGTGTAGTGTGTTGCTGGTGGTTTTACCATCCCCTAGAGCATATGGCAGCCATAGCTTAGTGATACGGCATATGATCTTATTTTGAATGTGAGTTGGCATGGCAGGCTAAAGAACCACCTATTCATATGCACAGTCACTGAATGTGACTACTTGTGTGATTGGGGCCCACACACTGTATTAGCCTATTGCTTCCCTTTCCTGTCCCTTCCTACATGATTGGTTTTCACCTCTCCATCTCATAGCAGTGCAGTATGCAGGATATGCTCTTTCGTATATAGTCCTTTATTGCCTCATCGGTTACTTGCAGTGTGGTGAAGTGGTATAACAGGCTGCATCTCTGCTCTCAGCAGCCCTGAGAGGCATAGTGCTTGTCCGATACATAATGTCTCCCAGAGCTACTTTTGGGATGATGCACTACTGCACTATTCCTGTGTGAGGCTTTGCCTGAAGGGTGGAGTCAAGCAATTTGAGGCTGAAGTGGGCACCAAAAGTCCATCGCTTGCCAGAGCATGTGAGATTGCTGGTAAGTGGAACAAGGAGTCGCAGCATAAATGCGGTTATAATTACTGGCCCCCACATTCTAATAAATACATTGAGGGAATGCATTTGATAACTTATTGGCAACAAATTTGATCAACTCTATACTTGATTCAGGATTACTGTTTGGTTTAACACACCTGCTTAATAATAAACTGACATAGAATACCCCTCTTTAAGGCCAGCAGTATACCATGAAACAATCAGACAGCAAGGATAGCTCTAGGGATCTGACACATTGTGATCTCCCCTCCACAAGTGCTTTCCTTTGAAAATCACCTTTTAATATTTACTAGTCCAGGGACAATTGAACTGGAAGCGATCCTACAAAGTACTGATTTTTGTCCTCTTTATTCTTTAGGGGGCAGTAATAGCTCTGAGCTGGGGTGCTTCGGGTACTGTCTACTGAAGGAGGTTTGGGGGAGCATTTTTTTTTCTCCAGTTCAGTTTACTTTCATTCCAGTTCAGAGCTGTTTATTTAGCAGATTAGTTTGTGCAGTTACAGGATCCACGTGCAGCATCTTTTGAGTCATGCTGTGTAGCACACTTCCATGAAGTCCCACTAACGACTCCTATTGGAACAGCCACAGCAGAGGAATGAGGGGTATTTTCACCACTACCTTGAATGAACAAACTGGAGAAGAAGCACTAGTTTTCCCTCTTTCACCCAGATGAAGAAAAGAGCCCATCATATGTAGCCCTGGTAGAATATCAGGGTTGGAAGGGACCTCGGGAGGTCATCTAGTCCAACCCCCTGCTGTCGCGTGGATAGGTAATATAAATATTTTAAGAATACTTAAGATTTAATTATGTGTAACAGATTTTATCTTTAAGACTAATGTATGATCTGAATCTGCTGTTGGCTGCAGGGCTTACTTCTGAATTTCTCTAGTGTTAGGGCACGTCTTCACTACCCGCCGGATCGGCGGGTAGCAATCGGTCTATCGGGGATCGACTTATCACGTCTAGTGAAGACGCGATAAAATCGATCCCCGATGGCTCTGCCGTCGACTCCGGAAATCCACCGCGGCAAGAGGCGGTAGCGGAGTCGACGGCGGCGCGGCAGCGGTCGACTTGCCGCCGTCCTCACAGCCAGGTAAGTCGACCTAAAATACGCCACTTCAGCTACGCTATCTTAGGTCGACCCCCCGCTGTAGTGTAGACCTAGCCTTAGAAACTTGGGGCTAAATTTATCCCTAGTGGAACTCCATTGAGTCAGGAGTTAGCAAAAGGGACTTGTGGCCTTGAGTCCAAGACACATGGACAAGCCCTTGCTCTGGTTTAGAAAATAGTTCTAGCTTAAATAGTGAGATGGATTGTTGCTGCAAAATTTGAAGTTCATTCTTCTTTGTCTTCTCAGGCAGTAAGTTACAGGTCACTCAAAGAAAATTACCCTAATTTGAAATTGCCCTTTGCCTATTATTTGTCACCCTCTAACTCAACATCTTGTCACTGCCAGCAATGTGGAACCCTAAAGATATTTTTAGAGATGTAACGTTGTGCACCAGCTATCTTGGAAGATGGATTGTAACTAAAGTTAAAAAATTCTTAGTGTTGGTTTTGAGGCCCTGACCTGCTCTTATTGGTGCCCATTGCACACATGCTCAGTGAGAGCAGGTCTTGGATCTGCTAGTCAATAGGATTCCCCATGGGCCTGCACTAACCAATCCTGATGGAGAACAGGGGACTCTGAGTAAGCAAAGTAGGCCACTATACGCTGACTGCATCTTAAAGAACATAAAACTATTTATATAGGGAACACAGGTCTTCCCTTAGCTCAAGTGATAGAGTCTTGTCTCCTTGGAGCTAGAGGACAAAAGTGCTGGCAAAACAAAGCAGCCATAGATCCAACTTAACTGGTCAGTCGTGGTGCTGCGTATGTGACTGCTTTGTTTAACCAGGGCAGTAAAATGCAGCCAGAGCATACCAGCAAATCTGGCCCTGAGTTTCAAAAACGGGTTAAGGTGCTAAGTGAGGAAATTAAGTTTTATTCAGATTTTTGAATGTTGGAGCCAAGGACCCTGATCCTGCAACTGACTATGCAGCGGTGGACTGCTGTGCCTATATGGAGCCCCCCTGTCTCTTCTGTGCCTTCATGGAGCTCTGAGAGTCCAGTGCTTTTGCCCAGCTATGCTCTGTCAATGGCAGGGTCAGGGCCCAGATCCTTCCATTAGCTAAAACCCTGGACCGCTTTAAAGATTGAAACAAATCACCTCTTATGAATGAGATCCTCTACAGGATACAGTGCCATTTATAAAAACAACAACTAAAACCAAACACTGCAAGCAATCACTATGCAGTACACTCTCCTACCCCCTAAAAAACGTTTCTTTAAAGGAGTAAACCATTAAACATATTTACCATAATAAAGCATCAATTGCTAAAATAATGAAGCTTGAAGGGTTTTTATTTTGCTAGTTATGAGCTTTCTGCTTCTGAAAAGATAACAGCTTTTTTTCTTTTTGCTGAGCAGAATTAACTGAATGTTAATGTTTACATTCCTGGCATCAGTGGATCATTATGACCGGCAGCAATAGACTAAACAGGGCACTCAAAATCAATGTCATAAATAAAATGTGCCTTTTATTTACACATTTGACAAACAGAGCAGATAAAACAGCATCAAACTACAATCCTCATTTTTTTTCCCCCCAGCATCAGTGATTTTGCTTTTATTTTTTGACTTCAGAACTATTTTGAAATGTCAGATGACTCTCACTTTTACAAGATTAAAGCAAACTTTGTAACGATAAAATTGGACGCCTATTGGCACTTTGCCGGCACTATACTTTTCTCAACAATCTTTCCACTCACAGCTTTGCTGGTTTGGGGGCATATAACCCCTTTGCTATTCCAGTCTGGGACTTTTCTGTGCAAAACTAATCCTGCAGATGTCACAAACTCAACGATTCGCTTTACTTGTGGTCAGAGCCAGAATTTGAACCTCGGTCTGCACAGGCAAAGCATTTGTGCTCTTTAGGGCAGGAGCAGTCCTTTTTGTTCTGTGTTTGTGCAGCACTTGCACAATGGGGTCCTGGGCATGACTTAGGGCTCCTAGGTGCTACAACTAATAGATCATATTATTTGCCTGCTGCCCCAGAAAGATCGCTGTTCTAGCGACTTTCAGAGATGTTTTTGAGGTTACAGGGTTGATTGGATAACTCTGGCCCACAGTGTCTAGGCTAGTAGTTCAAACCCAGGCCTGATGGGCCCTAAAGTGAAGTGACTAAAACATGCTGCTCTAGGTGAAATTGGTGATCTTAGTTCCATTCAGTGGGACCTGTTCTGTGACTGTAATTGACAGTCACAGTAGCAAGGTCAAGGGTTCAGTATTATTGTTGGTGGTTGTTTTCTGGGTTTCAACACACTGGTAGAGCTCAGTTTGGACCCTTAACACCAGTTAATGTATGAATTAATACAGTTTTTGTCTTTAGAAGCATTCTCAATGGCTTTCCATCTCAGTGAAGATTGGGGATGTTGATGCTTAGGTTGAATACTAGTTATACTGCATAACATCACACTGAAGTTTATACCAATCTGTTCTACCTGCATCTCCCTAAAGGTCAATCAGTTAAAATCGTGTTTTGTTGGCAAAATAAAACAGCAACTGGGACTAAGAACCATTTTCCGTACATTCTTCCCCTCCAAATTATGTTTAAAGTATGTAAATAAAGAAGAATGCTGTTTTAATAGGTCTTCTGATGTCTTCATGCTGCCAGAATCTATTGCATACTCTTCTGAGAATGTAGGTGAGAGGGAAATGGGAATTGCAAACAAATGGAGAGGAACTTTACTTACAATAAAACAAATACTTGCCCATGTCATGGAGACCTTTGGTAATCTGCATATGTGCCAGTCATCTAAGTAACAGCTGTCTAGGGGCATCTGAGATTCTTGAACAATTTTTCAGTGTTCAGCTTCTAAGTATTCATGCAGCTTGTACAAAATGGGCAGGTCAGCTTGGTTTGATTCTCTGTGGATACTTCACCGTTGGCCATACAATTTACACTAACTTGTCTACACGAGAAAGTTGCATTGGTATGACTTAAATCTGCTTTTAAAGTGATACATAGCAAGCATAGGTGCTGGAACGAGGGGTGCTGGAATTGGCTTGAAGTGGTTACCATCATATACAGGATTTTCAGTTTGGTTCAATGGCTTTCAGTACCTCCACTATACAAATAGTTCCAGTTCCCCCTGGTAGCAAGACATGTTCAAACAACCTTTTTGCTCCAGTGTAACTAGAAGAATGCTTATTTTACTTTATCTGAACTAATAGACTTAAGCTAAACTGCAGTAAGCCCCTCTTAAAAAAATGTTCACTCAGTCTTTTACTCTAGTTTATATCAGTTGAAATTCTCACCTTACATTTTATACCAGTGAAGCTCTCATTTATACAAGCCCTTTGTGCAACTTCATTCTGAAAACTGAGGGTCAGATCCTACTCACTTCAGCAGAAGTCAGGAGTAACTCAGAAGTCCAGTGTGAAAGAAAAGAAAATCCAATCTTAATTCTGTAGCAATCCCTTAGAAGGTACTGTATTCCTGATCACATTTGATCAGTTTAAAAGTACAGATTTCCCCCAACTGCCTGCTCTGCAACCAATCAGTCGTGTTGGGCTCATTTGTTCTTATGCACTTGGAGGCAAATTCTGCCCTCAGTCACAGTTATACCCACTGCTGTCAGTATGCCTACTAGGTAAATGTCACTGAGGGCAGAACTAGCATTGCAAATTCTTTTACTCATGATGATTATGCATGGGAAATTAACAACCCGTCTCTACTATGAACCAAGCAGGCTAGGAGGACTGGGAAGTGCCTGAGAAGTTGCTGGGATCTGAGGATGTCTTTGCAGGGAGACTCCGGATCCAGACAAGGTAGCAGAGATGGCCAAAGGGGTGGTTAATCAAGAGAGTTAGGGGGAGAGGTACCTTTACACTGTATATGCAGCTTATTGTGAAGTGCACCAATGGGGGCTGACTTTGCAGGGCTGGAGGCTTGGGGAAGAGTTGTTTTTAGTGCTTATGAATGTAATCGTTAGTGCTCATAAGAGGAAAGACATAACCTCACCTGAAGGCAGAGTTACCCTGCACCCCCATGCGCCACCACCCTCTACACAACAATTGGGAGTGCCCAGCCCAGTCCCCTGTAAATCATGTCTCCGTTGCACTTTCTCATACTTCACTGTTTCACTGACTCTCCAAGGAGAAGAAAGGAGACCTGTGGGGGAGGAGGAAGGCCCTGCTGCTGCTGTTGAGACAGACTCAGACTAGAAATAAGGTGCAGGTTTTACAGTGAGGATAATTAGCCATTGGGGTAACTACTTAGGAATTTGGTGAATTCTCCATCACTCAATGTCTTTAAGTCAAGATAGGATGTGTTTCTGAAAGACCTGCTCTAGCTCAAGTAAAAGTTACAGATTTGATGGAGGAATCACTGGGTATGTTATTCAGGGAGTCAGATTAGATGATTATAATCGTCCCTTCTAGCCCTAAAATCCATTAGCCTATGCACTAGGGTAAGCTTCTGAAACTTGAACAAGCACCTGAGCCTAGCCTAAACCAGAGCAAACTTCTGAGCTATAACAACCTACAAAGCTGAAGATGGCTTCTGAGCTGTGCCACGGTGTTGGGCTCAAGAAAGCCCTTGAGCTCTACTGAAAACCTGGTTTGGAATGCGCTCCTCTGAACTCTGGTTAGAACCTACTGATTTATGACTATCCGCTCTCTCCACCTGCTTGAAAACAGACATGTCCTACAAATGCTATGGGCTCTCTCAGCTACCAAAAAACCATTCTGATACCCCAAGATAATTTTACCCAGATCCCTATTTGTTCTTTCTTCTCCCCCCTGGGACGCCCTATGGAATTGTAATACAGAACACGACCCTCTAACCATTTCACAAGCCTACCCTTGGGCCTTCTCACATGCTGATGTATTGCTCCATCATGTATGGTGATGCACCAGATCAGGGCCGGCTCTAGGCACCAGGTTGGCAAGCAGGTGCTTGGGGCGGCCACTCTGGAGAGGGGCGGCAGGTCCAGCTATTCGGCGGCAATTCGGCGGACGGTCCCTCACTCCCGCTCGGAGCGAAGGACCTTCTGCCAAATTGCCGCCGCAGATCGCGATCGCGGCTTTTTTTGGCTGCTTGGGGCGGCCAAAACCCTGGAGCCGGCCCTGCACCAGGTACAAAGTTGTCCCTAGAGGGCAATGCTGGTCAGCTGTTAAACAATTCTCTCCTTGTTTTATCTCAGATACAATACTCCGTATTGGTATCGTGTCTCTCCGGGCTCTTGTGAGGGTTAGTGGCAGTGAAGTGATATTTAATAGCTGGGGAGGGGGGAGTCCGCGTTGCAGTGTAATTGTGGCACATTGAAGGGGACTGCAAGTTTGTTTCTGGCTTCTGCCAAACAGCTGGCTGTGCTAGGTTTCTGGTACCATCTGAATTTCTAAGCATGATGAAATAATTTTGAAGTATGTCAAAGTTGTCTCTAAGCCCTCTGCTTGCACACTTAATACTTGGCTGATGTCAAAACATTGCCATCTGTTTCCATCTGTGAGTGCACAGAACTGTTTGGGTAAAAATGTCATGCTCTGCTTCTGTTCAGCTTATCCAATCACCTTGACATAGAACAGCTGAGAAGTTGCACCTCACTAATCATCCTAATCCCACTCCAGAAGCTAGGGAGGTTTATGCCTCAGAATGTCTGTGTAGACCCCCTCTCTAGGATGTTTTATGCATTTGCCATAGGAGTAGAAATGCTAGGTTGGTAAGACATGAGTATCAGCTTCACACTGTTCAATGGCAGGAGCCCACAAGCCATGAGCCATGTCAGGGGTGATAAGAATGAGAGGATTAGGAAAACTGGTGTCCTTTCATCAATGTGATCAAAGAGCAAGTGCAGGAACACAGAATGCTGTTTATCTGCATTTTAGTTTTATTTACTTCAAGGATGTGTTTGATCACGAGGCCCAGACCAACTTGCGACGCCCAGAGTGTCTTCCCCCCGCTACCCCGGATCGACCTCATGGAGGACCTGGAGCGAGATTTTTCCCCGCAGGAGGTGCAGGCGAGGCTGACGAGGACCAAAAACACCACCCCTGGAAAAGATGGCATCCGCTACCCCTTGCTGAAGAAGCGAGACCCCGGCTGCTTGGTGCTCGCTGTCATCTTCAACAAATGCAAGCAGTTCCATCGCGTTCCCCGCTCCTGGAAAAAGTCCATGACCGTGCTCATCCATAAAAAAGGCAAACGAGACGACCCTGGCAACTGGAGGCCCATCTCCCTCTGCTCCACCATCTACAAGCTGTATGCCTGCTGCCTCACGGCAAGGATCACGGACTGGTCAGTGTGTGGGGGCGCCGTCAGCTCAGTGCAGAAGGGTTTCATGTCTTGCGAGGGATGCTACGAGCACAACTTCCTCCTTCAGACGGCCAACCAGGAGGTCCAAGAGGCAGTGCGCCGTAGCATGGCTTGACCTGACCAGCGCCTTTGGGTCCATACCCCACCATCACATCTTTGCCACCCTGGGAGAGTTCGGGATGCCAGAAACCTTCATCCAGATCCTCCGGGACCTCTACAAGGACTGTACCACCACCATCCGCACCACGGACGGAGAGACGGACGCCATCCCCATCCGCCGCGGCGTGAAACAAGGATGCCCCCTTAGCCCCATCATCTTCAACCTGGCCATGGAACCACTCATCCGAGCCATCTCCAGCGGCCCGACTGGCTTCGACCTGCACAGCAAGAAAATCAGCATTTTGGCCTATGCGGACGATCTGGTCCTGACCGCACACGACCCAGAGAGACTCCAAGGTATGCTAGATGCCACCAACCAAGCTACTGACTGGATGGGGCTCCGCTTAAATGCAAAGAAGTGCACAACTCTGCACATTAACGGCAGCAAAAGGGACTTGGTGCAGGCAACGGGATTCCAGATCCAGGGTGAGCCCGTCATCCCCCTGGCAGAGGGGCAGGCATACCAGCACCTGGGCACGCCAACAGGTTTCCGTGTCCGGCAGACACCCAAGGACACCATCCAGGAGATCTTGCAGGACGCCACCAAGATTGATGCCTCACTGCTGGCACCGTGGCAGAAGATAAATGCCCTGAACACCTTCCTGATCCCATGCATCTCATTCACCCTAAGGGGATCCGCTGTGGCGAAGGTGCCCCTCAACAAGGCAGACAAGATCATCCGGAAACTGGTGAAGAAGTGGCTGTTCCTTCCTCAAGGAGCCAGCAATGAGTTGGTCTACATCGCCCACAGGCACGGCGGCGCCAACGTCCCCCGCATGGGTGACCTGTGCGACATTGCGGTGATCACCCACGCCTTCCGCCTGCTGACATGCCCCGACGCCATGGTAAGGAACATCGCGGTGAACGCCCTGTGTGATGCGACAGAGAAGCGGATCAGCAGAGCCCCCTCCAACCAAGACATCGCCACCTTCCTGAGCAGCTCCCTGGATGGGGAATTTGGACGGGACGGGCGCGACATCGCTTCACTGTGGTCCCGCACTTGCAACACCATGCGTCGCCTAGGGAAGCGTATCAGCTGCCGCTGGGAGTAGTGCGAGGAAGCCAGGAGCTGGGAGTCCGGGTGCCGCAGATCAGGTCCAACGACAATACCATCACCCCGTGGATTTGCTGGAGATTACTCTGAAAGCCACCATCCACTCGCTGTATGTGGAAACCCTGAAGCGTAAACCGGACCAGGGTAAAGCCTTTGAGTTGACCAGCAAGTGGGACGCCAGCAACCACTTCCTCCCCGGGGGCGGCTTCACCCGTTTCGCTGACTGACGGTTCATCCACCGTGCCCGGCTCAACTGCGTCCCACTCAACGGAGCCGTCTGCCACGGGAACCGAGACAAGCGTTGTAGGAAGTGCGGCTACTCCGAGACCCTGCCCCACGTCCTGTGCAGCTGCAAACCCACTCCAGAGCCTGGCAGCTGCGCCACAACGCCATCCAGAACTGCCTGGTGAAAGCCATCGCACCACGCCTGGGGGAGATCTCCGTGAACTGCACCATCCCTGGTACCGACAGCCAGCTACAACCTGACGTGGTCGTCACCAGCGAGGCCCAGAAAAAGATCATCCTCGTCGACGTCACAGTCTCCTTTGAGAACAGGACCCCGGCATTTCGTGAAGCCCGAGCTCGTAAGCTGGAAAAGTACGCCCCCCTGGCTGACACCCTGAGAGCGAAGGGCTACGAGGTGCAGATGGACGCCCTGATTGTCGGAGCCCTGGGCGCCTGGGACCCCTGCAACAAGCGTGTGCTGTGGACCTGCAGAATTGGTCGATGCTACGCACGGCTCATGCGGCGCCTCATGGTCTCAGACACCATCCGATGGTCCAGGGACATCTACATCGAGCACATCACCGGCCACCGACAGTACCAGGAGGCGTGAGCCAGAGTGACATTGTTCTCCCACTACGAGAAAGGGACCAAGTGGACCTTCTCCGTTGGATCATATGAACTGGAACCATAAACTCCCTGAACATTAAATCTCACCAAATGAGGGTCAATCCATCCTCATCATCATATCCACTCATTATACTCCACACCCGAACATAGCCACTCTATGAACTTCATACCCTCATATCTCAATGCCTGTACTTGACCCATCAACCTTTTACCTCCAATCGGGGATATTGCAGATTATGTATTCCTTATGTCACCTGATCCTAAACCAAAATTTGCACCCTCGATAATCTGTACGTTATTCCCTGATAGAAGATTCTGGTTATGCTCAAACTCTGTTCACTTTTTTTTTTTAACATCATCTTAATAAAATTTTTAAATCTGTACTGCACCTTTAAAATAGACCTGCCCTCTGGCCTACATGTCTATCAGAGGATATTGAAAATTTAAATACCATGGAAAACGTCATTTTTGGGGGGTGTTCCTTTAAAATCAAAAATAAAAGTAATCTAGGCAAAGTACATGTTTTGCTCTGGGTAAGGGTGACATTGAGAACAGTACTGTGTATATTTGAGGATTGTTGGCTTTCAAAGCCATGGAACAGAGTTTTTTCACTGTAGCAATAAATTAATATTTTGCTCTTAACTTCTACCATTTAAAATTCTCAGTTCACCCTGGAAACTGATTAACTGAAGAGATGCTGTCAGGTTAATTTGGGCTCAAAATTAAATAGATACATCAAGGACAAGAATGACTCCTGATGCAAGTTATTTTGGTTGAAAAGATGATTTCTCTGGGTGGCAAATCCTCATACATACAGAGAGGGAATAAAATTAGCAATAAACACAATCAGCTGGTGGTAAACAGCATGATGCCGATCGCTGGAATCCAAACATATTTCCAAAACTCTAGAACTTTGCAGCACTTAGTTCCGTCTTATGATGGATTTGTGAACAGTCAAGGGATTGACATAGACCTGGGACTCTTACCTTTAAACAATAGTGTCGGTCTGGAACAGGCATGTATAGCAACTCCTAAACTGGACAAGGGTCCTAGTGTTGCTTATGAGTCCTGAATCCCAGCACACTGAAGATATTTGTTTTTTATCAGAACGCTCCTGCAGCTAGACGTCTTCCAGACAGACCAGAGACGTATAGCCCCTGCACTAAGCCTAGTCTGCAGTTAGATAATCCTGGGCGGCGAGTGAAGCCCTCCTTTGGGGAGGTGAGTCTCTCTTCCCCCCCGACCCCCAGCTGCCAGAGGAGCCCTGGGCTAGCCAGAGCCCCCGCAGTTGTGCTGCGCTGCACTTTCCCTCTGGAGACCCCAAGCCGGCCCATGGGAAACGCTCGTTTCTTCTCAAAGAACCTGAGCTTTTGATATGCACCATGCAGGTTCTGGGGCAGCTGAGGAGGCAGTATCTGCTACTCAGCTTCCTGGGTTCATCAGTAATCTCCCTGGTGTCATGCTGACAAAGCTATCGCCCCTCATTGGGGGTGGTTTTATTTTGTCTGCAGGAGAGCTCTTTCCTGCCGACAAATCGCAGCTACACTGTAGCAGCTACAAATTGCAGCTACAATGGCAAGGCTTTAGTGGCACAGCTGTGCCGTTGTAATCTGTGCAGTGTAGACATAACCTTTGATTCCCTGCTCTTGAAATCAGATGACTAGGTGAGAATCTTTGCTTTCATCTACAAAAATTGCTAGCCCTTACACTTGCAGAGAAGAGCTTGACAAGGTGACCTGAGAGCACCCTATAGGTTCAAACCCAAGAGGCTGGTGAAAAAAAACATGATTTTTTAATACATGATTTTAAATCAATCCCATAAGTTTTTGACTCGTAGCTTTGGTATGCTTGAGGTTGGCAGTACTGGAACAGATCGCAAGCTAAGGCCTCGGTCCCACAGTCAGCTCAGTGTAGGTGCCACTTGTACCCAAAGATCAAGTTTCAGGACAGACGCCTTAGTTTACAAAGAATAATTTGCTTTGTGACTCTGGTCTCACTTCCTTGCCAGCTCTGCTGTCTGTGCTTTGTGTTACTGCAGGATGGGAAATAGGATTGCTGTGCTTAAAATGGGGGGAGGGCACATAAGAGCAGCCATACTGGGTCAGACCAAAGGTCCATCTAGCCCAGTATCCTGTCTTCTGACTGGCCAATGCCAGGTGCCCCAAAGGGAATGAACGGAACAGATAATCATGAAGTGATCCATCCCCTGTCACCCATTCCCAGCTCCTGGCAAACAGAGGCTAGGGACACCATTCCTGCCCATCCCGGCTAATAGCCATTGATGGACCTATCCTCCATGAATTTATCTAGTTCTTTTTTGAACCCAGTTATAGTCTTGGCCTTCACAACATCCTCTGGCAAAGAGTTCCACAGGTTGACTCTGCATTGTGTGAAGAAATACTTCCTTTTGTTTGTTTTAAACCTGCTGCCTATTAATTTCATTTGGTGACCCCTAGTTCTTGTGTTATGAGAAGAAGTAAATAACATTTCCTTATTTACTTTCTTCACACCAGTCATGATTTTATAGACCTCTATAATTTCCCCCCTTAGTTGTCTCTTTTCCAAGCTGAGAAGTCCCAGTCTTATTAGTCTCTCCTCATACGGCAACCGTTCCATACCCCTAATCATTTTTGTTGCCCTTTTCTGAACCTTTTCCAATTCCAATATACCTTTTTTGAGATGAGGTGACCACATCTGCACGCAGTGTTCAAGATGTGGGCATACCATGGATTTATATAGGGGCAATATGATATTTTCCATCTTATTATCTATAACTTTCTTAATGATTCCCAACATTCTGTCTGTTTTTTTGACTGCCATTGCACATTGAGTGGATGTTTTCAAAGAACTTTCTTGAGTGGTAACAGGTTATTTAGACCCCATCATTTTATATGTATAATTGGGATTATGTTTTCCAATGTGCATTACTTTGCATTTATCAACACTGAATTTGATCTGCCATTTTGTTGCCCAGTTACCCAGTTTTGAGAGCTCTTCGCAGTCTGCCTGGGACTTAACTATCTTGAGTAGTTTTGTATCATCTGCAAATTTTGCCACCTCACCGTTTACCCCTTTTTTCCAGATCATTTATGAATATATTGAAAAGGACTGATCTCAGTAAAGACCCCTGGGGGACCACTATTCACCTCTCTCCATTCTGAAAACAGACCGTTTATTCCTACCCTTTGTTTCCTATCTTTTAACCAGTCACCAATCCATGGGAGGACCTGCCCTCTTATCCCATGACAGCTTACTTTGCTTAAGAACCTTTGATGAGGGACCTTGTCAAAGGCTTTCTGAAAATCTAAGTACACTATATCCACTGGATCCCCCTTGTCCAAAATGCTTGTTGACCCCCTCAAAGAATTCTAGTAGATTGATGAGGCATGATTTCCCTTTACAAAAACCATGTTGACACTTCCCCAACAAATTATGTTCATCTATGTGTCTGACAATTTTCTTCTTTACATAGTTTCAACCAGTTTGCCTGGTACTGAAGTCAGGCTTACCGGCCTGTAATTGCCAGGCTCACCTCTGGAGCCCTTTTTAAAAATTGGCGTCATATTAGCTATCCTCCAGTCATTTGGTACAGAAGCTGATTTAAATGATAGGTTACAGAGTACAGTTAGTAGTTTTGCAATTTCACATTTGAGTTCCTTCAGAACTGTTGAGTGAATACCATCTGGTCCTGGTGACTTATTGCTGTTTAGTTTATCAATTTGTTCCAGGGTAGCAAGGAGCCCAATTATTTTAAACCTCTGCACCACTTGTGTTATGAAGTGACTTGTTACTGCTAATAAGGTAACCTTTTTAGAACACGTAAACAGGATTATTTCTTAAAACTGTTCTGTTTCCCTGTAGATCTTATGCCTCAAACTCCCTACCATAGATTTAAAGAAACAGCATGCCCCTTCACCACAGGCAAGCACTTAATTTTAATGAGGAAAAGACAAGGATCTACACTCACTTATAGCTGCTGTGCATTGCTATGGATTGCTGCTCTGTAGCTGCCTAGCTCAATGTCCTTTTGCATCACATTTGTGTTTTTGCTTCTCTACATACAGCAGAGGGAACATGTAGCCCAGGGAAAATGAAAAATGGCTCCTGTTTTTGAATCCTCCATTTTTGGGTGCCCACTCTGAGACACTTTGTCTCTGATATTAAGAGGTGCTGAGCACCTACATTTTGAAATGCATTCAGGGTTAGCCTAAGAGATTCACCCCAGGTCTCAGACCAAGGCAGTGATAGGGCCAGGAACAGAATCCAGAAGTCCTATCTTGCAGTCCCCTGTTGTAACCAGTTAGAACCCATTGATTCTCATTGACCACCAGTGACATTGCTGCATTAGCAGTAAAAAAGCTTCTCCAGAAGCTTCATCACTAAGATGGAGAAGTTCACCTGTTAATGGGAAGGCAGAAACCTTCTTTGTTGTGTTTGTACAGAGCCCAGAACAATGGGATCCTGAGCTGTGACTCGGGCTCCTACATGCTACTGAAATACCAAGACGGTTTTTAAGTCCAGGAAATCTTATGCCACAATAAGCACCATTCACTCTTAAGTAAAATTTTACTGTATTAATATTCCACTAATTTACTATGAGTTGAGTAAACAAGGAGATTTGTTTTGAAGACTTTTGACTTTCCTGTGACAAATTCATTAAATATTTAGGGCCCAATCTTGTGTTCAGATGGATGGATATACACTCTTTGGCTTCAATAGGCGTATTGCCTGTTGGACGGTGAAGTTGAGGCCACAGAGTAAATTTGGCGTGTGTGTCAGGGTGGCATTGACCCATGGTCTACACTTGACATTTGGCACACTTGATTACATCAAGCATACTATTACCTCAGTGGTCATCTTAAATGGCCAAAGTATGTAGAGTAGCAAAAAAACAACAACAATCCAACAACATCTACGAACCCCCGCCCCACAAACAAACAAACAAACAAACCAAAAAAAGTCAGAGCCACAGGGATCAGTTCTGGGTCTGGTGTTATTTAGCATCTTTATTAATGACCTGGATGTAGGAATAGAGAACACACTGATCAAATTTATAGGTGACACAAAGCTAGGGGGAGTTGCCAACACTTTGGAGGATAGAACTAAAATTCAGAGGATCTTGATAAATTGGAGAATTGGGCTATAGACAAAATGAAATTAAACAAAGACAAATGTAAGGTGCTACACTTAAGGAAGAAAAAGCAAATACAGAATGGGGGATAACTGGTTTGACAGTGGTACTGCTGAGGAGGATCTGGGAGTTGTGGTAGATCACAACCTCAACATGAGTCAACAATGCAATGCTGTTGCAAAAAAAGCAAATGCAATTTTAGATTGCATTAACAGAGGCATAGCATGCAAGTCACAGTATGTAATAGTACTGCTTTACTCAGTGCTGGAGTACTGTGTCCAATTTTGGTCACCAATGTATAGAAAGGAAGTGGAGAAACTGGAAAGAATCTAGAGGCAAGTGACAAAGATGATCAAAGGGATGGAACACAAGCCATATGAGCAAAGGCTGAAGGAACTGGGTATGTTTAGTTTGGAAAAGAAGAGATTAAGGGGGGACATAACAGTCTTCAAATACTTGAAAGGCTGCCATAAAAATGGAGAAAAGTTGTTCTCTCTTGTCACAGAGGCAATGGGTTCAAACTACAGCATAGCAGATTTAGATTAAATCTCAGGAAAAACTTCCTAACTGTAAGAGCAGTATGACAATGGAACAAACTGCCTAGGTAGGTTGTGGAAGCTGCTTCACTGGAGGTTTTCAAAAGGAGGCTGGATAGCCATCTGTCTTGGATAGTTTAGACACAACAAATTCTGCATCTTGGCAGGGGGCTAGACTAAATGACACGTGGTCTGTTTTAACCCTATGATTCTATGGTACAAATTCTTCCATATATAGCCCCTTCTGGGGTACAAGACTGTATGTGGTATATCGGCATTGGTGGGTCAAGAACAGTGTGACTCTTTGTGCTCCAGACATTCAGCTTAGCTTGCATGTGCACATGTTGGGGCTGCCAGGCTGGATCAGTGTAGATGGGCTGGCTTCCAGTTGTTGTAGCTGGTGTGTGAGTAGGGCCCCTTTATATTACCTTAAGGGGGCAGACTCCCTCCTTCCCCAGAGCTCTGCAGAGCAGGCCCTGGGTGCTGGTGGTGTGGGTAGGGGCATCTTTAATGAGATAGATCCCACCCACCCAAAAGAACTGCTATCAAGCTGCTGGGTTGGAGCTACCGTGGTGCACCAGCCCTGGCAGCTGCTGTTGGAGGCGATGTGGGTACACATGAAGGGAGCAGTCCCTGTGTTTCCCAAATCGCAAGACTGATGTGCACTCTACTCTAGAACCAGTTGCAAAGTTGAGGAGGCAGCTTGCATCATACGCAGGCTGGTCACAATCTGGCCCAGAAGGGAACATCCACTTCCATTTCCATCTCTCCTTTCTGTATGGCACCCAGTGTGTATTGAACTAAGGGTTGTTTTGATAAGGGGAATTACATTCGTCCTAGCTCCTTGCCTCCACACACAGTCTCTGACTTACACACAATCTTTAAAAGTTTACTTAAAGTAACTAACAAGTTTATCTGGCAGCTAGAGCATATCAAGCAAAGCTCAATACCTTTCTGAAATCAGAACAGGAGTACTTGTGGCTTAGGCTGGAAGTAAAACAAAATTGAATTCCAATCCACACATTTTTCTTCAAACCAATGATTTAACAAAATCCATGCATATAAAAACAGCGGATATTTTATTTTCATATCTAAAACTTTATTTAGGAAAGATTGGTTTTTGCAAGTTTACATCACTAGTCTGCTGTATTTTCATCAAAAGCCAATGTTATCTTTAAACCTGATACATCAGGTCAGACTACTACACTAGCAAAATCCAGTATTTAAACTTTTCTCATTGTATTTCTTCTGCATACATACACACAGCATATCAGCAGATATATATTTATCTACATTACTCTCATTTAGTTTGAACTCAAATTGAATACATAGAGTGCGTGACTTTTTAAATTGAAATAGTGCTTTAAATGTTTTTGCCTTTGTTAAAACATGACAACTTTAGGAGGTAACTAGACTTCAGCCAATTTATAGTTTGATACAGAGAGGTTCGTGTCAACATGGTAAATTGAGCAATATAATCAAATCAATTCACTCTAACTTCCATCAGGGCTCACAATGGAAGGGCAGGTAACTGATATGTTCTATCTAGAGCAGGGGGTTCTCAAACTTCATTGCCCTTCTGACAACAAAAATTACTACACGACCCCAGGAGGCAGGACTGAACCCTGAGCCTGCCAGAGCCTCGTTGCCCCAGCAGAGGGGCCAAAGCCCCAAGGACTTCAGCCATAGGTGGGGGGTGGGGGAGCTGCAACCTGAGACCCACTAACCAGGGATAAAGCTGACGCCTGAGTTCTGTCACCTATGGCTGAAGCCTTAGGGCTTTGGCCCCGGGCAGTGGGGCTTGGGTTTCAGCCTCAGGCCCCAGCAAGTCTAACAACAGCCCTGGCATCCCTATTAAGATGGGGTTGAGACCCACTTTGGGGTCCCAACCCACAGTTTGAGAACCGCTGATCTAGAGGAAAGGGTGAGTTTCCTCTAGAAAGGAGAGGACGTGACAGTATTGCCAACCAAGAGCCCAAGAATGATGGGACAGGCCCTCAAAAAGAATGATTTTTTTTTAAAAAGTGTGTTACTTTCAGGTTTTTTAGCCTTTTGAGGTTTGAATAATAGAAATGTAGGACTGGAAGGGACCTCAAGAGGTCATCTAGTCCAGACCCCTGCACTGAGGCAGGACAAAGTATTATCTAGACTATCCCTGACAGTTGTTTGTCTAACCTGTTCTTAAAAAGCTCCAATGACGGTGATTCCACAACCTCCCTAGGTAACTTATTCCAGTGTTTAACTACCCTTACAGTTAAGAAATTTTTTTCCGAATGTCTAACTTAAATCTCCCTTGCTACAATTTAAGCCTATTACTCCATGTCCTTTCCTCAGTGGAGAAGGAGAACAATTTATCACCCTCCTCTTTATAACAACGTTTTACACACTTGAAGACAGTTATGTTTCCCCCTTCAGTTGTCTTCTCTCCACACTAAATAAACCCAATTTTTTCAATCTTTCCTCGTAGGTCACGTTTTCTAGACCTTTCATCATTTTTGTTGCTGTCCTCTGGGCTTTCCTCAATTTGTCTCCATCTTTCCCGAAGTGTGGTGCCAGAACTGAACACAGTACTGCAGTTGAGGCCTTATCAGTGCTGAATAGAGTGGAAGAATTACTGCTCATGTCTTGCTCACAACACTCCTGATATATACATCCCAGAATGATGTTTGCTCTGTGTGTGTGTATAAATTTTTGCAACAATATTTCATTGACTCATTTAGTTTGTGATCCATTATAACTCCCAGATCCACTTCTGTAGTACTCCTTGCTAGACAGTCATTTCCCATTTTATATTTGTGCAAATGATTATTCCTTCTTATATGGAATACTTTCCATTTGTCCTTATTGAATTTCATGCTATTTATCTCAGATAATTTCTCCAGTTTTTGTCAAGCTAATTTTGAATTCTAATCATGTCCTCCAAAGCACTTGCAACCCCTTCTAGCTTAGTATTGTCCACAAACTTTATGTGTACTCTTTATACTGTTATCCAAATCATTTATGAAGATATTGAATAGAACTAGATGAAGGACAGATCCCTGTTGGACCCCACTCGATATGCTCTTCCAGCTTGACTGTGAACCACTGATAACTACCTTCTGAATATGGTTTTCCAATCAATTGTGCACCCATTTTATAGTAAGTTTGTCTAGTTAATATTTTCCTAGTTTGCTTATGAGAAGGTCATGTGAGACAGTATCAAAAGCCTTTCTAAAGTTGGGATTTCTCAAGTCTTGTTACTCTGTCAAAGAAGGCTAAGTTGGATTGACATGATTTGTTCTTGACAAATCCATGTTGACTGTTACTTGTCACTTATCTTCTAGGCGCTTACAAATTGCTGGTTTATTTGGTCCATAATCTTTCTGAGTACAAAGTTAAGATGACTGGGCTATAATTTCCTGAGTTGTTCTTATTCCACTTGTTATAGATAAGTACTATATTTGCCCTTTTCCAGCCCTCTGGGATCTCTTCTGTCTTCCATGGGTTCTCAAAGATATTTGCCAATGGCACAGATCTCTTCAGCCAGTTCTATAAGTATTCTAGGATGTATTTCATCAGGCCCTGCCAATCTGAAGACACAACTTTTCTAAGGGCAGGACTATGCTTAAAACACTGCATCAGCGCAGCTGCAGCACTTAACTGAAGATGTACCTATACCAACAGGAGAGCTTCTCCCAGCGGTGTAGTTAATTCACCTCTGCGAGCGGCGGTAGCTATATCAGTGGAAGATGCTCCCCCACCAACATAGTTTTGTCTACATGGGGTGTTAGGTTGCTATAACTATGTTGCTCAGGGGTGTGGGTTTTTCATACCCCAGAGCGATGTAGTTCTACTGATAGAAGTCTGTAGTGTAGATGTAGTGTAAACCTGGCCTATATAATTCTTAACTTGTTCTTTTCCTTATTTTAGCCTCAGATCCTACCCGATTTACACTGATGTTCACTATATTTGTCATCTGATCACTGTTAACCTTTTTGGTGAAAACTGAAACAAAGGGCATTTAACACATTAGCCATCACTGCATTCTGTTATTGTCTTTCCCTTCTCTTTGAGTAACAGGCCTATCTCTCCTTGGCCTTTCTCTTGTTACTAATGTATTAGTAAAATGTTTTTTTGTTAATCTTGTTTTGTGCCTTGGTCTTCCTAATTTTGTCCCTACATTGTCCCTACATACTGTGTTGTGTGTTTTTTTTTTTAAATATATATTCATCCTTCATAATTTGATCTAGTTTCCACTTTTTTGTATGACTATTTTTTGAGTTTCAGGTCATTGATGATCTCCTGGTTAAGCCAAGGTGGTATCTTACTATACTTCCCATCTTTCCTATGCATTGGGATAGTGCCCTTGTGCCCTTAATGTCTGTTTAAAAAACTGCCAGCTTTCCTGAACTATTTTTCCCTTAGACTTGCTTCCCACAGGATCTTACTTACCAATCCTCGGAGTTTGTTAAAGTCTGCCTTCTTTTGAAGTCTATTGTCTTTATTCTGCGTTTTCCCTCCTACCATGCCTTAGAATCATGAACTCTATCTTTTCAACCAAACTGCCTGCCAGCTTCAAATTCTCAACCAGGTCCTCCCTATTTGTCAGAATCAAATCTAGAACAGCCTCTCCCCTAGTCACTTCTGTTCTAAAAAGTTGTCTCCAGTGTATTCCAAGAACTCGTTGGATAATCTGTGCCCTGCTGCATTTTCCAAACAGGGGACTTCAGCCACCCAGGCATCTATCACCACCACCAAGTCCTGCGTTTTGGATGATTTTGTTAGTTGTTTAAAAAAATGCCTCATCCACCTCTTCTTCCTGGTCAGATGATCTATAGCAGACCCTACCATAACATCACCCTTGGTTTTTTTTATCCCTTTTATCCTTACCTAGAGACTTTCAACAGGTCTGCCTCCCACTTCTATCTCAACCTCAGTGCAAGTCTACACATCTGTGAGAGATACAAGGCAACACCTCCTCCCTCTTTTCCCTGCCTGTCATTCTTGACCAGCTGTACTCTTCTATACCAATATTCCAGTCATGTGAATTATCCCACCAAGTCTGTGGTGCCAATTATGCTGTAATTGGGATTATTCACTAGTATTTCTAGTTCTTTCTGTTTATTCCCCATACTCCTTGCATCAGTATATGAACATCTAAGATGTTCGTTAGATTTCCCTTTTATATTCCTGTGACATTTTGGGGATCACCCAGACCAGTTAGGGGTTCTGTCACCATCTGTTTCTAACTCTGGGTGCTTCATGCTATGCTATTATGGCTCAGGACTGACACCAATAGCCAGCCTACAAGCATAAAGGTCTCACTCTGGCTTCCACCAGCCTAGTTGCTCCTTGCAGGGTGACCCCATTTGCCCTTCTGGTCCAGAGGTCACCCCCAAATCCACCTCCCCAAGTTCTTAACTACAGACACTTGGACTTCCCCTCTGGTTCATCACCCCCGAAAGAGTGAAACATGCCCCCAGTTATCAGTTCACTTTAGTGTACACACTCCACACAGTATGCACAATAGAGACCTGCTTGGGGTAAAAATAAACAGTTTAACAGAAAAATCACATGTTCAAAGATGAAATAGTAAGGAAAAGCAACAGACAAGTTGCACAGAAAATAAACCTAAAGACACAATCTCAAGCATTGCACTTCTGTGTTAGTGAAATTCCCTTTTTAATACAAGTTACCTGTTGCCTCTGGATAGTTTCCCAGCACGCTCTTGGTCCTAGAGTGGTCCATGGAAGTACCCTGCTTAGATGTTGGTCCTCAGTTTCTGGAGAGCCTTCACTTCAAACCCTCTTCCCTTTTTAACACAGTTTGCAGTTCTTCCCCCCCCCCCCTTCTCTCAGACTATGGTAATTAATGGTTCCACAGAGTGGGGGAAATTCCCTCCTTCCTTAGGCCTGGTCTACACTACAGAGTTAGGTTGACATAAGGCAGCTTACATCGACCTCACTGTGTAAGTGTCTACACTACAAAGTTCTTCCTGCCAATTTAACTCACTCACTATGCTGACTTAACTCCACCTCTTTGAGAGGCATCGTGCTTAAGTTGATGTGGTTAGGTCAGTGCAGTGTCTATGTAGACAATGAGTTGCTTACATTGCCTGTTGCTGCTGCTGACCGCTGGAGTCGTGTTTCCCTCTCTCCCCCCTCCTCCCCCCCTCGGCACTAGCCCTGGGGCTGACAGCTTGAGCTTTTGCAGTCAATGCCCCAGAGCCCCACTTAAGCCAGTGCAAGCACTCCTGGTGAGGACATGCACTGCTGATAGAAGGAGCAGTGTGGACACAAAGAGCTGATTTAATTACTGTGGTGGCTATAGGTCGACCTAACTTAAGTTGACTTAATTTTGTAGTGTAGACATGCCCTTAGTTTTCCAAGGCAGGGGTTTTCTTTTCAATTTCAATGGCTTTCCATTAACTTTAATGGTCCACCACTGTCTTTCTCTAGGTTGTACAATGCTAGGTGCTTGGAGTTAGATTCATGTAAACAACTAGCTCGGGGCGTGCCCCTCCCTGCCTGATTATTCACCTTCTGTTGTGAGGTGATGCTGTAGTTGTTGCATCCTAGTTCAGTGACAATGTTCTACATACATACACACACACACACGCAGACATTCGTAGCCATAACCTGTATACAGACCTCATCAAGGCCAGAACATTACCAGCTTTCATAAAAGACCTTACTTGACATATATTTATACACAATAACATTGCATACAACCAGTTGATTTAATTGCTCATTCTGTCAATTTCCCCTTGTTGCTGCTATGACTCCCCAAGTTCTCCCCCTCCCCCCAATTCCAACCCTTCACCCAGGTCTCCATGTTCTGGACTTACCTGTGGCTTCTCTGCTAACAGAAGGGCTAGAAAGTTATTTTGAAAGGTGAGATTCACATAACTTCAGGGGGTGGGGCATTAGGAGAAACTCCAAACATCACAAGACTTGCAATATAAGCTATGTCTACACTGCAGCTGGAGCTATAGCTATAGCTTAGGAGCTGGGGGCTGAACTGGAGACTGGGAAAAGAGCTGGGGCTAGAGGAAGAATTGGCCTGGGCTCACAAAGGGAACGAGGGTGAAGCTGTGGCTGTGTGGACCTCCCTCCCCACCCCTTATGGGGGCTGGCCCAAACCCTGCCATGTGCCCCCCCAAATGTTCCTCCGTCCACACACCCATAGCCATGCGGGGTGTGCCCCACAGCTTGGGGACCACTGCCTTAAAGGAATGGGGCCATAACTGCGATGATTTTAGAAGTGTGGAAACAGGGCCGGGCCCACAACATTTTGGCATGTGAGGTGGGGAGCTCAAATGACGCCTCCATGCCCCCTCGCTTGGGCCAAAACTTTGAAAGGTCTCAATTCTGCCTTCTTCCTGTTCTACTCCTCTCATGGTACTGCTCTGCTACCTACCCCAATAAAGGAGAACTAACCACTTAAAATGCCTTGTTCAAAAATGTTAAGTAACACAACTTTCAAATGCCTGAACAGCAAATGTAACTTTTCTTGTCTGCATAGTAAACACTGGCATTTTTATCTGTTTAAATAATCAAAGTGGTGCTTTCTGTGCCTTCTTGGTTGCAAAGATTTGAACTGCTTCGTGAAGGTCCACAGTCTGGGCCAGCTCATGCTCTATTGAGATGGTTGCAAGGCCGACCAGCCTCTCCTGTGTCATTGCGGAGCGTAGATGTGTTTTTTATTAACTTCAGCTTGGAGAAGCTGCGTTCTCCACTGGCAACTGTTACAGGAAGTGTTAGAAGTTTACACAGAGTAACAAATGCATTTGGAAAGAGGGTGGTCATCTTATTTGTTCCCATATATTCCAGAACACCTTTGGAGTTGATCCTGCTGAAATGTATCTTGAAAGGGCTTTCAGTTCATCACCTAAATCACTCGCATCAATATCGCGCATGTCATCATGTGTCAACACTGTCTCTAGTGCCCTGCATTGCTGGTGTAGGTCTTCTTCAGGTACAGTGAGGAGTTTTGGAATATGATACAACATCCCAAATATACTGCTGTGTTCCTTGAGCTGCATGAAACGTTCTTCAGCTGACTGTGTTGCACAAGCTAGCACCTGGTTAAAGAATTCAACTTTGAATTGTTGTTTGGGGTCTCTTATGGGATTATCCCATGCCTCATAATCAAAATGTCTTCTTCTTCGGTGACTCTTGTATTCTTGAATGGGTGGGAAAATAGCTTCAGTGTGAAGTTCCTTTGCCAACTTCTGTGCACTCTTCAGAACGTTTTGAAATCCCTCATCTGACCGGTAAGACTGTAGGTATGACTTTGCTTTGTCCAGTTGTTCCATTGCTCCAGATATATCAAGGTCAACACCTTGGAGTCTCTTGCTTACAACATTTATTTCAAACAGTATGTCATGCCACAACACTAAGCCACACAGAAATTTGAAGTTATGTATGTTTCTGGTGATTCCATATCCCTCTGCCACTGTTCTCCCACAAACAGTTCCTGTCATAGCATTATCCTCCATAATGGCAACTATGGCATCATCTATCTTCCCAATTTGGTGTTTGATAGGCTTTATCGCCTCCACTCGACTTTCCCATCGTGTGGCACTCAGTGGTTTCAGTGTCAGAGAGGATGTTCCCAGATGTTGCTTCAAAATTTGCCATCGATGAGTTCATGCAGAGAAAAATACATAGATGCTTTGAATTACATTAAAAAATTCAGCAGTCTCACTAGAAGCTGATGCTGCATCACTGACCACCAAGTTCAATGAGTGAGAACTGCATGGGACAAACAAAGCTCGAGGGTTTAACTCTCGGATCCGTGTCTGCACTCCTCTGTTCTTTCCTCTCATGTTGGCACCATTATCGTAGCCCTGACCTCTCATGTCAGGTATCGCAATTCCCGTATCTTCCAGCTTTTTAAGAAGCACATTTGTCATACCAGCTTCTGTAGTATCATCAGTGTCAATAAATTCTAGAAAATGCTCTGACAGTCACCATTGCAGGGACATTTTCACTAAGTTCTGTTGTTGTTACAAAGCGCACCATTAAAGTCATTTGTTCCGGTATGGCTGATGTCAGGTGTGCAGTCGAGAATAACAGAGTAATATCTTGCTGACTTCAGATCTGCCACAATCTTCTGTTTGACTTTTGTTGCCAGTAACTGTATGATCTCATTTTGAATTGTTTTTCCAAGGTAGTGGTGTGTATACATTTCTTGGGTGGTAACTCTTCTTATATGCTCCTGGAGTACAGCATCAAACTCAGCTCCACAGTTTTAAGGAAGTTTCCATTGTTTGGCACATACAGCTGATCTGAAGTGCCAGGCAGTGCTAGGTTTTGGGTAGCAAGCATTCTCACAATGGCAATGAGCTTTTTCAGAACATTTTGCCAGTAAAGAGACTCTGATGCAGTCTTCTCTTGATGCTGATCATCTATGGTGGCCTTTAACCTTCGTCTCATCTCAAGCTCTTTCCACCTATGGAATGCTCTCTGGTGATTTGCTGCCTTCTCATGGCATGCCAGATTTCTAGCCAGATTTTTCCAGTCCTTTGTTCCTGTAGAACCCAATGTGGCTGGAACGTTAGATTGGAAGAGTTTGCAACAAGAATCCTATGCAGCATTCTGGGTTTTTGAGTACATAAGCCATGGCCTCTCCACTTTGTCCCCATTGGGGATTTCACACCAGTAATGTGTTGGATGGAAACTTCTATTTTCATTGTCTTTGGGGAACATGAAGTTTTTCACTTGCTGTGGCCCATGCAGTACAAAGAAGTCCCTCAGGCTACTGCTCAAGTGGGTCCACAGTCCTGGATCATCTAGACTTAAGGAACTAAACTCAGCAGCAGCTGTTTCTTGCACCTTCACCACACTCTTCTCTGATCTACACTTTTCTTCAGGAATGTGCATGGTTACATCCATTTGAGATGGAGATATGGATGCTGCAGTAGCTACCAGGTCACGTGCACTCTGACTAACTGGAAGATCAGGCATCTCCTCACCACTCACATCCTCACTGTGGCCGGAAGGTTCACCGTGAACATTTGTGTCTATGTATCTCAGGAGAGCTCCTTCCTGCTTAGATAGAAAAGCTTCCTTTGCTTTCTTTCTTTTTCTGAATGCTGCCCCAGAGGGGCGTTTTCTTCTTTCACTCATGACTGCTGTTCTGTGCCAGCTATAGTGGCTTTCAACACTTATGGGGACAAATAAGCAGGCTGGTATCAGGGCCTGAGTGAGGGGAGATATCAGCGTCTTAAGGGCCTAACTGGCTCCTACTACTTCAGTTGACTGCCTCTTCTCCTCAAAAAGAAAGAATCCTGTGGCACCTTATAGACTAACAAATGTATTGGAGCATAATCTTTCGTGAGTGAATACCCACTTTGTCAGATGCATGTTTTTCCAAGGTAGTGGCGTGTGTACATGCATCTCCTGCCTGCCTGTTAAATCTCTTGCCCCTCCTTCCTCCAGCACAGCATTCCACCATCGCTGTGCATCTAGAGCAGAGAGAATACATATGCACCAGCAGCAGACACAATTTTCTACACTCTGGGTCCTAGTGGCGTCCCCTCCACAGTCTGGCACCTGAGGTGGCCGCCTCAGTTTGCCTCATGGTAAGGCCAGCCCTGTGTGGAAATGAGAAATTGTCATGGATCGCTGTTACAGATCATATTGACAGGAATGACTCACTTTGGTTGGAGCAGCAACTTTGAGTTGTATTGTGTTAATTGTGATTGAATAAATGGGCCTAAAGGCGTTAATGTGACCAAGTCATTGTACAACACTATCCAGTCAATATGGTTTGGGATTTTGATGCCAGAGACCTTGGTCTGCCTAGTCCCATGGCAAACACCATTGGAATCTTTTAAATCTTTTTTTCCTATTAACACTTTCATTATTTTTAAACATTATACACACACAAAGAGAAAAAATATATATAAACATCTCATAATGAATAAACATCTCAACTATTTGCTATCTAACCTTATCTATACTAGAAATATTTAATTATATATATGAATTGTTAAAAATATAAATAAATTTTTAATACACATTTACAAACAAAAATTGGAATATAAAAACCCAACTAGTTAAAGAAAGGATAAAAAAGAATTGAAGCAAAATTCAGAGGAGGGGAATAGAGACTGTGAGGGAAGGGGCGGGAAGAGAGGTAGGGGAGGTGAATAAAGGTACAGAAAAGAAGGAAACAATTAAAGCATTTGAAATGCAAAATATTATTTTAACAATATCCATTATGCTTTCCATTTAACTTCAGAGAATTTTTATATGGGGAAAAAGCCACACTCTGTTTGTCAGGTTTTTTAGATGGCATTAAAGATGGTGATAACTGTCCTTTTCGGGGAAAAGATAAGTTATTGTTGTTAAAGTCTTATCCCATTTTCTAGAAAACAAAAGAAGACACACACACAAAAGGGGAAAGAAAAGACCGGCTGTGACGGGTTTGGTCACAGAGACTCCCTTGGGACTGTCACCTGATGTGCTGAAATTACCTCTGAGCCCGTTTTCCCTGCCAGCTTGGGACGCCAGAACCCTGCCTTGAAGAGCCAGACCCGCTATTCCTGATGTAACACAGATCCAGGTCTGAACCATGCCCCCCGAGCTGCAGGTTTTAACTGAAAACCACTTAGCAGGTTACCTATCTCCAGCACCCAGACACCCAGTTCCCAATGGGATCCAAACCCCAAATAAATCTGTTTTACTCTGTATAAAGCTTATACAGGGTAAACTCATAAATTGTCCGCCCTCTATTACACTGATAGAGAGATATGCATAGCTGTTTGCTCCCCCAGGTATTAATCATTTATTCTGGGTTTCCTAATAAACAAAAGCAATTTTATTAAGTATAAAAAGTAGGATTTAAGTGGTTTTAAGTAATAACAGACAGGACAAAGTAAGTTAGCAAGTAAAATAAAACAAAACACGCAAGTCTAAGCCTAATACATTAAGAAACTGAATACAGGTAAATCTCACCTTCAGAGATGTTCCAATAAACTTCTTTCACAGACTAGACTCCTTCTTAGTCTGGGCCCAATCCTTTCCCCGGTACAGTTCTTGTTAGTTCCAGCTCAGGTGGTAACTAGGGGATTTCTCATGACTGGCAGCGCCCTTTTGTTCTGTTCCACCCCCTTTTATATCTTTGACATAAGGCGGGAATCTTTTGTCTCTCTGGGTCCCCACCCCTCCTTCTAAAGGGAAAAGCACCAGGTTTAAGATGGATTCCAGTATCATGTGACCTAGTCACATGTCCTGTGAGACCTCATTCTTCATTACCCGCTTCACTACACAGGAAGGCTTGCAGGTAAAAAGAGCCATTTACAGCCAATTGTCCTAGTTAATGGGTGCCATCAAGATTCTAAACCACCATTAATGGCCCACACTTTGCATAATTACAATAGGACCTCAGAGTTAACTTCATATTTCTAGTTTTAGATACAAGAATGATACATACATACAAATAAGATGAACACACTCAGTAGATTATAAGCTTTGTAATGATACCTTACAAGAGACCTTTTGCATAAAGCATATTCCAGTTACATTATTTTCACATTCCAAGCATATTTTCATAAAGCATATGGAGTGCAACGTCACACCTGCAAAGAGGAAATGCAGCTTCTGTCTCTGACTCTTAGGGCACTGGTTTTCAAACTTTTTTTTTCTCACAACCTGCAACTTTTGACCAGAGTTTTCATAAAATCACAATGAAGGGCAATACATGCTAGCTTTAACCACTTCAAGTGAAGTGATAACTAAAATTGTACATTGATGTTACTTGTAAAACATTTTTAAACACAAGATAAATACAGTAAAAAAGACTATCAGATCGTGTTTCACTTACTTAATATGAAGGGTGGGCTTGCCTGTTGTTCATGATCTCGTTCCAATCTGGATCACAAGATGAAAGCGCTACCTGCATATCAGGTGCTCTGAATCTGTTTCTTTCTTTTTGTTTTTAGCCTTGTCAAAGTCAAAAATCCCAGTTCATACATGTAGGTTGTTGTGAACCATAGCAACAATGGAATGCTAATCTTACTTAGCAGTGGATATTTTTTGAAAACACTTATCCAAAATGATGACAAACTTAATGACTTGTGTCAAGTATCAGAGGGGTAGCCGTGTTAGTCTGAATCTGTAAAAAGCAACAGAGGGTCCTGTGGCACCTTTAAGACTAACAGATCTTAACTAACAGATCTGTTAGTCTTAAAGGTGCCACAGGACCCTCTGTTGCTTTTTAATGACTTGTGGCATGTTTTGAGTGTGCTATCACTGGGGAGTTGCAGCAGCTCTTTTCTTGCTCAGGCATCAAGTTTAGCTCCATTATTGATTCGTAATTTTCAAAAGCAAAAGGATCACCCACTGCTTTTCCTTCAAATTTTCAAACCCCTGTGCAAGGAAGTAGTGACTAAAATTGCCAGAGAGAGCAGCAAGCTGTAATTGTATGACACTTTTCATTTTGTTCACTTTTTCTTCACTGATGCTGTTCTCCTCAGTGTGTGGTAATAGTGTTGGGAACATGTAGTAGCTCGGACGATCACTTTTCAGTCATGCTTGCCAGGGTGCTAAACTTTTGGAATACTTGTATCTGTTCAGCGTTGAAACAAATCCTTGCCTCTTCCTTGTAACTTCAAGTTCAGTTTGTTTAAAATTGAGAAGATGTCAGCCAGATATGACAACTTTATTAACCACCTGTCATCGTCAAACAAATTTGTCGAGTTAGACTTTCTCTATCAGAAAAATGTGAATCTCCTTCCGGAGTTCATACACTTTTGTAAGCACCCTGCCCAGCGACAGCTACCATACTTCACTCATTTACAGTTTCACACTGTGCTCCGCTCCCATTTCTGTGCATAACCCTTCAAAAAGTCTGCAGTTCAGTGAGCTTCCTTTAATGAAATTAACAGTTTTCACTACTTCCTTCAGTACAGCCATAAAATCAGGAGAAATGCCTTTGGACGGCAGAGCTTCACGGTGAATGAAACAGTGATTCCAAACAAGATTACCAGCTGCCTCAGATATTTTTTTCACAACTGCTATTTCTACCTGTCATATTTGCTGCACCATGACTTTGTAGTTCCTTTGCAATTGGCCCAGTCCAATTTGTATTTTCCAACTATTCAATCATGAGGTGCTTCAAATATCTGTGCTCCTGTTGTATTTGTTGGTAAAATCAGACAATGCAGCAAATCTTCTGTAAAGTTAATCTTGCCATACATACCTCACATAAACTAACAGTGTTGCATAATTTGAAATATCAGTACTTTCATCAAGTTGGATAGCAAAATCCCCGGCTGACGGTAACCAAGTAATAAGCTTCCAAATGATCTGTAATATCACATATTTGTCAAGACGTGTTATCACTGGGAAGAATACCTCTCAATTTTTCAGCAGCTTTCTCATTGAAAATTGTATGCACCATAGCCAGAGATGCTGGAAGAATACGTTTTTCAGCAACTGTATGGGCCATTTTCTCTTTTGCTACCCATTATGCAACCGTATATGATGCTAGTTGTGCCTTATCATTCAAAGTAGTTGACCAACTAACAACTTGCACTGATAATTTTAATTCCCATTTGCTTCCTTTGAAAATATTCAGGAGGCTTATCAATGAATTCCTCATGTTTTATTTCTAAATGTCTCTTTAACTTTGTTTTTAAACTCTCTCATTTGCAAGCACCTCGCTGCAAATAACATACTGAGGCTTTGGATCTTGGTTTGCGGTAGCACCAATGAAACCATATTTCAAAAAAGCATCACTCTACTGCCTCATCCACGATTTAGTTTTCTTTTTAGTAGGTTGTTCAGACAAGGTCAACATGGCAGAAGTCTGTCTGTTACTAGAACTTTCTGTTGCAGACGATTTATTTTCACTTGATTTTTAGATGTAGATGGATTTGATAACTTTTTCCAAACTTCATTTTCTTATTCCAAAACAATCCATTTTTCAGGATGAAGGTTTGTTGATTAAGTCTCAAAGCTCGAGTCTTAACAGCATTAACAAAACTGACTGTGCAGAAAGCAGTCTCGTTAGGTGATTACATTCAAAATGGCTACATTGCATACACATGTAATGAATAGCAAACTCTCAGCAAATGAATGTCTTACTAGAAATAAGTAAAATGTCCAACATTTAAATGCTTGTAGTGTGTTAAAACTAACAAAAGACATTTTTTAAATTTGCAACCGACCCAGTGCCTAATATTCTGTGACCCAATACTAGGTTGCGACCTGTACTTTGAAAACCACTGTCTTAGTGTATGTCCATCCTGCAACATAAGTCTGTGCTAGAGCCCAGGCTCAAGCCTAACGTCCCTTGCATCTATACTGCAATTGCACTAACCCGGGGTCCCAGGACCCTGTAGGGCTGGAAGGTCTGAGCTCGGGTTAAGTTGGGACCCAGGGTCCAAGCCCTATTGCTTTGCAGTGTAGATGCAGCCCTGCTTGACTCAGGTCCTGGGAGTGAGACAGAAGTATCCCACAATTCCACGGGACAAATTCCTTAGTCCTCTCTATCTGAACAACCTGCAATCTACTCTGTTCAAAAGGGAAGCCACTCCCCACTTTGTGAATGGTAGCAACTCAGGTCAACGTTAACCCATTCTCTTCTGATCACCAATCTGCAAACACACTGTCATAGGGAACCTCCTGGGTTTGCAATGCAGAGCCAACTGATCAAGCCTTTTTGCAAAGCAAGCTGCTTCAAACTTCCTGTAACATGCAGGGTGGGCAGTAAAATTTCCCCCCAGTGTACCACGTGTCTAGGACTAGAGTGGCCACTTCTTTTGGGGGAGGTGGGGAAATGCTAGGGACTTTTGGAATGGTTACTCGGACTCAGGTTTGCACGCTCCAGTGAGGATGCCAGAGGTCTAGGTTTGAGCATGGCTTAGAAAAACTTTAACGTAGGGTTAAACTACCATGTAGATGCTCAAGCCCAGACTTCCCTAACATGGTTCAGCTGGCTTGAGTCCCGCTAACCCTGGGCTTACACTGCAGTGTAGACATACCCTTACTTGCATACTCACTGCTGGAGATACACAGGGACAGCACATGGTCTGATCAGCCACTCTGAAACCTGGCAAACTGGTACCAGCATTGGGCTGTGTAAGAAATTGCTTTTAGCTACCTCTTTTGTCACGGGCTTGCAGCAATGTTATGAAAGATGCAGTCTTGGCTGGCTAAACCAGACTCTTATTAAACAGAAGGCAAAAAGAGAGGTAGGAAAGAAAAGAAATAAGTTGGGGGGAAGGATAAGGGGATGCAAAGGAGGGGGTGACAACAGGAACTAAAATCTTATATCCTACATAGTTTGGGACTATACTACCCAGAGCTGGTGGAAGTTGCAATCTCATCTGGGCCCCTCTCTGGCCTGCTGTGGTCAGGACATCGCTCAGAATCAAAATGACAAAGGCCCACTGGTGTCATGGTGGATCCTAGGATCCCAGGAATGGTGGGGCAGCAGCCATGATGGTAAAGCTCGCTCCTTTCAGTCCATCCATCTACCAAAGGGAGTGATGGGCGGAATAGCCCATCCCCTCATCATGTTGTCAACCAACTAGGCCTAATTTCCAAAGCACCGGTTTTGATTCATTGACTTCTGGTCCCACATTCCTTGTTTACCAGCCATGATCTCAGCGCAGGCCTTGAGTTATGTCAGTAGGCCTTTTTTCGTTTGGACTAACCCAATCTGTCTCTCTTATGTACCTTTCCGATTAACATTTGTTGTTATAGGTGATTGGAACACTTTGGAAACTATTATCCACTTGCTCACACTTGAGCTCACTACTGGAGTAGGCCTGTCAGGCCCCAGTTATTACAACAGATGGCACCAACCATCTTCACTAATATCTAGAGGGGCTTCACATTTCCGCCATTGCACAAGATCCTCAGTCACAGCAGAGCTTGTTTAGCTTGGAGTATTGTCACTGATATTCTGATTAGTGAACAATTTGTATAGGGAGAATATTTCCCTCATTCCCACAGCTGAAGAAAAAATATTGTACATCTTCAGTGTTGTTTTTTTTTTTTTTTTGACCAAATGGTATTGTGTCTCTGAATGAAGCTGTTTGGCTGGTCAGTGCCTGGGAAATCTGACAGTCTCTCCTGTCTTGAGTTCAGCATGTGGTAAGCCCAGTCTGCATATAATAATTCCTCTAATGAGTCCCATTTCAAGAGCTTAGGCAGTCATTTCTCAAAAAACAGAGCAGGGTCATTGCTTTGACCACCAATAAAGCCAGGGTTCTCTCGTAGTTTAGCAGCCCGGGCTAGAAAATCACTGAGAATTACCTCTGTTTCCTACTATTGTTTCCCCAAATTACATTGCTTTAATGCTTTCCACTTTTTGACCTGCTTTGGAGGCATACAATTTTATGCAAGATGGTATTGCAGTTTTTAGTATCCTCGTACATTGTTTATGTAATCAAGACAAGCCCTCGTTAAAGGGTGCGGCAATAATGATCTTACATTAGGCTAATATTAGATACCACCCGCTTCCTCCTCATTATGAAAAGCAATGTTGGGTCTGCTAACTGCCAGATTAGAATGTCATAGTTAGATTTCACTTGTAGAATGAAGTAACATTTTTAATGTAAATCCTAATGTTCTGAAATGTTACATGGCTTGCTGCTCTTTGAACTATTCTGACCCAATAAGATCTCTTAATATCTGAATTTACAAAATTGCAAAGATCCCCAGAGACCAGCTGTCATGAATTAGACTGGATCAGTTACCAAGCTCTGTCTGCAGCCATTATAATTGTGATGCTGTTCCATGCACCAGACTAAATTCACTGTTCAGATTTGGGTACTATTTAATACCTAACAGTTTGTTTCTATTATCTGAAACAATAGGGGCTATGGCTAGTTCTATTTGTTCATGAGGGTAGCAGAACTAAGTTCCTGCATGCTTCTATGTACAGTAGTTATCAAAATAGCAATGAAGTTGCCACAGCAATGCAAACTGATGGTTATTCAGCTAACAGTCTATACTCTAGCCACCAAGAATGAGAGTATTAAATCCGTTTGTGCATATTACTATAAATGCCTATTAGGAACGGGGCCCCTTAAATAAATACACTGACTCCCTGTGATGGGGTCTTTAACCATTTCCAGGAAAGTGTGGGGTGATGAAGACTAAGAAGGGGGCTAATTAACCCAACAAGCCACAGCTGAGGGGGATCAAGTGGCCAAGTAATCATCTGAGTGAGGGAACCCAGCTACAGAGAGGTGAGCTGGGCTGGGACTATAAAGACAGTAAATTGGAAGCAGAAGGGGCTGCTGGGGAAGTCTGCAGTCAGTCCCTGGGAGAAGAGAGGTGTGTTTGGAGGCTACAGGGACAGGTAGCCCACAGTTACTCCCTGGGAGGGGGGAGTTAGGAGGCTGGCAAACCTAGAGAGGGGGGAGTGCCAGATGGCAGGAGAGGGCTCAGGGAAAGGCAATAAGGTCTAAAAGGGAACAGACCTTGACTGCTGGCTAGAGGGTCACTGAGCTGGAACCTGGACTAGAGGGCTGCCCTTGGTTTCCCTGCCAGTCACTGAGGGAGTGGCACTATGAGGCAGTGAGCAGGAAGGCTGCCCATAATTGTTGAAGGAGACTTTGATACCTTGGAAGGGTGAAACATGGATAGTGACGTGGCTGGAGGGCTGAGTCATGAAGAGATGGCGCCAGCAGCAGCTTGTAGAGGTGAGTGAACGCTTATGTGGATTTTTTTTTGTTAACACCCTTAATGTAAACTTTTAAGGTAAGTTTTTTTTCAATGTAATTGTCATGGATCTGGTCTGTCTCCCCCTTCCGGCAGCTGATCAGACTGCTGCAAGAGGGAGTAGTCCCCAAATTGTGCGCTCTAAGCTTTCCTGGGTCTCAGCTGGCTGCAGCCCTGCTTCCTCCTTTGGCCTTGTTGGCTCAATTCCTGGGCACTGACTCTGTGTCCCCTTCTCAGAAACGGGGCCCTGCACTCCTTGTGCCCTAAGCCCCCAGGACCCATGCTAACCACAAGATACTTCAGTAACTCAAACACATCCTCTCCTAGAGCCCCACCCAAAGGTGTCAGCCTTCTGGGTTACCTCGTGGAGGGGCCATGTGGTAGGTGTAGCACATAACAGAGACATTTGGCAGAGACGCTTAATATGCTACTGCCATTTATGTAAATACACAGAGCTATAGATAACAAACCCCACACATGTTTACCTGTCTCCGTTTCATCACCACTCCAGGACTGACCTAGGGAGAAGACGGCTTACTTTGACTCTGGCTGTTCTGTGCCTTTTCTCCCTCCTGCCCAAATGTCCTGTGCCTCTCACCTCGAATCTGTTTATATAGTGCCCTATAAACCAACACCCTGGCTGCTTTCTTTTGTATTTGGTGGTAACTTTCCATTCTCTCAATGCCAGTCCCCTGCAAAGGGAAGGTGGAGAGAACAGGTTTCCCCTAGGATGCAGTTACTTTTTTTTCTTCTCCCCACATAAGACCTGTTGATATAGTGATAGTCCTTTAGTGTCTGGTCTGGCAGAGACATGGCACAGCCCTGCCACTCATGGGGGATACAGAGACGGGGCATTCAAGCTATTATAATTTTCATAATAACAACTTCATCATGTCAACCAGGATTCATAACTTATACACCCAGACCCCCAATGTGGTAGAGAAAACGAGCACTCTGAGAGCTAGGGGGGAGAGAAGGTCTTGTGGTTAAGGTGACTGAATGGGACTCAGGCATCTGAGTTCAGTTCTTAGCTCTGCCACAGATTTCCTGTGAGACACTCAATTTGTACCTCATTTGTTTTCCCCATCTAAAAGTTAAAAACAATCCTTTTCTCTCTCTCCCCCCCCCCCACTGTCTTTGTTTAGACAGGTAGTTCTCACCGCAGACAGTTTGGTGTAAGTATCTCTCTAACCCTGAGGTCATCTGGGGCCTCTTTGTGCTACCCCAATACAAACAACCCACAAAGGAGGCTATCGCAGCATCCCTGTTTCTTCTCAGAGAAGGCTCATCTATAGCTTTGACTTTTTAAAGCTGTGATGTTAATTGAGCTAGTATAACAAATTTTACACAAGCCTACCGTACACATCCTTCTGGTTGGCAGTCCTAGATATTTATCAGACTGCAGTTCAAGGCAATGCAATTATACCTCCACAGTAAAACAGAAGGTGGTGAAAGACATTCCCTTATAGCAGTCACCAACATATGTTGAAAGGTGTATGGTGCTTTCACCCACTAAGAGCACTTCTGTCTGGTCTGGGTGGCCTCTGGCCTAGGGGAAAAAGTGACATTGATTCAGCACAACTGGTTGCACAGGTACACTGTCAAATTCCAGGATGGCTACTAAATGGTTGCCCTAGCAACCAGCACCTTATCAGCATTCTTTCCTCAATATGAGGAAGGGTTTTATTTTCTATAGAGAAGTAAAATTCCCCCCACTTAATGGGAGCAGTCTGAGAACTTGGCTTTTAGATTCAGGTGCTGCATTGTGTGTATTTTTTTTTTCATTTTGGTCCAACTGGGGTATATTGTACAAGAAACCAGAACAATTATAGGTAGCCAGGGATCCCCCCAAGCTAGGGAAAAGTCTCGGGTGCACATTCAGCGCAAATTAAAATAAAAAAGCCTGGCCCTTAACACTGAAGAGAGAAACCTGGCTTCTTCCAGACAAGGAGGTGAGAGCACAAACCCGTATGTGCAACTTGATGAATTTGGCATATACTTAACATGTTCAGGGATTTGACTGAGTCACTCCCATTAACTCTGAGAACTACAGCAGTCAATTGCTGTGGTTTAGGATTATATTGTTTTTATTTCATGACCTTGATTGTAATTGCAGTTCTTTGCTTTTCTTAATGCATATCAAGCAAATATATGGACCAGTCCTTCAAGCACTACTGTCCTTTTTAATCCCATTCTGCTGAAGCATCTGTATTATCCTCTTCTATTTCCTACAGAAATATTCAGCATAGTGTCTTGGTGCAACAGGCCCTTCTCCAAGTTTTCCTAATTATCTTGCAGTGTTTCATATAAAAATAATTCCTATGTTTATTAAATAACAAAAACAGTCTCTTAACCACTTTCGAATGCAATATGTGACTGAGCCCCATGAAACTTGAAAGCATTCAGTACATCTGTCAGTACAGATTGGTTTGGCACAGTTTTCTTTTAGAGTGTTGAACTTTTGCTATTTTAGATGTGAGTTGCAAGCACAACTCATAGACTAACTCTGGGTGGATTGCTGCTGCATCCATGGGTTGTTGCTCATGATGCTTGGTAAAAGGAAATGGAAATCGCCATTTTACTGCTTCAGCACATCAGGAAGAGGAGATAGAACTGTGAAAGGTTCCTACATTTTTCTCTCTGCAGAAACCGTTCTACAAATGAAGTGTACAAATAAGACTGAATCAAATGATTATCATGCACCTAGATATTCATCTGTGTGTGACTTCTAGAGTGACTGTTATAGCAACTAGTTAATGGGTACTTACATTTTGAACAAAAATTCAACCTTGGCAATTTATCTATTAGGTTTCACTTCCCCGATCTCTCAAAATTGGCATTTCCCCCAAACAAAGCACAAAGGAGAACACTGAAATAAGGGTTTTCCTTAGATGTGAGTACAATGAGACTGGCAGAGTCTTGGAATAGCAGCCTTGCAGCCGGACAGTCCAGTATATTGAAATATACAAGAATCATGCTCTCTGAATCATTTGAAAAGTAAGTGTGTGTGTGTGTGTGTGTGTGTGTGTGTGTGTGTATATAGCTTTGCTGCTCCTGAGAACAGGGCACTCAGGCAGAGGGGTGGAGAAGGGACTACATGAGCTCATTCAATGGCCCATAAACCAAAACACAGCTGGTAGGTCTAATTTTAGTCTGACCATCCTTAACAGTGGCCTGTTAAACTGGCAGTCTTTTGTGCCAATGCAAACGATGAGACAGAGGCAGCTTCTTGCTGGAAGATGATATACAAGCAGGGGCGGCTCCAGGCACCAGCGCAGCAAGCACATGCCTGGGGCGGCAAGCCGTGGGGGGGCGGCCTGCCGGTCGCTGTGAGGGCGGCAGGCAGGCGGCTTTCGGCGGCATGCCTGTGGGAGGTCCGCCTGTCCCGCGGCTTCAGCGGCAATTCGGCGTTTGGGACGTTGATGGCGTGGCACCAGCAGACCTCCCGCAGGCATGCCGCCGAATCCGCGTTACCAGCAGACTTCCTGCAGGCATGCCACCGAAAGCCACCTGCCTGCCATGCTTGGGGTGGCAAAAAACATAGAGCCGCCCCTGGATACAAGCTTAGCTCTGGAATTCTGCTCTTGACAATTTTCAAGCCTTATAAATCCTTGTGGTTCCTCTTCTCACCAGCAGAGGATTTAAAATGATAAAAGGCTGAGTAAGCAGCTGGGTCTGCTCTTCATTGTACTTAGTATTTGTAACAAATGAACCAATGAGTGTGTGGAAGCTTCTGAGCCAGACTTCAGCCATGAAGGTACTGGCAGATTCCTCCCTTCTGCTGTGGAAAGCTTGAAATGAGAAGTTGGCCAGGACTTGTCCTTTTAGATTTCTCAGACAAATCTTTAGATACAGTTATGGCATATCAGGTGCTTCAAAGGAAGCCTTTCTAGAGTATTGCAGCTATGGAGGAAAGCAGGCTTGAAGATGTAGGAAGTGAGGAGTTAAGGGTAAAGTTTTAAAGGAACTATGGGTGCAGTTCTCATGCTAGTTTGTATTACCCCAAAGTAACTCCATTGACTTGAGCTGTTCCTGATTTACACTGGTATAGCCAAAGTCAGGCCTAGTTTGTTGAAAGTCTGTAACTTCAGAGTTATTTTGGTTCTCCAGGTCCCAAAATGTACCTCTCCTATCGGAAATACAGCTTAGGGGTTAGCTCTGCAGGTAGAGCTACTTAAAACGTTTAGAAAAACATTCCAATGAACAGTAATGTTAGACATTTTCATTCAACTTCTTCCCTTTAAGCTCTAGTGTGGTTTATTATGCTCTCGGCGTAGTTAAGGCTGAAATCACTGTTCCAGTGTAAGGCTGATTTTTCTTATTCCATTTCCCTTGTAACTTTATTAAAATCCACATCATTTCCAAGTTTTAAGGATAGGTGTCATTGACTAAAACATCGTAAATTCTCAGGAGTGTAAGATTTAAATTGCTTCTTTCAAATTTTTGCAGTGTCTAATGTTTGAGGCAAATTGACAAACAAAACATTACTCCACCACTTGAGACATGATAAAATTGGCTTAAGCAAGAGTCCTTTCAATGTCAAAGCAGGAAAATGAAGTGTTTAAGCAAGTGTGACAATCCACTTCTCTCAATGAAGCAAACAGGTCAACACAGCAATGGAGAATATTGCATCTTTTACCTTCAAACAGCCCTAAGCTACTCTGCAAAAGTGCAACCTAACTCCAAAATTTGCACCCCCAAAATGTCTCCTCCCCCACCCCTGGCACCCACCTAAGAAAAATATACACAACTTCATCTTTCTGATGTATAATGGGGAAACAGTTAGGACTGACTTGCTGAAAATGATATAGGATGTTTGTGGAAGCACTGCCAACACACTCCGATCTGAATCTGAGGTAGTAAACAGTCTTGTAATAGACGACAGTGCCTCATACAAATTTTCAGAATATTGTACTTAGTAAGGGCAACTCTAAAGTCAGCCTGATAATATTTATGCCTTTGCAGAATTCTTTGAAATCTGCAGCTGAACAGAGGTAGAGTGGAAATGATTAGCTATTTTTCTCAGCTGAAAATTATAAGGTAAAGAGAAAGTCAGGGGCTCTGCTAGCATGCACTGTGGCCTTGTTTGTTGGGCAATGATTGTATGAACAAGAGGCCTTAAGAAGCTGTCATTTTTCAGAACTCTTGCCATTCTTTGGAGTAAAGGTAGGCAGTGCTGAAAGAGCTTGATTTTAATTAAGACAAGGTGTTATTCCTGATCCCGCCTACAGCCACCTGTGAAAAGCAAAGCCACCAGTACTTTGATTTTGGGAAGATGAGTTTGTATCTGGCAATGCTACCACAAGGTCTCTCTCAGCTGGTTTGTCTCCTTTAGGGCCATAAAGAGAGACTTTCCATTGACTTCAGTAGGCTTTGCACCAGATCCTTACTCAACAGCCCATAACCTGGGGGAAGGAGTGTGACACTTCCCAGGGTTATGAGGAACCTTCCTACCACCTGTCCTTAGGGTCAAGATGCCTTGTATGTGCCTGCCAGAGGTCAGCTCCCTGACTCTCCCAGCCACAGGCAACACAAGCACTCCTCTATGAGGCCCCCCGGGCTTTGCTGTCCCTCCTGCAGTCTAGTGACAGGTTCACTCTACCGACCACCCCCCCGTTCCCCGAGTCCTCTGAGCATCCCTCAGCCATGTCCAGCCCTTGATCCATTGGATGCTCACAGAATTACTAGAGCAACAGTTCCCAAAGGAACAGTACACCACAGGGGACTAGTTATACTTTAAAACACAGCTTAGCTTAACACCCAACACTTACACTTGCAAGTCAGCAAAGCTTATTTAACAAAGCATTTTGATACAACTGGAGACAAAGGGTTACATGTCAAATCCTACCACACATGCTAGAGCAGAGGTTCTCAAACTTTTGTACTGGTGACCCCTTTCACATAGCAAGCCTCTGAGTGTGACCTCCCCCTTATAAATTAAAAACACCTTTTTCTATATTTAACACCATTATAAATGCTGGAGGCAAAGCGGGGTTTGGGTTGGGGCTGACAGCTCGCGACCCCCCATGTAATAACCTCACGACCCCCCTGAGGGGTTCTGCCCCCCAGTTTGAGAACCCCTGTGCTAGAGCCTACACTCCACTTACAAGCTGCCTCTTGTCTGCTTTCCCCAAAGTCCTTCTCACAGTGTCTTCCAACTGGGATGGTTGACACCCTCCTTTCATGAGATCAAGCCCGTGGGCAGCTGGCCTCCCCTGATGAACTGTGTCGGGATCTTTCTGGACCCCCAAATATACCAGCTCAGACCTTTTGATCTTCATGTGAAAACAGGGCCCTCCCTCTCCACTCCCACTATTTCCTGTTAATTTTCCTCCTGAAGTCCCTGAAAGCTCTTTATTAGCAGTTGACTCATATACTAATAGACTTTGATTGTAAGAGACACCATACACAATGGTCAGTGAGGAAGATAAGTGTCTCCTCCCTCCTGTCTGGAGGAGTCTGTCTCAAGGCACACTACCTCTGAGTGACCTGCCTTTAACGGCAAGGCCTTAAGAACACACTTTCCGATACACACACATCTCTCCTTCCATATTGTTCGCATGTCCATTTTGCAGCAATGATGATGACCAGTGTGCCACAGGCATTCAGTAGAAACCTTCCATGACATTCCTTAGTGAACTAAAATGTAAATACCAGGCCATGGGGCTCCCTGTACCCCATATCCCCCTAGTGCCCTCTGCCAGTTGGCATTAAGAGGTCCTTAGGTGACAGTGGATTTTAATTGCCAGAGTCAATGCATAGGTGCTAAGCCTCCCCACAGGCCTTCAGAGATCCACAGTCTCCAGGGGTTACCCCCTTGTTCTTTCCACAGGAGTCAAATCTGACAGACCATCCTGGTAGAAAGTCCCAGTGATGAATCATACTTTTCCTCTTGAGATTTTTCTCTAGCAGGGGAGTAGCCCCCCACTGTGATGTACCCAGGGTTGTGAGGGATCTTGTTACCACCTGCCATTAGTGTGAGGAAGCCCTGTCTGTGCCTGCCGTGGGGCAGCTCCTCAATTCTGCCAGCCATGGGTAACACCAGCACTCCTCGCTAGGCCTCACGGACCCCACTGTCACTCTGCAGCTTAGTGTTGGGCCCCCTCCAACCCCCGAGCCCTTGGAGCATCTTCCTAGAGCATTCAGCCCTTGGTCCACTGGACACCTGCAAATGTGGCTGCTTCCAAAGAAACAGCACAGCTTACCAGTTCCACCTCATTGCTCTGCTTAACTCACAGCACTTAGATCAGGGGTCTCAAACACGCGGCCTGCGGAGCTCTTCCCTGCGGCCTGCCAAGCTTCCTGCGCACCCCCCCCACCCGAGTTATTTTATATGGCAGCTAAGCTTGCTGCTTCCCAATGTTTGGGGCCGGGTCTCTCCCCCAGCCCTGTCTCCCCCGGGCTCACTTGCTCCCCCTCACCACTCCGGAGCCTGCAGCTCATGCTGACTCTGCTCCGCTCTGCCAGCTTCCGGCATCACCTGCTCCCGCAGGGTCCTAGTGCTCCCCTCCACTATGGCCAGGGCAGGCTGCCCTTCCCCTTCCCTTCTGCCCTAGTTCTGAGCCTCTCGAATGCCCTGAGCCTCTCCAATGCCCCAAACCCCTCATCCCCAGCCCCAGAGCCCTCACCCCTGCACCCCTTCCTATCCCCAAACTCCATCCCAGAGCCTGCACCCCCACCCCCTGCCCCAGCCCGGAGCCTGCACCCAAACTCCATCTCAGAGCCTTAGGCAGGTGGGGGTGGAGTTTGGGGGGGGGCAGGTTCTGGGCACCACCAAAATTTCTACAAACCTGCCACCCCTGGAAGAGGCAGAGCAGGGGTGGAGTGGTGGTGCAGCCCAGTGCAGTGGGGGGGCTTTAACAGAAGTAAATCTAACTAAGTGCGTGTTTTGTCCTTTGAGTGAGGTGCATTACTGTTGGTGGCGCTTAGCACTTTCCGGGAGGGAGGGGGGAGGAGCAGGGAGCCACACGCTCAGGGGAGGAGGTGGAGAAGAGACGGGGCAGGGGCGGTGCCTCATGGAAGGGGTGGAGTGGGGGCGGGGCTGGGGGCAGCGAAGGGGTGTGTCAGTGATGTGGCCCTCAGGCCAATGCACTAGTCCTCATGTGGCCCTCGTGGTCATTTGAGTTTGAGACCCCTGACTTAGATATATTTATAGTAAAATCAAGTACAAGTTTATGTAACAAAGCAGAGAGATTAAAGTAGTAGCAAGAAGTAGTGTTGGCAACAAATGGTTACATGTAAAATCATAAAATGCACTTTAGAGCCTAGACTTAATTAAATAAGATACTCTCAGGTCTTGTAGAGTATTACTCACCCATGATCCTTGCACTGCTTTACAGTCAGGCTGGCTGTGAGCCTCCTTTCACAAGATGAGCATGCTGTCAGATTGCCTTGTAGGTGAAGGATTCAGTGCATCCCTTTGCATTCCCACATATACTAGACCAGGGATCGGCAACCTTTGGCCCGCGGCCCGCCAGGTTAAGCACCCTGGCGGGCCGGGCCGGTTTACCTGCCGCGTCCGCAGGTTCGGCCGATCGCGGCTCCCACTGACCGTGGTTCGCCGTCCCAGGCCAATGGGGGCTGCGGGAAGCGGCGTGGGCCGAGGAATGTGCTGGCCGCCGCTTTCCGCTGTCCCCATTGGCCTGGAGTTGCGAACTGCGGCCAGTGGGAGCCGCTATCGGCCGAACCTGGGGACGCGGCAGGTAAACAAACCGGCCCAGCCCGCCAGGGTGCTTGCCCTGGCGGGCCGCGTGCCAAAGGTTGCTGATCCCTGTACTAGACCAAGCCTTTATTTTTATTCCTAAACAGGACCCCCCCTGCTGTTTGCAAAATCTACAAGACAGGAAATCTACCAAAAGAAACAATCTCTTAATTAACATCTGGTTCAGTATGCAAATAGGCATACAGTCTGAGGTGTACGATACCCAAATGGGCAGACAGGGAGATAGGTGTCAGTTACCTCCTGCCTGACAGGAACATTGCAGAGGTATGTCACCTCCTGAGGACCTTCCTCAACTCCCAGACCTTAAGAATGGTATAGATACATAACTCTCTACATATTATCTATACAGACATTTTTCAATGATTATGACTTCTGGGCTATTGGATTTTGGTAGAGACCTCACATGCCCCCTTTGGTGAACTCTTATGCAGATATCCAACCCAGGGGATCCCTGTAAAAACCCCATGCACTCCTCTGTGTCCTCTATTAGTTGGCAGCAACAACATGCCTGGGTAACCCAACACTTTACACAAATTGGTTCTGCCAGGATATTTATGTCTGCAAAATAGTAAAACAATGGTTTTTAAAAAGCACAAACTTAAGGGAAAGTTACATAACTTCTTGTTGGGTTTAGAAAAATGCTAGAGGGAACGATTAAGTGAAAGAGGGAAAATGAACTGGAGTCCAGTGTCTCCCTGACTTATAGCATTTAGCTGTGCAGAAACTATAAAAGCTGGGGATATAAATGGTAGTTTCAGAAAAGTCCATTCAGAGCAGACGTAGGAAAGTACTGTGTAACGGGGAATGTAACCTATGTTGACAGTGCTGTAGCACACTGTCAAGCAAAGTGGCTGTGGCAAAGACTCTAGATCAATGCAAGAAACAATTAGTTGCCAACCTTTGGAGTGATGCCTAATAAAAAAGGGAGGTGGGAGAGGCTTGATCATTCAGATTGGTTTATCACTCACTGCTTCTATAGTCTTGGTTTCCTTTATAAAGGCATTTTCCAGCTCTTCATTTGGATCTCTTATCCAGCCCTCTGTTGTTCATCTGTTGGAAAAATGTTAAAACCCAGATATGCCAAAAGGTGTCAGACTTATGAGTGCTCCTTTCAAATGTTTGCACCAAAGGTTTTCTCCTCCCCTTGTAGCTTTTCCCTTCACTGTCTGCTTGGGATTATCTGATGCTCATTTTACTAGTTATGCTCCAGTTCTGATTACATGTTCTCGCACAAGACAGCAAAGCATCTAAGTAAAAATATTCATCCTCAGGACAGGGACTGGAGGAACTATAGATGCTGGAATCTTATTCCTAGAGAGAAAAAAGTCACAATAGAAGTGGCAAGACAGATTAAGACAATATTAAATTTAATAGGGGTATTAGTGCAAATGCTAGGTTTACACTCTGACACCCTTAACAGGTCATAAAATTAATTTTTCCGTAACAACAGTATCCGTACTGCCTCATTGGTGTGCACACAGGGCCAGAGGGCCGAATCCCAAGCTTGCTCACTCACTCATTCTATAAGTAGCCCCTCTGAAGGCAACTGGCCTATTTGTGAAACAAGGTTCTACTCTGAGCACGAAGGGCTCACAATCTGGCCCATACTCTTGCTATATAAGCAGTAGGCAGTGTGCAGTATTAGTTGGTTGACATGGACACTGATCCTGGGATCTGATACACACAGATGAACCCCTGAGCTGTGTGGAGACCCAGTGAGTGGACAGTCTTGAGGTTAAGGCCCTGGACTGGTCAAGAGATCTGGATTCATGCCCCACCACTGCCAGACTTCCATACACCCGATGAGCAAGTCATTGTGCCTCAGCTCCCCCTCTGGAAAGTGTCAGGTACTTTGTCATCCTCCTTCCCATTGTTATGTTCTCTGGGGCCATCCACCATTTTCTGTCTGCTCTGATAAATGGCTAGCTGGCATCAAGATATACACACAGTGATGGGTTAAGGCATAGGGCAAGCACAGGGATCATGAACCACAGTATCTGATCTCACGTAACTTGCCTGTTGGGATGCTATAATCCTTCCTTATGTGTAAAGGAAGAGCCAGCATGGCCACAACTATAGCACTACAGGAAGATTGGTGGTAATCATTCACAGTGGATCCCGTTTAACCCTAACACAATCATTCACCCCATGTAATCAGACATACTAAAAAGGAAGTAAGGACACTCAGAAACACAAGAGCTAACGTGATTACATATGGGGGTCGATCTGATATGTACCATGTGTGCTAGTGGTTGGAGACTAGTCAGCTGCTCAAGGGATGAGATTTACATCTTTACAGTTAAAGTTGGAGTAATTAATCAGACTGTTTGTGATAATTTACTATAAATTAGCCAATCACAAGCTTGAAGAGCTGTCATGCAAGGCAGTGTCGCTCACTTTAGACTATATCTGGGAAGCACAGGTGCTATGCGGAGTACAGTAAGAACTGAAGAATCCTAGCCTCCAAAGACTCTGTAGCAAGATGTCCAATACAACAGGGGTGGGGAGGCATATACGTACTCAAAGAATATACAGGGAACACTGTAATACCTTAAGATGTTACATTATGTATTTGCCACCAGTGTGCGCCCTTATGGCAGAGTGCAATATTAGAGATTTTCATCTCCAGCACCCCCTGCAGGCTCTCTTTGCACACCACTCAGCCCTCCAGCTAAGAAGCACCCAGATCAAACCCCTTCCAGGATCATAAGTGTCCAAGAAAAATCAAGTATCAGAGGGGTAGCTGTGTTAGTCTGGATCTGTAAAAAGCGACAAGGAGTCCTGTGGCACCTTATATACTGACAGATGTATTGGAGCATAAGCTTTTCGTGGGCATCCGACGAAGTGGGTATTCACCCATGAAAGCTTATACGTCTGTTAGTCTATAAGGTGCCAGAGGACTTCTTGCCGCTTTTTACAAAAAAAAAATCACTATCTTCTGAGCCCTACGCTCACCCCTTTCATGGAGTTTCAGTACCTTTCCCTAGCTCTGCTCTCAAGCACTGTCCTACCCAGCCAAAGTCTTCATCTCTTAAGCCCATCCCCACCACAGCAGCAAGCAAGCAGCCAGCTTATGAACTCATTATGGCTTCTTTCTTCTGACTGAACTCTCTCTCCCTTTTATGGGGCCCAGTTGTCCATTAAGGTCTCACCTTATTCTTCCTTAGTCCCAGTGGCTAATTAGGTACATCTATTGCACCTGTGCCATAATTAACTATTCACCCCTTTCCAGCCCAAGATGGGTTTCACCTCATCACAGAACCCCATTCTCATCACCATCGGTTCTAGTGGCAAGATTTTCAGAGGTCTGAGCTGTATTCCCATAAGGGACTGACTCCTTGCACTCAGACTCCCCTTCTGAGCATCCATGCAAATGCCCCTCCCTACTCTTGCATACTCCATGCAAGGCCTAGGGACAGTCCATCCTTTTTTCTCAGGGTGGGCATGTGCAGGGACTGCTCCCTCTCGTGCATCCGCTGGGCATGAGTTGTCCAAAATGGGATAGGAAAAAGGCAGGGGAAGGACTCATCCCTTCCCTCACATATTTCTCATAGCCAGAGGTCCTGGGTTGGAGGCAAAATGCCACGGCCTACCCCACAGGTACTAGTAAAGGACCATTGCTTAGTCAACGATTCAAGAACCCTTTTGCTGCAGATGTCATTGTATTGGACATCACTTCCTCTGCACCATTCCCACAGAGTTAAAAAGTCTCAGGTTCACATAAGGCACTAGTAAAATCTGGCCCTTTGCAGCAGTATCCCAAAAGCAAAAGTGAGATGATGTGATGCATAAAGCCACAGTCAAGGGACTTAACACACTGATTTAAGTTTCACTGGCAAAACTCCCTTTGCTTTGCTCCATACGCATGTCTGAAGATAGTACTGAATGACGCAGACCATGTAGATGTTTGACAAGCACATGAGTGGGAATTTGTTAGAGTTTCTATGAGCTGCAAGAGCTGTCGGGCAGTGGTAGCATTTCAGGAAAGTTTCTGGTTCTGTGAAGGCTAGGACTATAACAGGGTTTAAAAGAGAACTGGATAAACTCATGGAGGTTAAGTCCATTAATGGCTATTAGCCAGGATGGGTAAGGAATGGTGTCCCTAGCCTCTGTTTGTCAGAGGGTGGAGATGGATGTCAGGAGAGAGATCACTTGATCATTACCTGTTAGGTTCACTCCCTCTGGGGCACCTGGCATTGGCCATTGTCGGTAGACAGGATACTGGGCTGGATGGACCTTTGGTCTGACCCAGTATGGCCATTCTTATGTTCTTATGTTTTGTTTCTAGGCAAAACCTCAGTGAAGGCAGAGGTGGATCCTTGAAAGATAGGTATTTTCTACTTCATCTGGAGCAGCAAACAGCATACCTCCCATTGCCCCAGCTTACCAGTTTGCTAGTTGGTTTGTGCCAGACCAGCAATACAAAGCAGCCGTAAATCTGGTTTTAACTGGTTGGGTAAGTCACTTATTGCTCTTTCATCACCAGAGTAGTGCAAAGTGCACCACCAGTGTGCACCAGCACATCTACCCCCTATCTTGATGGTGTTTGTGCTAAAGAGGGTCTCCAGTCTAGAGCCAAATTCTGCTCAGTTACTTCAGTAGAGTTCGTTTGGATTTAAGCCTGCTGAGAGCAGAACGTGGTGCCTGACTTTGATGGGATATACAAACCCCACACTGCAGAAGAAGGGGTTAAGGAACTGCTCTGGGTCCAAGCAGCCGTGCCCCACTGCACCTGCAAAACCTGCACAAGCTGGAGGAAGAACTTAAAGAGGGAAGCAGAGTACCTGATTGGCAGGCAGCCAGGAGACCTGACTTCTGAACTCCTGGGAAGGAGTAGCACAGGATTTTTTGCTGACCTGAACAAGCCTGGTGACTTGAACCTTGAAAACTTTATTTTTGTGTTCAGTTCTTTACTTTACCCTGGGAGAAGAAAGGGCATTGATAGGACGTGATCCTGGGAGGCAGCTGTACAGCATACCAAGGCTTAGCTCCCTACCATGGGGCCCTGGATTGGAGCCTAGTGGAGAGGGTGGGTCTTGGCTCCCCACCAACCGTAAAGAGATGACAATGATAGAAGTCTGTCTCTTGGTGGGGAACTTAGTTAGGGAAGACCCTGAAGATACAAGACTCTAGACCTTGACCCAAAAAGGAAGTCCTGAAACCCTTGCGAACTTCCGAAGACTTCCACATTATTGGACTCTTTTTGTGTACCCTGAAAGGGGTGGACTTGAACTTGTGACTTGGCCAGTGGGTGGAGCTGCTAAAAGGACAGATCACCACAGGGTGGTGCTATAATGAGAAAGGGGAATGCCCCAGGGAAAGAACCTGCCACACCCTGGTTCCCCTTCACGCTGACATTTGAATTTGACATGGCCAGCATCTTCAGGGAACTCTACTGTGATGTGAGCCCTAGCTATAATAGTCTGTGACCCATTGAAATTTGAAACAGACATAACCCAAATGAACTAGAGCAAAATGGACTGCCACGACTTCTCCCCTGCAAACTGACTGTTCCTTGGTGGCAAATATGTAAATGACATACACTTACCTTTACTTTTGAAAACTCTTATTTTTCATACATCTGTATGTACTTCAACAGAATAAAGATGTCATTGCCTGATAATTCTGGAGGTTTTTAAATACCCTGGGCTACACCCTCAGCTGACTGAGTGGAGCTATGCTAATTTATGAACAATACTGTTTTACATCAGTCAAGGATCTGGCGCCATAACTGGCAGCCTTTAGTGCGCTTATGCTGAAAAATTAGCAATTGCCCAGTGGAAATCTACTGCAGTTGTGTTTCATTTCTTAGAGGATGAATACTGGTTTTAACTTCTGCATGGGCAAGATTTTTGCCCTTAGTACAAGTAATTGAATATATTACAAAATTAGATTTTGCATCCCCCACAGAAGCTCTGAGCAAAATCAGTGGTTTGGTGGCTTAGATTCAAATTATAATTAAGTTCCCAATTATTAAAATGTTAGTGACTGACTTTGGGATGTTGCTGACTGAAAAGGGAGTGTGATAATTAGAGGAAATGAAAAGAGGAAGAAATATCAGCAGATTATACCAGAGACTCCAGCCAGTAGGAGCACCGGCAGAAGCAGCCAAAGCAGGGACTTCTGGCCATTCAGAGAACTTTATACAGTTTTTCCCTGCACTGACTGGCTGTTTGCTCCAACCCTCCCTCATTCTCCCTTCCCTTCCCTCACAGGGTATGTCTACACAGCCAAGAAAAAACAACGGCTGGTATGAGTCAGCCAACTCGGGCTTGTGGGGCTTGGGCTGCGGGGCTGTTTCATCACTCAATTGACTTCTGGGGTCGGGCTGGAGCCTGGGCTCTGGGATGCGCCCATCCAACAGAGTACCAGACCCTGGTCTCCAGCCCACACCCAGAAGTCTATTTGGCAATGAAACAGCCCTGTGAGCCTGAGTTGTCTAGCATGGGTGAGCCGCAGGCGTCTAGTGGCTATGTAGACACACCCACAGTATCTTCAACTTCACATCATTCCACCCTTGTCCCTTACTCCCCTTCCCTCTTCTTTACATTTAGCTGATCACCTCTGAACTAACACCATCCCCCCCAAATTTAGTGGCACTAAGATGATGTTTGCTGCCATCGCATGATGCATTGCTCCCTTCCCCACCACACCTGTCTATCTTGTCTACTTAGATTGTAAGTCGTTGAAGCAGGGACTCTCTGTTTGGTCCTTAGGCACTGATGTCATAAACATGATTGATAATTAAGAGGGCAGGGTGCTGTTTGGAGGTATGGTTGGGCTGTGTTCCTACCCTCATCTCAACAGAAGACAAACCCCAAATAGATGTCTAAACCCCCTCCCTTCTGAGATTGGTTTATACTGAGAACTCACAGCATGCGTTTTCCTGATAATTCCCAGCAAGCCTCAGCCTAATCCTCTTCCCTGAGCTTGCCTGTCCCTAAAGTTTGCCTCCAGGACTCTGTCTGAGTTTCTTCTAGAGAATGATCCACTGCTCCTCATCGAGGATGGAGTTAATGAACCATACCTGCCATGAGTGAGAACTTCAGCATTATAATGCAGGGTTCTGACACCTGCTAACAGGGTGGGTCAAGAGGAAAACTCTGCTACCTCTTTATGTGAGACATGCAGAACAGTGGCACAACAAAAACTATCCCCATGATTTAATCAAACTAGCACATACTCCAGCTGAAGGAGTACCTCCCACCAGTTGATGCGCGCAGATATGGGCATCAGTTTGTCAAGGAGGTCAGTTAGAGTACTCTGTCTAGGCCAGGGGATGGCAAACTATGGCCCGCGGGCCGAATCCGGCTCATCAGGGCTTTCAATCTGGCCCACGGGATTGCCAGCTCCATGGTGCAGTGGGGCTAAGGCAGGCTCCCTGGGGCTAAGGCAGGCTCCCTGGCCCTGTGCTGCTCCCAGAAGCGGCCGGCACCACATCCCTTTGGCCCCTGACGGGGGGGGGGGGGGGGGAGGGGCAGAGGGCTCCCTGCGCTGCCCTCTGCTGCAGGCATCACCCTCCACAGCTCCCATTGCCTGGGAATGGGGAACCACGGCCAATGGGAGCTTCAGGGGTGGTACCCACAGGTGAGGGCAGTATGTAGTGGAGCCACCTGCCCCATCCCACCCCCAGGAGCCACTGCCGGACGTGCTGGCCACTTCCGGGAATGGTGCAGGGCCAGGGCAGGCAGGGAGCCTGCCTTAGCCCCGCTGCGCACCGCTGCCACCCCGGAGCCACTCGAGGTAAGCGGTGACGGGCCGGAGCCTGCACCCCGCACCCCTGCCCTGAGCCCCCTACTGCACCCCTCCTGCACCCCAACTCCTTGCCCTGAGCCCCTTCCTGCACCCCCTCCCACACCCCAACCCCCTGCCCCAGCCCTACATTCATGGCCCTGCATACAATTTCCCCACCCAGATGTGGCCCTCGGGCCAAAAAGTTTGCCCACGGCTGGTCTAGGCAAATGGGTTAGAGCCTGAGCTGGAGCGATCTGTAAGAAAATTCAAGAAAAATACAGGTCCCCGGATTGACGGGTGGGGGATTCTCCAGGATTCTTTAGTGCTCTCTGGTTGCCCTCTGTGTAGCCTGCAGTCATGTGTTTTTTTTGTTTTTTTTAAAGGAGGAATGGGTGAGTGAGTACAGTATATGCATGTTTAGTGTTTTAATGATACACCGTTACCCTTCTGGTAACTACATACTCCAGGGAGACTCTTTGGGAAATAATTGTTTTACTCTGTCCCTGAGTAAGGGTGGGATGACTTTCAAAAGTGCTCAGCACTGATTTCATATTTCTCCCACTGAAGTCAGTAGTAACACAGCAAAGTCAGACTAGCAGTGAGCAATTTTTAAAAGCCCTTCCTTATTCATTTCCTACTCCCCTGCTTGTCCAGAGAGAATCTGAATATGTTGGTTTACAAATTGTAAACCAGCATTACATTTGTTAAGTTTAACTGCCTAAATATATAGACAGTTGTAGTAAGGCATACTAGCATATGGATCTAATGTGCCCAGAGAAGGATATTATAAGTAGTTGAACCAACATGCAGCTTAAGATGGCTTTATGCAGAAACACTGTGAGCAGGAGAAAAATTTTAATTAGTACCATCCAATTCTAACTTCCCAGATTTGCCATTAGGTTGTATACCAGATCCATGCCAAAAAGAGACTGATGCTATTAATCTCTACTGGGAATACACATCTGAGAACTTTTAACTCTTAATAGCCACAGATGCTGACCAAATGTCCTGCTTTTTTGATGTTAATTAGAGAAGGCTGTATGGATAAACCTATCCATTGCCTTTGTGGCTCCACATCTGAGGCGATTGCTGCATATAAATTAATCCTCCTGAAAGCCAGAATAATTTACCTGTATTGGAAAGTGTCACCTTCATTTAAACCAGACCTTAAACAGAACAGAGATCTGTGGTGCATGTGTGCTAAAAGTGCCCCACTTTTAATACTACTCCTTTCATGGATGTTGCATGTGGATGTAAAACTGAAGTATAGCAAAGTTTTGAGGATCCCCATTTATGTGACAGGTTGCACCCAAGAGAAGTTTCTTATTAGAGATTGCCTTATCAGATCTCATTGAGAAGATTAGCTCAAAGCTGGATTCTGATCAACATTCTACTTGCAGCATTAGTGTAGAGATCTACAAAGCATATACTAGGCTTTACCTTTTGCAAGAAATAAAAAATATCTGACATTAGATTAGGATTAAACAGAGACAAACCAACTCATTGCAAAGAGTTTTCAAAGGATCAACAGTTTTATGGGTCATATTTGCTTTATCTGCATTAACTCAAGTAATTGAGCTTTATATAGGTGAAGTCTTCAATTGGCCTATCCTAGGGGCAGTCTTCGGGACTAATGTATCCCCCCCAGTCACTATATAGCCCAGTACCCCCTATGCTGCTTGTGTGGGGGTGTTAAGCCTGCTGGATCCAGTGCTCCTCCCCTTTCTAATCTCCAGTCCCGACCCTCTATGCTGGTCTCTGCTCAGGCCCAATGTAAACCCAAGCCTGTAGCACAGAATGAAGGGTGCAGAGATGTACACCCTCTGAAACTATACTACCCATTCCCCCATTGAGTGCCGATTTAGAGCTCAAGTGGTGCTGTGGGTTTTGAGTTGGCCCTCCACTTGAGTAAATTTCACCCATAAAATGCCAGTGTTAGTATATTGGGCAGAATTCTCTGCTAGTGTAGACAGAATTGTGCTATTTTAAACTAGCAGAGAATTTGGCCCATTATGTTTGCCCTGCGTTTCAGTACGAACATTTGGCAAAGCATCTATTGTTTTACCACTCAGACATGGCTTTGTTTGCTCTCTGCTACTCTTGGCTCTGTTACTATTGTAGCTTGATCTGGTTTCCACTGAGTTCCAAAGTGGTGCCATAGGGAAGGTGCAGGTTGGATAAGCTATGGATCCTGGGCATCTGGAAAGCACTGGGGAATCCCAGAAAAAGCTGCCTAGATTCAGCTTACATTATAAAGTCTGCTACAAAGTGCTGTAGCTGTTGTATCTTTTCCTGAGAGCTCCAGCATAGCTGAATCTGTACCATATTCAATCTTAATCCAGCCCAGAGGACCATGCAGTAAGAGTGTGAAGAGTAAATTTATAAGGTTCAAAACCAGAGGCTTTGTTAGTTTCATTTGTGTCAGTTTCAAACCATTTCCAGGCAACACTGAGGGGATGAGAGGGATGACAAACATTTTGCAACTGAAAGAATTAAAGGAAATATACATTAGTGCAAGACTGTTACCAAAGCAATGTTTTAATTGGGCCTTTCAGTGGTTCAGAGGGGCAAACCCTGGGCCTTTCCCCATGTATACAGCTTCACCTATAGCAAGTCCTGGTCCTGTCAGCACAGTCTTTCTGCTGATTTTATCCATTCCTCTTTCCTTGTTCCCTGCTCTCAATATTTTTTAGATGACTAAAGATAGATTCTCCAAAGTACAGTATCTGTAGGATTTATGTTTATAATAAAATGATTTTAATTTTGGGAGAGAGATGAAAGGAAAGGTGGGGGGAAAAAACCCCACAGGAGAGAGCATGCAAATGGCAAACTCAAAACATTCATCTGTCATAAAGGTACCAATGTTTACATTTATTTTTAACCATATGTTTTTGATCTTCCTCATCCATTTCACATGCTAGCATCTGTGAAAATATTTAATTGGTGTTTCACACTTTATTTGTAGCAGTTTAAATAAGTTTAAACACTCAGGACCCAGTGCTCAGAACTGGGTGTACACAAATGCATGCCTAACTTGCACACAATCATGCAACTGCATGTATAGTCATGGTTAACTGCACACACCTAGGTATTCAATGGAGCTTGCAGCTACCAGGCTTGATGGGCAATTACCATGATTATATGTGCAATGGCAGGAATTGTGCACACAAATCATGCATTCACATTTTTGCCTGATCATTTCTAGAAAACTGGGCTCCAGAAATCTAGAGCTTAGCTGGAATTACAATGGTGTCTATATAAACTACAAGTGTGTGGCTGCTGTTGATGTATGATTTCTTAATAGTGTGCAAATGCATTAGCCTGAAAGTTATTTACAGAAAAGATTTTATGCATAGCTTCACTTATTTGCAAGTTGACTCCAACAATGCACACCATTTGAATCACTTGATCCACATCTATAGTCGGGCAATCCATTTGCTTAGGTATTTTATATCAACTGTGAATGTTTATCTGCAACTTATTTTCCTGATATGTATTCGCAGAACTTACTCTACAATAAATTTTGCAAGTCAGTAGTAAACTACAGTTTTTTATATACGTATCAAACTTCTCTTCCATTAGTACGATTGGAATGTGCTAAAACACCTGACTTAAGAAGCCTTGCATATAATAGGAAATATATATTCCTCTCACTGTCCATTCAGTGTATGTCTCAGGAAGACCATTATTACAGGATAATGGTCACCTGTTGCTACATCAATGCCATGGCAAATGAGAGAGAGTTATAGTCAGTTGATCTAGCCAAGCAACATTAATTTTAAGTCCTTTTTATCATTACTGGTGTTCCCCTAGGACAACAGTTCTCAGTAATATTAACGTGCAGTATTCCAATTGCCTAACGCACACTAATCCTGCTCTGAGGCTGAGGCCTGGGTTGCGGGTATGCGGGTCTACTCTATCCCTAGGGGACCTCAGGGTGTCAAATCTGCTCAGAATGGCCTGTCACTACCAATGCACCATTTCCATTCCATGTAGATGGGAGACAGTAGGGCCCTGGATCTATTTATGGCCTGGTGTATCCCTGCAGGAGTAGGGAGAGGGCTGGCCCTGCCTTCCCCTGAGTGCAGGGCTGGCAATTGAGCCTAGAACTTTCAGAGGCTTCATTGTGGCTGGAGAGGCTCCTTTTGCACCCTCCTCACTCTCCACACATATCACCACTGTGGTCCCTTGTAAGGACCTACCATAGTCTCAGGGATCATCTTCCCCACAGCACATTTAAACAGTGCATTGTACTTTTACTAATAGAGTGATTTGACAGAATGAAGTTTTTAATCATAGAAGATTCGGGTTGGAAGAGACCTCAGGAGGTCATCTAGTCCAACCCCCTGCTCAAAGCAGGACCAATTCCCAACTAAATCATCCCAGCCAGGGCTTTGTCAAGCCAGGCCTTAAAAACCTCTAAGGATGGAGATTCCACCACCTCCCTAGGTAACCCATTCCAGTGCTTCACCACACTCCTAGTGAAATAGTTTTTCCTAATATCCAACCTAGACCTCCCCCACTGCAACTTGAGACCATTGATTCTTGTTCTGTCATCTGCCACCACTGAGAACAGCCGAGCTCCATCCTCTTTGGAACCCCCCCTTCAGATAGTTGAAGGCTGCTATCAAATCCCCCCCTCACTCTTCTCTTCTGCAGACTAAATAAGCCCAGTTCCCTCAGCCTCTCCTCATAAGTCATGTGCCCCAGACCCCGAATCATTTTCATTGCCCTCCACTGGACTCTCTCCAATTTGTCCACATCCTTTCTGTAGTGGGGGGCCCAAAACTAGACGCAATACTCCAGATGTGTCCTCACCAGTGCCTAATAGAGGGGAATAATCACTTCCCTCGATCTGCTGGCAGTGCTCCTACTAATGCAGCCCAATATGCCGTTAGCCTTCTTGGCAATAAGGGCGCACTGTTGACTCATATCTAGCTTCTCGTCCACTGTAATCCCCAGGTCCTTTTCTGCAGAACTGCTGCTTAGCCAGTTGGTCCCCAGCCTGTAGCAGTACACGGGATTCTTCCGTCCTAAGTGCAGGACTGTGCACTTGTCCTTGTTGACCCTCATCAGATTTCTTTTGGCCCAATCCTCCAATTTGTCTAGGTCACTCTGGACCCTATCCCTACCCTCCAGCATATCTACCTCTCCTGCCCCAGCTTAGTGTCATCTGCAAACTTGCTGAGGGTGAAATTCATCCTGTTATCCGGATCATTAGTGAAGATGTTGAATAAAACTGGCCCCAGGACAGATCCACGGGATGCTCCACTTGATACCGGCCACCAACTAGACATCGAGCCATTGATCACTACCTGTTGAGCCCGATGATCTAGCCAGCTTTCTATCCACCTTATAGTCCATTCATCCAATCCATACTTTTTAAATTTACTGGCAAGAATACTGGGAGAGTGTATCAAAATCTTTGCTAAAGTCAAGATATATCACATTCACTGCTTTCCCCACATCCACAGAGCCAGTTATCTCATCATAGAAGGCAATCAGGTTGGTCAGGCATGACTTGCCCTTGGTGAATCCATGTTGATGGTTGCTGATCACCATCTTCTCTTCCAAGTGCTTCAAAATGGATTCCTTGAGGACCTGCTCCATGATTTTTTCCAGGGACTGAGGTGAGGCTGACTGGTCTGTAGTTTCCTGGATTTTCCTTCTTCCCTTTTTTAAAGATGGGCACTATATTTGCCTTTTTCCAATCGTCCGGGACCTCCCCCGATCGCCATGAGTTTTCAAAGATAATGGCTAATGGCTTTGCAATCACATCAGCCAACTCCCTCAGCACCCTCGGATACATTAGATCCAGCCCCATGGGCTTGTGCATGTCCAGCTTTTCTAAAAATTAATTTAGCTCTAATCAATGAATAACGTTGATCCAGCCAGCAGCAACCCATTTGGCTGGCCTGGCACATTTCATTTAGCATAGCCCTGGAGCAAGGCAAGCTTTGTATATACTATTCCAAGCCTAATGGACTCAGGAATGTTAATTGAATTAGCACAGTGAGGTGTACAAAGGAGTGGGAGAGAGGATAGGGCGAGCATTTAGCAGTAAGACTTCCAAACTGTGTGGGAGGTCCACTCACAAATCCAGTTAAACGATTGAATTAGGCGTATCCTTCCCACACAGTGGCTTGGAAAAGTACCTCCATAAGTCCAAAAAAAAAAAAAAAAAAAGAACAGAAATTTGCTCATAAAAGCTAAACCAGATGGGCCTGCAGGCTTAATAATCGCATTCTATGCTGCCATAGAACACCGAGGCTGATACAGATCCTAGTGTTTTGCTCACTGCTGGCTTAGTTGTGTCTTTGCCCCAAACACTGAGTTAAATGCACCAAAGACCACTTTGTGACTCAGTCACAGCCTGGGCTCTGGTTTCCACAGGGGAGGCATAAAGCATATGAACTATAGACTGATGACTAGGGCTCCAATGCCTGGAGTCGTGTGATTCCATGAGAATCTCAGGTGTGAACTACTTCTGAATCTCAATGGGGTGTGAACTACCAACAACCTCTCAACAACACCCAGTAGTGGCCTATGTGGGGCCAGCCCACCTACCCATTCAGATGCACCCCAGTTGCTGGGATAGTTACTGGGGTTCCTTGCTGCTTTTAAGGGGAGATGGGGCCTCTGCTGACACTCTGGGACCAAGAAAGGAGGCCCATGACACTGTCTCTCATGGAGGGTGTGGGGGTGTGGGGTGGGGGCTGCTACCACCGTTCCAATTGAAGGACACAGTCCTGCAGAGACAGAGTCTGTGTTGCTGTGTACATAGGGCCCTTGGTTTGCCCCTTGCTGCAAGTGCAGGGAGTAATTTTCACTAGCCCCTTTCTGGCCCAGATTATTTCTGCTGCTGTAGTGGCCGGCATGTTGGGGAGTAGAGCCCCCTCGCCTGTGGTGGAGGGGGTAATGGTCTGCAGAGGCTGCTTCCTCTCTATTGCTGCCTGCTATATGGGAGCTGAGGGCTGGGGGGCGGGTGCTTGTGCCCCCTTGCTCTGTGTACAGGAAGGATCACAATCTGATCCTATCCTAGCAGGGACTTCGTGCTGTGGCGGTAGCCTAGGCTGAGGGGCAGGCGCAAGTTAAGACAGTGAGGCAGATCTCCAAATTAAATCTTGCCAAACAAGATCTTAAATGGGGGATGCAAAGTGTGTAAAACTGAAAGAGCCCTTTTTGGGCTCACATACTCCCCTGGCAAAAGAGAGAACGGAACCGGCCATATGGTAACGCTCATGAAGTGCCTGGAGATATTCTGCTATGAGGGAATCCTTTCAAAGAGCAAATTGACAAAGCTAGCCTTGCTCCCCTCAGGGAGTGGCCATGGCTTTACGCCAGTGTTTTAGCAGTTTTCCCATTGTACATTTTGATTGCAAATGGTGCACTCTGAGTATCTGATACTTACTTTTCGAGAGTGGAGCTGAGTTGCTTGGCTGGGATAGGTCACAAGCCCATTGCTATTTTTCCTGTGCTTCATGGCATGAACACAATTCTTCTATGCAGAAGGGTTTGTAGATTCTATTGGTGCTCCGAATCCAGGGTGAGCAGAATCAGGGAACTTTAGAAATGGTTAAGCCTTTACACCAGCCTGGGTTTGCTGAGGTCTCATTCCCAGGGTAATTAGGCTGTGAGATTGATTGGCTGGCTGCAGAGTTCACATTCAGCTTCTCACCACATGCACAAAGAGTAGCTGTGTTGGTGTAGTTTTCTGTGAAGGGTGCATTCAGATCATGGTCGGCCTTGTTTCAGTGGTACTGTGCCAGAGCTCTGGCAGGAGGTTTTGGAAGTGTCTTCCTGACTGTGTAAAGTAGTTACCCTATAGAGGATAGGACATAATATAAGAAGTAAGTCAAGGATATATACCAAGGATCGGCAACCTTTGGCATGCGGCCTGTCAGGGAAATCCACTGGCGGGCCAGGACGGTTTGTTTACCTGCAGCGTCCGCAGGTTCGGCCGATTGCAGCTCCCACTGGCTGCGGTTCGCCGTTCCAGGCCAATGGGGGATGCGGGAAGCGGTGGCCAGCACATCCTTCGGGCCGGCCCACGCCGCTTCCCGCAGTCCCCATTGGCCTGGAATGGCAAACCACAGCCAGTAGGAGCTATGATCTGCCGAACCTGCAGACACTGCAGGTAAACAAACCGTCCCGGCCCACCAGCAGATTTCCCTGATGGGCTGCATGCCAAAAAATGCCAATGCCTGAGGTATACAATCAAACATACCTACCTGCATCACACCACTCTCAAAAGCAAGGACATAAAAAGCTCAGCCAATTTACAGTATGTACCTTCTCTCCCCCAGACATTAAATATACCCCACATGTCTCCCTCAGACATACAATATACCATCATCACAGCTACCATTCACTGCAGAACAACCTTAACTCTGCCCCCTCAACTGCTTCACAACAACGTTGTGTATTCATTTCCTAGGGTTTTTTTTTAAAAGCTGGTAGGGGAGTACAAGTGCAGCTGCTGACTGAATATTTTATCAGTAGCTGTACATGACCCCCTTCTGCATTGGAAGATAAGACCAACCTCAAAGTTGCTCTCGAAGAAGGTTGCATATGCCTGCTGTCTGTACATAAAATTTCAGTGAGGAGAAATAATTGATAAAGGTGACCTGAAAATTACAGAGTTTATCCATGAAGAGCATGTTGCACCTGAACTACTCAGGGTACAGCTCTTACATGAGTTTGTCTAGACAGGATTTTTTGTAATATATCACTCTGGAAGGCCAGACCACCATTGACAAACTTCAGCAGCTTACCACTATACTGTATGAAAATAAACTGAGTAGACTACACAGCAAATTCAAAGGCCACCTTCTTCTAGAGATAAACAAGACTTTTTGCCCAGTTTAGTACTCAACAGCCTGTAGGCGTTTCCATGATACCAACTGCTTTGCATTTACTGATGTATAATAGGTCATCACCCCATAATTCATACAGCATAATTGTGTGTGCATGGTCCACGCACACAAGGGTATGTGCACATCCTTTGCAGTCTCATTTAATTGCCAGGGATCTGGCAGGAGGCTTTGGGAAGCTTGTGCCTGTGCAGTATCAAGCAGTGTCCTAGCCTATAGGAAGTTCACCCCTTGCAGAGCAATTACTTGAGTGCACAACTTAATATTCCCTTTATGAGCATTGCATGAAGTTGATTGCTCAGTTGCCTGGAACGGGGATACAAAAGGAACACAAGCGTGACTGAAGCAAAGGCAAGTTTGATCCTGCTTTTACATAATAGAGGGGATGGATCAGACAAAGCCATTCCTGCACTCCCTTCAGATGTCATTCCAAGAATTACTTAGAATTAGGCAGCTATGGCTCTTTTCCTGATCACTTCCTTTCTCATATACTCCTGTTCCAGAGTTTTTGTGGGGATGCTCACACCAGCTCCATGCTGCCCCTCTGCTGGGGGCATTTTCCACCCCCACTTGCTCCATTATGAGCAGTGGAGGGCGTTCAGCCTGCTTCAAGCATATTGCAAGATCAGCTCTGTAATCAATGACATTATGATGAGTCATTTAAATAGAACCTAGCTCTATAAAATGTTTCAGTGATTCTTAAATCAATACTTCATAAGTGTTACCTTTTGCAGTTCAGTGGATTTATATATTTCAAATGGAAATAAAGTGAATTCAGGTTGCCAGATACTGAATTGCTTTGTTTCATTTTAATGGTCACATCGCTGTGCACACATTTGAATGCTATATTTTTCAGCTTCAGTCTGAGACTTAAGATCAAAGTAGGTTTGAATTTGAATTCCCATGTGAAATTTCCTGTATAATTCACTAGGCGCTAGGACTTGTGTGCATTCTCAAAGAGAATGAACATGTGGGTGAAATGTTATCAAGAATTGGAATTATTTAGACTGGAAGGGACTTCTTGCAAGTCAGCTGTAGTCTCATCAATTAGAAAGGACTGAGTTGATTATTCCTAAACCAGCTCAGATATCTCCACTGAACTGGAGTAACTGTTATAAGAAATTATAACCTGTATTCTTCCAGTTTAAAGGAGGAAGGGTAGTCTTGTGGTTAAAGCATTGGACTGGATTCAGGAGGTTTGGATTCAGTTCTTGACTCCAATATAGACTTCCCGTATTATCTTGGGCAAGACCATATAGGGCCAGATTTTCAAGAGTCCGCAGCATCTTAGGGATCGAGTACTTTTAAGAATCTGCTGCTTAATATTTAGGTGCAGAGCTCTTCAAATACTCAATACTCAGTTGGGACCAGTCTTCCAAAGTCTGGCTCATAGTCTTTGTTTGCTACCTAAAGTGATGATACTTCCTTTCTCCTGTTCAGACTATAAACTTTTTGGGTCAGAGGCTTGCTTTGGTGTTTGTACAATGCCTAGCACAATGGGGTCCTGATTTTGGGTGGAGCTGCTGGTAATTAATACAGAGTTATTGCTTATTCTGACCTGTGACTAGCAATTGGGATGTTTACTTGGATATCATTTTCTAAATGATCATTTTTGTTGCTCTCTTCTGGACTCTAAATGTAGGTTTTTTTAAATAAAAAGGCAGTGGAACAGCGGCCTCTCAATATTGAATAAGCTGGACTAATTGCAGTACCTTTCCTATTTTAACACACAGTACTCCTATTACTACCCAATATAGCACATTGTTTGTACAGTGCTTCATTGACTCAGAGGAAGCACAGCAGAGAAACACATTTCAGAGAGCCTATGTGTTTTGCAACTCTGAATTAGCAGGTGACATTAAGGTTGGTGATCACATTAGAATGTGCAGCACTAAGGGTATGTCTTCACTGAACAGTTATCCCAGGTGTTGCCCCTAATCTGCCTCCTGTTCACACAAAAACCTCACTCAAGTATAATGGTGCTCTTAACCCAGGCTTGCTAGCCCGACCAGGGGTATAGGCTAGAGCCCAGGAGCTGCTTTTGCTGATAACCTGCCCATTTTGCAGCAGGGATGCAGGCTAAATCATTTGTCCCCTGTGTGCCCAGAAAAGTAGAGGACAGAGTACTCCCACAATTCCCTGGGAACGAATCAGAACAGCTCAGGTTACAGAATCACAAAGAACCATGGGAGATGCCACCACAAAATCCTAACACCTCACACAGGTACATGCAGCACCCTTGAGGACCCAGTAACTTAAGAATGGCTTTGCAGTGTGTCTGCTCAGACTCAGGTGAGGCTAACCCAGGTGCCAATCACTAAAGTTAACTGCAGTGAAGATGTGCCCTAAGATTTTTGGTCACTTTATTAACTTCCTAATTAGAATTTAAGAGTTAATAAATAATTAATACATGTATTGATAGATGGTTCATTATCATAAATGGATAGAATTTAACAAGCCAAATAAGCATGGCCTATAGCCACTTAGCACTTTTTCTGTGCATATAACCTTTAACACATACTACTTGTATTTGGAATATGCTTATAAACTAATTCATTTTATTAACCTTTTATAAGCCACTGAGAAATGTTACCTTAATATAAGATGTGACCAGATTCTTTGAGAAGTCAACTTATTCAGTATTCTAAATTTCACTTCTAGACAGAGGTGAAAGTAAGCTGATATGGTCTGGTCCGGCGTACCAGTAAGAGCCGGTACACAGCCAACCGTACTGGCAGGGCCGCTGATGGGAAGGGAGGGGCAAAAGGGGCAGCTTCCCTGGGGCTCGGCAATTTAAAAGGGCTCAGGGCTCCCAGCAGCGGCCGGTGCCCCAGGCTCTTTAAATCGCCTCCGGAGCCCCGGGGCTCCAAGCCACTGCCGCTACCCCAGGGCTCCGGCGGCGATTTAAAGGACCTGGGGCTCCCAGCCACCGCTATTGCTACCACGCCAGCAGCCGAAGCCCCGGGCCCTTTAAATCACCGCCAGTTCCCCGGGTGGTGCGGGCCAGGCAGCGCTGAAGGGCTGGCTGGGGAAGTCTGGCCCCAGCCCCGCCCCTTCCACGCAAGGCCCTGTCCCTTCTGGGGTCCCAGAGCCACCCCCCCAACCTTGTTCAGGACCCCGGCCACCCTACGTACCGGTAAGTCCCTTAAGTTACTTTCACCCCTGCTTCTAGAACAAGTGAGATTAGTATGTTCCTAAGAATCTATTTTCAACACAATTGTCATGCTCTTAGAACACTGGACTTTTGAAACATGCATGCTAATTGTCGGATGCCCATCATTCCTTCTCCCCTGAGTTTAGCAGCCATATTGTGAACCTTTGAGATGTGCTCTGTGCAAATACCTGATATCACTTTGACCATTTGGCAGGCTGAGAATACTGAACCTTAGACATGGATGCAAAACTGAAAAAAAAGGAATTTTTTGTAAAGCAAGGCTCAGGCTGCATGCATTTGGTATGCACCATTGCAATAGCATGGTTCTGCTGTGATTTACATGCAAAAGGAATTCAGATCTTACTTTATAAAAGGCAGGCAGGCTCTAATAGGTTTTGGACTTCAGTAAGGTGTAGTGTGTATTAGGTTAGACAGTAATGTTTAATGACATTGTCTGTTTTTCAGGAGATTGCACAGGTATTGCTATGGAACCTTAAGGTTTAGAATGTTTAAGACATTTATAGATTCTTAGCTCTGGTAGCATTCCATGGGTTATAACATTTTCAAACCATTTAGAATTTAAAGATCAGAATCCTAATCTGTGGCTCCTTTATAATGGACTAGTTTGTACTGGCATATATCCATGCAGCCCCACTCAGGTAGGTGGGGTTGCCACAGTGTTAATGAGAGCAGAAAATGGCCCAATGTTTTATTAATCACTTATGAATATAGGGCTAATTAAGTTCATTAATTAAGATCAGTTCATTATTGTGCTGCCCCAGTGAAGGAGTTGTGATTCAGTCAATTCCATTCTCTCTCTCCACCTTTGCTCTTGCGGGGTGGAGACTATAATTTACATGTCTTTACAGGATGCAGATTACCACAGAATCATAGAAGATTAGGGCTGGAAGAGAACTCAGGAGGTCACCTAGTCCAACCCCTTGCTCAAAGCAGGACCAACCCCAACTAAATCATCCCAGCCAAGGCTTTGTCAAGTCGGGCCTTAAAAACCTCTAAGGATGGAGTTTCCACCACCTCCCTAGGTAACCCATTCCAGTGCTTCACCACTCTCCTAGTGAAATAGTTTTTCCTAATATCCAACCTAGACCTCCCCCACTGCAACGTGAGACCATTGCTCCTTGTTCTGTCATCTGCTACCACTGACAACAGCCTAGCTCTATCCTCGTTGGAACCCCCCCTTCTGATAGTTGAAGGCTGCTATCAAATACCCCCCCCCACTCTTCTCTTCTGCAGACTAAATAAGCCCAGTTCCCTCAGCCTCTCCTCATAAGTCAGAATCAGACCCCGAATCATTTTCATTGCCCTCCACTGGACTCTCTCCAATTTGTCCACATCCTTTCTGTAGTGGGGGGCCCAAAACTGGACGCAATACTCCAGATGTGTCCTCACCAGTGCCTAATAGAGGGGAATAATCACTTCCCTCGATCTGCTGGCAGTGCTCCTACTAATGCAGCCCAATATGCCGTTAGCCTTCTTGGCAATAAGGGCGCACTGTTGACTCATATCTAGCTTCTCGTCCACTGTAATCCCCAGGTCCTTTTCTGCAGAACTACTGCTTAGCCAGTCAGTCCCCAGCCTGTAGTAGTGCATGGGATTCTTCCGTCCTAAGTGCAGGACTGTGCACTTGTCCTTGTTGAACCTCATCAGATTTCTTTTGGCCCAATCCTCCAATTTGTCTAGGTCACTCTGGACCCTATCCCTACCCTCCAGCATATCTACCTCTCCCCCTGGCTTAGTGTCATCCACTAACTTGCTGAGGGTGCAATCCGTCCCATCATCCAGATCATTAATGAAGATGTTGAACAAAACGAGCCCCAGGACTGACCCATGGGGAACTCCGCTTGATACCGGCTGCCAACTAGACATCCAGCCACTGATCACTACCCATTGAGCCTGATGATCTAGCCAGCTTTCTATCCACCTTATAGTACATTCATCCATCCATACCTTTTTACTTGGTGGCAAGACTAATGAGGGAGACTATATCAAAAGCTTTGCTAAAGTCAAGGTATATCATGTCCACTGCTTTCCCCATATCCACAGAGCCAGTTGTCTCATCATAAAGGCAATCAGGTTTTTCAGGCATGACTTGTCCTTGGTGAATCCATGTTGACTGTTCCTGAGCACCTTCCTCTTCTCCAAGTGTTTCAAAATGGATTCCTTGAGAACCTGCTCCATGATTTTTCTGGGGACTGAGGTGAGGCTGACTGGTCTGTAGTTCCCTGGATTCTCCTTGTTCCCTTTTTTAAAGATGGACACTATATTTACCTTTTTCCAATCATCCGGGACCTCCTCCGATCACCATGAGTTTTCAAAGTTAATGTCCAATGGCTTTGCAATTACATCAGCCAACTCCCTCAGCATCCTTGGATGCATTGCACCCGGCCGCATGGACTTGTGCATGTCCAGCATTTATAAATAGCCCTTAACCTGTTCTTTCACCACTGAGGGCTGCTCACATCCTCCCCATACTGTGCTGGCCAGGGCAGCAGTCTGGGAGCTGACCTTGTCTGTGAAGACCAAGGCAAAAAAAGCATTGAGTACTTCTGCTTTTTCCACATCATGTGTCACTAGGTTGCCTCACCCATTCAGTAAGGGTCCCACACTTTTCCTAGCCACCTTCTTGTTGCTAACATACTTGTAGAAACCCTTTTTGTTACCCTTCACATCCCTTGCTAGCTGCAACTCCAATTGTGCTTTGACCTTCCTGATTACACCCCTGCATGCTCGAGCAATATTTTTATACTCCTCCATAGTCATCTGTCCAAGTTTCCACTTCTTGTAAGCTTCCTTTTTGTGTTTAAGCTCACCAAAGATTTCTCTGTTAAGCCAGGCTGGTCGCCTGCCATATTTGTTATTCTTTCTGCACATGGGGATGGTTTGTTCCTGTGCCCTCAATAAGGCTTCTTTAAAATACAGCCAGCTCTCCTGGACTCCTTTCCCCCTCATATTAGCTTCCCAGGGGATTCTGCCCATCAGTTCCCTTAGAGAGTCAAAATCTGCTTTTCTGAAGTCCAGGGTTTGTATTCTGCTGCTCTCCTTTCTTCCTTTTGTCAGGATCCTGAACTCGACCATCTCATGGTCACTGCTGCCCAGGTTGCCACCCACTTCTACTTCCCCTACCAATTCTTCCCTGTTTGTGAGCAGCAGGTCAAGAGAAGCACGGCCCCTAGTTGGTTCCTCCAGCACTTGTACCAGGAAGTTGCCCCCAACACTCTCCAAAAACTTCCTGGATTGTCGGTACACTGCTGTATTGCTCTCTCAGCAGATGTCAGGGTGATTTAAGTCCCCCATGAGAAACAGGGCCTGTGATCTGGAAATTTCTGTTAGTTGTCCGAAGAAAGCCTCGTCTACCTCATCCTCCTAGTCTGGTGGTCTATAACAGACACTGACCACAACATCACCCTTGTTGCTCTCGCCTCTAAACTTAACCCAAAGACTCTCAACAGGTTTTTCTCCAGTTTCATACTGGAGGTCTGAGCAATCATACTGCTCTCTTACATACAGTGCAACTCCTCCACCTTTTCTCCCCCGCCTGTCCTTCCTGAACAGTTTATACCCATCCATGACAGTGCTCCAGTCATGTGAGTTACTCCACCAAGTCTCTGTTATTCCAATCACATTATAGTTCCTTGACTGTGCCAAGACTTCCAATTCTTCCTGCTTGTTTCCCGGGCTTCTTGCATTCATGTCAGGGCCGGCTCCAGGGTTTTGGCCGCCCCAAGCAGCCAAACAAAAACAAACAAAACAAACAAACAAACAAAAAAGCCGCGATCGCAATTGCGATCTGTGGCGGCAATTCGGCGGGAGGTCCTTCGCTCCTAGCAGGAGTGAGGGACCGTCCGCCGAATTGCCACCGAACAGCTGGACGTGCCGCCCCTCTCCGAAGTGGCTGCCCCAAGCACCTGCTTGGTAAGCTGGTGCCTGGAGCCGGCCCTGGTTCATGTACAGGCACCTAAGATAACTAGGCGATTGCCCTACTTTCTCAGTATGAATCAGGATGAATCACATGCCCCTGGCTTTGTGCTGCCTCAGCACTAAAGGCTGGTGTGTGGGGGCAAGGCCAAGGGTATATCTGCAGATGTACTTACCAGTTTTGGTAGATGTACACATGCTAGTTCTGATTGTAGCAGCAGCTGCAGGAGTGATTGGCATGGCTAGGTACGTCTGAATCCCTAGGCACACACTCTGGGCAGTCAGCCCATCCCAGCCTTGAACAGCCACAGCTACATAGCTATGTTTGGTGTGCTAGCTCAATCACAGTAGCTCTGGAGTGGACATACTCCAAGGCTTTACCTACTCCCTGCACCTCCCTCTGCCCACCTGTTTGCAATGTAGAGTGATGGGGACAAAGGGTAGTACTAGGTGGGCAACTTCTGCTCCCTCTGGCCCCAAGCTAAAATATAGGGGGCCCTAAAGTAATGTGTACGTACTTCTCCTTACTCCTGGGTGGCCATGTTTGGCTGGATGCAGTCAGGCCCATAGGTTTCCCCATACTTGTCAGTATTCTTTTATTTGCCTAGCCCTTCATTTTCTAGAAACAAAATGGCCTCAATTTTTAAGGCCCCATACTACAGGAAAAATAACTTGGCTGTCCGCTGATACTGCAGCTGCATTTTTGGCCAGCCTCCTGCTAAGAGTGAAGAAAAACAGAGATTCTGTGCGTTAAAAACAAGGTAAATAGAATTTGGAATTCTAAACGGTTGCTGATATAAGAAGAGGTGAATGGAAAGGACAGCTACTCAGTTAGCTACTGACAAAGCAAAAAGGGATTAGAGCTTGTCTCTTCTGACAAGAAACAAGCAAGTGAAAGGAATGAATAAAGGCGAGGCCAGTTCAAAACAAGCAAGGATCAGTATTCAAAGTTAAAAATAGGAGGCATCCAAGGCAACATAAAATTAGACAACTGCCAGGGACATCACATGAACAAGTGTCATGTTAGCTGCTCTTGGCTTTATGGTACTTTTTTAACCTGAGGAGCTGGGCAACTAAGGGGAAATGGGATTAAGCATTTCACTTGTCAGTCACTGGTTTGACTTAAGCCAGGTGAATGATGACTAGTGTATGTGATGGCTGCTTGGTGACCGTTCTGAGACTGGAGATATTCCAGCTTCTAGATGACAGGTCCATGTTAACCACTGGCCTAGTGAGCTAGATACAGAAGATGGAGGGGCAGATTGTGTGCTGTATCTATTAAAAGATGCAACCCAGAATGATGTGGGGGCAAGGGCAACTTTATGTTGCCTGGACTGTGCCTGAGCAAGGGGTCAATGCAAGACCTTGCTGAAATTAAAGTAGATTCCAGCAGCTTTAGCTTGGCTGCATTGCAACCCTGACTCATTCTTAGTGCCAAGTGCTATGTGCATGCTTCATCCCCTCTATGCCTGAAACTGCAAGGGAGCCAGCATAGGGTTGCTTACATCTGCTCTACAGAGGTTCGGTGGCAGGTGAGCTCCCTTCCTCCCCCTGCCCATAGTAATGCCTGGATGCTGCTGGAGCAGCATCAGTCCCGAATCTCAGTCCTAGGGGAGCTTCCTCACTTTATGACACAAGCCAATGGGTAGAACGTGATGGTGAAGCTTAGGAGTGCTCTCCCCTATTCTGTGGTGAGAGAGACTGCAGCCATCCTCCACAAGCATCAGAATCACTATGAGGGAGAATGAGTACACAGGTCACTTGCCATGTTTGTAAGCGGGCTAGCAGGATGGACCTGGCCTGGCTGGTGGAATGGATGGTGGCCAAGAGGCTTCTCACTCACCTGCGTATGTGCCACTCATTTCTTGCTCCTGGGTAGACAGGGTCTGCTCCCACCCCCAGGAACAAGCGCCTTGAAGGAGGACCCAATGGAGACTGGAGCATCCATGCCTCTGAATCCCAGGGGTTGGCCCCTCAGGAAGAATCTTCCCCACCCATGGGTAATATGGCTGCCAGTGTTCCCTCAACATTTTCTTCTCTCTGAGAGGGCTACAAACTCCATGGAGTACTATATTTTTGTCCTTGGGCAAGCTCACATGCTTGTTTTTTTCACTTTCTCTCTTTTTCTTACACTTTTCTGTAATACCTATATGGCCTGTGCACATATGGGCCACATAGGCATACAAACATAGCAGGGGTTTGAGCACCTATTAACTTTCAAGAGTTTTAGCGTTTAAAAAGCACACAGAAACCTAGGAAAGCAGGAGCGCCTGCCTCCCCCACCCTGCTCCTTACCCCTCCCTGCTGTCTCAAGGTTTCCTTGAGGAAAGGGATTTTAGGGTCTACCCCACAGCCAGCCCTGCTCCACCCTGCAGCATATGGACCAGGCACTGCTGTTCCAGCAGCAGCTGTGGGACACGCTCCCCCATCCTTTCCCCTTTGCCACAACTCTCTGCTGGGGGTTCATTTCAGCCCCACCATCCCTTGGACCAGGGAGCTGCCTCTTTGCAGCTGGCTCAGTGCCCCTCACATGCCCCGCTCCTGCCCCTTGGCTTGAGACTTCCTGCAGCACCGTGGAGCTGCCATGGGTTCCAGCAGGAGGGTCCAGCAGGCAGAGTGGGATCCAGTCATACGCTCTCCAGGGTCACTGTCTCCCCCACCCCCTTCTTATCCCTCCTTCCAGCTGGTCCCTGGTGCTGACAGGAGCTACCATGGGTTCCAGCAGGTTGAGGCCTGAGTGACACCCATGCTCCCAGCCACATGAAATGCATGGTAGGTACCAGATTTCTGCATCTTAAAGGGAACATTTGTGGCTGCACCATCCTCAAATCTTTCCTTCAGTTATCCCGGGCTCTGGCCTGCATGTTGCCCCAAACCCCCTTCTGTCCACATGCAAAAACCTCTAACCCAGGTTTGCAGGTGCATTAAGCCCAAGCTAACAAGCACAGCTAAGGGCATTAGGTTGAGCTTGTGTTTTGCTTCAACCTGGGCTGGCAACAACCTACTTTGTAGTAGGCTAAACAAGCCTGTCACTGTTAGTCCTCCAATGCTATCCATTTCTGCTGCACTTCCACACCTCAGAACAGAGATTCCATTCAAGAAATCCTTCTTCCATGGTGCCAGTTGGCTAGAAGCCGTTGGACCAGCCTTCTGGTAAAGCTGTGGTATGATATCAGCAAGACTCATAACTTGGGGAAATGCACCCGAAAGGAGAGAGGTAGAAGTCAGTTGGGCACACTGTGGATCACGTTGTGGTTTGCAGACTGAATTCTTTTAATGACAGTCTCATTGAAAGTTCTTGCTGCTAAATGCTGTTTGCTTTCTCCTTCAGAACAGCCTGCATTAATAATGAGAAGTTATTTACCTAAATAATTGTTCTCCTGTCACTGCCCCAGACAGCAGCTCCATGTTAGCTCAGAGAGTGAGAGCACCCTGTGAATGAATTCATAGAGCAGCCCACTTTAACGCACCTCTAAGAACAGTGGGCTATCCCACCAGACAGCCATCCCAGCACACGGGCTAGTACAGCACTGGTGCAGATGCACAGGTAGCTCTTTGTAGTGGGGACATTCCACCTGAGCTGGGTGAGCCCAGCCTAACTCTGCAGTGAAGACATACTGAAAGTAAGTTAGTGCTTAAATGGGGTAGTCTGGTTTCTAGAAACAGTAGGTAACAAAGCTCCAGGGTAGAGTGTGAAGTGACTATGCATAGAATCACTACCACTGTCTGGTATTCAGATAAACCAAGAACATAACAATGGGGAGGCACCAATACCTTTCTACATAGCACTGGTAGACCCACGTCTGCCACTGGTCCCAGCATTAGAGAAGGCATATTTCTTTTACTTGTCCTTTACACTTTCTATATTCTAATCTGACTGGAGCAGATGATGTACAGAAGCCGACCAATCTCCATGTAGTTTGGAAACAAGAAGACAATGGGGATGATGAAAGGGTTGTAAAGGAGGGCGTTGTTCCCATTATCTGCAAGTGGTAAAACAAGTAGTAAGGATCTTAGCTAAAAGCATCAAATAGAGGCTAGACATCAGGAAAGGTAATTTAACAGTCATTGTGTGAGGCATTAGAGTGGGCTAAGGGAGGAAGTTGAGACACCATCGCTACAGCTGTTCAGCTAGATTAGATAAGATGCTAATAAAAATAATGTGGGAAAGTGATTTGGAAAAAATGCAAGGTCAGGCTAGATGGTCTGGGGCCTATTACCTACTGCTCTAAGATCTAAATGGTGTTTCAAGGCAAATTAGAGCCAATATCAGGAAACAGATTAATAGTCTTGGGAAAACCGGAACGGCCTAAATCCTCCAATTGGTGTAAATCTGTGTAGCTTCACTGAAATCAGTTGAGTAACACCAGTTCCGGGGCTGGCCCATTTCATAAGGGCTTAATTCTGTCAGGTTCCGAGCGGTTCTTTTTGACTTTAGTGTCATCGAGTGGGCTGAGTACCTCCAAGGAAGCCCTTTGCATCACTTCAGATGGGGCCCTAACAGCAATATTAGTAAATATGAGCAATATTGCAATAATAGCAATATGAGTAAACTTGTTAAGAGTCCAGAAAAGTGGGAGATTAAAACTCAAAATATGTTTATGCTAAATTAATTTCTTACAAAATGATATCCTAGCATTCTTTTGCAATAAACTCTCCTTTATTTTAGCCTGTTATACAAACAGGTGTGACATTTACATTCTAACTCACTTTATTTTTTTCATTGATCTGATTTTGAACCTATTAATCTCTTGTAAGAGGTCACTTAGCTTTATTTGAACTGTTTACGCTTCACATCAATCTTGTGTTTCAATAGCTGAATCTGTCTCTCCTATCTAATTGTTCAGCACCCACATACAGGATTCAGATCCTGGCTGAAGAACCCCTTTTGTGCTAACCAGGAAAGATATCTTGTGGTTATGGCACTCAATGGGGAGTCAGTTTTAGATTCTATTCCTGGCTGTGCCACAGACATCCTGTGAGACCTTGGGCAAGTCCCTTAATCTCTACCTCAGTTTCCCCATCTCTGAATGGGAATGATGATGCTTCCTTTCCCCCACTCTGTGTCAGTCATCTATTGAGATTATAAACTCTTCAGGGAAGTAACTGTCTGATGGCTGTGACTCTTCAGGGAAGTGAGTGTCTAGCCCAATGACGTCTTGATCTCAAGTGGGGCTTTTGGTGCTGTTGTAATACAAATACAATGTTGTGGCATGTCCCCACAGTACTGTCTAGGGGGTGACCGAGTGCAGAGCAGCACTACTTCAAGGGGAGCTACATGAAGTGTATTCCCTCCTCCAGGGGCAGTGCACATGCTGTGGTTAGAGGAGATTGAGAGAGGATGGGAGCTACAAGGAAGCACTGTGTACCCAAGCCTGGGAGAGGAGTGGGATCTCCCATTTGCTTTTAACAGAGTGGGAACAGCAATCTCCGTTTTCCCCTGTAGCCTTCAGCTGGTTGCACTACCCCTCCACAAGTGGCCAGTTGTAAATACTGTTACAGATGAGGGTGGACCATAACCTTGTCCCTTTCCAGGCTCTTTGAGGGCACTGGTATGCCTGTGAGTGTGTGGAGGAAGCACTCCCAGACATTGTGCAGTGTACACAGAGGGAGAAGGGAAAGCTGCGTGAATCCACAAAAAAAACCATGGCTAATCTAGCCCTTAGTATTAGATATAGGAGGGTGCATTTAGCTAGAAGGGAAAGTGGAACAAAGCAGACTGATTGGAATGAGGCAGGCTACATGAATATAGGGCAGCTTACAAGAGCTCTGAAAAGATAGGCCAATAAATACAAGCTTCTCACAGTTCTTCTGTTAAGGCTGTAACATGCTGTGGGTCTCTGGAACTTAGAATCCAGTGCTGGAGAACAATATTCTCTTATAGAATAAGGCTCCTAAGGGTATGTCTACACAGCAATTAATGTGGCTGGCCTGGGTCAGCTGGCTCAGGCTCACGGGGCTGTAAAATTGCAGTGTAGATGTTCGGGCTCAGGCTGGAGCCTGGGCTCTGGAGGGGGGGGATAATCATTCCAGCCTGAGCCCGAATGCCTACACAGCAACTTTTAGCCCCACAGCCCAAGCCCAGTGAGCCCAAGTCAGAAGCTGTTAAAGAGGAATTCCAGTATTCCAGTACCCTGCTGATCATGGTGCTCATCTCTTCTGGACCCTTCCTTCTTGCTCAGCCAAGAGGATAGTCCTTCACAACTCTGTCGACAGTACCAAGTACATAGGGTGGCCAGATGAGAGGAAGAAAATATCGGGACACATAGGAGAGGGGGGTCACCGGTGGAGCAAAAAAAAAAAAAAAAAAGCGGAGTGCTGCCAGTGGAGAAAAAAAAAAACAAAAAAACTCCAGACAAATTGCCTAGATATCAGGATGGTCCCGATTTTATCGGGACGTCTGGTCACCCTACAAGTACATGATATTTTGTGAGACCCACCAGACCTATAAAATTATTTCAACCTCTAAAAATCTTTTTGCTTCGAACAAAAGATTGACACTGCAGAAGTCCTAAAAATAGGTCTTTGAACATGTGCCTTTCAGAAACTCAATCAATATCAAATGCCCAGAGAGACTTTTAAACACAAGAATTTTGAACTGGAGCAGTTCCACAGGCAAAGGGACTTATTACACTTGGGAACAATGGTAGATGCTGGTTGTTTTTTGCATACCCGAAGAGGAAATGCTACATAATGCTGTCATGTCAGATTACCCAAAATCAGTGCTCTGATGTGATGGTTTTGATTTGAACTGCCCATCCAACCCTAAAATGTACCAGTAACAACATGGATGTTAAAGATAGAAGATTGCTTTGAAGTAATTTAAGTATGGCCTGTACAGTTATATATTTGGGGTGAAATCCAAGCTTTTGTTCAGAATTGCTGAACTGACAGATCTAATAGTTGCATTCAGGAAGGTTGCATCTCAAGGTCTAAAAAATGATGTATGTCCTAAGATTAACTTCCCATTACAGGTTATTTCAAAAACACATGCAAACTGACAGATGTGATGCTTTGGATACCTGGAATATTCAAAGACTATTATATTGCGATGTGACAGATGCTATGGACACACAGAATATTCAAAAACTACTGTATAACTTTATAAATGTTATATGGATCTTTATGGGCTGGCTAGTGTTATACTGCTAGCTCAATAGATGAGGTAAAGTGTTTCCTGTGGGAGCTAAAGGCAGTGTGTGTGGGGGATGGGAATTATGCAAATTCCCAGTACTGAATACAAGGCAGGGAACAAGTCTGTGGAAGGTTCACCACCTGGGGAAATAGCATATACTGGTTTCACATGGATCAAGAGGCCTGGCAGACAAAACTTGGTATAAAACTTGTATAAAGTGACTGCCCTGACCTAGGGACTGGGATCACTCACATTCGATCCAAGGAGAACAATTGCTGGGAGTTAGGGAAGATTTCAAGATGGATGCTTGCTGTTCACCCGTCCCTGCTAAGCCTTGGGAAATGCATTTGTGCCCCTCTCCCTTCCTCTTTGGGGGACACAGTGTAGGGCATCCCCATGTGTTCAATTTTCCAGCTAGCTAATTCAGGACATTTTTCCATGAGAAAGCTTTCACGGCTCCCATTTCCTTCTCTGAACTCAGGGGAAAGTCTTGAATAGGGGACTGGACTAGATAACTTCTCGAGGTCCTTTCCAGGCCTACGGTTCTATGATTTGTTCTTTTGGCATCTAATGGATAAATCTGAATGGCACATGTATGAGATGATTCTGTTTGATTGCACCCTTTCTGAACACTTCCATTCTTCTCCAGTGGGGCTAAAAGTTGCAGGGAACCAGTTCTTAGGGAGCAAACACAAAGGAGATTAGGGATTTTGGAAGGAGGTGTGGGAGACCAGGTTTATCTATTTACCATCCCACTTAAGCAGTCTATAAAGATAGAGTGGCTCTCTGTCATACATTATTTATTGGGTCCTCTGTGGGGGTTTATTGCCAAGTGGAATTGCAATGTGGAACAGCAGTCCTGCTGAGTGTGACATGGGGCAGAAACTAATTTTTTGTTTCACTAGGAAATTACTTGTTCCAATAAAAGCCTCATTTTCAAGGGCTCCTGGCACAAGTAAAGTGGCAGCATCAGCCATCAGAACAAAATGCATAGATGTTATAATCATCATAGGCAATAAGGATAAGATATTATTGTTCCTACTGCTCATGCAATTAGAACATTCTAACCTTGTTCCAAGAGAACTGAGTAATTCAGACCGGAGTTCTGAGTAGAGTAACAAAATGACCCGTATCTGTTATTGCCACAAATGTGAACAGCAGAACGCCCAGCTCAGCACCGACAAACCCAGGGGCCCCTGTTGTGGTAGGTTGTCTGTGAATAAGGTGAGGGCACAATGAGATACTGATTTTCTATCCTGGAGGTAGCTGGTCAGAAGACATTACTCCAAAGAAAGGCCATTACAGCACTAATCAGCTTAAACTACAATTGGTGAACCAGTTCATTCAAACGAAAACCAGCTCTCAGTGTGAACCTGAAATAAACTTTTTTGAGGATTATAGAGAGAGTGGTTAAGGGCAAGTGTAAGAGGGCAGCCTGTCCCTTTAAAGAGCAAGAGGCCTTTGGCCAGGTGGCCCTATTCCATTAACCTGCCTGGTACATCTGTGTCCACTTAAGTGTTTCCCAGTTGGGTGGGGTCAAAAGCACTTGGGCCTTATGGAAACCAGGAGGGTGAGTGAGAGAGGGGAGTACTGAATACAGTTCTATAGAGTCAGGTCAGAGGGAGGCAGTTCTTTGGGGAGGGGGAAGGGGAAGGAAATGGAGTGTCCTGGGAGCAGCTGCCAGAAGCCCAGAGAAAGCAAAGGCAATAGGAGCCTGCAGGGAAAGGAGCTTTGAGAGGGCCTCTGGGGGCTGCTGTGAGAGAGAGAGGAGTTAGCTGCGGTGGAAGGGGGAGAAGACCCTGGTCAATAGATAGTCTGAGGAAACCTGCCTCCCCTGGAGGCATGGCTCTGCTGCACAGTGAGCAGGAAGGAAGAAAAATGCAGCCCAGGGAGGGTCAGAGCAGCAGTGGAAGGTAAAGCCCCAAGGGGTGACTCCCTGCCTGCTTGTTACCTGTGGGGAACTTGGCTAAAGGAGAGTGGGGAAGAGACCTGCTGAGGCTGGGGATTCTACAAACAGGACTTTTGGTTGTAGATGATACTAGGTACAGACTTTACAACTGTATTTGGGTTTGGAGAACTTTTCTTTTCATGTTAATGAAGCCTGCCCTGAGTTGGGGGTGTTCTAAAGCCAGTTAAGGGTTTGCTGTGCTCTTGAAAGGTCTGGAAATAGGAGCAAACAGGAGTGGGATTGCTGGTATGCCTTGATTTTACCATCAGGTGCTCCCTGGAGGTCCAGTCTTGTACAGCATGGACTCTGCCCCTTATCTGCTGTGACAACATTCTTGGGGTGCAGCAGGCTGGTCTGCTTTCTTGCCATTATAGAGGCACATCTCCTTCAGGGTGGCTAGTAGTCTGCTGCCTGCATTCAGTCTACTTTCCCATGCCTGGCCAAAGCAGTAGGATGCATTACCCTATTCTTGTGACCTACTGATCTGACCGAAAAAACAAAGATATTCTGGGACTTCCTGACAACTTGTCCCAGAGAGCATCTGTATGTGGGGTAGTAAAAGCTAGAAGCATGTGAGACAAGTAAGAGTCATGTGTATAGCCCTAAGTGTACATGGTACTTCACAGGCATGGAGTAGGACATTCTCTGAGGCAAGGAGTTCTCCCTCTGTCCCTCACTTCATAGAGATCATCACTTTGCAGGGTCCTAGAGCCTGGGTGATAGCCCGAGCCCAGCAGTCTAAACAGCAAAGAAACAGCCCCGCAGCCTGAGCCCCATGAGCCCGTCAGCTGGCACGGACCAGCCACATGTTTTCCTTTGCTGTGTAGACATACCCTGTGTGGCTTGAAAGTGTGTCTCTCTCACCAACAGAAGTTGGTCCAACAAAATATATTGTCTCACCCCCCTTGTCTCTCTAATAGCAAGAAATAGTCATCTTTCTGAGGCTTTACCGCAGGCGATCAGAGTGACCCAAGATCAGCCATTGCTGGTGGTCTAGTAGGGCCTGGTGGTATTCAGGGTCCACAGTCTCTTATCCAGGCTTGCTTGGAATGTGAGCTTCTCCTAGTACTGTGAAGCAAAAGCAAGCTTGGGTTCCATGCCTAGGGAAACATAGGGTATTGCCACAGGAATTGCAGCAAAGAAAATACTTGAGAAAGTTTCTGCTATGATTTTAAAGGAAAATCTCAAGCTTTTCTGAGAACCAAATGAACTGCATTCCTGGTGTGGACATAGCAAAAGTGGAGACTGGGGCTGCCCCCGAAAAAAACCTTTTCCCCCAGTTCAAGAGCAGCTTAGGGTAGAGATGTAGCCCTCAGCATAAGGGAGTGTTGGGAGTGGGAGAGAAAGTGGAGGGAGCACAGAATGCTCCAGGTGTTCTGGGCTGTGGAGTACTCAATAAGCAGCCCTGGGGGTCCTGTAGAAAGCACAGTGGTGGTGCAAAGCCACCTTTGAGCCTCCCACTCCTCCTAGGCTGCAGCCCAGGTGCTATATCTCCCGAGAGCACAGAAGTTAGCATCAGGTCTAGTTGTATCCAAAAGCTAGATGGAACAGGCCTTGATGTACCTATCACTAAGTTACAGGCTTCTAGAAGCTCTTAAATTACTGAGACTTCCCCACCCACAAATCTCCAGAAGAAAATATGCAACAGCCTAATGATCTCTGATGCTTACTCAACATCTCCAAGAAGAAGGTTCTTCGGTAGTTAGTATGCTGATATCCTGTGGGGTTTTTTGTGTGTGTGTTTTTGTTTTTGCCTACTGCCTCTGAAGTGTGTTTAGTTTAAAAAAAACATGGGACTAACAGGAGAATTTTATATCAGATGCAGCAGGTAATTGTCTCATTTTGCTTGGCCCTGATGAGGCCCCAGCTGGGGTATGGGGTCTAGTTCTGGGCACCACACTTTAGGAAAGATGTGGACAAATTGAGAGAGTGCAGAGGAGAGCAACAAAAATAAAATGTTTAGAAAACCTGACCTGTGAGGAAAAGTTACAAAAACAGCATGTTTAGTCTTGAGGAAAAAAAGACTGAGGGGAACCTGGTAACAATCTTCCAGTATGTTAAGGGCTGTTATAGAAAGAGTCCAAACAGTCATCCTGGAATAAGGTGGTGAGGAGAAGAGGAGGGAGCCAAGGACAGAATCCCCAGAGATACCAATGCTATGCAGGAGGGTTGGTGGGGAAGGAGGGGGTGTAGAATCATTGAGAAGATGCTTGAGAAGCCATCGGTGAAATAGGTGAAGAGCCAGTTAGGTAATTGAGAGGAGTTATGTTGCTGGCTCACCAGCCCACCAGTAATCTGAAGTTTAGTGAGAGGGAGGGGAGAAAAGCAGCCTTCTGAGAACAATAATTTTCATAGTATATAAACACAGTGTGGCTTTATTGGAGAGTGAGGAGAGGAAACAAATGGATGGGGTTAGTGGGTACTAAACCTTTCAATCTCCTCTCAGCCCAGAAATTCTTGAGAGCGCCCCGGCAACTCTGCTGCAGAAAGCGATTTTTAGTTTTAGATTTATTTATAATGAACCTAATGTCAAACTCCTGGGTGCAACCAACAATAAAGTTCTTCCGTCGTGATGACATTAAACATCTGTACAGCAGATAAATGTTGTATGGTGGGTTAAGAGGGGAACCCACTACAGAGAGAGTCCGCCACATTACATATTGTTTTCACAGAAATATGGCCCACAGAGTAAAGGAGAGAGACATGTATGCCTCTCAACTAGCCAAGACCCAACTGTGGGATGAAATGTGACAGACCCATAATTAATGGTGCAAAGAAGAATATTCATGTGGGAAATTTAAAATGCTGTGGGTTTAATTCTTTTAGTGTAATGAGCTTCTGCGTCATGACTTTGTCTGATATAAAGAATTTTCAGCAACAGAAGTGAGAGGACACAAATGGTGAATGTAGGTGTCTGGTTATAAAGTGAGTATGTCCCCCCAAAAAAGGGACATTTGAGAATTATGTAGCATTTATATGCATGGATACCTTTTGTGACGGGTTGGATCACAGAACCCCCCTTGGGATCTGCCACCTGATGTGCCAAGACTACTTTTGCCCCTGCTTTCCTGCCCCGTCAGCTTAGGACTTCAGTGCCCTGCCTGGTTTGAGCCAGACTCGCTAGCCTGCTGCAAACCCAGACCCAGGTCTGAATCACGTCCCCTAACAGCTGTAGGCTTACCTGAAAGCAGCTAACAGAAGTTTTCTTGTCTTTAAGACTCAGATGCCCAACTCCCAATGGGGGTCTAAACCCAAATAAATTTGTTTTACCCTGTATAAAGGTTATACAAGGTAAACTCATAAATTGTTTGCCCTCTGATAGAGAGATATGCACAGCTGTTTGCCTCCCCCAGGTATTAATACATACTCTGGGTTAATTAATAAGTAAAAAGTGATTTTATTAAATTCAGAAAGTAGGATTTAAGTGGTTCCAAGTAGTAACAGACAGAACAAAGTAAGTCACCAAGCAAAATAAAATAAAACACGCAAATCTATGTCTAATCAAACTGAATACAGACAGGATCCTCACCAGTTCTAGAATGCTTCCTTTTACAGACTAATTCCCTGTTAGTCCGGGTCCAGCAATCACTCACACCCCTTGCAGTCACTATCCTTTGTTCCAGTTCTTTCAGGTATCTTTGGGGTTGGAGATGCTCTCTCTTTAGCCAGCTGAAGACAAAATGGAGGGGTCTCCCACGGGCTTAAATAGCTCTCTCTTGTGGGTGGAGACCCCCCTCCTCTCTCCTATGCAAAGTCCAGCTCCAAGATGGAGTTTTGGAGTCACCTGGGCAAGTCACATGTCCATGCATGACTCACAGTTTTTACAGGTAGCATCCATTGTTTACATGCTACCTTGAACGTCCTCAAGTAGAAAGCAACAGAGGGTCCTGTGGCACCTTTAAGACTAACAGAGTATTGGGAGCATAAGCTTTTGTGGGTAAGAACCTCACTTCTTCAGATGCAAGTAATGGAAATCTCCAGAGGCAGGTATAAATCAGTATGGAGATAACGAGGTTAGTTCAATCAGGGAGGGTGAGGTGCTCTGCTAGCAGTTGAGGTGTGAACACCAAGGGAGGAGAAACTGCTTCTGTAGTTGGATAGCCATTCACAGTCTTTGTTTAATCCTGATCTGATGGTGTCAAATTTGCAAATGAACTGGAGCTCAGCAGTTTCTCTTTGGAGTCTGGTCCTGAAGTTTTTTTGCTGTAAGATGGCTACCTTTACATCTGCTATTGTGTGGCCAGGGAGGTTGAAGTGTTCTCCTACAGGTTTTTGTATATTGCCATTCCTGATATCTGACTTGTGTCCATTTATCCTCTTGCGTAGTGACTGTCCAGTTTGGCCAATGTACATAGCAGAGGGGCATTGCTGGCACATGATGGCATATATAACATTGGTGGATGTGCAGGTGAATGAGCCGGTGATGTTGTAGCTGATCTGGTTAGGTCCTGTGATGGTGTTGCTGGTGTAGATATGTGGGCAGAGTTGGCATCAAGGTTTGTTGCATGGGTTGGTTCCTGAGTTAGAGTTGTTATGGTGCGGTGCGTGGTTGCTGGTGAGAATATGCTTAAGGTTGGCGGGTTGTCTGTGGGCGAGGACTGGCCTGCCTGTTAGTCTTAAAGGTGCCACAGGACCCTCTGTTGCTTTTTACAGATTCAGACTAACACGGCTACCCCTCTGGTCCTCAAGTAGACTTCTTATGTGGATTGGAGCATTCCAAGATCCATTGTCCTTTAAGTGTTTCTTGATTAGGTACTTAAGTTCAACATTCCTTTCTCCAGGAACTGACCAAATGCTCTACTAAGGTTATTTAGAAATCAAGCCAGTACACAGCCAACATTCATAACTTTCATAACTTCGAATACAAAAATGATACATGCATACAAATAGGATTAATACATTCAGTAGATCATAACCTTTAAGGAGATATGTTACATGGCATATGTAGCATAAAACACATTCTAGTTTTGTTATATATATATATATATATATAAAAGCATATTTCCATAAAGCCTTATGGGAGGTACTGTCACACCTTTTTTCTCTCTACTGTCTACACTTACGTGCCAATACCCACCCACTTCCTGACTCCTGTGCGTTTTTCACTACATCGGGATAAACAAAACCATGCATACTAATAGGTCAATTTGAAAATAAGACCACACAACTTGAATCACCCTGATTAGTTAGCCAAAATAGGGATTAACTATTTTGAAGGGACCTATATTTCAGGAATGCAATTTCCATGCAAACAGCTACATGTGATATTCTTGTGTCAGATCCACTAGCTTTTGTAGGTAACAAAATATGTATTGCTGGAGCAGAATTACCATTTAATCTATTTGGTAGATGCTGAACCTGGGGGAAAAAACATAGCAGTAAATGTCAACTAAAATGACATCAGTAGTTCTGTTTGAGAAGGTGGCTGTTCATACTAATAAGGAACCATGATAACACTTTTATTGTATTTTTTTTTAAATGTTAATCTTTTATGGTTGGCCAGATACATAATCTAATATTTTCCCTTTGCCAAAGAGAAACCTTCTAGGCAGAGCTGATCATCTGCTGTCTTCCCAACCGATATAGTCGGCCAACGAACTGTTTAAATTCCAGCAAATGATCAAGACAGATCAGCTCCTGTGAGACCAGTATAGATTAGGGGTCAGATCCTCAGCTGTTGCAAATGATATAGTTCTATTGAAATCAACACTCCATACCTCTGCTTTGCAGATAAGCTTAATATACCTAGTGTAGTATACAGCAATTAGTCTTTTATAATTTACAAACATTAAACTTCTGAGCCAGACTTAGCTACATGTGGGTCCTAACCCAGCACTTTAGTGGGGGAAAGGATGCCCCTTTCTTTTCCATACAATGTACTCGGCATGCTGCTGTGGTGCTTTGAGAAATCTGTGTACAATTTATGAATTCTGATTGGTTTTATGAACTCTGTGTATAACTCTCACCCTCAGTGTATATTAAATCAGCCACATACTAACAGGGACCGTGTCACATATCACACGCAGTGTGGAAGTAGCTATAGGACAATCAAACAAGTCATTAATGGGGAATGTCTGCACTGGTAGAACAATGAATATGCTAAAGAGACTGGCCAAGCTAAAGGAAACTGGTTATCCCAGGTAGTCTGTAGGGAGGTGCATTGGAGCAATGGAAATTCCCCAGTGGAAAAGGAGAATAAAGGAATAGCAGTTAGAATCTGCTGCTTTATAGACACATGGTCTCGGACCTAGCGGACCCATCTGACCTGAACAAGTTAGAGTGGTTGTTGCAGCAGCTGAGAGAGAACCTGAAGGCTGAGCAGGAGAAAAGGAGGAACTTTGGGTCCAAAAGGCTCTTGGAATGGTGAGAATGCTGGAAGGAGGCTTTTCTTGTTTTTGCATGGATCTAGGAATAAAGTGTATGTTTAAGAAGTTACTTTGCAGAGCCTCTGAGTTCTCTTCTGTAACCTGTCCCCAAAGGGTTAAACTGTAAACTTCCAGGAGGCTGGAGCTCTGGGAAGGGGAGTGTGTGAGGAAACTTTTAGGTGAGCTGGGGGTTAAAACACTGGTCTTTGTGCCTAGGGTAACTGGATCAGGGTTGCACTTTCAAGGAGGGGTGCTAGACAGGGAGTGAGGCAGGGAGTGAGTCAGAGACAGCTCCAGGATGTGGCTAAGATTTAGTGGGCTTAGAAGCATGCAGGACAAGAACGTAAAAACAGCCATACTGGGTCAGACCAATGGTCCATCTAGCTCAGTGTCCTGTCTTTCGACAGTGGCCAATGCCAGATGCTTCAGAGAGAAAGAACAGAACATGGCAATTATTGTGTGATCCATCCCCTGTCATCCAGTCCCAGCTTCTGGCAGTCAGACGTTTAGGGACACCCAGAGCATGGGGTTGCGTCCCTGACCATCTTGACTAATAGCCATTGGTGGGCCTATCCTCCATGAACTTATCTACCGTATATACTCGTTCATTAACCTGTTTGTTTATAAGCCAACGCCCCAAGATGGATAGGTAAAAATAGCAAAAACTGTATCACCCTTTCATAAGCCGACCCTATATTTCAGGGGTTGGCAAACTTTGGCTCCTGGCCCATTAGGGTAAGCCGCTAGCGGACCTGGACGTTTTGTTTACCTGGAGCGTCTGCAGGCACGGAGCCCCTCAGCTCCCAGTGGCCGCGGTTTGCCGTTCCCAGCCAATGGGAGCTGCGGGAAGTGGCGCAACTTCCCGCAGCTCCCGTTGGCTGGGAACAAGAAACCGTGGCCACAGGGAGCTGAGGGGCTCCATGCCTGCAGACGCTCCAGGTAAACAAAACGACAATGTATTAGATATTCAATTCAATGATTCCGTAGAGTTTTAAATCATCACATTTTGGTGTAGACCTGTTTATAAGCCGACCCCTGCTCTTTGATGCGTCACTTTTTTACCAAAAATATTCGGCTTATGAACGAGTATGTACGGTAATTCTTTTTTTAATCCAATTATACTTTTGGCCTTCACAATATTCCCTACCAACGAGTTCCACAGCTTGACTGTGCATTGTGTGAAGAAATACTTCTTTATTTGGTTTATATCTGACACCTGGTAATTTAATTGGTGACCCTGGTTCTTGTGTTATATGAAGGAGTAAATAGCACTTCCCTATTCAGTTTCTCCACAGCATTCATGATTTTCTAGACCACTATCATATCCCCCCTTAGTCACCTCTTTCTTGAGATGAACAGTCCCAGTCTTTTTAATCTCTCATCGTATGGAAGCTGGTCCATATCCCAATCCTTTTGTGTAATTTTTCCATTTCTAATGTATCTTTTTTTGAGGTGTGGTGACCAGAACTTCATGCGGTATTAAAGGTGTGAGTGTACCATGGATTTATATAGTGGCATTATGATATTTTGTTTTATAATCAATCCCTTTCCTAATGGTTCCCAACATTCTGTTTGCATTTTTGACTGCCACTGTGCATTGAGCAGATGTTTTCAGAGAACTATCCACAATGACTCCAAGATCTTTCTTGAGTGGTACAGCTAATTTAGATCCCATCATCTTGTATGTATAGTTGGGATTATGTTTTCCAGTGGGCATTACTTTGCATTTATCACCATTGAATTTCATCTGCCATTTTCTTGTCCAGTCACCCAGTTTTGTGAGATCCCTGTAATTCGTGGTAGTCAGGTTTGGACTTAACTATCTTGAGTAATTTTGTATCATCTACAAACTTTGTCAACTCACTGTTCACCCCCCTTTTCCAGATCATATATGAATATGTTGAACAGCGCTGATCCAGTATAGATCCTTGGGGATTCTGCTATTCATGTCTCTCCACTGTGAAAACTGACTATTCCTACCCTTTGTTTCCTATCTTTTAACCAATTATTGATCTGAGAAAGGATGTTCCTTCTTATCCCATTACTGCTTACTTTGTTTAAGAGCCTTTGGCGAGGGATCTTGTCAAAGGCTTTCCGAAAGTCCAAGTACACTATATCCACTGGATCATCCGTGTCCACATGCTTGTTGACCCCCTCAAAGAAATCTCACAGATCAGTAAGGCATGACTTTCCTTTACACAAGCTGTTTTGACTCTATCCCCATATATTGTGTCACTTGTGTCTGATAATTCTATTCTCTACTGTAGTTCCAACCAATTTGCCTACTACTGAAGTTAGGCTCAACGGCCTTTAATTTCCACAATCGCCTCTGGACCCTTTAAAAAGATCAGCGTTACATTAGCCATCCTCTAGTCAGCTGGTACAGAGGCTGATTTAAGCAATTAACTGATGTAAGGATCCAGTACTTGGGTCCAAACACAGTACCTTAGTGAGAGTTCTGCAAAGGGAGCTCAAGGGGATCAGCGACACCGGTTCTCTTGTGTCCACAAGTGCAGGGTCCAGCCTAAACACCCACTGGAAATGTAAGAAATGCAAGATCAGCTCCTTTCTCTTAATGAAATGGAGGAAACTGTTTATTTCACAATGAGGCAAGAAACTCCAGTCCTGAATTTCCTAGGTGAAAAATATTGCCTAGTTAATCTTGGTGTAGAGTTACTCATGAATGGGCATATGCGTTATCCAACTAATACCGTTGTGTGGGTAAAACCCAGCATGGAATTCCAGGCCACGTCTTCATGGCTTTCAGATATTCCCCTGGAGAGTTGGTGGTGCCCTACAATTTTATGATGGTAGGACAGATAATTTTTTATTTTCCTTAAATAAGGCAGGCATAACTTTCAAACAGCTCCCCACCCTCTGGCAATGAGGCCCATGCCACCTTGGCAAGTTTTGTGAAAGCTCTTTGAGGGGCGGGGGATAGCTCAGTGGTTTGAGCATTGGCCTGCTAAACCCAGGGTTGTGAGTTCAGTCCTTGAGGGGGGCCACTTAGGGGGGATATGGGGCAAAAATCTGTCTGGGGATTAGTCCTGCTTTGAGCAACGTGTTGGACTAGATGACCTCCTGAGGTCCCTTCCAACTCTATGATTGCAATATGCTGGTGACTAAGCACTGTTTAATGAAAAGCATTACATTTCCTAACCTAGGCCTGATCCAAAACCCATTGAAATCAATGGAGAGATTCGCTTTGACTTCACTGGGCTTTGGATCGGATGTCTAGTCTATCATGTTTTTGAGCTCTGTTGTGCCATGGGATAGCTGCAGAACCCTTCTGAACAGCTTTTCAGGCTGCTTGAGTAAAGAAGCTGGGAAGTAATTACAGTGTAAACCAGTTCCCTCTTCTGTTTGATGTGGATTTAAAAATAGCTGTTTATTAATGCACCCAGAGTTTAACAAGTAGTGCAAAACTAGGGTGACCAGATGAGAGGAAGAAAATATAGGGACACATGGGGGGTGGTCACCGGCGGAGCAAAAAATAAGTGGATTGCTGTCGGTGGAGCAAAAAAAAGTGGAGTGCCGCCGGCAGGGCAAAAAACAAAAACAAAAACGGACAAACATCGGTCGGGATGCAGGACAAACGCCTAGATGTCCGGACGGTCTTGATTTTATTGGGACGTCTGGTCACCCTATGCAAAACTCCTTTTTGATTCCAAAGATCTGCATTGCTAAGAGGTGTATCTGCATACTTCAACTCCTGGTGACGAGAACTGCAGAGCAAAGAGGAAACTCTCTTGATACCAACATACCCCAATGTCGTGTTACATTCTGCTTTCAAATGTATCTGCCAATGTGATATTTTACCAACTTTATAAGCCTAATCTGCTGTACCTTGAAATAAAACGGCCTACTTTAAAGTAATAGCAATAACTGAATATTAGTCAATATATGTGTAAAAATCTGTCTGAGATGAAATAACTCCATCAATAGTATTTCAGTATATCTATAAATCCCTAAATATTTGGGAGGTACTCTATTACCATGGTGAAAGCCATACAAATACCTAGGCAGTGTATCCCTTCCTAGCATGGGTATTATGTTGACATGTTGGATCTTAAAGGCCAGAAGTTGAAACTGAAGTTCTGAAACAAGTTTTAGAGCTTATGAAATAAGCTATATTTGACAGCAACAATAAGTGTACTTACTATATAGAATGTCAGTCAGAAGAGTCCCAGGGTATTTTATAATTCAGGAGCAGCTAAAAGCATCATCAAAAATAGCTCCTTTTAATGCTGATTTTAAAGCTAACAGATTCCACTTTTCGTATTTCAAATGGGTGAATTCTGTAGCTCTGGAGCATAATTGCTGAAAACTCATGCAAAAATAAAATCTGCTATTTGAATTTAATACGAATATGCTTCGCTTGCATAGTCTTCTGTACACATTTGTGTGCTAGTAACCAGCATGAATGCTCTTAGAAAGCTCATTTCAAGAATGGGATATTAGATACAAATAAGAGCTTTCTTTTCCAAGAGTATGTGCACCAGAAATCGGACTGTGTTAAGCTCCCAGCATCATGTGGCTTGTGGCCAACTATTGTTTAAAAACAGTTTTGAATATTGAATAGTCAGCCAGAACGGAAGTCAAATTTGCAATGTTTTTGTTGAATAACTTTGAAAGATAAATAAACCACAACCCAATTGTGAATATTTTGATAAATTTTATCTCTGTTCACAGTTAAATTAGGTCTCAACTCTATCTGCCTTCCATTGTGGAGCCCTTTATGCTGTGATTTCAGCTGGGTTACTCGCAGAGTAAGGTGCCAAGTATCAGGGGGTAGCCGTGTTAGTCTGTATCCACAAAAACAACGAGGAGTCTGGGGCACCTTAAAGACTAACAGATTTATTTGGGCTTTTGTGGATAAAACGAAGAAGTGGGTTTTTTCCCCATGAAAGCTTATGCCCAAATAAATCTGTTAGTCTTTAAGATGCCACCAGACTCCTCTTTTTTTTTTTTTTTTTTTTTTTTACAGAGTAAGGTGATACTCAGCACAAGTCAAGGTGGCAGAACTGGAACCTTAATCGTTGTGCATTACCTGCTCAGCTCTAGTAAGTTGTATGGCATACAGTGACCAAAAAATCAAGGATCTTGAATCTCAGCAAGTGGCTTCATTGTAGTGGAAACAAATCACAAAATATACACTGGGCCAATAATGTAAATAAGCATTTTTAATTTTAAAGGCATTTATTTAGCCATTTAGAGACAGATCATGCCATTCAGGTACAGCTCTGTGTCGAGGCATGGGAGGAGATGGGGGGGGGGGGGGGAGGGGAGATCCGGGCAATCATCTGAGAAGTACCTTGTGTGCATGGGACAATGTATATTGCAACACTCCTTTGTAGGGCAAAACCTGCCCTGTGGCCCCAGGGCTGGCTCCAGGCACCAGCCGACCAAGCACGTGCTTGGGGCGGCACCTTGGAAGGGGCGGCCAATCTTGGGGTGGCGGGGACCTTGGGGTTTTTTGTTCTTTTTGGTTCAGTGGGGCGGCGCTCGAGGTTTTTTGTTTGTTTTTGTTTCAGCGGCGCGCATGGGGGGGCGGGGGTTGGCGCAGCCCGGCGCTTGGGGGGGGGGGGGCGGGGGTTTTGGCGGCCCGGCCTGGCGTGCTAGGGGGAGAGGGAGGGTTTCGGCGGCCCGGCGCTGGGGGTGGGGGCGGGGGTTTCGGCGGTGCGGCACGGCGCTGGGGGGCGGGGGGGGCGGGGGTTTCGGCGGTGCGGCACGGCGCTGGGGGGGGCAGGGGTTTTGGCGGCACGGTGCTCGGGGGGGGCGGGGGTTTCGGCAGCGCAGCGCTTGGGGGGGAGGTGTTATGGTGGGGTGGCGCTCTTTTTTTTTTTTTGCCTGGGGCGGCAAAAAAGTTAGAGCTGGCCCTGTGTGGCCCAATGCCCTGCCTTCTCCCTAACCCTTTTCAGGGCCATGTGCCATCAGGAGACTAGAACTGTAAGGTAACCTGCATTCCTTTGGGCACAGGGATTGAAATTCTGCCTCACCTGTGCAAGAGTGAGGGGGAAGTTCCTTATATCCTTCCCCCAGGTAAAGGTACACTAGTGATGTATGAACATCAAATAGTTTGGAAGTCAAGTTTACACAAGAACTCAGCAGTTGTGCTATCTATCCAAACCTCTTGCATCTGTAAAGCTGGGCTAACGATCTCACAAGGGCAAACTTCAAGACTTTCAGTTGCTCTGGTTTTGCTCAGGTCAGTAATAGCACAAAAACAGTCTCATAGTATTTCAGCTCTTCCATTTTTGTCCTGGACAGAACTTGGAGATGCAAACGTGAACAGTAATGGGAGACGAGGACTTTCACTGCTCAGAAAGGCTGGAGCTGGGAGCCCTGCTGGAGCAGGTGCAGGTAGGAGTTAGATTCCTGGCATGTTCAGGGGGCCTGCTTAATTTGTAGAAGTCTTTGGATGCTAATTTTGTATGCAAGCCTCAGTTACTTCAGTTTCTGGACGCCCTGTACCTCAGAGAGACTGCTCCACCCATTAAAAGGACATAGCATGCATGTCTATCCATAGCTGGTAATCACTGCTGGCTGGTGCAGATGGGATCAGGGGCCCACTTACTCCCTACTCCTTCCTGTTCCTTTTGCAGTGGTTAGTGGCTGGGCTTGCACTCTAATCGGCATATGGGCTGTTTATGTCAGTGGATGAAAGGGGGTGGAGGAGTGTCTCACGGTGCTTGGGTGCATAACATGGCTCTAACATCCTGCTAGAAAGGGGGGAAGTGCTGGTTATTGGAGAGTTCACATGTCAAGGAAAATAGTCCTAGTTCGGGCTGTGTCAGTGTATAGTATGTTTAACCAAATACATACTTCATAGACACTCCACAGCAGTAAAACAGAATCTATTACAGTAAGCTGGTTCAAAGAGTAGTTGGGTAGCGCCCCCCTCCCCTCACTGCACAGAGAGCCATGACAGAGGAAACTGTGTCACTTGGGAGACTTCTTAATACACGCATCTTTCAAGGGCACTGCGTATTATATTACTAGCCCAGAACAGCTAATTAAAGTTAAATTGGCACTCCAATAAGCTGCAAATATGTCCACCTACCTATGTATAGCGCTCTCAAGGGGAAAACCTCATCCAATCTGGAAAGCTTTTAAAAATCTCAGATGGATCATTTCTGAACCGATCCTTCTAATCAAGTGCTCGCTGATCATCCTGAGCAAGAGGCAAGCACCTAGTATGCCTGGGACCTGCACTTTGGAAAGTAAGATTTGATCCATTTTTCTGATGGCTCTAAGCCAGACAAACTGAATTGCACATACACAATATTGTTTTGTATAGTGGAAGAGTCACAGACCCACTGACTTGCTTATAAAGCATCCTATTAAGGGCAACATTTCCCAAGCATTGCATGGGTTCAGATCCCTATTTGCGCAGCTATTTGGGCACCTGGCATGCTGCTGTGCCTGCAATCTTTTGCACAGCTCCTGCCCAGGGTTTAAGTGGTGCAAAGAGAGGTAGTATTGGTTGCTGTGGTAAGCACTGTAGGTGCTACAACTATCAGGGGCCAAATAGGCAGGGCGGGGCTAATCCATCACTAGGCCCTAGGGCAGGCCTGCACAACTCGTAAAGCGGCGAGGGCCATATTACTCAAAAGAAAACAGCTGAGGGCCAAAACCCCCCAGCACCGCCGAACCCCCCAAGCGCCGCCCAGCCCCCCCCCGAAACACAACCCCCCCCAGCCCCACGGAAACAACCCCCCCAGCGCCACTGAAACACCTCCCCCAGCGCTGCCCGCCCCGCGGAAACAAACCCTCCTTCCCCAGCGCCGCCCCACCGAAACACTGGTATTGAACCTTGGTAATATGTTATAGCGGGGCCCTAAGGTAGTATAATTAAGGTAAAAGAAAAATGTCTTTTTTGCTAGAAGTAGAATAAGATCTTCCCCCCACTTTGTAATCAATTGCCCTGTTGAATGAATGAGGTGTGAATGAGGAAGGCGTGGAAGGCAGGCACCTCCAGACAGCTGCAACCCTTGGAGAGGGGATGGGAGCCAGACCAGATCAGTAGAACAGGTCAGCCACCGACTCGCCGCTCGTCTCCTCAGCCCCCCTCCCCCAGCTCGCCTACTCACCCCCGGCCACTGCCCGCCTGCTTGCCTACTCAGCCCCCCCCCCTGCCACCGGCTCACCTGTCCCCCCGCCACCGCCTGCCCACTCACCTCCTCAGCCCCCCACCCCGGCTTGCCTACTCACCCCCCGCCACTGCCCACCCGCTCGCCTCAGCCGCCTCTTCCCCTGCCGCCGGCTCACCTGCCCGCCCGCCACTGCCCGCCCGCCTCCTCAGCTCCCCACCCCCGCTCCGGCTCGCCTACTTACCCCCTGCCACTGCCCGCCCGCTCGCCTCCTCAGCTGCCTCCTCCCCCGCCGCTGGCTCACCTGCCCCCTCACCACTGCCCGCCCGCTCGCCTCCTCAGTCCCCCACACCCCCCCCGGCTCGCCTACTCACCCCCCTGCCACTGCCCGCTCGCTCGCCTCCTCAGCCCCCCTCCCTCACCCGCCGCTTGCCTACTCACCCCCCGCGGGCCACACAGAGAGCCCACGCGGGCCGCATGTTGTGCAGGCCTGCCCTAGGGAAACCTCACTGCCCTCTCCTGGCTGGCTCCCCTGTGCAGGCACCCACCACAGCTCCCTGGCCAGTGCCTGGATAACTGTGGCAAAGCAGTGGCTGGTCTGATTCAGGTACCGATGCAAGAGTCTTCCCTGCAGCAGTGGTGAAGAGGAGCAGCATTGGCCACCCCACTGCCCACTCAGGTTTGGCCTCCTCCCCTCCATCATGCCAATGAGTGGCATTGTGACCTGGTACATGGGGGCCGTGTAGCATTGCTCAGGTTTGGCCCTGTGACCCCTACATCCAGGGCTGGATTAACTCTCCTGTGGGTCTGGGGCTATTAGATTTTGTGGGGCCCCTGTATAGAAGTTTTTTTCCTGGGAAAGAGTTTGGTGCAGGAGGGGGCTGGGGCTGGGGGTTGGGGTGCAGGAGGGGGTGCAGGGTCTGGGAGGGTGTTTGGTGCAGGAGGGGATTCTGATCTGGGGCAGGGGGTTGGGGTGGAGGAGGGGGTGCGAGCTGCAGGCTCCGACTGGGAGGTGCTTACTACAGGCGGCTCCCAGCCAGTAGCACAGCAGGGCTCAGGCAGGCTGCCGGCCTGCCTAGCCCCAAGCTGCTCCTGGAAGCGGCTGGCTGCTAGCATGTCTCTGCAGCCCCTGGGGGCAGGGGGACAGCGTGTCTCTGTGCGCTGCCTGCGCCCGCAAGCGACGCCCCCGTAGCTCCCATTGGCCGGTCCCCCCGGGGCCGCAGAGATGTGCTAGCAGCTGGCCGCTTCCGGGAGCAGTGTGGGGCCACGGCATGCAGGCAGCCTGCCTGAGCATCCCGCGGGGCACCATGGAACTTTTAGCAGCCTGGAGTTGGAGATCGCTGCCTGTGATTTATTTTTGCAGGGCCCCCCTTGAGCCGGGGCCCTGGGCTGCAGCCCCTAAAGCCCCTGTCTTAACCCGGCCCTGCCTTTGTCATGACAGGGGAGGGAAGGGATGGCAAAAATTGAGTGAGTGGCATGGTGAACCCTGTGCACCACGTTGCAATGCCACTCCCTCGATTCTGACCAGGCTGCCCCTCATCATGAGGGGGGCTAGTGAGGCCAAACCTGCATGGGCAGTGGGGCAGCCAGGGCTGGTGCTCCTCACTGCAGGGCCAGCTCCTGCACCGGTACATGACTCAGACCAGCCAGAGCTCAGGCTGGGTCCCCCCTAACCCCACATATGAATTGGGCTCTAGGCATGTGCCTAGGTGCCTATGCCTTAATCTGGCTCTGTAAATAGATATCTAATGCTCTGTGGTTCCCCCACCTCAAAATGACTTTCTCACAGAGAGGTCATAAAGTAAACAGGGATCATCACTTGATCTGGCAGACAAAGAGGATGTCTTAGTGAGGATGTGGGCTAGGTCAGGGAAAGGACTGCACTGACAGTAAACAGCATTAGGGCACAATGCAGCTTGATAGCTCATCAATTCCTATTTGGTCTAGACAGGTTCTAATCCCTGTGGGCCCATGCACCCTGGGAGGGAAAAAGCCTTTAAGAATGGGCATATGGGGTCAGACCAATGGTCCATGTTGCTCACTATCCTGTCTTCTGACAATGGCTGGTGCCAGAAGCTTAAGAGGGAGCAAACAAAACAGGGCAGGTTTTACTGGATGATCCATCCCCTCTTATCCAGTCCCAGTTTGTAGTACTCAGAGGTTTAGGGATACCCAGAGTATGGGGTTGTGTCTCTGACCACCTTGGCTAATAGCCGTTGATGGGCTTATCGTCCATGAACTTATCTAATTCTTTTCTGAATTCGGTTATACTTTTGGCCTTCACAATATTCCCTACCAATGAGTTCCACAGCTTGACTGTGCGTTGTGTGAAGAAGTACTTCTTTGTTTGGTTTATGTTTGATGCCTAGTAATTTCATTGGTGGCCCCTGGTTCTTATGTTATACGAAGGGGTAAATAACACTTCCCTATTAAGTTTCTTCTCACCATTTATGATTTTATAGATCTCTATTATATCCCCGCATAGTCATCTCTTTCCTAAACTGAACAGTCCCAGTGTTTTTAATCTCTCCTCATATGGAAGCTGGTCCATATCCCAATCTTTTTTGTTGCCCTTCTGTGTAATTTTTCCATTTCTAATGTATCATTTTTTGAGGTGTGGTGACCAGAACTTCATGCAGTATTTAAAGTGTGAGTGTACCATGGATTTATATAGTGGCATTATGATATTTTGTTTTATAATCAATCCTTTTCCTAATGGTTTCCAACATTCGGTTAGCTTTTGTGACTGCCGCTGTGCATTAAGCAGATATTTTCAGAGAACTATCCACAATGACTCCAAGTTCTTGCTTGAGTGGTAAAAGCTAATTTAGATCCCATCATCTTGTATGTATAGTTGGGATTATGTTTTCCAGTGGTAATTACTTTGCATTTATCAGCACTGAATTTCATCTGTCGTTTTGTTGCCCAGTCACCCAGTTTTGTGAACATAACATAAGAACATAAGAAAGGCCGTACTGGGTCAGACCAAAGGTCCATCTAGCCCAGTATCTGTCTACCGACAGTGGCCAATGCCAGGTGCCCCAGAGGGAGTGAACCTAACAGGCAATGATCAAGTGATCTCTCTCCTGCCATCCATCTCCATCCTCTGACGAACAGAGGCTAGGGACACCATTCTTACCCATCCTGGCTAATAGCCATTTATGGACTTAGCCACCATGAATTTATCCAGTCCCCTTTTAAACATTGTTATAGTCCTAGCCTTCACAACCTCCTCAGGTAAGGAGTTCCACAAGTTGACTGTGCGCTGCGTGAAGAAGAACTTCCTTTTATTTGTTTTAAACCTGCTGCCTATTAATTTCTTTTGGTGACCCCTAGTTCTTGTATTATGGGAATAAGTAAATAACTTTTCCTTATCCACTTTCTCAACATCACTCATGATTTTATATACCTCTATCATGTCCCCCCTTAGTCTTCTCATTTCCAAACTGAAGAGTCCTAGCCTCTTTAATCTTTCCTCATATGGGACAATCTCTAAACCCTTAATCATTTTAGTTGCTCTTTTCTGAACCTTTTCTAGTGCTAGAATATCTTTTTTGAGGTGAGGAGACCACATCTGTACACAGTATTCGAGATGTGGGCGAACCATGGATTTATATAAGGGCAATAATATATTCTCAGTCTTATTCTCTATCCCCTTTTTAATGATTCCTAACATCCTGTTTGCTTTTTTGACCGCCTCTGCACACTGCGTGGACATCTTTAGAGAACTATCCACGATGACGCCAAGATCTTTTTCCTGACTCGTTGTAGCTAAATTAGCCCCCATCATGTTGTATGTATAGTTGGGGTTATTTTTTCCAATGTGCATTACTTTACATTTATCCACATTAAATTTCATTTGCCATTTTGTTGCCCAATCACTTAGTTTTGTGAGATCTTTTTGAAGTTCTTCACAATCTGTTTTGGTCTTAACTATCTTGAGTAGTTTAGTATCATCTGCAAACTTTGCCACCTCACTGTTTACCCCTTTCTCCAGATCATTTATGAATAAATTGAATAGGATAGGTCCTAGGACTGACCCTTGGGGAACACCACTACTTACCCCTCTCCATTCTGAGAATTTACCATTAATTCTTACCCTTTGTTCCCTGTCCTTTAACCAGTTCTCAATCCATGAAAGGACCTTCCCTTTTATCCCATGACAGCTTAATTTACGTAAGAGCCTTTGGTGAGGGACCTTGTCAAAGGCTTTCTGGAAATCTAAGTACACTATGTCCACCGGATCCCCCTTGTCCACATGTTTGTTGACCCCTTCAAAGAACTCTAATAGATTAGTAAGACACGATTTCCCTTTACAGAAACCATGTTGACTATTGCTCAAGAGTTTATGTTTTTCTATGTGTCTGACAATTTTGTTCTTTACTATTGTTTCAACTAATTTGCCCGGTACCGACGTTAGACTTACCGGTCTGTAATTGCCGGGATCACCCCTAGAGCCCTTTTTAAATATTGGCGTTACATTAGCTAACTTCCAGTCATTGGGTACCGAAGCCGATTTAAAGGACAGGTTACAAACCTTAGTTAATAGTTCCGCAACTTCACATTTGAGTTCTTTCAGAACTCTTGGGTGAATGCCATCTGGTCCCGGTGACTTGTTAATGTTGAGTTTATCAATTAATTCCAAAACCTCCTCTAGTGATACTGCAATCTGTGACAGTTCCTCAGATTTGTCACCTACAAAAGCCAGCTCAGGTTTGGGAATCTCCCTAACATCCTCAGCCGTGAAGACTGAAGCAAAGAATCCATTTAGTTTCTCCGCAATGACTTTATCATCTTTAAGCGCTCCTTTTGTATTTTCATCGTCAAGGGGCCCCACTGGTTGTTTAGCAGGCTTCCTGCTTCTGATGTACTTAAAAAACATTTAAGTGAGATTCCTTTGTAGCTCTTCACAGTCAGCTGTGAACTTAACCATTTGGAGTAATTTTATATCATCTGCAAACTTTGCCACCTCACTGTTTGTCCCCTTTTCCAAATAATTTATGAATATGTTGAATAGCACAGGTCCTAGTACCGATCCTTGGGGGACCCTGCTATTTACCTCTATTCACTGTGAAAACTGATCGTTTATTCCTATCCTTTGTTTCCTATCTTTTGATCAGGTACTGATCCATGAAAGAACCTTCTCTCTTATCTCATGGCTGCTTACTTTGCTTAGAAGCCTTTGGTGACAGACCTTGTCAAAAGCTTTTTGAAAGTCCAAGTATATTATATCAAGTGGATCACCCTTGTCCACATGCTTGTTGACACCGTCAAAGAATTCTAATAGATTGGTGAGGCATGATTTCCCTTTACAAAAACTGTGGCGACTCTTCCCCAATATATCGTTTTCATCTCTGTGTCTGTTAATTCTGTTTTTTACTACTGTTCTCAACCAATTTGCCTAGTACTGAAGTTAGGCTTACTGGTCTGTAATTGCCAGGATCGCCGCTTGGCCCTATTCTTTTTTTTTTTTTTTTTTAATTGGCATTTCATTAGCTATATCCACCAGTCATCTGGTACAGAAGCTGATTTAAGTGATAAGTTACACACCACTGTTAGTAGTTCTGCTATTTCATTTATGAAACCTTTGTTCACAACACTTCTTCTCATAAAGGGGCTTCATTGGTCTGTGAGGCTTCTGCACTGGGAAGGTCTCTCTCTCCATCTTGATTCTCATCCTTCCTACTCTGATCTAGGCCGGCTGTTGATTTAGTGTGTCTCCTGCAAGCTTCAATTCCTGTGCAGCATCTGCAGCAATCCCTGACCTGAGGCTTCCCTTGATGTGTACCCCTGGACTTCCTGAAACTTATATCTGCTCCCTGGCTAGATCTGGCTTTTAACTGGATTTCCCAGAGACTTACTTTCAGTTCACCTCTTCAGGCTGCTTTTCCTGGGTTCTTAATTACTGGGTGAAGCTTCTTCCCCAGGCTGCACTGATGTGGCCTCCCTTTCTAACTGCATAGTCAGAGAGCTACCACCACCTCCTCCTGATCACAAATCTGGCTTTCCTGTAGTGCTACCGGGAAAACAATTTGGTTGGTTGAAAGAGGACATTTTAGCTGACCACCAGAACATGATCTAACCAGCCCCCAAGTTGCAACGACTCCCTCCCCCTGCTGGAAAGACAGTAATGGCTCTTTCGGGGCCCATTACAATAGCTTCAGGCAAAGGTCTAAATTGTGAGACTAATCTGTTTAAAATAGATATTGGTCTCTAATAAATAATGCTTGTTATGAAGTGCTTTGGGACAACATTCGTTGTGAAAAGCACTATAAAAATAGAACATTACATATATATAATATGGGGCTCAAAGCAGCAAAAATATAGACCTTGATAGTGCTAATAAAGTAGAGGAAATAAAATTAACTGTTTCTTTGGAGTTTATATTCCTGCCCTTGGAACCAGGCTTGTACCTGGGGAGAAATATGTTTTGGCTGCAGCAAGTCTTAATCTAAACTAAAATCTCAGGCTCATGTGGACAGAATACTGTTTAAAGATTAGAACCTAGAGGGTTGTGTTTTCAGGGCAGTGCAAGGAGACTTAACTGTGTGAGTCATCATAGCTAAATTCTTAAGAATATCCCTGAATTATAAAATCATTGGGTTAGAAGGGACCACAAGAGTCATCTACTCTAGTCTACATCTGAATATGTACGCCTTTGGATTCTGTTTTTTTCAGACCTACATGTGTAACTGTCCCCTGTGCAATGTAGGGGAAGAAGGAGGGCAGTATTAGGAGATGATGGATGGTCCAGTGGTTAGAGGACTAGCCTAGGCTGCAGGAGGTGTGGGTTCTAATCCTGCTGCATCATGGCCATCCTGTGTGACCTTTGACAACCACAGAGGATATGTCTACACTGCAAAGAAAAATCTGTGGTATTGAGTCTCAGGTTAATTGACAGGGGCTTGTGGGGCTAAAAATAACAGTATAGATGTTGTCACTTGCCACTTGTGCTGGAGCCTGGGGTCCAAGACCCTCCCAGCCTGAGTGAGAATGTCTATGCTGCTATTTAGTTCTGTAGCCCAAGTCCCCCAAGCTTGAGTCAATTAACCCGGGTGCTGAGACTCGGTGCCATGGGTTTTCTTTTCAGTGTAGACATACCCTGAATGTCTGGGTCTCCATCTGTAAAGGGGATAGTGATGGGTTGGACCCTCCACCCAGGATGCCACCTGATGTGCTGGGGTCCCACTGGTTCCACCTGTTCTACCAGCCTGGGTTTCCTCACCCTGTCCTAGCTGTGCCAGGCCCTCAAGCCTTCTCTAGCACGCGCACGCACACACACACACAAATGGATACACAGACACTGAGATCAGCTCTGTATGGGAGGAATCTGCTCAGGGATTCACCTAGCACTCACAGGCACATAAACCCAAAATAATATTGTCTTGTGCTGTATAGAAAAAGCTGCACAGCGCAAGCTCATAAAAATCACCCCTTTCCTCAATGTGGAAAGAGATATGCACAGCTTCTTGCCCCCCCTGCCCCATCCCCGGATATGAATTGCACAAACTGGGCTCTGTTATAAACAAGAAATAAGTTTATTAACTACTAAAGGTAAACTGTAAGTGATTATAAGGCATAGCAAACAGAACAAAGCAGATTACTGAGCAAATAAAACAAAACATGCAAACTAAGCTTAATACACTAAAGAAACAGGTTACACATAGTAATTTCTCACCCTAAATATTGTTTTAGGCCAGTTGTAGAGTTTCTGCAGCTCAGAGTTCCAGTTATGTCTCTTTACAGGCCAGACCCTTGTTCTCAGCCTGGACTCAGCCCCTGCCTTTCCCTTCAGGTGTTTTTTTAGCAATCTCCCTTCTTGGACAATGGAGAAGAGTCCTGATTGTCTTGTTTCCCAGCCTTAAATAGAATTTACATAAGGCGGGAAGCCTTTGTTTCCGGTGGAAAAGTACCAGAGGTGTCCAAGGTGGTATTTTGTGACCTTATTACCTGACCTTGCAGTGTCAAAGCAACCATGAAACAAGGTTTATTTGCAATGGCCACAGGAAGGACCTCCTGGGAAGATGGGGGATCCACATCTTCTAAGACTCATTGTCTTTTCCTAATGGCCCATTAAGGCTGATTGCTTACTGTCTGATGGGCATTTCCCAAGTACATACACACACAGTTGTAATTGTTACATAGATACTCTTCCTAACTTCAGATACAGAAATGATACATGCATACAAATTCAGTAATTCATAATTACATTCAGTAAATCATTCAACAAATCATAACCTTTTCAATGATACCTCACATGACCCATCTTGCATAAAGCGGATCTTAGTTATGCCTATTCATATCATAATATTTCTATGAAGCATGTGGGGTGTAACGTCACAGGGATAATAGTGCCTCGCAGGGGTGTGTTGTGAGGATAAAGATACTAACAATAGTGAGGCGCTCAGATACTATGCTGATGGGGATTTCTAAGTATCTAAGACAGAAATTCTTCCTATATATAGGAATACAAATTGCAAAGATGCATGTTGGTTGAGTTTGGTTATGTAAGCATTTTAATTAGGGCTGGTTTAAAAAAGAAGTCAAAGGGAACCATTTTTGTTCAAACCTTTTTGCAGAAATTTTATTTTTCAACAAAAAAATTCTGTTTCAAATCAGTTTGAGGGAGAGCATGCTCAGCTCTTGAATAGGTGGGAATGGTCTGGCAGTGGCCTCTCTAGCCAAATGAATAACACATATGGACACATGAGGTCAGTCACGGCCATCAACTATCTGACTTATGGGGTATGTCTACACTGGAGCTGGAGGAGTAATTTACAGCTTCAGTGTAGCCATACTCTCGCTATGTTTGTTGGAGCTAGTGTGGGTATGTCCACCTGTCACAGTTCAGGGAAACTGCGCCTGTATTCCCCCTCCATGGTCCCTCGAGGGCACCAGTTCTTGGCTCCTCAACCATCACTCTCTTGGGCATAGACCCACTTCTCTCCCTCTCCTGACCGGGGTTTTTCCAGGCTGCACAGTTCCCTGCCTGTGATATTCCTGGCCAGCCAGGTGGCCTAAGAGGCCAGCATCTGCACTATGCTTTCTTTCAAGAGGCTATGAACAGCATAATGGCTGCAGTTACAAGTTACCACCCAACTCTTTCTAAGCAAGCATGTTTATTCTTAAGTTGAAAGCATTACAGAGAAAACCATTAAAAAGAATAAAAGAACCTACATGCATGCTAAGAAGTTGAGCAGCCATCACCTGAACCCCCCTCTTGGGCTCTGGTAGCTGTCAGTCCTTCAACATCCACAGCTGGGGTTTCCCTGTGGTTATAAGTTCATAACTATCTCAGATTCAGAACCAGAACCCAGGCTGGGCAGTGCTGCCATTTCTTTCAGCTTTGGCCTCTGATCTTGGCCTTCAGGGACAGGTGATTAGCAGACAGACTCTCTCCTCAGGGTGTAGCTTCAAAAGGCTGGGTTTTTGCATATCCCGAGTTGGGTAAATTGCTTAAATGCTTCCTAGGGAATCCCAAGGAAACCCACTTCACACGTATTGACCCACAAGTCCATTTGGCATGCTTTCAATATAGTTCTTTGAACTCCCAGGCCTCACATCACATCTCCCTCAAGAGAGGTTATATACAGTCTCGGTTCACTGTACTACCTAAACTTGGTATTTAATACAATAGACTTCAAAGATACTTAAATGTAATTTAGTAAGGTCTCCCAAGGTCATGCAGGGAATGGGTCATAGTACCCATAGGCAATGGCAAGGTTACCTAATAAAATGAGATCTCCTCAGGGCTCTGGTTGAGTTTGGAGGAAGTGAGAGAAGGGGAAGGCAGTCAGAGAAATATGAGTGTGCTGCTCAGGAAACTGGGGCAGGGCCCTCCAGTTATTGTACAAATTTATTCTTATGCCAGCTGAAAAAAGGGCCACTTTCCATTCAGAGGCTAAGAAAGATGAATCATTCAAGCATAAGTACCAATATCATTTCAAGAAGAGAGATAATGAAATGTCCTTTGTATTCTTGTCAATTGTTTCTTTAACAATTTTCAAATAACACTTTGCATATATTAGGTGTGTTGCAAAGCAATGCAAACAGAATCTCGCTCTGCAAATGCTTCCACAACTTGAATCGCTATTGTATTTATAAGTAAGTTTATTTATTGCACTTACTGAGAGAATGGAGACTCAATTATCATTGCAAAACATCCAAGGCCATCATTTTAAACTCCTCCCCCCCCTGCCAACTCGTCACCATGAACAATTCCTTCTAACCATCCTCCAGTTGGACACAGAGCAGTACACATCTGCACACTCTACCGTTATATTCATCTAACCAAACTATCACAGATTGTCTCTTCCAATCGCCAGCAAAAATGTTCACCTTCAGTATCCACAATGCAAGCAGATGACAAGTAAAATGCTTTACACATTTGGATAAAAGCACAAAATATTTCTTAGATCAGATCTACATTGCAAAGCTTGCTGGTTTAATTATACTGGTGTATTTAAAGTGGCAAAACCCTCCTAGTGTAAATGCAGTTACATCAGTATAAGAGTGCTTCTACTGGTATAGCTTATGGTTACACACCGAACTGACATAGCAGTGCTGCCAAAATTTTTACATGTAGATGATGCTGTAGTAGTTTTGTGTTTTGTCTCAGCCTTCTGCATTGGATACCTGAGTTTCTGACATAGAGAACATCTACTTAGATGCTCAGGAGCTAGACACACTTACAGTGGAGGAAGGGCAAGGATTTGCTTTTGTGTATTGGTCATGTCCATCTGTTAGTATTGTTTATTCTCTCCTTAGCAGTTGGGGCCTGAAAATGCTGCACATCTTGCAGATTTCCTGACCACACTGTTCCATTACTAAGCAGCATTCAGCTTCAGTTGAGTGATCATTACACTAATTAGCCATAGATAAAGCTGAGACCAACAAATCATGAAAATTGTTGATGAACAAACCCTTGAGGGAAATAAGGGCCAAAATAAATCTTCATTCATTCTCAGCCAAAGGCAGTTTTGGTGTGGGAGGGGCTCATAGGTTCCGGGAAGACCTGAAATAAGCATCCTTAATAAGTTTTATTGGTTCTCAGTAATGGAGTAATGAATAGACTCATTAGACATAACTAGGGCCCTACCAAATTCACGGCCATGGAAAAACGCATCACAGAGCATGAAATCTGATCTCCCCTGTGAAATCTGGTGCCCAGCCAGGGGCCCTGTGCAGGACTCCAGCTGCTAGTCCCAGCAGAGGATGGGGAGGGACAAGACTTCCTCTTCCCCTGCAGAGGCTGCTCCCAGGGCGGGTCAGACCCACCTCCGCGAACCTCCCCCTGCTGCAGGAAGCTGTGTGGCTCGAGCTGTCACCTCCCCATGTGGAGAGGCTACAGTTCAACCTGTCTTCCTGGCCCCCATGCACAGAGAGTCTGCGGCTCAAGCTGTCGCCCCCGCTGCCTCCCCTCATGGCTGCGGCTCGAGCTGTCTCACTCTCTCTTTCTCGCTCACCCCTCACCCCCCCCCCGCCCCCGCATGGAAAGGCTGCGACCAGGAAATATAGGTCAGTCTCTTACCAGCACTCCTGTGCACACCTTTATTATGGAAGGCACTGCAGGAAGTGGTGCCTGGTGAATCAGTAGGTGATATCTTCCCAAGTGAGTCTGTACTGAACTAATGTCCAAGCATGGTGTTAGCATGCATGTGTTGCTGGAGAAATTGTTCCAGATGAGATATAAAAATGAGGTAGATCTTAACCCTCCCATGGTCCTTAAAGCAGCCAGGGTGTTATTTTATCTATACAATATGGTTCATAACCCTACCTCTGGCAACAATTTGTCCCCCCCCAGTTCACTTGAATGAGTTACTCTTTCCTTCCTCTAAACAGATATTGTGCAGTGTTGCACACCAGCCTGTGAATTGTTTCTTGTTTGTTTGGAGTTTTGTGAGCCTTCTGGATAGAGCTGGATGAAATGCTTATCAAAATGTTAGGTGAATGACGACATTGACTACATTTATATTTATGTTTCATTTAAAAAAGCATTGGGTCTCCCCTCATGTTTACTGGCTCTCATTTTCCCCACTGGAGGACAGGGTAAAAACAAAGTGAAGAACAAGAAACAGAACACTTTTGAATTTGAAACAAAAGTTTTTCTGAGTAAAAGATGCAGTGCAAATGCAAGTTACCATCAGTGTATCTGACTGGTAGATTCAACTTGTGGCACTGTTCAAATTAGGTAGGATTTTAGTATGGGTCTAATCTGGTTGATGACAAAAGTGAAATGCATCCAGACTAGTCCAATATCAGGAAGGCCTTTTAATAAACTGGAACTGAGAAGTTGGCTGGGGTCACAGCAATGCTTACAAGACCTGAATAGTCAGGCAGGGTTATGGACAGATGCACAGGGTGAGAGGAGGAATCCTTCTACCCTAGCTGTGAGATACTGTAGCCTCCATAGGACACACATACAGACTCCCAGTGCAGGGAATAGAAAGAATGAGGCTCTGTACAAAGGCCCCACCCTGGCCCAGCCACACCACAGTCACTTCCGGCCCCTTTCAGGGGATTCATACAGAGCAGAACTCTTGCAATGGGTGCACATATGCTAAGCAGAGTTTCCACATTCAGCGTTTTCCTTAGATAGGGGAACTGCTCTGGTTCCAGTGCACAAGGAACTTCTGTGGCTACAGTGGACGGGAATGGGTTTGCCCCTCAGGAGTTGACTACCATGCAAGATTTGGTCAGAGATAATCTTCAGTTCTTAGTGTCATTATTTAAAATCTCCAAAGACTTGATTTGTGAGGCCAGTGGCAGTGCTTGCTTCCTTAAAAGAAATATCTGAAAAATACTCTTGCAGACATTCAGGGGGAGCCTTGTGGCATGATTACAGAACCACTGGGCCAGTGCCGCTCTGTGCATCTTATGTCATAATTACTGTTGTGTGAGTATCTTTCAAAACATTGGCAGTAGCATTCTATAAAGGCCTTTTGAAATGAGTGCACCTTGAAATGGAAAATCCCATATGATGGTGATCCAAAAGAAATCGTAACAGCAAACTTACCCCTTCTGCCTTGGGCCCAAATTTTTCTAAACCAGTCCATCTCCAGTCTAGTTGCCGTATATAATGGTTTTAATTCTGGTCTTTGTTAAATGAATGTAATAGTTCCAGATTTACTCTAAAGCTAGTAGAGTTATCCTGGCATTCCAGATCAGGAGCTGGCCAAGAGTCTGTCATGAGAATATGGTAACTTCTCCTGGAGCTAGTATCACATTAGAACACATGTGCATTTGCTTTAATAGTCACTGCAATGTCATCTCTTTCAGAGTATGTAATGCAAAGTGCCCATGTGTCCTGAAAAATACATGGTTTGGATGTAGCACAAGGAACTTCTGAGGGGAAAACAGCCGATTTCCTGTTACTGCCATGTACAATTCTGTGTGATCATTGATCTGTTGTTAAAGGGCATATGGGACTCTCACACAGAGCTGTATAACAGCCTCTAGGGAAGAAAGCCCTGGACGAAATAGCACTTTGCAGGTTTGCTCCACATGTGAATTTATGAAAAATTATTTTGGCTGACCTACAAAAATCTCATTTCCTATTCGGTTGTATCTGAGAAGGAGTGCAACGATGAAATGGGCTGTTAAACACTGCCAAAAATAAAGGGCTGTGGATTCTAGCAGACTTCCGTCTTACTCAGACTAGCTGCTCCCAGTTATATGAGTCTCTTGTTAAAAAGTGATAACAAGAAAAAATTCTGTCCTTGGCAAAAAACACTTTACAAGTTTGTACTGTTTTGAATGGGAGTTTATATCTCAGCAGATCAGCCAGAGGGCTAGACCCCCAGATCTCCGGCTGGCTGAGATCAGCCAGAGGGCTAGACCCCCAGATCTGGCTGAGCTGGAGGGGTGGGAAGATGAGTTCTACGGCTGCTCTCACGCTGGCTAGAATGGATTCCCCTAGAGACTATGGCTAGCTGGGGGTTGCCTGACTACAGTGCACTTCAGCCATACCCCTCGCCTACCTAGGAAAGCCATGCATGGCTGGGGGGGACAGGCTATGCTGCCATTATGTCACCCAGATCTGCATCCTCCATTGCCCACCGGAGTAATGCAAAGGGGGTCAGGTTCTGACCCACATTCAGTCTTCCTTCCCAGTACTTCTGTCTTTAAAGCTACAAAGTTGACTTTAGGCGCAGGTTATGCCACGGGTCTGAATTGGAGACAAGTGGTGTTATGATACTAGAACAACCGACACTGCTCCCCATTAAAAACAGAGCAACTAAGGACTCCCAGTTAGCAAATTGCAGAACACCATGTACAGCAAATCTGCCTGTTTTTCTTTTAAGAGCCTTGGTTGCTGTCATTCTGCCTTGGCGGAGACCGATCTTTCCATCTGTGACCTCAAGGCTGTGTTCTTAGTGAGTTGTTATTGTACCTCATCCCTAATGGGCCTATCACACTTAGCCCTAATTCTGCTCACATTGAATTCAGCAGCAAAACTCCCCCTGATTTCAATGGGAGCAGGATTGGACCCACTTACTGCAAACTTTAACACACATTTCCAGTCTGGAAGCTTTCTGCATTGGCCTCAGCTTCCTATTAGATCCCAGCCTGAATAAACAATAGCCTTGAGAAGTGCACATAATACAGTCTAATGCATTTCAGAGAACTCTTAGCTCCTATTGTGCCAGATCACGCCTTGAATCTGCTGCTTCAAGCCCTTTGGCTGCCCCTGACATCTGACTCAGAACAATAGGCCCAAAGATTTTTTGTTGTACATCCCATCAGATCTGAAGCTCTGTCCTTTATGAGGTCCATGCTGCTGAGCACCTTTCCATTTAGAATGTTTTAGTTGACTTGTTTTTGCTAGAATTTCATCCTTTGTTAATGAAGGAACAGAGGCGCATTATGCCACTCTAGCATGTATTTCATACCTTTGTGACAACAGAGAGTTCTCTCTTGCATTATCTGACAATATAGTCTGAATGATGAGGCTATGAATGGGCAGAGAAAATTTGAATTACACCATTTTTAGCCAGAGATAGTGGGAGAGTGACCGAGGCTTATGCAATGTATCCCTTTCCCCCTCTAATAATAGTTGACATACAGAGATTTACAAGTCTGCTATAGCCTTTGAGCTCAGGCAATAAAGTCTTATTCTTTTAAAGCCCAAGGTCACCGATTCACTCCCCACCACTACCACCCTATTATGGGGCATTTAATTACGGGAGGATTTGTTTTAGTTTTCCATACTAGGGGAGCCCACACTTCGTAGCTTCTGTAGGCTGAGCTCAGTGTACACCGGGGGGCTCCTTGCTTTCCTACATCCCACTTTAAGTTACAGCGATCTAAGAACCCTTTACTCCTAAGGGAGAGTATCTACTGGGAGGTGGGTGGCTTCGTGGGTGTGTTACCACTTTAATTTACGGGTATTGACTTAACACCTTTAGTTGATTTGCCTTAACTTTCCTGAGCGTCCCTGTGTAGACATGGCCTCAGCGAGTTACAATGAAGCTCAAGGGCCTGCTGCTGAATTTAACTGTGGCAGCGTGGCGCATGGGAAAAGGTAGTCTTGTTGGCAGGTCCCATGAAGGCAGTTAAGGCTTTGTAAGGTAAAACCAGCACCTTAAACACTGTCAAGAAACTAAGAAGCAGTCATTGCAGATCATAAAACACTATAGTGTAAGCCTAGTTAGAGCCTGTGCCATGTTACCCCCCATACCAGGAGGGTGCCTTGCTGATCACAGAGAAGGTGGGATAAAAGAACAGAGATGTAATATCCTTTTAAACACAGGGCTGTTGGTCATAACTACAGACCCAGGTACATAGTAATTAAAGCACTACTGACCTGTTAGTCTTCTCTTTCAGTGCCCAGAAATGCTCACAAACAGGAAAACACTTACCTGTATAGCTCCAACAGACTACAGCCATCTACATCCGTAGAACAGCATCTCCTCTCCTGCTGGTACCTTTTTCAGTACTGAGTGACAGGTAGGAGGGCCTGAGCTGTACAGGGCCCCAGGTCCTCCTATTCGTAGCATGTCTTGCTGAAAGGAGATAAGTAGGCAGGCTTCTCCTTCCACCCCCTTCAGTGCAGAACACTTCCTGTCCATCACTTCTAGTGTCTGAAGATAAGGAAAGGATCAACGTCCAAGGATTTACTTTGCATTTTGGTCCTAAAAGAAGAGTTAGCTAAGGGCTGTGGGGAGAGGCAGTATGAGGGGAGTGCTTCTGTCTCTTTCTTAGGGCAATAGTAACAAGCAGAATAAGTCTTGCTTTTTAAAGAGTTGCACTTTGTTCCTTGGCAGTTGCTTCACTTTCTGTGTAAGTGTTCCTTATCATGGTGAAATTATGACTATGGCTATATGCCAAATGGTGGCCTGGAATCCTCTGCCATGTTGGGAGAGGTGTGGGAAGAAAGATTGCATGGCAGTGCTGAGCCATCCACAGGCCAGTACCCAGAAGTCACCTACTTCAGGACAGGCCCAACAAAGAAAGTAACAGAACGCCACTAGCCATCACCTTCAGCCCCCAACTAAAACCTCTCCAGCGCATCATCAAGGATCTACAACCTATCCTGAAGGACGATTCATCACTCTCACAGATCATGGGAGACAGGCCAGTCCTTGCTTACAGACAGCCCCCAAACCTGAAGGAAATACTCACCAGCAACCACACACCACACAACAAAAACACTAACCCAGGAATCTATCCTTGCAACAAAGCCCGTTGCCAACTCTGTCCACATATCTATTCAGGGGACACCATCATAGGACCTAATCACATCAGCCACACTATCAGAGGCTCGTTCACCTGCACATCTACCAATATGATATATGCCATCATGTGCCAGCAATGCCCCTCTGCCATGTACATTGGCCAAACCGGGCAGTCTCTATGCAAAAGAATAAATGGACACAAATCAGACGTCAAGAATTATAATATTCAAAAACCAGTTGGAGAACACTTCAATCTTCCTGGCCACTCGATTACAGACCTAAAAGTTGCAATATTACAACAAAAAAACTTCAAAACAGACTCCAACGAGAGACTGCTGAATTGGAATTAATTTGCAAATTGGACACCATTAAATTAGGCTTGAATAAAGACTGGGAGTGGATGGGCCATTACACAAAGTAAAACTATTTCCCCATGCTTATTTTTCCCCCCTACAGTTCCTCATATCTCCTTGTCAATTACTGGAAATGGGCCATTTTCATTACCACTACAAACAGTTCTTTTTCTCTCCTGCTGATAAAAGCTCACCTTAACTGATCACTCTCCTTGTAGTTGGTATGGTAACACCCATTGTTTCATGTTCTCTGTGTATATATATATATATATCTTCCTACTGTATTTTCCACTACATGCATCCGATGAAGTGGGCTGAAGCCCACGAAAGCTTATGCTCAAATAAATTTGTTAGTCTCTAAGGTGCCACAAGTACTCCTGTTCTTTTTAAGGAGACATGGTGTGCTTATATCTCCTAGATGTCTGGAGGTTACTTAGTGGAAACTTAGTGCTATATGGCACTTCTCAGAACAAAACCCAGACTATAGCATGTGCACAGTGAAGCTGTGCTTGGGCAGCTTGCTTCTTGAAAACTCGTCAGAAGAACTGGAGCTGTGCGCCTAGTATATAATGCAACTGTGTGAAGACATATTCCTGTGATCCAAGAACCAATCCGAGCAGGAGAACAGCATGTCTGAGAGAATGCACTGGAAGAAAATATGGCTAGTGAGAAGCAATATGAAGTGGTGGTGAGATTGAGAGAATGGGATTTTAAAGTGCTTCACTGAAATATTTATTTCTTCTAAAGATATATAAATAACCCACCAAGCTGGTTTTAATTGAAGACTTATAAAAAGCTACTTTAAAAAATGTGATAGGGAGAAATAGCTGCATTAGGCATTTATCCTGCAGTGAGCTTTGCTTGGGTGCATGGAGCTATTGCAAGATTAGAGCCGTTGTGAGTCAAAATAGCCCTTTTCAGAGTAGCAGCCGTGTTAGTCTGTATCCGCAAAAAGAACAGGAGTACTTGTGGCACCTTAGAGACTAACAAATTTATTAGAGCATAAGCTTTCGTGGGCTTCAGCCCACTTCTTCGGCCCTTCTGATTCTTGTTGTTTTTGGTCTCTGAGCCACAGAAGAGGAAGGCTGAGTGGAGTGGTGTTCGTTTAAAGCAACAGAGGGAAAAGACAGCTGCCTCCCACATGTCCTGGAAGGGCTCACACATGGCTCTTTCTGTTTCCTATTCTCTAGGATCTGTTTGAGAGGGAACAAGGTCACCACATTCCTGTTCGGTTCCCATAACAACTCACCACTATGGTCAAGGCCATTCTGAAATTGTTAAAAAATATCTAATTTGTGCCAGCTTTTAGTTTATTTCAGCATTAGCCTAAACTCTTTCCCGTGAGAGTTAACAGCGTCAATACACTCTATCTGCTTCCTTCTGGATTTCAGCCTCCTTTGTGCCAGATGCAAGAGTCACATGACAAGAAGCTCTTCCTGGATGTATGGGCAAGGTTCTTGAGTTGTAGAAATAGACACAAGATAGAAATAAGAGCAGATTTTTTTTTGTTGGGACTTTGGTGTGTAGGTCTTTTCTCTACTGACCTTGCCTTCTTCAGACCCTGGATACCTCAGTTATACAACTGGATGCCTACATTAAGCTCCTAGAACCATTAGTTATGCACTTAATTAAACATGTGCTGAACCCCTGCATATCCCATTGAAGTGGATTGTCTTGATCTACCAGCCCCCTGAAATCACTGGAAAGGTTCTCATTGTCTTCCTTGGGCTTTGCTTTGGACTCTCAGGGACTTCCATGAGCTCCAGCCCTTGGAAATCAGGCTAATGTTTGTTGGGGACTCAGTGTGGATTTAAGTACCCAACTTTAGGCATCCACATTTGAAAATTTTGAGCACTATATCTATTATAGCATGTCAATTGATATGCACATTTAAAGAGCTAGATTTCTTGCAAAACTTAAAATTATTTCCAATTTAAAATCCTTTTTAGTGAAATGTTTTCCCCTTCTTTTATTACTGGAGTCACTGACATGAAACTATCTATTTGTTAGGAGATCACTTGCACCTACTGCCTGTGTTTCATTGAAGATTATATTTCTTGATTTGTAACATCAGAATTAATTTTAGTCGATCATGTGTGCCACTGTCCAGTGTGTGTATAGCCATCTCGATACTACTGTAGCATTGTTACCTGATATAATGAATCCAGTGTTCAGAGATTAGAGTCTCATAAACGTTAAGGTCAGAAGGGACCATTGTGATCATCTAGTCTGACCTCCTGCACATTGCAGGCCACAGAACCCCTCACTCCTGTAATAGACCTATAACCTCTGGATGCGTTACTGAATTCCTCAAATCATGACTTCAAATTACAGATAATCCACCATTGACTTTAGTTCAAACCAACAAGTGACCCGTGCCTCATGCTGCAGAGGATGACGAAAAACCTCCAGGGTCTCTGCCAATCTGACCTGGGGAAAAATTCCTTCTCAACCCCAAATATGGCTATCAGTTGGACCCTGAACATGTTGGCAAGACTCACCAGCCAGACATAGGGGAAAGAATTAGTTGTAGTAACTCAGAGCCTTCCCCATCTAGTGTCCCATCTCTGGACATTTGGGATATTTGCTACTAGCAGTTGCAGATGGGCCACATGCCATTGTAGGCAGCCTTATCATACCATTTCTTCCATAAACTTATCAAGCTCAGTCTTGAAACCATTTAGGTTTTTTGCCCCTCAGTACTCCCCTAGGAAGGCTATTCCAGAACTTCACTCCTCTGATGGTTAGAAACCTTCATCTAATTTCAAGGCTAAATTTGTTGATGGCCAGTTTATATCCATTTTTTCTTGTCAACATAGTAGCTTAACTTAAATAACTCGTTCCCTGTCTGATAGATTTATAGAGAGCAATCACATCTCCCCTCAGCCTTCGTTTGGTTAGGCTAAACAGGCTAAGCTCCTTAAGTCTCCTCACGTACAGTAGGTTTTCCATTCCTCTGATCATCCTAGTAGCCCTTCTCTGCACCTGTTCCAGTTTGCATTCATCTTTTTTAAACATGGGAGACCAGAATTGCACACAGTATTCCAGATGAAGTCTCACCTGTGCCTTTTATAATGGTACTAACACTTCTCTGTCTCTACTGGAAATACCTCGCCTGATTCATCCTAGGATTGCATTAGCCTTTTTCACAGTCACATCACATTGGCAGCTCATAGTCCTCCTGTGATCAACCAATACACCCAGGTCTTTCTTGTCCTGTGTCACTTCCAACTGGTAAATCCCCATTTCATTGCACTAACTCCAAAAATTTGTGCTAAGTTATGCACATAGAGACTATTACATTTCATCCTATTTCTCTTACTCCAGTTTTAAAGTCAGCCAGATCTTTTTGTATGATATTCTGGTCCCCCTCCACATTGACAATACCTCCCAACTTTGTGTCATCTGCAAATTTTATTAGCACACCCCTATTTTTTGTGCCAAGGGCATTAATGAAAATGTTCAAATAAAATTGGTTCCAAGATCAATCCTTGAGGAACTCCACTAGTAGCCTCCCTCCAGCCTGACAGTTCACCTTTCAGCATGACCCGTTGTAGTCTCCCCTTTAACTAGTTCCTTATTCACCTTTCAATTCTCATATTAATCCCCATCTTCTCTAATTTAACTAATAATTTCCCATGTGGAACTGTATCAAATGCTTTACTGAAATCCAGGTTGACTAGATCTACTGCAGGGATCGGCAGCTTTTGGCCCGCGGCCCACCAGGGAAATCCACTAGCGGGCCGGGCTGGTTTGTTTACCTGAAGCGTCCGCAGGTTTGGCTGATCACAGCTCCCACTGGCCACGGTTCGCTGTTTCAGGCCAATGGGGGCTGCGGGAAGCAGCGTGGGCCGAGGGACGTGCTGGCCGCCACTTCCCGCAGCCCCCATGGTTGCCGATGGTTGCCAATCCCTGAACTATTGCATTTCCTTTGCCTAAAAAATCAGTTATCTTCTCAAAGAAAGAGATCAGGTTGGTCTGGCATGATCTACCTTTTGTAAAACCATGTTATATTTTATCTCAGTTACTGTTTACCTTGGTCCTTAACTACTTTCTCTTTCAAAACTTGTTCCAAGACCTTGCATGCAATTGAGTCAAACTAACAGGCCTGTTGTTTCCCAGATCACTCTCCCCTGCCCCCCCCTTTTTTAAAAGGTACTTTATTAGCAATTGCCCAATGATAGGGTACAACCCCTGAGTTTACAAATTCATTAAACATCCTTGCTCTTGGATTTGCAATTTCATTTTCCCCCAGATTTGATCCCATTAAACTGCTTGAATTTGACTTCCACCTTAGATGTGGTAATTTTTACCTCCATATCTTCATTTCCATTAGCCACCCTGCCACTACACTTATTAAAAATTGAGGCAAAGTATTCATATAGGTGTTGGGCCATGCCTAGCTTATCTTTAATCTCCCGCCCATCCTCAGTTTAGTGGTCTCACTTCTTCTTTCCTTGTTTTCGTTGGTTTTAATTTCCTTTGCAAGGTCCAACTCTGTTTGGCTTTTGGCAATTCTCACTTTTCCTTACACTTTCTGACCTCCAAAAAGTAGCTTTTCTTGCTGATCCAACCCATCTTCCTTTCCTTGTAGGCTTTCCGTTTTCTATTAATCACCTGTTTGAGATGTTTGTTCATTCAGTTTGGTCTGCAACCCTTCCCTATTAATTTCCCCCCCTTGCTTCGGTTGCAGGCTTCAGATAGCTTCTGCAATTTTGACTTAAATAATTCCAAGCCTTCACCACAGTCAGATCCTTGAATTCTGCAGTCCAGTCCACTTCCCAAACTAATTGCCATAATTTTTCAAAGTTTGCCCTTTTGAAATCAAGGATCCTAGTTGCAGACCATTTTTGTTTATCCTTCCATTGAATTTAAAATTATTTAGCTCATGATCACTCAACCCAAGGTTGCCCCCTACAGCCAGTTCTTTTATGAGGTTGTCACTACTCACCAATCCTAAATCTAAAATGCCACCACCTCTTGTTGCTTTGGTGACTATTTGGTGAAGAAATCTGTCAGCTATCACATCCAGGAATAACTGGGCCCTACCATTATTAGTAGCACTTGTCCTCCAACCTATATCTAGGAACTTAGTCTCATTATCACACAATTCCCAGTAGTATTTATTTCATTAAAAATATTAAAGGTCTCTATCTGTATCCAGATAGGATCTTGGGGGTCTGTGGCAGACTCCATGCACTATTCCAGGTTAGCCTCTGGTCACTTTCTTCCCCAAAGTGACCGACTCGGTTTTATCCATTCCATCACTTCTAATTTCTTTACTCTACCTCATCAGTAACATACGTTATATGTTGACAGTGTTTGTCTACAGAGCATTTTATAACTATTTGTCTGTAACATAAAAATATATGTTCTGCATAGATCTAGCAGAGCAAAACACACTCAATCACTTTTGGATGCAAAAGATCTGGAAAGTGCAGGTGGCTTGCCAATATTATGGCAGAATACTTTCCCAAATGTGTGACAGTTAGATGTACTGACCTGTGACAGAACTGATACAACACCATAACAGTGACCTCAAATGCTTTTATATAATTTCAAGTTTGAAGTTGGAGTACATATAGCTTTTTGGTATCTCCTGGAGATGGATGAGAGCCTTATGGAGTGTTGAAGTGTTGTAGGCATATAAAAGTGGAAAGAAGTGCGTAAGTTTTCTTTGTTATTTCCAAGTTTTTAAAGTTGTGGGTGGTGGTGTGTGTCCTGCCACAACTTTAACAGCCACTAAGTGTAGTGTTTGTTTGCTAATATGTAATTACAGCTGAAGCTCCAGCAGCACTTAACGTTAGGCGGGTATTAGTGTGTCCACAATAATGGTTTTCAAACTTTCTTGCTGAAATTTTGAAGGCCTGGTGCCTGAAGATTATTGTTCTTGTTCAAGTCCTCTAGAAACAACTGAGGCAACAAATGAGAAAAGTGAAACAAAATAGACTTCCCCCATTAAACAACTTTTCTTCCTACCATGTTTTGAACAGCTCCTACTGTGTTTTGAAAAGTTGGCAGGGGATTACTCCTTGATGAGGAGAAGCATCTTTGAGTGATCTGCTGAGAACTGTTTTGATTTGCCCAAGTAATAAGAATTTGAAAATCCTCCTTTGAGTGCATTACTCCGTGGGTGGGCTTAAAGAACTTTTTTGCATTGTCAGTGAAGGAAGGCTCCACTGCCCATGTCCATGTATCTTCTAAGACAGGGGTTCTCAAACTGGGGGTCGGGACCCCTCAGGAGGTCGCGAGGTTATTACATGGGGGGGTCATGAGCTGTCAGCCTCCACCCCAAACCCCGCTTTGTATCCAGCATTTCTAATGGTGTTAAATATATGTAAAAGTGTTTTTAATTTATAAGGGGGGTCACACTCAGAGGCTTGTTATGTGAAAGGGGTCACCACTACAAAAGTTTGAGAACCACTGTTCTAAGATGTGCATTGAGAGCCAGATGTTGCCGTCCTCATGCTGAGTAGTACTTTGGGTAGCCTCCTGTAACTGAAGAGTTACTTGTGACATTAAGCACTAGTTGGTGTGAGCAAAGGTGGCAGAACTGAGCTATTTTCTCTTGGCTCATTTTTTCTTTGGAATTATAATACTTGGCATTTAATATGCACGGTACTTTTCATCTTCATAATGCTTTGCAAACATTAGCCAGCTACTGCACACACTGCTCCTAGGAGTTAGGCAGCTAGCTACTGCGGTGATGGCCACAATAGAAATACCTTAGATGCTGTTATCCTGATGTGACAGATGAGGAAGTGTAGAGATGTTCATAAGCTTGTTCAAGGCCATAGGTATCTAAAGGTGGGAAGAGGATTTGGGTGTTTTGACTCCAGTCCTATGGTCTAACCTCTAGACTATGCTTGCTTTTTTTTTGGTTACCCTTGGAGTCTCTGCTGGGCTCCATAATTATGGAGATGTAGACCTGATACTTCTGATAATCATAAATTAGCATATTGGGATTTACTGGCAACATAAAGCATGGTATATACACTGACTTGGGTGGTAGGTGAGATTAAAGCTAAGAATTCACTTTGACCCTCAATAGTTGTGATGATAGCCATGGATTTTGTTGATTTGCTGGAAACCTCAGCCAACAGGAGCAAGGCAATGTGACTCATGTGGCTGGGGAAACTGAAATGCATTCTCCTGCTAAGCAGATCTCTCACCCTTTGAGAAGCTAGGGGTTCTCAAACTTCATTGTGCTGCAACCCCCTTCTGACAACAAAAATGACTACATGACCCCAGGAGCGGGGACCAAAGCCTGAGCCTGCCCCAATCCCTCCGCCCCAAGCTGGGGGGGAGGAGGGGGCAGAGGGAAGAGGGGGAAAGCCAAAATCCAAAGGCTTCAGCCTCTGATGTGGGGCCTGTCACCTGAGCCCTACCACCCAGGGCTGAAGCCCTTGGTCTTCGGCCCCAGGCGGTGAGGCTCAGGCTTCAGCTTCGGCCCCGGGTGGTGGGGCTCGGGCTTTCACCCAGGGTCCCAGCAAGACTAAGCCAGCCCTGGTGACCCCATTAAAATGGAGTTGCGACCCACTTTGGGGTCTCAACCCACAGTGTGAGAACCGCTGGGCTAGAGAGACTAAGCAGCCCACTGCCACGTTGTTCACCTAAATTCCCAAACAAGTTCCTGAAAACAAGGAAGAAAAGCTGTTTCTGTTCAGTTCCTGTGAGGTGACTTTGTAGAACTGAATTAATGGTGAGTGAGGTAGGATGTGAGGAATTCCTGCCAAGTACAGAGAGATTTTGGCCAGTGCTGAGCTGTCTGATACAAACACCCAAAAGGGAAGGGACCCCTTAGCCTCTCCCAGACACCGCATTAATCCTTTCAATGCAGCTTAAAAATCAAAACCACCTGCATCAAATATTTATTCACTTACTAATAACAACAAAATAAAACTTATTTCATTTTACTTCCCTTGAGTTAAAGGAAACATTGATTCTTTGTTCAAAACAAAAACCTAAACCTAAACTAGCCGTGTGTCTCCTTCTGCTGTGAAAGCTGTATGAAGGGGCTAACGGGGAGGGAATCTTGCCATGGTTTGCCCTCCTGTAGTCTGTGGTTCTATGGCTAACCTCACCATCTCATGGGACTCACAGGAGGGCAGAGTCTTCCACACTGAAGTCCTTTCTCCGCCCTGGCTCTGGGTCTCTGGAGTCTCTGAGCTCAGACCCTGGCAGTCCATTTCCAGTAGAGGTGGGGACTCCTCTGGCTGTGATGTCCTTGACTTTGTCATTCTCCAGATGCCAAGAGCCTCTTGTGGGCAATGTGCCTAATGTAAAAAAAGGAGAAAAATGCCCCTTTTCCCAACCATCCCCCTGAGAAATAAACCACAGAATCCCCTTTCCCTTTGAGGCCTTTCTGCACAAAGAAGCAAAAAAGGCACACCCATTTTTTCTTTGCTGGACACCTTTAAGTTACTGATACATATTGAAATATCTTAATTCCACATTCAAGTTTTTGCCTGGCAATAAATATTGTATTGGAGAAGCAGTAGATGATCACACTAGTAAAGGTTATTTGTCATTTGGAGGAATGACTAAAGCCTCGTCTACTCAGTCAAAAAAATTAAACCGAATTAACAAAAGATGTGAATTTAAAGAGTTCACTAAACTGCATGAAACCCCTGTGTAGACACTCTCATTCACAATTAAAGTGGCCTTAATTTGGGTTATTTTAAACTAAACTGAATTAAGGCCACTTCAGTTCTGAATGAGAATGTCCACACAGGGGTTTCATGCAGTTTAACTAGTCCACTTTAAAATACACATGTTAACTAAGGTTAGGTGTTAAACATTCAGAAGTCAGGAATTGTGAAAGCTGAGGCAGAATGTGCAATCTTAAGGCTTGTCTACAAGGGGACACTCAGGAAAATTAATCTGAATTAGCTAGAGGTGTGAATTTAATCTCCCTGTTTTCTTCAGGATGTAAAGAAGAAGCTCTGTTCTTCAGCCTTTGTTTCTTAGCAACTTTCATGCTCAAGAATATCTCAGGTCTGCCTGACTTGTGAGCACCTCAGGTCTTCAGCTAGTGGAATGCCATTGAAATCAATGGCTTATTGCTAATTTACACCAGTTGAGGATCTGGGCCATATACGACAAGTCTTGCATGAAATAACAGCACTGCAGGATGCTGACAACATTCGTCTAAAGGCAGCCATTTCTGACGGGATGAACAAGACTCTTGGTCACTTGTGTCACAGTCCTCCCCTTCAAAAGAGTCTTTCAATTGATTTCAATGGGCTTTGTATCTGGCCCCAGTGCCTGAACCTGCCAGCACTTAATACTACGTGCATTGCCTACTACTGGGAGCAATAACTTTGACACTGGTGAGATTACTCGTGGTATAAGCATGATGCTTGGTAATGGAGCAGGCTCTGATTCTTGGACTCCATGAAACTTTAGTGAAGCAAACCCTTTTTGGACTAAGACATGATGAGGTGGGTGGTGGTGGTGGTGGTGGTGGTGGGGAGGAACCAAAGTGAGAACTAGTTGAAAAGTTTCTCTTTTCCATAGGCATTTTTCTCAGCAAGCAGGCGGCTTTGAGGGAAATAAATTAAAGAAAACTTGAACCAGGATGACAATGGAATGGCTTGTTTTAAACAAGTGCAAAGCAAAGCTAGCTCTTTGAAATTGTTAAAAAACAAAACAAAAACCCACTGAAAGAGCATCTTCTTTCTAACATGGTTGCATTTTTCTCTTTCCATGTAAAAAGTTCTAACGGTAACATCTGAAAAAACATTTCTGACTATTTTTTCTTTCGCCAAAGCAAGAAAGATTATATAATTCTTCCTAGACATGAAAGTTTTGCACCAGGGGCCATCATTACTAGCTATTTTTTCTCTGTTAGAAGCTTTCTAATCTCTTATTTCATTAGACTGACACGCTGCAGTTTGTACTAATGCATGGGATAGGAAGAGTTAAATTACACAATTCTGCAGCACAGCTGGGCAATCTTGGATGTTTTCATTTTGAGGGTTTCCCCTCATCACACCCTGCAAGTGGGGCAGCAAATAAGTCTCACTGGTTAGACTCTGAGGAGAACATATGACATTTGGGGGAATTATTCTCTGCACCCCTTTGAGGACTGATTGTTTGAGAAACCCCAGAGCTGCTCAGCTCTGTACACATTCCAGTGATCTTATTGACATTTCAAATTTATCCTTTGCAATACTGCCATGTAATGGGAGGAAAATGAAAGATGCAGTTGGCAAACTGATAATTGAAAGTAATAAAAAAAGAAGTCTTAAGCAAATGCATAAAAATCTTTCAAATCATGGTATTTATGGCCCTAAAATGTTACAGGGATATTTATAGGTTCAATGGAAGTACAAAACATATGGCTTTCTCATCCGGAAATATTCTTTCAATTACACCCCGCGTGGCACTCATAAACATCCTTCTTTCATCTAAAAAAAGTACATTAGGTAAGAGACATTGTTCCATTTTGCAGGGGGACGTGCTAAACAAACATCTTGCTCTAGCAGATGTTAAAGTATAGTTTATAGAATATTCCTTTTGCTGATTGAAATCTTTTGGCTCTGGTAACTCTGTTTGCCTCAGATTCTAAGTACTGCAGCGGTTTGGCCACACATCTTGTGTTTTGTTTTTCTGGTGGGTGTATTGGAGGTTCTGCAGGATCAGTATAGTGTTGCCTGTTTTCTCCTCTTTAAAGAATAAGGGGGTCTGATTAGATTTTCATTGAAATCTACCCAAATTCCCCTGGATTGCAATGGGAGCAAGAGGATGCCCTAATATTTCCTCTGACATCACTTTTAATGAATTCTGATCTCTGGGCCTGGTCCAGCTCCCACTAAAGTCAGTGGGAAGACTTTGTCAATGGAATTGGTTCAGACCCTTTGCTTGTGATAGACCTTGGCGACAAAATATACTTTTAAACTTGACTAGTCCCTCCCAGCACTCATGACTAGCTATTGAACCTGGCCTTATGCATGTAAATGGGGAAACACTCAAGGAAGATGAGCAAGGGACAAGTAAAATTGCAGCTTTTTGCACTCAAGGTCTGCTTTGCATGCCGATTACCCATGGCCATTGCAGCTGCTGCTGCTGTCTCTGAGGGGAGGTTTAGCACGCACCCACTCTGCACTGGCCCTTGCAGAGGGAATGCATCCTGCAGCCTCTTCAGAGAGCATCAGTACCCACCAGACTTCATCACAACACACCTTCTGTCAAGTGAGCCATAAAACCACTAGCCTGTCCTCCTACAAATCCCCCCTCAACTCCCACTTGCATTGTTGTGATGCCTACGAGCGATTAATCAAAGCAGGGTGCTTTATCTTTTACCACCCTGCTCCCTCTGCACTTGATTGCTCGATGTCTTGAATTTTGTGTTCCTAAGAGCAGGGACTGTGGTTAGTACATTGTGGAAGCCAACATTATAAAAACAATTGCTATGAAATGTGTACCTTGTGATCTTTGTCCTGTTCTGCTTGCTTCCTGCTGAGTCTTGGGAAAAGAAGACAAAGGGAAACCTGATGACATATTTGGAGACTATTAAGGGCTGTTATTAAAGAGGATAGTGATCAACTGTTCTCCATGTCCACTGAAGGTAGGTCAAGAAGTAATGGGCTTAATCTGCAGCAAAGGGGATTTAGGTTAGATATTAGGAAAAACTTCGTACTGATAAGGATAACTGATAACAGGGTTAAAAAAAGAACTAGATAAATTCATGGAGGATAGGTCTATCAGCTATTAGCCAGGATGGACAGGGATGGTATCCTAAGCCTCTGTTTGACAGAAGCTGGGGATGGATCACTTGATGATTGCCTGTTCTGTTCATTCCCTCTGGGGCACCTGGCATTGGCCACTGTCAGAAGACAGGATACTGGACTAGATGGACCTTTGGTCTGACCCAGTATGGCCATTCTTATGAGCTCTGGAATAGGCTTTCAAGGAAGATTGCGGAAACCCCATCACTGGGGAGGTATGAAGAACAGGTTGGACAAATATCTGTCTAAGTGCACTGGGTTCTTCCTCAGTGCAGGGGGGCTGGATTTGATGACCTCTGGAGGTCCCTTTCTGTGATTCTGTGAAATGTGGAACCCAGATGCTTGTGTTGGGCTTTGTTCATAGCTGCCAACACTTGAAAAACTTTTGCAAGGGACAGTTATCCAGATAACTGGGGGGTGGGGGGTCTTGGAGTGACTTGGTCCCCAGCCACTGGAAGTTTGTGGGCATTCTGCCTGAGTTCTAAGACTCGCACAGCACTTTACAAACGTTACCTATTCAATGATCATCACACCCCCTCTGAAGTAGGTAAATTGTGATGGTTTCACAGATGGGCCGAATGAGGCACAGCAAGGTTAAGGCCAACATTTTGAAACATAGGCTTTTATAGTTGAGCACCTAAATCCTGGTCTTGCTGTAGATGCTTAACTCTGGGCAACCAAGGCAACAGAGGGAGTCATCGTCAGCTGAGATTAGTGTCTTGCTCAGTCTGCTAGATTGTGCTGATGAGCTGCCTTTCTTTGTAACTGGAGGTCTGATTGCCTGATAGGAAGCTTGCAGGAGCCCTGTTGCCATCAGACTGCCTACAACTTGTGAAGCTGATCTGGGGTCTTTCCCAACATCAGACGGCACTATGGCTGTTGTCCTTCTGGACAGCTGAGCCCAGCCTTGGGTGGCTATATAGGGAGTGAATAACCTAGATGATGATTATTATTATTTAAAAAAAAATCAGTGACAGATTTTCAATTCTAGTGTGTGGCATGCCTCTGTTTACAGGGCTTTACATTTTCCAGGCTGCCTTCATAAGGAAAAGGGCTTACTTTCCATTGTCAGGTCTCTCTCACCGGAAGATAGCGGGCTGACCATGGGCTTGCAAATGCCAGCTCTGTTCTGGATATGAAATGCTTCATATTGGGCATTATGTAATATGTTCCTTAATTCTCAACAGACCTAATGAAGGACAAGGCTGGGATCCAAAAGCTTCATGACATTTTTGTGCTTCAAAAGAGTGTTATTGAAACACATGGGCAACCCTTAGGTTAAATGAGAAGGGCTGTTTCCAAATGCTTTAGTCATATTAATAACAGGATCATTAGACAGAATAGAATGTGGCTTTATACACTGCCTTTCAGACATCTCTAAGCACTCTTCAAGTGATTCATTTCTTTTTTCCCCCTTCCCGCTACAATCTATAATAAATTGTTAGCACAGGCCTATTCCTGCTCCCAGTGAAGTAATTTGGGCCCCATGTTAATGAACATCAAAGCTTCACTGGAATGGTACAAAACACTGTATACAATGTGGACATGATTAATGCTTCTGCCTTTTTCAATTCAGGATTAATCTTTTTCTAAAGAAAATGTATAAAATGCTCTATAGAGCCATACAGACCTAATTAGTTAGGAAGGTTGAGATTTTCCAAGCAATTTAGGGCATTTTGGCATATCTTCTATTAAAAGTAATGGAAGATAATGTCTAGATTGCTTAGTGGTTTGAAAATATCAATCAGAATATTTAAATATGGCACTTAAACACTACATGGGAGACTTCTGTTAACCCAGAATAGAAGGCACCAGCAGCTGTGTTATAAAAGATGCTAGTATTTTGTAGTGCAGCAGTAAAACCCAATGCTGCCTGTAAGGGTTTTTTAAACAGTATCTGAATGGCTTGTTTAAGCTATTTTGTTATGGCTTTGATTAGGGATTCCACAGGGAATCCACATTGACAGTTTTTTGTAGATATTTGCATCCTTATGTAATGCTGCTAAAAGTAGTCTTTAAAGGTAGGCTTAAAAAGAAACTTTTAAAAATGATGCTTTTAACTCTGGGCTAAAATTGGAACATCTGAGAGTACAGTCCCCCATGCAGTGTGAGGTGCTGCAGCTCTACTGTGTGAAGAATCATATTACAAACCCTGGGCTCAGACTGTCCCCTCATCTAGAGAATTATCAAATGTGCTCTTCAGACACTAGACTTTCTTTAAATCCCCTCTGTGAAACATTTGAAATTGTTTTTCTCCTAAACATGATTTTAATAGGCAAGCTTGATATATTTTCATCAGACATCTCAAGGAACAGTTGGAGTGAGATTTTCCTTTCTGACAATCTTGCTTTTTTTTTTTTTTAGATGAGGTAGAGGGTGGGAGAAAAATCTTCTCTGACAGTTTCAAGGAACATCCAATTCTTATAGTACTCAATAGTTCAGGGAAATTGGGATCCTTTTTTGAACATTAGCGTCCCCTCTACCTCCCCAAAATCCTGCATCTTTCCAAGGAAAAGAGATGGTGTGAAATCAGAAGCTCCCGAAATCCCATCGGCAGGGGAATATCTTACACTTTTGAGAGTGATAGGGACAATACAGGAGAGCTGGGGTTCTCAGCTTATTGAGGAGGGAAGTTCCTGCAGTGGGGATGCCATTCAAAGATCTCATGGTTCTGGGTGAGAGCCATAGTTTGTTGTTTTATATAGTAAAACCTGATTCTGAGAAGTGCTGAGCAACTGGTAGCTGCCATACATAGTGAATGCATAGAATCTCTTAGCATCAGGCCGATCTTATAGCTGTTCATAATGCAAACCATAGGGAAAATAAATAACTGGAGAAAGAAATACATTCTCTTAAAGGCAAGGAACACTAGAGGGACTAATTTCCCAGCTTTCCCCTGATGCACAAATCATGAATAGCTGGTTAAATTATTCAGATGCCAACAAGATCACAGCTGTCAATATGGAAAGAGTTTGTAGCAATAATCACAACAAACCAATATTACTAAATTACTGCAACTAATTATTCATGTCACCATCCCGCAATTCTTTGTTTGACCTTTTAAGCCTTGGAATGTCTCAATTTAGAATTCTGCCATGGGAATGCAGTCTGCAATAATTGTGGAGAAGCATTGTCCCTGACTCGGGGCTGGGGGTAGCATTGCTAGCAGGAGATTTCACCAGAGTTTATGGTTTCCCATTAGTCGTATCAGACGGGGGAAAGTGCTTTTCTAATGTCTTCCTTCCACTAAAAATGTACGTTCTTGTTACAAAAGCATGAAATGACTTTGAGGGAGAGAGAATGACTAACAGCACTCTCCAAAATGTGGTGGGAAAACCACAGAGTGATAGAGAAGTGGTTAAAGGTTACACGATGGATTCTAATTTCAGCTGGGTGCGATAATGCCAGACTAACAGTGTCCCACTTACAGGCTGGGATTTCATACCATCTGAGGCCTGGTCTCTGGCCTTCCTGGGCAAATCCTGGAGAAGAGTCTTTGGGGTCTGGAAAAAAAGAGGGGGATGCTGCTGAAACAGATTAGCCCTCTTTCTGAGCAGAATGGGGAGACCTTGCGGACTACAGCTGATTTCTTTCTACTAAGGGCATGTTTACACATAAACTGCCACAGCGGCACCGCTGTAGCAGTGCCGCTGTAGCACTTCCTGTAACGACGCTACCTTTGTGGATGGGAGGGGTTCTCCCGTCGGTGTAGGTAATCCATCTCCCCAAGAGACATTAGCTAGGTCACCCTAATGCTCCGGTCGACCTAGTGCTGTCTACACTGGGGTTAGGTTGGTTTAACTGGGTTGATCGGGGGAGTGTTATACTTAGTTATACTGATCTAACGTCCTAGTGGAGACCAGACCTGAGTCTTTCCACCAACATGCAGTTACTTTTTAGAAATGCAACACGCTTTTGGGTCTGAACACAATAGCTATTCTATCACCTTTTAAGTGCCACTACTCCTACCAGGTGGCCATGCATCCCTGTTACTGGACTGCTGGATTCTTTTCTTAAGAGTCCTTATCTAGAAACTAGCATCAAATCCTTCCCTATTGTAACGCCAATGTCTTCAGTGGATTTGCTCCAAGAATGATTTTGGCCCACTTATGATTTTTGTACAGGAGTGACTCCTGCCAAAGTTAAGAGTGTGAATATGACAAACTAAACAAATTGACTAAAAGAATCCCTAGAGAGAGAGTCAGATTCCTCAAAATAAGAGGGAGGTGAATTAAGAGTTTTGAAATTTAGTATAGTGTATAAATGGCATCTCTAGCAGTAAAAATTCAAAAGTTGATGTATAATAGATAAGTCTGACATTTTCTGAATTTCCATATTAATAAGAAAGTGAAATGTCCATTTATGCTATTATCTCCATATATGACTTCTTTCCATAAATATGGAAATTTGATAATTATTCCTAGAATTACTATGTTTTCAGATTGTAGAAAAAATCCCATTTATTAAGTTATATTGCAAATAATATCTCTTTAAGCAGCCCTCTGAATCTGGCTCATTGTATAGAAAGGCAAATATATACATTTAGCAGGGTGTTTGTGTATATATATGTATTCCAGGTTAGATAACAGCTGTCTAGCTAGATAGCCACTAACTAGTTTTTTCCTATGTAAATGTGGTACGGTTCCTGGCCTTCAGTATATCAGGTGCTATTGAGTTGTTCATCCTTGCGACTTCTGCTGTCACTTTTGCAGACACCTATTTAACATTGTCCTAGTTCTATGAACACAAGCGTGAGCAAACTATACTGTAACTAAATAATATTTCAGCCTCCTTTTCATGTCAGAACCTATAAATGATAAAATAAATACCAGTCCCTATTTTACTGTTAGTGGGACAAATCCTACCCTTATTAGTGAAGGTTTAAGAATGGGGTACTGCTGGCCATGCATAAGTGCCAAAGTCTGAAATTCAGAGAAAGATAGATCAGCACTATTTGTGGGGAGCACATTACAAATTTACAAAGCATCCAGTGTCTGCCTCTAGCTAATGCAATGTGTAAACTGTAGCATATGCATTGTCAGGCTGGGGTTTGGTTATGTGCCCAGCCAATAAGACCACATTGCTTTGAGACTGATATGCTAGAAAGCATAGTAGCTTCGTCCTATTCCTAGAACTTTCTGGAGTATTAGCAAGGAATACTCAGCTGAACTCTTGTGCATGTGCAGTTAGGCTCCATTTGGTATTCCTTCAATCCCAGTACATCTGCGTAGCACAAGGTAGAATGGGGACTAGAGGGGTGAAGTATTTCTAATGAAGAAGCCCCGTGTTTCCAGTGCAAAAGGAATGTAGGACTGGATGACTCAGGGATCTAGTAAAGGAGCCTTTCACCTCTTGATCACATGGTGTGCATTCAGCCCCCCAGGTCAGCAGTGAGTGACAGTTGTTTGGAACATGTGAAATGAATGTTCTTGTTTCAGTTCCCACCAAATGGGTGTCAGTACCTTAAAGGCCCTCACCACAATGGGCACCCATGGGCTCTCCAAGGAGACTGGCAAGAAGGACTGAACAGAAAAAGAGGCTGAGTTCCCCTCCCAACCTTAGAGGTGATTCTTCCATGGTTGAGGCACTTTAGTGGAGCAGTGTGGGTGCAACTTGAGGTACAAGCTTCTCATGTTGGTGACTTTCCTGTGAGCAAGTTGGGAACTGTGTTCTCCAGAAGTTTCACTCTGATATCTTCCAAGAGCGCTATATACAGTCTAGCCAGGAAATACCACACACTACAGAAGGAAGCATGGTTTTCCAGAGGAAGACATTTCCAATTGGAGCTGAATGCCTTACAATGTAAATAAAACGTGGTGGATGTTTTCTGATGTCCTTCTTAGGCTACAGCCCTAATCAGAAGTCAAGCACCTCTCGCCTAGCCTACATCATATCTAGCCCCAACTTCACAATTCAGTGTAGATTATAAAAAAATCATTCAGTAAAGAATGGGCCAGGACTGGAAGCCTGTGGGGTTAATACATCTGCTTTCTCCACTAGCATACTCATATTGGGACTTCAGGCACTCTCAGTGGACTTTGTCATTGTTATAAACATTAATTGCTGGTTACGAGTTGTGACACCTCCTGAGAGCACCCAGGGTTGTGAGGCACCTCACCACCACTTGCCCTTAGCGTGAACAAGCCTTGTCTGTGCCAATGGCAGCTCCCCAAGGCCACAGCCACCACGAGCACTCCCCGCTATTCCTGGCTCAGCCCTGCTGGGAGGCTGCAGGTTAGCGATAGGCCCCCTCCAACCTTCAAGCCCTCTGAGCATCTCCCTGGAGTGTCCAATCCCTGGTCCACTGGACACTCACAATATTCACTGATGTGGCTGCTTCCAAAGAAACCACACAGCCCAGCTTACCAGTTCCACTTCGGCCCACCGCTCTGCTCAACTCACAGCACTTAGATGTGTTCATAGTGAAATCAAGAATAACTTTATTGAACAAAGCAGAGAGATTTGAGTAATAATGAGTAGAAATTGGAAACAAATGGTTGTATACAAAACAAAATAATAACTTAATAATAATAACTTCATTAACTAGATACTCTCATGGCTTGTAGAGTGATGCTCACTCAACGTCCTTGCAGTGTTTTTACAGCCAGGCTGGCTGTGACCCTCCTTTTATGAGACAGACCCCCTGTCAGCTTGCACCCTAGGTGAAGGCCCCTGTGTGTTCCTTTGCCTCCTGAGATATTCAAGTCCCATCCCTTATGACTGAAGACAAACAGAACACCCCTGGTTGTGTTTCTTTTTCCTTGTAGATTTCACAACCTTTCAACTGGCACCTGGCTCAATATGCAAGTATGCTTCCATTGTGAGGCAGACAAGACGCAGTGCACATATGACTAGACCGGGAGAGGAGCATCTGTTACCTACTGTGTGAAAGGAATGTGTCTGAGATATGTCACCTCCTGGTGACCTGCCTTAACGGCAAGCCCTTCAGAACATAACTTGCAGCATAGATAAATAACTCCTTAAATATTATCCATACATACATTTCACCATGATTATGACGACCAGCAGGCTACTGGCTCTCTAAATAGAGACCTCACATGAACCCTTGGGTTAACCATTCTGCATATATCTAACCCAAGGGATGCCTGAAAAACACTATGCACCCCTTGTGCGCTCTGCCAGTTGGCACCAGAGGTCCCTGGGTCAAAAGGGGGAAAGGTTCCTTTCCTTTGGAAAGACAAAATGCTGTAGTTGTTCAGAAGGGAAAGGAAAACAAGGGTTAATTCAATGCTTTTTATGCACCATTCCTCTCATGCACAAATGATTTCCTGTGTAGGAAAGAAAGTGACGTTCAAAGGGGACCCTTCATGGTGTCTTGTCAGAAGGAATTGTGCTCCCAGCCTCTCTCTTCAGAAGCTCCACCTAACAAAGGACTTGATTGCTCAGCTAGTATAAATCTGTGAAGCTCCATTGGCTTCATGCTGACTTATGCCAGCTGAGAAGCTGACCCCAAAACACAAGGTGGGACAAAAAGAGTCCATCTCTGCCATGCAGTTCTCTGAACACTTCTCCAAGTGACAAAAAATAGGAAGATAGTAGGTTATTAAGAAGGTCAGTCTCTGACTATGGGCCAGATCCTGTTGATACACATTATCACAGCTCCATTGAATTCACAAATTGTATCTATTTACACCAGCTGAAGATCTGGCCCAGTATGTACAGTAGTAGTAGTTCCTTCTCCCCTCTATTTTATTTATCTTAAGTTCTTCACAGAAACTAAAGAGCTCCCCTCTTCATTGTTAATGTTCAAGAGCAGGAGGAGATCCCAATAGAATGTATAACACTCAGTTGAACACATCATTTTCTTTCCTTCCCTTGTATTGGCCTCATTGGTTGTTAGATAGTTTGCCTCTCTCATCCCTCCCACCCTTTCCCCTTTATATATTAGCTCCAGCTAATGAGACCCTAAGAGAAATAAGAACCAATGACCTGAAATTAACCCTGGGATATCCCTGCAGTGCCATCCAAACCATTTATAATATTGATCAGCTAAGCCCCATGAATTCTTCAAGTCAGTCAGTGATGTGAACTGACAAGTTAAATTATTACACAGAAAGCCCTGCTGTGCTAACTTAATTTATGTTGCATGGATTCAGAAAGGGGTTTGCTCAGTTTTCTAAGACTGCAGTGAAAATAGCTGTTCTGGAGAACACAAATTCCTTTAAGAACGTATACAGCTACTGGACATCTGGCCTACTTCTGCAGATTAGAAATAATGATCCCATTTGCTCTAAAGTTGAGACAGTACAGATGTCGGAGGGGGGAGGGAGGAGGATTATGAAAGCTTTGTACGTAGCATATGTAACCTGTGCTTTCTTGGATCTGTTATAGTGGTCATTTTTAAGACTTTAAGCTTGAAGCAATGAAATGGAGCAGAAATCATTGTAGTATGTAATTTGGGCAAGATTACCCCTTCCTGTGGAAAAATAAATAGGAGGAAAGTTTTGTGGAAAAATACCCAAACTGAAACTTGTCAAGCTCCGGAGACTCATTGTCTTATGGAAGGGGCAGGAGCCCATCCCCCCAACAGCACAGATCACCCAAGATCCTCAGGGAAGTTCCAGGATCTTGTGGCACATAGCGCATACTATTTTGCACCTTCCTCCTGACAGCACATTGGAACTGGGTCAATGTGACAGGATGCTGGGTAAGGAATGCTTAACCAGCCCCTTGCCACACCAGCTCCAATTAAGGGGAGTAGATTGGACCTGGCTGAATAGGCCTGTGCCTGCCTGGGAATTAGCAACAGCTGCCAGCCTAATTAGCCAGGGGCTATAAAAGGGCTGGGAGGAAGGAAGCCAGGGGGTGGGGGGAAGAGAAAGGGAGAGACCAGAGGCACGCGCACGGTCGGTCGGTGGGTGGCAGGTGGCTTTGGTCTGCTGCTTGTAAAGCCTGGTTGTGAAACAAACCAGTATATAGATAGTAAGGTGGTGGTGGGAAATGGCTAAAAATAAAGTGCACCGGTGATTGCATCAACCTGAGGTGTCCCTGACTGGTTTGTGAGGGCAAGAGGGGTCCCACTGTGTCTCACTACAGTCAGGCTTCCATTGCCTCTGATGGGCTGGAGCAGAAAGTTGCAGGACTTAAAGTAGATGGGACTTTCCGTGAGGTATCTAGAGATGATGCCAGAGTATGGGTATCCCCTGGTTACACTCCCCTTCTAAACCCACATTGCTGTTGCCATATTCACATGGAGGGGCTTCTCTGGCAACGGAGTGGGTGGTGTCATATTGGCTCCTTTCGCCCAAGAGTTTTGGGTCTTGTAGCTGATATTGGCTGTCTCCATCCCCAGCTAATGGGTACATGTGGTGGTTGCTTGGCAGCTCAGTTGCGTCACTAGAATCATCAGTTGTCAAGGTAGTTTCCATCCTTTTGATAATCCTGTCTCGTGGCTCGGGGGCATCATTTTTGGCAAGATTTTTGTAATTTCTCATTGGTAATTGGGCTAAGGCAAACAGTATGACTAGATGGGGTCAGTACGGGCACTGCCAGCTCATGTCTAACATTCTGTCATGAGTGTTTTCCCTATGGGATTTTTGCCACAGACACACAAAGGGAGTAGGGGCCATAGAAATTAGCACAAAGAACAGAAGTCATTGGGACTATTTGTGTGAGTAATGGACGAGAATAAACTACAACAATATAAGCTAGGGTGACCAGACAGCAAATGTGAAAAATTGGGACGGGTGTGGGAGGTAATAGGAGCCTATATAAGAAAAAGACCCAAAAATCTGGACTGTCCCTATAAAATCGGGACATCTGGTCACCCTAATATAAGCACTTTTATACTGGTATGTCCATGCTCACACTCAGGGCTGGGTTAAGGCAGGGGATTTAGGGGCTGCAGCCCAGGGACCCAGCTCAAGGGGGGGCCCGCAAAAATAAATCACAGGCAGCGATCTCCAACTCCGGGCCGCTAAAAGTCCCGAGGCGCAACGGGGCGCTCAGGCAGGTTGCCTGCATGCCATGGCCGCACGCCGCTCCCGGAAGCGGCCGGCTGCTAGCACATCTCTGCGGCCCCTGGTGGGGGGAGCGGGGGAGAGGCAACTCCGTGCACTGCCCCCACACCCAGCACCGTCCCTACAACTCCCATTGGCTGGTGCTGTCCCCCTCCCCCCGGGGTCGCAGAGACATGCTAGCAGCCAGCCACTTCTGGGAGCAGCTTGGGGCTATGGCAGGCAGGCCGGCAGCCTGCCTGAGCCCTGCTGCGCCGCCGACCAGGAGCCGCCTGTGGTAAGTGCCTCCCAGCCAGAGCCTGCACCTCACACCCCCTCATACACCCCAACCCCCTGCCCCAGATCAGAATCCCCTCCTGCACCAAACTCCCTCCCAGACCCTGCACCCCCTCCTGCACCCCAATCCCCTGCCCCAGCCCCCTCCTGCACCAAACTCCCTCCCAGGAAAAAGACTTGTATACAGGAGCCCCACAAAATCTAATAGCCCCGGGTCCACAGGAGAGTTAATCCAGCCCTGCCCACACTAGGGGCTTGTGCTGCTTTAACTATGTCTGTTCAGAAAAGGGAGACAAAAATGATTAGGGGTATGGAACGGCTGCCATATGAGGAGAGATTAATAAGATAGGGACTTTTCAGTTTGGAAAAGAGACGACTAAGGGGGAGATATGATTGAGGTCTATAAAATCATGACTGGTGTGCAGAAAGTAAATAAGGAAATTTATTTACTCAATAGTATCATGGTGAAGTGTAGCAACAGTATATGTAAAGTTTTGGAATCCCTCTGTATAATGTTCTTAGCCCGTGTTCAAAACCACACAGCCTTGCCTAGGCAGAAGGGTCCTGAACGAAGAAATGTGTGTTTACCTCAATTTACATATAAGTAATAAACAGGGTCCTCGAGACCGAAGGGGGTGAGATAGCAGGAGACAAAGCACATTTGCATTTCAGCAAAAACGAGTGAGAAGAAAGAACATGGAGCCTCCTTTGCCACCGAATTCCCTGTCACTTCTTTACGGTTTGAATAAACTTTGCTTTGAGGGGTAACCCTCAGAAGAATCCACTTCAAGGTTTCACTGGACTATAAAAGAGAGGGACAGAAAACCCCAAGGGATCCCTCTCTCTCTTTCACCTCAGAAGACAAAAGAATCAGCCCTTTGACTTTGGGGGAACATCCTGACCTGAGAATTTGGTCAGCGATGCTGCTGGGAACCACCTTGAACCAAGTGTAGCTTGTTAAGTTTTAGCTACTTTGGAAGTATTTTATCTTTATTTTTCTTGTAAACATTTCTACTTTAATATCTCATACTTGTATTCATTTAAAACCTCTCTCTTTGTAATGAAATAAATTTGTTTTATTTTTAATCTAAACCATATGTGAACTGTCCAGAAGAGGACTGGACAGTGCAGAACACACATTTTGGGAAAATTCAGGACTGGGAGTGTATTGGGGTCACCCTGCAAGTGGTAACCAAGGCTGTGACTGGAGTATTGCTGATAGGCTGCTGGGGTCAGAGTTGCTGGACCAGGGCTGCAGCTATACACCGATGTTCAAGGTGTGACCTGCATGCTGTTTGTGATCATCCCTGGTTGGGAGCTACAACAGCAAAGCATTGTAAGACACCCAGGGTTGTGGGGCAGGTGGTGACACAACCCCTCTCACTTGCCTGGTTTTAACCCTGGAATGTGACACAAAGTCTGCATGCATTACATGGAGAAGTCTGGCTGAAAGCCATCCTGACCTTTGTGAGCTGGTGGCAGAAGAAACGCGTAGCTCCATGAAGAGAGGTCAAAATAGTTGTGGACGTGGTACTATGTTAATTTGTGTTACTTAGCCAAAAGCCTTGATTCTCTCAGCCAAGGCCTTTATTGGCTCTAATAAGGAAGACGGGTTTTTAAATTAACAGACGGATTTTGTAAAACTTTAGAATAATATGTGACTGATGCCAAAAATGGACATAGCTCAAACCCTGGTCAGAGAAGGAGTCTGCAAAACCATTTCTGTCTCCTGCTGACAGGGCCAATCTGGAGTCCCATTATTGTGTGTGAGTGTGGGTGTGGGTGAGTATTTTGGGGCTCCTGGATGTCATTACTTTAAAAACAAACAATGTTCAAGGAGTCCAGGGACTAATTAGACCCCTGTTAAAACTTGGATTTTAAGAGTTTTAAAAAAAGAATAAAATTTGGCTACTGTTGTCAGTATTTACTGTGATTTATAATTTATATAAAGGATGAAGCTGCTGCTGTTTTAAACATAATTTCCCCAAATTTAGGGAAAAAATTCAAAATGAAAATAGAATTCAATGAAATATTGACAATGTTGCAACACTGCTTTCTATTGTATCTATCACTGCCTTCCCACCCCTCTCACCCCAAACCAGCCCGACTCTCCTGGAATCCCTGCTTACTCCCCCTACTGGTGAGCCCAAAGCTCTTAGTTGATGGGTCCATCCTGTTTCCTGGACCTGGCTGGTCCCAGTGCCAGAAGGACCCACTAAACAAGGAGCTCATTAGTTGCTCTTGTTTCATATGATGGTGCTTACTCCAGCAACCAGACATAACTAACCCCACCTTAGCAGAAATATCTCTTGACAGTCAGCTTAAGTTCACCCCACTACCTACCCTACTTGCATTCCATGTACCAATACTGTAACCAAGCCTCCTAACTCCCCAGGGTTAAAGTCTCTCACCAATTATAATTATAATTATAATTATCCCATGGTTATCACAGTCCCCTTAGCTGTCTTTGCTGGTTTCATATGGAGCACTCCAAACTGTGCTAAGTCCTCCTACACACCTCTGGATACTAGTCTAGTAGAGGGGGGTTCTATCGCAAATGTCTGATGTCATAATGAACTCCTAAACATGTCCTCAGATATATTTCAGCTATTGACCAACTGGATGAGTCTCTCTGAGCTCATATTCAAAGTAAACTATGTGTTTCTTCCATTATTTGGAATTCTACTGTTTTTTCTCTGGTTTCTTAAAAATGAGTTATTTCTTGTTTCTATCTCCATGTCGGTAAAACTGAGGAATTTAGAAATATCTACTCTTGTGTAGTTGAAATGTATAATTAAAGCTTAGGGTAGGGTAATCCTTCATGTATGTTTGTAGATCCTGTGTGTCTGCCCACATTGTATGCTGTCTTTCAATAGTAGTCTGTCATAACACATATTTACAATTTTCCTCCTTTTGCGACCCCACCCCACTTCTCCCTTCCTCTTCTATAAAAAGTTCTGGTTTTTTTGTTGTCTCTGAGGCTTGTGAAATCTCACTATTGGAAGGGATGGGGATGAGGTAGCTTCCTTTTGTCTAACTCCAAACTCACTCAAACCTAGTAAATTCCAACCTTCATCTCATATTCAAAGTAGGGTTGCCAACCCTCCAGGATTGGCCTGGAGTCTCCAGGAATTAAAGATTATGTCATGTGGTGAAATCTCCAGCAATACATCCAAGCAAAGGTCAGGTGTGAATTTTCACTAAAATAAGGTGGGGAACAAAATTGAGCATAGATAGGTGTTGGAGGCCTTCCATTTCCCCCACTTGCACTCGGGTGACCAATCAGGAATGGTGGACCTGGTAGAGACTGGCAGATTGAGGGCAGTTCCACTGGATAAACAGAGAAATGGCAGGAAGTCATTTTGGTGGCTCAACAAGTTGGGACATTACGGAGCTGAATAAGACACTGTAGGAAGGTTTTTGGGTGTGAGGTGAATCTGCTGAGCAGACGTAGGTCAGCGCAGGGCAGTGCAGTGAATTTGCTGTTCTTTTTTCTTTTCTTGCTGCAGTGGAGGCTAATAGATTGTTGTGGGTGGGAAAAGTCCTGTGGCTGCTGGTCACAGTGCCAGGAAGTGTTGCCAACTTAGCGATTATGTCACTAGATGTAGCGACTTTTTGGTTTCCCTAGTGAGGAAATAAGTGTCAAAATGACCAGTGACAAATCTAGCGACTTCTGATATTCAGAGAAAGAAGTCACCAATTTGTATAGTCACAAAATCATTCACAGCTCAATAGTGTTAATAAAATCCATTCCAGGCTCTTATTATATTCAGTTGCACACCAAGTCAATATCATTACAGCTTCCTTGGGCATGTCCTCGGAAGGAAGCGCATTCCAGGGCTGCTCTCATTCACAACCTCTGAGCCCAAAGAAGGGTTTGACTCGAGCTCCTGGTGGCAGCATAAATGCTTAGAACGTAACTGGGGCTCAGGCGGGGAGGGGGTGAAAAGCCAAAGCTAATGGGGAGGGAAGGCTGGAAGAGGGGAGGATACAACTGCCCCTAGGGGGAACAGTTATGATCTTCTGCTCAGTAAAAACCATTAGTGACCAGGGTTGGTATCACTCCCTGGGTGAGGGTGATGCAGGAAAAAACATTTGTCAACAGATATTTGAGCCTTTGGCCACTGAAATGTTAACTGATCAAAATCCCCATCCAAGGAATGGGAAGCCAACTTGTCTAGCTCGGCGATTCCTTGGGACTCTGCTGAACCTGCCCCCGTTACTAGCTTCTGCCCTCACCCTGCCTGGGCAAGAGCGAGGATGCTCCCCAGCAGCTGAGTTTATTTTGCTTGTTACTGACTGGCTCTGTTGGTGTGTCTCAGCTGGTAGGGGGCTGACAAGGGGTTTCTGGCTGTCCTGGTTACATGGGTCAGGGCTGGGGTCTCCCCTCCGTTTTAACCTGGCATTTGGCTGTCCCTCCAGACCTCTCTTTGTGGCTCTGCTCCCTGGTGATGTGGCCCAGATTCCCTTAGCCCCTGTGGGAGTGAGCTGTCCCAGGCAGGGCGAACCTGCCTCTGCTGGAGAAGATGTTGCCTTGAGAAAAGGCTCCTGTAGAACTCATTCTGCGTTGCCCAGAAGGGGCAGTTCGGTCTCTCCAGACATAGAAAAGGTTATTCTTAGTGTTGATCAAATCCCACCAGTGGGTCACCCCTCCCCTAAATCTAGGGCTCAGCTCCCAGCCAGCAAAATCCCCAAACCGCGCCTGGGATCACTAGAGGCTTTGCAGCAATCGCTGGCTCTGAATTCTCTGAACTTCACTTCGAGTCTCTTTGTCAGCTTGTGTGCGCATTTTGTCTGCCTGGGGCTTACTGGTTTTGGGAGGAAGGAGGCTGGGAGGGGGGAATGGAACAGTTGGACTCTATGCATTTCTAGACAACTCCGATGACAGCCCTGCCCCGTGTAACCAGGACAGCCAGAACCGGGGTGCCCGAAGGCTCTGGGAGGGGACTGGTGGCTGGAGGTAGCCCACTGATTTGGTGTGTAGAGCATGGGAACATTAATATTAAGCTGAGTTGTGTGCTCACCAGCAACTGGAGAACCCAGTTCCATGGAACCTCTGCAGTGTTTATTGCAGCCATGTAGCCCAATGTCTTTCTGGGTTGTGTGTGCAGAGATCACATCACAGCTGCAAAATATGTCCCTCTCCATACGGGCCTGGTGGAACTGAATCTGGAAAATCCTAAAAAAGGACTCTTTTCCATTGCAAGTAGTGGAGCTAAATGAATTGTCAGGCAGGGCAATGGGTAAAGTCATAGGTAAACAGGGTTTGTATGAGGAGGGGTTGATTACAAGCTAAAAGCTGTCTATACATCACCCAAGACTAAAATTTACCAGTCAGCTTTTTAGTGTGTTTTTCTTGTATCATGGTGTACCTTTCTTATCTTTTGTTTTGGAGTGCTAGGGGCTATGAAGGCACAGATCAACCTGTACTAGGACACACTGTTCATATATCTTGTCTTTTTCACAGGTTTTGTATTGGCTAATGCCAAATGCTACATTTAGCTTAGCAGAGCATTATGGGATATATACACACTCACACACCTTGACATAAGTGAACAGAATACAAGTCAGTTAACATAACTACCCAACGCTCCTATTTAATATAATACAGACAATAATAATACAGTGTGCATACCTCTGTGTCTATGTGTGTGTGTAACGTATGTGCTGGCCAACAGGCCCAAGGCATCTAAAATTGGGCACCCAAAATCAGTGGCCATTTCTGAAAATTGTGCTGTAAGGAATTAGTCAGTCAAATAGCTGGACTAGTGAACCTTCCCTTGCCAAACAGCTTTGGGTAAAGTCTGGCAGAATATTTTCTGTAGCAAATTCATGTTCTGTTCTGATTCTGAATGTCTGGGGTGAGAGAATGCAGACGGTGGATTAGGAGTGAAGCTTCTTGGCTTTCAATGTGCATATGTGGTAAGCCCCAATGTGAGAGAGCTGAAAGGGAAAAAAATTCTGCTCCCTTTAAAGAAGAGGAGAAAAAAAGCAGTTTTAATTTGCCTATATTCTGCCCCTCTTTGTTATCGTGCATCGTTATGTTTCACTGGTAGGAGTTTGTGTTCTACTTTGGAAATGATATATTTATGAAAGTGGAGAAAAATTTTGAAAGGTCTGGGGAAAGTGAGTCACCTTGAGCTGACAGGTAATGGACTCTAGGTTGGGAGCCCACTCAGTTTAGTAAGGGGACCATAGGGGACTCTATCCAGGTGTCTTGCATTTCTCTGGGTTTCCTGCTCAGATTCTGAACCTTGGGTGCAGCTGGTTTTCATGGTTTGCACTTGGACTAGGCAGTAATGAAATTGACAGATCCACAGAGTCAGGGGTGGATCTGACTTTGGGGAGCTTTGCTGGACTGCAGGACACAGATGAAGGAGAGCCATCAGCTGTCATCCACTTGACCATCATTGAGTCTAACAGGATTCAAGTGAGGTTGTAGGTGGTGGAGATTGAGTCTCAACAATCTTGGCAATTAATGACAGACTATAGGGTTGGCCAAACCCCTCACTGTGTTTTGGGTTTGCTAATTTGATTGTGTATGTTGTTTTTCCCAGATGAAAGGTATTTGTGTCCTCATATTCCCAAGATCTTGCACATGGGGAAGAAATATCTGTAAAGATAACCTGGGGGTTTAAAGGGAAGTTTCTAAACTTGGGAGTGGATAAGATTTTAGGTGGTGTCCTGAGTCAGTCATTCTGTTTTATAGAGGACCCAAGAAATTGACCTCTGGTTTCCTGAGGCTCAGTTCGGTGCCTTCACAACAAAACCATTCTTCCCCTGAGTTGTCAAGGAAAAGACAAAACAGTACATTGAGATTTTATCACCATCATCAGATTCTATTTCACGTAGCTCCTGCAGCTAAATCATCCAACCCCTCACCTGCAAACGTGCACTATCATAGGCTAATGTTTGAAAACCAAGTTAATACTTTCTCAGTGTAATCCCCTGCTGAGTATATGCAGTAGAATTGAGATACACATTGCTTTTCCAGTGCTTGCCCATAGTAGGGTTTCTCTACTTACAGAACAATCCTTTTTAATAGTAATGTAATTATCCTTATTCCATGACCCAGAGTCCCCCTTTCATCCATAAAACTCCCTTAAGAGTTTTGGCCAGTCTATGCACTCATATGGACTTCAAATCACACCATACTACAGAATAGCATGCTGGAAACCTGCCCAGAGGTCATCCAAGGAGCTTTTTTAAGGCTGCATTTAGCCTGCTTTTATGGATTTTTGTATTTTTCATTGCCTTGTGGGCCCCTGGCAAAGGAGCAACTAGTCTCTGCATTTGCCTGGGACCAGCTGTTTGTTGCATATAGTAAGGCTGTAGCTGCTGATTTGTTCACACAATATCTCACATGCACACGCACTTGTACACGCACACACAGTATGTATTTTTGGGTATCCTCTATCAAAACAGCCAGAGCCATAAAGTTTTGCTCTTTTGCTCTTTTCCTTCTGCAGACACTGCCCCTTTGTTTCATTAGTAAGAAAGAAAAAAATCTGTGGTGGAAGTCCTTGTCCTGGGTGCAATGGTTATATAACAATAACAAATGCATTTCAGCAATGTTCAGGTCATGACATATAGCAGCACAAACAATTCAAAAGCAAAGACTGACCCTCTGATTTCGACCATTTTCATTGTATTGAAGTAATGCAGCACTCTTTAGATGGCAGGTACGCCACACACTGAGTCTCTGTGATACCCAGGTACAGTACAGTGGAAACAAGATAAGGACAGAATGGGAGGGTTAAAAAGCCAGTCTGTTATGTCCCCAAAACTGATCTAGCTAGACAGTGTTGTGGGAAGTCTTCTCTCATAGATAGTAGTTTGCAAACTTTTTTTTGTTTTGTTACTAAGCAGTTCTTGCTGGAGAGGAATATAGGGTCAGGAAGGGGCATGTATCAATGCAGCGCTCTCTAAAGAAAGCAGTACACCCCGAGCTGTTCCTGCTCACTCAGAGTTAGACCTCAGCGAAACCAATATTCCCATTGTTATTACTGCTTGCTGTGTGCTCCACAATATCTGTGAGAGTAAGGGGGAGACGTTTATGGCGGGGTGGGAGGTTGAGGCAAATCGCCTGGCCGCTGATTATGCGCAGCCAGACACCAGGGCGGTTAGAAGAGCACAGCAGGGCGCCCTGCATCAGAGAAGCTTTGAAAACCAGTTTCATGACTGGCCAGGCTATGGTGTGAAAGTTCTGTTTGTTTCTCCTTGATGAAAACCCGCCCCCTTGGTTCACTCTACTTCCCTGTAAGCCAACCGACCTCTCCCCTTTGATCTCCACTTGCAGAGGCAATAAAGTCATTGTTGTTTCAAAGTCATGCATTCTTTATTAATTCCTCACACAAATGGGGGGATAACTGTCAAGGTAGCCTGGGAGGAGTGGGAGAGGAGGGAAGCACAGGGGTGGGGTAGTTGTAGGGGCACCCCCTAGAATTGCATGCAGCTCATCATAGAAGCGGCATGTCTGGGGCTCTTACCTGGAGCGGCCGTTTGCCTCTCTGGTTCTTTGATCGGCTTCACGTGGCACTGCTGTGGGTCCCTGTTATAACCTCTGTCCCTCATGCCCTTGGAGATTTTTTCAAATATTCCGGCATTTCGTCTTTTGGAACGGAGATCGGATAGCACGGATTCGTCTCCCCACACAGAGATCAGATCCAGTACCTCCTGTTCGGTCCATGCTGGAGCTCTTTTGTGATTCTGGGACTCCATGGTCACCTGTGCTGATCAGCTCGCTACGCTGGCCAAACAGGAAATGAAATTCAAAAGTTAGTAGGGCTTTTCCTGTCTACCTGGCCAGTGCATCTGAGTTGAGAGTGCTGTCCAAAGCGGTCACAATGGAGCACTCTGGGATAGCTCCCGGAGGCCAATACCATCGAATTGTGTCCACGCTACCCCAAATTCGACCCAGCAGGGTCGATTTCAGCGCTAATCCCCTTGTCGGGGAGGAGTACAGAAATCAATTTTAAGAGCCCTTTAAGTCGACAAAAATGGCTTCGTCGTGTGGACGGGTGCAGGGTTAAATCGATCTAACGCTGCTAAATTCGACCTAACTCATAGTGTAGACCAGGGCTTAGATTTGGAAAATGTTTCCTAATATCTAACCAAAATCCTCCTTGCTGCAGATTAAGCCCATTTCTTCTTCTCCTACCTTCAGTGGACATGGGGGACAATTGATCACCATCCTCTTTATGACAGCCCTTAACATATTTGAAGACTGTTATCAGGTCCCCCCTTCCTGTCTTCTCTTCACAAGACTACATATGACCTTTAAAAACAAAAAACAAAAACTTTCCTCATAGATCAAGTTCTCCAAATCTTGTATCATTTTTGTTGCTGTCCTCTGGATTCTTGCCAATTTGTTCACATCCTCTCCACTCCAGTATGCAGGACATTTATGAAAATATTGACTAGCACTGGCCCAGGGCATACTCCTGTGGGACCCCACTAAATACATGTACCCTCAATTTGACAGCAAATCATTGATAATTACTCTTTGAGTATGGTCTTTCAACTAGCTTTGCACCCATTTTATAGTAATTTAATCTATACCACGTTTCCCTAATTTGCTTATGAGCATATCGTGTGGGACTGTGTCAAAAGCCTTACTAAAAATCAAGATATATCAGTTCTACAGCTCCCACCATCCAGTAGCCCAGTAGCCCTGTTAAAGAAAAAAAGTAGATTGGTTTGGCATGATTTGTTCTTAACAGATTCATGTTGGCTGATATTTATAACCTGTTATCCTCTAGGTAATTACAAATTGATTGTTTAATCATTTTTTTAGTATCTTTCCAGGCATCAAAGTTAGGCTGAAAGGTCTTTAAAATCCGCAGGTTCCCTTTGTTACCCTTTTTCAAGATAGGTACTATGTTTGCCCTTCTCCAGTCCTCTGGGACCTCACCCCTCCTCCATGAGTTCTCAAAGATAATCACTAACTGTTCCAAGTTTGTGTCAGTTAGTTCCTTAAATATCCTATGATGAATGTCATTAGGCCCTGTTGACCTGAATAAATCTAACATATCTAAATATTCTTTAACCAGTTCTTTCCCTATTCTGGCTTGTGTTCATTTCTCATTGTTGTTAATTCTAATTGTGTTAAGTGTCTGGTCCCAAGTAACCATTTTAGTGAAGTCTGAAGCAAAATAGGCAGTAAAGACCTCAGCCTTCTTGATGTCATCTGTTGTTAGCTTTTCTTCCCCACTAAGTAGTGGACCTATGCTTTCCTTTGTCTTTCTCTTGCTCCTAATACATTTATAGAACCTCTTATTATTGCCTTTTATGTCTTCAGTTCGGAGAGTCCTGGAGCTGGAAGGGAAACATTTCTTCATGGTAGAGCTGCACAGTGAAATGGTCATGAAATGCACAATTAAAATAGGCCTGAGTCTCCCATGCATACCTAAAATACCCTGTGACAGAGCTCAATTAAAAATTATTAGGTGGGTGACTAATTTGGAACCCAAATTGTGTTAATCTGATTGACTCTTTAAATTCATTAAAATCCATCAGACTTTTCCGGGGACTGCAAAGCCTTTAAAAATCAAGTTACCCGTTGAAACACCTCGTGTTCCTGAATATCCTTCATTATAAATAAAAACATTACGGGCTTAACTGAGGATAAAATAGAGCAATTGGCACCAGTTATCCCACTCCTTTGCTGCCTTATCCCAAGCTGCTCCCAAAAGTATTCTATGTAATCGTGTGTATAAAAACTCATATCAAGTCCTTTACATCCCAGTAAAAGTATATTGGTTTTCAATTGCCTGTGAGCAAATCCCAAGGCTTTTAACATTTGGGTCCCTGAAACAAAACCCTGAGTAAGACACTTGCACAAATCTCCCATAAGCAAACCACGCTCATCTGTGTCGGAAATCGTGTCTGAGGTGCTCTACCCAGTCAGGTCCTCAACCACACCTGTGGCCAGCACTGCATAAAGCTTCTTGCTTGGGATGCTCACCTGGTGCTCTCACTTACGTTCCGTTTTCTTGTTATCCTGAGGGTTACCATTGGACATATCTTGAGATTTCCCTGCTACACTGACTGCCTCCAAGCTTTGTAGAACACCAGTATCTACCCTCACTAGTCATGGGATAGCAGGCAAAAGCAGCTGTCTCTGGAGAAGAGTCTTCCTCGTAAGTCATGCTCCCAAAAATGCTCTCTTCTAAGCAACTTTCCGAGACCTCAGTCATCCCATTCTGTTCCCCATTTCCCTAGGGCAGAACTCAAACTTCAGGGCCAAAACCCCTCTCCCTTCACTTTGCCTTCCTGTTCCAAGTAAGGAAAGAGAACCATGCAGAAAACACATGCTGGAATCTTAGCCACCTCCTGCCTTGGGACACAAACAGCCATAATATCCGTCCACAACCCCTCCACTCTAGCATCAGCCACCAAGTTACTTTAACAGTTCCTATTCTCTCCAATGTGCATGCTGGAACTTCTCCATAAAGGAAATTACTATGCATTAATGCCTTAAGCCCTAGGGACTTTCTCCACCTTCTCCTGTGGCTGCTGCCATCTTAGAGGAACAGGAAGCATCGGTTTAACCTAGGGTGACCAGAAAGCAAGTGTGAAAAATCAGGACGGGGGTGGGGGGGGGGGTTAATAGGAGCCTATATAGGAAAAAGCCCCAAATATCGGGACTGTCCCTATAAAATCGGGACATCTGGTCACCCTAGTTTAACCACACCTTCTGCCAGGTCCTCTGGGGGCCACTGCACGATCACTCCGCTCCCTACAGTGCGCTCTGTAGTGACTTTTTTTCATTCTAGTTTTACACAGAGATAAATATTTCCTCCCAAAACTGGGTTCTTGCCTGCTGAACTTCATCCCAGATTGATTTCAGCAGCTGAATCATTATATCACCTGAAAAATGGTGGGTTATAAGGGAAATGCTAATAGTTTTAACTAGTGGTATGACTGGGTGCTGTTACCTGTTCTCTCCACACAGATCTCTTTGTGGGTCCACAATTCTGAAACAGATAGGAAATAGGCGACTAATTTGCAGGGCTCATATTCTGAAATCTGCCTTGATAATTAAATGTAAATTATGATTCCTTCTGCAGACAATAAATTATGCCCCTTTGATAAACTTTCATTTCATTATTGAAAGTTAAGATTCCTATAATAAACTTTCCTATTAAAATAGAATGTGATTTGTGGCTGAAGGCTTCCAAAATCCACAGTGCTATTGCTATATCTTTTTTACTCTAATACAATGTAAATAGACTAATAAGATATTCCACTGTGTTAGCCTAGGGGGTGTTAAACATGCCCTTGAAACCAAAGACAAACTAAAGCATAATTAAAAATCTAGTAAAGGAGCAACCCTGTGGCACAGCTGCAGCTCCTTGCAATGCAATGCAAGGGGTTGGATTTTAGGATGGGGTTGACCTCCCATTAGGAAGCCTGGAGCATCTTTAGCAACTGCCTGGGGTAAAATATGATGAGAGATTCCTGGGCGATGGCTAGTTGTCAGCTCAGGACGAGACAAAGAACCTAGTAGAGGGAAAAGCTCTGCAGTACAGTGAGACAAGTTATGGGACTGCATGGTAGCCTTGAGAAGGCATAGCTGAAATTTTAAGGCCCCAAACTGCCCTGCCTAGAATGCGCTTTTATCCTAAACCTGTGCTGTAGACCCCTAAAAGATAAGGGGAGTTAGAGGGTGTAGAGGTGCTGGCCGGGGCTCGACCCTCTCCGGGGCGGAGGGGAGCAACACTGGCTCACTGCACACTGCTGAGGGTTGGGGAATTAGTCCGGCCGCGTGAGTCTTTCCTGGCGGCCCTTGCGGTAACTGGAATAAGCACCGTAAGCCCAGGGCCTGGGTCAGGGAGGGGCAACAATGAGTCGGCTGCTCAGGCCCTCAGGCAGGAGCTGAGCACTGGCAGTACAAATAGTAGCAAGCCCAGGCCCTGGGTCAGGGCGGGGCAATACAGAGTCTGGAGCTCAGGCAGGGCTGAGCAACAACAGTAGGCCCAAGCCTCCAAGGCCTGGGAGAGGGGGAGACTGCCACCCACGAGTTGGGTGGCAGGGGGGACGCAGGCCCTCCCACTCCACTGCATCCCAGCCCGGGGCACTAGCAGCGGCAGAAGATTCGCTGCTGTGTCAGTGGGGATCCTGAACGCAACACACTGACATGGGCTCTGGCAGTGCTGCGGCCAGACCAGGGTCGGCTGCCCCCGGGTTACTTCCAGACTCCCCCTCGGGTAGTACCTGGGTCAGGGTGTTGTCCTCCAGGGGGGTCCACCATCATGGGTTCCTCGAGGTAGTGGGCGAGCGGCAGGCCCGGCAACTCCTCCGGGTAGCGGGCGCAGGGCAGGTCCGGCAACTCCTCCGGGTAGTGGGCGCAGGGCAGGTCCAGCAACTCCTCCAGGTAACAAGCGCAGGGCAAGTCAGGCCAGTCCTTGCATGTACCTTGGGCCGCGGGGGTTTCCCAGTCATGAAATAGGCGGGAGACGTCTGGCCTGCCTGGTGGCTGGCTCCCTAGTGAGCTCTGAGGGCGAGCCTTTATACTTCTGGGTCGCCGCCTGACCCTCTGAGGGGCGGGCTCCGAGCTCCCTAGCTCCGCTCACTCTGGTCTCCGGATGGGCTCGTCCCACTCCGGGGTGGAGGGGAGCCACACCGCCTCACTACAGAGGGTCATGTAGGACTGTGATGATCCCCAGAATGAAAGGTTGAAAGACTCTTGGGCTCTCTCCTGACTGTCCTTCGACTTGGCTGAGAAGATATGCTAAAAGATCAGTTGCTATTTGAAAGATTCCCATTGCACTTATAAATTGGTGAATATACAATTGGAATGGAGCTGTGCAAGTTTCCAGTTTCATTTAGAATTAATTCCTAAGACAGCTGCACAGTAAATTCATAGAGTTTAAGGCCAGAAGGAACCATTAGATCATCTAGTCTGATCTCCTGTACACGATAAGCCATTAAATTCCATCCACTTATGCTTGCATTGAGCCCAAAAACTTGTGTTTAACTAAAGCATATTGTCCAGAAAGGCATCCAGTGTTGATTTGAAGACACAGAGAGATGGAGAATTCATCAGTTCCCTGGGGTAGTTTTTTCCAGCAGTCAATCACCCTCACTGTTAAAAACTCATGCTTAATTTCTTATTTGAATTTGTCTGTCTGACTTCAGGTTCCAGCCATTGGTTCTTGTTACACCTTTCTCAGATAGATTAAAGAGCACTTTCCACCCCTCTTTTTCTGCACCTTGTTCAATTTTTCAACATCCTTTTTAAAATGTGGACAGCAGAACTGTACAAAGTGTTTCAATATCTGTCTCACCAATGCTGTACTCAGAGGTAAAATCATCTCCCTACTCCTATTCACTACCCTCTTGTTTATACATCCAAGGATTGCATTAGCCCATTCTGCCACAGCATTGCACTGGAAGCTCATGTTGAGTTGCTTGCCCACTATGACCCTAAATCCTTTTCAGAGTCAAAGCTTTCCATGATACAGTTTCCCAATCTGTCTGCATTCCCTGTTTCCAGTTGTATAATTTTGCATTTGGCTGTGTTAAAATGCATTTAGTATAAATGGCCCAGCTTACCAAGTGATCCAGATCACGCTGTATAACCTGCCCTGTTGTCATTACTTACCATTCTGCCAGTCATTGTTATCTGCAAACTTTATCAGCAGAGATTTTATATTTACTTCCAAATCATTGATTTAAAAAAAGTTGAATAGTGCCTTATAAAAGTCTATTACATCTACACATTTACCTTTATGACCCAAACTTAAAAATGTCATCAAGGAATGACTGACATCAGTTACACTCCTGTCCTTTGATTCGTAATTGAATCCCATATCAGCTTTTCCATTATTTTGCCTGAGATTGATGCCAGGCTAACCAGCCTATAGTAATCTAGGTCTTCCTGCTTGCCCTTCTAGAATATTGGCATGGTCTTAACACTCATTCAGTCTTCTAGAACTTTCCTGGTATTTCAAGATTTATTAAAAATTAACATCAGCAGGTCAGTAATCTCCTCAGCCAACTGTTTTAGGAATCTGGGAGCAAGTTATTGTGGCCTGCTTGTTTAAAAAATGTATATCCTTATTAGATGCTGTTTAACTTTCTCCTTCGGTAGGATTTCTTCTGTCCTTAATATACTTTAAAAAACTCCTCATTGTCTTTAGCCCTGCCAGCCATGGAGTTTTTCTTGAGTCTTTGGCTTCCCTTATCCATTTTCTACACTTCATAACTTCTAATTTATATTGATTGCTATCTATTCCCCCCTTTTCCATTTGTTATGTATTTTTTTTTAAATTTCTAATTGTTGCCTTCATTTCCCTAGTAACCAAGATGGGCTGTTAGCCAAACTTGTCCTCTTTCTTGATTGTGGAATTGTGGATTTTTGGACCTCCAATAAACTCTTCTAAAAGAACTCCCAATTTTCATTCGCATTTTCTATTTTTTTTCTTCTCAGTCAATTTCGCTCATAATTTTCCTCAGCTATGGGAAATTAGCCCTTTTAAAGCACCAAGTGTGTGTGTGTGTATTACTGGTTGGGACTGTCCTCTGTTTGCCCATAGTGAATGTAATCAGGTCATGATAATTGGTCCCAAAGCAACCACCAACTTCCAGTTCAGTGATTCATTCATCTTGATCTGTCATAGTGAAGTCAAAAATAGTTACCTTGTGTTGGGCGCAATACCTTGTGTGTTAGAAAATTATCATCTGTAATTTTTAGAAACTCTAATGACGTTTTACTTCTGACTGCATGAGACCTCCAGCATATGTCTCTCAAATGGAAGTCCCCCATAATACAATTTCTTTCCACATGTTAGACAGGAGCTTAAGGGGTAACCTATCTTGTTCTTTGGTTTGACCCCGACCAGTCCCCTCTCCTGGGCTTTGTTAGTTAGCACATTGATCCATGTGCATTCAAGATCTATGGTTCTGCATAGCGTTTTGAGGAGCAAGGTAATTCTGTTTCACTGGAGGATTTAGGTATTTTGACATTTGATTTCATTCTGATTTGGAACAAACCTAAAACTTTGACATTTTCCAGGAAAGGGAATGGAGCCTGACTCAGGAGCAATCCATTTAGTGGGCTGCAGCAGACCCAGGAAGCCCTGGGGCCCCTCGTTCAGGGGCATTTTGCCTGGCAGGCTGCCCCAGAGCTGTGAACCCTGGCAGACCAGGTTGCCATGGAATTTGGGCTTCCAGGTTCCCAGCTCCCTGTCAGTCTGCCTGTTGGGCTGAAGGAGAGCCAGGAGCCTGCAAATTCTGTGCAGCCTGCTCTGTGGCAGCCCACCAGGTGAGCTGTGGAGGAGCCTAGGAGCTTGGGTGCTATGGCTTCCAGGTGCTCTATAGTCACTTGGTGGGAGGTGGGGAAGAACGTGGATCCTAGAAGCTCGGGCTGCCAACGAATCAGGCAAGGGAGCTGGTAGGAAACCAGGCAGGTTTTGAAACCTGCTTGCCAGGCAGGATTCTATTGGAATCAGTGCTTAAATTGTAATGAAAGAGGTGCCGGGACTCAAGCTGGGCTAGCCAAAGAGTGGTGGCTGTTGGGCAGGGGCCCAGCTCTGAAGGCAGCACTACAGCCAGGGCAGCAGTGCAGAAGTAAGGGTGGCATGGTATAGTATTGCCACCCTTACTTCTGCGCTACTGCTGGCAGCAGTGCTGCCTTCGGAGCTGGGTGGCCGGAGAGTGGTGATTGCTGGCCAGGAGCCCAGAGGTACGGGGGCCAGGGCTGGCTCCAGCTTTTTTGCCGCCCCAAGCGGCGAAGAAAAAAGAGAAAAAAAAAGCCTTGATCGGTGGCACTTTGGCAGCAGCTCTACCACACCGCTTCATTCTTCAGTGGCAATTCAGCGGCTGGTCCTTCCCTCCGAGAGGGACCCTCCGTCGAATTGCCGCTGAAGACCTGGACGTGCCGCCCCTTTCAATTGGCCGCCCCAGGCACCTGCTTCCTGCGCTGGTGCCTGGAGCTGGCCCTGGCGGGGGCTATGAACTGCCAAGTCTAGAGGTGCCAGGTCTCAGCTCCAGCAAGCCCCGGTACAAATGTAAGCACTGATTGGAATGTTGGTTGGATTCCATCTCATGTTCATCGAAATCGAACAGTGTACATGACACGTTTTGACTTTGACAAATAGGCATTCTCTGATGGGAAAGGTTCTGTTGGAGCATTTCCGGCCAGTCCTAGTTCTGAGGTGCTGATAACTCTGAAACTGGTAATGTGTCTTCAATGTAGAGTGCTCCCCTCCCCCACCTCTTTTACCCACTCTATCACTCTTAAACAGGTTATAATCAGGGATTTCAACATTCCAGTCATGCAAACAGCCACGCAAGGGGTGTGTGTGTGAGAGAGAGAGAGTGGGAGGAGGCTGCTGGAATATTCTCATTGCTCCTTGGGTACGGGGAGAGTAATGTGCATCAGGTTAACATGAAGACACCTACATGCACATTATTTATAGCCTGACAGAGAGCTCGGTAACAGTATTATATTGTACATAAGGTACAACATAATTAGAAAAAAAGAAGTAACTGTATGAGCAATGATCTGAAAACAAAATCAGAATCTGTCTATGCAAAACTCAGTCCTTCACGTATTAGACATTATCCAGTGTTCCAGATTGACTTCTAAGTAATCAACTCCTTCCTCATAGAAATTAGAGGCAAAAAACCCCCGTCCGGTTATGTTGTCCATCTTCCTTCTGCCAGTGCAGGATTTTACTGTAGTGTATTCACCAGTAGTTGGTACGCATTAGGTTTTTAGTTCTAGCTATGTACCATAAGGGAACCAGGGCTGTCAAAATGCAAGTTCTTTACATCTTGAAAATGATTCAGATGAGGGTAACAAGCCAATAGAAACTGAGTTCTGGAGAAAGGCATGCTCTATCTCACAGGGGGTAGTGATGGGGCAGTTTGAATGGCCTAAAAACCCTTCTGATAAAATTGAAGTCTTACTGTATGTTGGTGCTTCCCCCCTTGAGATTCAGAAAAGGATAACTACTGGGGACTCCCCAAAAGTAGACACCTAGAGTTATCCAACTTTAAGAGACTGGGTCTGTTCACAATATGTCCTGGAATTAAAATAAGAGGTAGCCCAGCATCACCATCTCAGCTAAAAGCAGAGGGGATTTCCCTGAGTTGAGTATGTAGCTTTCCTCCTCCTCCTCTTTCAATCTACTTACCACCACTGAATAAATCTATTGAAATACCTTTGGATGAAAACCAGTAATGAACTGCTTCAAGTTATTTTGAGGTGCCTTTCCAGTACGGTGTCATTACTTCTGTACCATGAACCGGCATTTCCATTCTTCTATCGCTTGTGTTTACACAACCCATAATGAAGTACGAATAGCATTGGTCTCTTATAGTCCCTCACCTTGCTTGAGAAGCTGCCCTATGCCAAGGGGAGCCAGTGAGACCTAGGCGCGTGGAGGGCGTAAATATGTCCAAGGTGTAACTTCCTTCTACCATGTGTTCTCCTCTCATGGCTGCGCTACAGGAGCAGAGTTCCATGTGACTTGGGTGGCCTGTCCTGGAAGAAGCATGAAGACGGACAAACACTTGCTCAGCACAGTATGTTGTTGGCTATTACTGGGGCTAAGAAGTGTGCAATTACTTTTATTTAATTTTTCTCCACTACAGTAACATGGAAGTGTCTGCGTATTTCCAAGGATGTATGTTTAAGAGTTGTTATCTGCTGTGGTTCTCTAAAGTTCTGCTGCTTTGTTTTTTGTTTTAAAAATATGCCATGGCTTGTTTATATCAGTAATATTCAGGGTTGCACAGCAATTAGTCCTTTGAAGCTGTCTGATTTTGAGTTTTTGCAGTTCATCTTCAAATGTGGACATTGTTTGCTGTGACTGTCCACCACGGAGTTGTGGTATTCAGAGAGATTTATTTATAACAGAAGTCTGATCTTTCAAGACTATTATTCAACAAGCTGCTCCAATGATTTTACATTTACCTTTGTTTCCAAAATATTTCAGGTAGTTTTCGACCTATTAGGCTGAACTTGTTTAGAATTGTGTTCTGTTTTTTACAAAGGGCATTGATTTTAGGAGGGCTGATTGCTCCAGATGTATTCATAGTTGTGTGTGGTATTTTTTTAATCTGGTTCATTAGATACCTCTGGCTAAGCTCACCACTAATACTGGCGAGGTTTGGAATACTAGTCACATGGCTCCTTTCCTAAATTGCAGAAGCTTGTATCCATTTCTCATTCTCCCCCCCCTTCCCCCCCAACCCTCCCAAATGAACCTAGAGATTAGGACAAAACTTTTGGTGAATACTGGGGATAAGTACTGGAAACTGAACATTATAAATTACCGTAGTTTATATTATTATAAGCAAATGAGAATAGAGAGGAAACTCTTCTGATAAATCTGTTTACCATTCAGACCTGTAGTATGCAAAGCCTCCATTTAATGAATATTGGAGCAGATCTTTTATTACAGAAGGAGCATTTCCAGTGTGGGAACAAACAATAATCCAACCAACACTCACCAAGGAAAATTCCCCAGATATCTGTTTCTGTATTATTATGAAATGGGTTAAACCTGGTTATGGTTTGAGTTAAAATGCTTTTGAAGCTGATGTGTGAACACGCCCATCAGTTACAATTGCTGAAAGGGGCAGCTAAATAAAGACCTAACAGTGTCTGTCTAGAACTAGCACCATGTGAGCAGAGGGTTCCGCTGAGTATTGTGCTGACCAGGCGGGGGTGGGGGTGTATGAGTGAGAGAGAAAAGTCTAGCTGGGGACGTGGAAAGCAGACAAGAAACTGAAAGGGACTCAAAGGCAGAGAAAGAAAGCCAAGCAGAGTGTGACCCTGGAGGAAGCTAGACTGAGAGCTTTTTGGGCCTGGTGCTGGCTAAGGGCTGTAAGCAAATAAGCTCTCTCCTGCTTTGGGTTCATTCTGCATTCCGAGAAGGAGGACTTTGATGTAATCTTGTTTATTTACAAGGAATTACAAAAAAAGTACCAGACTCCATCAACAATTTATAGTCACAGCTGGAAAATCCTCAAGGACCTGAACTTTGGCTAGCAGCTTGGGTCCAAAAGAGTCACCAGTGTTATATATTTGTATTGTAACATTATGGAATGGAATATACACTAGGACAGACTTGTGTTCTGTCTAGCTTGAACTAAGACACTCTTAGGCTGAGATTTTCAAAGGGGCACTGGGGAGTTAGGCACCCAAAGCCTATTGAAATTCAGTGAGTTGAGTGCCTAATTCCTATAGGCACCTCTGAAAATCCCAGCCTTAAGAACATAAGAATGGCCCTACAAGGTCAGACCAAAGGTCCATCTAGCCCAGTATCCTGTCTTCTGACAGTGGCCAGTGCCAGGTGCCCAGAGGGAATGAACAGAACAGGTAATCATCAAGTGATCCATCCCCTGTCACTCATTCCCAGCTTCTGGCAAACAGAGGCTAGGGACACCATTCCTGCCCATCCTGGCTAATAGCCATCGATGGACCTACCCTCCATGAATTTATCTAGTTCTTTTTTGAACCCTGTTATGGTCTTGGCCTTCACAACATCCTCTGGCAAGGAGTTCCACAGGTTGACTGTGCGTTGTGTGAAGAAATACTTCCTTTTATTTGTTTGAAACCTGCTGCCTATTAATTTCATTTGGTGACCCCTAGTTCTTGTGTTATGAGAAGTAGTAAACAACACTTCCTTATCTACTTTATCTACACCAGTCATGATATTATAGACCTCAATCATATCTCCCCTTAGCCGTCTCTTTCCCAAGCTGAAAAGTCCCAGTTTTATTGATCTCTCCTCATACGGAAGCCGTTCCATACCCCTAATCATTTTTGTTGCCCTTTTCTGAACCTTTTCCAATTCCAATATATCCTTTGGGCTCCATAAAGATTCTTTCCTTCATTTTCACTTTTATCAGTCCTTCTCCAGCCAACAAACTTTAGCACTGGAAACTAAACTCCTCCAATTATCCACTATCCATATTCAGTGGTGAGTGTAACTTGAAAAAAAAGCCATGCTGAATCACTGTGCACTGAACCACTGCAAAGGTCCATGCAGTCAGTGGCCCTCAAAATGCCTCATTTATTGCCTAATGTGCTGTGAGTTAATGTGACATAATGGATTGCTTTAGAAACCCCCAAGTGAGCTCTTAATAGTGGCTCTCTTTAAAAATACATTTTCTCCGGGCAAAGGATGCATTGATCAATTCATACCTTCGTTTTTGCACATATGTATATAAAAAGCACATGTAAACGGGGACACATGACATTTTAAAAGTGCTCTTAATCAGATTATAAAAGCCACACAGAAGCTGTTTGTAGTAATGACCAAGAGGGAAAACTTCCAATGCACCTTTGAAGTTGTATTTGGTATGGTATATGGGTCATGTAATTAGAGACCATATTGTAATTAGAGGAGGTCAGAAAATGTGGATTTGTTGAGCCCAAAAGATTTTGCCTGAAATATCTCTGGTTCGATGAACTTTCGGTGAATTTAAGGCAGAATTCCCAGAAGTTGGTCTGGGAGTCTGGAAATCCTGGAGCTCCCGGCCCCACGGCAGGCCTCATGGTGTGGCTGCCCTGGAGCCACAGACCTTGGGAACCTCAGCTGCTGCTGAGTGACATTGACCTTGTCAGTGTCACTGCTGCTCTTTCACTCAGCAGCTGCTGGACCCAGGGAGCAAATTTTGTTTTGGAACATAATACAAGAATGGCTGTACTGGGTCAGACCAAAGGTCCATCCAGCCCAGTATCCTGTCTATCGACAGTGGCCAATGCCAGGTGCCCCAGAGGGAGTGAACCTAACAGGTAATGATCAAGTGATCTCTCTCCTGCCATCCATCACCACCCTCTGACAAACAGAGGCTAGGGACACCATTCCTTACCCATCCTGATTATAGCCATTAATGGACTTAACCTCCATGAATTTATCCAGTTCTCTTTTAAACCCTGTTATAGTCCTAGCCTTCACAACCTCCTTAGGCAAGGAGTTCCACAAGTTGACTGTGTGCTGTGTGAAGAAGAACTTCCTTTTATTTGTTTTAAACCTGCTGTCCATTAATTTCATTTGGTGGCCCCTAGTTCTTATATTATGGGAACAAGTAAATAACTTTTCCTTATTCACTTCCTCCACGTCACTCATGATTTTATATACCTCTATCATATCCCCCCTTAGTCTCCTCTTTTCCAAGCTGAAAAGTCCTAGCCTCTTTAATCTCTCCTCATTTGGGACCCGTTCCAAATCCCTAATCATTTTAGTTGCCCTTTTCTGAACCTTTTCTAATGCCAGTATATCTTTTTTGAGATGAGGAGACCACATCTGTACGCAGTCAGGGCCGGCTCCAGGGTTTTGGCCGCCCCAAGCAGCCAAAAAAAAAAAAAAAAAAAGCCGCGATCGCGATCTGCGGCACCAATTCAGCGGGAGGTCCTTCGCTCCGAGCAGGAGTGAGGGACCGTCTGCCGAATTGCCGCCGAACAGCTGGACGTGCCGTCCCTCTCCGAAGTGGCCGCCCCAAGCACCTGCTTGGTAAGCTGGTGCCTGGAGCCGGCCCTGTACGCAGTATTCAAGATGTGGGCATACCATGGATTTATATAAGGGCAATAAGATATTCTCTGTCTTATTCTCTATCCCCTTTTTAATGATTCCCAACATCCTGTTTGCTTTTTTGACTGCCGTTGCACACTGCGTGGACATCTTCAGAGAATTATCCACGATGACTCCAAGATCTTTTTCCTGATTAATTGTAGCTAAATTAGCCTCCATCATATTGTGTATATATAGTTGGGGTTATTTTTCCCAATGTGCATTACTTTACATTTATCCACATTAAATTTCATTTGCCATTTTGTTGCCCAATCACTTAGTTTTGTGAGATCTTTTTGAAGTTCTTCACTGTCTGCTTTGGTCTTAACTATCTTGAGCAGTTTAGTATCATCTGCATGATGGTGTTTCCAAAACACGTTTTTGGATTTTCCCTTTTGGTGAGAACCCCAAAACATTCTGTTTTGGTTTGAGCTGAAGTGAATTTTTTTTCAGATTTTTACCTTTGCCCCCCTCCCCCAAGTTGAAAAATTATTTGCTCAGTTCTGATTGTAATGCACATGAATGAGGGTAGAGTTAAGATTGCATATATACCTCCAGTGACTTCCACTTACAGTGCGATTTTTGAAAATATGTACAAGTTCCAATTGGTAGAACTATGAAACAGGGTAGCTTTGGACCTGCGGTCTCTGAGTACAGCCTGGCTGCAATACAAGCAATCATACCCTCTTAACATGGTAGCCAGGAGGAAAAATGCCAATGATAAACCAGTTCAGCTCCATTGCTGTTTCATCAGTTAGTCTATTCCTGCTTTCTCTGAACAGAATACAGGAAGAGTTCTGTGCTGACCAACACCCTGTGCAACCATGTTCAATTTATGGAGGTTGTAGCATGTTTACTGTAGGTTATTGAAGAGCTGGGCCCACAACATATGTATTATTTGTCTCTAAATAAATGATACCACATTGATGTCTTGGCTGTTGAGTAGATACTTGGTTTGGCATTTAAGGGATGAAGTAGGTCAGGCAACAGTTTCTATATTAGCTCAAAGTATGCAGTGCAGAAGAATACAATGCTATTTTCCCGCCTTTTCATAGGGCTAGACTAATACCAGTATAGAGCAAATGTGTATAGCATAGTGCACACATAGTGAATTGCTTTTAAAGTAAACCAAAATGGATTCCAATGCATTGTGACAGTTTAGCTTGCGTTAGTGTGATGCTGGAGGTTGTGTGACGCTCAAGGACTGTATATTTGATCTATAGGTAGTTGTGAACCTTATTAGGGCTGGTGGGCATGATTGCTGCCTTCCATTCAGGCTAAATGAGGGAGCAGTTAAATGCATCTTGGTTTAGTGATAGCTGAAACAACAGAAATGACGTATGGCAAATCTGGCATAGCAGCTGAGCCATGCAGTCTGAGGGGTTTTTTTCCCTGTGGTCTGAATGCAAATGCGGGGGCTGGATATTGTTTGGTGGAGCTGTGTGTCTGAGTCAGAAGCAGACAGAGAAAGCAACAGAAAGCCAAAGACATGGCAAGAGAAGCGCTGGGAACTGGAAAGAGAGCTTTTTGGGCAGACTGCTGGCTGGAAAGAGGCTTGGAATTGTGAGCAAAGAAATTGCCAACTTTTGAGTCATACTGTGTTAAGGGAAACAGGACTCTATGTACATTCTTTGTAAATAAATATGATTTCATCCAAGGAATATCTGACTCTCGCATCAATTTATCCTCCCAGTGGAAACAAGCCCAAGGTCCTGAATGTTGGCTAACTACTAAAAAGGGGTAACAGTGTATATTAATCTTAATATGGACTGATTTCTGATGATGTATTTAATATTAAACACGTTAAATGTTAATGCATTATATACATTTTAAAACGTTAAATCTTCTTGAAAACAACTTTGTGTGGCTCTGGCCACACTTACTTTCCCCCTTTGTCTGGGATATAGGGCTATGAAAGTATTTCGTTCAAGTCCTTCGGATCTTCTCAGGAACAAGGCATTGTGAGAATCAAGTAAAATGAGTTTGAAGGTCTCTCTCTTCTATGTTATTATTAAGAACCTGGCAGAAACCCCACCACACAGGTTGGTGTAATTATTGGTGGTCTGTTCAGGGGAGAGCCAGCCAGTGCCAGGGATGTTATAGATCGGTACTGAGGTACATTGGCAGATGTGTTGGATCAAAGAACTAGAATAACAAGGGTTTTTCAGAGAAGGATTGAGATGTGTTAATAGAGCAGTCTGTGGGGAAACATGCTCACCACCTGCCTGCATTATGCCTGGATTAAGTGAATGCTGTCAGTTCCATATTGCCATAGGGTTCACTAAACCCATTCAGTTTTGAATGAAAGAAAATGGACTGAAGTTTTTTGGAAAGGTGTTTTTATTAGCAGTCTGCAGAATCACTTGAGCACAACTGGGGCTCTGAGAGACTGTGAAATACTCCAGAATTCCAAATTTTCATGGCATTTCTGCAACTGCCCTTGTGGTTTTTTGTAGTCCCCAAAATTTAACGTTTTCAGTAAATGTTGCAAAATTGGTAATTTGGCTCCAAACTGCAGAGCTGTTAAACATCATTATTATTTGTATTGTAGTAGTGTCCCAAGCTCCCAGCTGGAGCAGGTCCCATTGTGCTAGATGCTGTATGAGCACACTCCCTGATTTGACCAAGGCCCCATTTCCACAAGTCATCTGAGCATATTCTTAAGTGGTTTGCTGAATTGTGGCCTATTGTTATTGCACCTATACTCTTAAAATACAATTGAACAAAATTCAAAAATAAAGAACCTGAATAAACCAGTAGTATGTGCTGCCTATTTAAAACATTTTGTCTCCTTGCCAACTGGAGATGGGTTCATGCCGCCGTGTTAATATCAAACACTTGCTCAAATAAACCTATTCCATTCTGAAAACTTCACAAAAGTACCAATCTTCAATTCTCAGGGCAATGTAAAAATGCTCAACTTCCAAGTATTTTTAGTCTTGCTGCATTTTTACCTACCTCTAGAGTCTAGACACTATCCTGCCATCAGCAAACACCAGCTAAACTTAAGCCGCAAAACTACTTTATACACCCAAGAAAAAGCATCAGACTTGTTGATCCTGGCCAGGTGTTGTTTAATTCATCCTTTTCTCTATTAGAAATGTGGGACCTTATCTAGATTGATGGCTCTGTTCTAAATGCTAAGGAGTTATTAAGCAACATTCCAGAGTTTACTGAATTTACAGCCATTACTTCCTAATGAATTCTGGTTGAACTGACAATTTTAATCAATTCCACTCTGCAGAAGTAAAAGGGAAGGGAGAGAAATGAGGAAAAAAATAATTGAAAGCTTGGCCACTGAGCAATGCAACATTTGGAAATGAAGCTAGAAATGTCCAACTGAGTTGTGATAATGAAATATCAAGTCTCGAGCTTGTAACCCTGGCCGTGATGTCATGGAGTCTGATGTCAGCATGTGGAATGTGTGTTGGAGATTTCTTTTTAATCTTCTGAGTAGGCAGGGTGTGAAAGATTAAAATGCACTGGATCTATCGGACTTGTCACCTCTACTTCGGGCTAGATATTAATGTGCTATTTGGACAGCAGCAATGCTGTATTAATTGTATCACTGGCCAGTGATCAATGTGACAAGCTTAGCAAAGAGCACTGTTATTCATCAGAGGGTTGTCAAGGGATAATTGTCCTCATATGCATTAGAATAGGACAGTATGAGAAGCAGAATGGATGTGCTCTTATTTTTAGGTTCAGCTCTGTAGGTGTCAACAAAATTAAAATCAGCTAAGGTACCAATAAATAAACAAATTGAAAAGAAGATTCGTTTTCTGTGACTCAATTATCCCACTACAAAGTAACACCATGGGTCACACTATGATGGAATTTACATTTCAAAGTATTTCTTTTAGGATTTTCTTACAAATAATTTATTGAAGCATTGTATTTCTTATCAATTACACTATTGCAGTTTCACAAACATTTGCAAAATATGCACTGAATAAACCAGAAATGAAACATTTGAAATACTTTTTTTGATATTTCTTGTTTCTTAACTTAAAAGTAAATACAATGGCAAAACTATTGTATTGCATGCAGCATATATTTAGAAAATTCGCCATGACATCCTTTCATGGGAAAGCACAGCAATATTAAAATATCAGTCGGTGCTTTCTCTCTGCAGAGATGAAGATATGTGCACTTTAGCAGAGAATTTGCCATTTCAAGCTTTGTGAAAAGCCCTCAAAGTTAGTTGTGTGTCTTACACTATCTTTAGGTGATTGCATTCTTTCACAGATAATGCAATTTTTCTACAACCTTAGATAAACTCATGTACCATGGCGCACTAGTCAGCATATGCCAGTCGCAGCGCTGATTTTCAGATGTGCTCTGCACTTGCAGTTTTAATTGACCTTCATGATATCTGCAGGTGCAGAGCACAAGTGGGGGGGAAAAGCACACTACCTCCATTTCAGTCAATAGGATCTCATCCCGCAAAGCACTGAAGCATGTGCTTAACTTTAAACATGGGAGTAGCCCCATTTGAAGTTAATGGGACTCAGTGTGTGCTCAAAGTTAAGTGTGTGCTTAAGTGCTTTGCGGGATTGGGGCCTAAATGTGGATTTAGGAGCATAACTTTAGACTCCCAGGCTTGCATACTTGGCCTGAACCTAAACAAATGGGGAGTTAAGGCTGACCTTAACTTTCAGGGTATGTCAACACTGCCCTCCCCCTCAAGTGTGTTCTTAACTTGGGTTAGCTAACTCGGGTTAAAAGAGCAGGGAAAATGCAGCAACTCAGTTTTTAACTTGGGTTAGCAGTTGCTGTGTCTTCCCTTCTATTTTAACCTGAGTTAAGAACACTCCTTTTTCTGCAGTGTGGACATACCTGTTTTCCTGATTTCTGAGTGCCTAGTTGTATAACCTTATTATTCCTAATGTGGCATTATGTGTATAATACATGTATATGGAGATCTACTCGATGCATTGCATACTTTAATTTCTGTTTGCCCTTCCTCTGTCCATCCTGTCTCCATGGATTTTTTTAAAAATATATATCGAACAGATGTTCTTCAGAGAATCTATCCCGTGAGATAAAATTCCAGGATACGGGCAAGGCTAACCGCTGGTGTACTGGGTCCTTCAGCAAAAAAATGAGGCATTATGCTGGGTCTCCAGAGCTGTCAGTCTAACACACTTCACAATGTAGTAAATTCACTAAAAATAACAAGGTGTTCAGATCAATTGAGATTGGCAGAACTATTGGATAAGGCAGGATTTGACTGGAAAATGTTACATATGTTGGTAGGAAGAGATCAGCAAATAAATGAGTCAGAGCTCTAGTCATTTGCAGAGGAAAAGCTGGCAGGGTGGGCAGTGTTTAGGTTTGCCCGGGATAGTCTGTAGCCTCTGTTATAATGAAGCTTGTTCAGAATGGATTTTCTTATCATTCAGCAACATTATTTTTAATGATCTCATCTGGAAGCCCTGCATCTGCCTTGCCAGTCAAAATGATCCCTTCTGACTCCTGAAGGAAAATGCTGATAGTAGAGATTTCTTTGTTTCTATAGGCACTTTGTGCATGCTACTGAGAAGAAATTATAAATATTCCTAGGCAAACCCTCCCAATCCTAGTTTAATTTCTGACCCACCCAAACATGTTGGGGTGAAAAATTTGATGCGACTCTGAATATCATTGATTTCTTTTGCTTTGGAGAGACTTTGAGGTGTGGGCAGGGCAGAGACACAATCCAGTAAAAGCAGAGAGCTGGTAGTGTGGAAAGCAAATATAAGATTAGGGAAAAAAATAAGCAGGAGGGGAGAGAGTAATAATGGCTTAGCCTGCAAGCTCTCTCCCTATCCAGAATCATACTCCAGCTGTGTGATATATGCAAGGCTCCATGCACCCTGAAACAAGACTCGCCTACCTTCATGGTGAGCACCCTGCATTACTTGTCAGAGCAGCAGACTGGAGATTCTGCAGTAGTTTCACTTCAATTTAAAAGTCATATTTGGTTGAATTAAATAGGAAAGTGAATAATATCAATCCCATATCACTTCTCCTTTAATTAGGTCTTCAGTTTTTTTTAACTTCTCCCAACACTTCAAATTTTCCTTGGGCATAACGTTTCCTTGGGTATTGGGAGGGGAGAGTTGGGCACTGGAGTCTGTGGGATAAGCACAGTAGCTCGATGTTTTAAACGATTGAAGGTGAAGTAATTCACAATAAATATCTTTGAAATCTAATGGCAAGAGACAATGCTTAGGGTGACCATACATCCCATTTTGGCCGGGACAGTCCCCTTTTTAAGTCCTGTCCTGGACATCCTGACTTTTTTGGCCAAACTGGGCATTTGTCCCATTTGCTCTTGCCAACTGATCATCAGCTGGCAAGAGCAAATGGGACAAATGCCCAGTGTTGCAAAAAAAAAAAAAAAAAAAAAAAAAAAAAGCAGGGTGCGCCCCCGAAGGGGCACAGAGGAACATTCTGGGTGTGTGTTGTGATGTTGTGGGTGCAGCCCCCCCCGATGGGGAGCCCAAGACCTATGCCCCGCCCCCCAGCAGGAGGCTGCACAGGAGCCTGGCCGATGTGTCTCTGCTATGCCCTTTCCCTCCAGTCAGGGAGTGATGGGGTCTCACCCAATCAGAGGGCAGTGCTGTCAGGGCCCTAATTCAAACTCTTCTCTGGAGTTGCAACTTGTGGGCCTTGGACATCCTCTAGTGCTGGGGCACTGAGTGTGGCACAGCCCTCCCTGCAGCCCCTAAACCCGGCCTCATGCCTCCCACCCCTGAGTGGTCTCCGGAGCACCTCACCCCGGCCTTGTGTCTGCCTTACTTCCTGTCCTTCAGGGCTAGTCCCCAGAGTCCTCCTCAGCTCCTTCCCCAAACCGGCCTCTTTCCCGCCCTAGTCTGCCTCCAGTCACCTGCTTCTGCCACATCCCGGCCTCCCGCCACCTCCTCAGAGCTGCTAGCTGGAGTCTCATTGGTCTTTTACGCTACTCAGAGCCTCCTTCCTGCCCCTCTGTTATCCCATACCCCAAAAGGGCCTCGCACCACTAGCTGGATCATAGTCCAATAGCTTCATCTCCTGGCTCCGAGCTCAAAAGTACTCACACTCACGCTCACTCACACCCTGCTTTGCTGCCCAGATCCCAGCCATACCCATTCCTCTTCCCTCCCGGCCCCCATCACTGCTACTTGTCTCAACTGGGGGCGAGGAGGAACATTCGGGGAGGGTGGGGGAGGGCGAGCGACGACACCAGGTGGCTCAGGCCAGCTCTGTGTGTGTGTCCCGTTTTCATTTAGGGAAATCCGGTCATTCTACCAATGCTGGAAGCTGAAGTTAGCAAAATTCAAACTGTAAATAAGAAGCACATGGTTAAGTGAGGTTAATTAACCATTTGAGCAGATTATCCAGGGGTGTGGTACGTTCTCAATCACTTGGAGTTTTAAAAATCTTGCCTTTTTGAAAGAGATTCTCATTCAACCACAAGTTATAGAGCTAATGGCAGGAAGCAGTGAGTGAAGTTCTATGGCTAGTATTGTGCAGAAAATCAGATTAAATGATCTGTCATCCTTTTTTGCTTTGATGTATTAATCAGTTTGGAAGATATTTTTTTTTCATAACTGTAAACGTTCAAGGTTTTTTAAGGAAAAGCTTAGAATCTGTAGCAAATGTCTGTGGCCATAGAAACAGGATACAGGGACTTGGTTTATACAAGGGAACTGGTAAAAGAATATATTCCTGTAGCAGTTTATTTGTAAATCTTGTCCTATGAAATAGAAAATGGAAATCCTCCAACTGTAATTCTTTCTTTCCCTGGAAATCAGGAATTGACAAAGTGCACTTTGAACAGTGAACCTCAGCGAAACGTCAGCAGAGATTCAAAACTAGCCCCAGGGTAAAGTCTGAGTTGCAACATTTAAAATAATTTAAACTTCTGAACTATAGTAGGGGAAAAAAGCCTCCATCTATTGCAGTCTGTTCTGCAGAGAGCTGAAGCCCTGAGAATAACAGCTGTGCTTTGTATTCATTCCATTCCCCACAGGTCACAGCCATTTCGTTTTTGAACATCATGCTTGACTATTACAGCGCTTGACAATATGTGACCTTCAAACCCAACTTGAACATACTAACATTTGATGGCATTTTCCATCAATAGACAGAGATGACTTGGTAGGCTACTAGACTGAGTCTGGGCCAAGGGGTGAAAGGTTCAGCTGAGGAATCTATCAACTGAGGAGCATAATGGAAGGAGATTTGTGTGCTGGCAGAAGAACTGTGCTTTAGGTGAGACACTAAACAGGCTGCTGAATTTGTGCCACGTTAAAGGGCCACATTCTGATCTCAATGAAACTGGTGTAGCTCAATGGGGTTATTCCAAACTTACGCTGCCACTACTGAAATCTGAACCCAACCTTCAGCTTTAAGTATCCAGGATGTGTGTGCAGTTACAGTTCTCAAACTAATTTCAGGTCAGCCACTGACCTGGGACCACATGAAAATGGGACCACATGAAAAATTTGCTAAGTTGACAAAATGACAAAATGATACCTTAGTATTCCCTGTGTATCAGAAAGTACTGAAGGTCATTATACATTATACCGCAGATACTGAGGTAACCTAATTGGTTTATCTAAGAACCATGCCCGAGTTTAATTTCCTGGTCTGACAGTGCAAAAGGGACCTTCAATTTGATGTAAGTGTAATTTACAATTGCTTTCAGATCCTTTACACTGCAAGAATGGTGTAAAGGAGCCTTATTGGCCCTATTTAAAAAAAATGTGTTGCATATTACATTTCACTCAGATACGCACAGTCACAAAGTGAGCTCAAAGCATTAAAACCAAGCAGTAATTTAGACAGTAAATATGCAAACCTCAGTACAGTGATGGGCAAACTTGACTCAGTTCAGTTCAAAGAAGCATCCAAAAATTTAGGAGCAAATTTTTCAAAAATAGGAGCCTACAGGTAAGTGCCTATGAACTGGATTTTCCAAAGTGACTTAGAAACACAAGTCCCATGGACTTCAGTGATCCTCCCAAGCTTTAGCTAGGTTTTGACACTCTTGCTTTCATGAACCTAAAATGGCAATATTGGTTTGACAGCTTCTCCCCATGACCTTCCAACGGGAGACCAAGAACTTGTGGGAGTCACAGAAGGACCTTCAGAGCTGGTTCTGGAACTGGACAGGGAATGAGGAGGGGACTGGAGACCTGTTATTGTTAAGGGGGGAGGATCCTCTTTATCCCCCATTTCCTCCCTTCCCCAGTTGTGATATGACTGTTTCCTCCACCCTACTCTTCCTAAAGCAGGTTCCAGTGCCTCTGTTTCCCTCCTCATGAACCAAGCTTGGTTGGTTCGGGAGATGGGCAAGAATATGTATGGGTTCTACTTTCTTCTTAGCCTTCTTATCCATTCTGTACTATACAAGGAAAAGATGAAGTCCAGCTAAATTCCATCTATGGTAGATCATATTTGTTTTTTTCCCTAAGATCAGAAAATTTCTTATTCATTTCTGTTATGGTAGCACCAATTTAGATCAGGACGCCATTGTGCCAGGCACTGTACAAACACATTAAGGCAGCCCTGCCTTGAAGAGTTTTCAGTTTAGCTAGACAAAGGATGGGGGTCAGGAAGTTTTAGCCCCATTTTACAGATGAGGAACTGAGACAGATTAAGAGACTTGCCAAAGTCACACAGGGAGTCCCTGGCAGGGTTGGAAACTAAATTCATATCTCTTCAGCCCCAGCTCAGTGCCTTGGCTACAAGAGCAGCCGCCTTCTTGAACGTCTTTCTTTTGTTTTGTGGTCTAAAAGCTTCTTATTAATATCACACATATGCTAATGATTGTGCGATTGTGCTGCTCTCTAGGAATGTTCATGAACCGTTATAAATGATCAAAAACTAATATATGAAAAACCATCTTCAGTGCTTCCCCCCCCCATCTCTGGAGAATAAGAATTTCATTTCGCCTTAAGGGGGAAGGATATCTTTTCTTCTACCTCTTAGTTCTTTTCATGCTTCACCTTATTAAATTGCTCTTGTGAGTGGCATTACACCTTAAAAAAAGCAGAGGCTGATGGCTATGATATTTCATGTGTGGTAGACCTTACACAAATTACAGCAGTGACTGTTGAGGCTATCTGAGTTGCTGGAAAAATGATTGTGGAATGGCCAATTAAAACTATTTCCAGGATCAAATAGAATTTCTTTAACTACTAGTGCTCTTTATAACCCTGGTTCTGTTCCATCGCAGTAAATCTGACAGGAAAGCAGCACAGCAAACAAAAACAAAAAAAAAGGCACTGATGCTTTATAACATCAACATTAAACTGTACCTCATCTTCAAATTAAAGTACTGGGCTGAAAGGTGTTCTGCTTGCAACCATTTGTTACTATCAGGAAATTCAATTTGCATTTTAATACCTCTTGTTAACCAATGACTAAGAAGTGAAATACAGTGTCTCTTTCTTTAAACCCTCTTTATGGTTCAGTGCCTTGTTTACAAAACTCTTCCCTGTTCAGGATTGAGGAAGAAATCCCTGCTACTTCTTAAGGAGAGTTCTGAAATGCCATGGTCACTAGTGCATTTTTAGTAATAAAATGGGAATAAGAAATGGGTATTTTGAACATAGGCTTTAATCTATTAGATGTTGTCTAGAGCAGTGGTTCTCAACGAGGGGTACGTGTACCCCCGGGGGTACGCAGCAGCCTTCCAGGGGGTACATCAACTCATCTAGATATTTGCCTAGTTTTACAACAGGCTACATAAAAAAAACTAGCAAAGTCAGTACAAACTAAAGTGTCATACAATGACTTGTTTATACTGCTCTGTATACTATACACTGAAATGTAAGCACAATATTTATATTCCAATTGATTTATTTCATAATTATATGGTAAAATCAAGAAAGTCAGAAATTTCTCAGTAATAGTGTGCTGTGACACTTTTGTATTTTTATATCTGATTTTGTAAGCAAGTCTTTTTTAAGTGAGGTGAAACTTGGGGGTAAACAAGACAAATCATATGCTTGAAAGGGGTACAGTAGTCTGGAAAGGTTGAGAGCCACTGGTCTAGAGTAGGAAAAAAGAGTTTGGTTTTGGATTAACTAGCTAAGCCTGATCTAAACTCTACCACTTCTCCTAATGTAAATGTTCAGGGCTTTCAGAATTCAAGCTCTATTTTAGCAGGTTAAGTTATAACCTAGGCAGGTGCCTAGCCTAGGCTTAAAGAGCTAACAATGTTTCATCTTCATAATTTCCTAACTTTGAGTGCTTCACTTTGCAGTTTTATCATTATTTTACTGTAGTATTTTTTAATGAATTAGTAGTTAGATGAACCAGAAGCGAGTATATTTAACCTTTAAGTGGCGCTTTATGCAGCATTTGGCAGGGCCTGGCTACACTACAAAATTAAGTCGACTTAAATTATGTCGACATACAGCCACCGGAGTAATTAAATAGGTTTTGTATGTCCACGCTAGCTCCTTCTGTCAGCCGTGCATGTTCTCAGCAGGGGCGCTTGCACAAGCTGTCAGTTTTGGGCATTGGGGGCCACTGACTGCTGGAGGCCTGCCCAGGGCCTCTTAGCCACCCCATGTGGTGGGGCTCCAGCTGTCAGCTGCCTGGGGTGGTTGGACTCTGGCTGTCAGCCGGAACAGTCAACACGGTGTCTACACTGACACTGCGTCAACCTAACTACACTGACCTAAGCACTACACCTCTCGTGGAGGGGTACTTATTAAGTTGGTGTAGTGGGCGACTTACATTGGTGGGAGCAACATCATAGGGTAGATGCTTACAGAGTTAAGTCAATGTAAGCTGCCTTATGTCAACCTAACTCTGTAGTGTAGACCAGGACACAGAGCTGAGCAACTGAGGCCTTGATCCTGCAAAGTGACCCATAAAGGTGGAACCTTATGCCCAAACGGGGCTCTGTTGAAGTCAGCGGGCACCATGTGGGAACAGTGCTGCATCTGCATGACCCAGCTTGCAGGATTGGGCCTAAGTTTCCCAAACCCCAAATAATCAAATGCTTATAGGCAGAAGGGAGGTGAAAATTGAGGGGTGGGGAGCTGGTGCTGGTGTCAGAAAGATATTTTAAATGTGCTACCTAGTGATGATATAGACCACTTCATTCCAGATCATAAGAACGGCCACACTGGGTCAGACCAAAGGTCCATCAAGCCCAGTATCCTGTCCTCTGACAGTGGCCAATGCCAGGTGCCCCAAAGGGAATGAACAGACAGGTTATCAAGTGATCCATGCCCTGTCACCCAATCCCAGCTTCTGGCAAACAGAGGCAAGGGACACCATTCCTGCCCATCTACATTGCATTTCAGAAATGCAGAGGCTTTCAAAAAATGTCAATGTGTCAACCAAAAGGGTAGTCCGACTACTCATTCCGTCAGCTTTTTGTGAATGTTGCCTCATTTAATACCTGTCATTTCAGATTGCGTGGATTGGTCTCAGTCTAATGCACTTTGTAAGTTAGGGACTGTTTCTGCTGGGCGTATACCAATGCTGGGAAAGAGCTGCCATGCCTTAGGCGCTCCCTCTTGTTTTGTTTAGCAAGCTAGAGCTAGTTACTGCACTCCTTACCCACATGCACTGAAGACTCATGTGAGCAGGGGCTGCAGGATTTTTTCTGAAATATCAGGGATATTTAACACTCTGGAATAACTGCAACATGAGCTTCCTCTTCAGTACATAGTCAATATCTTTGACTGTAGTTTTGTGTGTGTGATTGTACTTGGCAGGAAATTTCCTGAATAGTTTATGCCTGGAACATCTCTAGACCCCTTTGGTGGATGAAGCTATTGCCTGTTCAGAGATTGGTGAGATTTCTTCTGTGACTATAAACAAAAAAGTTATATTACAAAAAGGATGAAAAGCTCAAGGGCCTGATCTAGCCCCCATTCATCTTAATGAGACTCTTCCCATTACCTTTAGTGAGTACAATACAAAGAACACTCCTAGCCAGAGTAACCACTGCCTCTTTCAAGTCAGGTTGGGATTCTACAAAAAGCAAGTCATGCCTAAAAAAAGAAATTAGTCCTTCTTGAGACCCACCTTAGTCTCATAAGACCTTGGAAATGAGGAAAGAACTAAAAGTGGGTGAAGAGACCCTTATTAAACTGCGTGTTAACCAAGGAGACCTGTTGTACCTCTTGGTGCCATTGACATAGTTAAACAAATTACAGATTTGTTTTCAGTGGCGATAGTATTAATAGCATTGTACCAAATTCAAGTATAGAGCTATGTAGTCAAGGGATTGCATTTCACATGCATGCCTTACATGAGGCAACATGCTGTGAGTCAATAGGTGTTGAAGGTACTCAGTTCCTCGTAGGATGAGGTCATTAGTGTGTGCAAGTGTCTAGATTTGCCACACAAGGCAAATTGAGTCATTTGAGTTATCAAAAAGCACGTAAATCTGCATGTGATGCGCAGCCCAAATTGTTCAGCGACTGCCCAAAATACAGTCTGTCTTTTGAAGAAAAAATTGAAGAAAACATCCATTCTGGTTGGGGATGGATAGTGGACTGGAACCTGCAATTATTAAATCAGAATTCAGAAGGTTATATAAATGAGTTGAGAATACCTCTAGTCAGCCCTATTGGCAAAATGTCTGCTGAATTGTCTGTAGGGTGTCCAAGGAGAACCCGTATTAGGCTCAGAGATTGGAAAAGACAAAAGAACTGGAAATATTGGACTTAATTCTGCTGTCACTTATACCAGTTTTACATTGTTGTAATGCTGGGTTACCCCTGATTTAAATGAGTGTAAGTGAGGAGAATTAAGCCCATTTGCTTCTAACAGGTGAAATATTGTTTGCTCTGGTCTGTACAAGTGAAAATAAAATATAGTATAGTAACTCTTTTGCCATATAGATTAACCTGTCCTATTCTCAACCCGTGGAATTGGCCTTGTAAATTTCTTGGCCAGCAGTTTCTCACAGCCTGACACTTGCATACTATGCTATGCCATTGCTATCCGACTGCCAGCTGTTGGTGTTCATTTTTTTCTGTTCAGTGCTGCATATAGGGTGACCAGATGTCCCGATTTTATAGGGACAGTCCTGATTTTGGGGGCTTTTTCTTATATAGGCACCTATTACCCTCCACCCTCTTTCCCAATTTTTTACACTTGCTTTCTGGTCACCCTAGCTGCATACGATGGAGTGAAAAGAGACATTATAGGGATACATGGGATAAGGAGGACAAATTTATCCACACAGTAAATTCTGTAATGCTATGCGTATACATTTACATTCTAGAAGCTACTTAACACTGAGTATATGAACTGATCTCTGTAACTAGATCAGTGCTGTTTACTGCTATTTGTGCTGTAGTTCACAGAATTAATTCTCCAACTACCAGACTTTAGGTTTTGGCTCTGATGCTGTCTGGGATATAGTGCACATCCAGCGCTTTTCAGTGCCTCTGCTGTTGAGATGCTGTGGGATGAATGTTCAATGCAACGTGCTGAGATATATCCCCATAGCTCCCATTAATGTTAATGGGAGCTCTGCAACTAAATTCTACAGGCAACACCACTGGACTTACTCCTATATATCCTGTGAATAGCTTAACCTGAATATATTTTCTATTTCTCTGGTACCTATCCTGAGCTTCAGGTATCTCCCAAAAGTGAAAGACACAGTTAGACAATCTAAAACATGTTCGGTACAATGCTTTGAGTCATAAATATTTTAGTCATATTCCCCCCCCCCCCCAATCAATAGACTCTCTCATTAAAATCTAAAATGCTCTGCCCAAACCATATCATAGTATTGGATGAAGTCTCATGTTAATCATCCTTCAGTCCCTACAACTATTAATCTCCAACCTTCTTGTAGAAACGTGAGAAGATTGGGTTGGCAGCATCCCTGGAAGACTAACAAACCCAAGCTCCAGAGGATCACAAATGGAAATATCTAGAAGACCTGTAATGGACAATGCCCTGACATCAGTTTCTTTGCCCACTTGATGGTGTCTGTGCCTCCATCAGACCTGCAGAAATCCCTTTGAAGCTAAAGATGGAGCTTTGAGAGAGAGAACCACACAGAATCACCTCTGCTACCTCAAGTAGGGCTGGAATAGCCACCCCCTAAAAATTCACACTTATATCCCAAGTACCATAGCAGAAGCCACTACCTGTTTTCTATATACATGCTGATGTCATTACTGAAATACATATATTAGCTTCCCAGGGCCAAATCCTCAGCTGGTGTTAGCTGGCACACTCCATTAGCTTCAGTGGAGCTTTGCCATTTTACACTAGCTGAGGATCTGATGCATAAAACATATTTTCTCAATAAATGGGCACCCTATAATAGGATGACCACCATTTTGGTGGTCATCTTAGGAGGAGAAGAGTCATGTTTTTGTTCGGTGGTGGTCCATTTTAGCATATAACTATTGCAAAGCTTAACTATTCTAGCAATCACCAGAGGTGCCTCGGCATATGTAAAGTGAAGGAGGAAGGATATTCGACTGTTAACATATTGATATCAAAATGTAAAAGCCTTTGTAAATAATGATTTCCCTTCCTCCTACACATCCTCATTAACTACATCAATCATAGTTGTAATCTAGTCAAGAGATGTCATTCAGGTTCAGGTGTCTGCTCTATTAAAGATCCCATGTACCCTACATGATTTAGAACCATACAAGTGTTTCTAGCCTTATGTTTCACAACACACCTGAAAGACTGAATGAGAGAGACATGTAAGAAGGTGGGATATGTGGGTTGGAGGAGTCCTTCTAAAAGGGTTTACTGCCCAGATAAGTAATTGTTTGCCAGGCCAGAGGTACCACATTTTATGTTGGGGGAAGGGGAAGTGAATAACTGGCTCATCTCTCTAATATGGTTAAAAATGCCCTCCAGCTTACCATGAGCTAATATAAAGAGATTCAAAATGTTGCAAAGTAAACACAAGTGGTTAAAAACCGTCTTTGTTTGTCCATAACCATGTGTGCTGGTACTCTGCCCCACAGTGAAAATGTTTGCTTTTAAATGGCTTTCTGCAGGGACAGATTCCGACTATTGTATCTGTTAAAGAAAGACAGAGATGGAAAAATATCAGCTTGCCTCGCAATTAGATACTTTGTTTCTATTGATCCTCAACAGCTGTAGCCTTGAGCTGCAGGATTTCCAGAACATGCTGCATCTCATCTATGATTTACCTTATTACATGACCAACTTAAAACTAAATAATTTAAATAGCATGTATAGAAATATAAAATTCCCTTTAAAGGGACTTAGGTAAGCAGCTCCTATTTGTGGCTTTGAACATCTCCCTCTAAACTGGAAAAAAAGCTTGGTTAATTGGTAATATTACTTCAAATTAATATCTGATGGGTTCAGTTTTCCAGACAGTGACAATGAACATATAGTGCAAACATTTCAAAATGCTTCCAACCAACTTAAGTTCATAAAACCCATTTTCAAAAGTAATTTAGGAGTTGAAGCCCCTAAATCCCATAAACTCCCAATGAGACTTAGGGGCCATTGAAAATGTTACCTGCAATTCTGAAGTGAGTGATTACATTATGTCTAGAATGTTAACTTGCATGTTTGTTTAAAAGCTATTAAGGCCAAATGGGACCCTTATGATTAGCTAGTCTGATCTGCATAACTTAGGTCATACAATTTCTTCCAATGGTTCATACATCTGGCCAGCAACTTGTGGTTGAACTAGAGCCTGTCTTTAAGAAAGACATTGAATCTTGATTTAAAGACTCCTAGTAATTTACTGCGTCTCTTGGTAATCTATTTCATTGATTAATTGCCCTCACTTATCTTACAGGATGCGATACATTTGTGTGTATTTTACTATAATTATCTCAGGAATTCACTCCTACATGTAAACAATCCTTGGAAGTTGTCTGCAGAGCTCCTGTTAATTCCTGCTACCCTGGCACCCGTTCTTCACAATCCCTTCTTAAAACCCAGTTCTTTTGGGAAGCCATTTCTGCTTTGAGGAGGTCAGTTTTCTGGAACCTGAACTCCTTAAACAGAAATTGTTGTTACATTAGAGAACTTGGATATAAGAAGAACCTTTTATCTCTAAAGAGATGCTCAATTCAATGCATGGTGACAGGTATTTTCCATGCCATGCATCTGATGAAGTGGGTTAGATCCCACGAAAGCTTATGCCCAAATAAATTTGTTAGTCTCTAAGGTGCCACAAGGATTCCTCGTTGTTTTGCCAATTCAAGTTGAGCCCAAAATGCAGATTTTTTTTTATAAAGCCTTTAAAAATAGAAATTAAAATTCTGATGGAAATAGATCTTCTTAAGCTAATAAACATCCCCCTTTCAGTATTTGGAACTCAAACGTGTTGGCAACAAGAACCTCAAGGTGAAGTTAATAAACAGAAGGTTTCTGTTTACCCTCCTCAAACCCTCCTGTGTTCTGAGATGCCAATCCGTGGCTGTACTAAAACACAGATTTCCTTTTTAAATTAACTTTCTTCATTTCTAATTTTTTAGTCCAAAAACTAAATGAACCATTAAAGGAAACCACACTAATGAGATGAGCTACAAAGCAAAGCATGCCTAGGGCAACAAACAGGCCTTTTAATTTGTTAAACTTCCATCTCTATAACATCTGGCTGTGATGGATGATGTGACTAAATAAATAAATTAGGAATATCAAATGTTTTTCTGCAAGTATTGCCTCTGCTGTTTGCCTTTGCCCAGTTGCTCACATTTTTTGTCACAACGGAGCACTAGAATGGACTTTAAAGAGGTGTGAAAGGAGAGAGCATCCATGGGATGGAATAAACACTGATTTGGGCTATGAAGTCAATGGGCCTGATCCTTAACCCCTTGTAAGACTAGTTTGTATAAATAGTGGCACAGAGTGACCTTAAATCTGCCCAAAAGGCAATGTTGTGGGCTTTGTTACCTGCTTCCACCTCCCCTTGTGCACAGGAGGCACCTCAGGGTCACCAGAAAGAGAGAGGAGGGGAGGAGCCAGAATACAATGTGCTCTGCTGATTTGTGGGCAGCAGTCTCTGCCGATCTGTTCTAACTGATGTAAGTTAGAGCATCCCTGTGGATACTCTAAATTGCTCCAGGGGCTGCTTTGGTCCCTGTCTGGCCCAGGATTGAGAGAAGTGAAGTGTTTTACAATCACCTCTGCCTTTCTCTGTGCTGAGTGTTTGCTTGGTGTACCTGGGGATTGAGCCCTATAAATGTAAAGTGGGAGGAACCCTTGAAGCCCATTTCATCTGCAGTGTCAAAGGGTAAACTAGGTCACTGAAAATAGGAACTGGCCCAAACTGATGCCCTAGAACAAGAGACAAACATTTTTAGTTCAAAAGTGTAACATCTTTCACTGATATGTTCCTCTGCATTGTCTGCTACCAGCTGAAAGGAGAAGCATCAAAATGTAGCAAAAATGCTGTTCTCATTGCATGACCAGCTCAGCCAGAAACAAGAAATATCACACAGGGAATTCTCAGGAGATTTGCAGCCCCATTTCCAATACATGGGCTTGGATGGTTGGATGAGCATCCAACTTTTGGGGGTACTTATCTGAACCAGATCTTGAGGTTTGCCCTTCACTAATGAGGTATTTGGGGTATCCCCAGTACATATAGTACTTGAGGATGCTGTTTTCTGTTTAACCCACAGGGAAAGATCTGGGAAGTGTGGCCCTGCCTGAGGTAAATGGTGCGCTCTAAGCTACTGATAGCCAGTTGGTATAGATAGGCATAGGGTTCACTGACTTCAGTTTCCAGGTTTTCTTGAAAAGGGTAGTAAGCATAACTATAAAAGGATAATTGTTCTCTATGCACAAAAATGTGTATTGCATTTTCTTTTCTTTGAGACTGGGATTTTTAAAAGGAACCTAAAGGATTTAGGTGCCTAGCTGAATTTCATTGGGATTTAGGTGTCTGTCCTATTGAAGATCCCAGCCTTAATTTTCTAGTCCCATGGCATCCACTTGTGTAAGCCGTAAAGGACAGTAGGACAAACATCCAGTCTAAGCCAAGCCAAACCTGGTATATCGTATGCAATTTTATACAGAACTGCAGGGTAGTATTGACACTGTGAAGCTGGGTGAGAGAAGGAAATGATCCAGCAAATCTCTGTGGGACAAGGATAATGCTATCTGCTGTCAGGGCTCCAGAGGGCCCATACCTCCTTTCTATATTCTGGCATACTGTATGGGGACAGAAAGTAGAGTGCACACTCTGCTCATTGAACTCCATTGAAAAGCAGTGACAACTTCTGCCTCTATTCTAGCATTCAACAGCTTTGAGACTTACCAAATAAACAGCTGTTTTAACTTTTGTTTTGCAAGTTTTTCAATATTATTCCATCATGCTTTGAAGTCTTTCCATGACGTGATCTACCTGGCCGTGCCTGTGGGTGCTCTGCATGTACTTCAGATGGCATCCAGAGGACCCCAGCATTTTTTCTGTTTTGCCAGTTTTAGCAAATAAACTTCATTCCTGTTTGATAATGGATTGTTGCACTTTTAATCAATTGAGATGCTTATAGAAAACTGCCCTGTTCATCTGTAGAACAAACTTTTACCAGGCTGAAACCAGAGGACCACTATTGTTATCCAAGAGGTAAAATATATCCACCCATTAACCAGCTGGATTCAAGGCCCTGCACCTGTTCATGGTGACTGACTGGGTGAACTGCTGTGTCCTGTGACTTCAAGGAACTCTGCCTATGTGTAGCATTCCACTTGCATGTATCACTGTGTGGGGTCAGGGGCAGAGCCATACTTGACTCTTCTCTTTTGTGCCTATCCCCCTGCATTGCCTTAATTCAGCCCTAGCCTTAGGCCCAGATCCTCAAAGATACTTAGGTATCTAACTCCCATTGAAATCAATTGGAGTTAGGTACCTAAATACCTTGAGGTACCTGGATCTTTGTGCCTAAACCTGTGTATTAAATACTCAGTTTTTCATCTATTCTCATTACAAGCAACAAGCTGCCCTCTCTGAAGAAGTTGTGAGTTGTAAAATGAACCAAAAGTTGAAAAAGGCCATAGAAAAAAATTAAAATTGAAGTGAAAAAAAAAAAAGGCACCAAATAACCCCCCTGTCACAGCCAGGTACACTTCCTCCCCCCCCCCCCCCACACACACACAAAAAAAGGTAAGGAAAAGGTTCATCTATGGCAAGCAGAAACATAGGCAGAAAATAGCATATTCATCTGGGGAGGGGTATGTGGGGGTGTATGGGAATGCAAATTAATCTGAAACATACATTCAGCAGCAAGGGGAAAGGATGCTTGGAAAGCAGTTATGTTAAAAGAGAGCTAGAGACAATAGTGGATAGAAAATTAGACATGACTTTGCCATGTAATTAAGCAGCCTGATGCAGTTTTGATTTGCATATAGAGAGGCATCATATCATAGAACAGGGAGGCATAGTCCTCTCTACAGCTCTGGTGTAACATTCAGAAAAGCATCCAATCTTCCTAGGAAGCTGAAGGAATTGCATTGTTTTGAGGAAAGCTTTAAGCCACTGTGCAAAGCTGCATACCTTGTCTAGATGATGAGTAATGGGGGATATGGTAACAGGCTACAAATACATCAAACCCAGAAACTTGTTGAACTGACATATGGTAGGTGCAGGCGATGAAAACTATATTCTGAGACCCAGGAAATGAATAACCTAATCTGAAAACCTGATATGCCTTCGTGTATCTAAGACTGCTGGGTCAGGATTTGTTTGCTGGCCCCCAGGGACTTCTGCAAAAGTTTAACAACCTGCTTATAAGCGAAAGTATCTTTTTTCATTAGCTTATTGCCAAAGGGAAGAAAAAGCTCACTCCTGTCCACATGTGAAGTGCTGAATCCACAGGCCATGTATATTGAGTGCCCAAGTCACTTTTTTTCAATAGATCTAATCATACCTAAAAGCCATCAGAGGCCCACATGCTGCAAATCTCATATTCTGATGCTCCCCAGGCTTTCTCTGGGATCACTCCACAACACAATAGAAAACAAATTTGCCCTCATGCAGAAATGCTAAAAATAGAACACCCCCTCCACAGCCACACACCCAAGCTCAGTAAATAGATGGCCAAACCCCATATACATATAACGGAAATCAAGCCAGAGCCCCATCATTTCAAGCCTTTGGTTTGTGAGATACCAAAGAGAGAGCTTAGGAAGAATGTATTTGTAAAGAACTTTTTACTATAGCCAGGAAGTCAAGAATGTTTGCTTTCCAAATTTGCCTCTTCTGGCAATCATATGCTTTGAGCCTCCATAAAGATGTTTTCAGAGCCATCCAGATTTATACAGCCTTGTTACTGAGTCATCAGGCAGCAATAGATTTTAAGGAAACCTGCTAACAAGTATGTTTCAGATAACTTTGATTTGTTGAGAACCTGACAAGGGAACATGATAGTCAAGTTTATCTTCAGGATCATACGGTTTGATCTAATGCTCACTGAAGTCAGTGGGAGTCTTGCTGTTGACTTCAATGGGCTTTGGATCAGGCCCATTATGAGAAAGAAACTTGGTATTTGAACTATCAAGTGGCATTTTGCTGAGGAAGCTGAACAGGGGCTCTGCTGACAGACTGAAAAATATTAAACCAAAGTTCCTTTAAGTGACCAGCTTCAAAGGAATGTAGCAATGTTGTTAAACGCTTCGGACAAAGCACAACTGATTCCCCCCATGTCCCTTTGCATGGGCAGTGCCACGCAAGACCAGCCACTTGCTGAAAGTAAGACCCCAAAGAAACGTATCCAAGCTTTCTATATTGCTTTTGTATATTGTGTATCCAACTGTCAGTTCAGCTGTTTACTGAACTCCACGAGATTGATGCTTTCTAGCTGCTCTGGGTGAAGGGGCCCAGCTTGCCCTCTTCGCCTAGTGTAGAAATGAATGAGGGTCAGAGACATTTGGATGATGCAGCAACAAAAACAAGCTGAATGTTAAAGGTTTCTTCCAAGAAAATCAGAGACAATTGGGATGTGTGCCCTCTTGGGTTTATATTGATTTTTTTTGGTCTTTCTGTTGAAACAAACAAAATGAAGTGTAATTAGTGATGTTATGCAAGCTTATGTTAGTTAATGTTTATGGGTAATTAATGATGGACTGGAGTAAGAAATACCCCAGATATATGGGAAACAACTTTCCAGGTTGTCCTCCCCCATCTTCTACTTCCCCCCTAAAAAAGACCTTGACGTTTATAGGGCCATTCATTTAGTATTTATTTAGAATTTTATAGTGCACACTCTCCTGTCCTTGGTGTTTTATAATGTTTAAATAGTATTAAATCAGGGACAGCTAGATCTAGATATATCCGCAGTGGTGAATGAGGTAAGGATATTTTAAGAAAATTAGATCTCTGGTTAAGCAAAGCCAAACCGATATATCGTATGCAATTTTGTACAGAACTGCAGGGTAGTATTAACACTGTGAGGTTGGGTGGGAAAAGAAAGTGATCCAACAAATCTCTCTATGGAATTAGAAGAATGAGGCTATCCACTGTGGTTGGTACAAGTTTAATCATGTATTTTGACACTTTAGTTTTGCAAAAACAAACTACACAGCAAAATGCTGGAGGGTACACCAGGGTATAGGGAATCATTTCCCCATCTCCTGGGACTGAACGGCTTCTGGTATGATGCAAGAAAATCAATGCAAGAGTTGTTTCAAGGATAGCTCCCCAAATCCCACTATGGTAGGTGGTAGGAAAGTGTCCCAACAAGAGAGATGCCAAGTTAGAATTTTTGTGACTGCAGCCAATATTTCATCACTTTGGTTGTAAAAAACAAGTATCATATAGAAGTGAGGCTGACCAACATACAAGAATTGAAATGTGAAATCATTTTTTGCCTGTATTAGATTACTAGCCAAATTTGGGGAAAATTGGCTAAATGAGAGGAAGTGATTAAAAGTCAATAGAACTTTAACGTAAAGGCATTGTCATAGGGCAAGCCTGCCTGTAGCACCCCTTGCTGGCCAAACACGGCATTACTGACACTCTCTGCCTCAGATTTTCTCCCCCTGAGGTAGGTCTCCTCAGCTCTCCATACACAGGTCAGTGCTGGAGATGTGGCTTGGCCCTCCAGGCAAGTCAAAAACAAACCTAACCCTTTCTGGGATAGCAAGAGTCCAACTAAAAGCCCCAACAAACAAAAAGGTTCTTCCACCTTTTGTGGACTTCTCTTCATCCCACCTCTGGTCCCTGTTCTCAGACCCAAAGATAGCCCCTTACTGGGCTTTCTCCTTCTCCAGTAGAAAGCATTTGGCCCCCCAGACTGATTCCCCTGGATTACTTACTAGTCTCACCCCCTGCTTGGCTCTGTCCCTTGCATCCTTCTCTGCTCTGCCATACAGCCCTGGCCCTAGGGATTTGGAGCAATCAAATTTTTGAATTGCTCCACTCCGGCTCCGGGCAAAAACCTACTGGTCCGCGCTCCAGCTCCGGGCTCCGCTCCAAAGCTCTGCCTGGCCCCCTGGCTGTTTCCCCTGGAAGTCCTCAGCCTCCTGCAGACCCTGGCTCAGGGCTTTCCACAGGAATCTGCCCTGCTCCCTCTGGTTTCACACTCTAGACCAGGGGTTGGCAACCTTTCAGAAGTGTTGTGCCGAGTCTTCATTTATTCACTCTAATTTAAGGTTTCATGTGCCAGTAATACATTTTAACGTTTTTAGAAGGTCTCTTTCTAGAAGTCTATAATATATAACTAAACTATTGTTGTATGTAAAGTAAATAAGGTTTTTAAAATGTTTAAGAAGCTTCATTTAAAATTAAATTAAAATGCAGAGCCCCCCAGATTGGTGGCCAGGACCCGGGCAGCGTGTGCCACTGAAAAATCAGCTTCAATGGATATCAACATTTAAAATTTAAAATTTTTTCAATTTTTATTCTTTTAAATGTTCAAAGTTGAGCAAAATTATGGGTTTTAAGCATTTAAAACAATTGTATTGAAGTTCTCACATTGTGGGAAATTGGGGGGTCTCAGACAATTATTTAATGACAGAAGATGTTAAGTTTCAAAAAAATTATAGCTTTATAACTGTTAAAACACAAATTGTCAACATCAATGTCAAAATATACAACGTAACTATCCTTAAATCAAACTCTAAATTCTTAAGCAATATTTGTCTGACTTTGCCTATCTGTAAATTTTGATTAGCATCAATGGGAAATATTTTTTGTCAGTTTGTGTTTGTATGGTGAAATTGTTGGTTACTGACATTTGCTGATAAAAATCTAATCCTCCCAAGGCTAATTTCTTCTTAATTGGATTATGGTAATCCCTAGAGGTTTAAGGGCTCCATTACATCTTACAAACACAGTGAAGAATAACAGACAGTCCCTAACCTAAACAGTTTACAAACTAAATGGACAGGACAAAGGAAATTCATTCTACCGATGGGTAGTGGAATCATAGGAAGAAAAATCTGTAATAAAGCCTAGATTTGAACCCAGGTTTTCTAAATCATAGCCCAGTGTTCTAACTACCATACCATGCTTCCTATCAAGAAAGCAAATGTTTCTTGCTCACATGACAGACAGGGATACTTACTATTATCCTACAAACTAGCTTATTACTTCTGAAAGAAGATTAGGAATAAACTGCCTAGGGAGGTTGTGGAATCTCCATCTCCGGAGATATTTAAGAGTAGGTTAGATAAATGTCTATCAGGGATGATCTAGACAGTATTTGGTCCTGCCATGAGGGCAGGGGACTGGACTCTATGACCTCTCGAGGTCCCTTCCAGTCCTAGAATCTATGAATCTATGAAAGACACAAATAGCTACAATATAGGGATAACACAAAATACTCAAAGCAGCCCTTCTCCTGGAGTTCTTTGCTCTGTGTAGCTATCCTGCCCCTACTAACTCACCATTGGGCAAACTATGACAGCTACAGAAGCAGCAGTGGCAGGGACCCAAAGAATGGAAGAGACAATGAAGATGATTGGATGGGGAAGCTGTGGGTTGTACATTATTCTGGAGAGGGTACCTGAAAGGTGCTTCATTTTTAAGAAGTGCCGCCTGATGGATCTGATGGAAGAGAAGATCCGAGGTTTGGAGATGCAGGTAGACGAATTTCAAAGGGGATTTGAACAGATGGTGGAGGGAAGAGAGAGGAGGCTGAAGAGAAAACTGAAGACATGCAGGTGCAAGCTAGAGCAGAGAACTGTGAAGGTAGATTGATGGGTGAAGAAAGATGCCAGTGGAAGCCTGTGACTACAAGAACCAGGCAGAGGAAAAGACTGGCAAGCAAATAAGAAATAGAGCTGAGGAACAGATTTGCTGAGTTGGAAAACGAAGGGGTGTGTCAGGCAGTAACAGAAGATGGGAAGGCAAGGAAGAAGACAAGAGTGGCTAGTCCTACAAGAAAAGAGGAGGAGTCAATGGAGGTAGCCAGAGTTTGGAGTCCCAGGAGGATAGAAGAGGACTTGCAAAAGATTGCAAGTGAGAACAGAAGACAAGACGACTTGCAGCCAGAAAGAACAGAATGGGGAATGCCTTTGAAGTGCACCAACACCAGGAAGATGCGGGTCTACATGACTGGTGACTCCCTACTGAGAATGGACAGGCCTGTCACCAGAGCTGATCCAGAGAACAAAAGGCTGTGCTGTTTGCTGAGAACCAATATACAGGATGTGGACCAGAGGCTCAAGAGGACCCTAAGGGGAGTAGGAAAGAATCCATTGCTAATGGTAGGGCCCAGATATCTGGGGTATGATATCTGACAGATTTCTTCACCAAATAGTCACCCAATCAACAACACGTAATGCATTTTAGATTTAGTATTGGTACGTAGCGAGGATCACTCAGAATTCGTTGTAGAGAACAAACTTGGTTTGAGTGATCATGAGTTAATTCAGTTTAAACTAAATTGAAGGATAAACAAAAAAAGGAGGTCTGCAACTAGGATTCCTTGATTTTAAGACGGAAAACTTTTAAAAAAATGAATGGAACTAGTTTGGGAAGTGGACTTGACTGAAGAACTCAAGAATCTGAATATGTAGGTGGCATAGAATTACCTTAAATCAAAGTTGCAGAAACTATCCAGAGCCTGCATCCCAAGAAAGGGGGAAAAATTCATAAGAAAGGGTTGCAGACCAAGCTGGATGAATAAACACCTCAAACAGGTGATTACAAGAAAGCAGAAAGCCTACAAGGAATGGAAGATGGGATGGTGCTGCAAAGAAAGCTTCTTTTTGGAGGTCAGAAAGTGTAAGGGAAAAGTGAGAACCGCCAAAAGCCAAGAAGAGGAGGACCTTGCAAAGGAAATTAAAACAATAGTAAAAGGTTCCTCATATGCATAGGGAAGTAGAAATTACCACATCCAAGGTGGAAGTGAAACTCAGACACCTTAATGGGACCAAACTGGGAGGGCTTGATTAATCTCCATCCAAGAATATTAAAGGAACTGGCACATGAAATTGCAAGTCCAATATCAAGGATTTTTAGTGAATCTGTAAACTCAGGGGTCATGCCCTGTGACTGGAGAATTTAAGAAAGGAAAAAAAGTGATCTGGGAAACTACAGGCCCATTAGCTTGACATCAACTGTATGCAAGATCTTAAAACAAATTTTGAAAGAAAAATAGATAAGGACATAGAGGTAAACAGTAACTGGGATAAAATGAAACATGGTTTTACAAAAGAGACCGACCTGGTCTTTTTTTTGAGACGATAACTGATTTTCTAGACAAGGGAAATGCAGTCGATCTACGTGGATTTGAATGAGGCATTTGATACAGCTGGGAAATTATTAGTTAGATGCAGAAGATGGGGAATAATCTGAGAATTAAAAGGTAGTAAGGAACTGGTTAAGGGGGAGACTACAACCAGGTCATAGTGAAAGGGGAACAGTTAGACTGGAGGGAAGATGCTAGTGGAGTTCCTCAGAGATTGGTTTTAGGGCCTGTAGCGAAGTGAAGACTCACTGGCATGGCGCCTCCTGCTGGTCATCTTGGGAATTAGTTCTTTCCAGTCTTCGGTGCACCCTCTGCCGTTGGGTGTCTCGCCTGCCTCAGGCCCAGTGTCCCTCCTGGACCTGAGTGCCCTTTTCCTCAGGGTTCTGCCCCAGCAGTACCCCCACACTCTGGGTCTCCCATCCCAGGGGAACCCCAACCCTCTAAACCCACTTTGCCTCAGTGGCTACTGCCAGTCATCATCTAGCCCCCATTCACTGGGGCAGACTGCAATCTGTAATGGCCACTCATCATTGGCAAGGGGTTAGGACCAGCTGCCTCTGCCTATTCCCAGGCTGCACCTCTGTAGCCTTAGTACCTTCCTTAGGCCTTGCACAAGGCCTGCAGCCTGGGGAGTTGCCAGGCAGGAGCTCCCCAGCTCCTTTGCCCTATTCCCAGCACTGCTCCAGTTCAGGTACCTTCCTCTCAGGCAGCTAGCCCTTCTCCCTCCAGGGCTGGAGAGAGACTCCTTCAGCTTCTGGCCCCCAGCCCTCTTATCAGGGCCAGCTGGGCCCTGATTGAGCTGGCCACAGCTTTGGCTGTTTTTAACCCCTGTTCTCCAGGAGTGGGCAACCACCCCACTACACACCCTCCCCTTAAGCCAGAGGTTAGGAGTCTATTACAGGAATGGGTGGGTGAGGTTCTGTCGCCTGTGATGGGCAGGAGGTCAGACTAGATGATCATGATGATCCCTTCTGGCCTGGAGAAGGCTGCAGGCCCAGCTGAGGGCAATTATACTCTTTCTGCAGGGGAGGGGAGGATTGTGAACACCTGGGTGACAATCACTCGGTTAACAAGGTAATTGGGGAGACTATCAGGAGGAAGCAGGAAGTAAGAAGTAGCTCAAGACGGCAAGCCTGGGCTGGGGAGCGAGGGCTGTAGGAAAGTCTGTGCTTGCTATAAGCCTGTGTTGCATGTAGTTGTGATGTTCGAGAGATATAAATGCATACCTTGGTGATGGATAAACAGCCTGATGTGTGTTTATGACTACAGAAGCATCTGCACTGGCCAGGCAGTGAGGTTCACTGAGTAGCAACGGAGACGCTCTATAACAGCACGTTAGTTTAGTTTGATTCCTTGTTTTTAAAACTTGCTTCCCTTGCTCCTCAGAATGGTACTATCATAGTACATACTCAGAGCTTGCATGCATGTTTCTAGAATACAGATGTGCTCAATGCATATTACAGTATATACACGTAAAGTCTGTAGCTGTTTAATTGTACACATTTATATAGATATTTTAATCTATTAAATATCTTTGAAATGTAATAGAAATGATAGCTTGATCTGAAATAAGTCAATTGTTTGCACTCCAAGCTACTCTCAATCAAATATTAGTCGAATGTTGGTTCTGATACATACAACTCGATGTAATACTCAATATGTGGAAATGGACTTTCATTAGTTTATCCAAAGATGATGATGATGTTTGTGTATCAAATGATCAGATCATGGCTTATGGTGTTCATAAACTGGCCACTAGAGCATGCACTCTTCTCTACAAAAATACTATTTGCATCACTTTGCCTCTATGTAGTAAATAACAAATGAGAGTTATGCATGAGCACTTAGTTTTCTACTAGTACCTGCAGTCTTTTTTGTATTATTTTCTGAACTAAACTCTTATTACAAAGACTGTAGGGTGACCAGATGAGGGGAAGAAAATATCGGGACACATGGGCGGGGCAGAGCAAAAAAAAAAAAAAAAAAAACACAGTGCTGCCGGCGGATATTGGGACAAAATGCGTTGGTCGGGACGTGGGAAATATCAGGATGGTCCAGATTTTAGCGGGACGTCTGGTCACCCTAAAAGACTGTAATGATGGAAAAAGCAGGTAAAAAATCAGCTGGTTTTCTGGAGGTTCTGGTTGGGCTTGTACTACAGGATATTTATTCCTCCAAGATTTTCAAAAAGGATCCAGTTCACTCTGTAAAGGACTAGGTTACCTGATGCTGCACTTCATGAAATAACTGTCAAAACTGCAGTGGGAGTGAGCTCCAAATAGTTTTACTGTGCTCTGTGTCCTATAAACAATTAGGCTAGTCGTGTGTGTAAGTGTTTGCAGGATCAGGGCCGCTATGCTTGAGCAGTCGGAATGCTTTGGACACGTACCACAGATGCTTACATTTCTTATACTGATATTGTTTTTGAATTAAGAAGAGTGGTCAGAGCAGAGAGTTTTTCCAAGAAGAGTGTGTCAGGATAGAATATTAAACCAACAGCATATGACAGATGTGTAGTCGTGTTGCTTAATACACTACTGGAAGGCGCTCAGATACTATGGTGATGAGCACAGTATAAAAACCTTATAGAGTAGCATAGAAACCAAATAGTCCTCACTCCTTTAATCGTAAGGGAAACCCTATTATACTTTCCTAAAACAAGACACTGTAATTATGCTTTAAAATGCCTACTCAGTTTACATTTGGTCCCATATTCTATGTAGTTTTGGTATGGCATTTATTATTTAAAAAAATCCTAAAATGAAGAGAAACTAGCAAAAAATGGGGAGGGGGTCCATTTACAAAAAATGAAAGAATTGTCATGTTGTGAGCAAGAATTTGATAAATTTTTATTTAAATAAGATTTTTTGCTACTGGTTTATTTCAGAAAACCTTTGTGCTTCATGCAGCAACCTGACTCCCCACTCACCATCTGTTAAACTCAAGGCCGTTTAAATTAGAAAAGTAAATAAATATGCAGCTTTATGGGCGTCGCATTTGAGATGTTTGTGGATGCTCTAGTAGTGGTGTGATAGGAGTAGGAGATTTGGGAGGAATAGGACACAAATTTGCCTGTGGCTACAGTCGAAGTGTTCATTATGAAAGTCATTCTGAATCTGTTCCAGAAAGGGAAAACACTCCCTCGGTCCCCTTGTTCATTTGGACTCCGAATGAAAATATTTCACTTGTGAGTCCCAGGCTGCAACACTCAGATATATCCCAAATTGGAGCTTTCTACCTATGCTAAATGGATTCTAATCATTAATCACATGGTAAGATTAAACTCACTTGTCACCATATGCACTCTTGGTCCCTGTAGCTCTGCAGATGCTACATTAAGGTCTAGTAACTCTTCAATGCAAGGCTGTTTTCTTTATTATTGTTTATTTGTAGATCAAGGCCCATTTGTGCTAAGCACTCTACAGAAGTACAGTAAAAAGGAACTGCGCCAAAGAGTTTATAGTCTCCCATGGCCCAGCCTTGTGTTCTGTGATTGCAGATGAAATTGTATGTACCAGAGGTAAGAGAGAGCATTTGAGTGAGTTAAAAAAATAAAAGCAAACCTATTTGGGGAAAAATTGGGGGGAGCATGGGGGGAGAGACACAAATTCCATGGGAAATAATGGGTGATGCAGGTCTAAAACTCGTCACATTTTGCATCAATAATGTATCACTAAAATTCTCTGCAGCCTTTCCCAATTTCTCCACTGTAGTGTCTAACATGCCCAAGGCTTAAAAATGTATTCCTCTTTTTGTCTCCTTGTTTATGGTGTTCCGTTTTAAATATCTCATGCTCCAAATTAATCAGTTCACCTTATCTTAACATGATGAGATGGTACTAGTAGTAACATGAAAAGATGGAATTCAGTTGGGCAGCCCCACTCCCACTCCAACCCTGGGTAACATAGAGTTCTGCTAGGATTGTGCTCACTGATGCTATTGTGGATTCTGGGGAGGACCTTGCATAGAGATTTTATCACTTGACAGCCCTAATGATAATGCATCAAATTCTGTTCACCTAGGATCACCAATGTAAAACTGGAGTAATTCCATTCAAGTCACTGGAGTTAAAAAAGTGGAGATCGGGAGTGAGAGAAGTGTCTGGCCAAATGTCTACAAAAGTCAGAATAACAATATTTTAATATTGCAACACACATGCCATGGTCTCTAATGTATCTGTGTTTGTTGTTTAGGATCTTGTTCATTAACCTGTTCTAGGTGATTGGGTAAAAGTGAAGGCAGAAAAAGTAGTCAAATGCAATCAGCGCTCCATTGTTAAACTGACACTGTCTAATGTAGCCAAGTAAGGAGGAAAAACTTAAAAAGTTTAAAATTTATGGAGATTACACAATAAGACTCTGTCATTTCTTTCTTGCTTCCTAGTGTACTCCACCTAATTTACTCAGCTCTGATCTTTAAGTCTATAATTTTCCAACCCCACAACTAATGTTTTTATTACATTAGATTATTGAGGGTAATCATTGATGATAGGTATAAAGCACAATAGGATTACTGGATAGTCACTAGGATTTAGTGTCCTCTTGTTTTGTTTTGGGATTATAAAAGAGAATGTCATAAATTATTTCATGAGACAATGCACAGCTGTAAATCTTGGAGATTAACAGAGATGTACTGAACGACCTAAAAATATTACAATGGTTAAAGAACAGAGACATGTATCCTATAGGGAAAAGACAGACAATCCTGAGCTTGGTATAATACAATGTAAATGTAAAGTATCAAGAGTACAGATTCCATCACTGGAGAGGAAAAATGGGCTGTCCAGTAATTAAAGCATAGGACTGGGAGATGGCCAAGTGGTATCCATTTTTGAGATCTGACATAGATTTTCTATGGGATCACAACCAAATCGCTTATAATTAAGTTTTTAGACAGGGCCATTGATTTTGGATCTCTTAGTCTTTTGAGATGCCCAACTTTTGAGATGCTTTGTCTGATTTTTCAGAGCATCTAAGTGCTTACATTTCCTTCCCATTGACTCCAGCTGGAGTTGCGCACAGTCAGCACTTCTGAAAATCCAGCTTGGGCTGTCTCAAAATGGACACACCCATTAAGGCACTGAAAGTCAGGAAAACTTTCAGTGCCTTTTCGGGAAAACTCGCTGAAATTCTCGGTGCCTCAGCTTCGCTATCTGTAAGAGGAGTGTAAGGCTGAATTTAATTAAGATCCTCAGCTGGAAGGTGCTGTAGAAGTACAGAGTATTATTGGATGATAACTCGAGGCTCGATTCTGCAATATTGCAGTCAGTGGCTAAGCTCCCATTGATTTTGATGGTGCAGCATCAAGCCTTGGAGGTGTATATAGTTAGAGTATTGTTACATATTCAGAGTTCTGTTTGTGCAGGAAGAGCAGAATATGAGTCAAGGGCCATCTTGTGAGTCTGAGAATAGAATTTTCCATTGGACACAGTTGTAATAAATTTGGCCACAAATCTACTGCTTTTTTGGCTGGTTATTAGAATGGAAGGGTGCATCGAAACATAATTGCTTTGGCAGTAGCAGGGTATATTTTGATTTATACAGAAATAGCCTCAAGTCTGTGTTTAAAAATAAGCAGGGTAATGTAGAGAGATCGACCCAATTTATTTCCCTTACAATAAAACACTGACATCTGATTAGACCAATTCTGATGATCATTGTTGGAAGTTGTATTTTATTGGGCACTGCTACCATCAGTTCTGTTAAGTAATATCAAATTTTAGTTTTGGGTTTCTTGTCTCTGTAATATATTTTGGTATCACAAATTAAAATTAACTCAATTAGATGAGCAGGGCTTGCTGAATACTTAACTATATTTGTCAATTTCATAAATATTACCATTATTCACTGAATTCATGATTTGGTGGATATTTGACCAGCCTTCGAGCTTGCTGAATTATTTATCTAATAAAAAACTACAAAATTCACCGAGTAATATTTTTTATTACTACAATTCAACGTTCTATAATGAACTCAATTCTTTAAAGCAGAGTCCAAAATGTACTGTCAGTGGCTCCATGATATACAATGAAAGGGTCAAATTCTTGCTAGCTGTGTATATTGTTATAGCAAACGTCACCATGTGGTCCTGCTACACATAGTCTTGCTAGTCCTTTGTCGTATTGTTTGAGCATTGTTTCATTTTTGGAGAAATGCTCATGATCTGAGATGAACTTTCTGTCTGGAGGAGCTGTGGCAAGCAGCAAGGGTGTTTGCTGTCTCTTGAGACAGTTGCTCTTGGGAGTTACACATTGGGGTGTGGGCTGAGAGTTCTGAAAGGGGATTGACTGCAGGGTGTTTGTGGCCACCTCGTCTCTATGGCTATATCCAGACTCCATGTCATGGATTTCTCCTCCAATAGGAAGCTGACCTACTAGGGGATGTCTGCACTGCAGCTGGGAGTGAGCCTCCCAGCTCGAGTAGACAGACTTGTGCTAGTGCGGCTCAAGCTAGCACACTAAAAATAGCAGTGTGGGTGTTGCGGCTGGGGCGGCAGCTAGAGCCCTCAGCCCACCCGACCCCCTGAGACTGAACTTGACTTGAGTGGCTAACCTGAGTCTTTGCCAGAGCCACAATGTCACACTGCTATTTTTAGCACACTAGCTCAAGCCCTGCTAATGTAAGTCTGTTTACCTGGGCTGGGACACTCACTCCCAGCTGCAGTGTACACATACCACTAGACCCCAGGCTTCTGGTTGCAGAGGAGCAACAATATGTAACCCATGCTAGGAGATTGGGACTTTTTGTCCCCCTCTAGTTGCTCATCCACATAAAATATTAATAGGTCTATGTGAAGGGGAGTCCATCCCACACAAGGCAGGCCAGGTTGTTAAGATAATTAACCTGATAGGCTGCAGCTAGGGGAGAACCAGGACCTGAAAAGCTAACTGATGATGAAGCCCAGCTGGGCAGGGGCAGGCTGAGCTTGTATAAAGCCAGCAAGCTGAGCTCAGAAAAGGGCTGCAAGCTCTGCAAATTGCATGTGGTGCGAGTATTATGACCCTGTTGTGTGTGCTGCAGGTGGCAACCAGAGAAATGCCTATAAATTGAAGGATGAAATTGTTAGATTTAACCTTCTGAGCTAAGGTTAATGGACATAGGGAAGATAAGAGCACTATGTGAATATACGAGGACTGCTGGGAATTAAGTAACTGGGCGCCACAAACTCCCACATGCTCACGGGGGCAGAAGATGGGTAAAAGAAGTGGGTGGAAAGGAAGGTTTAGAAGAAATTAAAATCTTTAGTTGTTGGAAATCAAACTATAGCTGGACGGTTGTCTCTCCAGTTGTGGATTTGGAATTATACAATAAAACAAAAGAAGAGCAGGACCATCATCAGTCATTGTGGATAGTTCTCTGAAAACATACATTCAATATACAGCAGCAGTCAAAAAAGCGAACAGAATGTTGGGAATCATCAAGAAGGGGATAGCTAATAAGACAGAGAATATCATATTGCCTCTGTATAACTCCATGGAACACCCACATCTTGAACACTGTGTGCAGATGTGGTCGCCCCATCTCAAAAAAGATATATTGGAATTGGAAAAGGTTCAGAAAAGGGCAACAAAAATGATTAGGGGTATGGAACAATTTCCGTATGAGGAGAGATTAATAAGACTGGGACTTTTCAGCTTGGAAAAGAGATGACTAAGGGGGGATATGAAAGAGGTCTATAGAATCATGACTGGTGTGGAGGAAGCAAATAAGGAAGTGTTATTTACTTCTCATAACACAAGAACTAGGGGTCACCAAATGAAATTAATAGGCAGCAGGTTTAAAACAAATTAAGTATTTCTTTACACAACACACAGTCAGCCTGTGGAACTCCATGCCAGAGGATGTTATGAAGGCCAAGACTATATCAGGGTTAAAAAAAGATGACTAAAATGGCTAAAAAAAAGAACTAGATAAATTCATGAAGGATAAGTCCATCAATGGCTATTAGGCAGGATAGGCAGGGATGGTGTCCCTAGCCTTGCCAGGTCTACACTACCACGATAAATTGATCTAAGCTACGCTACTCCAGTTATGTGAATATTGTAACTGAAGTTGACATAGCTAGATCCACTTATCGCGGTGTCTACACCATGCTGTGTTGATGGAAGTCGCTTTCCTGCTGACTTACCTTGCACTTCTTGGGGAGGTGGAGTACGGAAATTGACAGGAGAGCGCTCTCCCATTGATTTAGCACGTCTTCATCAGACCCGTTAAATTGATGCCACTGCATTGATTGCAGCAGCACTGATTTAGCTCCGTAGTGAAAACGTGCCCTCAGTTTTGCCAGAAGCTGGGAATGGGTAACAGGATGGATCACATGATGATTACCTGTTCTGTTCATTCCCTCTGGAGCACCTGGCATTGGCCACTGTCAGAAGACAGGATACTGGACTAGATGGACCTTTGGTCTGACCCAGTATGGCCGTTCTTATGTTAATCAAATATGACTAAGATTTATGAGTTCATACATGGCAAATGGGGTCAGCATTACCAAATCTATTCTGACGGCTCAAGAGATGACAACTCAGGTACAGTGGGAAGAGCCTTTTGTATCCCTGATACTATCCAAATCTGTGGTCATTATGATGGCCCAATTGATGGGCATACTGTTGGCCCTGACCTGGGTAAGGGATGTATGCCCATCTGTGACTGCTACCCTATCTGACTCTTTATTGGGTATAATTGCGATTAGAAAGGGAGCTTCAGAAAGCAGGAATGACTTAATCAATGGAATACTGTTCTTAATTATAGAGATAATACAATTAGGTATACATATAGTAATTATGTGGATTCCAGCGCATGTGGGGATACCGAGCAATGAAATGGCCCGTAAAGCATCGAAAAGTGATTTAAAAATGAGGCGGTTGATATAAAGATTCTTTTGAGTGAAGACGATTTCAAAAGTTTGGTCAAGCGAGAAGTTAAGAAGAAATCTCAAGAACCATGGACCAAAGAGAAAAAAGGACGAAGGTTCTATGAAATATGTCCTAAACTTGAGGATAATGATATACTCAATAGCTATGAAAGAAGTGAAGTAACTAGATTATGAATGCTAACAGGTCACTGTGACCTGAATGGTAATTTATATGTACTAAACAAACACAAAGGTTGTGTGACACATGCAAAGTCCAAGAAACAGTTGAGCATCTGCTGTGGCAATTCAGGGAGAGTTACACAGAGAGAAAGATTCTTTATAAAGAACTGAGATGCCCCAAGGTGAAATAATATAATCTGAAAGGATTGGTGAGAGTACCAGGAAAGTGGAGTTGCATTAAAAAAGCATTACTTTGCTTTTTAAGGATAGAGGACTGGGTGAGAGGATATAGATTGTTGCTTATGTGAAAACTGTGGTAGGTGGTGGTCAGAGCCTCACATGCTGAGGGTGCTGCACCATTAAATGACAGGAAAAGAAAAAAAACAAAAAGAAAAGGGAAGTAATCTGCAGTCACTCCTGAAGAGGAGTGAGGTGTGTTTGCTGCTGCAAGAAGCCAAAGAAAGGAGTAGTATACAGTCACTTCCTGGGAGCAGGGAGTTTGGTGTGGTAAACCCGGGGGGGGGGGGGGGGGGCAGAAGCAGAGAAGGGAAGTGGGAAGGAGTCCAGGGAAATAGCAACAGAGTCTGGGAGCAAGAAGATTGGAGTTGCTAGACATAAGGTCCCTGAACTGGAATAGTAGTGGGCCCAGGTTCCCCTACCAGCACTAGGAAAGTGGCACAGAGGTTGGCCTTGGATCAGAAGACTGTCTGGAATGGGAGGTGGACTGAGGATCTAGTGGAACTTTGAAACCTTGGAATGGGAGGATTACATAGTGACCTGGCCGAAGGGCTGAGTCACAAAGAAGGAGCACCCCGAGTTCCAGAGAGAAAGAAAAGCCATGGTGTGAGGAAGGGGGCATCATATCTGAGTGAAGCTAATCCCCAGATGTGGCCACAAGGAGGGACCCAATGATGAGTGAACCCTGTGACCGTCTCCTACTATTGCCAGCTAGGAAACTTAGCTGTTTAGCTCAAGCAGTAGATACTCATGGCCCAAGAGGGGTAAGTTATTCAAATATTCACACCCCAGCTAAACAGGATGTGTGCTCATGCTGTTGCTGCTCGGCATGAAGGAAAGTGTCTGCTACATCCCTAGCTCCTGTGAGAGTCCTCAAGTCCCCAGCTCGCCTCCATATCCATGAATGTAGGGAGCCCGCAGCCACAGGTCCTACTTCTGCTGAGGATTTCTCCACAACTGGGGGTCTCAGGGCTCATTTCCTGCCTGAGCATTGTACAGAGGCGAGCATTGGTCAGCATTGAGCTCTAGTCCTGCTATTCAGCGTAAATTCTCCCCCTCTTTTTTCCTTCCTATACTCCTAGTAATACTTTATAGCTCCACCTTAAATAGTTCCTTTCTCCGGAGTTTTTACACCCTTCAAATATTTGAAGACTGTTACAATGTTCCCAGTTTAGTCCTCTCTTAGCCAAAATATACATCTTTAGCTCAGTCTTTCCTCATATGTCAATGTCTCTAACTTGTCCAGAAGATGCAGGCTCCCAGCATCCTTCTAGCTGAAGAATTTAAACTGGAGACAATCTGTAATCATTTTGTTAAGCTGGAAGTTAGGTATCCAGGCACATACAGTAATGCAAAAATATTTAATTAGTACAATATCCCAAGAAAAATAGACTCTGGCCAGAGCATTGGAGGGAAATCTTCAAAGTATCAACTTTAATAGGAATTGCATGGCACTATGCACTGAGGTAGTTTTTTTTTAAATCACAAAATTATGGAATAACTTTGGTTATTTGATGAAATATGTAGCACCTATGGTGTGAATATACAACTATAGTTCATTTAATTGAAACTAGTAAATCTGCCAAACCGTAGCAACAATGTGACATTACTGCGATAGAATGTGAAACGCTGCAGTATGGCTTGATGTTCAAGTCTATAAACTTAGCGGCTACCTCTCAATACAATCTCTGAATGAAAAAGCCTTAATGGGCATAAATATAATTTATCTACCCAGGAAAAATCAGCTCATACACAGCATCAGGTTTATACTGAAGTGTCTGCTTGTCATGAATCTTTCAAGCTGGGTTGATTCAGGCACAAGGAAGTCAAATGACTTGCCCAATTTCTGCAGGATGTAAAGTGGGATTAGGGTCTAATGTACCTCTGGCTCCCGGCAGTCCTCTGCTCTAACCTCTAGACCAGCAAAACCTCTCATCAAAGCTTCTAGGACTACTTTTGTGTACTCTATTTCATAATTTAAGGATTGCTGTGGAAAATATTTAGGGATTTATTTGTATCCCTCAACCCTGCATAAAATCCGTTCCTTTCAAGATGTTGAAGATAAATTTCTTGGTCTTAAAAAACAATCTGCATAAAATGCTAATTAAATAATAGATATTTGTAGAAAAACTGTTAATTGGTTAGTTGCATTTTTTATTACCTAATGAAAGTTTTTAATTATAAAGCACAGTTGTTATATGAAGCCTGTAATGACAGGATGGAAATGAGTATGAATTTACTGTTGCTCAGCTGTATCGCTTTTATTGCCTTTCCAATAAAGCAGCCCATCTCCTCATGTTATGACATGCTGCTTACTCCCTCTTGAAGTGAAGGCTAGGGCCAGGCAGGCTCTTATGTGAATGATGATAGCATATATGAATTAAAGAACAATTAGGTGTAACTCCCTGGACTTCAACTGAGTCGCTCCTGATTTATTCAGGTGTTGGATCAGAATCAAGCTTTTCTGCAATGGAATTCGTCTTACTGACTTTCAGTGGGAGTTGGGTGCTGAACTACTCTTTGTGCCTCTGGATGGCTGCATTCGGGAGCTGACAGAACCACTTTTCTCTCTAACTTCTGCTTTCAATGCACAACTGCGACAAGAAAGGTTCCATGTACTCTCCCTCTTAAAAATCCATAATGGTCCTTTTGAAAATTGGACCTTTAGGCTCCTAAGTGTCTAAATCACTTTTGAGGATGGAACTTGGGTTCCCAAGTTGCTTAGGTGCTTTTGGAAATTGTACCCCTGCTTTGATTCAATTAAAGGGCAAAAGTTCAGGCCACTTACTGTCTCTGAAACAACTAAGCATTCCCTATTTGTCCTCAGCTTTAAGTAAATTACACAAAGTCGGACTGTGACCCCTTTACTCGTATTGAATGGACTTGGTGGAGATTTTTTCACACCAACATTTTTCTGATGAATAATGGTCTTTTTTGGAACACAGACCTTATTGTATAACATTGTCAACTTTCTTTGAATTTTTAATTTTTTGCAAAAGTTTCTGGACACATCAGTATCTCAGCAATTTTTGTAATCAAAATCTTATTTGAAATTACTTATTGAACATTTTTACTGGCGGCAAGTTTGGTAAACCATGTTTAGTAATGTCAGACATGATCTCAATGAAAATCACTGAAACGTTAGTGAAAAATAGAAAATGGGTCAATTTTCAGCCCTATGAAATGGAAACAGCTTCAAAATGTTGACATTCCCAGTTAAACGGTTTCTGTGGTGTACCAGCTCTGAAACGGAATCCTTTATTCCAGGAATGGTCCCTTTTGAAATAAATTGGACTACATGTGTTATACAGTGCAAGCTAACCTAAGTAAGGATAGCTCAACCTGGCCCATGATGGTTACCAACAAGACCTGGTTATCCTTGAATTAATATGTCACAGTGACCTTCTCAAACTTGTTACTAAGATCTTGTCTACACTACAAATGCATTGCTAGTACATCTGTATCGGTATAGCTACAGCTGTGATGGCAGAGCCCTCTACTGTAGACACAGTCTGTGCTAACAGAAGGAGTTTTTCTGCTGGCATAGTAACACTGCCTAACCAAACTGTTAGCTGTGCCAACAGAAGCACTTTTCTCTTGGTGTAGTTGTGTCCACAGTGGGGTTTTTGCCAGCATAGCTACGCTGGCTTGAGGGTGTTTTTTTTTCACATCCCAGACCGGCATAGCTATGATGACAAAATTTTGTTGTGTATCCAGGCCTAAGACTCTTGTAACATGTAATGTGATGTACAATGATATAAGTGGCATCTGAAACAGCAGAAATCTCATTGTATGGATTCTCTGTTTACCTGTGTCACAGAAAAGGGTGAAAATGGATGTGTCTCATTTCAGTGTTTCATATTGTCTCAATGAAAACTGATACACTTTTAATACCAGAGCAAAATCTCCAGGGTGCTTATTCAATATAGAAATAATTGTATATCTAATCTCATTATTTGACTTCATTATTAAAAAGTTTTTCTCTCTCTCAGACACAGTATTGACATACTGAAACTGACTGTGACAGGTTTGGTCATAGAGACCCCCTTGGGACTGTCACCTGATGTGCTGAGATTACCTCTGAGCCAGTTTTCCCTGCCAGTTTGGGACTCCAGAACCCTGCCGTGTTTAGCCAGACACGCTGGACTGCTGCAACACAGACCCAGGTCTGGTCCACGCCCCCACAGTTGCAGACTTTAACCAAAAACTGCTCAGCAGATCACCTATCTCCAGCACCCAGACACTCAGTTCCCAATGGGATCCAAACCCCAAATAAATCTGTTTTACTCTGTATAAAGCTTATACAAGGTAAACTCATAAATTGTCCGCTCTCTATACCACTGATAGAGAGATATGCACAGCTGTTTGCTCCTCCAGATATTAATCACTTACTCTGGGTTCAATAATAAACAAAAGTGATTTTATTAAGAATAAAAAGTAGGATTTAAGTGGTTTCAAGTAATAACAGACAGAACAAAGTAAGTCACAAAGCAAAATAAAGCAAAAACCTAGGCCTAAGCCTAATACATTAAGAAACTGATTGCAGGTAAAATCTCACCCTCAGAGATGTTCCAATAAGCTTCTTTCACAGACTAGACTCCTTCCTACTCTGGGACCAATTCTTTCCCCTGGCACAGTCCTTGTTAGTTCCAGCAGACATCTTAGGTGGAAAGCAGGGGTGTTCTCATGACTGGCAGCCCCCTTTGTTCTGTTCCACCCTCTTTAATAGCTTTGGCACAAGGTGGGAATCTTGTCTCTCTGGGTCCCCACCCCTCCTTCTAAATGGAAAAGCACCAGGTTTAAGATGAATTCCAGTATTACGTGACATATTCACATGTCCTGTGAGACCCCAGCCTCCATTCTTCCAGGGCTGGCCCACACATACACAGGAAGGTTTGCAAGTAAACAGGGCCATTTACAGGTCATTGATTCTGAAGCTCCCTTAATGGCTTCCACTTAATGGGTTTACATCAGTAATACAAGTTTATATCTTATTTTCCTAACTTCAGACATAGAAATAATACATGCAAACAAATAGGATGAACACACTCAGTAGATCATAAGCTTTGTAATCATACCTTACAAGAGACCTTTTGCATGAAGCATATTCCAGTTACATTATATTCACACTCATAAGCATATTTCCATAAAACATTATGGAGTGCAACGTCACAGTGTACTCAGGGTATGCAAGCATCTTTTGAGTAGCAAAGTGATATCTTTCACACAGTCATTTCTTTACATCAGGTATTGGCAAGGAAAAAACTCCTTCCATAATATGAACATTTCTCTTACCCTGCCAGGTTCATCTCATTATATCTCACTTAATCGATTCCTTGACATTGCCGGGTCCTCTGGTGCACCTCGGTCTCTCCTATTCTCTGCCTGTGGCACATAATGCTTTAGTCACCTGTGGGCTATAATACTTGTGGTTGTTGTGTTTAGTGTGTTGGTGCCGGGTGGTGCTTGTGGCCTGTGATACAGGAGGTCAGACTAGATGATCTCTTCTGGCCTTAAACTCTATGTTTCTGACTTTTGGGAAGACAAATCATACATTCTAATTGCATCCAAAAAACTACTTTAAAAGAACACTAGGGTTGCAAAGTCAAGCACTCAGAAGTTAAGAAATGCCAGACTGAAGGTTGTGTTGCAAAGGCAATCTGAATTTGGGCTCCAGACGCAAGTGTGTTATGATACAGTCTTTAATGACACACTCACATGCTATTTTCCCCACAGGACCCCAGTCTCCTTCAGTGAATGGGTGTTCAGTGGTTTTATACTCATCATTCAATGTGTGGCCCATGGCTTATTTAATACATACCATCTGAACACAAAATTATTAATTTTCTCATGGGAGTTTCTGTGGTGCTGTCACCGTAGTATCGGAGTGCTTCACCAACATACATTCATTAATGTTCACAATACCCCTGTTATATTAGGTGGTGTCAAGGGTGGTGTGAATGGAGGCTGGGGACTAAGCCTCCCCAAACCTTGTGCCACTGGGGAGGGGCAGTGGTGGATTTGGGGCTGTGGTGGATTTGGAGGCCCTGGAAAAATCTCTCCCCACCTGTGACAATGCGGTTCTGGCGGAACCCAACTGAGAGTGCCAACTCAGGACAAATTGCTCAAACAGGGCAGTTACAGCCCAAGGCTGGGGTTTTTTCCACCTCTAAGGCAAACCAAACCAGCCAGACTAAGAGGACTTCGGTCTCACCCCACTGGCTAACCGCAAGTCTCACAAGCGGTCTCCTTAGGCACTCCAGTTTCCCAGTATCACCACCAGTACCACTCGTTATGGGGACAAATGGTTATGAAAACCAAGACCCCAGTAAAAGAAAAAGGGTCTCCCGATCCCAAAGGACCAAGCCCCAGACCCAGGTCAATAGATAAAATCAGATCTTACCCACAAATCACGCTGTTGCCAATCCTTTAGAATTTAAAATCTAAAGGTTTATTCATAAAAGGAAGAAGATCTAGATGAGAGCTAGAATTGGTTAAATGGAATCAATTACATACAGTAATGGCAAAGTTCTTGGTTCAGGCTTGCAGCAGCGATAGAATAAACTGCAGGTTCAAATCAAGTCTCTGGAATACATCCCCTGCTGGGATGGGTCCTCAGTCCTTTGTTCAAAGCTTCAGCTTGTAGCAAAGTTCCTCCAGAGGTAAGAAGCAGGATTGAAGACCAGATGGAGATGAGGCATCAGCCTTATATAGTCTTTTCCAGGTGTAAGAACACCTCTTTGTTCTTACTGTGGAAAATTACAGCAAAATGGAGTCTGGAGTCACATGGGCAAGTTCCTGCATACTTTGCTGAGTCTCAAGGCATATTTGCCTTCTCTCAATGGGTCCATTGTATAGCTGATGGTCCTTAATGGGCCATCAAGCAGGCTAGGCAGAGCTAACACCAGTTTGTCTGGGATGTCACCCAGCAGCATAGCATAAGTTTGAAATACAGACAGTATAGAGCCAATATTCATAACTTCAACTACAAAATTGATACATACATATAGACAGCCTAATCATAACCAGTAAACCATAACCTTGTCTTAGACACCCCATTTGACCCCCTTTATACAAGATTTGCGTGCCACTACAGGACCTTGGTTGCAACAATGATCTATATGGTCCCAGATTATATCAATAACATCACACCACCCCAGCCCTGGGGTGCAGTGGGAGGACACAGCTTTTCCAGTCTCAGGGCCACAGCAGGGCGTAGCGGGGGCGGATGGAGACGGGGGTGTAGGTGGAACAGGGGAAGGGCTGCAGGGGAAGGGGCAGAATGGGGTTGGGCCATGGGCAGATGGGACAGAATGGGGATAGGGGGCCATGGGTGGAACAGGGGAAGGGCTGCGGGGGAAGGGGCGGAATGGGGTAGGGTCATGGGCGGGGCCACAGGCAGGGCCGAATGGGGGAGGTGCTCAGGGCTCGGAGCTCAAGTGAAGTTTCCCCTTGGGGAGGCTAGCCCCCTGCCCTGCCTCTTCCAGCCAAGGTCCCACTCCCACTTGCTCTCTCAGCGCCCCCCACCATGGCCCTGACCTAGCTCTCAGCCCCCTTCCCCGCCTTGGCTGGGGCCATGTGGGGGACTGAGAGCAGCAAGTGGGTGTGGGACCTTGGCTGGAAAAGGTGGGGCAGGGGGCTAGCCTCCCCAAGGGGAAACTTCACTCGCCGCCCATGGGTGGTGTTACCGTTTCCATTTTACAGCTGGGGAACTGAAGCACAGAGATTAAGCCCAGAATTTTCACATGTCCATGAATTTTGGGTGCTCATCATGAAACACCTAGGCCCTGATTTTTCAGAGTAATTTGCATTTAGGTCACACTTTAGATATTCAAAGCCTGGCTCCAATTGCCTTCAGTTGTTGTAAGCACTCAGCGCATCTGCAAAACTGGCCACAGCTGCTTCAAGCTAGGTACCAAGTAGGACTGAGATGAGAGCTGATCAATGACTTTGCTTATTCGGTCAGACATCCCATAAGATGTCTGAGCAATACCCAAAACATACTTACAGTGTTCTTCCTGAATGTCTGTTTACAGTGTAAGATCTGTCACTCTCCGTAACTGGGTTTCAGATTGGGTACACTTTCATGGAAGGCTGTATGTAGCAGTTCAATCTGCCATATGGAAAGGAATTGGTGTGTGTGCAAGAAACCATTCCTGGGGTAACGGAACAAGAACAGGTAAGAGCACAGGTCAATGAGCTTCTTAATCAGGTGATCTCAGTCAGTGGCAAGTGAGAGAGAGGAGGAAAACAACATGTGACAGATGCTAGTCACATTGCTTGATATCTGAGGTATTTGAACGCTTCTCACCAGAAACCACTTGTGACAATCTCCAGTGAAAGATTTTATGGGAAAGGAGTAGAAGATGCTTGAGTCCACTTCATCTTATCGCTAGGGTCTCTTTCTGTGTATAGCTTTTTGTTGTTACCCCAATTTGCAGAGTTACATTGCACAGAAGCATGTCCATGAACAGTAGTTGAGCAGGGGAGGTTGGATGCAACGTTGCCAATGTTCAGATTTCTAGAGAAGACTTTTTTTTTTTTTTTTTTTTTTAAGAAAGGCAGCAGAATCTGTTTCTTGTGGTGCTCTGAAGATTCAATCCCAGTTTTCTTCTCATCAAACACCACCTCCATATTCTCAAGTCCACATATAATGGTCTTTAACTTACTAGGTAAGGAAACCTGCTTAAGATAGGATTCCTTTCAGAGACGGTCAGTGACATTCCTTAATCAGCCAAAGGGGTCATTGTTATTTAATTTGAGACACTCTATTCCCAAGACCCCAGGCATGGAAAATGTATAAGTATGTTAGATGTCAACTTGTATCAAATGTTACTTCAGATGGAGACTTCTAACATGTTTTAATGAGTTATGAAGACAGCAAAGTGCAGATTCTTAGACCTCACTAATCTGGAATGAAAAATGTAAGTTTTACCCCATCAGCAGCCAATTCTTTAAGATTTTTTTTAAAGGTCCTAGCGGTGTTGTATTCTTTAACTGCCAGAGACTAACACTTTAAGTAAATACTCTTAGAGATGCAGAACTCTTCTAATTTCTCCTTTGTTCTGTGAAACAAAATTTGAAGTTTCTCTTTTTATCTGAGGAAATAAAAAAGGAAATTATCCATTTCCTCCTCTTCTATCTTTAGAGCTGCCTGTGCTGCATGCATTAAATAAACATGTGGTGACAATACAATGTTAAATTACAAACACTATGATGTTGCTTCTTTGATGTAACCTACTGTATGTTAAGGCAAAATTCTGCTCTCTGATGCACAGACAGGTTGACATCAAATGGGCAAAAATTGGTCATTTCTGTTTAGTTCTAATACTAGCAACATCAAATTGTTGACCTTGAGCTATCTGAGTGCTTTGAGTACAATAGATTTCTTGTTGGACGTGCTGTGATGATATTTTGTGATTTAGCGTAACACAACCCTGAAACTGACAAACTCTGATTCCCACCAGCAGACTACAAAGCTCAACTCTTTAGCAGACAAGCAACGAACCTTTCCATTTTTGCATGATATCAACAACAACTATTGCATTTATTCATACTTAATCTGTAGCATTAATGGGCTATTTAATATTTGGTAAGCATCAGAGTAAACAAATACGTTTCCTAATTAATTTAGCCCACATTTCTCAAGCATTTACTAAGCGATTCTGTTTTCACAAATATATTTGTAATTTGGAAATATTCACCTGATACAAATATTTTAGAAAGTCTTTTTGTTTTGAAAGCCAGGAAATATTCAGGATTTGTGAGCATTTTCACAGATAAACTGGTGGTTGTCAGAAGATTCACAAATAATAGGTAATGACACCCCCTCCCCAGTGACAGTGGAGTGAACTTGGATGTTTTGCAGAACATGCATCTCTACTTGTCTGTTTGACCAAATCTAGTGAATATTATAATTGATCCTTATTGCAAGATAACCATGTGAAATGCTATAGTAGCTGATGTGCTTGCTGTATATAGCACATTACTTATTTTAGGTCAAGATTTTAAAAAACAGGACACCGTGATTTTTAAAAAGTGCTGATAACACAGCAGCCCCCATTGTGTTTTGGCCTTAGCCTACTTAGAAGAATGGTGCATTTTTATGGCTATGTTTATATATTTTAATAACTTCATAGCTTATTTTAACCCCTTAATTGCCTTACTTAATCTTTGATGTACTCAGTAGCAGTGGAGAGAATTTCATAAGAAGCATTTTATACTGTTTATTCTCTAGTTTTAAATATAAAATGCTATTTGTAATTATTAAAAAAGTGTTGGTTCAGAATAGATCATTCACTAAGGGCTGGTGTAACTGCACATGAATATTGTGCACAATTATGGACACTGTTAAACAAAGGATATAGAAGAAATGAAGCTACAGCAGAAGGCAATTACAAAGATCAGGAGCCTCAGAGATTACACTGGAGGTATAAAGGTGAGGTTAGGAAAATTTGGTTTTTTTGTTTTGTTTTCTGAAAAAGAGAGTTAGAAAGGGGCCTGACTGAGATGCATATCATTCTGATCTATAAATAAGGTGCATTCACTTATTCAAGCAACTGGCTCAAAACCAAGAGCAAAGACTGAAACTAAGAAATGGCTGGGAACTAAGGCAGTTCAGAAAAAAATCTTTATGCAGAGGGTAATTCATGTGTGGAAATGGAAAAGCAATTACAGGTATTAGTGCTTAAATACCACAATGATAGGTGCCATTCCTTAGCTAGCAAAGTGATACAAAGTTTGCATGTTTGTCATTTATATACCATGGTAAGTGCTTTAGACATGTCCTTTTATAGATGGTTAATGATCCAGCATTATGGGTGCTTCATTTGGCTACCTCACAAAATCCTCTCGCTCAGAAAGTGTAGGGAAAAATATCTAACTTGTTCTAAGACTTCACTTGACATGTTTATGGAGGGGATGGTATGTTGAGATTGCCTACAATGGTATATGGCCCATCCACGACTGCCATAAGCAAATATCTCCAATGGCTGGAGATGGGACACTAGATGGGGAGGGCTCTGAGTTATGAGAGAGAATTCTTTCATGTGTGTCTGGCTGGTGGGTCTTGCCCAAGCACTCAGGACTGAGCACCATATTTGGGGTTGGGTAGGAATTTCCGCCTAGGTCAGATTGGCAGAGCCTGGGGGTGGGGTGGGGGGCGTTTTGCCTTCTTCTGCATTGTGGGGTGCAGGTCACTAGCTGGTTTGAACTGGAGTAGATGGTGGATTCTCTGTAACTTGAAGTCTTTAAATCAAGATTTGAGGACTTCAGTAACACAACCACAGGTTATGGGCCTATCACAGGAGGGAGTGGGTGAGGTTCTGTGGCCTGCAATGTGCAGGAGGTCAGACTAGATGATCATGATGGTCCCTGTTGGCACTGAAGTCTGAATCTAAAACTTGTTTCAAGTCAGATGAATGTGACAGAGATTTTAAAAGGCTTGCTTGCCTCTGAGCTATTAGCACACTTTGGTCCTGGTTTGCCAGTACAGTTAGGGCACAAGGTATCCCAGTGCAGGGTGAGAACAGTTATATCCCATGCTATATCCAGAGGAGAGGAAAAACCATTGTCTTTGCTTTAAGGACATTCAACAAGCAGAAAGTAGCTTTGCCCAGAACTTAACATGTTGATCAGGAATTATTGTCAGGGTGCACAAGTTCAGTTTGTTTGTATGGATGGAAATGCATGCTTCTGACAGGTCAGCCTCTTCTCTGCAAAACTAAATGTGAGCATTATAAGCTCTTTCCTCCTGCTAGTGACCACAAATAGAACACTGTGCCTTTAAAAAACAAACAAAAACAAACTCATGGGTCCTCCGTGTTTTTAGAACTTTAGTCCTATATATTAAGTATATGACAACTAAAAAAATTACAACTCAAACATTAGGGCCACTTCATTGTGAAATGGAGGGACCCCCATCTACCAAACATAAACACAACCTACATTCAAATACTATCAAACTGCCATATGTTTATTATGAACTAATGTGAAAGTGGCCCCTTTGATATATTACAGTTCATGCCCATACTATATGTTATATATTAAAGAGAGATGGTGTGGCATAAAGGCTTTATTGCCATGAGTTTGGAATGATCTGTATAATTCACTTCTGGCTTCCCCACTTATAAATAATTCCTCCATCCCAAATTCATTTCAGTAAAGCCAGACTCTTTAGCACCAGGAATCCAACTGTAAAAGATTCAGAAGGAGATGGGAAAATAAGAAATACAAAATAGCTTTTCTATACAGAACAATGCCCTAACGTTAAGGCCCAATATCTCGGGACTTGCAGAAGCAAGTGTTGTGTTGCTGGAAATCAGAAACTTTTCTCTTTCCCATGGTATAGAGCACTTGTATTCTCAATTTGCTAGGTGAGTCTTTAGCATCGCAATAGAAGCAATTTAGTATAAACTTACTGGATGCCCTAGGATAGTGTTGGAGATAAAATTTGGGAAACTGAGTCACAAGTTCACCCAATTTAGGCTCAATCAATTTCCACCTTTATTTATACAATTTCATACAGAATTATTGTCACGTATAGTGTCTGGACATGCATTTATGCCAGGCAAATAATAATAGACAGATGGATTTGGTAAATGGGGCCCAGTTACCATATTCTGGGACACCATGAAGTCCTTCCATGATAGCCATTGTCTTCTTACATCTCCTGGTTGCTGCTCCAGTGTTTCTCCAGTTTGGGCCCATATTCATGTAGGTTTTTTTAATAAATTTATACATTACAGATGACCTAATCTTTATCCAATTGGCTTTTAACACATCAACTCTTTAGGTTTTAGGTAATGCATACATTATATTATGCATTCACAAGCTTCAATTACCCCACTGCTGCATTTTTTTTTTCTGCTGGGTTTGCGTTTTTCTGGGTCACATTGTTTCTGAGCCTTCCCAGAAAAGGGCTTCTTGTTATAGGTTTATGTCTTTTCACCCCAAAACTTCTAGCACAACATGTTACCTTTGTTCCATCAGCAAGGACCCCATTTTAAGCAGATTAGCATTTCTATGTAAAAGGTGAATTGGCAAAATCACACTTGGCCTTAGCCTAAGTGTCACCTCTTCTGTACTGATTCAGTATCCATAATTAAAAATATTTTAAAAAGCTATCAAAGCTTTTAATATTACCATTACCAATTCTTCTTTGTATATATCAATGTTATAAGTCACTATGTGTGTTATCCGGTGCTATTCTTTTAATCTATTAGAAAGGGGTTAGGGTTATGGAAAACATGATGATTCTTTAATGTCAACAGTTCTTATCTTCTTCAAACACGGGTTTTTCATTCAAAGTCCAGTTTTGGTAGTGAATAATTATAAAGAAATTTCATTAGAAATTTTCCTGTGAATGCATTTTGAGGGATGTCTCAGTTTTAGGATCTAGATACTTAATTGCATTTAATGGTACTCCAACGTCTAGCCTCCCTATAAACTCACTTTCCCCACCTTCTGTTTTTCATCCACATAAACTGGGGAAAGGCGCCACCCTAGAGGACAGGATCTAGAGGACTCAGCTCTGCCATTTTCCTCACTTAAAAAAAAAAAAAAATCAAGCTAACCATCCTTCTCTCTGTGTCTTTTACATCATTAACACGGAAGCAGCTCAAACTAAAGGAAAAACAATATTTGGGACTACTGAATCAACAGGGACCTTCTTAATTATTCCATGAATCTACAAGAGGGTTTCTGTTTCTCTCATAAACTCTCCTGCCACATCCCCACCCCCTTTCTATCTTTGATGAGCATGGCATTTAGGTCCCATTCTTTGAAACAATCTCTTGTTGTAGCTGGTTGGGGTGAAATGGAGCTATCTATCAATTTGAAAAGGTCACTGGCTGTGTCAGAATGACAGCGATTCCAAATTATCCATTAATCTCCCAATTTAAAATTGCCATCCCTCTTATTACAACTGGCCAGCCACGCAAACTAAAATAGACCTCTCCTCTTACACCCATGACCAAGCAGCTTTTTATTAGCTGGCAGATAAAATTGGCAATGCACTCGAACATTAAATATTCATTGACTGCTCTCTAAAAAGAAATGGGTTGCTAACAGGTTGAGAATATATGAGAAAACAGCCAAAAGAATTACAATTGATTTTCTTGTCTTATCTGCTAAGGCTTGTACTGTATTATTAGTGTAACATACTTGGCATGCTCCTATATCAGTTTGAGAGTCAGAGAAGTAAATGCAAAATTTTCCCCTGCCCCCTTTACATCTTCATGTTATCCCGATTTTATCAACCCATAATATGTTAAACGAAAGATAAATTAACATTTAGAAAGTGCACTTCTCCAAGGAAAACAAATGTTAATAATTACTTTTCCATCCTCTGTAACTAGGACAGTATGTAGAAGGTCACAGCCAAGGAGCATGATCATAAGAAATTCAGGCTTGGAGGATGTCTAGTTTCCCTATGAAGAGTAATGAGGGGACACCTACAGGGCTTAAAGTAGAAAGAGTAGGGGAAAGCTGTGCACCTCCCCTTTGTTAGGGCCATTCTTTCACTTGCTTGGGAGAGCAATAGTCCCACACAGTTACTCCTCCTCTTTGGCTGTATGATGAGAGCTCCTGCTCCTGTTTGACTACTTTAACAGCTGTATAACTACAGTCCCATAACAGCACTTCTTTCTGTGGCAAGCTGCGCAGACTTGCCCCTGTTCAATGTCACAGGCATTTGGAGCAGGGATATGTGCCAGAGGGTAGCATGTGAGGCAGTGCCTAGTTTAGTTGGCCACCCCAAATGCAGTAGGATGGTGTAGTGGTTAAAGCACAGGACCTGGAATCAGGAGATCTGTGTTCTACCTGCAACTCTGTCACAGATTTGCTGCATGGAAAATGCACCACCTTTCCCCAGCAGGTGAGGAAGTGACATGAGTAGTGCCCCACCCCTAGGATATAAATTCATCACAACGTCAACTGCTATCCCAGATCCTAAATTCCAGACAATGTCCCTGATTTAGAGGTTCCTTTGCCTACTTATACATAATTTGTAGTGAAAATTGTGACATTTTAGGAATATAGGAATTGCCAGACTGGCTCAGACCCATGGTCTGTCTTGTCCAGTGTGCTGTCTCTGACCATAGACAGCACCAGATCCCCTTTCAGAGGAAGATACAAGAAACCCCACAGTAGGCAGTTATAGGATAACCTGCTCTGCGTTTCTTCCCACCCTTCAGTAGTTGCAGTTGGCTTGTGCCCCAGAGCTTGGGAGTTTATCATTTCCAAAGCTCTTGTTTATTTTTTTATTATTACTACTCTGCATAGTCTTGTTATCCATCTATATCAGCAAACCAGCTACCAAGATCAACTGTGACACACAAGAACCTCTTAACTCTAAAAATGCCTACAACTCAAACCCTTTTTATTCACTTCAATGTCTATTACAGTTTTCTTGAGTTATTTTATCAAGACTGTCAAGATACTTTAATTTATGAAGCGTGAAAAATATGCAAAAGAAGCAATTAAAGATCTTCCTTCCTTTTCTTGATGTGCATTTGACTGAATCACTATGATGACTACATGCAAGATCAATTGTTTGAAAAATGTTTTTGCTGTTCATGCATTCAGCTGTGCTTTCATAGCTGGTTGTCTAGATGCACTGCTGCATTAGGAGATACCAAATAGCCTACTAGATTGTAAGGTTTTGATTCTCTTATTATTTTAGTGGTGGTGTCCTCTAAGGTACAGTATCTGAGCAGAGATTGTCCATCAACACACATCCACATATCCTCCAATTCCCCAGCACTTGTTCATCCTAAAGTCTCCATCTGCTCTTACATAGCTATCATTTCAATGGTCTTTGTCCAGCTGAGTAGGAGAAATGGGTATCCTTCCCAAGGTCATGTCCATGCCACTCAGTGGATCAGTTGCAAAAGGCACTGAGAAAGCAATATGCCTGGTTCCTTACACTGGGTGCCCACGTGCATCAATCTGACAAAGCATCTGAGTTCAAAATGAAGGAATTTCGAGCCCAGTGGCCTTGCATACCTTAGCTAACTGCATTCAAGCAGCACCTAGATTAGCATCCATGTCCTGTGTGTGTGCGCGCGTGTGGGGGGGAGGGGGAGTTAAGCTAAAGACTTGCAAACTACATTAAGGTAGATATACAAGTTCACTAACTCAGCTATAAAAGGGAATTGACAGACATATGAATGGTTCTTATTTCCTATATTCCAGCCATTTCAGGGCAGGAATAATTAAATCATTCACTCAAGTTACTGGAGTACTATTATGGAGGATATAAAATAGTACTGACACTTCGAAGCTTTGCAAGTGTTTATATCAGAATGTCAGTCTTGCCTATGGAGCAGCAGAGGGATCTCTGGAATCCCAGACAAACCTTCACTGATGTATCTGGAATTTCTCTGACTGTGCAGCCTCATTGGCAATTGCACTGAGGGAGTATTGTTTTTGTTTAACTCTGACCAACAAATAAACTGGAGAGTATTATCCTACATTATCCTACAATGACACTAAAATTTGAATAGTCACTATTGTGTCATACTGGAGTTGATTAGTGTGAGGCTGTGTAGAGCCATAGAAGAGTGAGGCTATATTTTCAGTGTTGGTGGTGTACTAGACTGTGCTCAGTATTTCTGGGTACAAGGGATGCTAAATCATCTTGAAAATATGGCCCTTATTTTGGTACCTAAGAAGACCTTTGAGAATTGCACCTATTAGGACATGTTCTTCTCCTGCTGTTTGGATGTATTCATAGCAGCAGGGCACACAACATTTGTAAAATCTCTCTCTCTCTCTCACACACACACACACACACACACACACACACACACACACACACACACACACACACACACACACACACACACACTCCTGTTTGTTTGTATGAGACTAAAAGTGAACCAAGGTGGGTTTTTTAAAGATCCCACTGGACTCCAATGCAGATTAGTAACACTAGCATTTGTCAAGACAGCCGATACTAGAACTGTGATAAAAGCAATGATGATGCAGATTGTGGGATTTAAAATGGGCTGATTTAATTACTTCTGCGTTCAGATAGTCAAGTGACTAAATATGATTTTTCAAAACAAAGGGTATGATAAACTTGTATGTGCATGGTAGGTTGCAAAACAATGTATAACTAATGTGAGTTTGATTAAAAAGTAGAGAGTTTGAAAAAAGGAAAACTTTTTTTTCCACAAACATTTCCAAATTTCCCCCTTTTTAAATTCAAAACTTTGAAATTTTGACTTGCTGTCTTAAAATGAATATTCCAAAAGCAGTGAAGAATGAAGAATCTCAAAATTTTACTTTGTGCAACTGTTTAAATGATCTCTAACCAAATGAAGTTAACTTTACAATTAATTGAGAGCTAGGATGATTTCAGTGCAGATTTTCAAGATATAGTTCTGTACATAATACTGCTCTCCTTGTGTAAGATCAGACCCAACAATATAGTTGTGTATGAGCCTATCACTGAAATTGTTCAGTTCTTGTTGAATTGTAATGATAAGTTGCCATGCTTATGAGAGCTCTTAATTTTTTTTTACCTGGATACCTAAGACAAAACTCTAGGTTAAATTACAGATGAAAATGAGTTTATTAGCCCTATTCCAGTCCTTATTTATGTATATTCCAACTTGATCTGGTGGTAATCTCTTCACTGAATATGATATTTTTTAAAAAATTGCTCTTTATTTTGCAACTCCTCTTTTGTATCCAGTCAATGCTATTACTGGATGAATATCCAAATATTATATTTGATGAATAATGAACTATTTGTATAGCATGTTTCCCAGTATTCAACCATCTCTAATCACAACATTGTTAAGAAGAATTCAGCATCAAAGAGACTAAAATAATTGTAATGATGCAGCCTGGTCAGGTCAGAGGCTCATTGGCAGAGTGGTGTGGGGAGGGAGAGAGCTCACATAGGGGCACGCTAGTAATATGCCTTTAAAGCTTGTGCAATTAATCTCTCACTTTCAGGAGAATTGCATTCACGACTATGTTTTTTCTCAAGAACAATTTATTTCCTCAAAAGTTGCTGTGATGGGGTGTTCACACCACACCAGTCCTGAAGGGGTTAAGGTGACTCATAAGGGGTCAATTAACCATATAGGCCACACCTGGGGGAGAGCCAGGGACTGATAAAAGCTAATTAGTGATGAAGCCCAAATAGACAGGGGAAGGCTGAGCTTGTATAAAGCCGGGAAGTTTGCAGCAGAAGAGGGCTGCAGAGAGAGGGTCTGCAGTTGTTGTCTGGGAGTGGAGAGATGAGTAGGTGGAAACCCTGGGGGAGCAAAAGCCTTGGAATCCTGTCTCTGATGGAAGGGGTTACCCAGAGGAGTTGCGGGGAAGAAAGCCTGTAGAAGGCAGAGTAAGAAGAAGCCCAGGGAAAGAGCAGAAGGGTTGAGATGGTGTAGACCTTGGCTGCTGCTAATAGGGTCCCACGGCTGGAATGCAGAGTAGTGGGTGGGCAGGCCTGGGTTCCCCTACCAGCCACTGGGAAGTGGCCCAGGACTGGTGAAGGCTGTATCCAGGGAGTTGGTCTGGTGAGACTTTGATACCCCAGGTGGGGAGGACTATAGTGACCTAGCTGCAGGGCTGGGTCATGAAGGAGGAGTGCTGTGAAGTGTAAGAGGAGAGACCACCATGGTGACAGAGTGACCAAGGAAGTGGGCACTAGACTGGATGAGAACTGATACCAGACCCAGCTACAAAGGGGTGCACCAGCTCTGAGTAAACCCTGTGACAGTAGCATTTTGTGGCAGTTAGTGAAAACTGACATTCTGAGCTCTTAAGAATTAGACCTGAGGAATGTGATTAGTGATTGTATATTTCATATGATCAAAACCACATAATTACTATAGGATGGGGGCCCGAATGAGACAGTCAACAGCAAATAGGGTGACCAGATGTCCCGATTTTATAGGGACAGTCCCGATTTTTGGGTCTTTTTCTTATATTAGATCCTATTACCCCTCACCCCCTGTCCCGATTTTTCACACTTGCTGTCTGGTCACCCTAACAGCAAACTACTGGCCAGCCCAGGACTTGGAAAGTTGTTTGCAGTTCCCTGCAATTGCAAATGACTCCTGTTCATCGTGATTATACCATGTAGGGAGATATGAGGAACTACTTGCTGCTGTAGCACACAAATGAAAGGATCAAACTTCAGAAGATGTGGCTGTACGCCATGTCAGGGGTTAATGAAGCTTTTAATATGGTCAGCGAGAGAAGCCATGGGCAGAAGATTCATTGAAGCTTCACCGCTTTCTTTTAAGTGAACAACACACAGAATATTTATTTTTCTTTGCCAGTGAACATCTGACCTCCATCAAGATTTCTCAGCTGCCCTCTCTCTTCCCTTGATTGCGCTCTTATGAAGTTCATTGTGATAATGGAAAGTGGAGCGGGGGGAAATGGGGACGGGGGGGAAGAGGGCAAAGAAAACTCTTTGGCAAATTGTGGATTTTCAATCTCATTCCAGTTCATCTGAGAAATGAACAACACTTTTTTTTGTCTGGGTATTTCTGACTGTAGCTTTTTTTTTTTTCTTTCTGTATCCTGCACATTTAATTGTTCATTAGGAGGAACAGAGAGCCACAATGCCTGCATAATGTTCTGATGAAATGCCTAATGACTTTTAGCATTTGATTTATGGACACAGCTTAAGTTACATGTGGGCTCCTGTCAGAACAGGCCAAGGAGATAAGCTTACATTTATCTATAGAAGTTAAGGGATAATTATGTAAAAACGTTACATTTGAAAGGAAACAAAGCCAGACCTGTGGGAAGTGCATTTTCACAGCGTGTATTAGCAAAGCCCAATCAACCTCCTTGTGGGAGGACAATTAACAGAATTAAAAGTTGGAATTTTAATTATCATACAAATTAGAAGGAAATTAATCAGCTCATATTTTATGACTTGACTCGGCTCTGAGCATTGCTGGTTGAGTTTTATGGCAAATCTTTGATTAATTGAGATGCAGCATGAAAGTGTAAAATCCGGACTCAGGTAGCATGTTAAATACCTGGTTCTCTTTTCATCTGCTACCCCAAGGTTAGAAATGGTAAGAAGCGAGATGAAGCAGAAGCAAAATTTTTGTTTACCTCCCCAGTCACCTTCCATCCCAACCTGAGTCGTCTTTGCATGCCCGGGAGTTCTACCAGTTTTTTGCTTTACCCCACACAAAAGGCACCACATGACTGTTCTTTTAGCTATGGGCAGGATTCCCTCAAGAGTTGGTCAATGACATTTCTGAATTGTCTTAAAAGGTCTTTGAGGAATTTAATGGAGATATCCTATCTCCTAGAACTGGAAGGGACCTTGAAAGGTCATTGAGTCCAACCCCCTGCCTTCACTAGCAGGACGAAGTACCAATTTTGCCCCAGATCCCTAGGTGGCCCCCTCAAGGATTGAACTCACAACCCTGGGTTTAGCAGGCCAATGCTCAAACCACTGAGCTATCCCTCCCCCCAATGATCAATCAAAACTACCCTTCTATATGGCCCTTTATACCGTTCATTCCAGGGTGCTGCATGCAAATAAAAATGAGCAACTGAATTAATAGACACACAACGTCACCTCCCTAGGTCTGGAGTTTGAATATAAACATTAAAACTTGGTCTAGGTTATGGATCACCAAAAGCCTGGAGTTTCAGATGAGAAATATAAAAAGCATCTGCAAGCCTGTGTTGAAGGGATCTGATAGATGGAGCTCATCAGTATGTTGCTCTGGCAGCTGTTTGAGGCTTTTGACACGGCACAGAAGGGGCCACATTAGAACAGTTGGAAACCCAGTGCCACAGTCTGGCTAGATCTGACAGTAAAGTTCAGAACAAGAAATGGGCTAATACATTTTACCCAGTCCCTGCTGGACTCTATTCATTCAGATTAAATGGAATCAAGATTTTAACCTTCCCTTCTCCCAACTGAGTTTGGGTTGCAAACCCAAAACCCAGCTAACACAATTTTGTAAAGCCAAAGCCTAGCCTCCTTGGTTGGTCTCTACTCAGAACATATGGCACAAGCAGATTGTTTAAATAAATTAGACCACAATTTTATAGGGTCTTAAGTTAAGAGAGGGATCTTAATTATGATGCTGGATTTAATTCAGAGCTAGGGTAATGATCTAGGAACTGGAGAAATGTACTGGAAATTAGTATGTGCTAATGAGGACCGCAGTGGCAGCTTTCTGCGCGAGTTAATTTGCAATCTATGCAGAGATCTGTTGGCAAGTCTATAAAGTGAGGTGTTGCAGAAGTAATCACCACTTCAAAGTCTAGAAATGTCTTTAAAATGTTGCCTTAGGAGGCAGAATGATGTTGAATGTTAAATTTCCATTTTGAACATTGTTTGTAAAACTGCCATAGCTGCCATGTCTCCTTAGAGCCCAGGAAAGTGTATTGCCCTTAGAATCCAGTGGCCCCCCAAGCCCAATTAAAATTATAATCTCTTTAAAATTGAGTTTTTGAACCAAAATAAAGGGCGTCTAATTCTGAAACTCCACCAAGCAGATTATCAACACTAAGACAGCACTAGTCAAGTTAGAAAGTAACACAACATCCAGCTGGATGTAGTCTTTTGTCAGAAGTGTAGGGTCAAAGAAACCAAGAAAGCATCGGATAACACACGGTGCAGTGCAAAAAATGGGGCCTTCAGATTCCATAGTATATCTTAACCTGGTCAGATCTCTGTAAAGTATTATGGTATGTGCATATGTGCCTGCATAGGCGGCCACAGAACTTCTGAAAGTAGCTTAAGTTGTATGTCCGCTGGATTAGGAGGCAAAAACAGGTGAGCCCCCAGCAGGACTCTGCTGCTTCCTTCTCTATGTAGATATTTTTGCAGTGGATCTTAGTGGTTTACTATGGATGAGAAAAGGAAGCAGCTATGATGGCCACTGCTCTGTCCAGTGAATTTGGCTCACTTCCACTCTCCCCACTACATCCCACATGAATGGGTGCACAGGAAGGCTGACCAGTTGGCATTGAGCATTCCATCCATCAAGCCTGCCATGTTTTGATACTGTGAAATCTGAGGGCTTGTCTACACCTAAAACGCTACAGCAGCACAGCTGCACCGCTGTAGCGCTTCATTGTAGACACTGCCTATGCTAATGGGAGGGATTCTCCTGTCAGATAGGCAATCCACCTCCCTGAGACATGGTAGCTAGGTCGATGCAAGAATTCTTCCATTGACCTAGTGCTGTCTATACAGGGACTTAGGTTATCTTAACCACACTGCTCAGGAGTGGGATTTTTCACACTGCTGACTGACATAGTTAAAACGGTCTAATTTTCTAGTGTAGACCAGGCCTGAGTAAAACAGTTTTCCTTCATGTCCTAGCATTTGTCCAGTCAATGTGATAGGAGTGACCAAATCAGTGAAGTTCCCATCTACCTGCCAGATGTTCTAGTTGATTCAAGTAGATCCCATTGTTCATATTGTGAAAGACCTATTGATAAATCTGAGCATTTAAGTTGAGATGCATGCAAATTTGAGCTGTAACAAAACAATACCATCATGGCAAAGGTCTGAATTAATTCAACAATTTGCATTTATTGGGCTGTGACATGCCAAGGCACAATCCAGACAAATGAGTAGCTGTATTGTTACCCAGGGTTTTCAGAACCCAAAGCAGTGGTAACTTCATTCTTTCTCTCCAGGCAGTGTCAGGAATAAATCAATGGGGACACAGCTCCTTGTCTGATGAATAATTGATACGAGCGAGTGGTTTCACCTACAGCCTAGGTCTCAGGTGCATGCGCACGCGCGCGCACACACACACACACACACAGTAGTAGTAGGTTCAGAGCATCCTAAACCTTTATATTTACCAAAGTTAAGATGGTTTTGAGGAATCAATAGCCAGGCTTGCAGGGACCCTCCTTCCTTCTAGCTGTTGGGGAACTTAGTTGTCACATCCGTGCCAAAGAGAAGCATACTCAGACTACTCCAAAGCAAATTCTTTCATCTAATCTTTTATAGCTAACTTTAAACAAAGCACATAACTCATAGCGACTCCTAATAGGCTAACAGTTTCCCTAGCAACAGCCAATAACAATTCATTATTCTCCTTATCATCAAAGCATTTCTAGTCATTACAACAATAAAATTTACATGTCAGAGGGGACAGAGGCATTTAAAACCATTCAAACATTTCTTCTATTTTTACAGTATATTTACGCCTTATCCGATCCTTCCGTGTTGATAGCAAAACTGCAAACATGAGCCCGGCCTTGCCTCTCAAGGTCCTAAAAATTATTTCTAGCTATGTGATATTTGGATTTCAGCTAGCAGTGGTTGAACATACAAAATGGCTGACTGCAGTACTGTCAAGTTCTGGGGTAACATGCAGAAATATCAAATTCTATGTTACAGTATCACCCCTGCCCTATAACCTGCGGTGCCCTTTACAATGCCTTGCAGGTCACAAACAGCCTTCAGCATGTAAGTCACTCCCAGCCATGTGTGTGTCTGTGCTGCAGCCAGCCAGCCAGCTGCACCTTCGCTCTTACCAGCCTTAAAAATTACCACAGGGTGACCCCAACACATCTCCATTCCCAGATTTGCCCTCAGAAACATATGTCCTATACAGCCAAGCCCTCTTCTGGACAGTACAAATATATGACATCTGTTATTCCCTTAAAGGAATAATATGCACACAACTTGTTATTCTAAAATGGAGTTACCTAGACACTTCAATTTGAACACACTGGATTAGATAAAACAGCAAAACAAGTTTATTAACTACAAAAAGAGAGATTTTAAATACAAGTAATGAGGCATAAAAGTCAGAAATGGTGACAAGAAAAATAAAGATAAAATACTTACTGATGTCTATCTTAACAAACTATATGAGATTAAAACAAAGTGTCTCACCACATGCTCTCAGTAGTCTTACTGACCAAACTCTGTAGGTCAGGATCTCTCCCCCACAGGCCGACTACTTCCTTTGTCTCTTCAGGTGCAGTGAATGCAATGGGCAGGAGTATAGGGATGGGTGTCTTGGGGCATTTGTCCCTCCTTTTTATAGTTTCAGTCCCACTCTTGAAAAACATTTTCAGCTGAGAACTATGAGCCAAACAGTCTATGTAGGAGGATATTCTCTGATGTTTTTTCACCTGTTGGAACTTCCTTTGTCTTCCCTTCCTGCCTGATGAATCTGTTTACTGCTTAAATGCAAATTAAGCAGAGCACACATTCCTTAGGTGTCCCTAGCCTCTGATTGCCAGAAGCTTGGAATGGGCAACAGGAGATGGATCACTTGATGATTACCTGTTCTGTTCATTCCCTCTGGGGCACCTGGCATTGGCCACTGCCAGAAGACAGGATACTGGGCTAGATGGACCTTTGGTCTGACCCAGTATATCCTTTCTTATGTTCCTTTTGTTTAGGACAGACCTGTTTGCCAACTTCTGTTTTGGCAGCACGGTGGGGTTTGGAACATGCAATAATAACACCATACAGGAGAATCTTACAACTTCACATACAATGTTGCCACACATACTGACCAGCAAATTATGAGTTTTCAGATGGTGCCTAACAAGGGATACTTTGTACAAAGACTTTACAATAGTGTGTAGGGTGTGAATGCAGGGGTGTATTCTGTCATATGGGCATATTGTTAGGAAAACTTGATATTTAAAGCTCTCTATAAGGAGGGTGAAGTGAAGAGAGGTTAACTTGAAGATTCCCATAAATACCGGGGCTATCACAACCTCATCTAGATGCTCTTTACGGGGATTGTGTGAACTCAGTGCCTTTTGTTGGATACAGACTCTCAGAGAAGCTGGGTCTATTGGACACTGATTATACTCAAACCTGCCTGAGGAGTTCCTTTATGTGGCAGAGCAGTTGGACAAAAGGGGCTCAAGGGTTCCACAGGTGAGAAGTCAATGAGCAGGCTGCCCAGCGCAGGTAATGCTCTGAAATCAGGGAGAGGCAACAAGGGTCAGTGGGGGAAGTGTCTGTCTGCCTATGAGATGGGATCATAATGGTGTCTTAGCTGATGCTTCTGCAAGTGGATTTTCATGTGGACAGTCCTGCTGATGTTTTTGCCACCTCTGCCCAAGGCAAATAGAAGTGATGTGCATACTGTAAATAAGTAAATTACATTAGGAGAAAAAACCCTGAGCTGTCCCGATTTGCTCTTAGATTGGGTCAAAAGACCAATTCAAAGTCCCCCCAAATCTTGGTAAAGGGTCAAGAACACTTTGCACTCGTGTAGCACTTCCAGGTATCTCCAACCACTTCACAAATATTTAATGAATTAAATCTCACAACACCCCTGCGACATAAGAATAATGGGGAAACTGAAGCACCGAAGGGTTGGCTTGCCCAAGACCACACAGAGTTAGTGGCACAGCAGGAAACGAACCCAGGAGTCCTGACTCTCAGTGCTACGCGTAATGTAGTGCCAACTTCCTTAAAGAGGGAGGGGAGAGCTTGGCCCATTTCAGCCCTAGCTGGAAGTAATTGGGCACAGGACAGAGCACATCTCGACTCCTTTTTCAAGTATGGCAGAGCTGCCACTACAACATATGGTCCCCTGGAGCCCTGGGAAGAATTCTGACTCAGTCATCCAAAATTCCTTCTGGGGCTCTCAGTGCAATGTGTCCGCTCCACATTGTGGCCTAAAGGCACAGTCTGGTTCTAAATCTGGGAAATTATATGCTTATAATTCTTAGAAATATGAAACTGTAACTGTGTCTTCTGTGAATACTTGACCCTCTTTACATTTTGGCCCTTTGTGTCCCATGTTCTACATTCAAGGTTGCTTCATACCCACTTTGCAAGGCAATGGAGAATCAGGCCCATTGTGACTTAATTAATCCAGATGGGAAACTAGGTAAAAAGTTGGGACTTCACTTGAAAACCAGATGCTGTATTTGAACTGAATTTTCCTGAGTTAGTACAATAGCTTTTTTAAAATACTGTTCTGCTTTGGAGGGATCTGGAGTTTGCTTGAAGCAAGATATAACATTCACATTGAATGGATTTCTGATTTATTTCAAATGTACTCAAAAGACTGGAATAAATATTAACATAAAAGAGAAAATATTTTTACAGTTTACCATTATGAGAGTTTGATTCTGGGGTTGCAGGTTAACTGTACCACTCAAGTTACTCCAAAGCAAAGTAATTCATGAGACAATTTCTGATCTAAACCTACATTTCACGCCAAAATAAGCATTCCCACTCTGCGCTCTGGTTAATAAACAGCACTTTTCAAGAGATAATATAAGCAATAATTCTATAATCTAGTACTGTGGTTGTTCAGAAATATTTTCTCAGACCTGATAACTAATTAGTATTGGAAATTCATTAAGTGTAAACCTTTTTCAAGGCAAAAACTTCATTTTGTAATGTTGACAACACTTCTTTGGCAGACACAACACATTTTAGGATTATCAACTATTTTTAATTCTGATCAGTTGAAGCATCTTTTATTGGCCATTCTTGGAGACAGGGTACTGGATCAGATGGACAATGGGTGTGATCCAGTCTGGCAATTCCTACTTTGCTATGGTTACTCCTGACAAATGATTTTTACCTAAAGGTGAGCGTTAAGACACTTTTGCACACACACACACACACACACACACACACACACACACACACACACACTCGACTAGCATTCTGCTACTTAGCCACACCCCGAGATCTGGCCCCTATTTCAAATCCAAGTCACAAGTGAAATGGATTTGGTGATGTCAATGGCAGCCTAGCATCTAGCGGAGAAATGTTCACCTCAACAGCAAAATATACAATGGAATGTCTGCTAGTCTCTCCTTGTAGAAAGCTAGTTAGAACCTCTATGGAGGTTCTAGACTGGCATAGTAGGGATAACTGAAAGCAACAGTGTCAGCCCTGTGAGAGGGGGAAAGCTTGCATAGTGCCTCTCTGATCTGTGATAAGTTTTCACTTTAATGGTCACCAAGTTCACTCCTCTTAGCTGAAATACTGAGAGCCCGATGCTTACAAGAATATCCACCATCTCCAGGCTAATCTAACAAGGAGACCACTGAATGCTCACTGTGATAAATTCATAAAGTTTGTAAAATGGACATTGGTAAGATTAAAAATACTTAACTTCCGAAGGGTTAAGTCCAGATGCATCATTGTTCTCCATTTTCTTCTGTTATCTCCAATGGATAATACTATAGGTGAAGTGGTCAATTCACATTATGAATTCACTAAAAATCTGTCTTAGATGACTTAGAAATGCCCATCTATTGCTGTGGTATCTACGCACTATATACAGTCCTTGCCTTTAAAAAGTCAATGTTTTCCCCATGCTTTTAATGGTGACCACTGTGCATTTTAGGCTGGGGGAGGTCTCAGAGGTCATGAGCATGGAGGAGTTGGGCTCAGTGGTGGGTGAGAGCTGGTAGATTACCTTTTGGCTTGGTGAAGATACCTTAATGGTTTATGATCCGTGACGAGCTCTCTGCTGTTGGAATAGGCAGACATGTTCACAGCGATAGACAATAACAAAATGTCATGTTCCGTTTGAGCAGTGTGATCCAGTCAGGTTAAATGCTCTGCTGGCAGATGCTATGATCTGAATATTTTGGGGAGAGCATGCTATGATATTATCCACTCCAAATGGGCTTGCATCCATATTAAATTCTGTGCACTTGGCTGGATGAAAGTATGTAGTAGCAATGCTTCTGTTAGGCTCCACTAGATTGGCGGGAAAGAGCCAACATTCTGGATCCTGGATGAAGCAGTGGCTCTTTCTAAGTTATCAGAATATTTTCACAATTGTAGCTATATATGACTCTCTGGCAGTAACTGGCCATTCCATATATGTTTCTTACTTCACTGGGATAGGGAAGGGCTGCTAGGTACTGATGGATGCAGCTTTCTTTGTGTCAGGAGCCACCCTTTCTTTGAAAACACGTGTATAAAATTCGACACTGGCCTTGCCAAATTCAGGTTTTTCTTTTTCTGGAGCAATTCTCTTATCGTGCAATCACTTGAAAAGCACTCCAAGGGCCTAATTCTCAGTTCAGTTACATGGGTTTGACGCTGATTTAAGACTGACTTCAGTGGAGTTACACTCCCATAAAACTGGTATAATGGAGCGGGGAACTCAGGCCCTAAGGGTGTGGCCCTGTCTGAACCGTTCTCTTAGATAAAGATGTTGTCACTATAATTTATGATCTATGGTGTACCCTGCAACACCTTTGTTTTTCATCTAGAAAGACTCTTGTTAAAAGAAATGCTAGTTAAATCATTGGGTCATCCAAGGGAAAATATGGATAACAGCCCACTGATAGAACAAGTTGCAAGAGTAAATTGTATAAATACAGCTTTTATATGTGAATAAAGCCGCATGCACCATTCTGGTGTGTAACAAGGCTACCTCCTCCACCCTTTGGACCACAAGAAGCAGGATGGATGCTTTCCAGGTTTATATGCACCAGCCATGTGCAGCAACATACAAGTGGATAGAAACATCCCCCTGAGCCCACTCTCTGGGGCAGGAGAAGGAAAGATCTCCTCATTCTGAGATCCTGCAGCTCTTGCCAGCCTCCTCCCCTTGCACTTCCTTCCTCTCCTTTAACTATTCCTAGCCAATGGGCTGATTTGTTCTCATTAGCTCATCACCCTCCTGCTTAATTAAGTCATTGAGCACCCATCTCCCAATTAAGTCCACTCCCGGGGGGGAACAGATAGTACCTTAGTGACCAGAGTGTTGGGTCAGCTCTCGGCTACTAGTACTCTGTCACAAAGCGGTATGCAGTTAATAAATCTTCTGAGCACAGAGAAGAGCCTTCTGTCACTTGGGTGAGATGGTAAGCTATGCCTAGGCACACTTTTTGAATATAGAAACTGTTGAGGGAAATGGAGGGAGTGGGCACAAACATTTTTCCTGCTGAAAGGTCTGGTTCTTAGTCTGTGTTTTTCATATGTTCTGTGTCTTTGCCATCTAGAATTGGTCATGTCCATTTAAATGTGACTTGCTTGTACCTTCCAATAAGTCTGGGTATACTGCAGCCAGATGGTGTGGAATGGGAGAGGAGTATTTTGCAGGGCTGACTATTGACATAGAAGGGATTATTTTAATTAGCTCAAGACCAGATGCTGAATGATAAATGAACTCTGATTCACTGTCCCCTTTTGCTACAATGAACATTGATCAGTGAGAAGATGGAAATCCCATCCTGCTGTGAACAGAGTATATACATCCCATTTATAGTCCAACCACACCCCCATCTTTGGGTTTGACCTTGTTGGGAGTTGAAATAACAATGCCCAACAGAAACCTCAGTCTAAGCATTCTCCCTAAGCTTAGATGTTCATAGGGTTTTCCCTGCAGAGACCTTTCTGTTGCTGACCCTGCTTCCTTCTGCCCAGAGAATAGTTTCCACCTGCCTTAGATCCTGGAGGAAGTAACAAACTGCAGCTGCTACAATGAGACAGCAGAGTTTAGGCAGCAGCTTTGTGCAGGATTCTAACACCTGCTAACTGGGGTGAGGGTGTCAAAAGACACCTCTGAGCCAAGTGCAAGGTGTGCTCTTGTTTCCTTACTCTCAAAGAGCCCTGTTGTTGCCTGGGAAATCAGTGTTCTTGCTCTGTGTGGGGTTTCCCTTTCCATGGCAAAAGCCAGGAGGAGCTGGAAGTATCCTCCCCTTGACAACTAGCCAGCGTGAGGATAGAAGGAAACCTACAGCGAGTTTGCTGACCAGCCTCCTTACTCATAGGTGAATTCCAGCAGAAGGACTCCCAACCAGTCGGAGATAGCAGCCTTTGTAATCCAACAGTCTGCACCTGCACCCACAGGGCGTGATATGCAACACCCACCGCGCTGATCAGAAAAGAGGCCAAATGGGTAGTCCTGGATATCTTGTCCCCTGAGCTACACCAGCTACCCACATGAAAATGACCAGTGTAAGCTTCTGGGACCCTCTTCCAGTCCCGTTTTGGCTAGGGCACATCAGAGATTTAGGTAGTCTGAGTGGTGCACCCTATTTAATGGTGTCGGAAGCAGTTGCTCTTAGAACTATTGGTGCTGCAAGCCAGGCCTGCAGCTTTCCTGTTGAGGTAGTTGCTCCTTCCTCAGTTGCAGCAAGGCATGCTACAGTTAGGGTTGCTGTCTTATTTCTGCTCTCCCATCATCCTTCTCAGGATAGCTTTCATTTCCTCATTCTGATCACATTCCTCCCGTCATGTATAATCAGTTGGAGTTCTTGCCCCTGTTCTTAACAGAATGTATAGAGTCCAGACTTAGCTCCCTGTCACAGGTATGTTAGCAGCTGGCTGTCAGCAGGCTTTCAAACTTTCCCCAAGTGACAGCACCTTCTCTGACTCTTATGGAGATTCTTTGGTTGTTTTCTGCAATCATATTTGATGCTGTAGCTCTTTGTATGCTCTGTCAATTAGCAAATCCGTGCTGGCACCCAAGCCTACTGTGATTTTAATGGGTTAGGATTGCATTAACTGGAAGCCAGATTCATCCCTTGTATATGCCCATTAACATGATCCTTGACTTCGGTGTAGTTATATCAGGGATGATTTTTGGCCCTGGTGATTTTAAATGGTTGATAAGATGGACAGTACACAATAGCGCTCTCTGAATATTCATGATCGACTGTCTCTCTTAGTCTATGAATGGATTTTATTCTCATCAAATGTTTTCTTTGAGAGCCTGGTTCATGTTCTGTTCATCTCTCAACTACTTTGGTTTGCAACACTTTGGAAAACAATGGAATTTTGCACAGGATGTACATGGTATCCCTTGTCCTTGAAAGGTGCCCTTTTCTCTGTGGATGATACTGATAGGTACCATCACAATTTCAGTGTAAATTGGTGTGGCACTTAGGAGCATATATCTGAAAATAAATCTGTCTTTAGAGGGTTAAGCCAATGCATTCTGTTCACTGGCACAGCACAACTCCTTTCAAAACCCTTTGCTTGTTTTATCCTTGCACCTAGGAATTCTGAGCTTTCTCAAATTCTCCCAAAGTTAAACAACTTGCTTAACGTGAGCACAGTTGCTTCAAGTTGCCTCCCTCGGTTCCCGGGGCTGTAAACGTGAGGAGCAACTCAATATGATTTTTGATTCCTATTCCTTTCTCTGTATCATACATTCACATGTGGCTACTGTGATATGAGTCCGGTGATTCCCCTTACTGTTGTCTGCATTGCCCAAAGATATTTATTTCATATTCAACGTTTTTCATAGGCATAAAGTTTCCAGTTTTCTAACTGCTGTAGTGAAGTCATCTGCATTCCCTGTATATCAGTGCAGTATCAAAAAAAGATATATGCATGGTCCCCAGCAAGGTGAAATATCATGTATCTTTTGTAACATTGCCTGCAGTGCTGAACAAAATGAGGAGATGCAAATCTCTGAGACTATTTATTACAAATAGTTCCTACAAAGTCTAGTCTGGTTCTCTACCCAATTGAAGAGAAAATAAAAGGCACGCATCTGTTATGCTGGGGCGTTGCGTGCTAGTGTCACTCCCTGGCAGAACTCATTTCAAACCAGTGTAAGAAGTTCTGCTGTGGAGCAACACCAGCCCAGAACCAGTGTAACAAAGTGGATAGTCATGCTCCAGAATGTGCAGGGCAGACATTCTGGTGCAGTCAGGGCCGGATTAACCTTTTGTGGGCCTGGCATCAAACATATTTGTGGGCCCCCATGGTGGCAATGGAGCATGGCGCAGGGAGGTCAGTCCCCAGACCGAGGGGCCAGCCAGGGGCATGGTATGGGCGGCCCCGCTCCACCCAGCCCAGTGTGAGGGCACTATTTACAAACCAGCAGTTGCCAGACGCACAGTGGACCTGTGATGCCAGCATGCCCCTTCCCCTTGGGGAGTGGGCCCATTCCATGCCACAGAGCTCCCCGCCCAACACCCCCCCGACTCCCTATGACCAGAGCCTCCCCGGACCCACTATGCCACTATGTTAGCAACAGGAAGAAAGTCAAGGAAAGTGTGGGCCCCTTACTGAATGAGGGAGGCAACCTAGTGACAGAGGATGTGGAAAAAGCTAATGTACTCAATGCTTTTTTTGCCTCTGTCTTCACAAACAAGGTCAGCTCCCAGACTGCTGGACTGGGCAGCACAGTATGGGGAGGAGGTGACCAGCCCTCCGTGGAGAAAGAAGTGGTTCGGGACTATTTAGAAAAACTGGATGAGCACAAATCCATGGGGCCGGATGCGCTGCATCCGAGGGTGCTAAAGGAGTTGGCGGATGTGATTGCGGAGCCATTGGCCATCATCTTTGAAAACTCATGGCAATTGGGGGCGGTCCCAGATGACTGGAAAAAGGCTAATGTAGTGCCCATCTTTAAAAAAAGGGAAGAAGGAGGATCTGGGGAACTACAGGCCAGTCAGCCTCACCTCAGTCCCTGGAAAAATCATGGAGCAGGTCCTCAAGGAATCAATTATGAAACACTTAGAGGAGAAGAAAGTGATCAGGAACAGTCAGCATGGATTCACCAAGGGGAAGTCGTGCCTAACTAACCTAATTGCATTCTATGATGAGATAACTGGCTCTGTGGATGAGGGGAAAGCAGTGGATGTGTTATTTCTTGACTTTAGCAAAGCTTTTGATACGGTCTCCCACAGTATTCTTGCCACCAAATTAAAGAAGTATGGGCTGGATGAATGGACTGTAAGGTGGATAGAAAGCTGGCTAGATCGTCGGGCTCAACGGGTAGTGATCAATGGCTCCATGTCTAGTTGGCAGTCGGTTTCAAGCGGAGTGCCCCAAGGGTCGGTCCTGGGGCCGATTTTGTTTAATATCTTTATTAATGATCTGGCGGATGGCGTGGACTGCACTCTCAGCAAGTTTGCAGATGACACTAAACTGGGAGGCATGGTAGATACGCTGGAGGGTAGGGATCGGATACAGAGGGACCTAGACAAATTAGAGGATTGGGCCAAAAAAAACCTGATGAGGTTCAACAAGGACAAGTACAGAGTCCTGCACTTAGGACGGAAGAATCCTATGCACTGCTACAGACTAGGGACCGAATGGCTAGGTAGCAGTTCTGCAGAGAAGGACGTAGGGGTCACAGTGGACGAGAAGCTGGATATGAGTCAACAGTGTGCTCTTGTTGCCAAGAAGGCTAACGGCATTTTGGGCTGTATAAGTAGGGGCATTGCCAGCAGATTGAGGAACATGATTGTTCCCCTTTATTCGACATTGGTGAGGCCTCATCTGGAGTACTATGTCCAGTTTTGGGCCCCACACTACAAGAAGGATGTGGAAATATTGGAAAGAGTCCAGCGGAGGGCAACAAAAATGATTAGGGGTCTGGAGCATGTGACTTATGAGGAGAGGCTGAGGGAACTGGGATTGTTTAGTCTCCAGAAGAGAAGAATGAGGGGGGATTTGATAGCTGCTTTCAACTACCTGAAGGGAGGTTCCAAAGAGGATGGAGCTCGGCTGTTCTCAGTGGTGGCAGATGACAGAACAAGGAGCAATGGTCTCAAGTTGCAGTGGGGGAGGTCTAGGTTGGATATTAGGAAACACTATTTCACTAGGAGGGTGGTGAAGCACTGGAATGCGTTACCTAGGGAGGTGGTGGAATCTCCTTCCTTGGAGGTTTTTAAGGCCCGGCTTGACAAAACCCTGGCTGGGATGATTTAGTTGGGAATCGGTCCTGCTTTGAGCAGGGGATTGGACTAGATGACCTCCTGAGGTCCCTTCCAACCCTGATATTCTATGATTCTATGCCCAGTGCTCCCCCAGACTTCGCCCAGAAATGCACAGCACTCTGCACAACACCACCCCTGCCCAGCACTCCCCTGCCCACAGTCCCACCAAAACTGCCCAGCACCCCCCACAGAACCTCCACTCCCTATTGCCCCAACACACACATCTTCCCCGCCCCCTCACAGCCCAGCACACGCACACACCCAAACTCCCCAGAAATCCACTCCCCCATGCCCTACCTCCCGGCTGCACTCACCGGCCCTGCTGGGAGGTGACTGTGTCTGGTGGGCTGAGCTGGCAGCGCAGCCAGGGCTGGTCAGGGGGCTGGGAATCACTCTGTCCCTTCAGGAGCGGTGCGATCAGCCAGGCCAATGCCTGCCCCGGCTGGGCTCCCTCAAGACACACTTTTCTGGAGGGGCCCAGACAAGCCCCCCACATCCCCCAGGCTGAGACTGGCCAGGCTTCTGCACCAGTCCCAGGCGGCTCAGCTCTGGGGAGACAGGCAGGGCCCCACAGGTCTGGAGCCAGAGGTGCACTGGGGTCCTGCCAGGGAACAGAGAGGATCGGGGGGTGCGGCCACGGGGCATAGAGGAGCCCTCGGCCAGCCAGCAGGCAGGCCGAGAGGAGCAAGTGGTGGGCGGGGGGAGGAGCAGGGTCTCGGGATGCAGTGCAAGTGTAGTAGGCTGGGGCCCCTTCTGAGCATGGACCCGGCTCCATGGAGCCACTGGCGCCATTGTAAACCTGGCACTGGATACAGTAGGACAGAGCTTATTGGTTGGACTTAATGACGTTTGTTTTTTATTATAAGTAATGCCTAGAGATCCCAGCTGAGACTGGGACTCCATTGTGCCTGTGGCAGACAAAAGTCTACAATGTAAAAGACAAAGGCTGGGAGGAGAAACAGGCACAGAGGGGCAGTAACTTGCTCAAGGTAAGACAGCAGGTTGGTGTCAGATTCAGGAATAGAGTTTAGGTCTCCCCAGCCCAGTCCTGCGCACTATCCACAGGACCATGATGCCTGGTGTAACTCAGTTGAAGTCAATACAATTACCCCAGGAATGAATTTAACATATTATTTTACAACTGCAGAAGTTAGGGATGAGAATATGAGTTAGATTATCTAAGGCATTCTCTTGCCAGTGTAGAGGCATAGTCATTACTGTACATCATAACAATAGAAATATGAAAAATCCTTTGATATAGTTCTATTAACATTTTGATAAACTGTTAGCATATTGAAACAGAAAAGAGATCCATTCTTTCCATATATAGAAGGGAGGTAGCTGTTCTTTCCATGTCACTTTTTACATAATTTTGAACAAAGTTAGGTGTTATTTCCCTTCCATCACAATCCTTCTGCTTGTTGCTTTTTAAAAGGCATTAACAAGACACAGATGGCAAGGTGTAGAAAACTCTTTCCAGCTGTAACATCTGGCTTCTTGATGAGCTACACAAGTTCGGGGCTTCCTTAGGTCTTACCATGCGGTATGGCTGATAATTGACTGCCTGCCTGTGATACCTGCCTGGTTTTATATCCTCTTATCCACATATTTCAAAAGAGAATGAGGGGCTCTTTTAAGGCTTCCAATTTCATTCCCACTGACGTCAATGAGGATTTTGCCATTCAGTTTAATTGGGGTAGGACTGAGTTTTGGATCCTTCCTACCATACACATGCAGTTCGTCGTATAGCCCCAATTGTGTTTTAGTAAGGATTTGCATCGACCTCTCAAGACAGATCTCTTGGCAAAGCCCTCTTGTTAAGTACATATATTGTGCACTATGGCATTTTTCATCTGTTATTGTCTAAAACTGCCCATGCCTGACTGCAACCTCTGCTTTGTTGCAGGGATTTGTTTTTGGCTCTCATACCTCAACATACCAAGAAAATTAACAGCTTCCTGTGGAAGCAAAAACTGTACATATCATGTTTCTAGAAATAACAATTATGTGCTAAATTTAAACCATACATAGGTTTTTTTAAAAATCCCAGTTTGCTTTCCAATGAGGCCACTTAATTAAATCTGATAGTGAATCATACATCACAGGATAAAAAGGAAACCAACAAAATATCCCAGAACAATGGTTAAAAGTAGCATGCTTGGCATAATGTGTAATTTCACTTTTTATGCATCTCATGTTTCCTACTTTCAATTAGGTAACTGTCTGTTTCTTTCTTTTCCCAGAGTTAATGTTCCACTAATAAAGCATCATGCTGAATAGGATGGCAAGGGAATGTTTATACTCACAAACTTGCATTAGCTATCCTCATCCAATCTGAATTAAAAAATAAATAACACAGCTGAAACCCCTTCTTCAAGAGCTGGAGGATTTTTACCGAATTATTTAGGGCATATGCATTTTTAAAGTATTTTTAGCTAGAGATTAATAGGGCTAATATCTGTTAACAGCCATAAATTTCATAATGATATGCTAGCCATCTCTGCTGTGAGGGGAACAAACATATTCCCTTCTCCACTGCAGATCGTAGGGGCTCTGTTTGTATGATAAACAGAACATTAGTGTAATCGTGGCTGTGCTACAACTCCATTGAAAATCACTATATTTTCAGAGTGACTGGGAACTGAAATATTTAACTAAGGAAGCCAAGCATAGCCTTTTCATGATTGTTATCTTAGCCAAACAGAGAAGATTAGCAGCAGTTAGGATGATGTTTAAATTAGAAGTGTGTGGGGCTGAAAATACATGATTGCTACCTACTTCTAGCAGCTGGTTTGGAAGCAAGAAATATCTAGTTCCAATATGAACTTCCTCTGCTGGCTAGCCATTCAAAAAAAAAAAAGTCTGGGCATTTCATAGCTGTTATTAATTACTTAGCAGAGATGTTTATGTTGGGCTTATCAACAGGAAATTAGAAGAAAGTTGGGAAAATCCTAGGAAAATATGAGAGCAAATACCTAAGCGTCTTCAAAGTGGTTTTGTTTCATGTTGTATCACCACACCCCACTGGGAACCAGCCCACTTTTGGATCATCTATTATTGGGTAAAATGTTCTATGCAGTACTGACATTTGATGCTGTTCAGAGACCCTTGCAGTAAGGAAAGGCAAATACAGTAGAGTATCTGACAGCCTTGGGGGACGCCTAAGAAGTTTGGAGAAGTAAGAGTGAAGAAAATCCACGGCTACACTCATTGTACGGGACCCAAAACAATTATATAGGCTGATGCCATTAAAGGGGTCATGCTGCGACAAATGTGGCCTCTTGAAAGCCGGCTGGTCATTATTGTGCCCTGGTCTTGTGGGGAGGGGGACATAGAGTGCAACTTTCTCCATTGGTAGCTGGCAGGATCTTCTCTGCTCTTGGCAGGATGAGAATCCAGAGCACAGACACTTGTAAGCAGCTTCACTGTGATAAGAGATGAGGGTGCAAAGGCCAAAAGTCTGCACTATGAGACAAGAGAAAGGACCCCTGCAGAATCCTCTTGGCTTCACTGGGGGTCCCACTTGGGGCTCAGCCCAAGCTCAGTCAAAATAAAATACACCTTAGGGTGGCACTTCCAGGCTTCATTTAAGCAGGAGCATTGGTTAACCAGGGTTCATTAAAACAGTGTTATACTGTAACTTACAGGGCTAATCACCTGAAACATGCCAGAAAAATTATCCATACTGGCTGTGGACCTTAAATATTTTTTTAAAAACCTCCCATGAACTCTCTATCAGGTTTCCCAACTGAATCTCTTAGTCCCAGGCCTAGTGTGCCTGGCATAACTTCCATTTCAGTTAGCGGTCAGGCAGCTACGAAACTACTAAATTCTTACCTTTGGGCTGGCTTTTGGAAGACCCTAGATGTTTAAGCTTTTGGGAAGAACATGGGCTCTGCGGTGGCAGGTTGTGTGCTATGGTAAAAGCTAAAGGTATAACAAATTACATTTTTGGAGAGTTTTAATGTCTGTTTTTCTCACTCTGATGCTGGGAGAAATGATTTTGAACTGGCTTTTTAAAGAATAAAGTCAGGGATTTTTATAGTCAATTGTAGAGGTGGTTGAAAAAATGAAATGAAATTTTATTAACTTTAGTTTTTGTTGAAATTGAAAATATTTTGATGAGCTCCGTAGCAGCTCAAAAATAATGTTGTTGTGGAAAAAAACTTGTTTAGTTTTTGTGTGCGTTGCAATTAAAAAATTGAAAAATGTCATCACTTTGATTATTTTCAATCAGCTCAAGTCAACTATTTCAAACAGATGTAACCTTGGGCTCTGGAATTTCTCATTATGATCGTCTCTTCTGGAATCAAATTAAAGGAAAATGGCTAGTCCAAAATTACCGTCCGTAATATCTGTCCATTAATCTTATTCTGTTAATCTAATTTAATCCCTCAGTTTGAGTCACTGTGGTCTTCAGACATCAGTGTTTCATGTAGGCAGAGCTACTAATTCAGCTGTTGTGCTGGACATGCGGATTCATCTTGCTTTATAAGAGGACTAGTCCAATTTCTCCAGCTGATGGTTAAAGGAGACGGGGAAGGGAAGGAGCAAAGGATCTCACATGCATGTCTGGTGCAATTCCCCCAGGTGCAGGGTTTCTGAAAACAGATTATTGAGTATTTTTGCTGTAAGATCCCCACCGTTTGATTTCAAGGTTTTGCTGCTAGGTTATTGCCCTGAGGAAATTTCTTCCAAACAGAACAGCCCAATTGACTCACCATCTTATTTTTCTGGCAAACAGCATCAGACGTTGATCAGTTGATGCAGCAACAAAAGGATGTAGGAATTTAAGAGGGAACCCCCCCCCCCCCACAAAACTACCTGTAAGTAGGGAGGACTCTATCCAGTTATGGCTTTCCATCCATATGCTGTGGTTTATCTGAAAGCTCAGGAGACTGAACCCTTTGTTTGTGGTTAGGGGCAGCTAGCTCCAGCAGAAAGGGCACATGAATAGGGGCTGAGGCCTGGTTCTCTTTCCACCTCCACAAATCACTTGCCCTCAGACCTTGGGTAAATCAGTTGGGTGTAATCTGCAAAAGTGCCCACTACATTTGGATACCAAACCTAATATATTGACGTCTCAAATTGGGGACCCAAAAACCCAAAGCACCTGACATTTGCCGATACTTGAAAATTTAGGGCATTAATCTGTTTCCCCCTTCTATTGCGCATTTGGGGCTTAGAATGATTTCCAGTGCCCACGAAAGTATAACTGCAATAAACACAATGAAAATGAATGTTAAGCAGCAGCTTTCATATGTACTACAACAGGGGGGAGAGGTGTCTTAAGGGGACCAACTTTAATTCTTTATGCTGCCACTAATTGTGTCTTGTCAGCTTTTTAACGTGCATCATCTTTTTGCAAGGATTCTCTTGGTTTAAGACCCAGGCATCTCTTATTTTTGCAGCATATAATCTGTGACCAGTGTGTAGAATGGGGGAGAAGTTCATATGATGATGGAATGGTCTGATTTTTTTTCCACATGAGTGCTCAGTGTCTGAATTCTGTTAAACAATGGTTTCAATTTTTCCTCTAAACGTACCACAGATCAAGCAATCTTCTCAACTCCTATTTGTCTGTCAGGCACTTCACTTATCCTGGAGTTAGTAGACGGCTTAAAAGCCATGTTTTTGCTATAACATTATTTCAACCGTGTCACCTCTGTTTTCAATTTGGATTATTTTTTTTCCCCCATCACGACAGTGTCCTGGGTTTTGTGGTCAAACTTTGCTAAGACATGCCTCATCAGTACTGGTCTGCCCTCCTCCTCAAGTGACTACACCAGATGTGTAGAAAAGGATGGATAATTGGTTATTGGATTCCAGTTAGCAGAGGTCAAGGTGGTATCTGCCTGGCCTATCCTCTACTTGCCATACAACTTGCTGTTATTACAGGGGTTATTCAAGCCTATAATCAGCTGAATTCCACTGAGATGGAACCTTCTGCTTCAGTGAGTTGTTTTTCTGCTGCATTGAAGCCAGGATTTTTCTACCCTTGACAGCGGGGATGAAATGTCTAGCTTATAAAATCTACAGACCCATCTTACTTTTAGTTCTTCTACTTCTCATGTAGGAAATCAGTAATAAACAAGATCAAGTGCAGTGCATGAAGCATAGTATCTCTCAACAACTACAATGTTTCCTAGCAAATACTTCTGTAGAATAGTATGCCTTTGACACAAACTGTGGGGCCACATTTCAAAAAGGTCTTAAGATGGTTCCCGTAGTTTCGCATTCATTTTTTTGCAGATATAATGTTTTGCATTCAAGTACTTGTGTTCTCAAATCTCGACATCTGCAAATGAAAATTAGGTAGTTTGACATATAGCTACCTGATTGGTTCGCACGAAGGGCATCTCACTGTGCAGTTGGCTTGCACCGCTACTATTTGTGTGCATGAATTAAAGGTTTTGTATGTACAAAAATATGGCTGCAAAAATATTGTTCAAAGGAGACTTGTATAAGTGGGTGATCAAGGCTGGAATCCAGTGTTGATTTCAGTGGAGTTGCACTAGTGCAAAACTGGAGTAATCCTAACACAGTTGAGAACAGGGACTATTTTGGTCCCCCCCTTCCTTCTTTTCCTGGCAGTCCTCCTCTTTCTGCTATGGTCTCTTTCATCTTTCTACTTTACTACTTCTTTCCCCCGCCCATTGGTCTCTGACTTGCTAATTAAATCCTGGCATACATATGATGTGGGGTTCTGTTCGGGTTGACTTGCCAATTGGTGAAGGAAGTGGATAAGGTAGATGCTAGCAGAGAAAAACAAAACATGAACCCAAGGTGTGTGGAGATTTTAGACAGATTTGCAAGTCCCATACAACAAAGGGCCATATCCCAGGAGGTACACAATTTTCTAGTTTCGGACTTTCCTTGGAAATGGCTTTCTTGTCCTGATATTTTTATATAGCTAGAGAAACAGCTTTGTAAAATTTCTCTTATTCTTGACTAAAACAAACTTTTTTTTGGGTGTGTAATGGAAAGAAGAAAATAGTCAGCAAGGGGAGCTACCATTGCTTCCCTGTTATCTATTAATTACATTAATTAACATAACAAGGGCAATTGTTCTCAGGATAAAATTCAATTTGAGGTAGAAATACTATGAACCTGATTGTCACTTCTGACCTTGGATTTCCTAAAAATAACTGTCATTTCCCAAACTATTAGCAAGTTTCTCAGCCTCCAGATAACTCCTGTCTTTTACAAGTCACAGACCTGAAGGAGAGCTCTGTGTGGCTTGAAAGCTTGTCTCTCTCACCCACAGAAGTTGGCCCAATAATAGATATTACCTCACCCACAACGTCACAGTAAAAGCATTCTCTGTCTGATCTCTGGCCTGCTGGTATGCCTTTCTTTGAACTTTCAAGGACAGTGACTTAAGACACAAATACATGCTATTCAGTTTGTTGCTTCACTCTCAGAATTGTCCTTTGGAAACTATAAAGACCCACTTTAAACTAAACCCTATTGAGGAGACAAGGAAGTGAGGAGAGCCATGTTTTATACCCATTTATACTATACATATGGAAATTTCTTAGTGTCTTAAGTGCCACTAAATATTTCTAGGCAGGATACATACACTGAGAGGCTGTGTTGCTGGAATAGCAAGTGTTTATTTAACCAAAAAATTTAAGCGCAAGCCTCTTCTTAATTTAATACAATCATTGGCATTTGCCAAAGTGGAAAAAGACAGATTCTTTAATCAACTATGAAACCTCTTCAAGGGTCAGATGCTCTTATATCCTGACTGGAATAGTTTTTGTTTACTTTTGCTTAATGTGAGAGAGTGGATTTTTTTCCACATCTGTTCAGGGCTTTTTCACGTCAAAACAAAACAAAACATTTCACAGTGTTGCGGCAGATGGCACCAGGTGGCACTTTACGCATACTCTTCTGAGCTTTTTCTTCATTTGTGAGCAAACTTTTCTCTCTTTGGAAGATACGTGCTGAGTTTGTTTGTTTTTTAATTTTTGTAATGTAAAGTTTTGTGAAGAGACAGTGGTCTTTGGAGGGGAAGCTGTGGCAGGAGAGCTTCTTTGCTTTGGTCTCTGATTCAAGTCAAGTTTTGAGGGTGAATTGCTCCTTGGGAACTGAGTATTGATGTTGGGCTGTGATTCCTGAAAGAAGGGATTGCGTATATGCTGTTTGACCACCTCTGTTCCAGGACTGGTGTGTATAAATAAAGCAAGCTACACTTAGCATATACCCAGATTCTGCATCACTGAATTCTCCTCCACTGGAAAGCTGCCCTGAGCATCTATTGCTGCTCAGCAGAAGGCTGGTTTTGTTGTTAGAATTAAATGGTGGTGGGGTGGGAGGGGCAACAACAACATAAATGTATAAGCTCATAATGGCAGGTATGAGCCAAAGTTAGGCTGTCTTATTCAACTGAATAGGGGAGCCAGGCCCCCTGCTCCTGCCTTTCTTGGCTGAGTAAGAACTACTTGGGTCTTGAATTGGGGTCTGGTTTGGACTGCTGGCCCTGCTCACAGGAAGTCCCTCAGGTCCTGCACACTAAGCAAGTGGGCATAGGGGAGAAGGTGAGGTTTTGGCCCTCCTCCCACCCCAGCTTGTTGGACTGGCACAAAGTGGGAAGTAAGTTGCACTCTTTCCAGGCCTACAGTTAGTTACTTGCAGCTCCCTGGAGCAAGAGGGAAGCAGGATAATATGGGCATAGGCGCCAACTTTTCCCGGTGCCAGTGAGTGCTCGTGCCCGCCCCCAGCCCCATTCCAACCCCTTGCCCAAAGTCTCCGCCCCCTCCCTGCCCCTGCCCCTATTGGACCCTTCCCCAAATCCCTGCCCCGGTCCCGCCTCTTCCCCGAGTGTGCCACATTCCCCCTCCTCCCCCCTCCCAGCCGCGCGAAACAGCTGTTTTGCGGCACAAGCGCTGGGAGCTAGGGGGAAAAAGCGGGCACGCGGCGTGCTCAGGGGAGGAGACGGAAGCGAAGCGGAGATGAGCTGGGTGGGGAGGCGGGGAGCTGACGGTGGGTGCTGAGCACCCACCAATTTTTCCCCGTGGGTGCCCCAGTCCTGGAGCACCCATGAAGTCGGCACCTATGAATGTGGGTATGAAGCACATCAACTCTTGGGCTGGTAAAGCTTGAGCATAACCCCTTGCACAGGACAGTGCATAAAGGCACACTCTGGCCCATAATTAATATATTAAAGCCCTGAGGTTTCAAATTTATCCATGCTGTCTTTGTGTCCAGCACCCTTCAGTGAGAGTCCAGGCCAACTAGTGAAAGCTGCATGAATTGTGAATACAGCCTAGTAATACACTGCTTAGTAGTATGGTTGCCAACTTTCTAATTGCAGAAAACCGAACACCCTTGCCCTGCCCTTTCCCCAAGGCCCTGCTCCTGCACTGCCCCTTCTCAAGGTCCCACCCCTGCTCACTCCATCACCTCTCCCTCTGTTGCTTGCTCCCTCCCTCCCACCCTCACTCACTCATTTTCATTGGGCTGGGGTAGGGTGTTGGGGTGTGGGAGGGGGTATGGGCTCTGGGCTTGGGCCAGAAATGAGGGGCTCAGGATGTGGGAGGGAGCTCTGGTCTGGGGCAGGGGGTTAGGGTGTAGGAGGGGGTGAGGGCTGTGGCTGGAGATAAGGGGTTTGGGGTACAGGAGTGGGTTCTGGGCTGGGGCCGAGGGGTTTGGAGTGTGGGAGGGGGTGCAGGCTCTGGGAGGTAATTTGTGTACGTGAGGGAGTTCCGAGCTGTGGCAGGGGGGTGGGGCATGGTAGGGGGTTTGAGGTGTGGGCTTCGGGCGGCGCTGGCTGACTTCAGGTGGCTCCCGGGAAGCGGTGACATGTCCTTCTGGCTCGCAGGCAGAGGGGCAGCCAGGGGACTCTGCGCGCTGCCTCTGCCCGCAGGGACCACCCCCAAATATCCCATTCGCTGCGGTTCCTGGCCAATGGGAGCTGCAGAGCTGGCGCTTGGGGCGGAGGCAGCGTGCGGAGTCCCCGTGGCCCCCCCTCGGCCTAGGAGCTGGAGGGACATGCTGGACACTTCCTGAGAGTCGCGCAGGGCTGGGCAGGGAGCCTGCCACCCCGCTGTGCTGCCAACCAGACTTTTAACGGCCCGCTCAGCGGTGCTAACCGGAGCCGCCAGGTCCCTTTTCGACTGGGTGTTCTGGTTGAAAACCAGACACCTGGTAACCTTAGTTAGAAGGGCACAAGAAAGAGCGTCTGGATGTCTGATGTTGGAACTTGACAGTTATGGAATCAAGTTAAGAGAAACAGTGATGGTGGTAGTGATCAGTATGTTGAAATACAAAGTTTTATCTGCACAACAGGTATGGCTTGTCATCAGTAAAGCTCCCTGCTAGAAAAGCTCTGTACTGCAAATGGATTCCCTTATTCATGCTTAGGGAGGGAGTAAATTAGTTTTAGGGCCTGATCCAATGCACATTAAAGTCAATGGAAAGAATCCCATTAATTTCAGTGGACATTGGATTGGGGCCTTAAACTCTCTTGTACAGGGTTTCTAAAGAAGAAATAAACAGCCATTTGGCTTTTTCCACTTAAACAAAAATCCTTGAAGACTGCCATGGAGTGAAGTGCAGTTTCCCCTGAAGCTGTTTGTGTTGTGGATTTATTACCGTTACTTTATATCAGCTAGTTCCCTGGATTTGATGCATTAAAAGGCTGCCTGTTGAATAAGATTGCCTGTTTGAGTAGAAAAATAAAACTAGAGATGTGCTGCAGACAGTGCTTGGATAGGAATAAGAATGGCAGCTCATTAGGATTAGCAATGCAAAAAAGTCCCAGTTAATGAACAATGAAAACATTTTGGCAGTTACAGGTTTGATTATTGCAGGGTTGTTTCAGCTGTTGTAATTTAGGCGTCTAACGTGGCTGTCCATTAGCAACTCAGAATTTGATAGGTTTATTATTCCATACACACATTAATTCCAAGCTGAGACTTGGCACATAAGTTCTTACCATGTGTGTATGTATGTGTAGAAGAGACTGAAATGGGAGCTGGGAGCCAAACTCGCTTAGGCCCCTTTGAAAATTCTTAGCAAAGGTCTTGCGAGATAATGGGAGTAGAGCGAAGGCTTCGTTTGACCCCCAGGCTTAAAGTTTCAAAAGTGACTAGAGATTTTGGGTGCCCAACTTGAGAAATATTAAAGGTCTGGTTTTCAGAAATTGCTGAGCACCTGCCCTCTGGAAAACCAGGTATCTCCCGTTGGGTACCCAAAATCACTAAACAATACAGCTGATTTCAATATATTTTAACTTCAAAAAAGTAGTGACTTCTTTATTTTAATTTCAAACTTTGATGAGAACAGGAAAAAAGTCTAACAAAAATTTCTCCCATTTTTGGACTAGCTCTATTACTCATGGAGCCAAATCTGAATATTTTGAGTTCATTGGGGCAGATAGGATTTGTCGTTTGACCCCCAGGCTTAAAGTTTCAAAAGTGACTAGAGATTTTGGGTGCCCAACTTGAGAAATATTAAAGGTCTGGTTTTCAGAAATTGCTGAGCACCTGCCCTCTGGAAAACCAGGTATCTCCCGTTGGGTACCCAAAATCACTAAACAATACAGCTGATTTCAATATATTTTAACTTCAAAAATGTAGTGACTTCTTTATTTTAATTTCAAACTTTGATGAGAACAGGAAAAAAGTCTAACAAAAATTTCTCCCATTTTTGGACTAGCTCTATTACTCATGGAGCCAAATCTGAATATTTTGAGTTCATTGGGGGCAGATAGGATTTGTCCTTTGCATGATGTTTGCATCATGTTGTGTTGCACAAGGAGTAGAGGGCAAGTTGTTTCCCATTACCTGCCCAGAAAGCCTCTATGTTCCCGGAGTATGAGTGAAAGGAGATAGTTGGCCACAGCCAACACCCGGGACTGTTTGTTCCAGGAGCCCACTCCAGAGCACAGAGAGGATGAGGCTGTCAGACTCTACTTGGGGGTCAGCAGCAGTATCTGATGCTAAACTTCCCTCACACTCATCTGCTCAAAGGGCCAAATTCACCAGTAGTTTAAATTTATCGCAACTCCATTGAGGTCAATGAAATTGTGGTTATATATGCCAGTGAATGAATTTGTGCCCTAGTTTTAGTTAATGATGAGTGTGCAGCATTACTGGGAGTCCCCAGATGATGCTTTAGAAATGGTCTTCTGTTTACCTGAAAGTAAAGGAGTTAAATGTTGGAAAAATGCTAACTGTCAATTATGGTGCAATTCTTTATAGAGGATGGGCCTATTGTGAGTAATATCTGGCCTGCCTGAGTATCTGTCTTTGACTGAAACCACTTTCTTAGTTGGAGAGCTGTTCCCAATGAGCTATACCCAGGCAAGTAAACAGAATATTATTGGTGGGATTTTCAAAAGTGCTCAGCTTTGACCGACTACTACTCCTGCCAAAAACAATGAGAGCCTTACCACTGACTTCAGTGGAAGCAGAGTTAGGCCAACACTGAGCTTTTGAAAAGCTCACCTTGCCTGAACATTATGGGATGACAAAGTTTGCACTGAGGTTCCACTGTAGTAAGTGTTCAGAAAACAAGATGCTTAATTGGAATTATTTCAATTTGGCCTAGGAATTGAGTTGCCAGTGTTGTGAGAATATGTCTTCTAGTGTGTTCAGTTTACAGCTAGGTAAAAAGAGTAAGAATAGTGCAACAGGTTGGCTTGCCCATGGCTGGAGAGCCAGGGACTAAGCCAGGCCTGATTATAGGCTGAGACACTTGGGTTGAATCAAGGAGGTTGCATTTAAGGGGGGGAAGCCCAGAAAACTGCAGCTATGTCTGTAGCTGCTGCAGGGAGCAAGAAGGCTTGTGTAGGGCCCTGAGTCAGCCAAAAAAAAAAAAAAAAAAAAAGGCTGAAGAAACAGGAGCGAATGGGAGAAAGCTCTCCAGGCAGGAAGGCCTTGGAGAGACTGGAAATGGGATGAAGAGTGTGTGAGTTTGTATTTTAGGTTAATTAGGACTGCTTGGGGCCCATGAGCCAGTATGTATCAGAGGAGTAAATAAATAGGATTCTTTGTGGGATTGTTTGAACGGAGAGTTCTAAGGGCTGGTCTACACTGGGGGGGGGGAGATTGATCCAAGATACGCAACTTCAGCTGCGGCTCCCCCGTCGACTGCGCTACCGCCGCTCGCTCTGGTGGAGTTCCGGAGTCGACGGTGAGCGCGTTCGGGGATCGATATATCGCGTCTTAACGAGATGCGATATATCGATCCCGGATAAATCGATTGCTACCCGCCGATACGGCGGGTAGTGAAGACGTACCCTAAAAGGGCCCTGAAAAGGGGGGACAGACCGGGTACTGCAGTGAGCTCTGGCCATGAGGGGACTCTTGGGCGGCGGTGGCTGCACAATATTACAATAGCTTTCCTCGTCCTTTTTTGGATTTTGTTCCTTTCTGGTTTTGGCTGAAACAGAAGAGTGCAGAAGTGAGCAAAACACAAAGGGTAATCGATTTATCCAGGATCGCTTTATTGCGTCTCGTTAAGACGCGATATATCGATCCCCGAACGCGCTCACCGTCGACTCCGGAACTCCACCAGAGCGAGCGGCGGTAGCGCAGTCGACGGGGGAGCCGCGGCCGTCGATCCCGTGCCGTCTGGACCCCAGGTAATTCGATCCAAGATACTTCGACTTCAGCTACGCTATTCGCGTAGCTGAAGTTGCATATCTTGGATCGATCCCCCCCCCCCCCACAGTGTAGACCAGCCCAAAGTAAAGTTACTTGTAAGTATTGTAGGGACCGGATTCAACTTGAATTAGGAGTGAAGATTCATCCTGGCTTTTTCTTCCAAAACGGAGTCAAATAATTTACAATGTCTTGGCAACATCACAACTCACTTCCTAGGATTCAGTGCACGTAGGTTGAAGATGTTACTTATCCTGGCACCAAGATGCTAGTAGTTGGAAGTGAAGGGTGAAAGTTGACCAACATTAGCATATAGTGGATAAAGCTTTTAATGTCCTAGAAATACCATCAAGGGAAGTTCCATGAGCTGTTACCTCCAGCATCAGCTGATATTTATTCCCTGTGCCTAGGTCAGAATTATTCCACCCTTCACAGAATGGGCAAAGTACCCCCCAAATTTATATCTCAACCAAAGTGACTTCAGTAGAATTCAGGAAAATTCACTTGCTTCTTCAGCTCTCCCCCCTACAATTGTTACTTGTTCTTCTTTTCAACTCTTTCTCAGCAACTTGGAAATGGTCCAGACTCTGCTTTGCACAACTCTTTCTAACTGGACTGAGCATGGTCTTTCTAAGGGTATGTCTACACTACGAGAGTAGTTCGATTTTACTTAAATCGAATATGTGGAATCGATATTACAAAGTCGAACGTGTGTATCCACACTAAGGACAGTAATTCGACTTTGTGAGTCCACACTAACGGGGCAAGCATCGACATTGGAAGCGGTGCACTGTGGGCAGCTATCCCACAGTTCCCGCAGTCCCTGCTGCCCATTGGAATTCTGGGTCGAGCCCCCAATGCCTTCTGGGGGAAAAAATGTGTCGAGGGTGGTTTTGGGTAACTGTTGTCATCCAACCGTCACTCCCGCCCTCCCTCCCTGAAAGCGCCGGCGGGCAATCAGTTCGCGCACTTTTCTGGTCAGTGACAGCGTGGACGCCACAGCACTGCGAGCATGGAGCCCGCTGCGACCATCGCTGCAGTTATGGCCGTTGTCAACACCTCGCACCTTATCATCCACCTTTCCCAGAGGCAGATGCTGAGAAATCAGGCGAGGAGGCTACGGCAGCGCGGTGAGGACCTGAAGTCTGAGAGTGGCAGAGACCTGTCACAAAGCACGGGACCCCGCGCTGAGGACATCATGGTGGCAATGGGTCATGTTGATGCTGTGGAACGGCGATTCTGGGCCCGGGAAACAAGCACGGACTGGTGGGACCGCATAGTGCTGCAGGTCTGGGATGAATCACAGTGGCTGCGAAACTTTCGCATGCGGAAGGGGACTTTCCTGGAACTTTGTGAGTTGCTGTCCCCTGCCCTGAAGCGCAAGGACACCCGGATGCGAGCAGCCCTGAGTGTCGAGAAGCGAGTGGCCATAGCCCTCTGGAAGCTTGCAACGCCAGACAGCTACCGGTCAGTCGCAAACCACTTTGGCGTGGGCAAATCTACCGTGGGGGTTGTTGTCATGCAAGTAGCCAACGCAATCGTTGAGGTATTGCTGTCAAAGGTAGTGACCCTGGGAAACGTACAGGTCATCATAGATGGCTTCGCCGCGATGGGATTCCCAAACTGCGGTGGGGCTATAGATGGAACTCACATCCCTATCCTGGGACCGGACCACCAGGCCAGCCAGTACATTAACCGAAAGGGCTACTTTTCAATGGTGCTGCAAGCACTGGTGGACCATAGGGGACGTTTTACAAACATCAACGTCGGATGGCCGGGCAAGGTTCATGACGCTCGTGTTTTCAGGAACTCTGGTCTGTTTAGATGGCTGCAGGAAGGTATTTACTTCCAGGACCACAAAATAACTGTTGGGGATGTGGAGATGCCTACAGTGATCCTTGGGGACCCAGCCTACCTGCTACTGCCCTGGCTCATGAAGCCCTATACAGGCGCCCTGGACAGTGAAAAAGAACTCTTCAACTACCGGCTGAGCAAGTGCAGAATGGTGGTGGAGTGTGCTTTTGGCCGTCTCAAGGGGAGATGGAGAAGCTTACTGACTCGCTCTGATCTCAGCGAAACCAATATCCCCATTGTTATTGCAGCTTGCTGTGTGCTCCACAATCTCTGTGAGAGCAAGGGGGAGACCTTTCTGGCGGGGTGGGAGGTTGAGGCAAATAGCCTGGCTGCTGATTACGCCCAGCCAGACAGCCGTGCGATTAGAAGAGCACAGCGGGACGCGCTGTGCATCCGGGAGGCTTTGAAAGCTAGGTTCCTGAGTGAGCAGGGTAACCTGTGACTATGAAGTTTGTTTACAGAGAAGCTGAACCTGCCCCCGTTTCTTTACCCAGTGAATGTTCACTATCCTCTCCGGTCACATACCCCGTTCACCCCCTTCCAACACACGTTTAAAAATAAAATCACTGGAAATTTGTTAATGAACACCGTTTTCTTTATTACTGTTTTCGCGGTAAAGTGTTGAAACTGGGACGCAGACTGTGGTGGGGAGTGGGTGTAGTGTAGTGATGCAAAGGACGCTTCTAAACTCGAGGAATGACAGGCTCCTGCTCCTAGAGCGGTCCGCACTGGTGGACTGGTTGTTTCAACGGAGCCTGCCACCCATCCTGTTCGGGACTCTGTGTGTGGGGGCTATGTGACTTTGTGGCAGGGGGAGGACGGTTACAGATCCCCTGCTTCATGGCTCTGTGATCCAGGATAAGGACCGCTGCATAAGATCTCTAACCGCCCTCCCCCGCCACAAAGTCACATAGCCCCCCCCCACAGAGAACATGAAAACCACCTCCAAGACTGACCAGGGTAACTAGTGACTGCAATGTGTGTGCCCTGCTGCTGAACCTGCCCCCGCGTCTGTACCCTGGTAAAGGTGACTGTCCTGTCCAATTACCAACCCCCTTCCCCCCCTTCAAACAGACTCTCCTCTAAAAGAACATGATGGAAACAGTAATTAACAGAAACGTATTTTTTATTAGCAACTACACATGAAACTGGGGGATGAAACTGGGACGGGGGCTTGGGTGAGGCGGGAAGGAAAGGACTTATCAAATTTTGGGGAATGAGAGCCTTCTGGTACTTGAGCAGTCTGCAGGGGTGGAGTGAGAGTTTTCACGGACTCTGCCGCCCCTCCTTCTTGGGACTTTGGGTGAGGGGGGTATGGGACTTTGTGGCGGGGGAGGGCGGTTACAGATAGACTGCAGCGGGGCTCTGTCCTCCTGCCTCCGGTCCTGCAAAACATCCACAAGGCGCCGGAGCGTGTCCGTTTGCTCCCTCATTAGTCCAAGCAGCGTTTGAGTCGCCTGCTGGTCTTCCTGCCGCCACCTCTCCTCCCGTTCAATGTGTGATCGATGGATTTGGGACAAGTTCTCCCTCCACTGGGTCTGCTGGGCTGCCTGGGCTCGGGAGCAGCCCATAAGTTCTGAGAACATGTCGTCCCGTGTCCTCTTCTTTCTACGCCTAATCTGCGCTAGCCTCTGGGAGTGTGATGCCAGGGTAGGTCGGGAGACAGTCGCAGCTGTGGGATGGGAAAAAGGGAGTGAATTCCTCAGAAAGATAAATTTTGTTGGGAACAAAGAACATAGTCTTTCTCTGTGAACAAGACCATGCACAGCACCTATCACATGCGCACTCAGGACAAGGTCGAATTTTCGGCCTTCGCTTTCAGTGCCTGGGGTCTTGCAGTGCAGATCACACAAGCGGGGCAGGACAGCGGAATTTTGGTAGCTAGCTGACATGGTAAGCCGTAGACTTGTGGCTGCTTAAAACTTTAATAATAGCACTGGCCTCCTTTCACGTTCAAAGCAATGCTCCTAGCGTTGGCCAGTTCCTGCTGCCAGCAATCCGGCAAGCATGAACTCTGCCCCTGTCCCACCCCCTCGCGGCTGTCCCAGGGAAAGATCCCTGTATGCTGCCCCTCTCCCGCCTCCACCGCGTGGCTGTAAACCGCCGGTTACAGTTCTGTAAAGTAACAGGCAAGCAGTCCCAATACTAACATTCCCCTACCTAATTCAAAGCAGGTCACCATGAGCGACATCACTCTGATGAGGATTTCAGAGACCGAGAAAGAAAGGATGCTTCGGGAAAGCCTGCAAAGACCTGGGCCGTATGCCGCCATGCTCTGCAAGGCAATGATCCCCGAGTACTTGCTTATCTCCTGGCGCGGAAACGTTTCGTACTACGGAGGACACAATAAGGCCACTCTCCCAAGGAACCTCATGCAAAGGCTTTCCAATTACCTCCAGGAGAGCTTCATGGAGATGTCCCATGAGGATTTCAGCTCTATCCCCGGACATATAGACCGGATTTTACTGTAGCTGCACTGGCAAGGACTAAACAGTAGAGCGCCTAGGGCAAACCAATCATGCTAAACCGGACATTGTTAGATTTTTTTGCAGTAGTTGCACTGCCAAGGACTGAAACGTTCAGCGCCTAGGGCAAACTAATCATGAAAAACCCATTGTTAATATTGTTAATATTCCTGTTCTGTTCAAAATAAATGTTTACATGTTTAAAACACTTACCGACTGATCCTTCCCCTGATTCTGGGTCCGGGGTAACGCCTGGGGACGGTTGGTAGGGGATCTCTGTAAGGGTGATGAAGAGATCCTGGCTGTCGGGGAAATCAGCATTGTAAGCGCTGTCGACTGCCTCATCCTCCTCATCTCCTTCCTCATCTTCCCCGTCCGCTAACATCTCAGAGGAACTGGCCGTCGACAATATCCCATCCTCAGAGTCCACGGTCAGTGGTGGGGTAGTGGTGGCGGCCGCACCTAGGATGGAATGCAGCGCCTCGTAGAAACGGGATGTCTGGGGCTGGGATCCGGAGCGTCCGTTAGCCTCTTTGGTCTTCTGGTAGCCTTGTCTCAGCTCCTTGATTTTCACTCGGCACTGCGTTGCATCCCGGCTGTATCCTCTCTCTGCCATGGCTTTAGAGATCTTCTCGTAGATCTTTGCATTCCGTCTTTTCGATCATAGCTCGGAAAGCACGGACTCAGCGCCCCACACAGCGATCAGATCCAAGACTTCCTGATCAGTCCATGCTGGGGCCCTCTTTCTATTCTGAGATTGCATGGCCATCTCTGCTGGAGAGCTCTGCATCGTTGCCAGTGCTGCTGAGCTCGCCACGATGTCCAAACAGGAAATGAGATTCAAACTGGCCAGACAGGAAAAGGAATTCAAATTTTCCCGGGGCTTTTCCTGTGTGGCTGGTCAGAGCATCCGAGCTCAAACTGCTGTCCAGAGCGTCAACAGAGTGGTGCACTGTGGGATAGCTCCCGGAGCTATTACCGTCGATTTCCATCCACACCTAGCCTAATTCGACATGGCCATGTCGAATTTAGCGCTACTCCCCTCGTTGGGGAGGAGTACAGAAGTCGAATTTAAGAGACCTCTATGTCGAACTAAATAGCTTCGTTGTGTGGACGGGTGCAGAGTTAATTCGATGTAACGCTGCTAAATTCGACATAAACTCCTAGTGTAGACCAGGCCTAAGTGTTGTAGAACCAACCCTCCCAGGAGCTTACCTTCCCTGTGCAGCAGATGGTGCAGATAACCTGGCCTACATTTCCATGATCAATGAGCACCTCAAGAAGGTGCCAGATTGTCTGCCTTGTGATAGTCCTGATTAGCTGTAGAGAGTGATGCTTCCTGACAATTAAGGTAGGTTAAGCACATGTGCATAGTCTTGCTTAGAAAATGGTTCAAGGGTTTAATCTGTGGGGTTTCCCATTGCTGTGAAATTATCTATGAAAATAGTCACTCAACTTTGTATTTGGAAAAGCTGCGTGTGTATGTGCATCTTTCTACTGAGAGGTTAATTTCAGTTGTAAGAACCTCTGTAGGAGGAGTTGCAACCGACTGTTGCTACCTCCCTCCCCACTGCCCCTACATTTCATTTACTATAAAAATGGCTAATTATTTTTCATGCACAGACTGTACACTAGAGCTGGTTGGAGAGTGACTATTTTGCAAACAAAAGCAATCATTTCAGTTTGCTATGGCTTGTGGTATTGTGCCCTTAAATATCTTACAGGCTGCCGAGTGCCCTCAACTCCCATTTGAGTCTCTAGGAATTAGCGCTCAGCATTGTGCAGGATCAACCCCTTTTTGTTTTCTTTTGGACACCCACTGGGGAATCAGAAAAATGTGAATGAATTCTGAGCTTCACTAATGCTAACATGAATGAGTATTCGCCAGTGAATGCATACCAGAAATATGGCTTTCAGTGGTCATTACTGTTGTTCTAATTACATTAGAACCTAGAAGCCCCAATCTCATTAAGATTTTCATTGTGCAAGGCACTGTGCAAACACATAAAAAGAGACAGATTAAGCCCTTTAGAACAGAGACTATGGTACAGAGAGGGGAAATGACTTATGCAAGGTCATGCAGCTGGTTGGTGGCAGAGCCAGGATAAGAACCCAGGTCTCTTGGCCTGATTCCCAGTCCAGTGCCCCACCCACTCAACCACACTGCCTCCCTATTGTTCTATTCTAAATACTCGGCATTCAACTGGGTGCCGAAACGCTACCATATGCCTTAAATTACTAGCCATACAAAGATAATGAATAGTCCCATCTTTTCTCCTGACCCGGTCATGTTCCCATTTAACTTGTCCCTTCATATGAAGACCCTGCCTATGAAGCCCAAATATAACAGATAATTTTCTACAAGTTATGGCTATAATGGATGAGGTTTCTCACCATTAGACATGTGGCACATACTCTTTGCACTCTTACCTTCACACTGGTGTTTTAGGACTTAGTTTACAACCATAGATATGATATGCCTGTCAGCTTCATGAACTCACTTTGGATGTCACTTAAACACTTTGCTCACTGAACAGTGTAAAATTGAAAGCTCATGCTATATTTCTACTTATGGATGAAGGCCTGGAACATTTTCACTTTATGCATAGTGTGGTCAAATGCAGAAGTAAACAGTTTGATGTATTCCCCTGTATTGTTAGCTGGTTCATTTAATAGAATCATAGACTCATAGACTTTAAGGTCAGAAGGGACCATTATGATCATCTAGTCTGACCTCCTGCACAATGCAGGCCACAGAATCTCACCCACCCACTCCTGAGTCAAACCTGTGCCTGAGCCATTGAAGTCCTCAAATCATGGTTTAAAGATTTCCTCTCTTGGTATAGAATTTTCATACAGCAGCACTGATGTCAATGTAGTTGAAGATAGGGTTACCATATTTTAAGTGTCCAAAAAGAGGACACTCCACGGGGCCCCGGCCCCGCCCCAACTCCACCCCCAGCCCCGCCCCGGCCCCGCCCCAACTCTGCCCCCTCCCCTGAACACTTCGCCCCCCTGCTCCTCCCCCTCCCCTGCTTCCCGCGAACATTTGATTCGTGGGAAGCCTGAAGCAGGCAGGCAGCAGGTAAGCTGGGGCTGGGGCTGCGGGGGGGCGTGAGGAGGCGCGGCCCAGTCTGGCCCCCCCGGCCGAGCGGCTCCCTCCGGCGGCCGGCCCCGGCAAAGTGGCTCTGGCCCCAGCGTCTCCGGCCCGGCTCGGCTCGGGCCCTGGGGCGCCGGCCCTGGCCCCGGCCCTGGGCGAGCGGCGCCAGCCGGCGGCCGAGCAGCCCCGGTCCCAGCTGCTCTGGCCGGCTCGGACCCCGGTTCCGGCCGAGCAGCTCCGGCCCGGCCCTGGGCGAGCGGCGCCAGCCGGCGGCCGAGGAGCCCCGGTCCCAGCGGCTCGGGCCCCGGTTCCGGCCGAGCAGCTCTGGCCTGGCCCCGGCCCTGGGCGAGCAGCGCCGGCCAGCGGCCGAGCAGCCCCGGCCCGGCTCAGGCCCCGGTTCCGGCCGAGCGGCTCCGCCGCGGCCGCGGCCCCAGCCCTGGCAGAGCAACCGGCGCCAGCCGGCAGCCGAGCACCCGCCGGCCCCAGCAGCTCCGGCTCCGGCCCCAGCGGCTCCAGCCCGGATCCAAGCCCCACGACTCCTCCCTCCCTATTTTCCCGGACATGTCCGACTTTTTGGAATTTCCTCCCGGACGGGGATTTGAGAACCAAAAAGCCGGACATGTCCGGGAAAATCCGGACGTATGGTAACCCTAGTTGAAGATGTGTAACTAAAGGAAGAATTTGGCCCATTAAATTAGTGAGATCATGATGTGACGGGTTTCCCTTGGGGCACCACTTGGAACTGGGGTACCACTGAGCCCGCCTGACCCACCAGCCTGGGCTCCCTTCACACTGTATTGCTGAGGCAAGCCATCCAAGCCCTCCCTCAGGCTTCAGACTGCACTTTACCAGCACACATACAAGTAGGGACACGCCCAGCTGCAGCTTTACACATAGATGCTGAGATCAGCTCTGCATGGGAAGACTCAGACAAGGAATTGTACAGAACTCAAGTGCATGCCTCCCTCTAGAGAGTAGACCCAAAATTGTACCATCTTGCGCTGCACAGAGAATTGTATGGCGTAAGCTCATGAAATTCACCCTCTCCTTCAATGTGGAGAGAGATATGCAACAGCTTTTTGCCCCCCAGTTATGAATTCCACACACTGGGTTTTAGACAAAACAATAACAAGTTTATAAACTACAAAGGATAGATTTTAAGTGATTATAAGGGATAGCAAACAGATCAAAGCAGATTACCTAGTAAATGAAACAAACTCACAAGCTAAGCTTAATATACTAAAGAAACTGGTTATAACTAGAAAATTCTCACCCTAAATATTGTTTTAGGCAGATTGCAGAGGTTCTTGAAGGCCAGCTGCACTTGCTTGCAGCTTAAAACCCCAGGTATTTCTTTCACAGACCAGACCCCTTCTAGCCTGGGTTCAATCCTTTCTTCCCCAGTTCAGTCTTAGATGTTTACAGCAGTCCTCTTGGGTGGGGGTTCAGTGAAGAATAAATCACAATTATGTCACTCACCTGCCTTAAATAGGTTTTACATATGGTGGAAATCCTTTGTCTCCCAGTATGATTTCCACCCCCGATCAGTAGAAAAATACTAATTTTATCATGGAGTCCAGTATCAGGTGATGTGATCACATGATCCTGCACCCACAACTCGGTCTGTTTGCAGCTCCACAGGAAGGCTTTCCCGGAAGGTGGGAGATTAGCATCTTCAAAGAGCTATTGTTTTTCCTAATTGCCCTTTCCAGCCAGCAATCTAGACTGATTGCATTTGTCTAGTGAGCGTTCCCCAGGTGTAAACACATTTTTAATAGGTGCATAGACAATATTCCTAACTTCAGATTAAAAAATGATACATGCCATACAAATATGATAATCATATTCAGTAAATCATAACCTTTCCAATGATATCTCACATGACCCATCTTGCATAAAATACATCTTAGATATGCTATAATCATATTATAACAATATTTCTCCAAAGAATATGGGGCATAGTGGGGTAGGATTCTGATAAGTGCTCAGCATTGGCCTAACTCTGTTCCCACTGAAGTCAGTGCCAACCTTAGGGCCTGATTTTCAAAAAAACTCAGGACCCGTCATTGGGACCAGATCTTTCTAAAGAGCTGAGCTTCTGTTTGCTCGATCTGCTGAGCTCTTCTGAAGCGCTGGCCATAAATGTCACAGTGGGAGCTGTTAAGTGCTCTTTTGCCAACCTGGGCCTCTGAAAATCTGCCCCCAGTTGTGGGTGCTGAGCACTTACTAGTCTGATCTTTATTGCCTAATCATTGCACAACTTTGTATACTAGTGGTGGTTGTCAGCATTATGTTTTGTTACCATTATTGCATGCATCTCCATTTTGGAAAGAGCAACATACAATCAACATCTTATTTGAAAGGCTTTTATTTCAACGCTGGATGTTGGTTGTAAATTTCTAGCTGTGGTTGCTACATCGGCATATGTGTCCATGCCCTGGTAATGATTTAAATAGTTCTATCAGATTTATTTAGTTGCCCAAAGTAAGTGCATTTAGATAAAGGATGACTGTTGAAACAAATAATCGCATTTAGTAGATATGCTAATTAATATCTAACAGCTATTTTTTTCATGCAATTAACTGCAGAAACACTTTGCTGTTTTAATGTATTTAATCAAATCACACCTTCATTTCTTTGGCAAATTATTCCAAACATAATAGTTAAATTACTGAGTAAATGTTCTGCTACGGAATATGCTGAAATTCAATGAAAATGTAACAACTGTTCTATTGAATCTAATTTAGGTGCTTATTTCAAGCACTTCATTTAATGTGTTAGCAAAATAAATTGTATGTAATTGTAAACAGCAATATCACAGTGTGGGCTACTGAATTAGCAAGGGGATGCACGCAATGACTGTGAAGATGTAGCAGGTTGGTATTAAAGAGACAGCACCATCTTGAAATCTTGTCTTTTAAAAAAAAACTGACTTGTAGGCTCAGTTTTGTGAATTGCTGCAGCTGATGACCAATTGGGTCAAACCAATGCATTCTGCTTCTTTCCTGGATATTAGTCTGGGCAAAACAAAATCCCTGGCCATACTATCAAGTAGTCTCCACTTTTAGATTACAACCACCATTGTCAAATAATTTAAAGTACTATATCTGCCCCTGAATGTCCCCAGCCAATTTTTGTGGGTTTAGTTACCTTTTTTTTTTTAAAGGGACTTTTTTTCCCCTTACTGTGTCTATATGAACCTCTCTTCAAACAATTGCAAGTGGCCAACAAATGCCATAGTCCATGTGGTATATTGTACATTAAAATGAGCATATACAATATTTCAGACTGGCTTTGTGAAATATAAATTTATAGGCCAAAATTTTCAAAAGTGACTAGTGATTTTGGGATACATTAATTGTTGGGGGCCCAACTTGAGACACCTCAAAGGGGTCAGGTTTTCAGAGGTGGTGAGTTCCTACCATCTGAAAAATGAGGCCCTGCTAAGGTTTAACAAACTGGGCATCCAAAATCGCTATTCACCAGTGAAAATAGCTGTAATCTTTATATCTCTGCTCTGTTCCTTAAGGATTATTAAGAGCAACATTGTGACAGTGGATCTGTCTAAACACAACTGACCAATAGCATCAGGAATTCGAAAGGTTTGGAATGTCAGGTCTCTCTCATTAAGTATGCTTATGTTCCGATTCACATACAAAATTTAACCAAGTACCTTCTTGATGCGAGAATCTTATGAGAATAGGTTTCCTTGTGGGATTTCCTCATTTTGGCCAATTCTTAAAAAAACAAAAAACAGACTCACTCCCCACAAAGCAACATCTGTTAATGGTATTTCTGTGTCTTGGGTTTGGGAAGTTCAGAGCTGTGTAAAAATCGAAAAGACAATTAATCCAAAGAGATTAGGATTTGGTTTGAATGGGTTGAATGAGTTAATCTGTGTCTATGATAGTTTATATTAAGTATGCGTTACTCCATCCCATCTCCTCCATTTTTTGTATAACCAGTTCAGATTTACAACAGTAGTTTCCAGGTACATGAAGATTAAAAGCCAAATTGTCCCCATGCAAGGGAATCTACAGTAAGGAGTGGTGGAATGCATGCAATAGCGGGCAAAAGGGCGCATGTCCCCTATACAACCCTCAAATTGAATATAGCATGCATATCCCCATATGTGCTTGCATAGAGAGAGAGGCAGAGTCAACCTTTGGAAAAACTAGCAAAACCAGTGGCGCTAGCCTGGAGATCACATGGTCTGCCTTTGTTAACAGCTTCTGCATGGACCCCCTTCCCTTTCACATCTTTGCAAGGTTAAGTCACCATCTTGCCATAAAAGTAGAATCTCTAGAATCCATGAAATTCGCATTAAATGTTAATTTTATGGGTAACATAGTAGTTATACATTGTTTGAAACACTTCTTGTGTAGAAAAATTAGAATTAAAACACAGCTTGCTTTGATGGATTTATGCTCCTAACAAGGTTACTAGTGAAGTTTGGTTCCAGTTCTCCTGCCCCACCCCCATGCATTTTAAGGGAAGAACAAACAAACAAACAAAATCTCTTGCTTTTAATCAGTCACAATGGGTCCTAAAGCCTCAGCCCTTCCTCCTGGGAGTAGTCCTCAATTCAGGCAAACAGTCGCACTGAAGTTATGAGTGTGGGATTGGAACTGAGTGGGTGTGATGGAACTGAATCAATTTTGCAAGTTTACTACAAGATCCCCCAACCAATTGCACAGTTCCAGGAAGTGAAGGGAGACTGGTGGTGATTAAGAGGGAGTCAACAGCACAAATATTGTGAAATGTTTTAAATTTCACTGCAAATAATTTTAAAAGACGAAAGGTCCCCCCGCCGCCGCCCCCATTTGTATATAGTCACTGGTGGTAAATTATATTTCTTTATTAAAACTCAGTTTTCTGATCAAAGACAACCCTTGCTTTGAAAGCTCCCTTTATGATGAGTAGATGGAATGGATGTGGCTCTTCCTTGGGAAGCAGCAAACTTTTACTTAAATAGCAGACCTGGCTTCTAGTCTCAGCCTTGCCTCTGAGGTCTAGGGTAAGCTAGTCAGCACCCCCACTGTACAAATTGTTTCAGCACCCCTGAGGTGTGGCCTCTCGGGTAACAAGGAGCAAAATAAGTTAAAGGGATGTAATAGTATCAGCCCAGCCAGTGAATGTCAGACTTGCAGGTTAGGGAGTGTGCTGACTGGTAAAGGAGCAGATTTAAGGAACCATGAATGTGGGATTTGTCAGACTATAGACCAATTGGGCCTATTCCTCAGCTGCTTTATGCCACTTTGATGGCACAGCGTGGTCCTAAAACTAGTATAGTTGATCCTGAAGGATCACTTCAATATCCCAGGGATTCTCAGGTGGTGCAGAGCCAGAATAGCATCTCCTGCATCCTCATCTCCCTGGGGAAGGCCACCACAGGTGGCATATCCAGGGCTCCCTTGTAATCAATGGTCCCCCAAATGCCATGACAGTTCCTTGAGGGGCCAGAGGTGACTGGTGTAAGTTAACTGAGAGAAGCCTGAGAGATGCTTTATGTCAGAGGACTGGTTTGGTGCCTAGCAGCTCCAAGACTGGGGGAATGCAGGTGATGCATTGTGCAGTCCTCACCCACAGCTGAGGGTCAGGACAATGGGTCTGGTTCTCCTGCCGTGTGTACCAGTTTAACAGTAGTGAGCAGGAAGCGAGGACTTATGTTTGGAGAGATCCCTTCTTAGTAGTCTGTCTGGAGGAACAATCATGTAACCCATGGAGGCAGAGTGTAGTGGCTGAGCTATTTAAAAGGCATAAGAGTCTGTTACTGCCTTCAAGCTAATGGACACGGTCCTTTAGTTCAGGAAGTAAAGTCTCGTGCTTTTATAACCAGAGGTCCTGGGTCCAATCCTTGCGGATGACCCAGCCAACTCGGGCTACAGCCAGCTTCCAGGTACCTCACCCAGTCTCTCATCTTTAGTGTTAATCGGACAAAAATCTACTTCTGATTTTCATGCCTGTATATCCTGGTATCACAGGCTGGGAAAAATCCCTTTTGCTGATGTGTCTATCTCGAAAGTTCCAGTACAGAGCAGATGGACAGTCCTTGCCTGTAGTAAACAGTGAACTTGGTGAGACCAAGTATAATGTCTATTGTATAATGCAGTGCAGATTTCCAGAGATGGGAACTCCTGGAAAAGACAGTCTTGTATTAGGCAACCTATGTAAAGGACTGAGGTGAGAAGCAGCAAGTTCTAAGAACATCAGTAGTGCCTACGGTAACCATTATAAGACTGGATCAAATGGAGCTTGCTGCTTATTTTCATGGAAATAGTACAGCTTCTTACTACAGAAGGCAATCTCCATCTGCTGATTGAGCTATAATCCCTCCTGTGTGGCTTGGGGGAGGGGGTATGTTGTTGTATCCTGAGTAACTCTTCCAAAATTGCAGCATGCCTACAACAAAACTGCAAATGAGGGAAGAGTTTGGCAGCAAACGCCATCTGACCTTTTTCCAAAGTTTTTAGTGCAGTGCTGACAGGAGTAAAAAATAGCTCCCATTTATTTTGGTCTGTAAAGTGAGAAGATTGAGCTCTGAATACATTGCAGATGTGTTGAGTAAGGAGGTGCCGCTTTTAGAATCATGTTTCTGAATATAATTATACTTTGAGTCTCAGGCTTCCTGAACTAGCTTCTGTAATTGCATAATGCTGTTCTAGAAAATCCCATCTCAGCACAATGTGTTGCTGGCTGCTCGTGAGTAAAGGTTGCACTTATCCCTTAAATTAATTCTGCTTTGATTGTGGACCTCTCCTGTATTTCTAGCAAATGAATGTTCAACAGAAAAGCTCATTTTAAGTGAGTCTTGGGCTAAATATATATCAACAGAAAGCAAACTTCAGGTTAGTAATTATGAATTTTCACTGCAAATATGATTTTAAGTGTCATGCTCTACCAAGAAATAGATTACCCGTCCAGACAAAGATCACGTGATCATTAACAGGTGTGTTGTGAGCAAGACACGAGAAGTCATTCTTCCGCTCTACTCTGTGCTGGTTAGGCCTCAACTGGAGTATTGTGTCCAGTTCTGGGCACCGCATTTCAAGAAAGATGTGGAGAAATTGGAGGGTCCAGAAAAGAGCAACAAGAATGATTAAAGGTCTAGAGCACATGACCTATGAAGGAAGGCTGAAAGAATTGGGTTTGTTTAGTTTGGAAAAGAGAAGACTGAGAGGGGACATGATAGCAGTCTTCAGGTATCTAAAAGGGTGTCATAAGGAGGAGGGAGAAAACTTGTTCAGCTTAGGGTACGTCTACACTTACTTCCTGGTTCGGCGGCAGGCAATCGATCTTCTGGGATCGATCCCGGAGGTGCTCGCCATCGACGCCGGTACTCCAGCTCGGCGAGAGGAGTACATGGCATCGACGGGGGAGCCTGCCTGCCGCGTCTGGACCCATGGTAAGTTCGGACTAAGGTACTTCGAATTCAGCTACGTTATTAACGTAGCTGAATTTGCATACCTTAGTCCGAAGTGGGGGGTTAGTGTGGACCAGGCCTTAGCCTCTAAGGTTAGAACAAGAAGCAATGGGCTTAAACTGCAGCAAGGGAGGTTTAGGTTGGACATTAGGAAAAAATTCCTAACTGTCAGGGTGGTTAAACACTGGAATAAATTGCCTAGGGAGGTTGTGGAATCTCCATCTCTGGAGATATTTAAGAGTAGGTTAGATAAATGTCTATCAGGGATGGTCTAGACAGTATTTGGTCCTGCCATGAGGGCAGGGGACTGGACTCGATGACCTCTCGAGGTCCTTCCAGCCCTAGAATCTATGAATCTATGAATCTGTATGTCCAATCAAGACACAGTAAGATCGCTCCTGGCCAGAGTAGTTTATACACTAAATAGATCAGACAAAGGGCATGTCTACATTGCCTTTTCAAATAGGACTACATTAATGTGAAGTAAGAACCTTTAAGTTTGTGCTAGCAGCATCCACACAGGGGAGATACAGCACAGCACTACAGTGTGCAATGCTGGTCACATCTGGTAGTCCAAACTGTGGGGCAGTGTAGACATGCCCAACGAATGGGAGAAAAGATGATGTTACTCCTTTTAAAGATTCAAAACTGACGCACAGAGTGTAAGTGATTTGCCCAAGTTAACTCAGTAAACTGAACCCAGATCTCTTGAGTCCCAGTCTTATGCCTTACCCACAAAACCATCCTTTAATACCGCAGTACATTCTATACCCTGATATATATGTCTTCAAGCATTGCCAATAGCTCACTGATGCAATATCAGACTTACATACATTTGTTACATTCCTACTAGACATGAGCAGTAACAAGAGCAGCCAGCAGTATTTTACACATGACAAAAAAAAAAAATGGGAGTTAGGAAATTTCAAACATGGCATACACTTTAAAAAGGAAACCATAAAACCTGGTTGTCAGCCATTGACCTTCTTATCACACCATATGGGTAGTAGATCTTGCACTGCTCAATTCCATTATAAATGTTATGAATCCAAACTGAATTGAGATGTACTGATATTGGCCCAGCAAGAAAATTGCTCATTCATTCTCTGTAACTCTTTGTCATAGTGTGTGAAAAGCACTAGATAAATTGCCAACAATAAAGTACAATGCAATCCAAAAAAAAAAAAGTGGGCTGATGGAAAGCAAATCAGATTGCAAATGGAAACTGTACTATGTTAGAAAAAGGCATCCAATCACATTGCAGTAGTTCAGTGCTGCCCAATCTGGTACACCTGACTGCAGAGTCAGTTATTTAGCAAAGCAGCTAGTATGGACTCTTCTGTATACTTTAGTGAAACCAGCAAAGCTCCTGGAAGCTGAACAATGAATCGTTATTTTCCATGGCATCTGTTTTAGTGTCCTACTGAGTCCTTCCTTAGTCACACAGGACTGTTTTTTTTTTTTAAGGGGGGTCCTTTACAGTTCATTAGATGTTTTTAAGATCAACACATATAATGTCTTAAACATGTAAATCATACAAGATGTGCCATTAAGAAACAGAGCTGAAGGTAGAAATGTGCGGTTATGTAAGTACACAAGAACAAGGGGACACTCGATGAGAAATTAAAAGGCCATGGGTGACCATGAAGATGTTGTAGAGACTACCAGTTTCTATTTCCTGGTATGAGTGGATGTATGTAAAGTGGCCATTAGAGCTGCTCAGAAGAGAGAAATTCTCCATCTCTCTTTCTGAAATTTCAAACACTTTGACCAATTACAGAACTGGTGTGGGGGTTTTTTAAAGGCAAAAATTGTTAAATTTTCCCCATTTTTTTTTTCTAATTTTGAAATTTCACAGGGTTTTCAAAATTAGAATAATTTTGACCAGCTGACCCCAGTGCTGTTCCATCAGGAATGATCAATATTGCTTCCAGGAGCAAAATACAAACCTATTACTACAGTGATATTTGTTTGCCCAGTGGGGCTGCCTCCTTCTTGGTTATTATTGGTTAGGAGACAGGATTTCTATTGAAATGGAAACAAATAATCTCCTGATCCTTCATCTCTCCTGTCTTGTTAACATATGCACCCTGGGAACAGAGGATTCAATGCAGGATAGTTGGGAAAACATTTGTAGCCACTTGATAAAGTACAGTCTGCAGATCACTGAAATGGGTTAACCAAAGCTTAAGGTTGTCTGTCATAAGTCTGTATGAAGTAGGATTTTCCAGGTACCTATAGTAACAGTTTGGAAGGTTACCATATGGCAACAAGGAATGTCATGCAGGTGCATTGTGAACATGACGGAGTTTAGCAGTTACTGCATATACTTCCTCTTGCATTATGGATCTGATCCATAGCCCACTCAAGTCAATTGGAGTCTGTTATTGAACTTAATGGGTTTTGGATCAGGTCCTAGGGGCGAGAGTTTCAAAAGAGCTCACTTTCCATTTCCTCACCAAAATAAATGGTTCACGATGGCCTACTCAGCCTGGATGGGTGACCTTATGATCCCAGAATCTACTATCGGAATGGATGGGAGCCAGCAGGTGTCCAATCCGGCTACCGAAGTGACTCTGGTGCTGAAACCAGTCTCCAAGGAAGCTTTTGATAGAGCTGTTTGATACCTCCCACCGAGGAGCAGCCCACCCCAGAACCAGCAGCAAAACAAAAGGGGCAGATGTAACCCTGGAGCCAGGAAAGTGTTTGGCTCCATGTTTGTTTTTATTAATCTAGGAATAAGAGGGATTTCCAGTTTATGACCCAAATGCAGAAGTTATTACACGGGCAGCAGTGTATTGAGGCTCAGTTTTGCAAAGTATCATTGTTTGGCCTTCAGATTTCATAAAGCACTTTTGCTGATGAAGTGAAACCTTCTTAGGAACTACTGAGGCAATAAAGGACTGTTTGATATCTTCTCTTGGGTCCTTCAACCTCTACAGCCCCTTGTATCTCAGCAGCTTGCCCACGCTCCAGCTGAAGCCTGGGTCTCCAGCCTGTCATGGACCAGTTCAAGAGGAAGCATTTCTGTGATGAACATTCTGGACAAGACTAACAGGCAGGTGCGATACCAAAGGGAGAAGGATTCATGGCAAGCAGAAAGGCACAGGCAGGCTGCAGAGCCTGAGGACAGAATTGCAGTGTGGGAGTAGAGACTTGCAGCGCAGTTTCTGGAACAGGAACATCTGCTGAGGGAGGAAGACAGAAAGGCCTGTTTGAGAGGCTGGTTGTGCTAATGGCTGCATGGGTACAGGTGCCTGTGGTGCCCACACCATAGCCTGAGTCCCCTCTATGTATTGAAGTCCAGGAAAAGTTTGAATAATTCCATGGTTGGGTGGCCCTTGCAACCAGGACTTAACAGCAACTGGATCTTGCAGGCCCCATCCCCCTTGCAAGCCCCCGTGCAGCAGGCCAAGTGCACACTAAATACACAAAAAAGGGAAAGGAGAACGGGCGAGGCAGGGGACATGTAAAACTAGGGGTTTTCTATGGAACCCTTTGCACTATTCAATGTTTGGTTTATGGCCTTTGTTGTGTTACTGGCTGTAGTGTTGGCTTATCACTATTTTGGTGTTCTAATGGCAGTTGACCTATCTAGCAATGCTTTAATATTAGGTATTTTTTAATACAGGTGTGATGGGTTGGGTCACAGAAACCCCCTTGGGACTGCCACCTGATGTGCTGGTACTACCTCTGAGCCCGTTTTCCCCGGCAGCTTGGGACCTCAGTACCTTGCCTGGTTGTGCCAGACACGCTAGCCAGACACTGCAACTCAGACCCAGGTCTGAACCACGTCCCCCAAAAGCTGCAGGCTTAACTGAAAACAGCTTAAGAAGTGCTCCTGTCTCCAACACCCAGATCCCAATGGGATCCAAACAGCAAATAAAACTGTTTTACTCTGTATAAAGCTTATACAGGGTAAACTCATAAATTGTTTGCTCTCTATAACACTGATAGAGAGATATGCACAGCTGTTTGCCCACCCAGGTATTAATACTTGCTCTGGGCTAATTAATAAGTAAAAAGTGATTTTATTAAATATAAAAAGTAGGATTTAAGTGGATCCAAGTAATAACAGACAGAACAAAGTAAATTACGAAGCAAAATAAAACAAAGACATGAAAGTTTAAGCCTAATACAGTAAGAAACTAAATGCAGGTAAATGCACCCTCAGAGATGTTCCAATAAGCTTCTTTTACAGACTAGACTTCTTCTAGTCTGGGTCCAGCAATCACTCACCCCCCTGTAGTTACTGTCCTTTGTTCCAGTTTCTTTCAGGCATCCTTTGGGGTGGAGAGGCTATCTCTTGAGCCAGCTGAAGACAAAATAGAGGGGTTTCCCAGGGCCTTATATAGTCTCTCTTGTGGGTGGAAACCCCTTGTGTTCTCCTATGCAGAATCACAGCTACAAGATGGAGTTTTGGAGTCACATGGGCAAGTCACATGTCCATGCATGACTCAGTTCTTTACAGGCCGACGCCATTGCCTAGTTTGAACGTCAGGAAAGCTCAGATGTAGATTGGCGTCTCTCAAAGTCCATTTTCAGCTTCAGTGTTTCTTGATTGGGCACTTACTGAGCATAGTCTTTTCTCAAGAAGCTGACCAAATGCTTCACTGAGGCTACTTAAAATCAAACAAGTACATAGCCAATATTCGTAACTTCAAATACAAAAATGATACATGCATACAAATAGGATGAATATATTCAGTAGATCATAACCTTTCCAGAGACATGTTACATGGCATATGTAGCATAAAACATATTCCAGTTATGTTATATTTATACTCATAAGCATATTTATATAAAGCATTATGGGGTACAACGTCACAACAGCCATGTTCACAAATAAGGGCTTTTATTTTATTAAGAAAGTTTATTGCCACCACTACATCACATCCTATAAGGTGTATTTTGAATAATAAAGAAACGCATGGTAAAGGGCAACTAGTAAGTTGTATCTGAACACATTTTCTCAATATAGCTATGTACATCTATCCCTAATATATATGTACAGTTCCCCAGCCCCCATTTCATAAGCAGAGAGCTCATCCATAATAAAAAAGCATGAAAATCAACACTCTCCCCTTCACTGCATACAGTACCAGTAACATTTCATTGCAGGATTTACTGTAAACATTGCTGTACAAACACATTCACAAATTTACTATTCTCCTCTTCCATTGGCCCATGCAAGTCCATAATAAGGAAGTACAGATCTTCCCTGATTTCTGTTTCCTGGGTGCATCCTGTTCCAGCTGTGATTTGATGCACTTTTTGGCTGAGTGTACCGGATCAGAAATCCATTAGTCATAGGTCCATTTGTGGCAAATGGCTCACCTCTGGCTTCACAGAGATTATGAAGAGAAGAGCACAACAAGGCCCAATAATGCAGACAGCATGGATGACACTGGAATCCAACTCTGCCAAATGCACGTTCAAGCAAGATTCTGCACCTACAGAGTGTAATTTTTTGCCAGGCCCTCTGAGATCAGGATATGGTTTCATGAGCCAAGGCAGGATCCCACAGAATAACAATGGGGACAGCAGCGCCCTTTATGACAATGTCATTTGGTGGGAATAATATACCAGCCTGTCCATGAAAGTAGACTCCATATCGGCAGAAAACCTCAGTGAATTTTCCAGTGCAGCTGATGTTAGCGTCCATAAATTGGCCTTTGTGGCCCACAAGGGTCTGCATAAAAATGGAGCAGTACCTTTTGCGGTTTATTTACTCATTTCAACTTGAGGAGGGCAAACTCTGAGCACGAGTCCCTTCAATGGCTCCTGGCACACCTTGGAAACTGTGTTTGCACAAAGCCAGCAATTACTTCAGGAATATTGTTTAAATCCACCATCTTTGGGGAACTCACACACCTGATTGCCTCAGAAACCACTGCCATTACTTTACCCACAGTTGACTTTCCAACACCAAACTGGTTAGCAATAGACCTGTAGCAGTCTGTAGTAACCAGTTTCTAGGTGGCTATGGCAACCCATTTCTGAAACAGGATGGCTGCCCTCACGCGTGTCCCATTATGCTTGAGGGTCTGGGCAAGCTGCTCACAAACCTCCAGAAATTTAGCTTTCTTCATGATAAAGTTCTGGACCCACTGCATGATGATGTAATCCCACCAGTTTGTGCTTGTGGCCCTTCTCCAGAAGCACTGACATAGGGGGCATATTTGGCTATAGTGAGAATAGTCAACAGCATCAGCCAGTGCAAGTCTTCTGTGTCTGTATTGTCATTGTCCTCCTCCATCAGGCACATTCGGTAGGTCAGAAAACGCTGCCAAAATCTCCATCGGCATCTTATGGAAGCTCTGCCTGTTTCCTGAACTAGAAGTGAAAGCCCAAGGAAGAGAAGTTCTTCAAATGGTGACGCCTCCATGTTTCTGGCTTCGGTTGCTGGGAGCATGTAGACAGCTTGGCAGGACATGTTGCCAGGTGCAACAACTTCCTGTAACATTCAAGGTGGACAGTCAGGTTTTCCCACACTGCACCATGAACAAAGGACTAGAGTGGCCACATTTTGGGAGGGCTCTAGGAGGTCGAGGTTATGATAGGTTTGAGCCAAGTCTGTGTACTGCAGTGTGGATGCTGAAGCCTGGGTGTGGGGCCCAGGCTCAAATTTTTAACCTAAGGTCACGAGTGAGTGTGGATGCTCAAGCCCTTGGCTTTCAACCTCAGGCTCCAGTCCCAGTAACGCTGGGCTTACATTGCATTATAGACATACCATTTATCTCTGAATAATTTGTTTAAAAAACTGAGAGAAATTTGAGTCAACTGAACTAAGACCTTTGTATTTCATTACATACTGTGACAAAGTTCCTCCTCTATCTTGGTGGGTCCTGCGCTTATTGGCGGATTTTCTTGCCTCAGAGATTCACCATGTGGGTTGGGGAACAGCCCAGAGACCTTCCCCTCTGGAAGAACCTACAGTCCAGGTCAATTGTGAGGTTTGGGGGGAACCCGGGCCCACCCTCTACTCCGGGTTCCAGCCCAGGGCCCTGTGGACTGCAGCTGTCTATAGTGCCTCCTGTAACAGCTGCATGACAGCTACAACTCCCTGGGCTACTTCCCCATGGCCTCCTCCAAACACCTTCCTTATTCTCACCACAGGACCTTCCTCCTGGTGTCTGATAACGCTTGTGCTCCTCAGTCCTCCAGCAGCACACCCTCTCAGCTCCTTGCGCCTCTTGCTCCCAGCTCCTCACACTCACACCACAAACTGAAGTGAGCTCCTTTTAAAACCCAGGTGCCCTGATTAGCCTGCCTTAATTGATTCTAGCAGCTTCTTCTTAATTGGCTCCAGGTGTCCTAATTAGCCTGCCTGCCTTAACTGGTTCTAGCAGGTTCCTGATTACTCTAGTGCAGCCCCTGCTCTGGTCACTCAGGGAACAGAAAACTACTCATCCAGTGACCAGTATATTTGCCCTCTACCAGACTCCTGTACCCCACTGGTCTGAGTCTGTCACAATACCCTCACATTAAACAGACCAGAAGTTAACTTTTTCAGGGGTATACAGAACTAAATACATACTGTAGGGCTGTGCTGGAGCATTCCCAAACACAGCAATGATACCCAGTCAATAGGCTTTTTCTATACATTTTTCTATATGAACATAACAGATTTTAGGACATCATGTTCAATATTTGTGTACAATTGTTTGATGGTACAGTACACTTTGCTCTAGGGCAAAACTCAGTCTCGCTCTCTAGCCAAACAGCTTGGGTTCCCCAAGTTCTTTGTGCTGGGCAATGGAAAATTTTAGCAGAAGGTCTGTCTACAGTGCCAGCCCTGAAATCTGTTCCCCTACACCCATGGAGCCTGGGGACACAGTGAGCAGCACATTTGGAAGAGATTCTCTTTGGGAAATAGCTTGCCCAGTTTGTATTGTTAAAAGCTTAATAAGTTCATGCAATTGACTCTGCTGCAATTACTTCCTAGCGATGTATGACAAGTAGCTGTTCTTACAGGTTTATAAAATGTTACAGAGCTCCATTAGTTTTCCCTTCATTAACTATGTAATTTTGCTAATTATGTGGTATATTTAGAGGCATTATGTCATATGAGAATTGAGCTTCACTATAAGGCCTTATAGAAGGGTTGTACACTCTGCTCTAACCATATTACTATGAGAAATTTATTCTGCCCTGCTGCATCTAATTGTATTTTTACTTGTTTTGAAGTAGAACCATCTCCTATTGATAAATAATTTCACATATGAAATTACACATAGAATGGAAGTTTGAAGTGCTGAGCATTAAATGATTAAATCTGTAAATTGTGTCATATTGCCAGGCATAATGCTGCATTAACTGCATTGTTTTAAAAATCAGATGTAGTGTATTATTCTAATAGGTTTTGTTGCCTTTTATCAAATGTTGTTGATGATAGTAGACAATAAAGGTTAGGGACTGGGATTAAAATACCCAAACTCTGTGGGTAACAGGAATAAAAAAGGTCTGTGGTCATTAGAGAACTCAGTAATTATTTGGCATGACCAGTATATGCAGAGGACTTGGTATCTAAAGTACCTGAAAAATGACTGGGCAGGAATGCTCTGCACAGGGCCTTCTCAGTGTTCAGCATCTTTGCCATAGTATGAAGTAGTACGAACCACAGAGGAACGTGCAGTGGAGTAATGTGAGAGGCAACATATTCCTTCTTTTCTTTCAGACCGTCTTTTCATTTTGCCTGAGTTCTCACTGTATCCACCAGAGCAGTAGTTGTCAACCAGAGGTACGTGTACCTGTGGGGGTATGCTAGGGTGACCAGATGTCCCGATTTTATAGGAACAGTCATGATTTTTGGGTCTTTTTCTTCTATAGGCTCCTATTACCCCCCACCCCCGTCCCGATTTTTCACACTTGCTGTCTGGTCACCCTAGTGGTATGCAGAGGTCTTCTCAGCTAGATATTTAACTAGTTTTACATCAGGCTACATTAAAAAGCACCAGGGAAGTCAGTACAAACTAAAATTTCATACAGACAATGACTTGTTTATACTGCTCTGTATACTATACACTGAAATGTAAGTGCAATATTTATATTCCAATTGATTTATTTTATAATTATATGGTTAAAATGAGAAAGTCAGCAAATTTTTCTGTACTAGTGTGCTGTGACTCTTTTGTATTTTTATGTATTTTGTATTTTTATGATATGCAAGACAAATCAGACACCTCAAAGGGGTACAGTAGTCTGGAAAGGTTGAGAGTCATCGCACCAGAGTATAGGAAGTTAATTGGCAATGTGACATTACTGCCTATTTGTACAACAATAGCAGCTAGAGGGCCTAGCTGAGATTGTGGCCCCTTGTGCTAGACACTGTACAAATACATAATCCAAGGCTGTCTCTGCCCTGAGAGCTTCCGGTCGAAATAGATGAGACAAAGGTGGAGAGTGAGAACTCTTGTTATCTTCATTTTACAGATGAGGAAGTGAGGTGGAGGGACTAAGGCCCAGATCTATGTATTTAGGTATGTAAGTGCCTAATTCCCATGGAAATCAAGGGGAGTTAGGGGCCTAAATATCTTTGAGGATCTGGGCCCAAGTGATTGTCCATGGTCACGTAGGAAGTGAGTTGCAGAGTTCGGAATTGAACCAGATCTCCTGAGTCCCAATCCAGTATCATATAAAACCATCCATTTCCTCTGGCCGATTGCCTGTTCCCTTAGAAAGTGAGTGATCCTTGTTTTTAGGGAGGCATGTGAAAAGGTTCAGTATTAACATTACAATAAAACATCTTTAGCGGATCAGGCAGAGCAGGCAAGATCCTATCATTGTTAGACCAAAGTTAAAACAATCCCTCGAAATGCTTGATAAATCCCAGAAACTGCCTCAAATGTTACCTTGGACAGGAGAATGATTTTGCTTTGAGATTTATCACCACAATTTAGATGCTGTACATTGTATTAGGATAAAGAGAGAATTTGGCAGATGCGCATTTTCCTTTGGAGCCTCCAGATGACTGGAGCAGGCTTCCCTTTCAGCTTAAATCAGCAAACAGCATAATCTTCTTTAAGCCTGGGGTTTAAATGGCTGTTTGAAGGAGGATTGTAGAGAATCTATTTCCAGTAATACGGTTACTGGAGCTAAAGAGTACATATTGTTTTCATGAGATTTTGTATGGTGCTATTATGTGCATGGTAATCTTAAGATTATTGTATGAATTTGTTCTGTGTGTTAAGTATTGTTTTTATTTATTGTTTAAGAGATTTTAATTGATATTCTATATATCAACAGGCCCATTGGCTTCCGTGTAAAAATGAAGGCAGATATTGTACTTGGAAAGTAAAAAATGCAGTAAATCAAGTTCTGGTCAACACTCTTAGAGTGCTTAGGCTGGCTTTATAGGGGGTAGCTGCACTTGACTGGAACTCCTGATGGACATGACAAAGTCTAATATTAATGGGGGTCATTGACCTCACCAGCAGCAAATCAAGGACAAAACACCAAAGGATAAAAGGAAGAGAGATTAAAGTGATGTGTTCGGTTACGTGGTACTGATCGGAGGGAGGTGGCTTTACCACTATTGAGTTGCTCTTCTCTCACAACACCCACCACTGTAACAAACCTCCCAAACACCTGTTGTCCCTGCTGCATATAACATGAGAAGCTATAGATGGTTTTAAATCCAAATGAAAACAGGAAATGTCTTACAAAGGTGAGTCTGTATAAGAAGAATGCAGGGGGAACAATTCAAACAGCAGTGGCATGCTGTGGCCTTTTTAGCAAGGCATGGAACAACTTCTTAGTGAACAAATTTTTGCACTAAACTTTCCATCTAGGTGAAGAGTTTGTGTGGCTAGCTCTGTTCTGTCATGGATGATTCTATTCTACTCTTTGAACGTGTTAGGTGGTCCAACCTTTTTAGTGACGTTCCACAAAAAGGCATCCTCCAAGAAGCTTGACCTTGCATATATGGTGCATGTCATGTCACACTGTGCAGAGGACACCATTTTGTTCTTCAATGCGTGTTCAGGGGCCGGATGGAATCATCCCATGGGGCAGATCTGGCCCTTGGGCTGCCAGTTGAACCATGTTTTTTGTAAATTCGGGGACATGCAATGCAGGTGGTGCACACCACTGTCAAACAGGTTTCCTCAGATGTGGTGTGAAAAGCACTACATCAGTGGAAACTATAGAACATAAAGGGACAGCCAAGAAGATCTGTTTTCTTGGTCTCCCAACTTGTTTTAAGGGCTATGACCCAGTTAGATTTGCAATCAACTTTTGAACATTAATATCAAACTTGGATGACTAATGTGTGCCGTATGGGGTAGCCCTGGAGGCCAGTCGGTCACTTAGGTTAATGGAGAATAACTACCTGGATGCTTAGTGGTGCTTCCCGTAGGGAGTCCACTACACCTCTACTTCCTGATCTGTAGTGCCTTCTGTTCTGTTTCTGATGCAATTTAATACATTGGTTTGGGTCCTGCCCACTTTAGAGGCCACACTACCCTTTTTTCTATGGATTCATTTTGTGTGTTACACTGTGCATGGTCCAGGAGCGTAGGATGGCAAGTGCATTTTACAAACCTAAAATGCATAGAGGAGGGACTCTTCACTGATGGATGATTCAGGATGCCAGTGAGGTTTTTATTTTGGCTTTGGCAGATATCAGGGCAGGAGAGATGATTCTAAAAGCTGCCTAAAGGGGGAAGAGAATGAATTTCCTAAGACCTGCTCCCAGGGCCACAAACTTGTAGAAAGGAGTTGATGCACTTAAAGCTGTAAAATCAAACTTGGATTTTATGCTAAGATTAAAGCAGAATACAAATTATTAGAGCCTTCTCTGTGTGTAATGGGGTGGAGTATGTATTATGGAGGCAAGATATAAAGGATACATTAATAATTATCAAAACTAAATGCAATACAGTCATACAGTTCTGGTTTAATTACACACTCCAGATATGCTATCTGATCCCTTGCTGCCTACTGGGCTGAGTTTCTTTTACTTTTTGAGTCCATATATCATTCTTCCAGATCCACACTTGTTGACCCTTCACCTCTGGTATCAGTCTTAATTTTCTCTAACAGTTTTTTGTGCTGAGGATGTCTCCCCAAATGCCATTTGTTTGGGTGAATACATGATCGACAGATCCACATTGCATTTGTAGAGGCTTTGGTGGCAGACAATTAATTATCTTAATGAAAGAGATTTAGAATTTGCAAATATTTCTAGTAGGGAGAGCTCATAGCAAAGAACGTCTGCACACATTGCAAGGCTCTCAAATTTCAATGAGTGTGTGTTTGGGTTTTTTTAGTCCGCGAGAAAAATTACAGGGTATAATTTGTATAAAATGCTCTCTATATTCTCTACCTCCACAGGAACCAATAACAATATCACTTCCAAGATAATCTGGAAATATGCCTTTCGAGGCACATATCAGTGTCACATGGACCATCCCACTTATTGCCTTGTTTTCCCACACTTCAGTGAGAACAGCAACACTTCTGTCATCAGTTGGAGCAATTGTGGGCACAGTCATTTGAAAAGATGAGAACACTCCTGGTACTAAGAAGTTACCCTTCAGAGTTAAACAATGTCCCTGCAAGTCAAGGGTGAGTGACACTGGTAGGACAGTGTAAGGGTTCTTCCATCGCCACTTCCTATATTGAACTTGACATTCTGAGGTTCAGTCTAGACCAATGAGAGGTTCTCACCAGCTGCCCTGAAACTCTGAGTGCCTTAAATGCTCTGCTGCTGTGATTCAGAGCCCTGAATGCATGGTCACACCTTGGCTTTCACTGCCCAGTTACTGCTTGCAGAGTGACTCCAACATCCGCCCCCCATCCCAAATTTCCCCCAAACTGTCTTTGTGGTGTGTCCAGCCCTCTCCTGGAACATTCACAGAAGTAATGGTTTGCTGCTCCTTTGAAGAGACAAAAACAGCAGCTTGTGTTTTTCAGTGGCATTAAGCATCATATCAATTCAATCAAAGCACTAGATACAAAGTAAAATAAGTTGATTCAATTAACTAGAGAAGTTTAAAGTGAGTTCAAGTATCAGTGATAAAGATAGGGCAGGGTTCCCAAACTTGGTTCGTGGCTTGTTCAGGGTAAGCCCCTGGCGGGCCACGATACACTTTGTTTACCTGAGGACTTGGCTACACTTTCAAGTTAGAGTGCATTAAAGCAGCCCCGGGCACCCTAACTCGCAACCTGTCCACACTGGCAAGGCACTTAGAGTGCTCTGACTCCGTGGCTAGAGTGCTCCTGGTAATCTACCTCAGCGAGAAGCATAACGCTTGGTGCGCCTCGGGTGAAATGCCTGGGCATCAGTGTGACCAAGGTGTCGCATTACTGCGCTCTGATCGGCCTCCGGAAACGTCCCATAATCCCCTTAAGTCAAGTGGCCACTCTTGTCATTGTTTTGGAATCGCTGCAGGAATGCGGATATCAAAGCAAACCATTACTGTGGACTGCTGTGTGAGAGAGAGAGACGGGGTGGGGGGGGGGAGCGGGGATCTGCTGCTGTCTGAACGTACAAGACAGCATGCTGACATGCGCTCAGCCCCCCCAAAACCCACTCTCTCTCCCCCCACATACACACAACACACTCCCTGTCACTCTCCACCCCACCCCCCCATTTGAAAAGCACGTTGCAGCCACTTGCATGCTGGGATAGCTAACACAATGCACTGCTCTCTGTGGCCGCTGCAAGTGCCGCAAATGTGGCCACACCAGTGCACTTGCAGCTGTCAGTGTGGACAGACTGCAGCGCTTTCCCCACTTCACTCTCCGAAGGCTGGTTTAACTCAAAGCACTCTACATCTGCAAGTGTAGCCATGCCCTGAGTGTCCGCAGGCATGGCCGCTCGCAGCTCCCAGTGGCCAGGAACGCGAACCGCAGCCACTGGGAGCTGCGAGCACCTGTACCTGTGGATGCTCAGGTAAACAAAGCATCTTGTGGCCCGCCAGGGGCTTACCCTGAACAACCTGCAAACCAAGTTTGGGAACCCCTGAGATAGGGTTACAAACAAGCCAAAGTAAAAATACTCTAATGGCTAAGAGCGAACTTAACAAGCTGCTGGCTTTGTCCAAGGTAGTTTCCTCACCAGCCTTTTCCAGCAGTGGCTGACTAGCTCTTAGTCAGGATCCCCAGAGAGTTCAAGGCACTGGTTTTTCTTGTTTCCTCAGGTGAAGGGTAACTTAGGGCTTCTCTGCCTTCTCTTTATAGTCCAGCAAACCTTTGGAAAGTCTCTTTCTCAAAGTTCAATGGCCCTGCTTCAAGGGGCAGGAAGGCCTCCTGGTGAATTCAGTCACCATCCCCCACTGAGATTAAGTGATCACTTTCCCCCGCACTTGTTCTCCTGAAGGTTTTCTTTGCCTGCCATGCAAATATGTTTTTCTTTGTCTTTGGTCACTCCTTGCTAAATTTACATGAGACACACACTCAGGCAGGCAAAACCGCATTCCTTTATCTGGAAAAAACAACAACTGTTTATCAACGTCCCCTGACGTGCCTGGTTTAAACACCTTTTAGTCACATATTTCCAGTATATATTTCTATAAAGTCCTTTGTGGGATTACCGTACATACATCATACAAGAATATTAATGATCAGCTAGTTATTAGTTTTCCAATGAAATATTACATGCCACCTTTGGGGTATATATCCTTATAACAGCAGATTAGGTGTAGTGAGCATGTCAGGCCCGATGAGTTGCTGACACAAATAGTGAACCACCAATGGGCCTCTGTGTCACAATTTATGTGGATAAATACGGTAGAGGACTTCACTCCCTTGTGGTGTCAATATGCCAACGTGAATGAGCATTTAATTCATTCAGCTTTTCACATTTTAGATATTTAAGTGAAATATCTCGTCCTGCATAGATACAATCAGTCGATCTTAACAACTGATCATGTATGGTTATGGTAATCTGGGGAGATTGCAAATGGAATATGAAAACTGCTTCTCCTATAAATAAGATTATTAGGATCAAAGCAGTATTGCCATGGAAATTCTTCATTGATAATGCATGTGAGCAGGGTTTTTTGAAATTAGATTAATAAACTTTTTTTATGTTACTTACATTAACAAGGTGCCAGAGGGGAAAGGATAAAAACTCAATATTATATATTAAAAGATGGCATTTTATTTTTTCCTCTTAATTGCTATTCTTTTCATCTACCATACAAGCACTTTGACGAGAATTTAAAATAAATGAGAAACAAGGAAGGGGGGACATTTCAGAGAGCAGGGCTAGATGGGTCTGATCCAATACTCACTGAAAACATTAGACTTCCTTTGCAAGTTGCATTGAGCACTATGTTTGTAAGTGACCTCTTTTTCAATTGCATTTTTTGTCATTATCAAACACATTCAGTAAAGCCTTCATCTCATTTATCTTTAGCAGTGCTTGGATTATACTGGCTATTAGGTTTCTGTAAGGAATATTGAGTGCCTTTGGGGAGGCAGTGAGGACCCTTAACTCTCTAATTCCTGCTCTCAATTCTAGTGCCAGGAGCAGCAATTTCAAGGAAAAATCCTGCACAGCCCCTTTAGCCCTGGGATGGAGCATGCTTAGTTGCTCTGTAGGTTGCAAATGCACAGTCCAATCAACATGAACATGAGCATGCTCAGAACACAGGGAATTTTTAGAGAATTTTAGCTGGCAAACTCTAACAAGCTTTTACTGAGCAGGTGTGAACTGAGAATTTTCAAAGCTTTATGGGCCAAATGTGGATAGCAAAAGACACATCCCTAACACAAAGCCAAACCCCCTGCCAAATTTCTAGCCCATGCTTCAAAGCATGGAGGTGCTAGAGCTTTTCGATCAATACAGTTGTAAGATTTTTTTCCCCAGTGTTTTTTTTTTTTTTTTTCTGAGAAATGGCTGAATCATTTTTACTGAAAGATTTTTGGGGAAAAAATAATTCAGCCTGACACAGACACCCAGTTAAAAATTTCACCTGGAATGGTTACAGTTTGGCGAAGTTACAAGCAACTGAAAACAGGGTCTTATAATGGAAAGTGTCAGGCAAGCTTAACTATACTGCATGCTATACCTGCAGTACTGAATGTAGTACTGTCTGTAATATATTATATATTATACAACACATATGACAGGTGATATTCATGTGATTTGCATTTTTCATGTGATTTTTGACTTTTACCTGCACCCTGCCACTTCTCACTTCTGACATTTTAAATTTCTGAGCAACGTCAAATGCATGTACCAGTTCATGTACAATAGGGCCGCTAGATGAGACTGAAATCCAAATAGTCCATTCATCACTTTGCTGCTTGTAATTAATGTAGCGTCCCATGTTCATGTGATTAAAATTTATACCAGCCTATCACCTGTTCTCTGTGTTAATGGGATATGTGGTTCCACAATATTTAAACAGATACTTGTGCCATTCTGGTGATTTGAGTGTATCCCATCTAACAGCCTTACAGAGTTTTAAGGTGTGGAGAGAGTGCTTCATTCAATTTCCATTTTTTTATCATACATAAAAACAAAACAAATCAGCAGTTTTACAAGAAAGCTGCAAAAGCAGCATCTTTATGAATAACTGATCAACGATTAAGTTAAAAGCCTAACTTTCTTGATCACAGGCTGCTGCATTCAATTAAAATATATGAAATAATTTTGTGAAGTGAAACTCAGAGCTTGCTGATGGTAAGCAAGTATGCCTGCACAGTGATACTGTCATCCAAAGGGAAGACTGCAATCAATTAGTAATATGTATACACAGCACCATTTTCCCCCATGCATGACAAGATCAAGCCGATTGCTGTCTGCCATGTACGTGTTTATGCCCATCTGCTTCCAATATTTGTGGCCTAGGCTCAGTGGGTTGAGAAGGGGAATATTTAATATCGCCTATATGTATATAACTTTATATTCAGTGGCATGGAAGCTATGTGTTATCCACTCTGGCTGAATTAAGTGCAGCACTGACCCACCATGAAGTTGCACTAGAAATCCACTCTGTGAACAGCAAGTGCCCTAGTTGCTTCTCATTGAACTAGAAAGGGAGAAAGCAGCAGAGATCCACCTGGCTCCTTGGTGGGATGGAAGAGCCAATTTGCAGTCGAAACTACAAGTTCCCTTGAGAAGTCATCATCTGAAGGATGAGAGAAAAAGCTTCAGTGATAAAAAGTCAATCTTAAAAGTATCAGTACTGTCAAAAGGGACAGTAACCTGAAAAAACACACAAAAGCAGAGAGTAAATGGACTTTCAGTTCCCTTTTTGGTCTCTGTAGTTCTGGTTCCTTTCAGCATGTCCCTTTTGGCTGACTTTGACTCTTTTCAGCAGAACATGCTACACGCTCCTTCTGCGTGCATCAGCCAAAATAATCACAACCCACTGGGTTATTTGACTCTAACAATGCCTGATACATCTATTCTTACTTGCAGAAACCAAAACATTCCCATAAATATCACTTGGCAATTACGCCCCTTGACCCCTCGTTCCCTTTGAAAATGAAAGTGTCCAGATTTGATGTTTTAAATGAATGAACGCTGGCCCCCTTCTTACAGGTGCATGCAGCTGTGGTTTTCTGGCAGACTTCAACAGATTGCTGGCCAGTTAGGGAATCCTCTTGCTGAAAAATGCTGATGCTACACTGAGCAGAGCTCAGGGGCAGTCATGAATTGGGCCTGTAATCTCTTCAGGAAAACAGTGACCCGACTTAATACATGCTTAATCATTATTCATTTGTGTGGCTAGAAGCCTCTGCCAAGGACAGGGCCGTGTTGTGCTGAATGCTCGATACATGGGAAGACACAATCCCTGCCAGTGATTTCCCTACACCCCCCTGAATTTCCAGACCCCCCCCCCAGTTTTGTGAACTAGTTACATGCCAATTTAGTGACTGTTGGAAATTTGAATTGAAACATTAATGATTACCAACATTCTGTTTGCTTTTTTGACTGCCGCTGCACATTGAGTAGATGTTTTCAGAGAACTATCCACAATGACTCCAAGATCTCTTTCTTGAGTGTTAACAGCTAATTCAGACTCCATCATTTTGTGTGTATAGTTGAGATTGTTTTCCAATGTGCATTACTTTGCATTTATCAATATTGAATTTCATCTGCCATTTTGTTGCCCAGTCACCCAGTTTTGTGAGATCCCTTTGTAACTCTTCGCAGTCTGCCTGGGATTTAACTATCTTGAATAGTTTTGTATCATCTGCAAATTTTGCCACCTCACTGTTTACCCATTTTTCCAGATCATTTATGAATATGTTGAACAGTAATGGTCCCAGTACCGATCCCTCAGGGATACCACTATTTATCTCTCTCCATTCTGAAAACGGATAATTTATTCCTACCCTTTGTTTCCCATCTTTTAACCAGTTACTGATCCATGAGAGGACTTCCATCATGGGATAAGATGGCTTACTTTTCAAAAATCAATTTAAATTAAATACATTTTTTTAAAAAAATTGTATTTTTTTTAGAAATCTAGACCTGTTATGTGTTTTGGTGTAACCTGCATTATCCTTATGTTAAATTTGCATTATCCTAACAAAACATTTACTTTCTTCATATCTCTTTTATATGTTGCAGGTCAAAGTGAAAATGAAAAGACAAAAAACAATACAACAATTTTTCCACTCAAAGGCCTCAAAAACTAACCAAGGTGAAGAACACATCAAGAACCAAGAATATATCAACATGTCATCTGAAGGTTCAAGTGGTATATCTACATCTGACCAGCCCGAAGCACAAATACAGCTACCTACTGAAGAAACAGTGTCTCCAAAACATAAAGGCAGTTCCCGATGTTTGTCGGTCAAAGTGTTCCCATTTATTGAAGTTACAAAAGATGGCTACTGGTGCACCTCTTGCAAAAAAAGCTTACAAAGAAGGAAAGCTTCCCAATGCTATAATTGGTAAAAGTGGAGGAGCTTGGTTTGTCAAACCGATCAGCAAAGACAATGCTGACAAACTATGTGAAAAAGCTGCAAAACACCAGGCCTCTGGAGCGTACCAACATGCAGAAAGCCTTATAAGCCCACTTTCAAAGCCAATTTTAGAAGTACTTAATGAGGCTGTTAAGAATGCTGGAGACATAACACAGTTCATGCGAACAAACATGGCTGTAGCATCCTACTTTCTATTTAAGCAAGAGATACCACTCACTACAAACTGGAGGCCAATGTTAAGTGCATTGTCACTTGTTCATCCTGAAGTTGAACACTGGTTCCGAACAAGACCAGCAAATGCTCACTATCTTTCTGCAAGAAACTCAACTGACTGGCTAGAAGCATGCGGTGCAACAGTGAAAGACTCAACAGTTGAAAAAGTGAAGAACTCTCTCACCACATTCAAAAAATTTGCATACATGGCTGATGAATGCACCGATGCAAATGGGCATCAAGTATTAAGTCATTGTGTACGTTATCTTGATGTTAGGGGTAGGCCAGTAGATGCATTTGTAGATGTTCAAGTTATAGAAGACACATCGACTGCATCTGTGACAACCCACATCTTAGAAGAGTTAAATGCTTGTCAATTGGACCCCAAACAGATGGCTGCTTGTGCATTTGATGGAGCTGCAAACTTCTCTGGAAGACATGGTGGAGTACAAGCTTTTCTCAGAGAAAAGTGTAATCCTAATCTCTCCTATACACACTGTAGAGGCCATCTACTTCAACTAGCACTAGTACGAGCTGCAGAATCTTCAAAGACATTAAAAAAGCTATAAATTTAATGTCTTCATTATTCTTTTTTCAGCAAGAGTCCAAAAAGACTGAATATCTTGGAAAATATAGAAGATACACTGGGACTGAAGTTCAAATTAGTCCAACCTGGGAAAACCCACTGGCTTTCTCATGAGCGATCCTTGGCTGTTGTCTTAAAATTACTCCAGCCGTTATTACTGGCTTTGGAAAGTATCTACCAAGATGGGATGGATCTAAGTAGTGAGGCTGGTGGATTACTTTTGCTACTACGTTCAGAGAAGACTATTGCCATTCTCTCTCTCATAAGTCTACTGTTGAAACCATTTGGGTCATTAAACAATGCCATCCAGACATCTGCTACAACAGTAGTAGATCTTTGTCCAGCAATAGAAGCTACATTTGGATCAATCAGAGAGCTATCCATTGAAAAAGTACTGGAAGAAACAAAGACTTCAGTCCAGAAATTGACTAATGAAGGCATGTATATTGAATCCTTAAGTGAAGAAGACAAGAAGTGTTTGTTAAGACAACTGAAAAAGTACACAGACTTGATTCTTAAAAATCTATAACAGCGACTTCTAGATTCTGCTCAACCTCTACGTAGCTTTTACAGATGCCTGTCCTATAAAACACCAACAGTTGAGTGGAGTGAGGCACTACCAGCAATGGGGCTGCTATGTGATCAGGTCAGAATAGAGAATTTGAACACATAGTGGAATATCATACAGCAAATGAATGAAGATTTGACTTCAACTTCTTTTTTTATCATCACTAGTGGCTCGACCCGACCTTTGTGCTCTGTTTCCTGGGATGAAAGAAGTAGGAATTCATCTCTTGCTACTCCCAGTCACAACAGCTACAGCTGAGCTGAGTTCTTTTTCATCATTGAATAGAATTTTGTATTCTGAAAGAAGTCGCGTTCTGCCTGATCATGTGAATGAACTAATGAGCATATCAATTGAAGGAATGGAAGTACCGGGCACATGAGAAGCCACCAAAGATGAATGCATTGCGTTCAAGAAGTTCATTAACAGAGTTGTGCAAAATTATAACAAGAAACCAAGAAGGATGAAGACTTAGTGCTTCATAGAAGGCTTGAGTAGCCAACTTTAATTTGTGTGATGATTTTAAAACATGAGTTAAATCTAATAAAATGTCCATGAAACATTTTTCAGTTTTTACTATGGTGCCAGGCAGCCCACCTTCATCCTCACAGTCTCACCTCTCATCGGCCCTGACAGCCCCCCTGTAAATTCGAACACCCTCACTAATTTCAATTCCTGGCGAAACCACTGATCCCTGCCCTGAGGTGCTTAGTTAAATCGTAAAGACAAAGGATGGAAGGGGAGAGGTGTGTGACTTGCTAAAGCTTACATGGCAGATAGGTGCAGAACTAGGCTCTCTAAAGTCCCAGTCCAGTGCCTTAGCCTCTGGACCATGCTGCTTCTCAGTGATAGTGGTTTGGCTATAATTGCTCTCTCTACCCGATTGCATCCTATCATATGTAAGTAAGAATGGTAGCACCGCCTGTGGCCCCTTCTTTCCAGTACTACACCATGCCTGTGACTTGGGCCACAAACTTTAAATGAAAACATTGAACTCATTAAGACATGCCTAAGCTGCAAACTCTTGAGGTCAAGAGAAAGCTGCACAAAAGTGCCAAGTCCTTATTTTATTTTGGACTTTAACAAAGTTATATGAATGGTTTTTTAAAAAGAAAATCAGGGTATACTGTGAACCTATCTTTCTTCTCCCATTTGAGTCAATGGCAAAACTCCCATGGACTTTAAGCTATAAACCAGGAAAAAAAAATCTTTTGTTCTATAAAAAAATATGTTGTGGTTTTGCCTTACTTTATTGTAGCTTTTCCCACACAAATGAGCAATGATTTCTACAGGCAACACCCTCCCTCCCCCCCCACATACACACACTGTCATCTCACCAAGCAAATGCATGTTTTATGTGGATTTTTGGAATTTTTCCCAAGATGTAATTCACTGTGTTACACTCTGGGGAAAAGAATGTTCTGTCCCTGACTGGGCAAAAATTTAGTGGGGACCCATTCACAGAAAATCTCCAATTTCACATGTAAAAAATCTACAAAGTAAAGAGTGATCATTTTGCACTTCTCTAATTTTAACCCCATGCTTTCCCTGGATTGGTTTAATCTCTCAGATTCACAGTCTGAGTACGTATATCCTCCATGTTAATTTAGACGGTAGAAGCTTTATTGCCCAACAGCGTCACACAAATATGGATCTTAACTTCTAAGGCACTCATAGTTTTAAGTTGAAGTTAAGATGACTTATACATATTCCCCTGTCAATGGCTAAAGGGCACTAAATAATTTCTAGTGAAAGATAGATCCTAGACTGAACTATTTCATGGGGAAAAAAACAACATAAACTGGACAAAGCTTTCCCTATGTAGATAGAAGAGGTACTGCTTTGTCTGCTGAAAGTTTTACTAAACATTGACTTATATAATGTAGGAACTATTCTGACAGCTAAAGCTGTCCATAAAACTTTTATGTCACCATTATTACTGAATCATCTCTAGAAATGTACATTTTACATAGTGGATTTTTATCTATTAAATTTCTGTTCAGTGAATTTTCCAGCAACTAGACATTCCAAGTGTGTTTCGCTTTTCTCAGCCACCTGCATTTTAGAAGTGCTTCCTTCCTGTTAAATGCTTGGGTCGATGACACTGATGCTGCCTGTAAGACATTCCCACATCCTTTGCTTCTGTTACACTTCTTATTGTTTATGGGATGCATAAACAGGAGAATCTCAAGTAGGAGGAGAGAGGTTATTGTGCCTCTCTGTTTGGCACTGATGGGACCACTGCTGGAATCCTATGTCCAGTTCTGGTGCCCACAATTCAAGAAGGTTGTTGACAAATTGGAGAGGATTCAGACAAGAGACATGTGAATGATTAAAGGCTTAGAAAATATGCTTTCTAGTGACCGATTCAAGGAGCTCCATCTATTTAGTTTAACAAAGAGAACGTTAAGGGTTGACTTGATCACAGTCTGTAAAGTACCTATGTGGAGAACAAATATTTAATAATTGTCTCTTCAATCTAGCATAGTCAGGTATAACTTGATCCAATGGCTGAAAGTTGATGCTAGATAAGTTTAGACTGGAAATAAGGTGTAAATTTTTAACGGTGAAAGAATTAACCATTGGAACAATTCATCAAGGGTCGTGATGGATACTCCATCACTCTCAATTTACAAATCAAGATTGGATGTTTTTCTAAAAGAGCTGCTCTAGGAATTATTTCGGGGACATTCTGTGTTTTGCAGGAGGTCAGACTAGATGATCACAGTGGTCCCTTCTGGCCTGGGAATCTATAAAAGTGTAGTGAAGATTCTATAAGGTGGTACCCCACAGGTCATAGCTGGGACCTGAGCATATCTGAGTGGCACTCGTTTGTGGCTGGGATCAGGGATGACAACTTTGTGAATAATATATTGTTTGGTAACTAAAATGATTAACACCTCCTGTTTTACTCCCACTTTTTGGATTCCCCTAAAAAGTGAAAACCAAGCTATTTCCAGGGTTATTTCCCTGGCTGTCTGGAGAAACAGGTTTCAGCAGCTGTGAGTCAACCCCTTAGTAGAAGACTGGCACAAGGAAAGCAGGGGAGCTGTTAACCTGATGTCTGGGTATGGGCCAGAGTCTCAGCTGGGTCACAGACCTGGGAAATAACATTTCTAAGAAGCCAGCCCAGTTGCTAAGGGGATTCATGGTTTTTATTACTGCCTGGGGGAAATCCCCTCTGATTGGCTGCTCTCCCCGCTTCTCTGCTTCTGGGGGTAGAGCAGCCAATCAGAATTGCTTCAGAAAAGCATGCTGGGCTCTTTTCCTCTCCCCATCCCCACAAGAGTGGAGGTCGGAGCAGCCTCTCCCCTAGTCTGCTGTTCCTCCCTGCAACACCTGCCTGGGACTGGGGAGAGGGGACCCTGCTGCAGCCTTGCTCCAGGGCTGGGAGAGGCAGGTTGAAGTGCTGCAAGAGGAGTACAGGTGGGGCTCTGGAGGGGCAGAGTTGATGAGGGTGGGAGAGGGATGGGTAGATGTGGGTGTGTTGACAGAGCCCACACTTTTTTCAGCCTACTTTAAGCAGTGTCAGCTGCTATAAACTGACACGGCTCTGTTGATTTCATTGGAGCTACACCAGCTTGTACCAGCTGATCTGGCCCTATGCGCCAAGCTGTTAAAATTGGTTGAAATTATTAAATTAAAAGGGAGAGCTGATGCGCTTTCTCAACAAACTGAGCTCAAACTCTTTGGAGATTTCTCTGATCCTGAGTAACCAAGGGCCAGGGCATCCTGTGGATCATCCTCCACCCATCAGAGAGAGAATTAATTTCTTCAGACAAACAAAATGGACTTGTGAGCAAATCAAGGTTTGGAAGATGCACTCTGGACAGAGCTGGAAATAATGCCGTGTAAAACTGGTTGAATAAATTAGAGTTTTGACATTAAAACTAGAGGGGAGGAAGATGGGATACAACTAACCTGAACAGCCTATTTTGATGTTTGAACATGGTGTAGAATTTGTCCGACTTACTATAAAAATGATACTGTGGGAAAAGCCCTACAAAGTAAAATGCTGTGGGGTGCTGTGAGGATGACCCCGACTCATTTATCAGAAATGCGTTTAGAGTCCTGGGTTTAAAAGTGGAGAGGGAGGTTGTCAGAAGCAGAAAGGGCAGTTTATAGACCTACCTTCCATTGAACGTCAATAGGAGTTGGGTGCCTAACTGTTGTTGGGAAAGTCTCCCCCAGAAACAGATATAAAACGGCAAACTTGCACCTTAAACCCTAGATACAGTACAAGAAATCACTGAAAAGCTGTGTTTGTCTCTACCTGATGGATTGTATTGATGGCTGCAAAAATGCAACAAACACGTCTTCCCCAACCCCAGAACATGTGTTCCCTGATTTTTGTCACAGTGATGCAGATGTGTTGAAATTGAAGCCAATTCTTTAGACCAGCGGTTGTCAAACTGTGGGTCGGGACCCCAAAGTGGGTCGGGACCCCATTTTAATGGGGTCGCCAGGGCTGGCTTAGACTTGCTGGGTCCAGGGGCCAGAGCCTAAGCCCGAGACCCACCGCCTGGGCCGAAGCTGAAGCCTGAGCCCCACCACCCAGTGCTGAAGCCTGAAGGCTTCAGCCCCGGTTGGCAGGGCTCAAGTTATAAGCTCCCTGCTGGGGCTGAAACCCTTGGGCTTGGGCTTGGGCTTTGGCCTCCCCACCCAGGGCAGTGGCACTTTGGCTTTGGCTCAGGCTTCAGTCCTCCCTCCTAGGGTCATGTAGTAATTTTTGTTGTCAGAAGGGGGCCATGGTGCAATGAAGTTTGAGACCCCTTGCTTTAGACTGAACTGAACTCCAAACTGATCCCTAACATGCCAATTCCAGTTGTGTTGCTGAACCTGGACTGATGATAATGACATATCATTTACTAAGTATAAAAGCAATTACCCTCAAACTGTGCTTTCTCCTCCTACCTAGCACCAAACTGAAGGACTTGCAGTTTTCTCTCAAAGAAATGTTTTTCTGTTCCAGAAGAAAGAGAACCTGGACAGAAATCAAAAGTAATTCAACATGACTAGTGACATCGGTCCATGAAGTTGGAACATATGTGTGACATTTTGGGATTCTCCCAGGCCAGTGAGGGGTTCAATCAACACCTTGTAACTCTAGGTACCTTAAATTCTATGCTGCTTTGGCTCACACTTCTGACACCAACAGCCACCATGGAAGCATGAAGGTCTCACCCTCACTTTCACCCCCCCAGGTACACTCTGCAGGGAGACCTCCACAACCCTTCCAGTCATGCGTTCTCTCCAAACACATTTCTCTGCAGTGCTCAGCATAGGTGCCAACTCCATGGGTGCTCCGGGGCTTGAACACACACAGAAAAAAATAAGGGGTGCTCATCACCCACTGCTGATCAGCTGTTGGGCAGGCCCCCAGGGCTGGCCGCTGGTCAGCGAGTGGCTGGCGGGAGGTGCTCGGGGATGTGTGTGTGTGTGTGTATGTGTGTGTGGAAGGGAGCGAGTGGTGGGCAGGCAGCAGGGCTTTGGGGGAGGGGGCGGAGAGGAGTGAGCGGGGATGGGGCTGGCGGGGGAGCCTCAGGGGAGAGGCAGTCTGGGGGTGGGAAGAGGCAGAGCAAGGGTGAGGCCTTGGGACAGAGCAGGGGTGGAGCACCCACCGAGAAAAAGAAAAGTCAGCACCTGTAGTGCTCAACCTCTCTCACTTTACATATCTTTAGAAATCACATCCCTGTAGTCTGCATTCCTGTTCTGGGTAGACAAGCCCATAGTTATTCAGGCAGATGCTTTGTTGTATTGTATTCTTTCCTTCTCTAGAGCAGTGTGTGATTCTTTGAGGTAAGATATAGAGACGCTGCCTAGAGGTTGGCCGGGAAGGTGGTTAACTCTCTCCCTTTGGCTAGAGGAAGGGATCACAGTTCTCTGTCTTGTGTACAGGGGCAAGCGCTGGGCTGGTTGTGGGGAAATAATTCATGCGAGTACGAACAAGAGGCTTGATCCTGTACCCATTAAAGTCACTGGGAGTGTTGCTGTGGACTTCGAGTGTGAGTTCAGACCTATAGGGGGGTGTCCTGTGGCAACTGGGGGCTGAGTCTGGCTCTGGCAGTCTGGGAGAAAGGAACAACCATACCTTTTAGTACTGTTAGTTTATTCCTGCTGTTCAGTGTCTGACAATATAGGGGCTCAGTACATTAATATTACATCTGGGCAGGCTCACTATAATGTCCACTGCAAAACTTGTGATGCTTTAAAACCACTGACCTAAGCATGTGATGAGCTGGCTGTCCAAAGCATTACACAAGAGCTTCAATTTTCAGGAGCTGTAACACACAAAAGCCTGTTAAAAGTGAAAAGGCAAGTGTTTTTCCCTATTCTGGGCCTCTCTTTCTTTCATATTTAATTTGTGATGGATCCTCGTAGGTTAATAATTTATAATACACATATAATTTTGACACGCTTGGCCAAACCCAATGTATAGACTTCATTTGAAGTGAGCAGACTGTTGACAAATAAAATGTTTTAGAAAGTTAAATTGCAGTCATTTATATGAAAATGCCATGGTTAGTTCATCTCCCCCACCCCATACTTGTTTTATAGCACATCAGTAATTCATGTGCATATTGGTTGCAGACATAAAGCACAAGTACACATACATTATAAAGCACAGATTTCTATGAAACAAACATGAATTGGTACTATCTGAATGATTGTAATGCCTGATTAGCTCCTGTACCATTTAATATTTGATGGATAGTTCATGATTATTTATAGATTTGGGAAAGAAAATAAGGGATGCTCAGCTGAGGCAGTGGCTTATAAGAGACACTAGAGACACACCATACACAACGCACCAAAATTTATAGGCAGAGCATATAGTGAGTGTATGAGGCAGTGAAGTTAAGTTGTTTACTCGCAGCTTCCATGGTAAACAGCTGCAACCTGGTTTTCTAATTCAAATGCAGGAGGAAGAAGTTGAGTTTAAAGGGTAATCTGCGGGAACTTTTGTATATACTTTCAAATATCGTCAAGCAATGTCATATCTGCTGACTTGTTAGGTCAGGAAAATCACCCTTTAAAAATTGGGTGACCTTTTTTTTTTGTTTGGTTGAGACTCTAAAACCACAACCCTGGCCACTAATGATCCTATGGCAGGATTTGTCTGCATTAGGGATATCTGGCCTATTGTGCATGCCAAATTCCAGTATGGGGTAATTGCTTTTTGACCAGCTGTGGTGGGGCACACTCACCCTTGGAACGCGCCATTGCATCTGAGCATGATATTGCTGGTAACCTCGTCTTCAGTGCCTCCTGCTGGCTGCCTGTCTCCCTTTGGCTCCAGGCCTTCTGTAGCTCAGCCTTCCAGCCAAGTCATAAAGTACACCCCCTTCCAGGATATCAAGAACAGGTCCAAACAAATCTGAATACTACTTCTGCCCCTTTGAAGTCTTTCTTCTTGCAAACCCTAACTGCGCCTGTAGTGTGCTTCCCACTTTATCCTCTCGTTAAACCCTAGCTGTGGGCTTCTCCCTGCCAGAAAGATGTTTCCTTTGTAGTCTCTATTGAGCTGAGCTCCTTCAGTCTACTTATTATGGCTTAGCTCTGGCACCTCTGGCCAGGAGACTATTAGCTACTCATGTGCCCAGGTGCAGAGCATGATTAACTGGGTGCATTGCAAGTCATGGGGTTACCCCATCGCACCAACTAAATTCCCTTGTAGCACTAAAGAGTAAAGTATTCTTTATTTCCTTTCCATAGACTGTGGCTGATACCATGGTGGTTACAGTGTTCTATCTGTAACATGGATGAATTTCATTGGTGGTGAAGATAAGAGATCCCTATCATGTTAATTTCTACATCCACTGACTTCAGCTGGAGTTAGATTAGGCCCCACTCCTGCCAAGTGACCTGAGGATTGTGAAAGGTGTTATATAAAACAATTTATATAGTGCTCCTCACAATGGAGGACTGATAGAAATTTTTTTGATATGGGTATAATGAAGGTGGCAGCAGTGCAAACTTCTTCCCAACACGGTTTCATTAATGCACCTTGATCTTCATTATTTGACTGCAAATAACACAAGACATTAAGCAAGACACTACTGACTTATATAAAGCAGATTGCAGGCTATATTCAGGGCCCTAATTCATGCTTTAAACATGAAGCTATTGCTTATTCAGAATGGCAAAAGTAGGGTAGCAACCTGTTTGGCTGATTTCACTCCATCTCCCAAGATTAATGATTACATGTGGCAATGAATGGCATTTCTGCTCCAGAGATATGAACTGTGGAGGAAATAGGCATTCTCTCTAATGTTGTTTGCTACAGAGGACAAGGTTATGCACTGCATAGCAGTTTGCCTTTTGTCAGCTGGATTGTCATGTCTCTTCCCCTTTTACATTTTATCTGGTTGGCTGAGAATAATGTATTTTCCTGAAGCATCCTGTCCTTTTTGGGGATATTCACTTTAACAGTGCTAGTGCCCTCTGTGCTAAAACTCCTTGTGACCTTCCACGTCTCTGAGTACACAGCATGTGGCCATTGACTTAGCTAAACTGAGATGTGGCATATAAGGTGGGAGACTTACGACAGTATCTCCCTTGTTGCATGGCCTATGGTGTGTTTGGTGAATTTTGTCCATCTCCAAACTAACAGAGCTGGCTGTTCTAATTCCTAAAAATATAACCTAAAATGTCATTCATGAAACTATACCTGACAGTACCAATTGGCTAACCTTTGTAATGAGTTATTAGAGTCTCACAACTCTAGCATCAAATGGAGGTCAAGAGTGCGGGGGTTACAAATATTTACAAAACTAAACCAATGATAAAATGAGAGAATAAATAAGAAAAAAACAAACCATACACGAACATAGCTACATTTCCGGAACAAAGCCATAGATCCCTTTCATTTCTGAGTCCATCATATTGTGTGTCATCTAATCACATTCTGTTTTTACCCTTGAAAGGGTTTCCTTCATGCCCTGCTCTTAAAGGGGTACTAATTTCTTAATAGTTCATCCAGATTTCCTCTGCCGAATCACGAAAAAAGAAGAATAAAGATAAACAGAACCAAAGCACATGTGGCACAAGAGGGTTGGCATATGAGTTTGATCATTTAGAGCCCAATCCTGCAAATACATTTTATGTGAGTAACTATACATATAGACAGATAGCCATGTAAGCAAAGTTACTCATGTGCATGAATGTTTGGAGAATCAGGTCCTTAATGAATTGTGTGGTGTCTGCTGGGGTATGTCAGCAGGGCTGGCCTTACCATGAGGCGAACTGAGGAGGCCGCCTCAGGTGCCAGACTGTGGGGGGGCGTCACTAGGACCCAGAGTGTAGAAAATTGTGTCTGCTGCTGGTGCACATGTATTCTCTTTGCTCTAGATGCACAGAGATGGTGGAGTGCTGTGCTGGAGGAAGGAGGGCACACGAGACATAACAGACAGGCAGGAGAAAAGGTGAGAGGGAATAACAGAAAGCAGCAGGAGCTGCAGGGAGAGAGAGGAGGAGGAGCCTCTTATGTACCTCTCTAGCACCCCCAGGAACCTGGACTGATTAACATCAGCTTCTCAGGGAGCTTCCTGTTTCCTGCTGCTTCCCTGAACCCACTTGAGGAGAACAGGCAGTCAACTGAAGTAGTAGGAGCCAGTTAGGCCCTTAAGACGCTGATATCTTCCCTCACTCAGGCCGTGCAACCAGCCTGCTTATTTGTCCCCTTCAGTTGAGTGTTGAGAGCCACTATAGCTGGCACAGAACAGCAGTCATGAGTGAAAGAAGAAAACGCCCCTCTGGGGCAGCATTCAGAAAAAGCAAGCAAGCAAAGGAAGCTTTTCTATCTAAGCAGGAAGGAGCTCTCCTGAGATACATAGACACAAATGTTCACGGTGAGCCTTCCGGTCCCAGTGAGGATGTGAGTGGTGAGGAGATGCCTGATCTTCCAGTTACTCAGAGTGCAGGTGACCTGGCAGCTACTGCAGCATCCATATCTCCATCTCAAATGGATGTAACCATGCACATTCCTGAAAAAAGTGTAGATCAGAGAAGGGTGTGGTGGAGGCGCAAGAAACAGCTGCTGCTGAGTTTAGTTCCTTAAGTCTAGATGATCCAGGACTGTGGAGCCATTTGAGCAGTAGCCTGAGAGGGACTTCCTTGTACTGCATGGGCCACAGCAAGTGAAAAACTTCATGTTCCCCAAAGACAATGAAAATAGAAGTTTCCATCCAACACATTACTGGTGTGGAATCCCCAATGGTGACAAAGTGGAGAGGCCATGGCTTATGTACTCAAAAACCCAGAATGCTGCATACTGTTTTTGTTGCAAACTCTTCCAATCTAATGTTCCAGCCACATTGGTTTCTACAGGAACAAAGGACTGGAAAAATCTGGCTAGAAATCTGGCATGCCGTGAGAAAGCAGCAAATCACCAGAGAGCATTCCATAGGTGGAAAGAGCTTGAGATGAGACTAAGGTTAAAGGCCACCATAGATGATCAGCATCAAGAGAAGACTGCGTCCGAGTCTCTTTACTGGCAAAATGTTCTGAAAAGGCTCATTGCCATTGTGAGAATACTTGCTACCCAAAACCTAGCACTGCGTGGCACTTCAGATCAGCTGTATGTACCAAACAATGGAAACTTCCTTAAAATTGTAGAGCTGATGGCTGAGTTTGATGCTGTATTCCAGGAGCATCTAAGAACAGTCACCACCCAAAAAATGTACACACACCACTTCCTTGGAAAAACAATTCAAAATGAGATCATACAGTTACTGGCAACAAAAGTCGAACAGAAGATTGTGGCAGATCTGAAGTCGGCAAGATATTACTCTGTTATTCTTGACTGCACACCTGACATCAGCCATACGGAACAAATTACTTTAATGGTGCATTTTGTAACAACAACAGAACCTAGTGAAAATGTCCCTGCAATGGTGACTGTCAGAGAGCATTTTCTAGAATTTATTGACATTGATGATACTACAGGAGCTGGTATGACAAATGTGCTTCTTAAAAAGCTGGAAGATATGGGAATTGTGATACCTGACATGAGAGGTCAGGGCTACGATAATGGTGCCAACATGAGAGGAAAGAACAGAAGAGTGCAGACACGGATCCGAGAGTTAAACCCTCAAGCTTTTTTTGTCCCAGGCAGTTCTCATTCATTGAACTTGGTGGTCAATGATGCAGCATCAGCTTCTAGTGAGGCTCCTTAATTTTTTAATGTAATTCAAAGCATCTATGTATTTTTCTCTGCATCAACTCATCGATGGCAAATTTTGAAGCAACATCTGGGAACATCCTCTCTGACACTGAAACCACTGAGTGCCACACGATGGGAAAGTCGAGTGGAGGCAATAAAGCCTATCAAACACCAAATTGGGAAGATAGATGATGCCATAGTTGCCATTATGGAGGATAATACTATGACAGGAACTGTTCATGGGAGAACAGTGGCAGAGGGAAATGGAATCACCAGAAACATACATAACTTCAAATTTCTGTGTGCCTTAGTGTTGTGGCATGACATACTGTTTGAAATAAATGTTGTAAGCAAGAGACTCCAAGGTGTTGACCTTGATATATCTGGAGCAATGGAACAACTGGCCAAAGCAAAGTCATACCTACAGTCTTACTGGTCAGATGAGGGATTTCAAAACGTTCTGAAGAGTGCACAGAAGTTGGCAGAGGAACTTCACACTGAAGCTATTTTCCCACCCATTCAGGAATACAAGAGTCACCAAAGAAGAAGACATTTTGATTACTAGGCACGGGATAATCCCATAAGAGACCCCAAACAACAATTCAAAGTTGAATTCTTTAACCAGGTGCTAGATTGTGCAATACAGTCAGCTGAAGAACGTTTCATGCAGCTCAAGGAACACAGCAGTATATTTGGGATGTTGTATGATATTCCAAAACTCCTCACTATACCTGAAGAAGACCAACACCAGCAATGCAGGGCACTAGAGACAGTGTTGACATATGATGACATGTGCGATATTGATGCGAGTGATTTAGGTGATGAACTGAAAGCCCTTTCAAGATACATTTCAACAGGATCAACTCCAAAGGCTGTTCTGGAATATATGTGCACAAATAAGATGACCACCCTCTTTCCAAATGCTTTTGTTGCTCTGCGCATACTTCTAACACTTCCTGTAACAGTTGCCAGTGGAGAACGCAGCTTCTCCAAGCTGAAGTTAGTAAAAACACATCTACCGTCCACAATGACACAGGAGAGGCTGGTCGGCCTTGCAACCATCTCAATAGAGCATGAGCTGGCCCAGACTGTGGACCTTCAGCAGGAAGCAGTTGAAATCTTTGCTACCAAGAAGGCACAGAAAGCACCACTTTGATTATTCAAACAGATAAAAATGCCAGTGTTTGCTATGCAGACAAAAAAAGTTACATTTGCTGTTCAGGCGTTTGAAAGTTAAGTGTTACTTAAAAATTTTGAACAAGGCATTTTAAGTTGTTAGTTGTCCTTTATTGGGGTAGGTAGCAGAGCAGTACCATGAGAGGAGTAGAACAGGAAGAAGGCAGAATTGAGACCTTTCAAAGTTTTGGCCCAAGCGAGGGGGCATCGGGGTGTCATTTGAGCTCCCCGCCTCAGGTGCCAAAATGTTGTGGGCCGGCCCTGTATGTTAGTTAGGAAAAAATTCAGCCTTCTCCAGATATCACTAAAAATATTTAGTTATATTAAGTTGACTGTGAAGAAATTGCAGGAAACTGGAAGAGCAGTGCATGAAATATGGGAATCTCTTTACAAGACAGGAAGGATAATGTTGACTCTTCCAAAGATCCAGATGAGAAATAACACTTTCCTGCTGATTACTCAGAGTAAAATGTATAGTTCTCTCTCTTTTTTAAAAATCCATCAGCTTGTTTTCATTACCTTCTTATGGCTGTGTTTAACAAGAGATAGCATCTTTACTCAGATAAAGCTCTCATTGGTATCAAAACAAACATTTTTGGTTTTCAAAACTTGAAATATTTGTGTTTTTCAAAAAAACCCAAAATTATCAGAATGGATATTTTTTACCCAACAGAAACTTGTGAATTATTTTTTCTTTTGAAATATTTCATGGAGAATACTCACCATTTTCTGACCAGCTCTACTAGAGAGCTGAAATGGACATATCAGAGAAAAAAAGATAGCAAAGTAAGACCAGGACAGATATGTGAACAATTCATATACATTACCCCAATCCGAAATGCTGAAGTTTACCCTTTATGTTTTGACAGTTTTTAAATCTAATTCTCATATGTATTGTTACATTTTAAATAGCCTTTTTAAAATTAATTTTCAGTACTTGGACAACAACCTGCAAGAAATGTTGTGAAGATAACCCCCTTGCTCAGCCCACAGGCCAATGTGGTAAGGAAAATTTAGCTGATAATTTTAAACTATTGAAAAGAATCACTATTATTCTGTTGCTTCCTATCCCAAACACATGGCAACAGGAAATACCATGACTGGAGTGGCCAGAGAGGAGTTCAGCCACCTAAATCAGAAGGTATCTATGGCCTCCACAGAGCACCCAGGGCTACCTCATCTCTTACGGTAGCACAACTCCCTCTTGCCATCCACTGCCCCACAATCTGCAGAACCCTGGCACCATGATGCATCGACTAGGTGGCTTCTATGGCAATGGGGGGAGGGGATAATTCCATGGAGCTGGCTTTCCTTTTCCTCCCCAGTGTGCCTCCCTTCCTGCATGGCTCTGGGGAGGACAACTGGGCTCCTTATGTTCTTGTGAGAGCATTTTGTAATTTACAATGCATTTTTCTGCAGGAGGTGAAGGGCACTGGGGTAAAAATAGAGGCTATTTTGTCTGGATCACTAGAGGGAGGAAGGCTTGAACATAGAAAGCAATGCACTTTGCAGCACTGGGAGGCAAAAGAAGCACTTTAGATGATCATTTCTAGCTCATTCCTTGTAACTCCTTCAGCAAGGAAGTCCTGCAGTGCTCTGGTACCATTGCCAATGCCCAGATAGTCCAATGAGCTGTATTACTGAGAATATCTTCCTCACTTCAGTCTTTCCCACTCCCTGAACCCCTTCCTAGAGGTAGTGGCTCTAAGCAGATAACCAAGAACAGAGGCCTGACATTTCCTTTCCTACTTGTGAATCTGTTAGGATCCTCCTATGTATAGAGACAACTAGACATTTCTGTTTGTTAGTCCCCCCTCAATCCTTCCCCCAAATGAGGGAGTGCCTGCTTTTCCTTCAGCTACGTACGTAGTTTTGTTTCTTACCTGTTTCCCTCAGAAGCAGAGGCAGCATTTTTACCATCTGTGCCAGTGTATAGATGTGGCCTTTTCTTTTAAACGGCAGATTTTATTCATCACACCTTGAGATGAAACTGTCGCCATGTGGTTTACATGAGACTTTGCCTGGAAGGCATTCAGAAACCTAGGATAGTTCAAAATGGAACCGCCTTTTTGGTAACCTACAATAAGAAAGCACGTCGTTCTAGCGCTTTGATATCCGCACAGGATACTGCTTAGTTTGAGTTGAATTTATGGTGGTGCATGTGACCAATAAAGTCTCTCTGGCCTGTGGATCTGTTTTACCTATGAAGCACTGTGAGATTTGGGTCTGGTCTACCTCAATAATCATCGCTGTGTTTAAACCTTGGCAGTTACAATCCTTGAGCTGGTACCCCCTTGGTATAACAGAGCAGTCTGCTTCCAGGGCCTGTCTCGCAGAGGTCTTTGTCTCTAGGTTCATTTATCCGCTTCGTCTTACAAAGCCTGGATTTACTGAACTGCCAGGCACACTGCATGGCTCATTACTCCCCCCCCCCCTTTTTTTGCAGGCTTTTCCGGGGCGGGGGGTGGGGAGCATTGAGGACTTGAGAATAGTAGATTGAAGGGCATTAGTTTAAAATCTTAGTTGGTGTTCTCAAATATTGTTGGCCATATGTTATGATTGTGGAGCAGCTTTAGGCAGAGAAAGTGATTTGTTATGTAGGTTATTTCATGGGTCTAATTTTTAATTTTGTACGGTGCCTTGGGTTAAGCGAGACAGATTCGTTTAAAAATTGAAGTAATAATAAATAATGACAGTTGTTGGGGGAATATATTCTGAATGAAAGGACTCGTATGGTAGCTCAGAAGGGTAAAATAATTCTTTAGATTAAATGTGCTAGACTATTCCTTGGGTATTCTATACACTATAGTGAAGTATATTTCGGTTTGAATGCCCCTTCAAGGACTATTATACAGTAAAAGAAAGAAATCAAATCACTTATGGGCTTGATATAATTTTTCCTGTTGGTTATTTGGATGTGGCTGTAATGACAATGTTTTTTTTTTTTTCCTTTGGCAAATCATTGTGCTGCCATGAAATGCCTCTGTACTTAAACTTTATTGCACATGTAAATGAGTTACGTTATTTTGTTGGACAGTCATTCCCCAAAGCATTATAAACCAAATAATTAATTACTGTTTCCAATGTGCATGATCCATTGGAAAACATTAAACAACACTCACGGTTCCATTTTATTGTTATTGCTCCTCCTTCAATCCCTGAAGCAGATCAGACAGAAATGTCTGGGCAGTCTCATACTAACACACTCTACTTCTGACATGGAGAGCTATGTGTTGCAGATGTTCACAAGGCCGTATGGTGCATGCTTATTATTTTCTGCATATTTTCTGACAAATATTATAAAATGTTGTTTTGGAGTGGGAGGAAAGCCCAATCAGAAGTATTAATCGCTGTGGCTGTAGTTTGATGAGTGACTGTAAAAATGGCATCCTGGGGTTCCATGTTTATTTTCATTCAATTATTTTGATATCAAATGTACTCAGTTTACAAGTAAAAACAGATTATTTTTTTCCAAAAAGTCAATCCTGGAAACTCTACCTGGGATCTGAAAATAAATCTGGGCTCTTCCCTTGTCATGCATCTTCCCCAGTAAATGCTGTGTGCTGGACAATCATAATAAATAAATTGCTCAGTAGATCCAAAATACCTCCCCACCCAACAAAAACTATTATCCTACTGTTCACCCCAAAATCAGAGCTTCCTCACGCAGACCAGCAAAAGACTGGGAAAACAAATGAACCATTTACCATGTCCTAAAGGCCATCCAGTATGGATTCCTGAGGACAAAGGGAGAAGCAAGCTGGGAAAATCTTTCCATCAAAGAAAAAGATGGAACCTCTCAAGAAACTCCATGATCTGATCCTGTTTCAGGTACATGGTTTTATTGACAACTCCGCAATAGATTAAAAAAAATCTTAACCCTCTGGTCTTCAGTCATTAGTAAAAGCCGTCATTAACCAAAACTTGAGCACTGCCTCTGTATTATATTAAGATATGGGGTGTTTTTGGAATTGGCTTGGTACAACTTTCTCTGTAGTCTTTCTTGAAAAGGAAAATGTAAGATGAGATTTTTGTTGTTGTTAAGGGTGTCAGTGTCAAGAGATGGCTTCAAAGCAAAGATCTACTATCCGCTAGCTTCCTGCAGGGAGGTGTCATCAACCAACTCAATGATGGCCACAGTACTGCAATCCACACTACATGGGTCTCTTCTTGAAGACAACTTAAAAGTCAAACGTCAACTAATGTAGAATGAACCTGTCTGCTCATTGGAGTTTCTCATGTGGAACATATTGTGTATGTGTTGCAGGCTACATTAGCTTCCAGTTTGTTATTGGGTACAATTAATTATAGATTTTTGTTCTGTAACATTCTAAATGATTATGGAAGAGATTATTTTAGATTGTCTGGTTATCTAAGAGAGTGCCTTTCTCCTCATGTTCCTCAGATAAGATAAGGAGCTCATTTTGACAGTCCCTAGAATTGTATGTCAAAGGGTTGGATGCAGCATATTCTGTGGAAATTTATTTTCTCTAGAACTCACCACATTAGTCCTACAGAGTGTGGGTTCCTTGACCTTCAGATCATGCTGCAAGGTTATTTTCCCCCCTAAGTCTTTTGCCTTTTCCCTAAGGCTTTTAAAGGGTTAATGGAAGAGTTGGATTTCTTTGCTGAGGCAATTAGTTGAATTCTCTTTAGGTTAGTTTGTTTTGATATTTGTTTTAATTCGTGGCTTTGTCAATCATATACCTGTGCCTAGAGAATTTTGGTATGAACATTCTACACACTGAAAAATAAAATATTATTACAACATGACAGCTGATGTTTATTTATTGTGGAATTGCTGAGGTTTGGATTGCTGTCTTTACTGAAGTGGTGAAAGCTCTTATCTGTGTCTGGCACTGTTTTACAAATATTTCATTAGGAGTTGCTCATAAGCCCATTTGCTGTTTCTTTTGGCATTAAAAAATCAAGGATCAGGTTATAGAGATTTCATTATTCTGTGCACAGTTTGTGATTGGTGATCAGGAGAGATTTCAATGCTCTGTCCTTGAAGAAGCTCCTGAACTATCTCATCAGCCCATAAAAAAAATGTCAGTAACTTATTAGAAAAGACAGAAAATTCTCCTGATGTGTGATGATGTTGCATGTTTGAGCTGCACCGAATTGAAAACCAGAGTTAGTCTAAAGTGGAAAGGCTTCTAGTAACCCCTACCACTGCACCAGAGTAAGTATGACACTTTTGGTATGGTGCTTATGTTTTACAAGCACTACTTTAACTGACATTTTACTAAAAGAAGTGAGATCAAAACTGTATCAGGCCTCATCAATGTAGGACTTTTCTTACGGCTGTATGAATAAAAAATATTGGGCCATATTCCGGTCCCTAACATTGATATTAGGATAATTCCATTAACTTTCACAGATGTTCTCTGGTGCGAATGAGAGCAGAATTTGGCTCTGTATCCAAAAAGTATCAATGAAAAGGACTTGGAGCCTGACTCACTACTACATTACACCAATTTTACACTGTTCTAACTACAGTGAAGTTAAATGGACTTACATTGATGGAATAGAGTAGAGAATCTGGCCCTTGGAATTTCGCTGCTGTGATGGATATAAAAGGTTCAAGAAAAGCTACAGTGTCACAAGAGAGGTATCTACCTGAAGCTAATGACATATAAAAAGTGTTACATCAGTTATTAGACTTCTGTATATTTGTATGGATCAGGATTACAGAGTACGGTATATGCTGCAGATGTACCAAGCATCTTGGGGATTATAAAACTATGGTTAGGGTTTGCTAAAATACAGATATATTGGCCAGATTCATCCCTAGCGAAATTCAGCTGAAGTCAATAGAGTTGCACCAAAGATGAATTTAGCTCTGTGAGCCATATTAACTATTGATATAAGCAGGTGCGGAACCATTCACTTTAACTGAGTGATGCCCACTTACACCAGCACCTTGTTTGTTTCTAAATCTTATTTCTACAATAGAAAAATCAACAATCATTTACACTAGCAGATAATTCACAACCAGAGGACATACCTACCCCTATGTGACCCCAAAAGGTACGTCTACAGTCAAGCTGGAGGTGTAATCTCCAGATCAGGTAGACATACCTGCGCTAGCTTTGATCAAGATAGTTTGCTAAAAATAGCAGTGTCGCAGCAGCAGCTCGGGCAGCGGGACTGGCTAGCCAACGGAGTCGGTACCTATGGTCCCAAGCCGGATTGTGTTCAAAGTGGTTATCCCATCCTGCCGCTGAGCTGCTGGGGCTACATTGCTATTTTTACTGTTCTAGCTTGATCAAAGCTAGCACCTGTACATCTAGCCAAACTGGAAATTTGCTGCAGTGCAAGTGGCAATCAAATAGGTGATGATAAGTAGAATTTATACGAATACTATCCTGATAAAGCAGCAGTCTTTACCATTCTTAGGCTATATTGGTTCATTAAGCAATTGCCCAAGGATGTGGTTGTCAGGATTAAGGGCTGAATCCTTCAGTCGAAGGGATGATTCTTGTGAGGAAGAATCAGCCCAGCAGGATGCTAAGTCCATCCTGGTCAAGTGGGAAATACTTGCTATACTTCTTATTGCTCTTCATCATCTTTCCTCTTTGTGTTTTGATTCTTCCATTTAGTGTCTGTGAACTTGGCAGGGAAATGGCATTGGCTCAAGCAAAGTGCACTGCTGGCCGAAGTTGTGTAAGCTTCCCTGACACAAATTTGTCATTACTCTAGGTGCCTTGCTGACTGCCTCCAGCTTGGTTAGTGGAAGGAAGGTTGCAGGAACTCTTCAAGTGGACTTTCCATTTCAAGGACTTTCTACCAGCATCCTTGCTGCCTTCCACTGGTGCAGATCCCAGTGAAGTTAGCCAGAGACCTTTTCCATCGTGAAGATTCCAGTGGACGCTGTTGGGATACTTTAGTTGTCTCTACCCATCTCTGTTGGTTTCTATTGGAGGATCAAAGGCTCCAGGAACAAACAAACTAATGGCTCTGATCCAAACTCTGATTGGAGCTGGCGGTTTTCAACTGGAATTTCCACATGGGTTGTCTGCCATAATTACAATTAGTTCTTAAGTAGTCATCTTATGAGAAAAAAGTAAAATATTTGTTTATTTAATTCTTTAATCTTACTGACTTTCTTTGTAATTGAATTTTCCTTTAAGGTTACTGTTGAAAGGAGTTGCCACGTTTACAAGAAGATCATTGTTGTTATGAGCTAGATGAAACCTTGTTTTAGGTTAAGTTAAAGCCCCATTGAGATGAATAGGTGTGAACTCACCCTTCAATTAACATAACTGTAAACGTAAGGCCCAGGTAAGATAAAAGGTATGTGTGGAACCACCCTTCTCCCCCCACTCCCCAGGAGTTTGTGGGTTGAGTATTGTGTATGTGTGAGAGAACATACTGGTATTGAGCTCTCAGGCAAGACCAGAGAGGCAGAGGGAAAAAAAGTAAGAAAAGTCAAGCAAGAACCAGCACAGTGTGATCCTAGAAAAAGCTGGAGAGAGAGTTTTTGGTTCTGGTGTTGGTTAAAGAGGCTCAGGGGCTGTAAGCGAACAAACTTTTATTCTTGTTTCCTTCTGTGTTCAGAGACAAAAGACTTTACACATTCCTTGTGAATACTTGACTATCACTAATTTCTACTCCCAATTGGAACATCCCCTAGGCCCAAACTTTGACTTGCCACTTGGGTAAAAACAGGGCACGTTATAATCTGTTAAGAGCTCTGATGGACTATAGGAATAATGTTGATGGGAAAGCAGAGACCAAAAGTTTAATCTATTTCTTTTTAATAAATCCTTTACATTCTCTACTGTGGGGTGTCTTGATTAACCTGCCTCAGTTTGTTGATTTGTTGTCGAGCACAGACAGCAGAAAATTGGCTTGGGATACCTTTAGTAATGGAGAAGCAGAATGACAGGTTTCAGAGTAACAGCCGTGTTAGTCTGTATCCGCAAAAAGAACAGGAGTACTTGTGGCACCTTAGAGACTAACAAATTTATTAGAGCATAAGCTTTCGTGGGCTACAACCCACTCATCCGAAGAAGTGGGTTGTAGCCCACGAAAGCTTATGCTCTAATAAATTTGTTAGTCTCTAAGGTGCCACAAGTACTCCTTTTTTTGGAGAAGCAGAAGTTACTAACATGGCAGAGCTGGTTAATAGACTCAGTTTTCTCTGTCAGCCCCTCTGAAGATCTGAAGATTCAGATAGCATAGCAATTATGTACTGACACCCTTGAAATATATTGCCAGATCTTTCGTTTTATTGGAAATATTGAGCATCAGTTTCTCAAGGAATTTAGTGCTCTTTTAGTGTCTTCATTTACTCACTATAAATCAGGATGCTGTATTTCAAATTCTGTCATTTGATTTTGCTAATGGAATAATTCATTCAGGAATTTAAAAAATGTTAGAAAGAGAAGCAAGTGCAGCAGGAAAGGGCAGGGGGCACAGAGCAAACTAAGCAATGAATTAGTTCAACGTCGCATGATAACCCATCAAGAAACAGAAGGTTTGACCATAGGGATTGCTGTGTGACTCAGTTCAAAGTCTTCCAGATTGCACCACCCATAAACTACAATAACTGATTATAATTCTGACCTTGTAAGGGGAAAGGCTTACATTTATACTGTTTCATATCCCATTGCAAATTGTCCCCTCCCCCCCCCCCCACCCAATTATAGAAGTATCAAGAGTGCATAATATAAAGGCCTGAGCTGTGGTTTGTGTCTTGGTTTGCTTGTGGTTCCAATATTTTGGCAGGTCTGAGTGAGTGCCTAAAGGAGACAAGGGAAATGGATTAGCTAACTCATCAAATCCAGTAAATGAACAAGTCAATGTGGAGTAACATACTATTGGAATTCATACCACTTTAGTGTGCGGTGACATACCACAGTGGCAATTTACTCATTGTCTCACATTAGGAAGGCTATAATGAGGAGAGAAAATGGCACGAGTCCAACCAGACATGTTCAGTGCAGCTGCTGGATTCTTCACAGTAATGCTGACTCATAGTATGTTCAGCCCTTTCCATAACTTGAGACACAACAAGAACTAAGGCAGCGAGAAGGAGGACAGGCACAAAAGAGGATCCATTCTCGTTAATCGCCTGATTCATATTTATTTATTTATTTATTTATTTATTAATTACTTGTGGTGGTGCCTAGAGATAATAGTCAGAGATCAGGGCCTCACTGTGCTAGAATCTGCATAAATAAGTAACACAAAGAGAGATTGCCCAGAGATCGCACAGTCTGGGAATATGAACAGATGCAAAAGACAAATGGGGTTGAGGTTGGGTGAGGGAGATACAACAGTCAAGATGGCTGCATTTGTTAATTAGCCTCAGTGGTCAGTTACAGCCAGGCCAAAATACAGCTATTTATAGGCGTCACTGCATGGAGGAGTTTTTAAAAAGGGGATTAGAAGTGTATAAGATGATGGCTTTATGAATTTTGATGGGAGAGTTCTATCCTAATACCCTGGTCTCTTCAGCCCTTGTTAATTATTCAGTTGATGCTTTATAGTTGCAATATTTAACACAGGTACATCTTTCCTTTTTATACAAATTCTAGCTTTCCTCTTTTGTTAACACTTTATTTACTTGGGGCTACAAACCAGGGGGACCATGCATTCTCTTCCCAGCATCTAATTTAATCCCATCTGTATAGTCTAACGAGAAGGAAAAACAGCAGTTTAGAGACATACAGCAAGAAAGAGTTAAAAATCCCCCAAATTATCTTTGGTTTCCCTGTAACCACATGCCTAAGCTGTGGCTCACTCTTGGTGTCTAACAACTGACTGAAGCTCTTGATGCTTAACTTTTGATATGCAGTCCTGCCACTCGTTGGCTTCTGAATTCCTGACATCTGATGCCCCATACCTGCTTACCTGATGCTTGACATGTGGTGCTTTGGTGGTGCATGTTGTCTGATAGTGAAAAGTTAAAGTGAAGAAGTCTGACTCCTCTTTTAATAATAAAATATAATTGTCCAAAGTTATAACTGATGCTTGCGAGGAGCATGAATTCCTGGTCATGTGCATGAATAACACACAAGAGTTCACCATTGCATTTTTCTCCCCTGCCAAAAGCTGCTGTAAAATTGATATCACTCTTTCTGTGTGTTCAGCATAGTCTCCCAACTCCTTCAAGCCTAGCCTGTCCAGCAGGACTGGTTTTGGGGTGGATATGGCACACTCATGGTGGCAGTACTAAGAGTGGTCTGACCAGAGAGGCTCAGGGAAAAGCCGAGCCTGTGAGAATATGGGGTGGGGACTTCATGGCTGACTTTCCTTCTGCCCCTAACCGAACAGTCCTGACCACCCTACCTGGATCTCTGGAAGAGTGGCAGCAGCAGTTCCATTGCCAAGCCCTGGTCAGGTAGCTGCTCAGCATGGGAGAAGACCGCTCATTCCCTGCCCGCACCTCTGAGCTGCAGCCCGTGCGGAGAAAGTTCACTGCTCAACCACTGCTGCTCTTTTACACCCCTGAGCATGATAGCTGGAATTCCCATGTTCTCCGACTCTCAACCCCATCATTAACGGAGGAGGCTGAAGAGTACAGGTGGTGCCAGGCTGTTCAGGGACATGGAGCTCTCTGGCTATACAGATAGTAAGTGGGACAAAGGACAGGCAGATGGGGAGACTTCATTTTTATAGCGTGAAGCCCCACACCACAGTTTAGCAGCAATGCTTTGAAAGCTGGCCTTGCCCCCAGAGCCCTGACTGACAGGAGGATGAGCAAACAGGAAAAGCCAACCTCCCAACCCTCACAGAGCTCTGGTTGGCTACATAGCTGGCAGGAAGTCCATCCCCTATTGCCAGCTCTCCTGCAACTGGAGAAGGAGGCTGGGTGGCATCTGCTGCTGCAGGGGCACAAACAGCTGAGCACCTGAGCGCCAGGCTGGGGTAAAGGCGCAGGGAGCAGCCTGAAAATGTGGACTCTGTACACCTGCCCTGTGCTGCTTGCAAGCATCAGCCAGAGCCCAAAGGGCAGGAGGCCCCAGATCAGTGACTGAGGGGCTGATACTGGGAACCACTGGCATTGTGTGTTGGCTGAGAAAGCTGGTTGTTTGTTACTGACAGCAGTGTTGGAGTGATTGCTGGGTGAATCCTTGCCTCCCCCAGGGCCACAGGTGGGGTCTGTACCCCAAGGCAAGGGGGTGGCTGTTTACAACTGACAGCTAGCAAGAGGAGCCTCCAGCGGACAGATGACATGGTGATGTGGTGTTGGCATGACATTGGGAAGGCCACATGAGTGAGTAATGCAAGTCTTCCCAGATGAGTCTGGATCAAACATTTGTGGCATCACAGGCTCTATACATGCCACACCTGAAAGGTTGTAAGCACTTGGTACTTTTTTCTTATCCCTTCACCTGTAAAGCCAGGCTTCTTTGTGCCACAACTTCATCTGTACAGACCACTGAGAGACAGCAGTTATAGCAAATACATTTTAGAAACCTCTACAATTATTGAAAAGAACTTCTCCATACAAAATAACGTTGGCCTTTGAAAGCCTGGTATCTATCTTTGGGTTCTTGGCTCTTTTCAGGAATGTGTTCTCCATCGGTCACTCTTCCTCCCCTCATTGAATATGGTGAGAGTAGTTGGAAGAAAGAGTGAGGGGTTCAGACCTGCTGCCAACAAGCCAGTCTAATCTCACCCTGTCCTACCAGAAATACAGCAATCAGACCTGAAAGCATGTACAGCGATTGAGGCTGTGTTGTGCTAGGCCCTGTGCATACACACAAACAGTCATTGCCCCACATATCTTACCCTCTTAAGGGCTTGATCATTGAAGTCAGTGGGAGTCTTTCCATAGACTTCAGTGGGCTTTGGACCAGGTTATAAGCACACAAGCCAGACAAAGGGTGGGGAAAAGGCATATTAATACCTTTATTTTAGACAGAGCTGAGCAGAGAGAGTATTTGACTTGCCACAGCGCTGGGCATTAAGCCCATATCCTTCAAGATCCAATCCAGTGCCTCCTGTATTAGTTGACTGTGGAATTTGGAAGGACCAAGGAGAGCCGGCTACAAGTATTTTGGGAAAGACTGTAAATTATAGATCAGTCAAGAAAGAGGACAGTTATGAGTCTTCCTAGCATGACAATGATATTTGTCATACTGATGTTCCCATACTGTACGTGCTATGAGTGATCAGAGGTGGGTTTCCAAAAATACCCCCAAATTAGTCATCATTTTATTATAAATACTAATAATTATAATCATTTTCTGCCCTTGGGAAAGGTCTGTAATTGGTAGCGATAACATGGAAGTGTCATAGATCTTATTAGATGAAGATGTGCTGATCCCCCTATGAGAGTTACAAGTACATCTAAAAATAACACTACTTGATGACCTACTTATTCCACCTAATATTTAAAAAGTAATGCAAAGTGGCTGGTACACTAGCAATAGTGCTATCTACTGTTGGCAAAATCGCACCGTTCTTAATCAGAGTGAAGTACGCGTGCAAAAGTAGTAAACAGGCTTCACAGAGGTGATCTGCTTAGGGCAGGAAAGAAACTGAAACTTCTCCTCAACCGCTACAGCATCCATGCAGACACTCCATGCCTGCGCCTAGAACTCCTGCAGTGCAGAGAGATCCTTGGTCTGCTTTGCTGTATGGACTTCTGGCCAGCTGTCCAGACTCATTACCCATGCTGCCTCCTCCTCCTCCCCTTGCATGCGGTCCTCTCCGATGGTGCCAGGGCCAGAGCTGCTGCATGACACGCAGAAAGGACAGAACTGCAGGGCTTTCACTGCGTCCACGGCCTGAATCAAAGCCCATTGAAGTCAAAGGGACTTTTTCCATTGACTTCAGTGGAGTTAGAGAAGGCCCACTGAGCCTGCTATGCCTGTGTGAGGGGATGTTGGATATCCCCCCTTTGCCCTTACTCTGGCTATACTACCATTGAGGCAAATGGGAGTTTTGCATGAGTTAGGACTTAGAGGTGAATCCAGCAGAACTCACTATCTTATCACCTGAACGCAAGCTTCCTATAGCCCAGAAGCATGCCAAGGTGTGCCTGCAAGGATCACTCATCACTGGCAGCCACACACATAATTCCAAAAACGAACTGGAGATGCTGAAAAGGGAGGGAAGAAGATCATCCAATTGCACCTGAGTGTAATGGGATGGTGCATCTGAAATACCTCACTTGCCATCTCCTTTTCTGCAGCTGGACAGAAATCTCTTAACTCTCCCTTTTCCAGAATTTCCTCTTGGCCACCTTTCCCCTCATCCTTCTATCACAGTCTTAATGAAGGGGGGGCAGGGAGGGGAATGATGGCACAGGATAATGTTATGACTGATTGTGAGAAAATTTCAGTAAGTTGTAGTATTTTTTTCCACCAATATGACACCCTAAATAGTATATTGTTATGGCGATATGAAGCCCAATCATGTTCCCATTTAAATTAGTGTCAAGACTCTTATTTTCTTCAAAGGTTGCAGTATTAGACCCTACATTTGTAGGGCATTTAGCCAGAAATGTGTCTCTAGACATTCCATTTGGACCCCAAGGCTCAGATTCTGCCACCGTTACGCAACTTGAGTAGGTCCTTACTCTGCAAGTAGCCCCATTGACTTCAGTGGATGTATTCATGGAGTATTACCAGGGTAACAGAGTACCTCAAAGTCTTAGATTCTGTAAAAACCTAAAACGTTCAATACTTTGTTTCTACCTATTTTCCTGGACAATTTATTGTGCTTTATTTTTAAAATGAATGCGTTGGACTTATAACAGTGTATCCAAATAAATCTACTTTCTCCTTAAGCTGAGTAATGTTCACTCGTGTGTCACCTTGCATGCATATTTTCTGAAGCCCGCAGTATGCAAACTGTCACTGAGCCATTTTTATCAAATAGCAACAAGGATGCTTTTTCAGCCTTCCTCTCTGTCTAGTTTCAGAGATTTCACTTTATTCTTCGGTAGCTGACTTTGAATATTAAAATAAAACCCTCTAATCACTTTAAATACTTTAATGTCTTATAAAGTACCATAAATGATAGAAAACTCACCTAAAAAGAGGGGGAGAAAAAGATGAACCCATAAAGTCAGCCTCTTCATCTTCTGAACTGATTTTATTACAGCAGTAACAAGAGCAATTTCAGTTAAAAGGCTCTTGTCAGACAACAGTTACTGTAGATTACAGCCGCATGAGAAACAATCTCGACCAAACACAAATCAGGAGTTGCTTTAAAAAGATGAGCATTTGCTGAAAGTTCCCTTCCATTGAAAGTGACCAGATTTTGCTTGAATGAGCAGTGAAGTAAGTTAATGAAGTGACAGGTGGTGAGACTATATTCACTGATTCTTTGAAAAGAGTAAAAAGATTTTTGGAGGATTTTTTTTTAGAAATGCATTTAATCAACCACAGCATTAAAAAACAGGTATACCTCTACCCCGATATAACGCGACCCGATATAAAACGAATTCGGATATAACGCGGTAAAGCAGAGCTCTGGGGGGGCGGGGCTGCGCGCTCCAGCGGATCAAAGCAAGTTCGATATAACGCGGTTTCACCGCTAACGCGGTACGAGTTTTTGGCTCCCGAGGACAGCGTTATATCGGGGTAGAGGTGTACCTTTCAAGGAAAAAAATGACAATCCCCCTCCCAAACAAAACAAAAAATGCTTGGTTGAACTGGTATTTTGTACAGACCTCATTTCCAATCTCGCCGTCAGTGAGCAGCAGTCCAAGTACAATGATTCACTTATATAAGACACATTAGGGATAATAAACAGCTCAGTGTATGATAGAACTTTATCAAATGAGTCTTAGTTCTTGAATATAATGGGAGTCATCAATTTTTTTTTTGTGAGTTGCATCCTGCTGTCTTTTAGATCCAAGGTTAAGGAATTTAAGTCACATTTTTGAATATCGAAGTTTATTTATAGAGCTATGTAACAATATTAATCTCTCAGTGTGGAGGAATTTAGGTACCTCTTTATTATCACCCACAAGTCCTTGTCTTCAGTTTATTTCAGAGTGGCACTGCAGTTCCATTCCTTGTGTAGTTAGTTTGATCCTTCTTCCCACCTAAATCCCCATGTCTGAATTGTTAACATACTGTGTATAATGCTATAGTAATTATACCTCTGTGAGGCTCCTGACTGACTGTGTTGCTCTTGACAATGGGACTTGGTTCCTTTTGAAAACTTTACCAGTTGCCTATAGAGTCAGTTTGTTCAGATCTGGCCATCTGGAGAATTCAAATAAATGGGTATGTGAGTCAATATTTTTATATTATCCCCGTTTTACAGATGGGGGAGGGGGAAAGAAGGCAGAGAATTACTTGATCGAAACAAAAGATGTTTCAAAGATATTAGGTCTAATCACCGTCTAGCTCTTATTTAAGCGCTCAGGCCAGTATTCAATGCCGCTCTGTTAAAAAATTTACTTGGATAGCTTATGTGTGAGCATTTTCAAAGGAGCTAAAAGGAGTTAGGTGCCCAACTCCCATTGAAATGCAATGGGATCTGAGCGCCTACCTTGCAACTCCCAACTATAAAGTTATCGTACTATTTGATTTTGAAAGCTAATGGCTTTAAAATAACTAAGGATTGTCCTTAAATCGGTACAGACAGAAAATGAGGCTGAAAATTCCATTCCTGACTGCCCCCTGTTGTGCTTAAACATTGTTAGTATGCTGAGCGGAGGTGTTCCCCAGTGACGGCACCTGGTATTGGGCCAGATTCTGCTCTTGGTTACAGACATGCTGTCAAATGGGGAACAGAATTTGGGTTAAGTGGCTGGACGTCAAGTTAAGCACAGATGTCTGTCTTTGCAGGAATGGAGGCTGAATCTTCAGCCAGTCCAGCAATCTGATTGCCTGAGCAGTCATAGGTGCTTTAAAATAAACATCTAAATATAATTTTTGACATTCCATTTTAAATAAGTGCTCCCTTGCATGACAAGTTTCCTCCTGGAGAGTATTTTTTACTGTTGAATTATAACCCCCTGGAGTAGTGGTTTCTAATAAAAATGCTGACAGACTCTTAACTATGGTGGCATGAATGGTGCTGGTATATTAAAGGGGGAAAGCGAAGCATCAGACTTCCTTTTTAATTTTTGTTTAAATATAGTAGGCCTTTGAGAGAGGATCCCACACTGATTATATTCCTGGAGTCCTGCTAAGAGTTATAATGATGTTGACAAATATACAAGTAAAAAAAAAAGAAATATTTTCATTTGGCAATTCAATAGCTGCCAATGAAAAAGGAGCTGCTGAACATTAGGCCTTTACAGTACTTATTATGAACACCACATCTTGCACAAAAGCATAAGCAATATTAAAAAGCATCTGAGTGGAAAAACTGATTACTTTGTTATTCAGTACCTGTATTGCATGACATTTTTCATGTTAGTTATCTGCAGCACTACATGCTGTTGGTGCAAACTATTTTTCCATGTTGACAAGTCTCTGTTATAGAGCAAGATACTAACCTTATTTAATAAGTTGTAGCTGTACTGATCAGGTTAGGGTAGATTTGTGGTAGAGGCATTTTGAACCCAGACTTCCTGAATTCAGTATCTTCTGAATACACATCTTTTAAGAGGGTATGGTATGTTCTATACTGTATTGCCCCTTTTAGGTTGGCTTTGGAGAGAAAGGGGGAGGAAATACTTATTCTCCTCCTCAGTAAGTTGGCGTGGTTGTAGCTAATAACCAGTGCTCTATACAGCCATACCACCATCTGAATTGCACTATAAGTCCCTTTCCGCAGATGCTGTCTAACTCCACCATGTGTCCATTGCTATTTCTGTGCCCACCATTTTGTTTTTTACAGCGTTCAGCAGACTAGAAGGTCGGGTAGGAGTCTGTAGTCCGGTGTTGCTGGGGGAGCAGACATGGCTTTAATAAACTTGTCTACGCTACAGAACTGGCATAGCTATGCTGGCAGAGCCCCCTTAATGTAGACACAATGTAAGCCAGCAGAAGGAGTTCTTCTGCAAGCATAGCCACACCACCTCTCTGAACATTAGCTAAGCAATCTTCTGTTGCCATAGTCATGTCTATTCTGTGGGCTTTGTTGGTGATTTTTTTTCTACAGTCCTGGCTGACATAGCTATGCTGGCAAAACTTTGTAGGGTAGACTAAGCCAAGAATATGGGGTGAGGGACGGGAAACTTGCACTTTAAGGATGTGCACCCTGCCCAGCTTGAAGCTCAGGGGTTAGTCAGCTGTGGCAGCAAGGCACCATGTGGCACCTGGACTGGGGGAGTGTAATAATACCACTTGTCACCAGATGGCGATATTGTAAGAAGGCCTACAAGGTCTGCTGAACAGAAGGTAATGGCAGTTAGATCATGGAGAAAGGCATCTGGTTGTGTTGAATTTTGGATTTTATATTTAAGGTTGCAATGTACTAGTGTATGCACCTGGATTTGCTTCCACAGAACACTACACATTTCTTAGCCATCAACTTTAACTCAGTCACAAGCAGTCTATGGGTTCACTTGGACCTTGGACTTTGCTATAAAATGAATAGCAGGCAAACACATGCTTAGCTGTTGAGGTGACATGTTCATCACAGCCTACTATAGCAGATCCTTGGCTCCCTTTTTACAGCTTTTCCCCCTAACTTTGGAACCCTTGAAAATGAGTTCAGCATATCATTTGAACTTCTTCCACTCCTCAGGAAAGTTCTTGTTCATCCTGACTGCAGCCAACTGTATAATCAGAGTGCTCTCATTCTGTCTGGCTAGGTGTTTATATGACCACCCCTACTAATGTAGTATCTGAGTGCCCCCAAATATTTAAAAGTAAGAGTAACATTGCCCTTTCTTAGGCTCCTTCTGCACTTGGATTTTTGACACCCTGTAACGTTTTTGATACTGTGTAATGTTTTATTTAGGTGTGTTTCCTGTAGGCAGCAGCTATGCATCTAAGGAATGAATCCAGTCAGGGAGACTCAGGTGCTGAACAAATTTGATTTGTGTACCGCCACAGTTTCTAAAAAGAACTGTACTACAGCTAACACTATCATATTTCCAGGATCCAACTGCCTATATTTAAACACTTGTAACTACAATAGTGCCATCTGGTGACTCCCAGCAGTATTACAGAGAACAGGGATGGGTGTGAAGGTGCTGGGCTAAGGGCCCGGTGTCTGTGGGGCCCTGGTGAGTTATTAACATTTAAACCACTTGGCAGTTAGACGTCATTAATATTAAAATGGATTGTTTCCCACATAGCTTTCCAAGTGCAAAACCAACCCTATTTTAATTGTAAGAGCTACCGGCTGCCAACCCAGTTTAAATTTAATTTAATTGATTTTAATTTTAATGCTTCCCCAAGGCGTGCCAAATCTCTTCCCCCTCACTGTGTCCTGCTTCACTGCTTCCCCTGTATAATTTCAGTCTAATACACCACATAAGAGGTGGGCCTTTGATTACAGAATGGGTGAGCAAGGAGGCGGAGAGTTGGCAGCCTAGCAAATGGGTCTGGAGTGAATTGGGGAAAGCAGATAAGCTTAAAAAGTGGAGGGGAATGGGGTCATGGTAAAGCTAGAGGGCACGCAATCTGCAGCTTCTCAGAAATAATACAGGACACTCCAATGTGGGAAATTTATCTAGACATACAGGATCACATTCATGCTTTTTGTATACCATGTAACACAGGATTTAAAGCAATCTATTGAATTCAAACAGCTTGTTTACCATTTTCGGTGTTATTAACTCTGAGTAATTTCCCATGTGTAGGGGAGAGAGAGAAGGCTTTGAAAAAATAATTGCTAAATACTTCACAAAGCACTGGGAACTATTTCCTAATGGTCTTTAAAGTTCCCCTTTTCCTGGTATGTGAGGCACCCTATAAATTATATATAAACTAAATAGCGTGTTTCAACATACTGCATGTCCACTTTGCTGTCATCAATTCTCTAATGCATCGTCCATTTCTAGGTTTACCGTAGAATGTTGTAAATATTTTTCATGCAGTTATTACTTGATAGTATGCAGACAGGCACCTCCAACCATTCTTATCTGTTGAAATATTCCTAAGCTTTATTTCCTTTGTCTCCAACTTGTGTCTAGAAAACACACACCTGGGGCAGGAAGAGATCAGGAATGGGGTGATGACACATCCATTTTTTCCCACTTGTGGCACAGAAAGCTCATTTGATCTAGCCTGACCCTGTAATTATGTTTAAAGCTGAACTATAGAGGAACAGATTGGGAATGATTGTTCAAAGAACAAAAAGAGCAAATACTGGAAAAATAGAAAACCTGATGAGAGCCAGCCAGGACCATTACAACCCACATCAGAGGAAAGTTTATTGTATTTCCTCTCATTTTTCAGCAACAAAAATTGCTAACAATACCAATGCACTAAAGGCTGTATTGTGTGTGGCTTTAAGATACTGTCTGCATTGTGGGTGGGGTGGGAGTGAGAAGGGACTGAATCTGTACATCTGAGCTTTGAAGCAGATGGGTCTGATTCTCCACTGCCTTGCACCTTGTATAATTATTTAGACCTATGTGAAATGGTTAAAAAATGCTACCATTCTGATCTCGAACATTGGAATTGCCCGACTGGATCAGACTCCAAGTCTAGTATCCTGTCTCTGACAATGGCCGGCACCAGATGATTAACAGTGCATGAAATCCCAAAGCAGGCTCTGTGAGATAATCTGCCTCTGGAGAAGTCTTCTCCTTAACCCCCATTAATTGGAAGCTGTCTTAAGTCCTGAAGCATGATGGTTTATAATTCCTACCCAAATTTTCTTTGTTAATATTTACTATTACTCTGGATTTGTACATGTAAGTGCCTAGTTCCTCTTAAATCTTGCTAAGTTTTTGGCCTCAACTCCACCCGCTGACAATGAGTTCCACAGCTTAATTACACTGTAACTTACAGCTACTTTAATAGAGATGTAAATGGCAAGACAAGGTGCCTCTGAGTCTTACTGTAGACAAAAAAATAGGAATCTGGCCCTGCAAAGAAGAGCAGTCTGAGGTCAGGAAAGGACAAAATTAAGGTTGCCTGTGCATCCTTAACTCTGTCCCCTTGTGTGATAACTTTTAATTACATGGTCACGTACAATTTCTCCATTGCTGCAGTAAAGTTCGGAAAGTTAATATGAAAATTAAACCTTGGTCTCATTTTGGAAAATTTCTCTTTTATTATTTTAATTATAGAAGGATTACAGAAATGCCGAGCAAACATAAATTCTTCATGCGAAGGTAACATAATATCTGTGGCTGGTCCACGTTTTCAAGTAAATTGCATTTTCCTTCTACAGAAGTGGAAATAATTTTGGGCATGAATCAAGCATCCTCTAATACATGGCCACCCTCTGAGTTAATAATATGCATAATATTTCAAGTTGAGGACACACTAATGACCTCCAAAAAGTGAGAGAAACTAATTAAAACGAAAATGAGATGTATCACTTACCATGTGTTTGCTGTTGAAACAGTAAATGCATAGGGAGCGGGGAAAGCACCTTAGGTCACATTCTGTTCTCAGTTTTGTGGATGCCCATGCAGCATCTGTGTAACTTGGGAGAATTTGGCGCTTGATGATTTAAAACGAACATGAAAATTGAACCGATTCTTTGATGCAAATTCTAGTGTAATTGATATGCCAATTAAAATATTCTTCTCTAGAGCCTAATCTTGAAACCCCTACACACATGAGAAGTTGAAGACTTTAAGGTCAGAAGGGATCATCATGATCATCTAGTTTGCCCTCCTGTCCAATGCAGGCCACAGAACCTCACCTACCCACTCCTGCAGTAGACCCCTAATCTCTTGCTGAGTTACTGAAGTCCTCAAATTATGTTTAAAGACTTCAGGAAACTGAGAATCCACCATTTACACTACTTTAAACCTGCAAGTGACCCGTGCCCCATGCTGCAGAGGAAGGTGAAAAATCCCCAGCGTCTCTGTCAATCTGACCTGGGGAAATTCCTTCCTGACTCCAATTATGGCAGTCAGAAGGCTGGTCTCATTGTAAAAGTTCTGCATTTAGACTCACTGAGACCTATGTTCAAGTCCTGGGTCTGCCATAAATTTCTGGCGTGACCTTGGTCAAGTCACTTCATCTTCTAATGCTTCACTTCCCCCCTGTAAAAAGGGCATTTCCTTTGTTAATTTTTAGATGGTAAATGCTTCAAAGCAGGGACTCGGTGTCTGAACAGTACCAAGTGGAGTGAAGCCCTGATCTTGATGAGGGCCTCTTGACACCACTGTGATACTACTATTAGTAGTTTCGATATAGTTTTTTAAGAACTGCTCATGTGAGTAAGGACTTCATGACTAGGGCCTTATTTGAGAATATTATGGAGCCAGATTGAGTCCTAAACCCTGCTCAGTCACATCTAATGTAAGTCAATAAATAAGGCATCTGGGGCATCCACTAGGGATTTATGTTGTCTGCTCACATGCAGAAAATCTACGATCCACCTTGCTCCAGGCTTCAGTGAGTGCCTAACCAGCTCCTCCACCTCCCCTTGCTCATTCACAAAGTTACTAACAGGAGTAGTTTGGAGGAAAGCATGCCCCATAGACAGAAGGCTGAGGCCAAGGCCAGATATCATTACGTCAGATCCTTCTAGCGTAAGGCCGGACCATGAGGGCCAGGCGCCAGGTCATCTGCACCCGTTGCACCCGTGACAGGGGATCATAAATATGACTGACTCCCTGATCTATTGGCTCCTGTCTGAGCACAAGGTGCAATTTAGAGTAGCTTCCGTGCTGCTCGAAGCTGTGCCCATTTGCAACAACATTCAAGGGGTGGTTCTGGAAGATGGAGATCACAAGGAGGCAACCATGCTGTGGCCATGCTCTTTCCCCCAGTCAGGCTCCTGAAAGGTCCCTTCAGCTAGAGCCAGGGGTGGCATAATTGGCTCTTCTCCAGTTGGTGATTTCAACCAGCTAGTGTTCTGCTGCTTGCATGGCTGGAGCAGCAGCAAGCACGCAGAACAGGGGACAGATCATGAAGAATGAGAAGTCCTGTCCCAGCAGTGAAGTGAGTGAGCTCAGTCAGGGCACTCCTGGAACTCTCCTCTCAGTAAGAATGTAGGCAGCTTGCTCTCCCCCCTCCTCTCCTTGAATGTATACTTCACCCAGATGGGACTCAGCAGTCTGTTGCAGAGTGAAGGCTTCCCTTGTCCTGCATATTTTCCCTTTAGGAGATAACAATTCACTTCAGGGCAAGCTTGCATTGTACTGTCTTCCCCATACACTGCCTACAATATCCACAGCTATGGGGGTGTGGCAATCCATCTTTTGCTCACGCAGTGGTCTTATCCTGCCCTCCGCTGGCTGGTCCACCCAGTGCTTTCCTTTTCACTATCTGGTGCATCTCTGTTTGTCTAGTGAGCTACATGCGATGCAATGTCGTTGGCCTTAATCAGGTGAGTAAGCCTGGCTTCCACATACACATTCCACCTGCTCTGTTCTGACCCAGATTTGGCCCTGGCACTACTGTACATGCCTCATTGCACAAAGTGTTCACACACACATGCTCTCCTCTGGCGAGCATTTAGCCATAGTGCTTTTGAAGATACAATTTAGCCTTTTGATAGCTGCCATTATTCTTAAGCTCTGACTTTGAAATTCCTTCATATATAAACTCAGCTATATGACTTTTTAAAGTGACTTTTAAAAACAACGTTTTTTCCTGGGTCAGGTGTAGACTTGATTTGCAAGTCTGCTGCTGTCATAAAGGGATATTCCATGGGGAGGGGGAGAGAAGAAGATACTAAGTCTCTCTGAATTTTCATGCCTGAATGGAGCTTAAATAATTGATAACACCGGTGCTTTATTGTTTTTCCCTAATTTTTTGCATCTTGCACATCCTGTATCCATAGAGGAAGTAACATTAATCAGAAGTTTGAACTTCAAGCTGTCTCCCCTTCCTGTAGTCTCAAGGGAAGTTAAATTAAGCCTATAGTTTCATAGCAGGAGATTAAGAATTCTCTGAGCAATGTGACATGACACATTGCTGGACCTTAACCCCTTGGAAGAGGGGAATGTTCCTGAATTCAGAGTTCACCAGTGCACAAAGGGAAGTGATGACAGCTTCCTGCAATATAAAAACCCCAAAGGCAGGTGCCATTATTTATATAGTCCATAGAAATCTGCACAAGTGAAACTGAGCCCTCGCAGCTTTCTGAGAGTGTGATTGTGCTCTTGCAAAAGGAGGCAGATCTGATGAGAGGGATTGTTAATTATTGCAAATTATCAGGGAGGCTCCTCTTCAAAGAGACAACTTTTTAACTTTAGGTGATGGTGATACTCAGGCAGACTTGCTGGACGCACTTCAGGGAGAGCGTCTGGCAGGGACCTGCTGTGTGACCTTGGGCAAGTCATTTCAGTAGTAATAGTCTTGAACAAACTGACCCCCGCCCCCCGAATTGGCCTACTTCTGTGACTAAGCACTACTTGCATAAATAAGGGTTCATAGGACCAGTCCTTCAGAACTATCTGGAACATGTTCAGGCAATAGTGAGAAGGCAGTCTGGTCTGATGGATGACAAAGGACTGCATGGGAATCAGCAGATCTGGTTTCTGTTCCCAGCTCTGCTACTGACTTCTTAAGAGATCATGGACAAATCACATGACCTCTCTATGCTGCAGATTCCCTATAACAATGCTTTTATGTATCTTTCTAAAGCTATTAGAGCGTATCTTTAGATGACAATATTGGCACTAAATATGAGCGGAAAGCAGGAGGACATGACCAGCAATGTTATGAGTGGTGAGCACAGCCCAAGTTATTTGCCCCACTGTGTGACATCGCAGAAGATACATGCTATGATGTTGTTGTGGAGGTGCTGCCAGCAGCTCCATAGTTGAGGTCATGCCAGGATTATCATTTCAGTGTGACCTCAGATATGAGTATTTCTGAGGGGAAAAAAGTAATGGAAATTATAAATCTGAGTACATTTGAATTTCCTGTGGTACTTCTGGGTTCCATAGTTAGTGGCCATCCAACATCTTGACAGATGAAAGGAGATGCGACAAAATCGGTCGGTCAGTGGTGCTTAGCAATGGTATGGGAGAAGAGCCAGATGGAGGTTGGAGCACACATTCTGCTTCCTGGCTTGCCTGTGGGCCTCAGCCTGGGCTCTCTGGTGGCTCTCCACGGTGACTGCACCAGTCTTAACCTGGTTTCTCCAAACTGAATGACTGTGGGTAGGATTTTTCCAGTTGTCAATGGCAATGCTGAATTTCTTGAGGCCTTGCTTGACCTTGTCACTGTATCAGAGCTTTGGCCTTCCTCTGCATCATAGGCAGTTCTGAAGTTGGCCATAGAGAGCAGCCTTTGGCAGATGATCTGGAGGCATGCGCTCCACATGTCCCAGCCAGTGAAGCCTGCAAACATCCAGCGTAGTCTGCATGGACTGTAGGCCAGTTCTCTCAAGGATCTCATTACTGGTGATCCGTTGGGACCAAATAACTCTAAGGATTTTTCTAAGACAGGGAAGGTGGAAACTGTTGAATCTCCACTCCTGCTTGGAGTACATAACCCATACTGCAAGCCGTAAAGGAAGGTATTAAGGACATAAGCCTGATAAACACCTTTGAGTTCAGGGTTAACAATTTGTTATTCCAAACACATGAGGTAACTTTGCCAAAGGTAACAGAAGCTTTGCTGATTCTAGCATCAAGTTCCATATCAAGGTTAAATGAGCTGGTAAGAATTGAGCTGAGATAGCAGAAGTGATACATGTTGTCCAGAGCTTCATTATTGACATAGCTGTTAGGTGGAATTTACTGATTACCATGCCAAACTGGGTGCATGTATCAAAAAACTTGTTTGTCATGACCTGCAGTTCATCAGGTGAATTAGAGACAAATGCAGCATCTTCTGTGAAAAGCAGATCCTGAGTAGTAAACTGGGTGACCTGCCTTCTGCTCTGGAATCATTTCAGGTTAAATAAGCTGCAATTAGTACAACAGCGTGATCATTTCCACAGGCGTTCTTAAGAAGAATAGAGAAGATGATGCCAAAGCCAGTGGGCGTTAAGATGCAGCCTTGCTTCATACCAGTATCAATACTAAACTCAGATGATGTTTCATCTTCGTACTGGATGGTTGCCTGAATTACCTCATGGAACTTCTTGAATAGGGAGAGCACCTTTTTGTGGAAAGCCAGTTTTCAACAGGATCTTACAGATGCTATTCCTGCTAATCGTGTCGAAGGTCTTTTGTAGGTAAACAAATGCTACATAGAGAAGTGCCTGTTATTCACGCATTTTTTCTTGCAACAAATGCACTGTGAAGGACATGATCTTGGAGCATCCAGCTCTGAATCCACACTGGCTCTCTGTGTAGACTCTCTCAGCAAGGACTTGGAGTCTTTTCAACAGGACCCTTGCAAGCACTTTGTCAACCATGCTGAGCAAAGATATCCCTCAATAGTTGTTGCAGTCTTCTCTGTCTCCTTTATTTTTATATGGAGTAATTATCTTTGCATCTTTCAGATCCTGAAATATGTGGCTTTCTTCCAAACAGGAGCAGGGAAGTGCATAGATGTCACTTGCAAGCTTCTTCCACCCTGCCTATAGGAGCTCCGGAGGTATCTGATCATTGCCTGCTGCTTTCCCAGGCACAATCTCTTTGATAGCCTTCTCTACATCTTCAAGAGTTGGTATTTGGTCCAGCTCCTGCATTGTTGGAAGCTGGGGAATGCAGCTAAGGTAGTATCACAGATAAGGGTATCGTTTGAGTAGAGTTCTTTGTAATACTCAGCCCATTGGTCAAGTTGTTCTTGCCTGTCAATCAATATGGTACCATCTTTTGCTTTCACGTTTGCTTCCTTTTTACAGGGTGGTAGTTAAACAACAGTTTTTGAAAATCTGGAAAAATGACTTTTTCAAAGTGAGTTTCACCTTTTTGGGAACACTATTGGTTAAAAACCATGCCATGAAGACTTCCACACATTCAAATTAGACTCTGCTGTCATTGAAGTCAATGGTAAAATTCTCATAAGTGCAAGCAAAATTAAGCCAATGCTGCGTACTTCTTAAAATCCTGGTCTGTGCTAACATACTGAAACATAGGAGACTTCTAAATAACTATGGGCTTGATCCTGCAAACACAAACTAATGAAGCAACATAACATTGAAATCAGTGGGGCAGCCCATTCATTACCTTTGGGCAATAAGTGTTCGCAGGATCAGGCTGTCTATTGCTGTTTCATTCTATATATAACCCTGAGACTGTACCTGCAGGAAAGGCCAGGAACCATCCAAACAAAGCAGTTGTGACTTGTTTGTTAGAGTTTTAACTTTTTTGTTTTATTGGTCTCTATTCTCCTGCAGTGAGTCTGCTTGGAAATCACTCATTATCTGGACTTTATTTACCCAGCAGCTACAAACTTGACCTTACAGCTCAGGCATGGATATTCATAATACACTGCATAATCCAGGACAAAAATAAATAAATCTGACCCAACAGGATGGGTTCTGCCTTCCTGGAGCCAAGAAATGAGACATCGTTTTAAGATTGGATAGGCTTTTGAAGTCAATCGGAAAAGATCTGTTGGTGATGGTTCATATCGGCACTAAAAACACTGTGCCACAGGATATCTTACAGATAGTAGATGACTTCAGGGAACTCAAAAGCATGCTGAAGAAGAAGAATGTCCAAACAATCTTCCCTGAGATTCTTCCTGTTCTATGAGCAAAGGAAGATAGAAGGCAGAAGATTCTGGAAGTGAACTGCTGGTTAGATAAGTGGCGTATGGTGTAGGGTTTTGGTTTTGTGGAACATTGGTCCACCTTCTATGGGGAGAGGGAGCACTATCGTTTGGATGGCCTCCATCTCATTAGAAAGGGTATAATCTCCTCAGAGACAGGCTGTCTAGAGTAGTCAAGAGGGCTATAAACCAATAATAAAAGGGGATGATAAAAAGAAGGAAGATGTGAGCACTCAGTACAGAGTCAAGATGCTGAGAACAAAACTAATCAAGGAACCAAAGGACTTGATAAGAAGAAATGTGATAATTGGCCCCAAAACCACAAACAAGAAAGAAGGCCATATTGGTTAAAAAAAATGACCTGGTTTAAAGCGGGTGTAGGCAGCCACCAAAATTTTTTGGCAAAATTCTGCTCTAACACACCGTAGATCAGTGTCCATATTCTTCTCTTATATGAGCTGTGCTCCAAGAAATCCACAGGTGCAGGGAGAGCACAATATCGGAGTCAAGACCTGCAGTTCAGATCTGTGAGCAGAAGTTATCCTGAGATCACCTAGCAAAGGATGAGTAACAACCATCATTGTGGCATTCCTAGAGTGCCATTGACATCTTGAGTGGTGTCACAACATACAGACAGAGCAGATTAAAAGCAAAGCAGCCAAATCTTGCTGATTATAAAAAGCAAAATAAAATCCTTGTTCAATAGGGTTCATTTGAACCCTTGTTCAAATTTGGGAATACTCTTTCCTTCCTTTCTAAATGTATACTTATATACATATACATTTAGAAAGAAAGGAAAGAGTATTCTCAAATTTGTGAGAGATTTACAGCTGAGGGATGGTCTCGTGGAGAAGTCACTAGACTGTGACTTTAAAAAAATTGCATTAAGTTCCTGGCTCTGCCACAGATTCCTTGGGTGATCTTAGGCAACTCATTTAATCTCTGTCTTCCCAGTCCCCCATGTGTACAACCTTTCTCCCACTCTGTTTGTCTTGTGTATTAATGGGCATGTGCAAAACCAAGCCTAAGGGGATCCGCATCTTGATTGGGTCCCCTCGGTGCTACCACAATACAAATAGTAAAACAATTAAAAACAAACTGAGAGTAAACAAAATGTGTCTGGACAGGCCTTATGCTCCAAGGAATGGCAGGACTGTGGTTATGGTAGGCCAAAGTGTTCCACTAGAGGAAATGCCCCTCACCTTCTTTATATGCCACCCACTCTATCATGTATCTTGTTATGTTTTACTTAAGCTGAGTCCCCATGACTTTGGTAGCTTGATCTTCAGTAGCATTCAAGCTCTTCTCTCTTGCCCCCTTGCACTCCCCATCTGACAAGCTAGCTACCCTGAGCTTATAGACTTACTTACCTCAAGGTAGAAATGTTTGGATGTAGTCAGGCATCGGGTTAGGGGTAAAACTTGAGTTGTCCCCTGAGCAATGAATGCAGTTAAGACATACCCTTAAACTTCTTTGGCTTCTGCTGTTCATGTCATTTTCAGATGGTTCAGGATCCATATAGATGTTTCTTCAGTACCCATAATCTTTGTAATTCCTCCTCTAGTAGATTTTCTGGGCACTAATCAACTTAATGAATCAGCAGTCCCCAAAGTGTACTTTTATTGCATGCAGTACTTTCCTTCTGACACTTGCTCTCATCAGCATTTAAAACACTGATACGATGATGATTATTCAACCGTGGATGCTCTCCAGTTTTTCTGGTGATTTAATCATACTTTGTGCTTTTTATGAACCTTCGCTCTGAATAGCAACATCCTTACAGGTCGTTCACAAGCCATATGAAGGCAAGGGCAAGCCATCTCTCAGCTTCAGGCGTTTTCTCCTTCCTTGTAATTAGTGAATAAAAAGCAAAGCTTTATGCTTTGAGTGTTGGATTCCTCTTCAGCTATGTGACTGATAGAATAGAATGGAAAATCTCAGGGGGTTCCATTATGTAAACATCTCAAACAAGAAAAGTGTTAAGCAATGCAATTCCTATGTTACAGTGAATATTCTCCCTGGTTGCCTATGAACAGGCTTTCTGCATGGCAGAGAATTTGAGTCTACCTTTCAAGACTCCATTATATAATGATGTTGGATAGTTTTTGTGCATTTTTCAGCTCTGCTCTTTAATTTTTGCTTCTGTGTTAATTTTCATTTGGACCCTCATGACAGTGGTTGGTGAGTGGAGAGGGCTATAGTTGCCTGTCCTACAATAATGTAACTGTTTACACCTATTTTCAGAGTTTGGGCCAGATTCAGCCCTGGTGTAAGCAGGTGCAATTCCCACTGGCACATCTGAATTTTGTGGCTATATCTATCTATCTAAACAGGGAAGGTCTTTATATAATGCCTCTTCCCCTGGTATCTAAGCCCTATAAGAACAATCTTTCCTCATAAAGTGGCATCATTAGCTAAAATACAACACAGCAAACTGGAATACAAAGAGTTTTCCTTGTGCATTTGCTGCTTTTTTATTTTATTTTATTTTATTTTATTTTTACAATTCTCCTTTCTTTATATGATGGCTGTTTACCAAAGTTCTCTGGGACCCCCACAAAGATAAGTTCAGCTCCCCCCCATCCCAAACTCCAATATATACCCTTTGAGTATAGCATAATCTTGTGTTTTCAAAGGCTTCAAACTGAGAACGTGTATATCCATAACATATTTAACCAATTTTAAAATACTTCACAAAGTGGAAAATATACTCCAAGACCAAAGTCCAATCCCTAATTGTTATTTTGTTATTAGATAAGCTGCATCATTTTAAATGAAGAGATGCAGTTGGCTTAGGATATGTAAATACTGCTTAAAATTTGTTTAGAGCGAAGTAGAGAGGCAGGTTTGCTACCATGCTTTGACCTTTCTCTGCAAACATGCCAATCAAACTGAGCTAGAAGAAGCCAGCCCATTCCATTATTTCTACATAACCGCAGGGAATGTTAACTTAACAATGCTACTCGACATGAGAAAATAACATGTCTTCTACAGCTCGATTTTCAAAGTGAATGTATGTACAAGAGTCATATGTTGTTGCAGAATACGATGCCTCCAGGTTCAATTGATATTTACAGCTATTGTCTGTAATGCAGGAAATGGTGCATATGGTTGAGCTGGGAAAAACAGGCAATTTAAATTTTTACTATCCCCAAGGTGCAAATAGGGCAGTGAACTTGGAGTCAGGAGCCCTGTCTTCTAGTCCCGGCTCTGTCACTGATTTGTTGTGTGAACCTGGGAAAATTGCTTCACCGCTCTGTGCCTCAGTTACCCCTTTGTCTCTTGTTTATTTCAGTCTTAAGCTCCATATAGCAGGGCCTGTCTCGTATGTGCCCATACAATGCTTAGCACGATGAGGCCCTGATCTGAGTGAGGTGCTACCGTAATGCAAATAATAGATGGGAGAGGGATAATCACAGGAGTTCTTTGATATAGTACTGCACTCCTTTTATTGTCAGCCACTGTCGTTTAACATTTTATTGATGCATATGTACAATTCATATTGCTTTGAAACAAATATATATTGCAGATGCCTAGATGGAACATATACTTCGAATCCTTAACTGTGAAAGAGGCTCAAGCCTGATATGGTTGGTAGTAGCAAAGCATTCAGGTGCAAATATCCAGCTAGTCTTCATCAGAAAATCATTTCCCTTCCAATCCTGTTCAAAACCATTTCTTTTGATGGCATTACTCTAGGCATCACCCAAGCATTCCTTTCTACTGAGGCAGTGACCCCAAGATCAGAAGGATAGGCCCAAATTTTCAAATATCCACTAATTTAGTGCGCTCATCCTCCTACCTTGTTTGCTCAGCAGTTCTGAGCACTGACACCTCCAGCTGACTTTACAGTGAACTGCAAGATGCTGAGCTCTGAAGATCAGCCCCAAAACGTCTCAAGTTGAGCATCCCCAATCGGAAGCACACAAAATTACCAGACCCCTTAGAAAATAAAGACCATGCTATACAGTATAATAGTAAATGACACACAAAGCTAGTACGGCTGATGTTTGTATTAGAGATGAGCCCAAACCAAAGCCCCAGACTCTGGAAAATGGAGACTCTCTAGCACAGTATGAATAAGGGGCTTGATCCTGCAAGGTGCTGAGAGCTCTCAGTGATATCAGTGGGAGGAGGTAAGAGTGCTCAGCACAGCACAGGAGTGTCGAGCGCCAGGCAGGAGCCTCAGAACACCTTTTGGAATTTGCTTCCCCTAAATGTCCATTGCAATAAATATAGCCTTTTCTTTCCATGGCCTCAGATTTCTACAGGTCCTATCTATGCAAGACCTTAGCACAGAGAGAACCGTGCTAGAAATACAAAGAAACCTTGATCTTGGCATCATAGTGCAACACTGTAGTTAAATGGATTGTCGTCACCCTTTTTAAAGTGATGACTTTCTTACCAATCACGTGACTGGTTGGAGTAGGGGGTATATCCTCTGTGAGTATTGTGGGTGGTTCTGAATGTTTTCAGGTACTCGCAAGAATGGACTCTGCTTAAATATCTTGACAACTATGACATCTGGGGAAAAACCCATCACTTTTTAGATATATAGCTCAAATGCCTCAGCTCTTTTGATTTTGTTTCTGACATATTGCCAGGCATAAGACATATCCCAGATCTGAGATAAAAAGAACACTTTTCCTCTATGTTAATGGAGGAAGTTATTTTAGTGTGAAGTTCAAGCGAGGAGTTGGTGTCTGTGGGTTGTCTTGAGCTAAACAAGGTCAGTGCAGTTAAATTATACAGCATGTGAGTGATCTGAAAAGTTAAGGAAATCAGAAAATCTGCAGATTCTATTAATGTGAGCTATTCTAGATGCTCTCAGCATACAAAATTAGCAAGAACAAAAAAGGCTTTTAGGGAAGAGATGTGCTGGCTCAATGCAAAAACATAAACAGACTAAAACAAGCAGAGATTACCCAGATAATAGTCTCAGCTGAGAATAGCTAATTGGGCCAAATTAGCCATTATGGCATAACGGCTGTCTGACTAATTTGAGCAGTCTATGGTGGGTGATGATTATCTTATGGCACTTATACATGTATAACAAGCAAGTGTGAGCGAGTCACAATCTGCTAGAGGAGAAGAAAACAGTCTAATGGGGAAAATCAGCTGCAGTATGGAACTTTCCAAATAAATAAGGATTTTGATGGTAGAGAACGGACATTTCTGGGCTTGATTCCCAATTACACTAAGGCCCATCTATACCACTGTGGCCGTGTAAAAGGGCATTAAAGTTGGCATAAATTTTAAGGCTCCTTTTTATTGCTAGAAGAAGCTAGAGGGGTTTAGTATAAATGGAATCAGTATCTTCTATCTCTAAGTATTTTATAAGGCCATATCTTAAGCTTCTCTTTACAGTTAAGGTTTGAAATTAACCTGGAGAAATCGTTTGCTTTTGTGTAGTCATGTCCTTTTTAATGCCTTGCAGAACATGGTCCACGTACAGACAATTCTCTGCTGTGTACTGTCTCCAAGCAATCAGCCAAATAGAGAAGGTGGTCTCTAACCGTCCTCCAGCCTTTCAGATCTTTTTGTGTACTGTAGATGTGACATTTTCCCCAGGTAGACAGGTTTGTGCTTTAATTCCTATCTATAGATTTTGTTTCCATTTCTTCTAAATACAAATAAATGGGTATATAGAGCTGTAGATGTATTCAGTGCTTTGTAAACACACAGGGATGGCACCTGACTCTGATTTACACTGAGATCACTTTACACTGCTCTGGCAGTGGGGTGAAAGGGCCTGTCACAGGTTGGCACTGGCTCTTTTAAAGTATATCTACACCGCAATTAAACATCCATGACTGGCCCATGCCAGCTGACTCAGCCCGAGCTCCGCGAGGCTAAGGGCTGTTTAATTGTGGTGCAGACAGTCTGGCTAGAGCTGCTGCCTGAGCTCTAGGACCCTCCTACCTCGCAGGATCCTAGAGCCCGAGCCAGCCCAAGCCCAGACATCTACACTGCAATTAAACAGCCCCTTAGCCCAAACCCCACAAGCCTGAGTCAGCTGGCACGGGCCAGCCATGGATTTTTAATTGCAGTGTATATGTACCCTAAGAGGGAGCAGGCCCAGTGCACCTGTGACTCATCAGCTACCTCCCAATTTGGCTTGAAAGAGGGCACCTGGAACTGAGAGGGGGCAGAGAGACCTGGTGAGTTAGGGCTTCCTAAGGGCACAGAAAGGGGCAGGTGAGAGCTACCTACAAGAGATGGAATCTGCAGAGAGCAGATGTCCCTTCCTGGGAATAGAGAGGAGATAGCTAGGAGACCAACAGAGGGATTAGCATAGTAACCTTCCTGAGTCGGAGAGCCAGTGTTGGGAGACTGAAAAGGTTGAATTGTTGGGCTGTGTTTGAGGTAGGAGTCATGACTGATCACTCAGATGCATGGCATGGAGAGTGGAGGCCCCGGAACAAGGGCAGACAGGAACTGAGAGCAGAGAGTGGGTGGCCTCATGCCTGAGTGACCTGGAAGTGGTGTCCCTGGAGAGGGGAATGAAAACCATTGTACCTTCACAGGTTTACTGTGGGTTTGTTGAGAATGGCTTTACTCCAAGGGTTTGGGGGGGGGGGGAGGCCTCATACACTGGTGGGCGTGAATACATTATGCCCAGAGGTGGGACTTTGTGTTGAATACTGAGGGACTGTCCCTTTTGTGGTGAAACAGAAGGGGAAACTGAGATAGGCACACCTGTCATGCCATGGCCTGCCACAGGAGGCTGCCCCAGGTGGGGCCACCTTCTTACAGGGCCATAGCATGAATATAATGTATGCTCACTTTCAGGTTCCTTTATGCTGCCTAAGTGTTGTAAAGGGGTCAGAGTGGGGCTGCGAATCATGCCTGTGGTCCCTCGCTTGAAGCACTTATCCATATAACACAGATAAAACATAAGACAATAGTTCAGGTATGGAAGGTGTTGGATGGAATAAATGGTCCCAAAGAGTCAAAGGGTTAAAATGACCCTGTGACTGTTGACTATAAAACTGTTTTAAACAAGGTTCAGGGTTTGGTACACAGAGGCCTCAGCCTGCTTCGTTCCATGGCAAACGTACCATTAAAAATCTCTTTTTAATTTTTTTTATTAAAGATACAGAAAATGAGGGTAACACAGCTGAAGCATTTGAAATGTAAAGTATTCTGTAATGCTTTCATTTTGATGACATCCTTTGTTCCCTTTCTCTTTAGCTGCAGTGTTGCTAGAAAGAAACCCTACTTGGCTGACAGGAGATGGTAATAACTGTCCTTTTTGGGGAAAAGAGAATAAGTTAGTTGAGATGGGTGGAGCTGCTGTTATTGCTGTTGTGGTTAGAGTCTGATCCCGTTTCCTAGAAGACAACAAGACAAATACACACAAGAGGGGAGATGAAAGAATAGCAAAGGGAAAATATACAACTTCTGTCTCTGGTGCAGACTTTTACTTGTCATCTCTCTGCTGGAAAAACACAGGCCTGGCATGAGTCTTATCAGCCACTTCAAGACCTCGCAAACTTGTACCAGGCCAGGCTGTTTAGGGATTGCTCTAGCTGCCTCTTTCTGGTTGCAGCTGACAGCAGTGTTTTAAAATATTCAGTCTTGGCCAGCAAAGCCAGACTCGTATTAGACAGAAGGCAAAAGGAGAGGGCTAGGAAAGAGAAGAAATAAGGTAGGGAAGGATAGGTTCACACAAAGACTCACATCCCAGGTGGTGGTTGGGATTGAGCCAGAGCTGGTGATGTCATCTGGGGCCCTCTCTTTAGCCAAATGTGGTCAGGATATCTCTGGGGATCAGGATGACAAAGGCACAATGGTGTCACTCTGGATCCCTAGGAGAAGTTGGGGGTTACAACCATGAGGTGAAATTTGTTCCTTCCCCATCTCTTGGCTTTGTCAGCCAGTTATAATCTCCCAGGTCTTGAACCCAGAGCTGGGAGTTCCCAGACAGCTGTTGTTGCCTTCTGGCCTCCACCCAATGTTTGCTGAAACCTGGAGGACCAAGAAGCTAGTAGGACTACAGCTTCAGCCAAAGCACCACCCACAGGACCCCTGATTGGAGGATTGCTCAGGCTCCATCGATTGGTCCAGCTATGCTATTTAAGCCAGAAGGAGGCACAGGAAGCTATTGGAGCAGCAGGGTCATTTCCTGTTGTGGCTGTATTGGACCCTGCTTGTGCCTACTTTGTGCACCCAACCCTGTTTGTGATTCCTGCTTTGCTCCTGCCTCACCTCTCCCTTCACTTCTGCTCCAATTCCTGAGTCTGACTCTGGCTTGACCCCTGGCTCTGGAAATTCACTTGATTCTGGTGCTGACCCTCGGATTCATTCCCCAACCTGGACTCCTGCTCTTTCTACTAGGCCAGACCACCTACATCCCATCAATAACACTAGTGTTCACAACCACCCCCAAAAGTCTCTTTGAAGAGTCATGGGTGGAACAGCTTGTCCTCTCATTGTTTTGCCCACCAATTAGGTCTAATTACCAACACACCAATTTTGGTTCATTGACTTCCTGTTCCACACTTGTTTAGTAGGCCTGATCCTAACAGTCCTTAAGTTATAGCCATAGGCCTTTTTGTTTAGACTACTTCAGTCTGTCTTCTTTTTGCATCTTTTCCCATCATCATTTGTTGTTCTGGATTATTGTGACATTTAATGAACTGCTAACAATTAGGGTAAATTTGTAGGTCCAATTGTCATAACATAATGTGAGAAGAGATTGGTGAGGAGACTGGTGTAGGAAGGATTACTGGAAGAATTGGATTGTAGGAAGGCATTTGACAAGGGAGAGGGTGTGTGGTGGACAGGCAAAGATACAAGACTGGAACGAGGGGTGGAGATAAGTACATTTGGGATTCATGAGCACAGAATGACGTGGGAGTGAATGTCAGTGTGTATAGAGAGTGAAGAGGAGAGGATCAAGGACAAAATTGAGGGATGCCTACAGAGGGGCGTGAGGGGGAAGAAGATTTATGCTTAATGCAATATTTAGAGTCTTGTTTTCCTTTTAATAAAGAATATATCTTTGAAATGTCTCTTAGCAATGCAGGCTTACTCATTGCAGAGGAGGAGATATGAAACGGGAGTATAGTATTGTCTGACAATATTCTCAGCCCTAGCTAAAAAAAATTGTCACATAATCAAGCAGAACTTTTCAAGTTCAACTGCAATTTTTGTATGAAAAGCAAGAGAACTAACTGCTGACAATGTAGTTTTCTGGGGCTTAGTTATCAAAGTGTTAGGAACCTTAGAAATATGTTAGATAGACTAACGGATTTTTTTGTGCAAACATTTTTTTTTTCTTCAAAAAGAATGATTCCCCCCCCCCCCCCAGCTTAGGCTAATTTAAAAACATCTAGTTTTGCCCAAGTGGGTATAACTTTGATATTTCAGAGGTGGGGATTCTGTGTTTGGTGGGATGAAATGGCAAAATTTTGCCTTAAATAAATTAATTGCTTGACTATTTGAAAAGTATCACTGGTGGAAACTTTAATGGAGTGAAAATGAGCAAACGTGCATAGCTCTACAGTATGGGGGAAGGTTAGATAGCAATAGTGGGATTCATTTATGCAGCGCGTGCTATAAAATTAGGGCTCTGAGTCTTGGGTGATTTCTCTGTGTAGAAGGACAAGGAAGAGGTAGATTTGTCTGAATCCAATCATGAAAAATAAGTCCTGAAATGAATCTTCACCTCAAATTTGCATTGAAACCACAAACTCTTCTGAAGTTTGAAAAGCTTAAGAATAGAACTGGTTGACAAATGCAGTAAAAAATTGAAACCTCAATACCACAATTCTCAACCTCTTCCGTACCAAGACTCCTCTCCATCCCTGACTCCCATCCATTGAGCTGGGGCCCCCTTCCCAGTTAGCAATTTTGAGAACTCCTGGTGTGAAAGGTGGTGGGCTAGAACCCTATTACTGGAATTGTATCCAGGGAGATGGACTAGGGGCTTGCTCCATCCACTCCATGCATTGACCTGGTATTGCAGTATCCATGTAGGCATACCCTGTATCTGCATGAAACCCAATTGATGTCAAAGGTGTTCAGTTTTCTGCTATTAGAAAGTTGGCACCCTAGGTGTCTTCCCTGTTTTTGAAAGCCTGCACTGAGGTAGGCTTTTGTGGTCCTGAGCCACTCTAGACAGTGTGATACCATGATATACATTTTCCAGGAGAGGAGAAGGGAAATTTTAAAAGGCTGTATTGTCTAACTGCTGTGCAACAATCATAGTAATTTAAAGCTGACAAGACACTAGACTTAGGGGAATTATGTCCATGAAGCAGTAAGGGAAACAGGCCTTTGGCAGAGATTTTTCACTGTCTGTGTGGGGGGAGGGGCAGTCTAATTTTAAGATGATCAGCTTTAGAAACGGATCAAAAGAATAGCTAGGGAACAATAGACCCACACCTAACCTAATTACAGGAAAGGTATTGGTAGAGTTGCCCAGGTCTGCAGGGGAAGCATGTACTATTCCTGTGGATGGGACAGCCTGCTGCCCTCAGTACTGCAGGCTGGTGCAGAGTTGGAGACTGGGTCATATATCTTCATCCTTCCCACACCTTCATGTACACTTCACGGGTGATTGAACACCCAGTGGAGAATGCAGGCACCTCCACACACTCCCAAACTCACACCAAGTGCTAGAACTGCTATTGTGCCCGGCTCTTTCCTTTAGGAATACAAGACACATCAGCAGTAGGGCCAGACACAATCTGGTTCTGTAACCAAAGTGCGTTGTGCCCGCATATATCAGTAATCATTAATAACTCACTCAACCATGGGCACACTATTGTGTTATTATTTAATTGGGAAACAGGATTTTAGCCATAGCAGAGATTTCACATGGACAAGGGAATGCATTGTATTGTATCTATTGTGTCAAGGCACCTTCTCAGTCTCACCAGACTCAGCTGTTTTTAGCCTTGCTGAGACCGGCTTGGGGTAAAATAGTCCCTCTTGGCTGCACAGCGGCAGTCCGTTCCTTCTCTCAGCCAGTCTTTTGGGCTTGTTTTTCAACCTTATGGGAAGGAATGCAGCCTCCCCTCCTGGTAAGGCTTGCTGTCTTGCTGCTCCTTGCCTACTGGCAGTCTGACTCCTTCTCTCTGCCCCCCCCCCCCCCAACAGGGGAGGGTTTAAAAAGGTCTCAGGCAGCCCTTAGTTGGAATCAGCTGATCCTAATTGACCTCAGGTAACTCCATCTCAGCTGATCCTAATTGATCTCTGGTAACCCCTTCTCAGGTGAACCTGATTGACCTGTAGTCACCCCTCCTCAGTTGATAGGGAGGAGGGCCTTTTAACCTTCTGGGACTGTTTTCTACAACACCCCCCCCCCCCCCCGCCGCAGCAGTCTGTCCTGAGTTTTTCACATATCCCCACCACCACCACCCCCTGCTCAACACTCCCAGGGTTGGGCTACTTGGGTCGGCAAACAGTGCACCCTTGACAGGCCATCAGCGTTGCCATGCTTGATTCTGGACCTATGTTGTACTCTGAAGTGGAAGGGTTGTAGTGACAGGAACCACCTTGTTACTCTTGCGTTTCTTTCTTTGTTTTGGTGCATCCACTTCAGCGGGGCATAATCTGTGACAAGGGTAAATCTCCGTTCGAGTAGGTAGTAGCGTAGACTTTCTACGGCCCACTTTACCACCAGGCACTCCTTCTCTACTACGGCATATTTATGTTCTCTGGGCAGGAGTTTCCTCCTGAGGAACAGGACTGGGTATTCTTCTCTGACCATTTGTGGAAGAACCACTCTCAACCCAACCTCAGAGGCATCAGTTTGTAAGATAAACTCCTTCTCAAAGTCTGGGGCTACCAGCACTGGGTCGGCGCAGTGGGCAGTCTGCAGATCTGCAAAAGCCTTCTCAGCCACGCTGGTCCATCTTACTATGTCTGGGCCCCAGGCTTTTGTTAGGTCTGTTAACAGCGCATGGCCTGGTGGCAAAGTGGGGGATGAACCGCCTATAGTATCCAATTAGTCCCAGGAATGCTCTGACTTGTTTCTTCCGGACTGGTAGGGGCCAATTCTGTATTGCCTCTAACTTGTTCAGTTGGGGCTTCACCACACCCCTTCCCACGATATACCTGAGGTATTTGGCTTCCGCTAGCCCAATCACGCGTTTGGAGGGATTTGCAGTTAGCCCCGCCTTCCTCAGGGTGTCCAGGACTGCTTCCACCTTCTCCAAGTGCGTCTCCCGTCTGGGTTATGTATAATGACGTTGTCAAGATAGGTGGCTGCATACTTGCCATGTGGATGCAACAGCTTGTCCATGAGTCGTTGGAAAGTTGTGGGAGCCCCATGTAAACGAAAAGGGAGGACAGTGTACTGAGACAGCACCTCTGGTGTTGAAAATGCCGTCTTCTCTTTGTCGGCCTTGGGCAGGGGGATTTGCCAATAACCTTTGGTCAGGTCAAGGGTGGACAAAAATCGTGCTTTTCCCAATCGGTCAATTAGCTCATCTATCCGGGGTATAGGGTACGCATCAAATTGGAATACTTCATTCAGTTTCTGGAAGTCATTGCAGAACCTCATACTGCCATCCAGCTTAGGTACTAGGACAACTGGACTGAACCATTGGCTATGAGACTCTTCAATGACTCCTAGCTTCAGCATTTTCCTGACTTCTGTCTTGATCTCTTCTCTTTTCGCCTCCGGTATCCAGTATGGCTTGATATTCACCTTCACTCCAGGCTCTGTGAGGATGTGATGGTGAACCTCAGTAGTCCTGCTTGGCTTTTCCGAGAATACGTACTGGTTGCATTTGATCATGTTGATCACTTCCGTTCATTGGATGGGGTCAATTCCGGGGATATTCCCACTTGTCCATGCCTGTTGCTTTTGGGGGGTGGTGACCCTAGAGTGACCACACGAGCTTCTCTGTCTTGCCAAGGTTTCAACAGGTTTATATCATAGATCTGTTCCAGCTTCTGGCAACCAGGTTGTCGGACCTTATAGTCGACCTCTCCAATGGCACCTATTATCTCATATGGCCCCTGCCGCCTGGGCAGGAGCTTGCTCTCCACTGTGGGTATGAGCACCATTACCCAATCTCCCACCTGGAATTTTCAGATCGTCACTCGGCGATTGTAGTATGTCTGTTGGGCCCCTTGCACCCTCTCCATGTGTTCCTGCACTATGGGGGTGACTTGGGCTATCCTGTCTTTCATCTGCAACACATACTCGATGGTATTTCTCCCTGGGTTCGGCTGTTGTTCCCAACCCTCTTTGGCAATGTCCAGTATGCCTCGGGAGTGATGACCATATAACAGCTCGAATGGGGAAAACCCAGTTGAAGTCTGAGGAACCTCCCTTATAGCAAACATTAGGTACAGCAGGGGGTCCCAGTTCTTCCCGTCCTGTCTCACCACCTTCCGTATCATGTTCTTTAATGTTCTATTAAAGCATTTGACGAGGCCATCGGTCTGCGGATGATAGACTGATGTTCTTATGGTCCATATGTGGAGCATTGCACACAAATCCTTCATTAACGTAGACACAAAGGGGGTTCCTTGATCTGTCAGGATCTCTTTGGGTATCCCTACTCTAGAAAATATTTGGATTAATTCCTTAGCTATGGTCTTGGACATGGTGTTTCGTAGGGGTACGGCCTCGGGGTATCGGGGTGGCATAATCTGGCACAACCAGTATGTGCTGATGGCCCCGGGCTGATTTCTCCAGTGGGCCTACTAGGTCCATAGCTATTCGCTCGAATGGGACTTCAATAATCAACAGAGGCACCAAAGGGACCTTAAGTGTGGTCGGGGGCCATGTAATTGGCATTCAGGACAGAAGGCACAATATCGTCGGACTGCCGCATAAATTCCAGGCCAAAAAAACCTTTGCAGAATTCGATCAAGGGTTTTACCCCTAGATGCCCCCTGAACAGATGGCTGTGGGCTAGATCCATCATGCTCCTCTGATGCTTCTGCGGTACTAAGAGCTGTTCCACAACTTGTTCTTGGACCTGGACTATTCTGTATAGCAGATCCCTCTTTATCATATAATATGGCCCTGGGCCCTTGGCTCTCCCTTCCACCAGGACCCCATTCACCTCAACTACCTCTTTGCGAATATTGTCATATATCGGATCATTGACCTGATCCTGCCCAAAATTCTCCAGTGAAGGTTCAATTTGCCCAAACTCAGGGGGATCTATTTCCGTCTCCCTCTTGGGGGAGGTCCCCGGGGAACTGGGTCCGGCTGCTGGTTCATGGACCCCCTGCATAGTCCCCTTGTCAGTTGGGCCAACTCTTTCCCCTACAAGTGTAGGCTTCAGGTTCTGGCCCAAGATTCTCATTCTTCTCCTCTTATCTGCCCTCCTATCTCGCCAAGTCTTCCTGGGCTTACTTGGGGAGAGAACAAATCCTGGACAAATTCATGTAAGACTGGGGGGGTGCTAACTACCGGGATCATCCCATTGCTCTCGGGGTTATTACCTTTTTCTGACTCCTCTCCAGGGAGTAGGCTGCCAAACCCTGGGAAGTCTCGTCCTATGAGGACTGGATATGGGAGTTTCTGGACCACCCCCACCGTCACCTTAGTGGGGTTTCCCAGGACTTCTATTTTTACTGGGATGGTTGGGTAGTAATTGACATCCCCATGTACACAGGATATTCCTGTGCATTTGGCCCGGGATAGTTGGTCTTGCCTGACCAGCTTTCCCGAGACCAATGTGATCGCACTTCCCAAGTCCACTAACGCGGTGGTCTCTATGCCATTCATTTTAACTGGTCTAGTATATCTATGAGGGACCACTGCAACCCCTACTAGATTTATTAGGTCGCATGGTCCTCTTAGATCTCCCAGGTCACATTGCATGGGCTCTTCTAGGTTCGGGCATTGGGCAGCTATATGCCCTATTTCCCCACATGCATAACATCTGTACCCTGCTCGGGGCAGCCCCCTATTTTTCGGGCTGTTGGGCCTTACCCCCGAGTCTTTCTCCCCCAGTCCCCAGGTTCCTCCGCGATCTCTGGCCGCTCTTCAGCTCTTTATCACATTATATACAACAGATAATGGCACACAATAGACAGCATTACACGTATACACAAAGTGCCATTCCCTCACTCCTTTAATCACAAATAAAAATGAGCCCTGCTGCCACCAGAGCCATAAAGAACCTTTAACAATATTTCAAAAGAAAATAATTTCTATCCCCAGGAGCTTTTCTTCTTGAAATGCGTCTAACAGGAAAATCATAAGCAACAGGAGTTAGTAAAGAAATAGCTAATATTAACAAATCTTAGTAGCTTACAGGTATAATCAGACTCCGCAAACATTATGATCATCATGTCATAGAAATGTCAGGCTGGAAGGGACCTTGAAAGGTCAAGTCCAGCTCCGTGCCCTGAGGCAGGATCAAGTAAACCTAGACCATCCCTGACAGGTGTTTGTGCAACCAGTTCATTCAAAACCTCCAGTGATGGGGATTCCCCTATTCCAGGGGAGATTAAGTGATGTCATCACTTACTCTGCATGCCTTAGTTCTGCATCTGTAAAATGAGGATATAATCTTTCCCTTCTTTCACTCTGTCTTTTCTATTTGGATTGTAAACTCTTCAGAGAAGGGATTGTTTCTCACTGAAAATGAGAGGCAGTGTGGTCAAGTGGAGAGGATACGCTATGGCAGAGTTTTTCAATGACTGGTCCATATCAGCCTCCTCGCTGGTCTCCGAGATTTCCCTGACAGAATATTAATATTTTAAGTGTAAAGTTTTTTATATCACTGTATTAATTCAATTATTTCTGAACATTTAAAAAAAACGACTGGGTTGACATCAGTTGCCATAGTGCTGATTTGCAAAGCATGGTCATGTGTTTTTTGGAAGGAAGTAATTAACAGAAAGGGAGTGAGTGACATTTTAGTTAACTTTGACATTGTCTGGTTTAGTTAAGTAATTGTCAAAGCAGTTACCTCTGGATCGATTTTTATTTTTTGAACTAACAAAAGTTCAGAAAAACATAATAGAGATGCAAGTGACTTCGAACATGATCAGGAAGAAGGGCTAGAATAGAAAAGGAAATGTTTGGCCTTCAGTCCAAAATATGGTTCTTCTTACATTAAGTATGGGTTTGTTGCAAGTGACAATGTAGAATGCCCAAAATCTCTCTGCATTGTGTGTGGCATGACTCTGAGCAATGAGGCTATGAAACCTTGAAAAATAATTTGACATCTTGAAACTAAACATCTGAATTTAAAAGAAAAGCCAGTGGAATTCTTCCAACAGAAGCGAGAAGTGAAGGTGCAAAAGAAACTACTGCACACCGCCATGACATCAAATAAAGGTATGGTAAAAGTAGGGCTGTCCACCAATTAAAAAAATTAATCATGATTAATCGCGTGATTAGAAAGATTAATCACACAATTAAAAAGATTAATCGCAAGATTAATTGCGTGATTAATTGTACTGTTAAACAATAATAGAATACCATTTATTTAAATATTTTGGATGTTTTCTACATTTTCAAATATACTGATTTCAGTTACAACACAGAATACAAAGGGTTCAGTGCTCACTTTATATTTATTTTTATTACAAATATTTGCACTGTTAAAAAACAAAAGAAATAGTATTTTTCAATTCACCTAATACAAGTATTCAAAAATAAAAAAATGTAAAACATAAGTCCACTCAGTCCTACTTCTTGATCAACCAATTGCTCAGACAAACAAGTTTGTTTACATTTAAAGGAGATAATGCTGCCTGCTTCTTGTTTACAGTGTCACCTGAAAGTGAGAACAGGCATTCGCATGGCACTGTTGTAGCCGGCGTCACAAGATAATTATGTGTCAGATGTAGTAAAGATTCATACTTCATGTCCCTTCATGCTTCAACCACCATTCCAGAGGACATGCATCCATGCTGATGACAGGTTCTGGTTGATAACAATCCAAAGCAGTGTGGACCGATGCATGTTCATTTTCATCATCTGAGTCAGATGAAGGTTGATTTTCTTTTTTGGTGGTTCGGGTTCTGTAGTTTCTGCATCAGAGTTTTGCTCTTTTAAGACTTCTGAAAGCATGTTCCACACCTTGTGGTTCTCAGATTCTGGAAGGCACTTCAGATTCTTAAACCTTAGATCGAGTGCTGTAGCTATCTTTAGAAATCTCAAATTGGTACCTTATTTGCTTTTTGATAAATTTGCAGTGAAAGTGTTCTTAAAATGAACATGTGCTGGGTCATCATCCAAGACTGCTATAACATGAGATATATGGCAGAATGTGGGTAAAACAGAGTAGGAGACATACAATTCTCCCCCAAGGAGTTCAGTCACAAATTTAATTAACACATTCTTTTTTTAACGCGCATCATCAGTGTGACGTTGCATTCTATATGATTTTATGAAAATATGCTAATGAGTGTGAATATAATGCAACTGGAATATGCTGCATGCAAAAGGTCTCTTGTAAGATATCATTACAAAGCTTATAATCTACTGAGTGTGGTCATCCTATTTGTATGTATGTATCATTCTTGTATCTGAAACTAGAAATATGAAATATAACTCTGAGGGCCTATTGTAATTATGCAAAGTGTGGCTCATTAATGTGGTTTGGAATCTTGATGGCTCCCATCAACCAGGACAATTGACTCTGGATGGCTCTGTTTGCTTTCAGGCCTTCCTGTGAGTCAGACTTGGAGGAATGAAGGCTTGGGGTCTCACAGGACATGTGATCATGTCACCTGGTACTGAAATCCATCTTAAACCTAGTGCTCTTCCATTTAGAAGGATGGGTGGGGACCCAGAGAGACAAAAGCTTCCCACCTTGTGCCAAAGATATATAAGGAGGTGGAACAGAACAAAGGGGGTTGCAATCATGAGAAATCTCCTAGCTACCACCTGAGCTGGAACAAGGGCTGTACTGGGGAAAGGATTGTGCCCAGACTAGGAAGGCGTCTAGTCTGTGATAGAAGCTTATTGAAACATCTGAGGGTGAGATTTTATTGGTATTCAGTTTTCTTACTGTACTAGGCTTAGACAGAACAAAGTGAATTACCAAGCAAAATAAAACAAAACATGCAAGTCTGTTATTACTTGGAACCACTTAAATTCTACTTTTTGTGTTTCATAAAATCACTTTTTACGTATTAATTAACCCATAGTATGTACTAATACCTGGGGGGGAGGGACAGCTGTGCATATCTCTCTATCAGTGTTATAGAGGGCAAACTTATGAGTTTATCCTGTATAAGCTTTATACAGGGTAAAACGGATGTATTTAGGGTTTGGACCCCATTGGGAGCTGGGCATCTGAGTGTTGGAGACAGGAACACTTCTTCAGCTGTTTTCAGTTAAGCCTGCAGCCTTTTGGGGGACGTTGTTCAGACCTGGGTCTATGTTTGCAGCAGGCAAACGTGTCTGGCTCAAACAAGGCAAGGTTCTGGGGTCCCAAACTGGCAGGGAAAATGGGCTCAGAGGTAGTCTCGGCACATCAGTTGGCGGCCCCAAGGGGGTTTCTGTGATCCAGCCCATCACAACCAGCATGGAAGCATGCCCTCTGAAGCTGAAACATGAAGAGGCATATGAATGTTTAGCATATCTGGCACGTAAATACCTTGCAATGCTGGCTACAAAAGTGTCATGTGAACATCTGTTCTCACTTTCAGGTGACATTGTAAATGAGAAGCGGGCAGCATTATCTCCCGTAAACAAACTTGTTTGTCTTAGCAATTGGCTGAACAAGAAGTAGGACTGAGTGGACTTGTAGGCTCTAAAGTTTTACATTGCTTTGTTTTTGAGTGTAATTATGTAACAAAAAAAATCTACATTTGTAAGTTGCACTTTCATGATAAAGAGATTGCCCTACAGTACTTGTATGAGGTATCATTTTTACAGTGCAAATATTTGTAATAAAAATAATAATATAAAGGGAGCACTGTACACTTTATATTTTTTGTTATAATTGAAATCAATATATTTGAAAATGTAGAAAAACATCAAAAATATTTAATACATTTCCATTGGTATTCCATTGTTTAACAGTGTGATTAAAACTGCGATTAATTTTTTTGAGTTAATTGGGTGAGTTAATTGCGAGTAATCGACAGCCCTCATTAAAAGCGTCATATCTGCTGTCCCTACACATAGCTAAATGCAAATCGCCATTTACAGAGGGTGAAGAACTAATCATGCCTTCAGTAACAGATGCCTGTTGTGAAGTCTTGGGTGATGCAGTAGCCAAAAAAGTGAGTTGCATTCCACTGTCAAATGATACTGGCTCATATTGTATCACTGATATTGCAAAAGATATCGAAGCTCAGTTGATAGAAAGGGTGAGAGCATCAAGCTGGTTTGCAATTCATTTGGATGAGTCAACAAACATTTCCAATGCAGTGGTTCTTATTGTTTGTGCGCACTATGACTGTGAAGGCGCATTTCATGAAGATCTACTCTACTGTGAAGAATTGCCACAAAACACAACAGATGCTGAAATATTTCAGATTCTAAACAAGTATGTGACAGGACATAGACTTCAGTGGGACCACTGTGTAGGAATTTGCACTGATGGAGCGCCTGCAATGACAAGCAGACATTCAGGTGTAGTGGTGAGAGTGATGGAAGTTGCACCGACTGCTCAAGCAACACACTGCTATATTCATTGAGAGGTCTTGGCACCCAAGAAATAGTCTCCGGAGATTAATGATGTCCTCGGTACAGTTGTTAAAATTGTGAATATTGTGAAAGCAAGTGGACTCAATTCTCATATCTTTGTACAATGTGTGAAGTAATGGGGTCCAAACACCATCACTTAGGGTATGTCTACACTACAAAATTAGATCTATTTTATAGAAGTAGGTTTTTAGAAATTGATTTTATACAGTCGACACTATGCATATGTCCACACTAAGCGCATTAAGTCAGCGGAGTGCATCCTCACTACCGTGGCTAGCATCGCCTTACGGAGCAGTGCACTGTGGGTAGCTATCCCACAGTTCCTGCAGTCTCCGCCACCCATTGGAATTCTCGGTTTCAGCTCCCAATGCCTGATGGGCAAAAATATTGGGTGGTTTTGGGTACGTCATCAGTCGCCCCTTCCTCCGTGAAAGCAACGGCAGACAATCGTTTCATGCCACACACCAGGGCAATTAGAAGAGCACAGCAAGGTGCACTGCGCATCAGAGAGGCTTTGAAAACCAGTTTCATGACTGGCCAAGCTTCGGTGTGACAGTTGTGTGTGTTTCTCCTTGATGCAAACCCACCCCCTTTGTTGATTTTAATTCCCTGTAAGCCAACTCCCCCTCAAAATAAAGTAACTATTGTTTTGAAACCATGCATTCTTTCTTTATTAATTAAAAAAAAAGAGAGATAACGGACAAGGTAGCCTGGGTGGGGTGGGGGAGGAGGGAAGGACAAGGCCACATTGCTTTTTATAGCCACACTAAAAATCAAACTGTTTGAATGACAGCCTTCTGTTGCTTGGGCCATCCTCTGCAGTGGAGTGGCTGGGTGCCTGGAGCCTCCCCCCCGCGTTCTTGGGCGTCTGGGTGAGGAGGCTATGGAACATGGGGAGAAGGGTAGATGATTATACAGTGGATGCAGCGGGGGTCTGTGCTCTTGTTGGCTTTCCTGCAGCTCCAACAGACGCTTCATCATGTCCATTTGCTCCCCCAACAGACGCTTCATCATGTCCGTTTGCTCCCCCATTAGCCTCAGCATCGCGTCCTGCCTCCGCTCTTCGCACTCACTTAATTCTTTCCTGGCCTCTGCCACTGAATGGCTCCATGCATTAAGCTGTGCCCTATCAGGGCGGGAGGACTGCATGAGCTCGGAAAACATGTCATCACAAGTGCATTTTTTTCACCTTCTAATCTGCGATAACCTCAGGGACGAAGATGATAGGGGAAGCGTAGAAACTTTCTATGCTCTACGATTCTGGGGGGATTGCATGGTCACCTGTGCTGCTGAGTTCGCCACGCTGACCAAACAGAAAATGAAATTCAAAAGTTCCCGGGGCTTTTCCTGTGTACCTGGCTAGTGCATCGGAGTTCAAAGTGCTGTCCAGAGCGGTCACAATGGAGCACTCTGGAATAGTTCCCGGAGGCCAATACTGTCGATTTGTGTCCGCACTACCCCAAATTCGACCCAGCAAAGTCAATTTTAGCGCTACTCCCCTCGCTGGGGAGGAGTACAGAAGTCGATTTTAAGAGCCTTTTAGGTCGATGGAACGGGGTTGGTTGTGTGGACGCATTCATTTTTAAGTCGACCTAACGCAGCTAAATTCGATCTATCACCATAGTGTAGACCAGGCCTTACTCTTACACGCTGAAGTGCAGTGGTTATCCCATGGCAAAGTATTAAACTCAATGTATGAACCTTGATGTGAACTTCAAGCCTTTCTGTCTCAAAAGAAGTCTCCTCTGGCAGTGTGCTTCCAGGATTTACAATGGCTTACCAAACTTGCATATTTGGCAGATACATATCTGATCACTTCAATCAACTCAATCCCTTTACGCAGGGAAGTATGTTGAGTGTCATATTGGCTGACAAGATGATGGACTTTTTTTAAAACCCCCAAAATCTCCAAGTCTGGAAAGAGAGAGTCGGGTGCAACTGTTATGACATGTTCCCATCTTTTGCATTTCTGACTAGTGATGACAGTAAAGTCATGGATCTGCCTCTCCTACATGAAATAATTGCATCTCACCTAAAATCAACTCTCCAAAAGTTCAAGGACTATTTCCCATCAGACTGTAATCCACGGAAAGGAAAGCAATGGGTTTGTGATCCAGTCTTCTCTCTAGAAACTGAGACCTCTCTGTCACCGTCATTGGAGGACAAGTTGCTGGAACTATCAAGTGATGAGGGTCTGACGTTAGAGTTTCATGAAATGACTCTCCCTGTTTTCTGGATCAAAGTCAGAAGCAAATGCCCACAGCTCAGTGAACTCGCTGTAAAAACTTTGCTTCCATTCCATTCCACCTATCTCTGCGAAATTGGATTTTCAGCGATGATTGCAATGAAATGAAAACAAAATATGCAACTGACTGAGATGCTCCCAGTGTCCCCATCAAACATTCATCCATGGATTGAAAGACTTGTGTCTACAAGACAGGCACAAACATCTCATTAACAGTATGGTGAGTGACTCCACCTGATTTTTTAGTTATTTTTTAAAAATCTAAATCAGTTAAATGATCTCTACTGTACAAAATGACGTATACAGTTGTAGACAAAATTATTGGTACTCTTCATTTTGAAACAGTGTTTAAAAATCAGGTTAATATTTTTGTATCACACAACTGAGTGAATTGGACTTTATTTTAACAAATAAACAGAACTGGAGTAGTGGCCCTGTGAGGTGAGGAAGTAAGAAATGCCTTACATGCAGATAGTACACAAAAGAGATGCTTGGGTGTATTGAGAAAAAACAGCGAGAAATATCAGTGAAACACTGTTTCACCCCCCGCCCCCCATCCTGCCCCCAGTGGTCCATGACAGTTTAGGAAGGCAGCAAGATGGTCTCTGGTATCAAAAGGTTGAGAAACACTGCACTAGGGTAATTTGACTGGAAGTTGGGATACCTGGGTATTATTCCCAGCTCTGCCATTGATCCTGCTGTTTGACTTTGAGTAAGTCACTTCATCTCTCTATGCCTCTGTTTCCCTTCCCACTTGTCTTGTCTATGTAGACCGTGAGCTCTCACTAACCGGGATGTGTCCTGATTCTGTAGGGACTCAATCAAGAATGGGGCCAATAGCTGCTATTTTAACACATTAGCTATTTGTATTATGTTAGCTTCTAGGGGCCCTAATCATGAACCAGGATTAGTACAAATACATACCAAAGAGATTGTCCTTGTCTCAAAAAGCTTACAATCTAAATACAAATAATCAATACTCATGGATTCTTTGAGTGAGCATATTCACCAGACATAGATAATAGAACATAAAAATCTGTGTTGTTAGGTAATTTCCTATGGGAACACAGCACTGTAACAGCCCATTGGCCCCATTTTCGTTCCCAAAGTCAAAGGTGACAGAGAATAATGAAGCATAGCTGTTACTCCTGATGCAATATCCAATGCACAGCACTAGCTCCTGGTATGGAAATGTGGATGGGAAGGAGGTCTGAGGGACGAAGTCTCCCTCAGGATCTCATTGCAGAGATCACAACCCATGTCCTCTCATTGGGATGGTACGGTTTCCTCTATGGAAACCGTTGTAGGGCCTGCTCCCAAACCTGACATATTCCCAGGGATTTGCATGGATCCTGAGGAGATTACATAGGAGGCCAGAGTCTTCTGTATGTAGGACCTTTGTCTTCTTGCCTATATTGGACTCCCCCACACACAGATCCTAGTCAGCACAGCTCCATTGGAGCCATGCTACTAGGACCACCTCTCCCTGGCTGAATCTCCCCTGGAAAACCCCAGGGGTTTCCATCTGAAAAGATAATACAGCCCCGGTCTGTTACATTTCTGACTAGTTTCTGTGAGGCTGGAATGGGCCTACCCCTTTAGACTACCCTCTTCACCTTGTGGCACCTACTCTCCACCCCCTCAAAGCAGGGAGGCCTCCACGGGGTCTGGAGGGATGAGAGGTGGGACTGTTTTGCAGAGGCAGCTGTGCAACGTGTATTGTGCATGGTGCATCCCCTCCTTGTGTGAATGTAGGGGGCCCAACCCAGGCCTTTGAAGAGATGAATACATCCTGTTCCTTTGACATCCCAGAAGCCTCCGTTTGTTGGCCAAAGTAGCATTGATTTTTAATGAGGTCATGGGGCAGTAGGGGGTAGTAGCTGAAGTGCCTCTGGGACACCAGGCAGGCTTTAATTTTGACACTAGACTTGCTTCTGATAAGTCAAGTGAAACACTTCAAGCATTCCTTACAGCATGGTGTCTGGGTTGGTGCGATTTATGATAAAGATTAGGCAGACTTGGCTCAAATAAAGTAGAACAACAAAGGACGCTCTGAATGATCTCAAAGGCATGTGGAGTGGGAGAGATCCTGGAGGGGGTAGGCATAGATTAATGTGACCAGAGTTCTTAATAGTAGTGAATAAAGAAACAAGAGTCTATGGATTAAACTGAAGGAGACTAACCCATATGCCACTCACAAAACATTTCTTTATATTAAAGCGTTGTTAAACTGGCAAAAGCAATCCACAGAGCAGTTTAGTTGCACAACCATTTTTGGATAAAGGAAGCAACAGACCCAGCTTCCAGGGAGAATATTTAAAGAGAGATGGATTTGTAGGGCAAATCCTCCACTCTGTCTCCTTTGCACTGCCAGAGTGGCACATAGGATGGAAAGGTGGCTTAAACAGCAGAGGATACCTTGAGTAGTGTAAAGCTGGCAGAACCTGGTGTAGGGGGTATGCCAGGTGCAGGAGGGGCTGTGGTCAGAAGGTGCTGTGCTCTATAGAGATCAGGTCAAAGGAACAGTCCAGAGGAGGCTGTTACTGCCTGATTAAATCAAACCTCAAGGGCTGATCTCAGGGTTGGTCTACACCACAAATTTATGTCAGTATAACTACGTCACTCAGGGGTGTGGAAAATTCATGTAGTTCTACTGACCTACCCGCCGAGGTAGCCAGCGCTATGTCGATGCGAGGGCTTTTCCTGTTGACACAGCTACTGCCTCTCGGGGAGGTGGAGTACCTATGCTGACAGGAGAAGCTCTCCCGTTGGTATAGGTAGTGCCTTCACTAAGTGGTACAGAGGCAGCGCTGTAAGTGTAGACAAGCCCTGAGTAATACTTCCAGGATTGGGGAAGCACGAAGGAGCTGGAAGTAACACCACATTGTTTCCCCACCCTGGATCCTGTACTAAGTACAGCTCAAAGGCATGTGCTGCACCCAAAGATCTGGCTAGTGGTTTCTATAGCAAGCCCACTGATGCCATTCAGTTTAGATTTGCTTCTCTGAGGCACAATCCCCACAGTGCTCCCTCTGGATTGGGTTATCGTCAAATGACCATAATGCAATTCTGTACTTGAAAGGCATGAACAATTGAGCCCTATATTTTGGTGGTACTTCTGTGACAGTCTTTTAAGACAGGAATTTGCATGGTAAGAGTAGTCTCTTATGCTGGTTTCAGTGTAAATTACTGTTTTCCTTGAAAGTCTGCTTAACTGGTTTCTTTCTATAATGCTTGGGTTTAAGTTGTTATGTCTGTGGCCTGTAAACTTATGAGGTACTCCAGTAACTTTTTCATCTTAGTGCGTTGTTCTGGCCTTTAAAAGTCTTCCTGTTCCTAGGAATAAGTATGCAGAAACAGTTATGGTTTAACATTGCTAATGGCTCATCTGGAAGGCATTGTAAACCAGAAATTTAGTTCCTGTATTTGGACTACAAATAGGAATATTCTAATGAAAGGGCACAAAGACACACTAAAACAGAATGAAAAATAAAGACTCAAGGTAAATTTGCAGTCATTTTGCCATATTCCTCCACTGCATTATATTAATGGGGGTCCAATTTATATAGGTAAATTCTTACGCATCATGGTGACACTTAACCCCAAATAATCCCAAAAATTATTTTGTAATAATATGTTTGTGGGTCTCAAAGTATGACCTACAGGAAGGTGACTGGTTACATATTGCTGGTTCTTTCTACTTCAGGATAAGATTTTTCAAAAGCGACTACTACAGCTGGTTGAAATTTTCCAGGACAACCCTCCGACACACACACACTTTTGACATATGATTTGGGTTTTTTGACCAGCTCTAGTGACTAATGACTTGGTTGCTTCAATTTTTGGGTGCTCAATTTGAGACACTTTGAAGAGGGAGTTGATTTTCATAAAGTGCTGAGCCACTTCCCTTCTGAAAATCCACGTCCCTTTATAAGGTGTCCCTGGTTACCACCAAAAGTCACTTGTCACAACTGAAAATCTTGTCCTGAATACTTTCCTAATATTGCTTTTCCACATAAGCCATTGCTGTGGTTGCCACAGGGATGTTATAAGATCAATGGAGAGGAACTTAATGTGATTTGGAATAGGGCAGGAAGTAGTTCACTTGGCCATGTACTGGACGGGACTGGAGGTTACTCATGAGACTATTAATATGATCCACACTATGCAAAATTTGATAGCCTTGATATTTCTAGTTTATTTTATTACAATTTACTAACCCAAATCCATCCCAGGAACTCTACTGAATTCAATGGAATTACACCACGTATGAATTTGCCCCATTGTGTGTGCTCTCTCTCTGTCTCTCTCTTTTTTAAAAGTTCTTTAGCTTAACTAAGTTCTTCTGCTCAAAACGTTGTTAAATATTTTTTGCTATTAAATATTTTCGCTTGATTGGAATTTTTCCAGCATAGCAGCTGGAGTGAAGCCAACTAATAACTAACCTCAAGAGAAGGGACAGAAACCTTCCTAATGATCAAAGGAAGAGGCAGACCAGCAACTGATCTGATGAGACGATTAAGAATCAAGCAGCCATGACAAATAGCCCTTCAGAGGAAGTTAGCTTTTGTGGGAGCAACTTGAGCTGACCCTGAGGTAGGACAATTATGCTGCGATGACATGAATGGCCGAGCACACTTACAAATATTTCGGTTTTCTTGCCTTTCTGACTGTAATTAAGTGGCTCTGCCAGATCAAAAGCTGATTTTGCTCATTTGGAAATGAAATTACTGTGCCTACTCTACTGTGTAAATTTTAAGAGAACCTTAATGAAACCAGCTCTAGCAATGGAGCCTGCTTTATCATCCCACAATGTTTAGTTTAGTTCAAATGGTTGTAGATTGCAGCTTTCCTGAGTTTCCACAAGAACAAAAAAAAAAAAAAAAAAAAGCCTCATTCTGTAGAAATGGTCATAGAACCAAGCAGTCTTGAACTTTTAGGTGTTGCAAAATCCACATCCTGATTTCCAGTTTGACCCCATATCCAGAGCCCTTCCAGCCTTCACCTCATAGCAACATTTTGTTGCATCTGTACTTTGAAGTTTATTATCTCAATCACTGTCATTTACAGGTTGTTTGAAAGGACCTGACCACTCTGGAAATTCCAAAAGGTGCAAGGACTGCTCCTTACGAGAGCCATGCAGCACTGGACCAGAGTCCATTGATAGGTTTTTGTTTACATGAAAAATAATATTGACACGTTTGTTGTTTTTTGTAAAAATGTTGGTGCTAATCAGTTCTAGTTTTGTGCAAACATTTTTCACTTGCATTGGTTTGTATTCCTCTTTCATTCTGAGTTCTAGATTCTAATAAATGCCAAATTTCAAACGAAAATTCTGTGGAAACCGTCACAATTTCCATATTTGGTTGGGAAACCATATGAAATGACAGACTTTGTCCTGGTTTTCCCCAAAATCATAACTTAGTCTTAGTCTAAAACTCTCATTGTCCTAGGTCAGGTCTAAAAGTTAGGTCGACACAGCTACGGGACTTAGGGGTATGAAAAATTCACACCCCTGAGAGCTGAAGCTATGCTGAGCTAACCCCCAGTGTACACGCTGCTAGGTCAACAGAAGAATTCTTCTGTCAACCTAGCTACTCCCACTTGGAAAGGTGGATTACTTACAGCAATAGAAAATCTCCTTCCGTCAATCTAGGAAGTGTCTACACTGTGGCACTGCAGCACTGTAGCTGTGTTGCTATAGTGCCCGTAGTGTAGGCATGGCCTTAAATCTCAAGCCAGGCTTGTTTGGAGTTCTGTTCAGGTTCATCAAAAACTTTGTTGACTTAGCCCAAATTTCAGGCTTGTTTTAGGGGTTTGGCTTTATACAGCTGTCCCTTCCCTCCTATGTAGGTGTGTTGAAAATTATTCTTGAAATCTAGGGCAGGCCTCATCAAGGAGATGAGGGTTGTTTTTTTATAAATTAAAATATGAATGAAACTTTCTACTTATCAAATGGAAAGGTAGATACAAATAACCTTAATAATTATTGAATATTGTTATTTTAAAAAATTGTTAATGGCTTTGTGTGTTCATGAAAACCGCTAGACGTGGATATTTGCATATAAAAACATGGGTAAAGTAAGGTTGGGTTACTTCTGAGATTTTATTGCTCTTTAAAAACAATATTTAAAAAATACATAAGAAAGCAATCTGGAGTTAAGTCAGATCTGATTTTTTCCCCCCCAAAGTACAGATAGTTCAGCTCCAGAGTTTTGATTCTGCCATTAGACAGCATAAAGCCATCTACAATGCCTGGATCTGGATCTAGATCAGGATTCATATGTTTTGAAGGGATACGATTTTTATATCTGGGGTTTTGGTTCAGTGCCATGTCTACAACAAAGGATGGTGGCACAAGAAATTTATTTCATCAGTTGAATTAGTTTGTTTAGTTTTTATTTTTAAGCGTGTGGGACAGAAGACTCCAAACTTGTCATAGTTTGGGAGGGTTGGGGAGCACCGTCTGGTATTGGACTGTGCCCTCATTTGAACTCTCCTCATCGGTGAACTCCCCCAAAGAGACTCTTATCATTCCACGGCGAATTTAGCAGACAAAATGCCATGGGATTTTTCAAGAAATCTTAATCACTCCTCTAAAATTGTCATAACTTTTCAACATTTGCAGTAAGTGGTGAAAGCTGTTGACTAATTTCTTATCCAGATATCTGTTACTTAGCTAACCACATTAAATACCACACAGAAAGCTGGACTTTCTTGGCCTTAACTACCCATTACTGTCAATTCCTAAGCACAACATTTTGACAAATTGTCCTTGCCATCCACAGCAAAACATATGCCACTCATATGCTAGTGGAAGAAACAAATGTTTGCTAAAGTACAATGAAGCATTCAATAGCTCAGGCATATGCTGTGAGAGTGCAGAATAAGATCTGCCTGATAGTGCATAGGTGTGAGACCATGAAGAAGTGTTTCTTCATTCGTTAACTATAACTTGCCTCACGCTAACTCGTGTTCTGCATTATTCTTTCTTGGTATGGTCCCTCATTATTATTCTGACACAAGCAATTTTAGTGCAGAAGCCTTCGTGACCCTCTGGGGCTACTTGCAGTTAGCTTTTTTGTGCCTTCAGACCGCAGAAGCAATAATGCATAGAAGTAATCTCTGAAGAACACTGTCTGCTGTCAAAATGGATGTTTCCACATGACTAAGTATCAATGAGCCTTTTGCACAGAGCCGGGATTGGGAATGAGGCTATCTCTGCCCCACACTGTGACGAGTACTTAGCGGGTGCTGCTCCGCTTGTGAAGCGGAGCTAAACTGCTCACCCTCAGGATAATGAAAGCGAGCAAATTCCCTGCTCTCTCTCCCTGTCTTGTGAATAAATTTTTTACTGTCTATTGCAAAGACTCATACTCTGTTCCACCCCTCCACAAAAGTGGGCACCCACTCCTTTGGGAGACTAGACCAGAGAACTTTAAAGAGAATGGAAACAATACAAGTGCATTGTCTGCCGAAAGAAGTTCCTTTGTGTAAACCCCCTGCTCACTTCTAGACATGCTGCCTATTTATTACTTTGTCTGGCTCAGGAAACTAGTCCAGACAAAAGCAAGTACAACTGACAGATACAAAACAAAGTGAGGTTGCATAGGTCGGAAGAGTGAAGGAGGAGGGTTTTCCTTTCACTCAGACTGAATTGCCGTCACCACCCCTTCTATCTTAAATGCACAATTGCTTTGACTAAGGATAATGACATTTAAAAGGTGCTAGAATTAATACCTTTTTGCTTCCTACATTGTATCATTATGTTGCTGCAGAAAGTACAGTACTGTTCACTTTTTTTAAACAAAGCTTAGGGGCTAGCATTCCGAGGTGGTGTTTTTAATTTTTTTTTATTTTTATTTTTTTGAGATATTGAGCACCCAAAATCCCAACTGAGTCCAGTTGCGAGCCTCTGAACAACAGATCCATTATGTCCCTAGGACACAATCTTTAGAAAGGGGCAGCACAAGGAGTAAATTGTGACCCAGAGAGCCACAATATCTCCCCACTAACCCCTGCATTCTCCCAGGGATAGTGATTTACTGCTGGCCTATGTGAGCAGTAACTTACTACCCCCAGCGTGCTGACTCAACACTGCACTGGTAGGTGCATTCCTGGGAAGTGGAGCCAAGGCTCTGCCCATTCCCACCCAACTATAGTAACTCCTCACTTAAAGTTGTCCCGGTTAACGTTGTTTTGTTGTTACATTGCTGATCAATTAGGGAACAAGCTCGTTTAAAGTTGCGCAATGCTTCCTTATAAATTTGTTTGGCAGCTGCCTGCTTTGTCCACTGCTCGCAGGAAGAGCAGCCCGTTGGAGCTAGCTGGTGGGGGCTTGGAACCAGGGTGGACTGGCAGCCCCCTCTATCAACTCCCCGCTCCCCTAAGTTCCCTGTGCGGCAGCCGCCCATCAGGTTATCAATTGCCCGCAGTTCAGCTGTCCCTCCCCCCACTGCCATGTGCTGCTCCTGCCCTCTGCCTTGGAGCTGCTCCCAGAGACTCCTGCTTGGTGTGCAGGGAGGGGAGGGGAAAGGGGGCTAATGTCAGGGTGTCCCCCTCCCCCCTGCTTGTGCCCCCCACTTACCCCTTCTCCATATAGAGCAGGGTAGGGACACGACAGGGCTCAGGATGGAGAGAGCTTGCTGGCCGCAGCTGCTGTCTCAACTTGCTGATATACTTAAAAAGGCAATGTACTTAGAGTGGGGTCAGCGTACTTAGAGAGAGAGATGTGCATTGCCCCTTTATCTCCCACACACAGGGTGTGTGACTCTGTCTCTGTCTTCCATGCTGTCTCCCCTCCCTCCATTTGTGCTGCCTTGTAGAGTGCAGGGCTACATTAACAACAACGTGTTAACCCTTGAGGGCTCAGCTGAATGCTAGTTCATCATTTAGCAGTAAGGCATTCCCTGGGAAATATCCCACCCTCTTCCACCCTCTAACTTCACCACCTCAACCAAGCTTCACAATCATCATTGCTGTGTATAGTATTAAATTGTTTGTTTAAAACTTATACTGTGTGTGTATGTATATGTATGTGTGTGTGTGTGTATATATATATATATATATATATATATATATATATATATATATATATATATATATATATATATATATATATAATATAGCTTTTTGTCTGGTGAAAAAAATTTCCCTGGAACCTAACCCTCCCCCACCCCCCATTTACATTAATTCTTATGGGGAAATTGGATTTCCTTAACATCATTTTACTTAAAGTAGCATTTTTCAGGAACATAACTACAATGTTAAGCGAGGAGTTACTGTATTGAGGGGATAAATGACTGTGTAATGCCTGTTATCCTGCACACATGGACTCAAGATTCGGGTAGCTGCTTAAGGCATAAGAGAACTGGTCTAACCCCTTGCTATCCTGTGGGAGTACCCAGCCTTCCACACAATCTAGCCCTATGTTATTTGCACTGGCCACATGGCGCAGTATGAACCTCGCATATATTTGTCTAATATTATCTATTTTCCCATTGATTACACTGCCTAAGTTGACAACTTTATTAATAAAATTGTAGTGGCTAGAGTATCCACCTAAACCCAGCCATGTGGTTCAGGACCCCTACTGCTCTTATCTAGAGGAATCATTCCCCCTCTCCAAACACACCCCTTTCATTTAATCACATTGCTGCACAATTTTGGTCCTTTACCATGTGTAGGGCTTAGTGCCCTGGTTTTAGCAGGCACAATTCCATTGACTTCACAGGAGTTACACTCACCTATGCTAGGCCTGAATTTGATGACACAAAAAAGAAGGCCTGATAACCATAATAGGGCCAAAATGGCTTCCGTGAAGCACTGTGGAATGAAGAACAAACAGAAAAAGCTCTTTGTCAGCCAGAGTCCTGCACTGCTCAGTTCTCTCTCTCCCACTCTGCTATAACTGTGTTCACTTCTGGTGCCCACAATTAAAGAAGGATATTGATAACTTGGAGAGGGTCCAGACAAGAGACATGAGAACCATTAAAGAATTAGAAATCATGGCTTATAGAGAGAGATTCTCTGATGGAATAGACCGCCCACAGACCTTCCCAAACAGAAGTTGGCAAACAGGTCTGTCCTAAGCAAAGGAGGGAAACAAAGAAAGCTCGAGCAGGTGAGAAAAAAACAGCAGGGAACATCCTTCCATATAGATTGTTTGTCTCCTAGGGCATGTCTATGCTGCAAATAAAAACACCTGGCTGGCCCTGCCAGCTGCCTCAGGCTCCTAGGGTTTGGACTGCAGGGCTGTTTAATTGTAATGCAGACTTCCAGGCTTGGGCTGCAGCCTGACCTCTGGGACCCTCCCACCTTGCAGGGTCCTAGAGCCTGGCCCCCAACCTGAGCCCAGAAGTCTACACTGCAATTAAACAGTCCCTTAGCCCAAGTTCCATGAGCCTGAGTCAGCTGGTGCAGGCCAGCCACAAGTGTCTAATTGCAGGGTAGACGTACCCCTAGTGCCCAGATGGAAATGTTTTTCAAGAGGGGGATTGAAACTATAAAAAGGAGGGACAAATGCCCCAAGGGGACCCCCCCCCCGCCCATCACGTTCACTGCACCTGAAGAGGCAAAGGAAGCATTTGTTGGATTCTGGGGGAGGGGTCCCGACCTACAGGGTTTAGTCAGTAAGACTGCTGAAGGGCATGTGGTGAGAAACTTTGCTTGAATCTGATATAGTTTGTTAAGCTAGGCATTAGTAAAGGTTTTATCTTCATTTTCCTTCTAACCATTTCTGACTTTTATGCCTCATTACTTCTACTCACTTTAAAACTCTCTTTGTAGTTAATACACTTATTTTACTGTTTTATCTAATACAGTGTGTTTTAAATTGAAGTGTCTGAATAACTATTTGGCATAATGAGCTGGCTTATTATTCCCTTTAAGGAAAATCAGACTTAAAATATTTGTACTGTCCAAGAGAGGGCTGGGCAGTACAGGACATATATTTCTGGGGGGGAGGGGGAAATCTGGGACTGGGGGTGTGTTGGGGTCACCCTTCAGAATAACCAAGGCTGGTGAGAACCAGAGTGTAACCTCTAGGTGGCTGGCAGGCTGCAGCTATACACAGACACTCAGGGCTTGCATGCTGGAAGGCTGTTTATGAGTGGCCAAGGTGGGAATTAGTTCATTAAGGCACTGTAAGGCACCCAAGGTTGCAGGGCAGGGGTGACACTAGTCATTAGTCTGGATTGTACCCTTGTATGTCACAGACTCATAGAGCTCAATCTATTTAGTTCAGTGGTTCTTAACTGGGGGTGCACACACCCCCTGGGGGTGCGAGATGCCCTTTCTGGGGGTGCGAAACATGCCAGATTTTTTTAGAAGGTAAATCATCAAAAACACAAATTAAGCACAGGCACATAAGTATAACTACTTTGTTTCATCAAACCTATGTATTTATTAACATTATACATTTTTAAACGTTTACTGTAATATACAAACAAAAAATGTATCTAGGTTTAAAGAACTGACCTACTGCAATGATTTTTGATAAGGGGTGCGAGAACATATTTTGAGAACCAAAGAGGTGCAGGCTGCAGTAAAGGTTAAGAACCACTGATTTAGTTTAACAAGAGAAGGTTAATAGGTGACATGATCATAGTCTGAAGTACCTACATGGGGAACAAATATTTAATAATGGGCTCTTCAGTCTAGCAGAGAAAGGTATAACCTGATCAAATAGCTGGAAGTTGAAGCTAGACAAATTCAGATGGAAAATAAGGCATAACATTTTAACAGTGAGGGCAACTTACCAAGGGTCATGGTGGATTCTCCAGCGCTGACAATTTTTAAATTGATTGGATGTTTTTCTAAAAGATCTACACTAGGAATTATTTTGGGGATGTTCTATGGCCTGAGGACAGTGTAGATGATCACAGTAGACCCTTCTGGGCTTGGAATCTTTGAAATGCCACAGACTCCGGTGCCACCCATGGGTAGACACTTGGGCATCTCCTCCACTGATACAGCCTCTGCCATCACAAATATATTTCAATGCATGTTAGATCAGCAGGTGGATGGAGAGCAGCTGACTCATTCTTCACCCAGGAAGACAAAAGCAAGGTTGCTATGTGGAAACACTTTAAGGAACTTGCTAACATCACCAACTCTTAAGAAGTATCAGGCTGCAGATCATGAAGGTGGTATGACGCCTCTGGGTTTTTGTTTACCCTTACTATTCCTGGATATTCCTGAGAGGAGTGGACAACAATTTTCCACACTCTATTTTCTCAGATGTCTTTTCTCTAACATTTCCCAGTTCCCTTTCTTCCCCCTTCTACTAGTGATTTCCCAGTGTTCAGTTCATATGTCTCATCTGCAAATTCCAGTTGCTATGCGTCCTTCCCTCACATTTTCTGAGAGTCCTCGCAACCTGCTTACCCTGCTAGCATAGGCATTATTGAAAGAGAACAGCAGTACCACTCTTGAAGTAGACCAGGGGTCGGCAACCTTTCAGAAGTGGTGTGCCGAGTCTTCATTTATTCACTTTAATGTAAGGTTTCGCGTGCCGGTAATACATTTTAACGTTTTTTAGAAGGTCTCTCTCTATAAGTCTATATATAATATAACTAAACTACTGTTGTATGTAAAGTAAACAAGGTTTTCAAAATGTTTAAGAAGCTTCATTTAAAATTAAATTAAAATGCTGATCTTAAGCCGATGGCCTGCTCAGCCCGCTGCCAGCCTGGGGTTCTGTTCACCTAGGCCGGCAGCGGGCTGAACGGGGCCTGCGTCCGGAACCCCGTCTGGCAAGGGGCCGGCAGCCAGAACCCCAGGTTGGCAGTGGGCTGAGCGGGGCCGGCGGCTGGGACCCCAGCTGGCAAGGGGCCGGCAGCCAGAACCCCAGACCGGCAGCGGGCTGAGCGGGGCCGGGACTCCACACCGACGGTGGGCTGAGCGGGGCCGGCACCCCAGACCAGCAGCGGGCCGAGCTGGCTCAGTCCGCTGCCGGTCTGGGGTTCCGTCTGCTGGCTCCTGCCAGCCAGGGTCCCAGCTGCTGGCCCCGCTCAGCCCGCTGCCAGTCTGGGGTTCTGGCTGCTGGCCCCTTGCCAGCTGGGGTCCCAGCCGCCGGCCCCGCTCAGCCTGCTGCCAACCTGGTGCTCAGGGTTGGGGGTGGGGATGTGGCAGGTGCAAGAGTCAGGGCATGAGGTGTGGGGGGGCTGGGTATGTGTGGGGAGTGCAGGAGTCAGGGCAGGGAGGTCTGGGGGGGCTGGGTATGTGTGGAGGGTGCAGGAGTCAGGGCAGAGGGCTGGGGGAATGTGAGGGGGTACAGGAGTCAGGTCATGGGGTGTGAGGGGGCTGGGTATGTGTGGAGGGTGCAGGAATCAAGGATGGGGTCATGGGGGGCTCACGGGGCTGGGGTGCAAGGGGCTGCAGGGGTCAGGGCAGAGGGCTGGGGGGGTGGGCTGGGATCAGGGGGGTGCTCCCAGCCCCCTGCCCCCTGAGCAGCTCACGACAGGGGGCTGGAGGGATACGCCCCGCTCCTACCCCCCTTCCCCCTGCCTCTTCTCCGCCTCCTTACCGGTCTGAGCAGCGCGGGCACTGGGGCTGCTCTTCTCCCCTCCCTCGCAAGGACCATCGGCAGCAGGGAGGGAGAGGAGGCGGGGCTCGACGCAGCACGCTGGGGGAAGAGGCTGGGGAGGGGGAAGCTTGGCTGCTGGTGGAGGCTGCAGAACAGCACCAGCTGGCAGGACCAACCTTGTTTCTGCCCCCTGTCCCCGCCAGAGAGAGTGGTAGGCGGGCGGCGGAGAAGAGTGGGCTGGGTCGGGCAGGATTTTTAATGGCACACTGCTGCCTACCGGGGTCCGGCTCAGCCCGCTGCCGGGGTTTAGCAGCGGGCTGAGCGGGACCCCAGCAGGCAGCAGTGTGCCATTAAAAATCGGCTCGCGTGCCGTCTTTGGCAAGCGAGCCATAGGTTGCCGACCCCTGAAGTAGACTAATAAGCTTGAAATGTACAGGGTCAGATCCTTGGCTGAAGTATAGTGGCATAGCTCCCCCAGGTGAGGCTCTGGCCTGAAATTTGAGCCTGGCTCAGCTCTTACTCTGGTTCTACAACAGTCCAACTACAGTGACTTCTGTGACGTTAGTTACATCTGATTCTCACAGGCATGAGCTCAGAATCAGGCCACACTATTTACATGTTTACATGGACTACGCCTGATCCTTCTGTTCTTTTGCTACAATTCAGCTCTTCATGAGGAACTTAAGAGAGATGACTTTTTGTGAAAAATAAGGAAAACTTGAAAGCTATGACAATACCAGAGATGATATGTTCATCCTCATTCCCTTTCATATATGTACCCAAGTATTTAATTAAAATTCATGCTGGAGTGCTGCAGTTTTGATGAGACTTGATGTGGTAGGCTTTGATACTGCTCTTTTTAAGAAACTCAATTAATAATTAAGGTGCTTGTTAATATCATCCATGAGGTTCCTTCAGAGGCCATTACCGCACCCTACATATTTGATCCAGACAAAATACTGGTATATCTCTGCTTTAACCCCTTCTGTTCCTAGACAAAGGACATGGAATTTCTGATCAGAGAATTAAAGGTTAGGCGAGGAGAGAAGCGAACAAAACATTATTAGACTAATTTAAATAATATATTTAGCCACCTTATTGGCAGTGTCCACTTATTTATTAAGGGAGTTGTATATCCCTGCAGAGATATTTAAGAATTCTCTTTGAATAAACTCCCAGTATTAAATCAGGTTGAAAGCATGCTGTGTATTTTGTTCACTTTTGAAAGGGAAATTCTTCTAAAACAGTCTGGGACCAGATCCTCAGCTGATGTAAAGTGGCATAGTTCCATTGAAGTCAGTGGAGTCAGGAGTGCCAGTTTACATCAGAAGGATCTGGTTCCTCAAGTCTAATCTAAATCCTTCTGTTTTGCATGACATCATAACCTTAGGTTCTTGTCCAAGTGAAGTACCCTCAGATTTTAGCCATGCCTCCTCCCTGTCCTTCACAGAATAATGTGTTTGGGTTTTTTTTTTTTTTTTTAAATTTCAGATGTAATACTTTTTTCTCTGTCTAGCTTCTCTCCACACAAAACTTTCCAACCTGGTCACTAACCCACTTCCTCCTCATCTTGAAAATGTGAGGTGAAGCATTATGGCCTTGTCTACATGGGAAAAAGCCCACAGTAGCTGCTGCGCATTAGCTATCCTGCACTAACTCCCCAATGTGGGTGCACTTAATGTACACCAAGTGTTTCTTTGTGCGGATTAGCTTCATGCACTTTGGAAGTGCATTAGGCTAAACTGCCTAAGGCCACTCTTAGTGCACAGTAAGCATGGCCACATGGGGAGTTAGTACAGAGTAGCTAGTGTGCTTTAAATTCACACCCTAGATTATTGCATGCTAACTTCCCCATGTAGACAAATCTCCATAACACCTGATCCAGCTCATGATCTTCCATAATGCAGGCACAGAGTACTTGATCCAGGTCATCCTTTTATACCATGAAGGTAGAGCACTTCATATGTGTACCTTGGGGCTTGTCTACATGTAGACACTCAGGAAAGTAAATCCAAATTAACTTTAAAAATGGATTGTTAAACCGCATTAAATCCTTGTGTGGACACAAGGTTTAAGGCTAAATTATGATCTCCTTACTCATGCAAACGGTGTAGTGACAGACATTGTTCCCTCTAATTTTTTCCGTTCATGTGCACTAATGTTTGTTATGTGCACTAATATCGAGGTAATGTGTGGATATGTGCCATCAACAGAAACAAAAACCCTAGATATAATATATATTTTTTAAAAGTTACCATAGGGATACTTACTCCAGCCAGGACAGGTTCGGCCAGGGGTAGTCAATATAGTCAATAGCTGGACCGTTGGCCAAATCCAGCCTGCCAGGCACTTTTGAACGGACCCCGAAATCTTTTTATTTACTTGCTATCATTGTTATTTTTGATTATGGTCTCTAGCATCTGGACCTTGACCAAGAAATCTGGACTTGCCAAAAAATAACTGACTACCCCTGGGTTAGGGATTTTTGAACTCACTACTCAAAGAATTAAATTTAAGCATAAGAGAGAAATAAAATTATGAAATGCCAAAAAACTAAAATAACACACTTTGAAAGAATACAGAGAATATATGTGCATTACAGGAAGTATCAAGAAGTAACAACAACAACAATAATACACGTATGTGTTGGGAGGTAAGTGTGAAAGACAGAATGTGTGTTTGTGTGACAGAGATACACAGTGTGTGTGTGTGTGTGTGTGTGTGTGTGTGTGTGTGTGTGTGAGAGAGAGAGAGAGAGACCACACTGTGTGTGTGAGACAGAGAGAGACACGTGCTGCCCCTTTAAGTAGATCAGCACTCACCAGTCCGAAGCCTGCTTGTTCAGACACAGCAGCAGCTGCTGGCAAGCTCCATCCCACGTCCCACTCCTAAGCCCTTTCATGTCCCCACCCCTCTCTGTGGAGATGGGATATGGGATGGGGGGTGGGGGACTCCCTGACATCAGTGCTCCTGTCTACCCCCCGCTCTGCACAGCAAGCAGGAGGCTCCTGGGAGCTCCTGGCCAGGGGCTCCAAGGCAGAGGGCAGGAGCAGCGCAACAGTGGGGGGAGGGGCAACTGAAGTGCATGACACTTGATAGACTGCTGGGCGGCCGCACGGCTTAGAGGGAACTTAGGTGACAGATATTACATACATATGGAATATCCAAAACCTATAGTATCATCTTTATGTTAGCTGTATCTGTATGCACTAGGGATTGTATTCTATCTCCATGGGACAATTACAGGAGTTCACCGCTAAAACTGAAATCACTGGGTGGTAATTAATGCAAATCTGTAGGCAGACAGCAAGTGTGGAGAAGCCTCATCCCTGGGGAAAACTGCATATCTAGTTTGATCTGGTTTGGGAGACTTGACAAACAAAACTGAAAAATGACCAGCCTGGCATAGGGAAGGAAGACACTCTTGCCGGATCCAAGAAGTGGCATATACTGTGATCAAGATAGACAGAGCCTGCAGGACTCTGAGCCTGCAAGCATTTCCGTGTGGAAGCTGGATAACTGCCTGGTAACCTAAGATCTGCATATCAGAAGTTTATTGTTTTTAGGATATGTTTTTGCAGTAATTCTTTTGTTCTGAATAAATAATATTTTGTCTTAGGAAGGCAGGCTGGTTTCTGGTTAACGTAGTCATTAGGGGCGGCTCTCTGTATTTTGCTGCCCCAAGCACGGCAGTCAGGCAGCCTTCGACAGCGCGCCTGCGGGAGGTCCACTGGTAACGCGGATTCGGCGGCATGCCTGCGGGAGGTCTGCCGGTCCCGCGGATTCAGTGTACCCGCCGCTGAATTGCCGCTGAAACTGCGGGACTGGCGCACCTCCCGCAGGCTTGCCGCTGAAGGCTCCCTGACTGCCGCCCTCCGCGGCTTGCCACCCCAGGCACGCGCTTGGTGCACTGGTGCCTGGAGCTGCCCCTGGTTGTCATTATCCTTGAGAGAGAGCAGACCTGTAGGTGCTGAACTAAACTCACACCTGCAGGGATAATCACAGTGAATTGCCAGAAGAATTGCAGCCTAAATCCCTGGTCGAGGGGAAAGAATCGTGGGACTCTGCCCTGAGAAAGGTGATAGCTAGAGACCTGAGACCTAAGAGGGGTGCCCTCAATGAGGCTGTGAAGAGGTCCAAGTGGAAATACCTCCAAAACTGTGACAAGTATCAATGGTTTCAATGGGACACACAGTGTGGTAAGGGAACAGTAATTGGAGGACAGTTCTCTATCCCTTGCTCTTTCCATTTTTCACTATCTCCCTCTTAAATGGTCTTAGCTGGCTAACAGTCTGTATGCTATTGCAATATGTGAAACTAAGTTGGGGTGCATTGGACTGGAACAGATTTCATAGCTGTGTGATAACACATGACAATGACCAACTGTATGTTTATATTGGATACCTGCAGGCTTCCATCTTGAGAGATGTAGCCAAAACACAGTTGCCTTCAACAACCAAGGAGAGTGGGTGTCCAAAATAACTAGGTTTCCTGAAGTGTGTATACACATACTCTGTACTACTACTACTATAAAATATTTGGCGTTGGCTGGCTTATAACCATTGACTAATGTGTCTTGACCCCATGCAGTTATGTTTCTATAACTGCAGATTTGGAACCTTTATGGGCCAGTCACTTACATTTTTCTCAATACCAATTACTACATTACTACTAGCTACATAACAGAGACCACCTAGCTCATTAATTTGTAATTTTACTGAAATATTGGAGTCTTGAAAGCTGTTTAGTGCCTTAAATAAATTAAAATGCAAATACAGCAACTGCACTGTTGTTAAAGGACAATCTGAAGAATATAGTAACTGTTAAGTTGTGCATTAGCAAAGATTAGAAAAAATGGTTTGACATTTTGGGCTCCATAGTTAATTGGACCCTTTGTGATGTCCTGTGTTTCTCAGGCTCGTTTGTGAGTGAGATGAAAATACGTGGCTGTGACACAGACATGCGCAGGCATGTTCTGGCAGGTATATTATATCTGTGTCCCAACGTTTTCTCAATATTACACTGAAGGGTGTTGTGTGTGGTCTCTGCCGAAAGCTAAGAGAGCTGACCCAGTCAATATAAATAACAACGAACGTGGAGACAGCCTAGGTTTACTCTCTAGAGCTGATGGGAGATTTACAAAGACAATCGAACTCCAAGAACGTTCTTGGAAGAAGAGGGCTCCTGGGCTAAGAGATAATAGCCTAGGATTGCATAAGAGCAGAAGGTTGGGCCAAGTGGTTATCCATTACACGAGGGAATTCTTTTTCATTGTGAGTGTCTCAAGAAAAGTAAATCTCAACTTTTAGGACTGGTCAAGTGCTTCAAGAACCAACCATTGGGTGAAAAATACCTTATTAGACAAGCAAGTAACTTGTTAATAAGTATTCACAAATTGAATCTGAGTAAACAATGTGATGCAGTTGCGAAAAAGGCTAATATCAGTCTGAGTGTCATATGTAAGACATGGGAGGCAATTCTCTCACTCTACTTGGCACTGCGGAGGCCTCAGCTCAAATATTGTGCCCAGTTCTGGGTGCCACACTTTAAGAACGATAAATTGGAGAGAGTCTAGAGGAGACCAACAAACATGAAAAAAGGTTTAGGAAAAATTGGGCATGTTTAGTATTGAGAAACAACGACTGAGTGGGGACCTGATAACTGTCTTTCAATATGTGAAGAGCTGTTATAAAGAGGACGGTGATCAAATGTTCTCCATGTCCACTGAAGATAAGACAAGAAGCAATCGGCTTAATTTGCAGCAAGGGAGATTTAGGTCAGATATTAGGGAAAACTTTCTAACTCTAAGGGGAGTTAAGTTCTGGAATAGGATTCCAAGGGAGGCTGTGGAATCCCCCCATCACCGGAGGTTTTTAAGACTAAGTTGGACAAAAACCTGTCAGGGATGGTCTAAATTTACTTAGTCTTGCCTCAATGCAGGGGGCTGGACTTGATGACTTCTCAAGGTCCCTTCCAGCCCTACATTTCCATAGGCTATAGATTCCATAGGCTTTTCTTTTACTTGTATCCTTATGTTTCCAAACCCTTATACTTGCTGTTATTTGAATCTTTACCTCAAGCTCTGTTAAATAAACTTCAACTTGGTTTTACTATAAACCAATCTAAGTGCCTTGTGCTGAGGAGAGGGCTGAACTGAGGTGAACCCGGTAAGCTGTGGCGCACTGTCTCCATAGAGGAAGCGGATCGGTGTGCATTGCAGGTGTGCAGACGGTAGGGGATTGGGCACTCAAATGTAGCAAGGTGGGTGTGTAAATTGGTAGCCTGTGCTGGAAAAGAGCAGGGGTCATGCAGCCTGGAATGGAATGCCTGTGTTGCTAAGCAGTTGGGCGCTGGGGAATGTTTCCCCTATGGGCACAGACAGGTCTCCCTCCTGCTGTGATAAGGTGGTACAAGTGATTCACACGGGTCCCCTCGGGTTACCCTGACAAGTGTCACACTTGGCATAGTATCTCTCCTATGCACAGTAAACTGCTCTATGGGAGTTTTCTCATTGACTTAAATCAGTGGTTTTCAACCTGTGGTCCATGGACCCCTGGGGGTTCACAGACTATGGCTAAGATTTCCAAAGGGGTCTGTGGCACCATTTCAAATTTTATAGGGGTCTGCAAATGAAAAACAATTGAAAACCACTGACTTAAATGAAAGCAGGATGAGGTCTTAACCCACTATTCTTCTTCCTAGAATTTCGTGTGTGGGGACAGGTTCCCAGGTGGATATAGAACTGAATTTTGCCTAATGAAAATGTCAGCGTGAAACATACATTTTGAAGGAAAACTTACAATGTGAAATTTTACTTGGTCTTGTCAAATTTTCTAAAGTCACCATTTAAGGTTTTTAAAAGAATTGTTGACTCAGGTTTGAGCATACATGGGCACACACCTGGGAACTGATTCTGCAATCTGTTACTCATGTGAGTAATCCTTACCATAAGTATTCCCATTGAAGTCAATAGGACTTTTTGCATGAGTTGAAAACTACTCCTGTGAGTAAGGGTATGATGGATAAGTGTTTTATGGTGAGAATATGCAGGCAAGACAGAGTTACTGCTCATGTTAGTTACAGAGGCAAACATTTTGTTTGCTCATGAATGGTATAAATTACTCTTGTCAAGCTACAATCAGTATTATTGCATCTATTTAAATTAAAATATTTCTTTTGTGAATGGTGGTTTTCTCTTTGTTTTCTGTTTATAAGTAGATCATTGCCTCAGTGACAGAGGCTTTGTGAATAATTGTGTAGATTACAATTTGATAAATAACAGTTGGAAACTTGTGATTATAGATTCATTTCTTGTATTTCCATCAGTTGTTATCAGTGGAATTGGTTTGTGGCAGCAGTGAAGAATGGAAAATACTTTCTCCTGCTGGTTTTTTTTGGATTGCAGTTGTGTTAGGTTCAAGAGGCTTAGAGGGGATCCATGTTTTTTATGTTTAGGATTGTACATATCACTGATTAAGCAGAGAATTAGCAGTTTACAGTTAAGTTTGAAATATGAAATCATTACAACACTCTTATCACCAGACATGAAATGAAATTTATATTCCTAGAGTTACTTTTTTTGTTAGAATGAAAATTAATCCCAGATATATTATCCACCATATTTTCCAGTTACTTTATCACATTATTTAATTGACCATTATTAAATACCTGAATTTGTTTGTATTCTGTTAAACTGTTATAGTATCTCCCCTACCTGATGTAAATTAATTCTCATTATCTTCTAATACTTCAGGGGGGGAAAAGTTGAGGTGCTGCAAAGTAATGTGTAGTGGTGTTCCCTAATAACTGAAAATGACATATTAGAATTGGGAAAGGGCAACAAAAATTATTAGGGGTATGGAATAGTTTCCATATCAGGTGAGATTAAAAAGACTGGGACTGCTGATCTTAGAAAAGAGATGACTAAGCGGGATATGATAGAGGTCTATAAAATCATGACTGGTGTGGTGAAAGTGAGTAGGGAAGTGTTCATGTAACACAAGAAGTAGGGGTCACCTGAAGAAATGAATAGACAGCAGATTTAAAACATTTAAAAGGATGTGCTACTTCACACAGCACACAGACAACGTGTGGAACTCATTGTTGGGGATGTTGCTCAGCACTGAAACTGTTAGTCTCCTTCTCTTACAACTGTTTAATCACAACTAACTCCACTGAGGCCAAAGGAGTTAAACCAGTTCAAACAATATCAGAATCACGTCCATTATTTCAGCTCAAGTCACACCAGGGTTGCAAAGAGCAGGACTACTGAGTCTTTGCTAAGTTCCATAATAATTCTGCGTGTGCAGCCCAGAATGCCATTGGCCTTTATAGCAGCTGCGATTTCAGGAAGCTGGGCCCCGAGGTTGCTGAATAGGTCACACCTTAGGTAGATATTAATTTTTCAGATTCCAGACACCTTTTAAAATCAGCAAAAATCTTCTTCCAGATCTGTCTCTGGGTTCTTTTCTGGCTTGTCCCTTATGCATGGAATAACCTGTCTATCCTAGTCACCAAGCCACCACCCCTTCTACATCCACATCCTTCCTAAAAACTCACCCTTCACAACGTGCATAAGAAAAGAGCCAATGATTAAAAAACACACGTTATTCCCTCCCCGGGTTTTCCACTGTGTCCTGCCTTTTTATTGTAATCTCTGTGGGGCAGGGACTGTCTTCTCCTTTTGTGTCCCCGTGTCAATGCCGAGGCTTTTAATAGGGATGGTCTTCATTTTCAGAGCTTAGCAAGTCAGAATAATTACTGATTAGGTATAGATTCTGCCATATAGAGAATCACAGGCAGAAGAACTGGGATCTGGACTCAGTATTCTTGTCAGGAAGGACGTCAACATGGAGAACAACGGAACCAGACCCACAGAGGGAAAGCATCCTCCCTCCTTCCCCAGCTTTGCTGCTCTCCCACTCACTCTCTCCCCTGCCCTGTCACACATGCCCTGTACTCTCTTGGCAGCCAATAGGAGTCAGACCTTTATACCTGACTGTACCTGTCATTCGTGTCAGGACACTGGACTTGGTAAGTTCCGAGAGGCAGTTGTAGCAATTGGTGGCTGGGCTGGGGGAAGTGATAGATGCACGTCAGTTGCTCAGAGTGCGTCTGGTTTCTCTCCTGAATGGGAAGTTTGCAGTTACTGTTCCCCTGACCTCTTCTCATCAGCTGTGTGGTGAAGGAATTGGGGGGCTAAGGATGATCCAAGGCACAGGTAGATGGTGCTGCTCATATGGTACCTGGACTTTCGTGGTCTCTGACGTTGAGTGTGACTTCTGGGAGCAGATTTTCTAGATCAGTTAGACAGGGTGAGTCGATGACTGTGGTAGGATGAGTTTCATGCCAAATTAGTGACTGACACCCATGTGTCGTTCCAACTGCTTAACTCATACAACAGTGAGGGCTGCGGAAGACATGAGTGCCTTTTTTCAAGTTGCAAAGAGATCCTTGTGAAACAGCCCACTGCAAAACTGGGACAGACACTGACAACCACGCACTGGTACAGTAGATACAAAGTTAAGCAGCACTGAAAGAGTTGACTGGAGGCCTCGCTATACTATACTGGGAAGTAGTGTTTGACTGTCTGCATCACTTTTGGGTTATCTATAACCAAGGTCCACTTCCTGGCTCTGCCATTGTTTTGCTGGGTGACCTTGGACAAGTCATTTCTGGTCTCATGCCTCATTTTCCTCATCTGTAAAATGGGGATAACAATACTGACCTCCTTTGTAGAGCGCTTTGAGATCTATGTATGAAAAGACTCAATAAGAGATAGGTATTATTAATAATAATGACTTATCCCTTTTGGAAGCATAGGAGCCGCTTTGCTCTTGATTTCAATGGGAGCAAGAGTGAGATGCTAAGTAACACTATGAAGTCAGTTTCATGCTACCTATGTTATAGACTCACAGACTTTAAGGCCAGAAGGGACCATCATGATCATCTAGTCTGACCTCCTGCACATCGCAGGCCACAGAACCTCACCCCCCCACTCCTTCAATAGACCTCTAACCTCTAGCTGAGTTACTGAAGTCCTCAAATCATGTTTTAAAGACTTCAAGTTACAGAGAATCCACCATTTATTCTAGTTTAAACTTGTAAATGACCCAGGCTCCATGCTGCAGAGGAAGGCAAAAAAACCACAGGGTCTCTGCCAATCTGACCCGGGGGAAAATTCCTTCCCAACCCCAAATATGTCAATCAGCTAGACGCTACTACCTAACATTTTGGTTTTGGCTATTGAGTAGTCAGGAATAGTGCTATTCTCGGATACTCATCAATAGATAGAAGCAAATAATGGTAACCCAAATAGGTCAGCTATTTAGCTAAAGGTCAACTATCTTTTATGGGAATCATAAAAGGAACTTCCCTTCTTTAAACCGTTGCTTCTAAAGCATATACTGAAGTGCCCATGAACAGCTTCTGAACCTCCAAGGAATACAGCCAAAAAATTATTCCCTGCCTTCACGTGGAGATTGGTGAATGTCTGGAAAAGAGATATTACAGCCAGTCTGCTTACCTGAATTCATTTTAATATTTCTTTGTCTCGATGGAGCCTCTGTTGATGGATGATTTTCTGTTATATACAAGTATAGAAGAAACTAGGGGAGAGAGGGTCACATTTCAGTCCCAACCAAATTCTCTTAAATTGGCTGACTTTTATACTGGGTCGATTAATGTGCTCCCACAGGTTGAAATTGAAAATTGTTTCTAGTACTAGAAAAATCTGAAGCCTCCTTTGAGAATGCTGCTCATTGTTTCATATATTGTAAGCTGAGAAGGAAAAAAAAAAAAGGAAAGGTTATTTTTTCTATTAGTACAATTCGAAAGGGCTAATAGGTTCAGACAAACCAGTTAGATGACAAGCACTAATCAATACATTTTGTCTCTATTCATTGTTTGTAAAGGTATATTCCCCTGGCTTCAGGCTGGCAGCTGTCTTTCATTTCACTGAGTGCTCTGCTTCATGAAATGTTAACAATATCCCTGCCTTTGACAGCTGTATCAATATAACTTTATCGAACTTCAGTCAAACACAATGAAGACAGACTTGTCTGGCTGCTTGACCGCTGTTGAATTGTCCGCGGATCTGAGTAAAACCTCTACACTCTGTGTCTTTTACTTCTGAACAAGAATTGATGCAAAGAATAGAAGTATCTTGTTTTATTTTTAGTCCAATGGGCAAAAATCTGATGTAAAGTTTGGTTTTTAGGCTACAGCTAATGCTTTTAACGTAACAGCTTGCCCCGGAACTGGTGTTTATTCAATGAATTGTGTTCTAAGATTTTCCTGAACCTGAGGAATTAACTATTAGTCAGTCAAATTCTTCCTTTCATGGTCACAGAAACTATTAATAGAATAGGCCCTGGTTCAGCAAAGCATTTAAGCACATGGTTTTGACCTCAGTGGGACCTAAGCACATGCTGAACTCCAGGTTTACCAAAGATGAGATGACAATAGCATGGGAACTATGAAGGAAATAGGGATTAGCTTCTTGGGGAAACTAATAACTTTCGGGCCATTTTACAAACTTAAATAACTTATGTATGTGTAACGTTATCCTTGTTAATAACATGTGGCTAATTTTCCAACATTTGTTGACACTTCACTTAAGTTTTGTGAGGTTTGTTTTAGTCACACTGGCCTAGATACATAAAAGTACTTAGGTGCTTCAACCCCAGGCTGAGGTGCCTAAGTCTGTGTTTAAGCACCTAAGTCCCAGTTTTAGGCTCCCCTGAGAGTCATAAAATTCCTGGTGCACCCTGTAGGCACCTAAACTCACTGGGCACAATTTATCAACATGCTTCAATATGTTTTTGCAGTAAAAAGTCTCCTAAGTGCCTATGTTTCTGCTTCTGGGTGTGTGCACTGCTGCCTCCCTCTGAGCATCTGGACACCTATCTCCTATCTAAGTCCTAGAGGGATTCACAAGCCAGGGGCAGATAGGCGTTCAGCCGCCTAACTCGCATGTGATGCCTGACCCAGTAGGCATGCTCAGAGGCCGCCTGCCGTATCAGATCCCCATTGGTGAGTTCATGCAGCAGCTGCAGCCACCTGGTAATTTTTAATCCTGTGGTTAGGATACTCGTTGAGGATGTGGCAGACCCCCAGTTCAAGTCCCCCGTCCACCTGATGAGGAGAAGGGATCTGAAGAGGGACCTGCCACCTCTCAGATAAGTGCCTTCACCAATACGCGATAGGATATCTTGATGTGGGGTCCCCTCTGTTTCTCCTGTGGAAGCTGTTGCTTGTTGGATAAGTAATTAAAGGCTCATTGGAGCAGGGGCACTGGCTCCTGGGTCTCCCACATCCCGTGTGAGTGCTCTAACCACCAAGCTATAGCATCATTCTCATGCTTGTGCTCTCTCTCTCCCTGACCCAAATGACCCTATTGTTGTTTATCCACAGCGGAGAGCTTCTACAGGAGCAATTGAGGGAGACCCACATCAGACTATCCCATAGCCCATCAATTAGGGCATGCACATGAGATGTGGCAGATCTCTGTTCAGATCCCTTCTCCTTAGCAGGTGGAGGGGGAACTTGAACCGGGGGTCTCCCACAGCCCAGATGAGTACCATACTGCTGGGCTAAACGTGAAAAGGGAGCTAGTTCTCCTCCTTTTAAAAATGCCTTAGCTGCCTACCTCCCAGCTGTGGATCGCAATCAAAGAAAGACGCCTCCCTGCAGCCCTGGACATAGGCGGTGTGAGGGGGTGGGGCTTAACACATAACCCTCTCCTTCACATCTCCCATTGGCCAGCCTAGGTGGCTCCCCACCTAGCCTGCTGGCTTGTGAAAATCACAGTCAAAGGTGCCTGTCTCTCCCCAGGCATTGTATAGGGAGCCTAGGCACCTAACTCAGGTGTTGTGAATCAGTGTGTGCCTGTGATTTTCTAGGCACCTACAAATTAGGTGCCGTTATGCTCAGCATCCCAATGCCTGAGTACCTCTGTGAAGCTAGGCCATTGCCACGTAGCATATCATTAGTAAATACTGAACATCGATACTGCAAAGTAACAAATCTCTTTGAAGCCAGGGGGAACTATAGGAGTCCAGCAACTTTGAAAATCAGGCCAGTAATTTAGGTGCCTAAATATGGATTTAGAAGCCCAAGTTTAGGTACCTACGTATCAAAATGTTGACCATTGCACAGCTGCAATGAAAATGGGATCTCTGTTGTAATTTAATGGGAAGAAATAGGAAATACAATTTGGAGGAGAGGTTAGAGAGGTAATATTGGAAGGCCCAGTGAAATTAGACAGCTTGTCAAGCCATTTATCATAGCATGTGCCGTTCCCATTTCAAGACGGATGAAACAGTAATAGTGAGCTGAGAAAGTTGATCTGTATCCAGAGGATTGTGATAAATAAAGAGGAAGAGAAAGATGCAAGCCGTGCTGCTGACTTCTTGGTTTTATTGAGTATTGATGAACTGGACTGGACTTATTCCACCGTTCGTCAACAGGGAGAGCCTGATCTGCTATCCCTCTGAGCACAGAACTCCTGTCTTTTCACTTCAGTGGGCTTGACTCTGCGTCCCGTAGCTTGAGTAGCTCTGTCTCACCTGAGTATCCTACTGAGGTCAATGGGAGTGCCTGGGTGAGTGGGTGCTAGTCAGGGGCAGTAAGGATTGCAGAATCCAGTCCCAAAAAACTTGCTCCAGATAGCAATGCCTTGTCTTAAGCTACGCAGGAAGAAGGGTGGCCATGCTAGGGCCTCCCACAATATCAGCCCATGTATTCTGGGGTGCAGTAGGACTGCTTACTCCTGTGGCCCTGTCCCCCTCTCCTCGCTGTCCCACAGAGCTGGGCTAGGGACAGTCTGCTCAAATGAAATGGAGAGCACAGGTTAGGCACCCTTTGTGCACATGGCATGGGGAGGGACTGTGCCTGGCTGAGGCACTCTTCCCGGGGTGGTGAGACGCCGCGGCTGCTCCCACTGCAGAGCTGGGGCATTAATGTCACACTCTAGTTCTTGGTTGCTAGCAGGATCAGGCTTCCAGTATTCATAGAATCATAGAATATCAGGGTTGGAAGGGACCTCAGGAGGTCCTCTAGTCCAACCCCCTGCTCAAAGCAGGACCAATCCCCAGACAGATTTTTTACCCCAGTTCCCTAAGTGGCCCCCTCAAGGATTGAACTCACAACCCTGTAGTTAGCAGGCCAATGCTCAAACCACTGAGCTATCCCTCTAGCAAGGAAGGATAGATATTCTAGCATTTCAACCTAATGGGCACATCTTCAAAGCTGTGCATGGCTCAAACACGTCTAATTAAATCCAGTTGGAGCGATGCAGATAAAACCCATCATATGTATTCAGGAAACTCCCATGGATTTTAGTAGGAATGAAACTGTTTAGAGACTTAAAATGGGGTGGAGGACCCCTTTAAGGCAAGGTAGCGATCAGGCACAAGTCCCAGTTCTGATTTCAGCCTGAACAAGGGGGTATAATCTGATAGACAGGAGGCGTTGTCCAGGAACTAAGTGGCTGTGAACCTGGATTGCAAGGAATGCTGGAAAAGGCGCAGGGCAGAGACTTAAAAGCAATCCCTGGCCAAGAGTTGGGGATATGGCTTAGGAGAGACTGAAGAAAATGGTCCTCTGAAGATGCAGGAACTCTGCTGAAGGAATAAGTTTTTCAAGGCCTGACAAGAGGAGGCTTACAAGGTTGCAGACAAAAGGTAAGGAATTAGTAGAGTGAAGGAATAGGTTCTGGGTCAAGGGAGCACAAAGGGCTGGACATGGGACATGTGTTAGCATCCTGTTCTGAAGCCCATGGCTGGGGCTTCCCAGAGGACAAGGAAGACCTTCTTCAACAATAAAGAAGAGATCAGGGTGGACCCTGGGAGAAAGCACTGTTGAGCTGTTTCCCAAGGAGGGTGAGTAAATAAACTATTAGTATCAGGCATCCATGAACAGGAGTGATGGCTACATCTTTTTTATTTGAACTTTTATTTCTCTGTAAGGGAAAGAATTTTGCTTTTCCTGGCACACAAGTGCGCCAAGACCTACCCTACTACAAGAGGAGAGAGAGGAGGTTGAAGTATCACCACACCTGATTACAGAGAGGTGAGAATCCACTACGGGATTCTATAGAAATGACTAAATGTCCAGGAAAATAATATTCTTTCTTTAGAATGTTTAAACACGTCTATAAAAGAATGTAATTCAGAATTACATCCTGGCCATAGAATTGGCTTATAAATGCTGTAGATTTTATATCAAATTCTTCAGGACGTCACCCTCAGGAACCAATTTACCACGATAAATATGGTTTGTAAATTCAACTGAACCTTAACTCCATCTTAACCTTGGTACTCAAGTAATCATTCACCTACATTACTGTAGCTCAGTAGTCAGAATGCCTGTGGAAAGCTGCGTAAACGGCACACAAAAGAAGTTGTTGCAGTGAAAGTCACAGTTCCCTATTGCTAATTATACTCTGCGCAGCATTTGTCTGCATAATGTGCAATTACACTTCGATTTACAGAGGTGCCTATTTTTTGCCTGCAAGACAAAGAAATGGAAACAGAATGGGAGGGGGGAGAATCTGAGCCAAATCAACCTAGAGGAAACAACCCTTCTACATGTACAATAAGTTGGTAAATTTTGCATTGTATTTTTCATCAGAATGGTGCCTTTCTATTTAATACTGATTTTAATTGATCTCAAACAAATGTCTTGCACCAAATTGTGGACAGACAGAGTATTTCACATAGGCATAGCCTACCCCTCTATTTTTGCTTATATGGGCCACATAATCACTACATATCGAGGCTCTCAGGCGCTATTACCTCAAGTCTCCTGTTTTCTCTTAGCAACACACCATGCTGCCTCAGCCTACTAATTCTGCCTTCCTCCACCACATCGATATTAGCCTCCTGAGTCAAAATAATCGACTATTCCTGTTTTGTATTGGACTGCTTTCCTGCTCCCGTTAACACATTGCAGTGATCAGGAGTCAAAGGAATATGATTTATTGCTAAACGTGGGATGTACAATAGTCTGTGCGAATAAGTAAAATAGTTTATTTAGTGAATTAAGTAACTTTGGAAGGAGCATTTGTGCAACCAAATAGTACAGGTTTCTGGATGGACAGCGGTTCCATTATGGAATACAGTTACTTCACGGCCAAAATCTCTAGTGCGGGGACTCAACCTGGAGGTCACAAACAAGTTCAAGGGGATGTGACCACCCTCCCGTTCTATGCTAGTCTGTGGGGAAGGGGGAAACTCTTCTACGTGGGGGTCACAGTATGGAAAATGTTGAAATCCACTGATCCTAGTGAAACGTTGACCTTGTGCAATGCAGATGACTCTGTCTAACACGCTGTGACTCCCGCTGTGTTGGACAAAAGCTTTTGGCTGCATACATGTCTTCAGTGTGAGAATAGTGTCGTAGCACTTATTCATGCCTGTGGCTCAGTGATGGATAGTTCACCTATGGGTCACTTTTATTTTCAGCGTGCAGTAGAACTTTCAGGTTGAAGAGTTTTGTTTTCCCCGAGACCAAAAGGGAACATCTTGCTCCCAGCACCAGGCCCAAGTAGCCAGCCTGGTTCTAAGGGATCTCCATGGAGAAACCTCCTCCTCAGGCTGCAGAGCAGCAGTAGAATCACCCTGTGGCTGTTACGCCATCATCGAGGATGGAATAGCCACTCTAATTCATAATCCTCTGCCAAACAGAGGTCAGTGGCTTCTAGAAGCCACATGAAGCCCTCTGGAATGTAGTTTGTCGATGTGCAGACAATGCATGTAAAAGTAACCATGAAACCATGTCTCTCAAAGTCCTGCTGCCTCCCCCCTTTGCTGAGGAACTCCGACAGTCCCACAGCAGACAGAACCTTCATGCCCATGGAGGAGGGAGTGAGATTTTGGGCTAAAAGTAGAGGTTAACTCTAACAAAGATTCTAACGTGCTTATTGCAGTGTATTGAAACAATCCAGAAAACACATAACGTCATCACTGGTAAAGTTTGCAGATGAGCCAAAAATTGGGGGAGTGGTAAATAATGAAGAGAACAGGTCACTGATACTGAGTGATCTGGATAGCTTAGCAAGCTGGGCGCAAGAAAACAGTATGAATTTTAATTTGGCTAAATATAAATGCCAAAGAGTGAAGAATGTAGGCCCTACTTACAGGATGAAGGACTCTATCCTGGGAAGCAGTGACTCTGAAAAAGAGTTGGCAGTCCTGGGGGAGAATCAGCTGAACATGAGCTCCCAATGTGATGCTGTGGCCAAATGGGCTAATGCAATCCCTGGATGCATAAACAGGTGAATCTCGAGTAGTAGCAGAGAAGTTATTTTATCTCTGTATTTGGCACTGGTGCCACCACTGCTGGAATATTGTGTCCAGCTTTAGTGTCCGCAATTCAAGAAAGATGTTGATAAATTGGAGGGTTCAGAGAAGAGTCAAGAGAATGATTAAAGGATTAAAAAAGATGCCTTATAGTGATATAGACTCAAGGGGAGCTCAGTCTATTTAGCTTAACAAAGAGAAGATTAAGGGTTGACTTGATCACAGTATATTTGATAATGGGCTCTTCAATCTAGCAGAGACAGGTATAACATGAACCAATGGCTGGAAGTTGACACTAGACAAAATGAGGTGAAAAATTTTAACAGTGAAGGTAATTAACCATTGGAACAATTTATCAAGGGTCATGGTAGATCCTCCATCACTGGCAATTTTTAAATCAAGATTGGTTGTTTTTCTAAAAGATCTGCTCTAGGAATTATTTTGGAGAACTTCTATGTTCTGTGCTATACAGAAGGTCAGACTAGATGATCACAATGGTCCCTTCTGACCTTGGAATCCATGAATCTGTTTGTTATAGCAGAGAGCAGTGGGTAACCACTGATAATGGGTGAACTAGTAATATTAGATCTCACTGCCAAATGGTTACTTATCCCTGGAACCCAACTCAATACTTTTAAACCTTGAACGGCATTCATACCTTCCTGTGGTCCCATTCTACTGCCATCCCAACCTATTTCCCATGCACCTACCATCTCCTAAACACAGATGTGTCCTTTACATAACGTCCCTCCTCAGGAACTTATCCTGTTTTATGGGAAATACTATACCTCTTAATTCTATCCCTTCCAATTCCCTGGTTTTTAGATTGTTTCTCTTGTGGGATTTTGTGCCAGTTTTAAGAACCATGAGACTGAAGCTCACCATTGCTAGGACAAACTGATCACCAGTTTGATACATTCCTAACAATCTGCTTCCTTTCACTGTTAGTTTGGCAGAGTGTGAATTGTACACTCAGTGATAGTTTGAGCCTAAATTCTTCAGGGAAAACAAGGGCACGAGGGCTCTGACCAGAGGGAAGTTGAATTAGTACAAGGGGACCACAATCCCACTTCACAGGGGAGCCTGCAAATGGTCATAGAGACTCAAGGAGTTGGTAGGTCTAACCTGAGGATGGAGTAGGGCCTGGGAAGGGCCGGCGCAACCCATTAGGCGACAAAGGCGGTCGCGTAGGGCACTACAATTTGGGGGGCGGCGACTGCGGCGGTATTTAGGTGGCGAGACCTTCCGCCGCCTCTGTGGGGGGCGGCATTTCGGGGCGGGACCTTCCGCCGCCTAGGGCAGCAGAAAAGCTGGTGGCACTCCTGGGCCTGGGCAATCGTCATCTGCTGACTTACTGTATCCCTCCCAGGCAGCCTCCACCAGCAAGAGTGGTACAGAACCCTGGCCACAATGTAAAGCTTTTCTGCCCTAGCAGAATGTCAGAGGGATTGGACATTTATACAGACAACCAGAATATCCTGATGTAGAATAGTATGTACTGGAAGGGATCTAAAGCCTCATGCTTCAGGGCTTAAGTCAATTTCTAGGCGGAGACTATTCTGGAGGGCAGATTATCCCACATCTGCCTATTGTGGGGCTTCTTTAATCTTCCTCTGAAGCATCTGGTACAGGTCCCTATCAGAGACCGCATACTGCATTGATAGACCACTGGTCTGGTTGATTATGCAAATTCCTAATGCCCTTGACTAAGGGAGGTGGTACTTGCCATTCCCTGGGGGTGCAGTAACGCTTGGTGGTACTAGGTGGTGCAATCTGAAGTCCCTGCATCCAACAGAGGGACTCGAGAGTCTAGTAAATATCATGATGTAACGCTCGTGAAGATATGGATGCTGCAGCCTTAGAACAATCCCTTGAGATTTCTTTGCATCAGTGTAACAGTGCGCTCTGTAGAGAGGTGAAAAAGCCAGATCCTTAGGGTGTCTTATATCTTTGACTCCACCGGACAGGGCAAATCTCTTATGGTAAGATGAAAATTAGATCCTACCTAGTTCAAATGAGTGTAGGTTAAAATACCCTACATGTAAGTCTGAGATAAAAGCCCAGCCTTTCTTCGTTTCTGTGCCTGCTCCCTTGTCAGGCTGCTAATGTTCTCTGACTGCATCTTGTACTTTCAAAGTTACAGCACTGCAAGCTGCAGTTGAATCTTTTCTAAAAAAAAATTTCCACACTGTATTAATTTCTAATGATTTATTGTTACTTATTTGTATTACTGTAACACTGAGACCCCAATCAGGGTTGGGGGAGCACTCTTGGAGGGTGCAATACATAACCCCAGAATAAGACAGTCCCTGCCCCAAAAATCTTACAACCTATGTTGAGATAGCATGCAGCAGGTGGCTGTAACTAATAAACTAACTAGGGGAACTGGAGAGGGAGGGTAGTGTTGAAAACATGTGGCTGTGTGCACAATGAGCTGCATCCAGATCATTCATAGCATATTTTAAACTATGAAATGTATTCAAAGAACATTATTGAGTCAAGCCAAGTCAAGCACACAAAAGTTAGGAAATGCAAGAATTAAGGTTGTCTGTGAACCCTTAATACAGCCCCCTTGTGCCTATGCAGTATGGTGCGGTCTTTAATGGCATGATCACACATTGTTTCTTCCACAGGACCCCGCCTTGTTCAGTGCACAGAGATCAACAGTGCTCAGTTAATGAGCAGCTATTCAATATTTTCTTATCCTCATTCAATGTGTCACCTCATGCCTTATGTACTGCACACTAACCAAACCCTGCTCTGAATACAAGAATTATTAATTTCCTCGTGGGCTTTTCTATGGTGCTTATCACTAGTATCTGAGTGCTTCGCATGCATTAATGAATTTATTTTTCACAATACCCCTGTGAGGTGCAGAGGTATTACCCCATTTTACAGATGGGGAAACTGAGGCACGGCAATTAATGTTGGTATGTCCACTAATTTTGGATGGCCAATTTGAGACACTTACAGCGTGATTTTTCAGAATACTTAGCATTTATAGAGCTTTGTGTATGTTCCCAGCACAGCTCCCACTGACTTCAGTAGGAGCTGTGAGTGCAGAGTACTTCTGCAGATCAGACCATAGGGTCTCAGATTGGGCACCCAGAAAATGAGGAACACACAATTAGTGAACACCTGTGAAAATATTGTTTTAGCGACTTGCCCAGCATTACACAAGGACTCTGGGAGAGACAGAAAGAGAATCCAGTTCTCCAGGGCAGCATTCAACTACTTTAACCATGCACTCATCCTCTCCTCCTTCAATCCCCTGCCTTGTTCACGACCTCATTGTCCAATCCTCCTTGGAGCTGTGAGCATGGCATATACCTGGCATGGTTCACAAACTCCTCCAACACCTGACCTTTTTGCAGCGAGAAGGAGGCTTTGGTGCACACCTACATAGAGTGCGTCAGGTTGCAGCCTCTCTTCTGGCTCTTCCAGAACCTCTTACTGAGGTTCTGGCTGCACTTTTCCCTGCATCTCTTATTTCGTGCACACCCCATCCGTGGTCCCACAAAGTCGTGAGACCTCCTCATCAATGTCCTCCTGGCCCTGGCCAAGATGGCCATCCACCAGATGATGAGGCGGAGGCAGCTGTAACTGGAGAGCCTATTTCCAGTCCCTCATCTAATCATGCCTTCAGGCAGAATTCCTCTGGGCAGTATCCACTGACTCTTACCCATGTTTGAGGAGCAGTGGGTGCTTCTGGGGGTTCTCTACTCCGTGTCTCACTCTGGCCCCTGACTTTCAACTTTTAACGTTCACTCCCATCCCTGTTTCTTCATGTGTTGTCCCCGGTATTCACTTGTGGCCTGGATCCAATGGCTCCCCCACCCTTGGTTGAGGGAGAGGTCCTTCAGCTTTGGGTGGACTTGGACCACTGTCTGTTGATAACCACAGTAGATACACATCTTCCAACTTCTGCAACAAATGAGGCAAGGGTCCTACGGAAAAGTTGCCTTCACTGCAGAACCGTGAGGCAACCTCGGAGCAGGTCCATCCTGTGCACTGAATGAAGAAGAGGGCTTGTGGAAAAAATAGTTTGTGATTGTATAATTAAGTTGCATAATGCTTATACACAAGGGGTGAACTAAGGTTGCATAGGCAGCTTTAAGTCTGGTATTTCCTAACTTAATTGCTTGAATTTACAACCTTAGCCTTCTTTTACGGTAGCTTTTTGTGTGTGTGGTTTCCTATATTTTTAAGAAAGAAAACAAAAAAATAAATTCTATCACATGGCATCATACTGACACTTATATGGCTTTTCAGCAGTTTTGGAACATCTAGAGTCACTGCACATTTCTCTGCCACTTGAGCTAACTGATAGCAGTAGTAGGTTGTAAACCTCTTTGCATCAGCAGTAGAGGGGATAATAGAAACCTTTTGCCAGCAGATTTCATGGATACTTGCTGACAGCAGAGGAACGGTGACAATCAGGAATTTTGGGTTCCACTCCAGGTTCTGTAGGCGATGGTTCTCTAGTAGTTGCAGACCCTTTTTGCCCATTTCTCTCCCCTAGCCTCCTTTGTTCTATTCCCCTTCAGCCTGCCCAAGTCCGGTCCCCACCCCACAATCCCATCTCCTAGTTTCAGGCTTTCCCTCCCTCCCCATGCTTCTTGGCCCAGATCCACGAAGGGACTTAGCCTTGCAATGCTCAGCGTTGCAATTCTTAACTTTTAGGTGCCTTGAAAATCACTTGAATCCATAAATGCTGGGTTAGGTGTCAGGACTCCCTACACGATGGTGAGAGACAGGTGCCTTAGAATGGGATCCACAAAATCCAGCAGTCTAGGAGGGGAGCTGCCTAAACTAGCCAATGGGTGATGCTGATGAGGGGTGTGTCCTAAGGCCCTCCCCATCACGGAATTCAGTGCCTAAATCCAGGCCACAGGGAAACATCTAGTTCTGGTTACAGTCCACAGCCGGGAACCCCTCTCCAGGAATCAGGAAGCTAAGATGGTGAAGACCTTGCTTGCGAGATTGATGTAGGTGCTTGCCAAGCACGACACAAAATTGCACAGGGGGTGGAGGTGACAGACTGCCTTATAACCTTTAGTCCAGCAGTGAGAGCACTCGCCCAGGTGGTGGGAGGACCCTGGTTCAATTCCCCCCACTGCCTGATGAGAAGAGATTTGAACAGGGATTTGCTACCTCTCAGGTGAGTACCCTAACTGCTGGCCTACAGAGTGATTCTTACCAGTCTCTATATTAAACTAATATTTAATTAAACTGAATGGCTTGAACAAGAGAGATTGAGAGAGACCCACATCTGAGTATCCCATAGCTCATCAGGCGGAGGGGAAACTGATTGACCAGGGTGTGTCTTATCCTGGAGAGTACCATAACCACTGGGCTCAAGGTTGTAAGGGGAGGTCTCCCTCCCCAGTTGCTTTGTGTGGAATTAGGTGGTCTCTGAGCATGCCTACAGGATTGGGCCTCACAAGCCAGGTAGGCATTGCCCTGCTTATCTTCAACTGGCTTGAGGATCACACTGGGGTTCAGGTGTGAGATAGGTATCCGGGCACCTGGCTGCAGCAGCAGTGTGCATGGTGAAGAGCAGAAATATAGGCACCTAGCAATTTTTACAGCAAACATTTAAGCACCAAGTCAGGTGAGGCCCCTACAGGGTTAGGTAGCAACTGAATGGAGGGTTTCTGGATCACATTAGTGCCTGAAACTGGGACTTAGGCTCCTAAAACTGGGATTTTGGTGCCTAAATCCCTTTGTGGATCTGGCACCTTGTCCTAGTCCCAATCCACTCCCTCTGCAGCGCCCCTCCATTCCCCCCCAGTATGGCCACAATGGTGGGCCAGGGCAGTGATCTCAACAGCAGGGTTTTGGGTGGACCTGATGGCAGCAAGCTGCATGTCAGGATGGCCAGATAAATGCAGGTTGCTGTAGTCAAGACAAGAAGGTCTGGATGAATTTTACTGGTGTAGACAGAGAACAGGCTGGTATGGACCGAGTACGGAGAGGAAGAGGCATCATGATCCAGATACATCCTGGATATCTGAGGCTAGATATAGGGGGGAGTCAAAGATGACACTTGGGTTATAGGTCAGTCTGACAGGGAGGAGGATGCTTATCTCAGCAGAATCACAGAAATGAGGGGAGGAAAGAGATCTGTTTTGGCCATGTTAAGCATGAGTTGAAGTTGAGACAATATGAGAAGATGTCAGAGGGAAGGTGAGATGTGAAATTAGATAGGAGGCAGAGCAGGGGAGGGAAGGGAAGGTAGTTTTTGAGTCATAGAATGATAGGATTGGAAGGGACCTTGAGAGGTCATCTAGTCCTGTACCCTGCACTCATGGCAGGACTAAGTATTATCTAGACCATTCCTGACAGGTGTTTGTCTAACCTGCTCTTAAAAATCCCAAACGATGGAGCTCCCACAAACTTCCTAGGCAATTTATTCCAGTGCTTAACCACCCTGACAGGAAGTTTTTTCCTAATGTCCAACCTACACCTCACTTGCTGCAATTTAAGCCCTTTGCTTCTTGTCCTATCCTCAAAGGTTAAGAAGAACAATTTTTCTCCCTCCTCCTTGTAACAAACTTTCATGTACTTGAAAACTGTTATCATGTCCCCTCTCGGTCTTCTCTTTTCCAGACTAAACAAACCCAATTTTTTTCAACCTTCCCTCATAGGTCATGTTTTCTAGACCTTTAATCATTTTTGTTGCTCTTCTCTGGACTTTCTCCAATTTGTCCACATCTTTCCTGAAATGTGGCACCCAGAACTGAACACAATACTCCAATTGAGGCCTAATCAGCGCAGAGTAGAGTGGAAGCATTACTTTTTGTGTCTTGCTTACAACAACAAAGAGTCTTGTGGCACCTTATAGACTAACAGACGTATTGGAGCATAAGCTTTCGTGGGTGAATACCCACTTCGTCAGACACATGCCTCTGATGAAGTGGGTATACACCCATGAAAGCTTATGCTCCAATAGGTCTGTTAGTCTATAACAGGGGTCGGCAACCTTTCAGAAGTGGTGTGCCGAGTTTTCATTTATTCACTCTAATTTAAGGTTTCGCGTGCCAGTAATACATTTTAACGTTTTTAGAAGGTCTCTTTCTATAAGTCTATAATATATAACTAAACTATTGTTGTATGTAAAGTAAATAAGGTTTTTAAAATGTTTAAGAAGCTTCATTTAAAATTAAATTAAAATGCAGAGCCCCCCGGACGGGTGGCCAGGACCCAGGCAGTGTGAGTGCCACTGAAAATCAACTCGGGTGCCGCCTTCGGCACACGTGCCATAGGTTGCCTACCCCTGGTCTATAAGGTGCCACAGGACTCTTTGTTGCTTTTTACAGATCCAGACTAACACGGCTACCCCTCTGATACTTGCTTACCACACTCCTGCCAATACATCCCAGAATGATGTTCGCTTTTTTTGCGACAGTGTTACACTGTTGACCCATATTTAGCTTGTGGTCCACTATAACCCCCAGATCCCTTTCCACAGTACTCCTTCCTAGGCAGTCATTTCCTATTTCCCATCAACAGAAAGATGGTCTCAAGTCATGTGAGTGAGTGTCAAATATTTTCTGTGGCTACTTTTATGTCTGATGGTGTCTCTAATATGGGACTTGCAACTGTGGGGCTCATTTCTTTTTTGCCCTTTGCCTCAGTGGCAGGGAACTGGAATAAGCAAGCATGTTTACCTCCTGGCTCACTCTAATGTGTCCTTCGGTGCCAGTGAGTACATCCTGGACACACAGACTTGGAGACCAATCCTGATCCCTGCAAACAATCCTATTAAGCAGGCTGTGACCAGGGGATTCTGTGAAGTTCAAAGGAAAGAAATCCTCCCTCCTAGGCAGCCATGCCACCCTACAGCTCCCTGGGTGGGGAGCATCTTTTCCCTAAGTGTGCAGAGGGGTTCAGCCACTGGCCCCCTGTTGGAACTCCTGCCAGACACTATTTGTGGCACGTGGGGTCTGGCTTTCCAAAATCATACAAGTTTTGTAAAAATGACATCCTTGGGGAACATTAAGACAAGTTGGTATGTTCAGTTCAGTGGAAAAAAAGGCTGGCGGACACAATAGCTTAATATACACAGGGATGTTCTAAAGAAGGCAGGGTCTTTTTATTCACATTAGTCAACAAAAACTGATGCCTTAAATCAAGAAAATGTGGGTTTAACCTTTAAATCAAACTTCGTGTTTCAATGCATGTTGGCAAGCTATTCCAACAGAACTGTAACACGCTGTATTGTGTAACTAAAATAATGACTCCTATTGTTATGTTTAGATACCAGAACAGTTTACAAAATGGATACACAAGCACAATTGTTAAAGCATTCACTTTACCCATGCTCTCCCTTTCTGGTTAAAATAAAAAAAAAGGCTTGCACAGAAGGTAAAACCCGGAATGAAACCCACAAATGATTGAAATACAGAAAAGATCTGTGAGTCTTATTTTTAAGTGCTATATTTTGATCCAGCTTGTGCACAGTTATGAAGGTAGATGTGAAAGACTGCAAGTAACCGCAGGGCTGTCCTTCCCTGAAATCACACCAAAAGAACCATCAGAGAGAGAAAAGCTTGTAGAGGAAAATCTGTTAAACCCGAGGTTTTCCTATGCAAACTGAGAACCAGGTGCTAATCCTTAGTCACCCATCTGGCTGCTTTGCAGTGCTTATGTTGCAAAGCTGCTTGAAAACTGCCATAATGGGCTTGTGGGGAATTTCCATGGCATAGTGGAATTGCTGGCTGACACAAAGCCTGCATGACTAATTCTATGCACCTGATCCCAGCCCCATGGTATAGAGGCGATGTTAGGCTTGGCAAGGAATGGGACCATTCTACTTGGCATACTTTTGAACAGCCGTTGGATTAGTCTAAATTATATCAGGAGCTAGACTGGCCCCTGTTTGTCCCCAGAGTCAAGACAGTGGCAAGGTAGATTACAGCCATCTTCCTGCTCTGTTCCTGTGCCAAAGACCTGGCCCTCATGCCTAAATTCATGAGCAGAGCTCGTGGATTGTTCATTGTGAACAATTTATTGAGCAGCTGTACCCCCCGAGTTAGACATACACCTCAGACCACTTACGTTGACCCTCTTTAAGGGGTTATGCTGCTGTCCAAGACCCAAGTGAGGAATCTTTGCTTCCACTGAACTGAGGTTAAGTAATTGTGTATTTCCAAGAAGCAGAAGAGAAAATACTCAGTTTGTGTCAGTCACTTAAGGTATCCTAGTAGAACAGACATACATATACAAGGGTTAACATACAAGAAAGTTAAAAGTGGCTTCAGTTACTGTATTTTCGGCAGCTAGCTCCATGGATTTGGCACATATTAGAGATGGATGCTGTTGTCAGATGCTACCGGTGTGGTGCTCTGCTCTGTTCAATGTTAATATCAATCGGCTGCGTGCGTGTGTTCCCTCTGTGTGCTGTCCCAGCTCTGCGCAGATAGCTGACACAGCAGACCCCAAGAGAACCCCCAATGACCACAGACTCTAGTAAGGTACGAAGGCACGTTGGCCAGGTTTATTATCGAAGAGAAACACAGTCTCCAGCTCCCCGGCATAGAAGTCCAAGGTGCTGCTGAGGTGCGGCTAGCTAGTACTTATGTGCTCCCTGACAATGGACTCAGCTCAGTCAGTGACGGGACTTTCCACTGCTCCCTAGGCTGGACAAAGACACCGCCCCAGGGATGCATTCTTATACACAGGTACAAACAAGTTACACATCACCCCTCTACGTAGTAAGGTGCCGCCTCTCACCTTGTACATGTTGGTTTGAACAAAACAACTCTATCCATCATATTACCCTTTTGGCCCTGTCATTGGGATGGTTCAGCTTGTTCCTTGTTGTGTGTGGAATGTACAAGTATGTGAATGTTCTGATATCTGGTGTCCAGTACCTTTTAGGTATGTCTCTTTTTGCAGCATCAGCCCTTTCCTTGCCAGCTTCTGTGAGCAGGGCCTGCCTCTGGCTCACAGCTTAACTTTGCTTTATGTTAGCAAAGTCTTGACCATTACTTTAGTTCAGGCCTCAGGCCTCGTACTGGGCCTCTGATAAGGGTTTATGTTTCAGGGCCTCATCTTACTACAGATGCAAAGGAAAAATACTGGGCTTGGGCTCTTTACTGCTACCCAATGATGTATGAAGATAGCCTCTGTGATTAACTGTGCAGTTTTAAAGGACTTTTATGAGCAAATTTCCAAGATTTTTAGAAAAAGGTAAAATACAAAACTCTTAATCTGGAACTAGTTAGCTAGAGTATTGCAGCCTGCAAGGTAGATTGCATTGAATGTGAGGGTTCTTCCTAGCCACTACCCACTGCTCTCCATGCAGCTGTCTCAGCCCTCCTCCGTCTATTGTTCTCCCATACTGCATTCCACAATTGTCTCCTAATGTTTGGTAACTCCACAAGAGAGCAACAATAGAGACTATGAATTCTTGTGGCATTCCTGAGTGCTCTAGTCCAGAGGATACTTTGTAGTTGCTCTTCTACAAAGTTCCTGAGCATTCTGGAACCCTACTGCCCAGGGAGGAAGGAAAGGCTTCTCTAAAGCATGGTAGAAATGGAATTGTCCCGGCTATATTCCACATGTGTGCTGTGCACATTTCAAACTCATAATTCGCAAATCACCCATATTTTGAGCAATTCATCTTAAGGCACTTGTCACTGAAGATTATTTCCCTGCTACCGTTCAAATTCTTATCCCAAGTTATTTCAGTGTAAGCATTTGTTCCAAAATCTTCCTTTTTATAAGAGACCAAGCTTGGAAAATTTCAGTCTGAAAGGTACAAATTTCAAAAAGTTCTGATCAACTGAAAGCGGGTATTTCACAGGGAAAATGTTCATTGCAGCCATCACTCCAGCTGCTGCTAGTGCTTCAGCCATAACATGTAGGTACAATGCAGATGGGGAAGGGATCAAAGACAACTTCTCTCAACTTTTGCTTACTGATGCTGGTGTAACCCTAACTCTAAGGCTTTTGGGGCCAAATCCTCAGCTGGTCGAAATCACCATGTTAAGATGAAGTTGGTATTACTATGTTCCCCAGCTGAAATTCTGGCCCTTTGTATTTAGTAACTGCAGATTTTCCTCATTCTGTTTGTGTAAATATGCCTGAAAAGCAGAGTGAGGTAAAGGTGGGGAAAATATAGAACAGCTGATGGTTTTTTTTTCTTTCCTATCAGGTACATTTCAGTTGCTATCTGAAGCATTTAAAAGGTGCTACTATACAACTTCTTCACCTGTACTGTTATGTTATTAATGTAGGGAGAGGTTGGACTGCCACATTTACTTGGCCCTATTAGTTATTTAAGAGCAGCACCGAACTACAGCACCAGACAGGCAAGTGCAGTTCAATTGGCAACCTGGCATCATTAGCCATAAACTATAACCCTGGGCTCTGTGCGGCAGTTTTAATCAACTGCTTCCTCAAGGTCACCTTGGCTTCTGAGTTATAGGAGTCCTGAAACCTGTCGTGATTTATCTTGATGAAGGTAAATCAGTCTATGTTTTCTGCAGTTTGGCTGTTCTGTGATCTGTAACTACACTACATCACCTCTACGACTGAAAATATGCTCTGAACAAAGAGTTGGGGATGGGCAGCTCAAATAATAGCAATCCGTCTTAGCAAGTGGCACCAGATCTTTCACTTCTTACTTCAGTCGACTTCTTACTTCATAAGAGGAGAGGAGAGGATCATTACCCCAGAGGAGGTTCAGAATGACCATTTTTGTCAGGAAAACTGCTAGCTGTCTGTTCAGCACCACTTAGATGGTTCAGGAAGTGACAAAGGAATTTGTGAAGTTGCTGAGATATTTGAATGAGAATTGAGGGTATGTCTACACAGCAAATGGTGTACTTCGATACTGTTGTTTTATTGGATTTAGAACTGAATTAAAGCTCACTTGAGTTAGATGAAGTGGAGCTAAAAAGATTGCTACTGCCTTAGCATTGGCCATCAGGTTTGCTACTGATTACTGAGGTCCTCCCCATTGGAGGATTAAAATTGCAGTAGAATGACCTTTGCACAAACATTTCCCCTCACAGCGTGGATTGTGTCAGTCCTCCTGGGAGGAAGTGCATCCAGTTTTGAGTCCTGAGAGTTGTGGCCACTCTGGGATGGGTTGTCTGAGGTTCTCAATGTCTTTGCTGTTTTCTCTAGGCCCTTCACCCCAAGTAGCTTATTCATTTGTTCTGAGCTGCCAAGGGTAAATGATAAAGTAGCAGCATTCATAATTCCTTTCATTGTTAAACAGCTGACATCAGCAGTAATACTGGGCAATATTATCCACTTCTCCAGAAAAAAAATCTGACAAATGGGGACTCAGATTAGTCCAGAAGCTACAGCAGTGAAAGCTTTACCTCCTCTTCCTTACAAAGAGGTGGAGAGGGTGGTTTAGCACAGTGGTTCTCAAACTTTTTTTCCCCACGGACCACTTGAAAATTGCTGAGCATCTCGGTGGACCACTTAATGATCTTTCCAAATGTTGTTTGTAGCATTAGCTAACTATTGTAAAGCGCTTTGGATAAAAGCGCTATATTAAAAAAAACTTAATAATAATTAACTTTTTTTTGTTCTACAAATAAAAGCACACAACTCATATTTTCATATAAGTAGTTTTACCTTTCTAATGCGATGGATGTGCCCTGTCTCCCTGCCGTGGCAGCCCCTGAAGTGGGGCTGGGAAGGAGGAGGGTCTCTCCCCTGCCACAGCAGCCACAGAGCTGAGCCTGGGAAGGAGGGCTGTCTCTCCCCGGCAGCCACAACCCTGGAGCTGGGGAAAGTCGCCTCTTTCTCTGGCTGAGGCAGCCTTAAAGATCCCAAATTCCCCCCACCCCTCTCTTCTCACCCCACTGCTCCCTCCCACCTACCCCCTATTCCTCCCAAGGCCACCACCTCACCTTACGTGTGCATCTTCTCCAGAGTCCAGGCACCTAATTAATGAAGCCACACCTGCACGGCTCCACTAATTAGGTGGGTGGCCCTTCATTCTCTCATGTGTGGCCGCCCAGGCGCACACCTAGAGGGAACTATCCGCGGATCACCTGAATGGAGCTCGTGGACCATCACAGTTTGAGAACCTCTGCTCTAGCAGAAGGGGCTGAGTGTCCAGGCTAATGTGTTGGTGTCCTCCAAAGATTCACAGGAAACTCTGGCCCAAACCTTATGGATTCTCCAACCAGGGATGTGGAGCTGTTTTCCCCCTTTGCAACTGGCTCCCCGTTCTCCCTGGCAACATGGTTGGATCATGTGCTGGGATGACACTGGCTCCCCAGTGAGCCTGTCCATTCCTGTGGGGTGGATGCTGTAGCAGGAGAATCAATATTTGTTCTAGATGTGCAGGAGGAGTTCCAGTCAGCAGCCTGTTCGTTGGTTCTATACCCCTTGTGGCGGATCAAATCAAGTAGGTGGCCAATGTGAGTGGAGTCCTACTTGTTTGCAGGCATGAAGGCAGCTCTGAAGGTAACTCTGTCACTGTTCTTACCGAATTGTTGATGTGTTAAATTAGTGTCCAATTGCACATAGACATCATGCACAACCCAAAACCCAGGATAAATTCTACTTAATTGTATAAATAGATTTTCACTCTAAGCTGGGTTTTATTGTCCTGCATTTATTAAAATGTTGCAAGGCAGCAGCAAAACACTAGATGAAAAGTCACCCCCTCTTACAAGGGCCTCGAGAGTATGTGTGTGTGTGAGATGTCCCAGGTGTGGGAGTCCTACATCCTGGCCTCCACCCAGTGTTTGCTGAAAGTGGTGGGCCGAGAAGCTAGTAGGACTACAGCCTCAGCCAAGGCACCACCCATAGGAGCCCTGTAATAAATAAAGTGGGGGGATAGCTCCCTTTGATGGACACCCAGCCAGTTAGCTGTAAAATCCCTCTTGGTAGCTGTTTGAATCATAGAATATCAGGGTTGGAAGGGATCTCAGGAGGTCATGTAGTCCAACCCCCTACTCAAAGGGGGACCAATCCCCAGACAGATGTTTGCCCCAGATCCCTAAATGGCCCCCTCAAGGATTGAACTTACAACCCTGCGTTTAGCTCAAACCATTGAACTATCCATCGTCTTTACTTACTTTATCTGTAAAGGGTTAAAAAGTCCCGCAAGTAAAGAAAAAAGTGGGCATCTGACCAAAAGAGCCAATGGGAAGGCAGAACGTTTTAAAATTGGGAAACAAACTTTCCCTTTATATGTTCTCTCTGGGCTGAAGGGTCAGAGCAGCCATACTATAAGCAGCTAAGCCAGGTATGATTATAAGTCATCAAATCATGCCTAGAACTACTTATCTGAACTCCAATGTGTAAGTAGATCAGAATGTTTAGCTAAATGTGATTAGGCTTATTTCTTTTATATCTTATTGGCTTGTGGACTCCACTGTGCTAACCCCAGATGCTTTTGTTTGCTTGTAACCTTTAAGCTGAACCCCCAAGAAAGCTATTTTGGGTGCTTGATTTTTGGAATTGCTCTTTTAAAATCCAGCAAAAGCCTAAGTTCCAGATGTATTCTCTTTCTTTTTATTTTTAATAAAATTTACCTGTTTTAAGAACAGAATTGGATTTTTGGTGTCCTAAGAGGTTTGTGCATGTTGTTTGATTAGCTGGTAGCCACAGCTAATTTCCTTTGTTTCCTTTTTCAGCTCTTCCCCAGAATGGGGATGAAAGGGCTTGAGGGTACCCCGCAGGGAGGAATTCCCAAGTGCTCCTTCCTGGGTTCAAAGGGTTTTTTTGTTGCATTTGGGTGGTGGCAGCGTTTACCAAGCCAAGGTCAGAGAAAAGCTGTAACCTTGGGAGTTTAATACAAACCTGGAGTGGCAAATATTAATTTTTTAAAATCCTTGCAGGCCCCACTTATGCAGTCGGAGTGACTGAGTTGGGATTCAGCCTTAACAAGCCCTGATTGGTGGATTGTCCAGGCTCCACCAATTAGTCCAAACATGCTTTTTAAGCCAGAAGGAGGCACAGGAAGCTGTCTGAGTAACAAGGTGATTTCCTGTTGTGGCTGCATTGCATTTGGCTTCCCGCAGCTAACCCTGTTCCTGATTGCTGCTCTGCTCCTGGTTTCTGCCTTACCCCTGCTTTTGTTTCTGTTCCATGCTAGTTCCTGCTCTTATCTAACTTCCATCATCAGTTACCAGTCCTGTTTCTGACCCCAGCCTCTGACTCTGACTTGACCCTTCGCACATGATATCTGACCTTGGCTCTGACCCTCAGCTTTGATACCTGAGTCTGACTCTGGCTTGGCCCTGGCTCTGGTAATTGGCAGTTGACTCTTGTGCTGGCCCTTGGCTTTGTTCCCCAACCTGGATGCCTGCTCCGCCCACTAGAGCTGACCTTTGCCCTGACTACTAGGCTGGACCGCCTCCATCCTGATCCACAACAGTGTGGTGGAAAGCTACAGTTAGTCCACTATTGCAATCTTACAGTTAAGATTTACTGCAAAAATACAAACATTTGGATACTGCAATGTTGTAGCCTTAAGCTAGTTCAGACCTGTTAAATCTTCAAGTACCCAATGGGAGTTTATTCCAGCTCAGCTGTGCTGAATATGCCAATGGCTTTTATCCAGTTAACATCTTTGGGAAGAGACTTTTCTCCTAAATTCTATCTGTAGCTTTTAAAAGTGAGGGTTACCCCGGAGCGCCAGTCCCCAGTTATGATATCCTGAAGAACCTCACAGGTATCTTTGAAAAGAAATACCACTTTGTTTCTATGTTTTGCTCTGAAGGAACTTGGAACCTACTCACTAGTCTACTCACTAGTCTACAATGATTTTTCTTACACTAGCAGACAATGGACACTTCATGAATCTGATTTTTTTCTAGTACTCAATGTATGTCCAAGTCAAGGTTCCTGACTTAAAACTTTTTATGGACATTATCAGCTTGATTGTCTCTTTTCTAGATATTTGGCCTGAGCCACTGAAGTCAACATGTTTCCAGTGATTTAGTGGGCCTTGGATTGGACCCCTCTAGCACAAAGTGTTTTGCAAGAATAACTCATCTTGTGCTAATGGGGAGTTCACACACTTGACTGGCATTCAGTAGAGGTAGATATTTAATTCTCAAACACTCATGAATGACTTATAGTTCTATAACAGGGATGGCCAAACTGCAGCTTGCAAGCTACATGCATGGCTTTTTTACAGTTAAAGTGCAGCTCATGGAGCCCCTGAGCACCCCGCCCCATTCTCTGCCTACCAGACTTGGGGGGGAGGAGGAACAACTCAGGGCTTCTGCCTTGCAGTGGGAAGGTGGGGCTAGGGGCTTCTGCCCAGCAGGGAGGGAGGTCTAGGGGCTTCAGCCTCACTCTTGCTGAAGCCCCAAGCCCCGGCAAACACCTCCCACGAGGCTGAAGCCCCTAGCACCCCAGGCAGGTGTGGCTGGCTCTCGAACCTCTGAAGATTATTGTATGCGGCTCAGAGGGTCAGTACGTTTGGCCACTCCAGTTCTATTTGTCAAATTCTTTTAGAAAATATTGAGAAATTCAAACTAATTACTCTAAATCAGCAGTTCTCAAATTGTGGGTAATGACCCCAAAGTCAGTAGCCACTTCATTTTCACAGGGTCACCAGGGCAGAAAGCCCCGAGCCAGGAGGGAACCCCTCAGGCAGCAGGGGGCTGAAGGTAGGGTGTCGCAATTTTTTCTAGTACGGGGTCACGATTTTTTTAATTCCAAATGGGGTCACCAGCACAAAAAGTTTGAATTTTTATTTCTTTAGAGCAGTGTTTCTAGCCTTGATCCTGGCTATTGTGAAGAACTTCTTCAACCTGGTCTTGAGAAGTATCTGCAGCTTCACAGGACACAATCCTAGATGGTTTTGAATGCTTCCAAGAAGCAGTGAGGGCCTGTACCTCCCTCTAATCTTTGAGAAATGAGAGCACTCTGCCCAGCCTGGGAGTACTCAGCTAAATTCACCAAACAAACAGGACAGATGAATTGCAAACATTTTGAAGCTTTCCCTCATCCATTTGGATGAGAATTTTTTTATTGAAAATTTAAAAACTTCAAGCAACTCTACTCAGTGCCTGGCAAGACATCTGAGCCCCCACTACCTCCCATCATGAGAGCACTAGAGCCCCAAATCAGCAAAAATTTAAGTAAATGTTTAAATCTGTCCTTATTTAGGAAAGTGCTTCAGCTACACGGATGTGCTTAAGACCTTTCTGAATACTTAGTCAGGGCCTATGACAACAAGGGATTCCCCCATTTCTTATGTTGTGGCCCAGGAATGTAGAACTCCATCCCGCTTTATCCACCTCCCCCAGCCCCTCCTTACTTTCAAATATCTCTGTTTGAAAGATGCTTTAAAATATGGCTACTGTTAGCCTCTTTGATTAGTCCCCTCCTATTCATGTCTTGGGCTTTTACTGTAATAGGCTCTCTTCACTCTATTCTTTGAGTGAATGTTTATTATAATACTTGTATTTCATTGTTTTAAAATGTTTTGTTGTACCTTGGACATGTCAGAGGACGCGTCCTTAAATTATGTGGCTTTTATTTTTAAAGCTCTTCTCCCACCTCAAACACTTCATCCTTCCTCCATACACACCTGAGTAAGAGGAGACATAAAAAGTACATAAAACAACCCAGTGCTCCTACTCATCTTGGCTCATAACACAAGAACAAGGGAACACTTGGTGACACTGGAAAAAGCAATAGGTTTGAAATGGATTTAGGAAACACTTATTACACCAGATACACACTATGAGGCATTCGCCGCTGCAAGGAAACATTACGGCAAGCGGTGTGGCAGGACTCAGAAAGGTCTGAAAGAGCAATAGTGTAGGGACGGTAACACTTGTAGCTGCAGCAGGCAGGTCAAAAAGTTACTCTACAAGGAATAGCAGAAGCAGAGCCCTAGTCAGTGGAAAAATAATTTGGGGAATATTTATTAAATGAAAAGTTGCCCAAATGGTCACATACTGATCTTTCCCTATGTCAAAATGAAATGAAGCTATAAGCATAATTCGTTGAAGAGTTCTACTTCATGGCATAACAACCCACCACCACTTCCATTATTTAATGCTGCAAAGCTCTCCAGGTTCATGGTGGAAGATGGGGGAGGAAATCTGCTCCATCTAATCTGCCTGCCAATGGATACAATGGATATCTGACATCTCCCTGGAGGGCAACATCCAGCTCTGGTAAGGCAGAGCCTATGTTCCTGGCAGAAAGGGTTTTATTGAAAGACTAAATTCCCTCTGTCTTCAAGCCTTGGCTTGCAACCTCTATTTTCCCCCTCTTGATCCTTCCCCACCAAGTATATGACTATGGCTATAGATGCAAACATAAAAGGGTGATTCTGTGTGCCTTAGCCTGACAATGTTTGCTGCTGTGCTTGAAATATGGAATTTGGCTACTGTGAAATGAAGTAATATCCTGGATTGGGGGGGTAAGAGGAGAAAAACTGCTCATGCAGGGCTCTGACTCCTGGACAGGTTCCCTCTCTATATCTAACTAAGGCAGGCTAGCACAGGACCTGCAGCTTACACAGCTTCTGTAGATATTGTGGGTTAAATTCTACCCAGATGTAAGCAGGTTACACCAGGTCTGCATTTGGCCCAATATCCGAAGACAGGGGTAACATAGGTTACTGAAAATGTCTATTACAGTCCCCTACTATCTAAGATGCCTATTACCTTTGTGTCTAAGGTCCAGCAGTTACAGCCAAGAACAGCACATGCTAAGTCCTTGCTATGTGCTTTATCATAGCATAGTAAAGGACCATTATGGAGAGCAGTCAAGCATGTTCCAGATAATAAGAAGCAAGGAACTAACTTTCCTCTGATCAAAGGAAGCACTGCCTCCCAGCAAATAGCCCATCAGGTAGGCTGCTTTCAAATGCAGAAACATCCCAGGCAAACTGGAAGAGGAGCTGGCAAATACATGTGTCTTAGGGTATGTCTACACTATGAAATTAGGTTGATTTTATAGAAGTCGATTTTTAGAAATTGATTTTATACAGTCGATTGTGTATGTCCCCACTAAGCGCATTAAGGCGGCGGAGTGCGTCCTCAATACCGTGGCTAGCGGAGCGGTGCACTGTGGGTAGCTATCCCACAGTTCCTGCAGTCTCCGCTACCCATTGGAATTCTGGGTTAAGCTCCCAATGCCTGATGGGGTAAAAACGTTGTCATGGGTGGTTTTGGGCACATGTCTTCAGTCACCCCTCTCTCCCTCTCTCCCTCCCTCCGTGAAAGCAACGGCAGACAATCATTTCGCGCCTTTTTTCCGGGGTTACCCATGCAGATGCCATACCACAGCAAGCATGGAGCCCGCTCAGCTCACCACCGCTGTTGTGAGCATTGTAAACACCTCGTGCATTATCTTGGAGTATGTGCAGAACCGGGCTAATAGACGCCAGCATGAGGATGATTGTGATGAGGACATGGACACAGACATTCCTGAAAGCACGGGCTGTGGCAATTGGGACATCACGGCAGCACTGGGGCTGGTTGATACAGTGGAACGCTGATTCTGGGCCTGGCAAACAAGCACAGACTGGTGGGACCGCATAGTGTTGCAGGTATGGGATGATTCACAGTGGCTGCGAAACTTTCGCATGCGTAAGTCCACTTTCCTTGAACTTTGTGAGTTGCTTTCCCCCACCCTGAAGTGCAGGAATACCAAGATGAGAGCTGCCCTGAGAGTTGAGAAGCGAATGGCGATAGCCCTGTGGAAGCTTGCAACGCTTGACTGCTACCAGTCAGTCAGGAATCAATTTGGAGGGGGCAAGTCTACTGTGGGGACTGCTGTGATCTAAGTAGCCAATGGAATCACTGACGTTCTGCTATCATGGGTAGTGACTCTGGGAAATGTGCAGGTCATAGTGGATGGCTTTGCTGCAATGGGGTTCCCTAACTGTGGTGGGGCGATAGATGGAATGCATATCTTTATCTTGGCACCGGACCACCTTGCTAACCAGTATGTAAACTGCAAGGGGTACTTCTCAATGGTGCTGCAAGCACTGGTGGATCACAAGGGACGTTTCACCGACATCAATGTGAGATGGCCAGGAAAGGTACATGACGCTCGCATCTTTAGGAATTCCGGGCTGTTCGAGCAGTTGCAAGAAGGGACTTACTTCCCAGACCAGAAAATTACTGTTGGGGATGTTGAAATGCCAATAGTTATCCTTGGAGACCTAGCGTACCCCTTGCTCCGATGGCTCATGAAGCCATACACAGGCAGCCTGGACCGTAGTAAGGAGCAGTTCAACTATAGGCTGAGCAACTGCAGAATGGTGGTAGAATGTGCCTTTGGACGTTTAAAAGCTCGCTGGTGCTATTTGCTGACTAGGTTAGACCTCAGCGCAACCAACATTCCCATCGTTATTGCTGCTTGCTGTGTGCTCCATAATATCTGTGAGAGTAAGGGGGAGATGTTTATGGCAGGGTGGGAGGTTGAGGCAAATCGCCTGGTGGCCGAGCAGCCAGACACCAGGGTGATTAGAAGAGCACAGCTAGGCGTGCTGCGCATCAGAGAGGCTTTGAAAACCAGTTTCATGACTGGCCAGGCTATGGTGTGAAAGTTGTGTGTGTTTCTCCTTGATGCAAACCCGCCCCCTTTGTTGATTTTAATTCCCGGTAAGCCAACCACCCTCCCACCATCGAAATAAAGTAACTATTGTTTTGAAACCATGCATTCTTTCTTTATTAATTAAAAAAAAAAGTGAGATAACTGACAAAGTATCCCAGGTGGGGTGGGGTGTGAGAGGAGGGAAGGACAAGGCTACATTGCTTATTATAGCCACACTACAAATCAAAACTGTTTGAATGACAGCCTTCTATTGCTTGGGCCATCCTCTGGAGTGGAGTGGCTGGGTGCCCGGAGCCTCCCCCCCTGCGTTCTTGGGCGTCTGGGTGAGGAGGCTATGGAACATGGGGAGGAGGGTAGATGGTTATACAGTGGATGCAGCGGGGGTCTGTGCTCTTGTTGGCTTTCCTGCAGCTCCAACAGATGCTTCATCATGTCTGTTTGCTCCCCCATTAGCCGCCGCAAGGAATCATTACGGCAAGCGGTGTGGCAGGACTCAGAAAGGTCTGAGAGAGCAATAGTGTAGGGATGGTAACACTTGTAGCTGCAGCAGGCAGGTCCCCCCTTCTCCCCTCCCCCTGCCACGTGGCTATTCTCTGGGATGATCCCTTTTAGCCAAGTGCAAACAGCCCAGCATGAACAGGGTCATTTTACTGTTCCCTTACAAAAATTCCCCTATTTCAACCTGGTGACCATGAATGATATAACTCTCCTGAGGCTAACACAGAAAGATATAGACCAAATGTTGCTTGAATGCGACCAAAACCCAGGACCATTCACTGCCATGCTTTGTGCTGCAGTGATTCCAGACTACTTGCTACTGGCTTGGCGTGGTAAAGTGTCCTACCGTGGAGGACGAAATAAGACAGCCCTCCCCAGAAACCTTCTGCAAAGGCTTTCAGAGTACCTATAGGAGAGCTTCATGGAGATGTCCCTGGAGGATTCCCGCTCCATCCCCAGACATGTTAACAGACTTTTCCAGTAGCTGTACTGGCCGCGAATGCATCCCAATTCTTCAGGGCAAATCAAACATTAAACACTATTGCTTTTAAACCCTGTACTGTAGTTACAAATGTGCACTCACCAGAGCTGCCTTCTCCAGCTTCAGGGTCGGGGATCCCGCCTTGGGAGGGTATTGGCTCCAGGGCGATGAAAAGGTCCTGGCTGCCGGGGAGAACAGATTCACTGCTTGCCTGCTGCGCATTCTTCTCCTTCTCCTCCTCCTCCTCATCCACAAAATCCTCCTTCCTGTTGCGTGAGACTCCCGCAGTTGTCCATGGATAGTGGTAGAATAGTGGTAGGGTCCCCCCCTAGAATGCTATGCAGCTGATCATAGAAGCGGCATGTATGGGGTTCTGAACCGGAGTGACCGTTTGCCTCCTTTGTCTTTTGGTAGGTTTGCCTGAGCTCCTTAACTTTCATGCAGCACTGCTGTGTGTCCCTGTTGTAGCCTCTCTCCACCATGCCCAGTGCGATTTTGGCATATATATTAGCATTTCTTCTTTTTGATCGGAGTTCGGCATGCACAGATTCTTCTTCCCATACAGCAATCAGATCCAGCGTCTCCCTTTCAGTCCATGCTGGAGATCGTTTGCAATTCTGGAGGGACTGCATGGTCACCTGTGCTGCTGAGCTCGCCACGCTGACCAAACAGGAAATTAAATTCAAAAGTTCCCGGGGCTTTTCCTGTGTACCTGGCTAGTGCATCGGAGTTCAAAGTGCTGTCCAGAGCGGTCACATTGGAGCACTCTGGGATAGCTCCCGGAGGCCAATACCATCAAATTGCGTCTGCACTACCCCAAATTCGACCCAGCAAGGTCGATTTTAGCGCTACTCCCCTCGCCAGGGAGGAGTACAGAAGTCGATTTTAAGAGCCCTTTAGGTCGACGGAACGGGGTTGGTTGTGTTAGACGCATTCATTTTTAAATCGACCTAACGCAGCTAAATTCGACCTAACCCCGTAGTGTAGACCAGGGCTTAGTAAGAAAGAGACTGCACAAGTTACTGCTCTGCAGAGGTAGCAGCTATAGTTTCAGAGACACCAGGTGAGTTGATTTTCAAAGGTGCTGAGCAGTTGCAGCTCCTACTAAAGTCAAAGCTCAGCACCTTTGAAAATCAGGCCACAGAGCTACATGCTCCTTACAAGGTGGAAATTCTTCTTAAAACAATGGGTGTAAAAGAATAAAAGCAGCACAAAACCTCCTAAAAACCTATAAAAAAAAAAAAAAAAAAAAAAAAAAGGTAGGACTATAACCAGAACATTACACTGCATACCATGGGATATTCAGAACAATCATGTATAAAGCTATCTGGCCCATAGCCTAGTGCTGTAAAAGTGTAATACTTTTAACCCTGCTTCAGGAACATATGTGCTTCAAGTCCCATTGACTTCATTTCTTGAAGTTGAGCATATTTTAGTGCTGTCCTGAACTGGAGCCTCTCTTTAAAAGAGCCATACAGAAGAGATGTGAATGTTTATTCTAAAAGTGCAACAGAGACTGAGACCCTGATCCTGCACTGGAATCCACCATGCAGAGCTGATTTCAGGATGAGGGACTCTAGTGGTTTAGTGCCTCTAATGGTCTAGTGAGCTGGAAAACATCTTCAAAAACCTACATGCAGAACATGTTAAAATAATAGGTCTAATTAATATTCATTTCTCTGGTGTTTACTGTAAGAATATTAATCACAGAGAACTCATTAGGCATTAATGTAAATGTTGTAAGTATTTCTATAACATTTTCACTGTAATTTAGTATTCATTAACTGGACCATTATGTTAAAATGTTAATAGCCAGAGCAGACAAGGTGGGTGAATTTATATCTTTGATTGGACCAACTTCTGTTGGTGAGAGAGACAAGCTCTTGAGCTTCCATGGAGCTTACACTTACCCAGAGCTCTTCATGTCATAGCCAGAATGGTAATTCAATCAAGCCAATAACATTTCAGTCAAAACACAAAGCAATTGGTAATCAAGACATAAAACTAGAATGCACTCATATACTTCCATAACAAAAAAACATCATGGCAATGTTCTGTCCTTGAACATAATAAAATCTTAGTGTGTTTCAAGCACAATATAGTCTTAAAATACAGTGTTAATACTGTTGCATATAACTCTGTTGAGAATTCTCTGCTCACTATCTTATATTATAAATTGCATTATGTGTTTCCTCTGCTCCTGTCACTGTTAATTTTCACAATCTCTTTTCTCTTTTCCCCACATTGGTAAGAACTACTTTATCTGTCTAGTGTTTATTTTTGGTTGTATTCTCTAATTTAAAATGAGTTTTCTGTACCAATTTATTTCTGAGAGCCAGAAGCGCAGGTGAAGTATTGGCTGTCTACAGGCATCCACCCCTCGAAACCAGTTAAAAGAGATTAAGGGTAAATTTCCAGAGAACTACTTAGAATTTTAGCTACATGATGCCCATAGACTTTAATGGGTGGAGAGGCATATGGCTGAAGACCTGCATAGTAATTTGAAAAGTGTCCCATCGTATTTATTCTGGGGTCTGTGTAAGATCCTCACATCCATTTATGAAGTTTGGAAGCCTACCTTTGAATGCCCCACTAAGGGATGCACTTTCCCATTCATGTTTATTTAATTTGTACCCAAAATTTGCTCCAGGTTCCCTGGGTGCAACCTAAAAATACATTTGAAATACCCTAAAATGCAGCAGTACAACTCTATTGAAACCACCAGCAAGCCAAGCAATTTTATATGCTCAAATCGCCCTTCAGTGATTTCCTCCCGCAATTTTCAAAGGCCTGCGTTGTGCAATGTGAGGGATTATGCCGGTTACAGGCACCTGTCATTTGTGCACCATACCATTGTGCAAGTCTCCTATCAGCAAACTTCAAAGAGCTTTTCTACCAGCACCCGCAGCTGATAAGTCATGGACAGCAAGAAATCCTCTGTCCCCTTTCCTTCCTTGCAGTATTGATTTTTTCCACTCGCTTTCCCCTTGCTGATGCCTGTGAACAGAAGTCAAATACACTAGTAGCCGTGTTTATTTTGGCAGTTCCCTTTTCAGGGCTAATGCAATTCCAAGTTCTCCTCTTCTTGAATTGCTTAAAATCCAATTTATTCATGAACGAGTTTTGAGAAGAAAACTAATTAAGTTACAAATACTGAATTAAGGGGGAAACTACCAGAGAAAACCACCATAATTTAGTGACTTCTATAACCACCCAATCAGTGGCACAGCTTTCTCCATTTTGGTAGGCAGCCTTTGGAGGTCTTTCATTGTACAGTACTGACATAGTCTGTTTGCAATGATTGTAAGTAGCGCAGGATACCACTATGTCTTCACTGTATATGGTCTAGGAGTGTTGCACATTTATTTTTTTCTAGTGTGGGTGCACTGTGGTACAGTAGGTGAAACAAGATAAATAGAGTTAATTTATGCTGCTGGGTGGTTACTGTAAGGCTAATTATTGTCAGTGTGCTCAGTTTTCGTATGGGCATTCTTTATTAAATCTGAAGAAACACAATATAGTGAGATGGTCCAGGGAAAATTTAGAAACACATTCTTAAAGGAATAGACGTGAAGCAAGCACTCTCCACCTGGGAGTAGCTAAGATGTCACTGGGTTGTGACTGCACTGCAGTTCCTATTGTGTTAGATGGGAGGCTAGTCCCATTACAGAAAAGATAGTCAATCTGGAAAAGGTTGAGGACCAGGGCTAAAGGGCAAAAGGAAACTGATTTAACTTACAAGCTGCACTATAACTGTATTGGGGCTTGTGTGACTGTCCAAAACTGAGAAGTTGTCCAAAGAGAGTGTTAATTCTGAAGAATGCATATCGCATTTGCTTAGCTCCATTTTTATTTATCATCCTCTATCAAACAAAAGTGTTCCATTGATGCTGGTCTGGGAACTGTGGGGCCTTGACCGTGGTCAGTGTCCCTGCCATGGGTACGGGGACTCACTGCTTAGAAAAATCAAGGCAGTGACGTTGGCAACTATATTTTTGTAGGTCAGAATGTCTGTCTGAGAAGAAGAGGCAATAAAACCAGTGCTGCCGGATCGAGGAGGTGGCTGGGGAAGGTGGATTGAGGTAACATTTGGAACCTGTTTGCAATATAGTAGGCCAGTTGTCCTGTCCCACAGACTCTTCAAGCTGACATGATATTGTATGGAAAATATTTATGGTACATTGAAAATATTCCTCTGAATGCACAGACTACAGGGTGGATGGACTGAATATTAGCTGTATCAGATTGTAACCCCAGTCAGCTAAATGAGGGGGGGAACCCCCAAACGCACCACCTAACATGAGCGCTAATTATGCTGAAGAGCTCTGTTTCTGTTCAAATATACAGACTGTAGTGACCCAAGAGTGTGGGAGGATGAGGTGGTGATGATCCACTAGTTCTCCATAAAATATTTAGCTCTTACGTCTCATTAGTCAAGAAAAAGACAAACAGAAATGAGCTAATTACAGATTATGAATAACTGGGTGATGATCAACAAATCGCATCCTTAACCACTTCACTACTTGATAGGCACTATTGAAAATTTTACCCAGTAGCTCTAAGTCCCATTTGCAGAAGTGATACTGAAAGAATGAAAGTCTGAGACTAGGGAACTTAAGTCACTTTTGAAAATGAAATTTAGGCTTGCAAGTCATTTATACGAGTTGAAATTTTCCCCACTTTAATGATAGACAGTAGCTCTATACCTAAAAATCCCTGCCAGAAGACTTTACTGGCATAAGTATCCTACTAAAAGTAATTGCATCAGAGTAACAACACAATACACATTGTGCTAAAAAGAACTTAGCATATCATCTTTAATAGCACCGTCTGGTGGCTCCTGGGTAATGTTACATTACTCTTGGTTAGACCTGCTCATTGTGACTTTTTAGAGGAGGAGAATATCATGGGCTATGATAAATGCTTGCACCACTGTGGACACCAGAGAAAGTGCAGATACTAAATGATAGGAGTGGTATAAAAACATAGCTTAGACAAGAACCTCAAACTGAACTCCTACACATTCCTGCTACCTATGGCAAATTAGTGCAGAATGTATAAGGTTGTACATGCATTAATATTTAACCTGCATAAATATTTATCTGAGTTTTAGGCAAGAGAGATTTTTCTCATTTCCGTAATGCCCATATAAAGAATCCTAGTTACCAACAAGAATGGGGATTTTATGTTCAAGAAGTGTTTTGAGCTTGAGTCTGGTCTGTTTACATGGATGTAAAGTCAAGAGCAAGTCCACTGCAATCAATGGAGTTACACCGGTGGAGGAGACTAGAAGAATCAGCCCTTTTGTAGATCACTGGGGAGTGGGGAGGAGCACAGGGATGTGAACTGAGATTTTGATTTCTTCATCTTCACTGAGCTGAGGAAGCTTTAGGAGATCAGAATCACAAATGAGTGATTCAAAGTATCTTTTGTGTTGCTCAGCCAGGAAACTTCGGAAGACGTGTAAACCAAAGACTATCTGACTCTGGCTTGAGATTATGAGACTTTTACACTCACATTTGGAGGGGAGAACAGAACTAATAATAACTTCTGCAGTTAATGGGTGATAAGCATAACTAATGTCACAAGAATTCCTTGATAGGGCAAGTAGACAGACAAAAAACATCCTGTAAAAGAAGCAGAGTCCTGTGGCACCTTATAGACTAACAGACGTATTGGAGCATGAGCTTTCATGGGTGAATACCCATAAAAAACATCCTGTTTGCTTCCTGGCCTCCTGAATTTGATACATTTGTATTTCATATCTGAGTCCAGAATATGTTACTCCATATGGTCAGCTATGTCAGAGCATAGGTATACAGCATAAAGATGGACACTGAGATTTAAAGCTCTCTTCCTGTTGTAATTCAACCTGATGATTCAGCATGGAGCTTTTTCTAAAGGAATTTTGGCTTTCAGTGAGCAATTTACAAAATCCACTTTTTTCTTTCTGAGCTAGATGATCCCTCTGATCAATGCTAAACATGTTGTCAGCATTTACGTTTGTGTATGACGTTGGGCATCAGCAGCTTTGATACATGCTTCACTAATTGTAAATGGTCAAGCAAAGCTTGCTCACAAAAACTCTGCAGAACGTTTGTGTCGTTGGCAGAGCAGAAGTCCACTGTCTGCATAAAGATTTCCTGGAAAGCATAAAGTTCTTGCCATTGCTGATCTTTGTTTGTGAAGACTGCAGATTGTCAGGCAAGAGGAGATGAGAATTCTTGCAGCATGTCCATGGTTTATATGTTCCAGGAGAATCTAAACTTGAAAACCTGGAGAGCCAGTGTGCTCTAGTAGACAGGACACTGGACTGGGAGTCTAAAGATGTGAGTTCCATTGTCAACTCTGCCATGACCTGCTGTGTGATCTTGGGCAAGACGCTTCACCCTCCCGTGCCTCTGTTTCCCCTTCAATACTTTGTCTTGTCTATTTAGATTGTAAGCACTTGTCACGGGGCTGGCCCTTTAAGGGGAGTCAGATGCCAGCCTGCCCGTGACCGCTTCCCTGAAAGGAGTGGGCCAACCCAGCTCCACCTGGGGCTAGTTAACTGCCTAAGTGGCTGGAAGATAATGAAGTGGGGGCACCAGGGCCCAATGAAAGGCTTAGCAGAGCTCAGCTGAGAAAAGGCTCCTAAATAAACCAAATCTGTGCTAGGATTTTTATTGGTACTGTACTACAATTGAATACAATATGAAAATAGTTTCCCTCACATCACAGCAGAAGGAATTATTTTTACCCAGGCTACCATCTTAACCAGATTAATAAAATATGTGATAGCCCAGGCTGAATTAAAAAATCTCCTACACATTCTACAGAATCATATTTGGTTGCTTGAAATATCAAAATGTGGGATTATGAACTAGACATTAGCTCAGAGAATAAATATAGCTTCTCGTATTGTGATTTAAGCATCACCAGGGTGAGCCAATACAGTGGAGTGAATCCTGACACTTGAAATAGAATCTTCTTGAGTCCAAAGGTCCAGCAGCACTAGAACGAGGGTTAAAGGCTCTTACCTCAGAACCCACATGAAACTTAACAGTCCCAAAACAGAAGTCTCTAGGTTCCAGCAGCAGCTCCTTCTGCTGTACGGCCTCAGGCTTCGCTGCTGCCTACAGAGCTCTGCAGTGTCCCCTGTTTGTTTAGGGTCTCCCCTAGGGCACCTTGCCTAGAGAGCTTCCCTGAATGGGGGTTCCAAAGAGGATGGAGCTCAGCTGTTCTCAGTGGTGGCAGATGACAGAACAAGGAGCAATGGTCTCAAGTTGAAGTGGGGGAGGTTTAGGTTAGATATTAGGAAAAGCTTTTTCACTAGGAGGGTGGTGAAGCACTGGAATGGGTTACCTAGGGAGGAGGTGGAATCTCCTTCCTTAGAGGTTTTTAAGGTCAGGCTTGATGAAGCCCTGGCTGGGATGGTTTAGTTGGGGATTGGTCCTGCTTTGAGCAGGGGGTTGGACTAGATGACCTCCTGAGGTCCCTTCCAACCCTGATATTCTATGATTCTATAATTCTATGATTAGGGTTGGAAGAGACCTCAGGAGGTCATCTAGTCCAACCCCCTGCTCAAAGCAGGACCAACCCCAACTAAGGGCTTGTCTACATTACTCGCTGGATTGACGGGCAGCGATCGATCCAGCAGGGGTCGATTTATCGCGTCTGGTCTAGACACAATAAATCAACCACCGAGTGCTCTCCTGTCAACTCCGGTACTCCACCAGGACAAGAGAATCATAGAATCATAGAATATCAGGGTTGGAAGGGACCTCAGGAGGTCCAAGTGGTGCAGGCGGAGTCGACGGGAGAGCGTCAGCTGTCGACTTACCGCAGTGAAGACACCACAGTAAGTAGATCTAAGTACGTCAACTTCAGCTATGTTATTCACGTAACTGAAGTTGTGTAACTTAAATCAATTCCCCCCGCCCCAGTGTAGACCAGGCCTTAATCATCCCAGCCAGGGCTTTGTCAAGCCAGGCCTTAAAAACATCTAAGAATGGAGATTCCACCACCTCCCTAGGTAACCCATTCCAGTGCTTCACCATCCTCCTAGTGAAAGAGTGTTTCCTAATATCCAGTGGAGGCTCTACATATTTAAAGCTCGATGGGCTCGATGAGGAATTGGAGTACTGTAATTGAGGGGAAAATTGGATGCTACACAGGTACTAAGTAGGTTGTGCACCTAATGATGAAGTAGAAGGTATTTTGAGCTACCTTCCACATGTCCTTTGGTCTTGGCTCATTGTAGACTGCTTGACCTGCTATTCCAAATACAGGTATTCATTTTACCCCAGCACTGCTTCATTATTTTTTCCTCCCTGTGCCTTGGGATTAGAGTTTGTCTTACTGTTGTGACCCTGAATCTTAGCACTTGCCTTTTGTAGCAAAGAGTATTGTGAAAGCTCCGAGCTTCCTGACGTGTTTGAAAAGGCATGTTGAGCTGTTTCCAACAGAGCTACCTCAACACACACTAGCTACCTTTTAAAGTGTATCAGCAGTGTATCACGGGGCAGTTAGAGTACAATGCTTTAGCGCGCTCTACAGTTTACACCCTTCTGGCTCATATTGCTGCACTGTGCAGACAAGCCTAAGGTGCAGGATCTGTTAATTTAGGTGAGGATTGGATGGCGGGGGGAGGGGGTTAGTGTTAGTGTGATTCTGAGATTTTCATCTTGAAGTTCAAAGTCTGCTGTTTTTTGAGCGAGATCCTGTCATTAGCTCTGCGTGGGTGCAGGGGGCTGCCTGGGCACAGCTCGTAGCAGATGGAATTCAATACACGGGGTAACTGTTCAGCAGTGTATGTGAAATAAGTTGATTGTCTCAGCCTGATTCTAGTCTGCATTGCTGAACCCCAACTGCCGCTGGCACTAATTGGAAGCCATGGTGACAGTCTAAACATAAGGCCAATGACTTCATGGACATAGATCCTGACTTTGTTCTTCCAAAGAGTCTCTCTAGGTCACTTGGGACTTGAGGTACACTGGCAGGACAGCATGGCGAATTTGCACAGCCACTGCTGCATCTGTTCTGTGAATAAGTAGAAGAACTCTCTCTAGGGCTGTCAACCTGTCACCTTTAGTCTTTGCTAAATCACTTTCCAAAACTTTAGGCAGGTGAGAGTTGAGAGAATTCTGGAAAAGTCCATTTTCATGGCCAAACTTGTGCTAATGCGAGAAGTTGTGGGAAGAATTAGCTAGTTTTATCAGGAACACAAACCTAAAGCTAGCCTGTGTAGTTCTGAAAGCTCTCGCAGGCAAATGTTCAGCAGCCAGATCTCCTCCCCTACAACAGACCAAGATTCTGAATTTCTAATGCAGCCTTGCTGATGCGAAGTGGTGTAGTGGTAAGGAAAATATAGCCCTGAGCAATGGAATAGGGCGTATATGTGTGGGTTCTTTCAGTGATTCGTATATTGTTTTAATAGCTTTTTGAAAATCAAAACTTTGTACATTGGTTTCTATGCTCTTATAAAAATAAGATAAAAGCTGTAGAGAATCCCATATGTTTATTACAATGGATATACTAATGAGCTGCAGCTGAAACTGGATCACTGCCAGTGATTATCAAACTACATTTTTGCATTCTCTAAACTACAAAGGAATAAATGACAAAGACACTGGAAGGGTCAGAACGTTCACTGTAAAGGAGATAAAATCTCCAAAGGCCTTCAATTTATTTTCTTTGAAGAGTCTTCCCATGCTTCTTTCTTTCAGTGATAACACTCTGAACAGGCTCGAGGAAAAACAAGAGTAAAGGTCTATCTACGCTGCAGCCTCCCAACTCAGACAGAGAGAAAGCATTGTGGAAGTTGTGACATGGGCTAGCCACCTGAGGGGTTGGGGAGGCTTGTATTCAGGCAGCTAGCCTGTGCTGTCAGCTCTGCAACAACATCCATTGTGCTACTTTTAGTGCATTAGTTTGAGCAGAGCTAGTGTGTGTCTTTCAACCCAGGCTAGGAGGCCCGTTCCCAGCTGCAGTATAGACATACCCTAAGAATGAAAAGAAACAAGCCTAGAATGATTTGTTAGTCTGGGTCAAGGAGGAAAATGATAATCCTGGTAAAGAACTGCATGGAGGAAGCCGTTTGCAGTGAACAACATCTGCTAGTCTTACAAAGCCCTGGAACTATGTTATGTATTCTTGAGCACCACCTACTGGCCCTTCATGTATGGGCCGAGGGCTAACAGACATCTCTTGTAAGATCTGACAGATGGTTTTCAGGACCCAGAGGATGTCCTACTTGGCTTTCATCTTGGCAACCTGAACCTCGGGAAAACTCTTAGACTGTTTGCTTCATTGCAGGAAACTGCAGACGGGGGGGGGGGGGGGAAGAGAGGGGGTGTCCAGCAGGGCCAGCTCCAGGCACCAGCTTACCAAGCAGGTGCTTGGGGCGGCACGTCCAGCTATTTGGCAGCAATTCGGCGGACGGTCCCTCACTCCCGCTCGGAGCGAAGGACCTCCCGCCGAATTGCCGCCGCAGATTGCGATCGCAGCTTTTTTTTTTTTTTTTGGCTGCTTGGGGCAGCCAAAACCCTGGAGCCGGCCCTGGTGTCCAGTGGAAAGAGCACAAGACAGCGAGTACATGTAACTGGGTGCAAAATTGAGCCCATTGAGATTTAAATATGTAGAGCCTCCATTGCTTGCAAAGCGGGTGTAAAATGCTACCAAATCAAAATGCTCAAGGTGGAGGGCAATGCAGAATAATGCTCACGCACTGAGACCTTGGCCCAGTATGTCAGTGAAAAATGTGCGGCAAATTTAATTGACCACACAATACAGCTACTTTTGCATAATCAGGGGTCATGAAAACGTACGACCTGGTAGCAACTCGGGGCTTTAACTGCTCAGGCATCTGTTGGAAAAGTAATATGGCAAAACACAAAATGTCAAATACCTTCTTGTTTCAGAAGGTAGAGGAAGTAACTGGATGCAGCCATTTTAGACTTGAATCGGAGAGAGAGAAATTGGTTCTGAATCTGAAGGTTGAAGGCAATTTGTGTGCAATAATTTCATGATTCCAAGAAAAGAAAGGAGTGAGAACAGCAGAATAAGGACCATGGTCCTTAAACAAATAACAAACAAAACAACAGCCAGGCCTTAACAAACTCAGAGAACTGTTAAGTAAGGTTCCATGGGAACAAAATCTAAAGAATAAAAGGATTCAGGAGAACTGGCAATTTCTCAGAGCCAATATAAAAGGCATAATAGCAAGCTATCCTGATGTGAAGGAAAGATAGGAAGAATAGTAAGAAGCCACTATGGCTCTATCAGGAGCTCTTTAGTGACCTGAAAATCAAAAAGAAATCCTACAAAAAGTGGAAACATGGAGAGATTGCTAAGGATGTACCTAAGCATATAGGGACAAAATGAGAAAGGCTAATGCACAAAATGAGTCACACCTAGTAAGGGACACACAAAGCGTTAAGAAGAGGTTCTATAAATTAGGAGCAGGAGAAAGCAGACCTACACTTTCCTTCATCTACTTAGTGGAGAAGGAAAGCTAATAACAGATGATATGAAGAAGTCTGAGGCGTTCAGTGCCTGTTTTGCTTCAGTCTTCACTACAAAGGTTAATTATGACTAGAAGCTTAACAATATTAAAAAAGAACAAGGGGGAAGGAACACAAGCCAGACTAGAAAAAGAACAGGTTAAAGAATATCTTGATGAGTTACATGTATTCAAGTTGTCAGGACCTGTGGAAATTCACCCTAGGGTACTCAAGGAACTAGCTGAAGCAATCTTGGAACAGTTAGCTATTATCTTTGTGAACTCCTGGAGGACGGATGAGGTCCCAGAAGGCTGGAGAAGGGTAAACATAGTTCCGGCCTTTTAAAAGGGGGAACAAAAAGGACTTGGGGAGCTATAGTCCAGTCATCTTAACTTCAATACCTGGAAAGATACTGGAACAAATTATTAAACAATCAGTTTGTAAGCACCTAGCAGATAATAGGGTTATAAGGAGTAGCCAGAAGGGATTTGTCAAGAACAAATCATGCCAAACCAATCTAACTTCCTTCTTTGACTGGATTACTGGTCTGGTGGATGAGGGGAAGCAGTAGACATGATATACCTTGTTTTTTAGGAGAGCTTTTGACATAATTTCATGTAATATTCTCATAGGCAAACTAGGGAAAATGTCATCTAGATGACACAACTATAAGGTGGGTGCAAAACTGGTTGAAAGACCATACTCAGAGTGGTTCATTGTCAAAGTGGGGATGGATGTATCTTGAGGGGTTGCAAGCACTTTGGAGGACAGGATTAGAATGTAAAATGACATTGACAAATCAGAGATATGGACTGAAATCAACAAGGGAAAATTCAGTAAAGATAAGGGCATTTAGGAGGGAAAAATCAAATGCACAACTTCAAAATAGGGAATAGCTGGCTAGGCAGTGGTGCTGTTGAAAAGGGTCTAGGAGTTATAGTGGATCACAAATTGAATATGAGCCAACAATGTGGTGGAGTTGCAAAAAAGGCTAATATTCTGCAACATTTGAACGGGAATATCGTATGTAAGACACGCGAGTTAATTGTCCTACTGTACTCAGCACTGGTGAGGCCTCAGCTAGAGTACTATGTCCAGGTCTGGGTGCCACACTTTAAGAAAGACGTGGACAGATTAGGGAGCATCCAGAGGAAAAACGGAAAAGTCTTAGAAAACCTGACCTATGAGGAAAGATTAATAAAATTGGTATGTTTAGTCGGGGGGCGGGGGGGGATAGACCGAGTTGGGGACCTGATCTTCAAAGATGTTAAGGACTGTTATAAAGAGGATGGTGATCAGTTGCTCTCAGTGTCCATTGAAGGTAGGACATAAGCAATGGGCTTAATCTGTAGCAATGGAGACATAGGTTAGATATTAGTAAAAATTTTCCAACTATAAGGATAGCTACAACACTGGCGTGAGATCCCAAGAGAGGTTATGGAATCCCCATCATGGTGGTTTTTAAGAACTGGTTGGAAAAACATCAGTTAGGGATGGGCTAGGTGTACTCAGTCCAGCCTCAGCACTGGGGGCTGAACTAGATGACCTTAAAGTCCCTTCCAGCCCTTAATTTCTATGGTTCTATGTGACCCAACCTGGCAACAGTCTGATTCTGCTGGTGCTCAGCTTGTTGTGAAATGATCCACACTTTTAGATCCAGCAAGTTCACTTCCCTGAATAGAAGGGTGCAGTTTGTTTTCCTAGGGTTATAATCTGCCAAGAGGAAGCAAAAGATCAGAAATGGAGCATTCTGATGAGGAGTCATTTCCCTCCCCCACATAGACACAGCATGGGACAGCAACCCAAGCTGGAGGATGTCACAGAAGCAGTTAAAAGATACTGCAGGCTCTCCAGATGGGACATCATTTACTGAAGCTCACATGGGGCAGTTCTGGCAGACATCAAGCAAGGGATGGGGTCTTTCAAGCATAATAGCTGAGGTTGGAAAAAGAACAAAAACAAGGGGGGGGGCAGGAAAATTCCCGCTAATGCCCTGGTCAGTAAAACAGATCCTGAGGTCAAAGGATTAGCAGATAAAGGAGAGTCTCACTCTAGAAGATCTAACTTAAGTTTAAATAGGTTTCCAAAAGATTGGAGGGGGCTGAACATATCTGGTTGTCTGCATCAACTCTCTCCTAAGAGAGACTCTAGAGAAGATAGTGTCCGTGATTGGCATTATGCACTCAAGCTGCAATCAGCTTCAGGGGCCTTATTGAGCTCAGTGCTGTACAAACACTTATTAAAGGGCAGGCCCTGCCCTAAACAGCCCACGTGCTAGGCTACACCAGGTAGATGAAACACACAATATTGTTTACAGCCTGAGTCACCCATGAAAAGAAACTCGTGAGCTTTTTGAGTTCTGAGATGAGGGAAAATCCAAAAACTGGAACAAGGAATGTCCGTCCTATCATAAAAGAAATCCCCCAATGCTTTTTCCTCAACTGAGTGCAGAAACTTGGTATAAAAAACTTGGCAATTACCAGGTGTAATCAGGAATTGCCATACTAGATCAGAGCAGTGGCTTGTCTAGCTCAGGATCCTGTTCCTGACAATGGCCAATACAAGCTGCTTCAGAGGAAAGTGCAAGAAATGTTGCAGAATGAATAAGCTGCCTTCATGGAAAGCTTCTTCTAACCCCCAATAGTTGGTCTACACTCTAAAGCAGAAGAGATTATATCTTTGCTAAACTTGGAGGCGGAGCGGGGGAGAGTATCAGGGGGTAGCCGTGTTAGTCTGTATCTACAAAAACAACAAGGAGTCTGGTGGCACCTTAAAGACTAACAGATTTATTTGGGCATAAGCTTTCGTGGGTAAAAACCTCACTTCTTCGGATGCATAGAGTGAAAGTTACCTTACGGGGGAGAGTGTTGATCTTTACTTATATAACTCTGGAAATTCTTGTTCATATGAATATCCAGTCCTATTTTGAATCCCGCTAAGCTCTTGGCCATAGTAATGTCTTGTGGCAATGAGTTCCACAGGCAAAGGTGCATTACATTTTGCAGTTATCAATTTCATTGAAGGGTTAGAACAGCAAATCTAAATTGTTTGCAGAATAAGCAGAAAAAAATCCTTAATTTATTGGGAAAAGTCCTAATCTAGAGACCACAACAGCACTCTGAATGTAAAGCTTGTATTTGCAAGGAGCAAACAAAAATGCAGGATGAGAACAGTGTCAAAACTATGAAAAGCAGAGTAGAAGTGTTTTATTTCTAGTTTCTATTGTGTTTATATAGGAGCACTTAAGGGTTCAGTTAAAATAAATTTTATATAAGAGAAGCATTAGACTCCATCCTACCTGAAATATTATAAAGAATGTGCTAAAAGCTAGTTGATATGTTTTAACTGAAATAATCCAATCTCTCTCTTTTTTTCCAGGGAGTTTTTTTATGACAAGATAGGTTTTCCACCCAACATTTTAGTTGAAATCTTTTTATCAGTTCTAATGATTATAGTGGCTGGAATAATGAGGTCTCTATGTTACACAGACTTCAGTGTATGGTGATCAGTCCAGGAAAAGCTGCTTTGGTTTGGTTTTATTGTTGATCTTGTTGCCATGATTAGTATATGCTGAGAGGAAAAGGATATGATAATATGTTACTATGGATCTGTGTTGGCTATTAGATTCCAAAAAATCAGATTAGATATGTTAATAGTTGGTGAACCTATTGATAAATTTTGTCATGGACCATAAATGGCTTGAATAATCCCAATTAAGCGTTGAAAATTACTTAGCCCCATGAAAAAATTATAGCCTGACACTGATAGCTACTAGTTTTATTGTGTAGCACTTCATTTTCTGCCAGCTTTAAAGATCTCCTGCTTTCCAGTTCCCATGACGAGTGTTTTAAATTATGAACGGTAAGAATGTCTTCTGATTGTTTTGAGTTAGCTACTAATTTAATATGCTAAATAATTCAGCAGTTTCCAATCCAAATGAATTGTCTTGCTATTGTCATCATAGCAAAAATATTTAGGCCTACATGTTTATAAGTTTTCACATACTTTCACTCCCCCTCTTTGCTGTGTGAAATACATCGCAACAGCTGGAACAAATATTCTGTTCGTAATCACTAAATTATAAATTACATCTGTCAAGAATAAAACATTCAGCCACCGCACTCAGGGAACAGATTTTTAAGAAGTCTGCCCATTTATCTGTTTAGCTATTGATTATCTGTTTAAGGTCATTGAATCAGAGCTATAATGAATGGAATATCTGATCTCTCATATCCTAGACTAAGGGTGTTCATAAGTTTGCATCCTGGAACTTCATAATACTTAAAGATGCCCCAAGCCATTAAGGAACTAACCACTTATGCATTGGCTTTCTGATTACCAATCACAGGTTTGCTTAATGGGAAAGGAAGAGCAATTAACCTGCCATCAGCCCCTTATCTGTCAAGCTTCTAGAGTATCAAGTATGCTTACATTGGTGGCCTAATTTTTCAAAGGTATAGACCACCTGCATCTCTCACTGACTTCAGTGAGATTTGGGGGTGAATGGAACTTGTTAGGATCAGCAGCGGCTCCAGGCACCAGCGCTCTAAGCGCGTGCCTGGGGCGGCAAGCTGCGGGGGGCGCCCTGCCAGTCCCTGCGAGGACGGCAGTCAGGCAGCCTTTGGCGGCATGCCTGCAGGAGGTCCACCGGTTCCACAGATTCGGCGGCAATTCGGCGGCGGGTACGCCGAAGCCGCAGGACCGGCGGACCTCCCGCAGGCATGCTGCCGAATCCACGGGACCGGGAACCTCCTGCAGGCAAGCTGCCGAAGGCTGCCTTACTGCCATGCTTGGGGTGGCAAAAAAGCTAGAGCCGCCCCTGGTTAGGATCCAGAAGTTCCTGGTCTGACTCTTGTTCAAATTTCTAAGGCTCCTTTTCTTGGTAATACTGGTGCTAGAAGTGGGTTGGGGAAGAGAGAGCTTTAGGCTTATTAAGTCTGTAACTTCTAAAATAGATGTGGTCTCCACTCCCAAAGTCTGTCATCATAGCAAGCATCTGTTTATGCCCGTGCTGTGGTTTACTACCAGGCCATCAGTTTAAATCTGACTCTGCATTTTTCCAGTGTCAAACCTGGCAGCTTTTCAGAGGCTTGTCTCAAATGAGTTGGTGGTCTCGGTCCACTCTGAATGGAGAGGTCTCCAGACCGTAATACCTTTGTATTTGGCACCCTTGTTGGCAGTATCAAAGAAGTTATAAACAAGGTGACATAGAGTATCTATCAGCACAGCTGATTCTGCTAGACGTTTGAGGATGTAGGGCAGTAGCTTTCACTGCTACTTTTGTGCTCTACCGATCGCTATGATGTGCCCTTTTAAAGGAAAGAACTGCTAAGATGTACTAGAATGTGTTACTACATCTTTTTTCAAAAGATGTAGAAAGAGAAGACTATGAAATAGGTGGGGGGGGGGGTTTAAAAACCCCACAACGCACATACTAACCCAGGGGCCTAATCATTGGTTTTTTGTTCAGGATAACTTATTTTCTCTTTCCAAATACACTGGTTTTAAAATCTATATGAATTCGTACCTGTTTGACACACACCTACACAAACTGTTGTCTGTTAAAATGGACTTCCGTTTGGTTCACACTGTGGTGTACTCAACAGTTCTTTGAGAAATTGATCATATGGACCCTTGTATCATGCTAGAAAATTACTATATTTTTCAGTTATGTAATTGCATAAGTCAAAAATTCTAGGCTGAATGGGAAATTAATATTAGTGTTGGAGTAAAAGATCCTGAGGTTATACCCGTTAGCAAGTGTCTTCATTAAGTATAATCCTGGTTTGAAGTAGAGATTAAATAATTCAAATAAGAAATATCATAGTTTTTTATACAGAAGTGTAATGGTCTCAGCCATTCAGAGCACAAATATACTGTAGAGTTACTAATTCACAGCTCATTTGGCCAGAGTCACTAGAGTGTGTAGCTGCTTTTAGCCACTCCACCAATGGAAAAAAGCCATATGGATTTCATAGAATTGTAGGGCTGGAAGGGATCTCAAGAGGTCCCCTAATCCAGCCCCCTGCGTTGAGGCAGGACCAAGTAACCCTAGACCATCCCTGACTGATGTTTGTCTAACCAGTTCTTAAAAACCTCCAATGACATGGATTCCACAAGCCCCTTGGAAACCTATTCCAGTACTTAACTATCCTTAAAGTTAGCAAGTTCTTCCTCATAACTAACCTAAATCTCCCTTGCTGCAGATTAAATCCATTACTACTAGTCCTACCTAGAGTAGAAACAGAAAACAATTTATCACTGTCCTTTTTATAACAGTCCTTAAGGTATTTGGAGATTTATCAGTTGCCCCTTTAGTCTTCTTTTCTCAAGATATATCATTTTTTTAACCTTACCTTATAGTTCTGGTGTTCTAACCTTTCATCATTTTTGTTGCTCTCCTCTTGTCTCTCCAATTGGTCCACCTCTTTCTTAAAGTGTGGCACCCAGAACTGGGCTCAGTGTTCCACCTGAGGCCTCACCTTGTGCTGAGTAGAGCGGGATAACTATTCACCTCTGCCTTACATACAACACGTATCACTGGAACACTCCAAAGCAGCTGGAGTGTACCAATGAATCTAGCCCACTCGTAACCTGATCCAAGGTATACTGAAGTAAGTGGAAAGACTCCCAGATCCTAATTTTATAGAATACACATCCCTGCTCTCTGGTAACAGCCAATCAGGGCAGGAGAATATATGGAGTTAATAAATAACCACACTAATGCAGGTTTCTCCTTTGGTTTGCTACTGGCCTCAGTTCCCCCACCCATAACATACATGTTGTCCTCAGCTTCTTACCAGCTGCTCATTTTGGCCTATTCCTCTCTGGCCTGCTCCCTAGGGAGAACTAGTTACCCTGTTCCAGTGGGAGCATGTAATGGTATGTGATGTAAAAACTCACCCTCCTTTCCCCCTCTTCTTCCCCTCTATTTTATAACTGTCCTTCCCTGTCCTATTTTCCTGTCTCCTGTGCCTTATTTCTCCCTTCCTCTACCCTCTGGTAAAATGACTTTCTCCTTTACGTTGTGTTTGCATGCTCCCCAGTAAGCTTTCAAGACTCCAGGTAAAGACCATCACTGAACTGAGCAGAGGCGGTGGGTCAGGGTTCTGTGCAATGAGCAGCTCAAAGGAGTGGAACCGCTGCAGGCCCCAATAGGAACAGAGGCATTTTTAACTGACCACCTCCAGTTCCCAGGCCTGCTCTGTGGAAGAGGGCAGTGCTGGAGGAAGGCCAGGAAGTGAGACTAGAATTGGAGGAACGAGGGGCAGAACTGGAGCTGCTAGGGAGGAAGGCAGTGTTCACGAGGCTGACCTGGAACCTCCCCTTAAAGGGGATGAGATCCTCACTAGAGGAAGACTCTGCAGACGAGAGAACACAGCCCTGGGATGGATCTCTTCCAAGCTCTGTGCAAGTATATCCCCTCCCCTCAGCCTTGCCCAGGGCCTGTCTGCTCCTCCCTTGCCTGCCAAATCCACCCCCCCACACACACACCTACACTGACTCTTCCCACCCAAGAACAGCACTAAGGTCTACCCATGGTCTTCGGCAAGGGGAAAATGGTGCTACAGAGAAAGCTAAACTCCCTTTCCAAACAGGAGGGGAAAGGCAGCAGGCTCCCACTGAGCACAAATTTGGAGGCATGATCCTTATTGAAATTTGGTTTGAGTTCGGTTTAGCTCTGGGGCCATGGCTAGGAGGGATTTATCTGAATTGACTTGTCCATCCTTATAAATCAAGAACATTTATTAAAAATAGGTCAGTATTTCAATCAGATGCAGGGCCAGGTCTAGCCCCATCTGTCTTCAAAGTGTGCTGAGCAATAACAGGTGACTAGAGAAGGAAGTGTTTACTATTCACTAGGGGTAAATGAATAACTCAGCAGTGTAATAAACCAATTGATTCTCTTTCTGCCTGTGGAATATCTTTGAGCAGTTCAATTTCCATCACCTTCTGTGTTCAAATATCTCTTCCTCTATGCATGGGTGACACTTGTTCTAAATTCAATGTGGGTTTGATTAATCAGAATATTAATCGCGTGATATTGTTTCTGTTTCTGGATTGGATGAGCAAGCAAGCACTGTTTGCCTAAATTACTGTTTTTCACTTAGAAATTAGCTTTTTGTGACATTTCTGCCAGTAAATTATATTGCGTCAAATGTTTGTAGAAAACTAGCGCACAAGTGGTGACCAAATGGGCAAGGGAATTAATTTAGAAATTCAGCTGAATATTTAGTTATTTTGTAAATTTCACCCAGCTCAACTATTCATCTTGAACAATAAATATTCTCACTTCTCTAATATGCCCTGTGGATCCTGTGAATTTAGTGGTAGAAAGGCTCCTATCAGATAAAGTTGATATCAGTTGTATGATATCAGTTATAGTTATATATGGCATCACTCTGGAGTCACTAGTATAACTGGCATCAGCATTTGTCCCTGTAATGTTATGTTCTACTCTATTTGATACCTTTAAGCCATTTGTAATCTTGCTTGCAGACCATTCATTAGTGTTTCTAAAACAACTGATTCTGTATCCTTATATTACAATACTATAAAATTACTTAGTTATCCCTGTATAGTCTGAGGACTGGCATCTTAATTTCATACATTAAATCTACATTTCAGGTGTTCAGTAGACAGAAGTATAACTGGTTAGGTAGCTGAAGAGTGTTGTGTCCTCATTTAAGCTGCTATGGCTATGACCTGAAAGGAACATGATTAAAGGCAAGTAATTCAGGCTCTAGGCTCCTTCAATTCTTGTCTTTCTGAGGACACTGCTGGCAAGGGTGTCAATTGTAGATGGATTTGTGATGTGGACACCAGTCTACTAGGAGGATGGTACCATTTTTTAGTTGATTTTGGGCCAGATTGGACCTGGGAGAAAATACTCAAGCTTGAGTCAGAAAGGTACTTCAATAGTGCCGAACTTCAGTGGGACTACTCATGTACTTAAATATCTTAATTCATTAACTTCTTTTATCCCTACTCCTAAGCACCCAGCTATCCACTTGTCTAACTTATAAACAATTTCTTTCTAAAGATACTACACATGAACAATATTTCTCCTTATAAAAGTTTATATATTGGGTTTCAGAAGCATGAAGAGCTGCAGCAGGGATACAGATATTTAAAATCGTAGGCCCCAATTTCAAGCACTCAAGCACAAGCTTAAAACATTGCCCTGGTGCTTAAGTAGCAAAGAGTATGAGAACATGCTTAAGTAGTATGTTGTTGTTGTTTGTCTTGTTCCACAATAATCATATCAGACCATGAAGTTTGAGAATGAATGTGATGACTCTGACAGGGTATTTTTGTAAAGACTCGATCCAGAGGGTGAAATCTGAAGATCACTACTTTCCTTACAATACTTCATTACAAAAGCATGGCCAGGTGTAAAAAGCCTGCCCCTAGCACAACCTGCAGAGTTGATATCTCTTGGTCCCATCTCTACTGACTTTCATTCCTGTGGTGTGCCCTGTCCAACAGCGAACGTTATTTTCTGAGATGCCTTCATATCAATCAAAGGATCTTTCATCTTTTGACCATTTATTTCAGCTAATATTTTCCTTGATAGGGCATCAGTATCCTCAACTATTGTCATTCCTACCTGAGTTTCTGATCTTCCAGCTTTGGCCAGCTCATCAGCTACCTCTGTCCGTACACATGCTTCAGTGTTTTCCTGAATAAGAGTTTCAGGTTTGCAACTGCTGTATTTGTAAAATTTTATTTGTAGTGAATTGTTGAATAATTTCCTCTTTACTCAGCAATGATAATATGTAGGAACCACCTGAGCTCAGCACAGTTTGGTAATCATGTTTACTGAATGCAAATATGCAAGGCCTAGCTACTCCATACTGATGCTCTGGCTGTTTTCTGGTAGCTTCTAAAAACTAACACCTGGTGTGCACCACTAGAGGGCTCACAACCCATTTAATGGGAACCTCTCTTATTCCTCTACACTGCAACAATTTTGTTTCTTAGGTTACTAGTTAATTTTTTCACCATGTTTCCATTTCTCCTCCCCATATTTCCCTTTGAAGGTAATTACTTTTTAAATTAGTGCTTGAAACTTTTTGGGGAGTAAATTATTCCTTCTTACTTTGAACTAAGGAAAAAATAATTAAAGATGTGCTGGAATGAACAAATATCCATTACCTTAAGGTACCATAATTATTTGCATAGGCTTTTTTTTTTTTTTTTTAAGATTAACCATGCTGCAAATTACCTGGAAACCCCTCAGGTAGACCTTCAGCTAATTATCTGAAATGGCTGCCTGGTTTTGAACCAAGTTTTGTTTCATTCTCAACTGAGAAACTACGCTGTAGCAAGGGGAATCAAAATGAAGCATGAGGAGGAGATGAAAAGGGCTATCTTGTAGATCTTCCTAGGATCCCACCCTGAAATCAAAATGTATTGAGGTTTGGAAAGATTAAAATAACAAAATCAAGGTTGGCTAAGTGACAATGTGTTTTAGTCTGGGGAATAGTAGAGAACCGTCTGCCTATAGAAATTGGAAAAAAATATTTGGTGATCTAATAGGGTATAACTAGGGATCATGGGATGAAATTAAGTCGAGGGAAGTTGGCTAAATGTCAGAAAAAAATATTCAAACAGTGAGGTCTGTCTATTAGACTGTGGTGTAATCTCCCAAGAGGACTGGTAGAAACCCCATTGCATGAGTCATTGAAAAGTCAAATCACTTGAGGGTATACTAGAAAAGATGACCTAATAAGATTTTTTTCCCCCTCACCTTCAGTTTCTGTGGTTTAAGTAAGAAGCATATAGTGAATTGTGCAGCTGGATCAACAGCTGGGAGTACTGTGTCTGGCACACAGAACTTGTATTTGCTAACGAATAGATTTTTCTGGGTGAAGGGATACCCCACAGTTTTTGCGAGCACTGAAAAATGTAGACTATTAATCATTCTCACATCCTTCTTTGCAGACATGTTCTTGGAAGGTATAAATTTTACTGGCAGATGTATAATCTGGGAAGTTTTCCAGATTCATCCAACAAGTTGAAATGCTCATCTCAAGATGTTCAAACTGTACCACAGAAAAAACCACTTTGTAACCACTGCAAAAATCAGAGCTTCACAGGTAAAAATCTGTCTGCCAAATGGGAAAACAAGTCAATTGACAAATGTATAGGGTTTCCTCCAAACTAGACCATTATTTGCTCACAGATCAAGAAAGGAAACCATTTGAGCCCAACTCTTAAACAGACTTAGTAATATAACTAAACAAACATGGATTTTAGTGTTTTAGAGTTAGAAGTTCTAGAAACCAGAACTAGAGAAACTCCTGAAAGTGGAGCAGAGAAATGAGAAGTCCAAAGTGGAGATTTTAAAACTATTCTTTGAATCAATTCATTTCTCATCAAACCATCATGGAACAACTTAAATAGTGCTGGAAGTTTCTGATCTTTGTTTTGGGTTTTGCCATGGTCCAGAGACTTACACAAGAGAGAGGTTTATAGATCTTGTTAAAAATGAACTCTGAAACAACCTTGACTAGGGTACAGTGACTGCTATATCACAGCACATGTTATTCCCCAACAGAACATTTCAAGCTGATCTTAAGGGTGTCACTGCAAATCAGTCACTGAAAGGGTTAAAAACCTTACAGCACTGGCCTTTATGATGAACTCTCGGTGCTGCATGTTTGTTTTATTCAGCCTACAGGGCAGTTAAGCTGATGCAAGAAGCTCTCTGAATACTCCTTTAAACAAATGTAAACTCCCTCTGGACTGATTTAGGGCTCAGTCCTGCAATGGTGCTGAGCGCTGGCCCCAGTTCCACAATTTAAGCATATGAGTTGTCCCATTTATGTCAATGGGAAAACTCATGCTTAAGGGTTTTGCTGGATTGGAGTTATAGTGCTCAGTCTAAGGGTTTGATACTACAAGAGGCTATTAGACTTAATTGCTCAGAACTACAGTGTCTTCCTTTAAGCAGAACTTGCCCTTGGCTTCAGTAGAGAGTTCCTTAGAATTGGGTGGCATTATATTTCTCTAGTCTCCTACCCACTTAGCAATATGAAATGCATCTCCCACCCCCTCTTACAAATCACTTCTGAATTTAGACTGCCCTGCACTTGGTGAGCCAAGTTGGTGTAACTCATACCAAAATGCCTGAAGATAAGAGGATAGCAGGAAAAGCAAGGATAGCACGGTGTAGTAAGCTGGTTGAAGTTGGAGTAAATTAACTGTACCTTTCTTTCATGATGAGGTGGCTTGCAAAGGTGAAAGCTTACCAACTTAAGACTCCTTTACTGGGCAGTACATGTGTGCAAGTGAGCCTTAGTCTCTTGGATTCAGCAGGACTCCTTAACTGAGTGTGAGGGAATCTAACCTAGCCCATCAAACACATCAGCTCTGAAACTGGGCCCAGCCTTTAGCAAGAGTCTTTCCATTTATGTGTCTCTGTGACCCAGGATCCTCTTGGTTCCAACTGCCAGAGGGGACCGGGGGTGCATAGAGTTTTACAGGGATCCACTGGGTTCGGTATATGTATAATAATTCACTAAAAGGTGGCATGTGAGGTCTCTAATTAGAGCCAATAGCCTCCTGGTCATCATCATCACTGCAATATGTATTCATGAATATCCCTACTTAAGGGGTTGTCTCTACTGAATTATGTTCCCAAGGCAGGTAACCAGGAGGTGACAAGGTGACATGTCCTGGGGAGGTTCCTTCAAGCAGGAGGTAACTGTTCTGTCTGTCTGCTTTGTGTATTGGGCATTGTCTGCCTCACAGTGGAGGCCTGTTTGCATCCTGAGCCAAGTGCTAATCAAGAGATGGTAAAATTTTCGAGAGGAAGTCTACAGGAAGAAATAAACAGCAGGAGGATATCCTGGTTGCCTGTAAAGGCAATGGATTGTTGGGGCATGTCTGGGGGTGCAGAGGTATTCACTGGGTCTTGTACTGTGGAGGGAAGTTGACAACTTGACTTGTCTCATGAATGGAAGATCACAGCCAAGCCTGGTTGTAAAATGCTGGAAGGACATTGGATGAGGATTGCTCAAAAACACATGAAAGCATCTAGGAAGGTAAGGTGGGTGAGGGAATATCTTTTATTGGACCAATGGCTGTTGGTGAGAAAGAGAAGCTTTCGAGGCACACATTCTCACCAACAGAAGTTGGTCCAATAAAAGATATCCCCTCACCCACCTTGTCTCTCTAATATCCTGGGACTGACATGGCTATAACTACACTGCATACCTGAAAGAATCTAATTAAGTAGATCTAGGGTCTAGAATGCATGTGTATTTTAATATGTAACAGTTTGTTTCCAATACTTCCACTTGCTATCACTTGAATCTCTTCTCTTTGTTAAATAAAGGTATACTCATTTTCACTATAAACATATCTAAGTGCTGTGTGTTAAGCAGAGCAGTGTATGAGGTAGAACTGGTAGAGCTGGGCTATACTGCCTTTTTTTTTTTTTTTTTTTTTATAAAGCAGCGAATCTGTGAACACTGTGAGCATCCAGTGGACTGAGGGCTGGACACTCCAGGGAGATGCCTCGAGGGCTTGAGGGTTTGTGTGTCTATTGCTAACCTGCAGAGACAGGGCAAGGCCTGTGTAGGTCTAGCGGGGAGCGATTGTGTTGTCTGTGGCTGGTGGAGTTGGGGAGCTGATCCCACCCGGCAGGCACAGACAAGGCTTCCTCATGCTAAGGGCAGGGGTTAGCAAGGTGTCTCACAGCCCTGGGGACCCCCTGGGAAAGTGTCACACCCTCCAAGGCAATTTCAGGCATTTCCAGTTCCTTTTTTGTAAAGGGGCTCCTATCTGTCCTACCTGGCGTCTCTCTCTTTCCCCTTCCTCTTCCCTATTATACCCAAAATCAGAGTGAAGAACTCCTTTGTATCAATGCTCAGATTTTAGGAAACCTGCCTTGGAAAGCCCTGCCAGGACAAATGAAGTTATTTCTCTGGTGTGCAGGACCTCATGTATGATAGAGGTTCTTTTCAGAGCCACTTAATTTATTGGTGGGATTTAAAGTTGTGCTGAATCTATTCTTCGGGGAGTCAAGGAAACATTCATTTGAATGCATTGTCTCCTGCTGAGTCTGACCTTCAATACCCTACTAAAATGCTCTGCAGTTTTTCAGCTGTCTTCCTTCTATCCTGCCTCCTCAGCTGGTAATAAACCTGAGATATTCTGTGTGCCCAGAGCTGATCTTCTTCAACCTTGATACTTTTCTCGCAATGAGGTTCCTGCTAAGGCTGCTGCACTTTGTTACCTATGGCTTTAATTATTCATCCTCTTTATCATGATTTCTAGTTCTGACAGGCAGTTGCCTTCTGTATGGCCCCAGTGATTGGGCACTCATTTTTTGGGCTCTCACACACTAATTATATCCTAATTCTTATATTTGTCTCTTCCACAGGAAAGTTTCCATGACATCAGACTGCTACAGTCTCTATCCCTTGCAGAGGCCAATTCTCTTCATCACCATGTTATTGGGAACTAATTATTTTATGTTTTAGCTTACAAAATTAGGACGAATCTAACATCCTGGAATTCCCATTGACTAACAGTCCTAGCTGCTCTTATTGGAACCTTGTGATCCTAACACATGTGCCAGTATAATGGTCGTGATTTGTACCGTCTGCTGCTCAATAGCAGATACCTTCGAGAATTGAGGTACAAGGACCATTGTGGTGCAGCTCCCACAGATTAGCACTGTAGCATATCTGTAGTATCAACTCGGTTCTATCCCACTGGGTGAGGTTTTTGAAAGAAGAAAAGGAAAATCACCGTAAAACTGGTTCTCAGCCTTTTCAGATTACTGTACCCCTTTCAGGAGGCTGATTTTTGTCTTGCATACCCCCCAAGTTTCACCTATTTAAAAACTACTTGCTTACAAAATCAGACATAAAATACAGGAGTGTCACAGCACACTGTTACTGAAAAATTGCTGACTTTCTCATTTTTACCATATAATTATAAAATGAATCCATTGGAATATAAATATTGTACCTACACTTCAGTGTATATAGAGAGCAGTATAAACAAGTCATTGTCTATATGAAATTTTAGTTTGTACTGACTTTGCTAGTGTTTTTATGTAGCCTGTTGTAAAACTAGGCAAATATCTAGATAAGTTGATGTATCCCCTGGAAGACCTCTGGGTACCCCCGGGGGTACATCTACCCCTGGTTGAGAACCACTGCCTTAAAATACAAGATTTATAAATGTACTAAAGTGCTAATCTCCAGCACTGGCCACCCATCAACACGTAATCCTCTGTTCTTTTCTTGTTAACTGTTCTTCTGTTTGGAGCAATGCATTTATTACTTTCATTACACGTTCTTTGAACTATAGGCCTGACCTTTGCTGGATGTGTTTCCAAGTCAGAACTTGGAGCCAGACCCAACACAGCTGGTTCAGATCTCTGAGCTCAAGCATAATCCCTGTAAACCTGATTGGGGTGAGGAATCCTGCAGTCCAGTTCTGAGTTCAGGACATTGGGTTACATCTTTGCCTTTAATAAGCCCTTTGAGGTATTGCCCATCACTCGCTGAAAAAATGAGACATGGGAATAGTTGTAATTAGGATCCTGCTCGCACTGCAATAATTATAAGATAAAGTTTATTAAGCAGGGTTATTTATTAGTCACAGCAATCAAAGCTACATTTCAGATTAGTCATAGGCGGACCTGACAGAACATGGATGTTAACATTAGGCTTCCAATGTGTTTAATTTGTAAACCTGTCATATTTGTCATGGTGGCGAGAAATGGTGTTAAATTGCTTTTTCCACAGCTTATTAGTGATAACCTTTTGGATCTGAACAGCTGCTACAGTCTTTGCTATATTTCCTGATTTTTTTTTTTTTTTGTAAAACAAGATTATTAAGATTTAAATCAAGCTCATTAGAAAGAGAAATTGGAGTATTATCAAATTTAAATTAAGAAAATTCTTAAATTGCTTTGGAATGTAAAAGACCATGGGTAATGTATCTCATGCCTTACCTCAAATCCTCAGAGCAAGAAACATTTATGCTTCAGCTCACAAGAAAGAACTCAATCCTGCACCTACTGAACACTATGAAGTATGGCATTGACATCAAAGATCTCAAAGTATGCAAGATGGAATGCTTTGTTTGCAGCTAGCACTAGTAGTAGGTGTTTGAGAAAATACTTCTCTGGGAATAGAGTAGAACAAACCTTTTTTCTATGCCCCATTTCATGACATATGGCATTTTATACCAGCCTGGCCATGTTTGTCATGCCAATTTTGCCAGCCTAGGTACATTACCCAGTAGCCTCTTTGTAAGTGTGCAGCTCCATTCTCACCCTTCTTTGAACAGCATCTACACATGCTGGATCAGAGCATCATCTGGTGTGAATTGGTGTAGACCCATTGAAGTCAATAGAACTGCTGATTTACACCAGCTGAGGATCAGGCTTGTGATTTAATCCAAGCTTGGCCCCTCATTAGCTTGGTAACTTCAACCCAATCTCAGCCTATCCATACACGTATTGTTCCTCTGCAGCCACTTCTGTCCTGAACTCCAGTTTTAAACAGCCACTCCCACTTCCCTACCTGCAGAGTAGAGTGAATCTTCAGCATTTGCTGCAATAATTAACACTTAGCTCTAATATTGCTCTTTTCATCCATGGCTTAATTTTTCCCTGGTCTTGCCAGGCCTGAGTATATCTGCTGTGAACAGTGATATTTGTATGCTTGTTAATATCACTTTTCACAGCAGACTTAGTAGCTAGCTGGGAGGCTTTGAAAAGTGATATTAACATACAAGTATCACTTCTCCCAGCAGCAGGCTTACTAGCTAGCATGTTTTAAAAAAAAACCCAAAAGAAACAATGACAAAATGTTAGTGCACCACAAATCACTGGACCATTGATTTTCAAACTGTAAGGTGTGCTTCCCCAACAAAGTTATCAGGCAGGTAAGGGCCAGGCCAAGGCAGCAGCGTGGAGAGTGCACAGGGAATCCCCAGTGGTCAGAAGGCAGGGATTGCAGCCCTGCCCTGCCCCACTCCACCCCAGCAGCAGCCTGCTGCTCTCCACCTCCTCCCTTCCTAGACTGCTAGGGACTCCCTGCGTGCCCTGCCATGGACACCCACCTGGCTGCAGCCCTGTGTACTTTAAACCCTCCAGAGCCTGTGGGAGCAAGAGGCTCTGGGCAGGGGGAAGGGAGAGGAAGGAGCCCCAGCCTGCTGCATGCTACATTGCCATGGGCTTCTGAGGGGTGGAGTCAGCCAGATCCTGCTGCCACCCCAGCATGACCCATGTACTGCCTTTGGTGAGTGACCTTCTGCCCCGGACCAGTGGTAACGGGGAGGGTGGGGATCTTATGTGACTCCCATGGAGAAGAGGCCACACCTCCCAAAAAAGTTTGGGAACCTCTGTACTACACCATGTTAGCAAGATTTTTTGTAAAACCTCTACAAGTACAGGTGTGCAAGATTATCAGTACAATACCACACCTGAAATTGAAGTACAGGCACAGATACTCTCTGTGAGCCTGATCCAATGCCCATTGAAATCAATGAGAAGTCTTGAGCATTGGATTGATCCCTGAGGCACTCTGATTCTGCCTGATGGGCGTAGTATAAAAACTTGAGTATGAGGGAGGATGTTACAAATTCCAAACTACTTGAGTTAGATTGAGATGAAGATTCTGTTGAGGTATAAAATGCCATAAACTGAAAAGTATCGTAATGGCAGAGCAATTACATGTTTTAAATCAAGAGGCAGGCAGGATGTCACTAGAGATGGAGTCTGTCATTGCTACGTCACCACTTCATCACCATGTATCACTTTGAATTTCTGCTGCAAGCTGTGAACAGTGTGCCAATGAAATAGAGGATTTCCAGCCCAGAGTAAATGAGCACCTTAATTGTCTCAATATAGTGCTGCAGAGAAATAGAAATTAGTAATGGAAAAGGATAGGTGAAATAGTTACTCTTCCCTGCCAATGCAAGATTGTGCCCTAGAATTTTGTCCAGTTTGTTCAAAGATCTCAGGCAATGGAGCTCCTAAGAGTTTCCTTGGGCGAGAGCTGAATACATCTCATTTATCATGAAGCTTTGCTTACTATTCAGCCTACATTTTCTTATTGCTAGTTATACCCTTTGAACCACCTTAAATAATTTCTCCATCATGGTTTTAAATGCTTCAGCTATGCTCTTCCTCCCTCATCATCTTTTGATGAAGCTATACATATCTTAATCTTTCCTTCTAAAGAAATTTCTCCAGTCTTCAAGCAGACAGATTGAAAGGATTTCCGAAAAGGCTTGTCAACACTTGTTTAGTGCTGGTTAGAAAAGGAAAACAAGAATTCACAAACACGTTCAATGATTTTACTTCTCAAAACAAAATTTGACTAGCTCTAGAACTGGCTGAAAAAACAAGAAAAATGTGTGTGATGAAGGTCTCACTTCCCCCCCCCCAATTTTTGTCAATTTGGAAAACTTCAACCCGTTCTATTTCTGCTAATTCATTGTCATTTGTTTAGTGTTGTACTCAAGTTTCAGTCCACTTGACTTCAATCCAAGCCAACTGTAACTAACAGTTCCAGTAAGAACTAAGGAATTGCAGTCACGTTTCACTACAGTCCAGATATGTTACATGTGCTGCAATGAACTCCTCCACTCAGGCTATGTACACACACAGGGCTATGTACACAATGAGGTAGGGATGTGCTTCCCCTGATCATGTACACGTGCTCACGCTAGTTCTCATTGAGCTAGTGCGAGTATAAATAGCAGTGTAGCTACAGTAGCACAGGTAATGGGACTGTGGGGGCACAGCTGAGTACGTACCCAGTGGTTTCAGGGAGGTTTGTACTCCACACGGATCAGGCAGGCCTCCATTGCCACTACTGCTGTTACACTGCTACTTAGACTAGCATTAGCTTGATGACAGCTACGTGTACACAGGCAAGGGAATCAGATCCCTAACTCGTAGTGTAGATATAGCCACACACACATTATACCAGTATAGTAAAAAGTGGTACAACATCCCCTACTGTTGATGAAGTTATACCAGCGTAAGGCATCTTTACATTGATATAATTGTTTACACTAGGGGTTGTACTAGTTTGGCAAAAAAGACACACCCCTAACTGTCAGTTGTAGTACCAGTAGACCAGGTCTTGGTGCCATTACAGGGATGTACGGGGTGGGAAGGGAAGATGCAAGTAGATTCCCTTCATGCAGCTGCACTAGGGCCAGGCAGAATTGCAGTCCATGCACTTGAAAGTTTGGCGCTGAGCTCTTTGCAAAACCTGGTCCTTAGTTTCCAGAGCTCTCTGTAAAGAAGCAGCAATACAATCAGGTAGGATACAAAACAAAAGCAGCTGTCAATTCAGTTGTTTGCATACTGCAAACTTGCTATTTAATTTGGTCTCTTCCATGGAAGAACAAGTAAGGAGACTAAGTTGTAAAAGCAGCAAAAGATTTTTTTGCTAGGTAGTATCATTAGGGAGTAGAGAGACTACCTTTAATATATCCCTTAATCAATTATTTAATTCTTCAAACAGGGTCAGGATTGAGTATATATACCGAGCAATATTTCTGTTCTCACAAAGTTTACTCTATATATGAGGATTTTTGTTTTCCAGTTTGTTAGGTCAGGTTGCCATTGTGGAAACCAGTTTAACAGATCTAAAGCAAACGTCTCTGCTCTGGGCTTGATTTATAATCTTAAACCGACAGTAAGAGCTTTAAAAGTAATTTTCTGCAGTACCCTTATTAGTAATGCATGAATGTCTCTAGGCTTAGAATGCCATCAGCTTGGCGAAATGCACATTGGCCATCTCACATTCATTACCAGCAAGAATAAAAAGTTTTCACAAGTACCCAACTATTTTAATAAGACTATAAAGTTCAAAGAATTAGGTGCTGTGCACTGTGTGGTAAGGTTACCATTACAGATTCATCAGGCAATTCAAATTAACATAACAATGCGAATTTTCTTCTTCTGAAAGAAAGATCAGCAGCTGCTCTAAAATGAAGTGAATTCTATTCTTAAGAAATACATTTCTTGCTCTCATTGGCTAAGGCCAATGGCCACATCATGTTCTATCAGTAATAAACACTCTTGCAGTGATACAGTGGCAGCCCAGAATTCTATTATCTTGTAATATACCTTGCTGTCTGTAGGTATGAAGTCCCATTCTACTGGGTCTAAAGTCAAGTTTGACGTGCTGGGAAGTGGCAGACAAACGAACCAGAGAAAACCTCTTTTGCCTTTTGCTGACGTGGAAGGTCATGCTTTCTTAGGGGAGGTGAGTATGGCAGTGTCAGACCTTCTGGAATGTGAACTGCACTTGACTGCAAAGGGAAGATTTTCTGGAGAGGTTTCTTGAGGCTAGAGGCCAGGAGCTGCAATGGTTCATTGTCTGGCTCTTTGAATGTGGTGGCCTCAGCTGACTGGGTCACTGTGGGAGAAGAAAGTAGGGTTCTAGGTACAGTAACTCCTCACTTAAAGTCAGTCTGGTTAATGTTGTTTCGTTGTTACATTGCTGATCAATTAGAGAACATGCTCGTTTAAAGTTGTGCAATGCTTCCTTATAACGTTGTTTGGCAGCCGCCTGCTTTGTCCACTGCTTGCAGGAAGAGCAGCCTGTTGGAGCTAGCTGGTGGGGGCTTGGAACCAGGGTGGACCGGCAGCCCCCTGGCAGCCCCCTTATCAGCTCCCTGCTCCCCTAAGTTCCCTGTGTGGCAGCCGCCCAGCAGGCTATCAATTACCAGGCAGTTCAGTTGTCCCTCCCCCCACTGCCATGTGCTGCTCCTGCCCTCTGCCTTGGAGCTGCTCCCAGGAACCTCCTGCTTGCTGTGCAGGGGGGAAGGAAAGAGGGGAGCTAATGTCAGGGTGTCCCCCTGCTCCTGCCCCCCACTTACCCCAGCTCCATAGAGCGCAGGGGCGGCTCCAGGCACCAGCGCAGCAAGCGCGTGCCTGGGGCGGCAAGCCGCGGGGGGCGACCTGCCGGTTGTTGTGAGGGCGGCCGTCAGGCTGCCTTCGGCGGCATGCCTGCGGGAGGTCTGCCGGTCCCATGGTTTTGGCGGCAATTTGGCGGCGGGTACACCGAAGGCGCGGGACTGGCGGACCTCCCGCAGGCATGCCGCCGAATCCGCGTTACCAGCGGACCTCCCGCAGGTGCGCCGCCGAAAGCCGCCTGACTGCTGTGCTTGGGGCGGCAAAATACATAGAGCCGCCCCTGATAGAGCGGGGGAGGGGCGGGGAGGACACACACAACAGGGCTCAGGATGGAGGGAGCTTGCTGGCAGCAGCTGCTGTCTCAACTTGTGATCTACTTAAAAAGGCAATGTACTTAGAGTGGGGTCAGCGTACTTAAAGAGGCAATGAGCATCTCTCTCTCTCACACACACAGGATGTGTGTCTCTGTCTCTGTCTTCCATGCTGTCTCCCCTCCCTCCGTTTGTGCTGCCTTGTAGAGTATGAGGCTACATTAACAACAACGTATTAACCCTTGAGGTCTCAGCCGAATGCTAGTTCATCATTTAGCAGTAAGGCATTCCCTGGGAAATATCCCACCCGCTTCCACCCTCTGACTTCACCACCTCAACCAAGCTTCACAATCATCATTGCTGTGTACAGTATTAAATTGTTTGTTTAAAACTTATACTATATATATATAGTATAAAACTATATATATATAAAACTATATATATATATATATATATATATATATATATATATATATATATATATAAAAACTATATATATATATATATATAATATAGTTTTTTGTCTGGTGAAAAAAATTTCCCTGGAACCTAACCCCCCCCTATTTACATGAATTCTTATGGGGAAATTGGATTAGCTTAACATCATTTCGCTTAAAGTCACATATTTCAGGACCATAACTACAACGTTAAGCGAGGAGTTACTGTACTACAGCAGCTCAGGACACAAACTTCCTAACCTGGCACAGGTTATAGCAATGTGTATGGTAGGTCATGCATTAAGGCCTGATTCAGCAAAGCACCAAAGCATGTGCTCCAGTCCCATTGACTTCACTGGGAGTACTCAAGTGCATTAAGTTGGGCACTTCTTTGCAGGATTGAAGCCTAATACTTTATTCTGCATTCTTTGGCTGTGCAGTGTGAACCCAAATGCCTTCAACTCTCTCAAGAAGTGCACTAGCAGCCTACCCATTTACTCACTGGAGTGGCTTATTGCTAGTAGAGTATGACCTTGGAATAGATTGTTCACTGTAGTTAGCGTCATGAAAATTCATCTCTAATCTGGCAACTTTCAGGAACTCTAGACTGTCCAAAACTCACTTGTTGCTGCACACTTGCACCTGTTACCCATTTGCTTCTGTAACAGATTTGTCTGTACAATCCAAAATTTGGTGGGGGGGGGGGTCGGGGGGAGATGGGAGGAAGGACCATAGCAATCTATTTGTGCTGACAGTTACAAATTTAGATGTTGCTGAAACTTGTGTTTATTTGCAGTTTGTTTATTTAAGCTTTGTATCAAATGGGGGGGAAAAGACCCCATTAGAAGAAAAATACTTGAGGTTTCTGTGTTTTTGTAAGAAAAATGTTAAGACTATTTCATCTTTTCTTTAATAACTGAAATGTATTGCCAGCATTATGCCCCTGCTGTCAGTATATTTCTCTGCAGTGTGGGTCATTTGTCTCATTTTGTTTCATTTACAATTGTATGGAATCTTTGAAAAATCAGCTTTGTATGCTTCTGTCATGGCACTTTGTTGCACCAATAAATCTTTGATCTGCTCACTAAACCACAGATGACTTTGAAACTCTTGATATGAACATTTTGTGCATGTGCATGTGGAAGTCTTCCCCGGAATCTGTTTGAATATCTTTGGCAAATTCTAGATTAGGAGCTACTGAGCTGCAAACACAGAATTAGGTCTGAGCTTGCAAACTGTACAGATTTGCCTGTGCAACTTCCTTATGCCAGCTTCTCTAAATATAGACCTTGAGACTGAGTGTGCTAATTCTTAGATGTATGTGTTGAGTCATGCATAACCATCCTTCAGTAAATTGTGCTTCTAAATTTACCAAAGCCTGATTTTTGGTATCCTCACAAGTTTATACCTGCTTTGCAGCAAGTGTACAGATAATTTGCAGTGTAGAAAGCGGGAGAAGTTAACACTCATGGTGAGGCTGTATGAAGAGTGGAAAAGTACACAAGATATTCTTTCTACATAAACACCTTCTTCCCCTCCACAGAAAAGTTAATGTGGCCAGGGGAAGATGGCATAGGAACCAGAAAATCCTCACTAAGCAACATGCAGCACCCTCACCCATCCTCAGCAAAAACAAAATTAATGTTGCCTATAAGCAAAGTTGACTCCCACTGTATCCTTTGATTCCATGCTGGAGGCAGAGAACAGAAACGTTAATGGTCCTACCATGGCTATGAGGGCTGGAGAGTATCATGAAGATTCCAGCACAGATGGGTCCAAATCTCAGGGGTCCCTTGAAGGTAACTCATTTTTGTCATTTTTGTCCTCTGACTTCTGGCTGGGTTCAGGGGAAGGGGGTGGGAAGGCCAGAAGGGACCGCCAGATCATCCGATCTAACCTTTCAGATATCCCAGGCTGTCAACACCACCCAGGACCTCCACACTAACCCCATCAACCCAAATAAGACCTAAGTATTACAACCTACAGGAGACTGGACTATTATGTTCCACAGGCAGAGAATAGGAGAGAGTAAGATGCACCAGCACTCAGGGCCCCTACAGTGGCAGGAAAATGGAGTGAGCTGCACCCAGCTACTCCTGGCAAGTGACCCACACGCTGCAGAGGAAGGCAAACCCCCCACTGTGCCCTCCCCCCCCAAGGTCACTGCCATTCTGATTTGGGGGGAAATTCCTTCCTGACGTCACATAGGGTGATCAGTTAGACCCTGAGCCAGCCTGAGTCAGGCAAGCACCTCAGAGTGCTCGGTGCCACCTCAGAGCCCTAACCCTCCCCGTCTGGTGTTCTGTCCTGAGCCACGGCCATCCCTGATGCTTCAGCGGAAGGAGATACAGAATAGATGGGAGGGGGAGGAGGATAGAAACAGAAAAGATTGTCTGCATTGAGCATGATCGGTTCCCCACAGTGCTCCTATATACCAACTGGACCTCACATGAGTCAGGTTACTGAGGAGCTGAGGATGAACAGAGCTGTAGAGCCAAGCAAGATATTCCTGGTAGTTGCTCCTCCTGGCTGCCAGAGGCAGCTGTAACCCCCAGGCACCAGAACAAACCTCAGGTGGCACTTTTGCCCCCATGTTGTGTAGGCCTGACTACAGGATAGATGGCACAATGAGGAAACACTGGTGCACTGTCTACACTAGTATTGCACTGTCCCAGCAGTGCAGCTGCATCTGTGATAGCAGAGTGGGATATTTTCCAAAAGAGTCTAATGTAGACTCTTCAAGGGCATGGAGGAGGATTTTGCAGGGACATAGGAAAGACTGACACAGGAATCTGACTCAGAGGTTGTTAGACAGATAACAGACTTGAGGGGATGTCCTTCGATCCTGGAAGCTTGACAGACTGGACAACTGGGGACACAAAACTCAAGAGACAGAACTTTTCCTTATTTCTCTACTGCATCTTCAGGGTTCACAGACTAAGTGGGCAAGGCTAGGGCATGCCAGACCTAGGTATGTTTACATACCTCTAATCTTTGGTTTCATTGAATCTCTCTGTGTTGTAATAAGTTTTAAGATAATTCAGTCGTAGGCTGTTTGGGAAATTCAGACATTTTCCTGTAGAAAACAAACCTTTGATCTCTGAGGAAAGTTTTTGATGGAGAGTCTGCAGCTTAGGCCAGCTCTTCCTCAGAGAAAGGGATCCAGTCCCTTCCCTTAAGTAGTTGTCTTGAGTCTGACGCCACTTGAGCCTGAAGCATAGGGAAAAGCAGAAAGCCCTTAGGAGACCAGAGCTTGAGGTGGACCTTTTCACTGAAGAGCAAGAGTATTGAGGTACCTAATTGAACTAGTGTGATGAATCAGCCATGGGTCAGGAGAGGAAAGTGTGGTGAGTTTAATGTCTGAATTTCTGCTGACTGGAGGGCCAAGGTTCCAGAACAGCTGGATGTTGAAGCAGCTGTGCATCTGAGTGCTTATTAGAATCCACTAGGTGCTGGACCCTGTAGGGCCTAACTGCCAAAGCACCTTAAGCACTGCACCGGATGCATGGTGCACCACAAAGTATTATATCAAAGGAAACAGTGTGATGTCCCTCAGCACTCTAGTGACCCCACGGTGGTGACCATTCACTTGGACTGTGTCCAGCTTCTCTCACAAAATAAACATGGATACATATGGATTTTAGACCAACTCTGAAAAGAGGGTAGAGTTGCCTGCACAATGGAAGGAATAGCAGAATTAAAATCAGCATCCTGCATATACAACATGTCACACAAACTTGAGCAAGGGATGATCGCCTGCTTAGTTTTAATAAGTCCAGTTGCAGTTACTGTCATGGAGAGAAGGTAGAATCAGAATCAGAGGACTGAAGTGCTTTCAGGCTTCACCAGGACATATTGAATTGACTTTTCATTCCACATACCTTCATGGAACATGAAGGTAGGAGCATGATCTGTAGGAAGGCAGAGTCAACTGGAAGTCAGTCTGCACACACATGGCTAGAATGCTAGGCTGCAGCAGCTCTGTAAATAGTTGCTTTAATAAAGATCCAGTTTAGTTTAATAAAAATGGAGTCCTGTCCTATTACCCAGAATGTGGTACATGGAAGATTCCAAACTCCATGTTACTACTTCTTCATAACACTATTAGTAATGCCACAACTGGCCTGTGTGCTGCTAACAGAGCTCGGAGATTCTACTTCAGGATCTGCTTTGGGGCAGGAATTCACTGGCTAATGGCTGAAACAATGTGGAAAATATATAAAAAAAATGTTGCAAGGACCACTCATTTAAAAATCAAACCTTAATTACTTAATGATAGAACTGAAGGGCAGATGAGGCTTATTAGTCTATCCTTGCACTAAGGAAAGCATACTTGATTGGATTAACACATGTAAGATACTATACAAGTGCTAAGTAGGATCCTCTTCATATCAAGTAAACATAACATGAAGGTTACAATTGCATTGTACAGGCATGATAATCAAAGAAACAAGATTACATGGATATGCACAACAGTCTTTGAGTAGGGATGACTTTTAAATTTACTTGGTGATATGGAGCAGCTACAGCAGTGTCAAATTCTAATTACCACCATGGAGAAACACTAGGAAAACAGACTGCTAGCCTAATGAGAAATATGTACAGTCATAGTCCAGGTTTATCCAACAATTTACTTTAGAATGTGAAATAATATTAGGATGAGAGCTTAGGAAAGTCAGTGAGATTTTCTTCTTATCTAATGAGGAAATGACAGAAGCAGGTTTGGCTTGATGGAATTTCATAAGTCACTGAAATGTAAGGATTGGATAGCTCAGCTTCTGCAGTAACCCTGTGCAGCCTGTTAGCGAGTAGAGTCCAAAGCAGGGCCCAGGTGCTGATCAGAATTCCATGCTTCACACCCTAGACCATTCTAGGGGCTGAGTTGCTCGACTAAGGCCAGAGTGCTCAACACATTGAAGCATCAAGTCCTATTACACAAAGAACCAACAACAATACGCATTCTATTTTCCCAAAGAGTGCCATATTTTACTGAAGGGTGAAATCACTGTCTTTCAGGTAGAAGAATCCCTCCCGTCTCTTATTCATGGGCTTACCCTGGTATCCTTTCCAGTGGCGTAAGATAGCACCATCTTCCTTCAAGTTGTCCTCACCCAAAGTGCTTGTTCAGTCAGTACCCTGTTGTATACACTGGAAAAGTGTTGGGTGTTTGACTATTTCCAGTATTGGCTGTTTTGGCTGTTGAAAGGGATAAGCACGATGAATGCTTGAGTGCAACACCAGCTTGTGGAAGGCTGGCCCTGATCTCAGCTGCCTCACTAGCTGTCTATCTCCATGGTTGGTCTGCGCTGGTGCGGTCTCCACTGCATGCCTTACTCATAGAATCAGGGCATGTTGACACTTAAAACGTTGCAGCAGCACAGCTATAGCACGTCAGTGTAGACGCTCATGACAGCAGCGGGAGGGATTCTCCCATCGCTGTAGTTAATCCACCTCCCCGAGAGGCAGTGGCTAGGCCGATGGATGAATTCTTCTGCTGACCTAGCATTGTCTACACTGGGGGGTTGGTTGGTTGTTTCTCTCAGAGGCGTGGATTCTTCACATCCCTGAGAGATGTAGCTCTGCTGATGTAAGCTCCCAGTGTAGACCAGTCTTCACATTCTCGCCAAACTGCATCTCCCTAGAATACAGAAAGACCCAGGCTAAAGCCCTTCTTTGTGATATAAAAGCACAGCCTCAGTAGCCTTCAGCCTGCAAGGGGCAAAACTACAGTGACTACAAGTTTGAGAACACCTGTCTGTTACCCTGTTTCCCCTCCCCTCCCTTCACCTCCCATTTCTCAGTGTATTGACCTCTTGCTTTTTGTCACACTATCAGGGTATGGCATTGCTGCAGCTTCAGTGGGCACACCTGCGCTACCATTAGTCTAGTTTACAGGGCTAAAAATAGCAGTGAAGGTGCAGCAGCACGGGCTTCAGCGCAGGCCACCCGTAACCCTGAGTACATACTCGCATTGCTAGCCCACGCTAGGTCTATGCCACCGCAGCTTCATGGCTATTTTTAGCCATGTAAGCTAGAATAAAGGTAGCCCTGGTATGCCAACCCAAGCTGCAATCACATCTCTGATTGCAGTGACATAGCCTTAGAATGTGTGCTCTGGGGCAGGGGGTGGGGGTGTTCATATAACGCAATAGGACCCTGGGGTTCTGATCCTCATCTGGCCTCATTAAGCACTACTGCAGTAGAAATGAGCAGTGATAACCTCTGTTGAGTGACAACCCAGTTACACAAAATACTCAAGGTACAACCTGCATCCCACTCCCATCTAAAAGGGACCTGGTTTTGCAGCCTTTCATCTACTAGATATCGCTTGATTTGAATTCAAACAGGGCTAAGCATGATATCCGCATCTTGCCATCTCTCTATGTGGCATGACAAAGATCACAATCCAAAAAGTTATTTCAAGTGCATGCTCCACAAGTAAACATTATATAACTGGGACTAGGACACTGCAGTGCAGTAAAGTTTCCCTGAAAGATCAAGGACTCAAGCAGCTACTCTGTAAGTGCTTACGTACCAAGAAGAGCAAAAAGTAGCATCAGGTTTTAACTTATGCTTCTCTAAAGATTGATTTTTATGCTTCAGTCAGCCTAATTAAATGATTTTTCCATAGTGTCACCAGATGGGAAAAGCAATGAACAGTGTCAGTAATGCAGATAATGCATTATAAGGACAGGCAGCCACAAAGATATATTTTTTGCACATAACTGATGTAAACAAAACTGTCACTTTTGGAGGGGAAGTTTATAAACAGCAGGAGAGGGGTTTCATTTCTTACTGTCTCCTGGTGACATACTGCACAGAACTGAGAAAACTGTAGAGCTTGGCAAATAATTCAGTGAATAATTTGATGAATTTCACCTAGTTTCTAGTTGAAGTTTCCCTACACGAAGCTTCTGATTTTCTCTAGTTGATGTGCTATGCAAGATTATTCAGTAAGGCCAAGATCGACAAAGGAGTTGAAATCATTTCAATCAATGGAATTTAGGAGCCTATAAACCTTTCTGGGTCTGGGCCTTTGTTGTCCACAATTAATTCTTGGGGCCTGATTCTCCACTGCCTCATTGTTTATACCTGAGCAAGGCAGGTGCAAAATGCTGCCTAACATGCTAGCCTTTAAACCAATTTTACTGAAGTGTAAATGAGAATATGGGCAGTAGAAAATGAGGCCTACAGGTAACATAGCTTTGTTTGTGTTCTCACTAGTTGATTATTTTTTTAAATCAGATTTCCTGCTGTAGTTTGAGTTCAGAATTTGCTTTCAGAAAATATACAGTAACTCCTCACTTAATGTTGGAGTTATGTTCCTGAAAAATGCAACTTTAAGTGAAACGATGTTAAACGAATCCAATTTTCCCATAAGATTTAATGTAAATGTGGGGGGGTTAGGTTCCAAGGACATTTTTTGGGGGCAGACAAAAGGCATTATATACTATACAGTACTGTACTGTGGTGGGGAGGTGCCCCTGGCTTACCCCACACAGGCACAGCCCGCTGCAGACAATGAGGCAGGCAAGGACGCTAGGAAGCACCTTGCACAGCAGCAGCTTCCCCCCAGAAGAACAGGTGCTGACCTTGCCGGGGGATGCTCCAGGCCTGCCTCTTCCCATCCCCGCTCCACTCCAGGCCCGCCTCTTCCCACCCCCACTCCACCTCCTCCCCGGAGCACGCAGCGTCCCCGCTCCTCCCCCTTCCTCCCAGCGCTTCTCTGCCGCCAAACAGCTGTTTGGCAACACTTAGGACTTTCTGGGAGGGAGGGGGAGAAGCAGAGACGCGGCGCTTTCCCCTTCAAAGAAGCGCCGCTTCTCTCCGGCTGCTGGCTGCGCGGCTGCCCCTGCTCCTCCTGAGTCCTCCGGCCCATGCTTGCAGGGCCAAATTCCGAAACGGGCTTTAGAGCTGCAGGCCAGGGCCCCGGGGCCCCCTTAGCCCAGGGCCCTGCAGCCCCTAAAGCCCCTGTGTTCTGGATGGCCCTGCCTGCCTGGTGGGGGGGCAGCTTCCTCGCTCCCTCCCTCCCTCTTTTCCTCCCTCCCTACCAGAAAGTCCTAAGTGCTGCCAAACAGCTGTTTGGCGGGGGGAAGCGCTGGGAGGGAGGGAGGAAGGGAGGGGGAGGAGGCGGAGAAGAGGAACTCGTGCAATGCTCCCTTGTAAAGTCAGCCAAACAATGTTATAAGGGAGCATTGCACAACTTTAGACAAGCATTTTCCCTAATGGAGCAATGACGTAACTTCGAAACAATGTTAAGCGGGAGGAAGTTAAGTGAGGAGTTACTGTACTTTAAAGCTTATTTACAGTTTGCTCTTTCTGCAAAAAATCCTGCTGGTATGTTAGTTCACTAACTTATTCACGCTGTAAATACAAGATTTTACGTACAGCTAAACTCAACCTTCACTTTCACCCTTCTGCACTCACCCTTTTATCAGCACTAATAGTTGTGGATGTCTGATGAAGTAGATGGTATTTGAAGAAGGTAGTTTGGTGACAGGGTGATGGAAGGTTGGAAGATTTGCATCCATTGAGGGCAGAGTTAAGGTTATGGTGCACAATACTTGTAGTAACAGTAAGGTGTTTGCCTGTGGGTGGAGATGAGGGTATGTGCTGTTAGATGGCTTAATTTTTCACTTTCTTGTTTTAAGGGTTTGTGTAGCAACCTTTACTGCTTCAAAATGTGGTGTATTATGACTTTCTAGGGTTTGCTTTAATGTTTACTGTGGATGACAGTCAAGGTCAGGGATAGAAGAGCAGCTGCACATGAGCCCTTTTGTGTCACTTTGCCTATGCCAGAGCAATGTAGTTCCTGGCACTAGGTTTTATGTGCATCCACCTAGCTCCCCCACATCAAATGTGAATACAGTTGCTGTCCCCTCAATCAGCCCTGGGTGCACAGTATACGTCTTCAGTTAAAAACAAATGTCTAAAATGACCCTAAATCCAACTTGAAAAGAGCTACAGCTGTTGTCACAGATCTACTCAGGATCCACCTCTTCAGAGCTGTGTAGATACAGTGCTTTTTAAAGCAATATCAGTCAACAATAAAATGTAGGACTGCTAGAGGCCAAATTCAAAGAAGATAAACTGAACAAATGATATAGAAAATTTGAAAGACATAAAATCTAGTCTAGTGTGAAATTTCACACCAATAGTCCATCTACTTTTAGAGAAAAATTGGAATTTATGCCGTTTTAAGTCTCTCTTAGAAAACATCCCCAACTGTGGAGTTACTGCCAGTTGCCTTCATAATGCAGCACCTGAAGAACAGCAAGCAGTTACAGAACAGCTAGAAGACATGTTCCCTACCCTGTCGAGATCAGGGAACGCTGATCCTGTCAGAGCCCACTCGCACAGACCCTTGGACCATCCACACAGACCAGCTTGCAGAACCTGAGGCAAATTGTTTCTTGTCAACAATGAGTGAGGACAAAGGAGGAGGTGTGAGGAGACGAACAGGAGAGGGGGAAGGGAGGAGTCCTGCCAATTACGTTTGTTACAAGAAAGTCTTTGTGCTCTCGCTATGTGATTGTTTAATAGTAATGGTTTATAATCTGACTTTAAACATCTGTTTCACTGAGTTTTCCTGTGCTACTTCCCTCTAGCACGCTTGTGGTTTGTCGGTCTGAACAAACATACAAAGAAGGAGCTGAAGTAGCACCCAGCTCAAATTGGGCTTCCACGGTACTCTGCTTTGTACATAGAGTGAGAGACTGACCCAGAAGTGCACATTCTAAACAGACAAGACAAGCAGTGGACCAGGAAGCAGAGGCACAAAGGTGAAGGGACTTGGCCAAGGTCTCACAGCAGGTCAGCTGCAGAGTAAGGAACAGAACTGAGCTCCTCTGACTCCCAATCCAGTGCCTAGTCACTAGACATGAGTAGCATTTGATAGGTAAATGCATTATTAATTATACATGGTTGCAGGAACCTTTTGGACACTTGCCAGATCGTTATATCAAATGGTTTTATGAATTGTTATACAAGGGTTTATACATGATTTATAGTTTAACCTTTAATATCAAGGTGGATACTTTAATATTGTTTAGAAGGATTATTTTTTGTCTATCAGAGGCTGTTTCCAGTTACAAACAGATAAATAAGCTGCTGAGTTGCTTGAAAATACTGAAGTTTAAAAAAGGGGGGGAGGGAATGAAACATGATTCCCACTCCAGGCTGTTGCAATTGAAATACATCTTCATTTCTTCAGTGAAGCAGCTTAATGCAAAAACAGGATTACAAACTGTATACTACCCAAAATAAAACCTCAAGCCACTAAGTCAAGTAGGTAAGTTATAAAACAATGTTCCATCAACTACTATTAAATATTCAAATAAACACCATGAAAAATTCAGGAGGAATTTATGGGGACTTTGGATGCAGATAGTAAAATTGTTAAAGCTCCCTAACCCCAAATCAAACTACACCATTTGTCCAATCTATTCCAGGCATCAGTCAAAGCCGCATACAAATGTCTTGTAAAAAAACAAATTCTTATACCTAATGGACGCAGTGTGTAATTCATCTCCGGCAACTGAATGCATTCTGCTGTATACACATAGGCATCTTCAAGTGTAGGATCCCTCTCAGAGAAGTGATATAGTGCATATGACACTGATGAAATGGAAAGGGAATAGTGTGTAAACATAGATCAGTATTTGAGTGAAAAGAACAAAGGAGTTTGCTGGTTTTCAGTCTAGAATGCTGTTATTGCCATGGGTGCATACTGTGTACAGTACCAGGTGACAAGGGAATGATAAATTGCAAGAGAGGAATTGGGGAAGTTCTGTAATAATATGATTGTGTGGGAAAGAAATTATAATTGCAAGAATGTGAAAGTAGAAAGGGAGGATGCTATAAAGAGCATCAAAGAACAGAGCATAATCTAGAAACTGATTTAACTCACTCTTGTTAGTGGTATATGCTTAGTGGAGAAGTTGTCTTTAGGAGGGATTTGAATGGCATCCGGTGTTAACTTGCTTTGAAAGCCTCTTTCAAAGCATCGGTTTCATTCTGTTGCAGTCTGGTATTGTACTGCATTGTATTTCTGTTGTTTGAAGCAGAGGTTTCCAGCAATGAACAGAGGTGAAAGATGGGTCACAATCATCTACGTGGCTGTAGAGAACATAAAATGTCCAAAACCTGGTTGCCCTTGAAGAAATGGCTAGAAAATAGCATATATCTATGACAAACAAAAGCAGCATGTACCGTAGCTTCACTTTACTGATCCACTAGATTCGTCCACACGAAAGTCCATATTCTGCCACCCTTAACATTGAACAGTGCCTTACTCCATGAGTAAGGGACAGAGACAGGTAGGAAATGTGAGTAATGATGTCAATGTGTGTTCGTGTAAGCTTTGAGAGACATGAAGCAGATACAAGAAGGGAAAATAGTCACTATCTTAAGCAGAATGGCATTGATCAGGTTTAAGTTGTGCACTGTGGAAGCTGAGCTGAAATATCAAAGGTCCGAACACAAAGGAGTTTAAGATAAAACATGGAAAACAGATCAGATTTACAAATCAGATTTTCCAGTGAGAGATCATACAAGGTAAGTGTGATTAAAGAGTGAATTGTCATTGGAAAGATGTATTTTAATACATCCTTTGAGCTGATGTTCCTATAATCAAGCAACTGCTCTAATAGGTATTGCTACACCAGTCTATGTAAAGCTAAACTGAAATGCTTTTAAAGTAATCGAGAAAAGAAAGGATCAAGATCCTTAACTCTATCAACATAGGAGCAACACATTTAAAAAGCATACAATCATGTCCTCTATTTGTCTGCCAGCCTCTGAATTCCAGACTTTAGGATTCTGTTTCACTTGCTACATATGTCTTCAGGGCATTCAATCCCTGGGGTGAGGGGCTGTATCTCTCACGGGCAGGAGAGGCTATCTCCTTAGTTTTAAGATGGCACTAAACTACACCAGGGTTGGGGTCAGCTACAGACCCAGGCTCACTATCTGGGAGCTGCCAACCGGTCCTTTCCTACTCCCGCTCAGCTGTTGAGCCTGTTTATAGCACTTTACATACGTGTGCACCAAGTGGCTGCACCAGGTGCACAGCAATGGAGAATCAGGCCCTCTATTTTTTTTCCTTGTTTCCCTTAATCTAAAGTAAGATGTGCATAAAGTCAATCATAGCAATATCAAGTTACATTGTTAAAATAACTTGAGCCAATAACATCAGGAAGTTCTCTAAGGGTATGTCTACACTACGAGGGTAGTTCGATTTCTCTTAAATCGAATTTATGGAATCGATATTGCAAAGTCGAACGTGTGTGTCCACACTAAGGACAGTAATTCGACTTTGTGAGTCCACACTAACGGGGAAAGCGTCGACATTGGAAGCAGTGCACTGTGGGCAGCTATCCCACAGTTCCCGCAGTCCCCGCTGCCCATTGGAATTCTGGGTCGAGCCGCCAATGCCTTCTGGGTAAAAAAAAAAGGGTTGAGGGTGCTTTTGGGTACTTGTCGTCATCCGTCCGTCACTACCGCCCTCCCTTCCTCCCTGAAAGCGCTGGCGGGAAATCAGTTCGCGCACTTTTCCGGTCAGTGACAGCGCGGACGCCACAGCACTGCGAGCATGGATCCCGCTGCGACCATCGCTGCAGTTGTGGCCATTGTCAACGCCTCGCAGCTTATCATCCACCTTTCCCAGAGGCAGATGCAGATAAACCAGGCGAGGAGGCTACGGCACCGCGGTGAGGGCCTGAACTCTGAGAGTGGCACAGTACTGTCACAAAGCATGGGACCCAGCGCCGAGGACATCACGGTGACAATGGGTCATGTGGATGTAGTGGAACGGCGATTCTGGGCACGGGAAACAAGCACGGACTGGTGGGACCGCATAGTGCTGCAGGTCTGGGATGAATCCCAGTGGCTGCGAAACTTTCGCATGCGGAAGGGGACTTTCATGGAACTTTGTGAGTTGCTGTCCCCTGCCCTGAAGCGCAATGACACCCGGATGCGAGCAGCCCTGAGTGTCCAGAAGCGAGTGGCCATAGCCCTCTGGAAGCTTGCAACGCCGGACAGCTACCGGTCTGTCGCGAACCAGTTTGGCGTGGGCAAATCTACCGTGGGGGTTGTTGTGATGCAAGTAGCCAACGCAATCGTTAAGGTACTGCTCTCAAAGGTAGTGACCCTGGGAAACGTGGAGGTCATCATAGATGGCTTCGCCGCGATGGGATTCCCAAACTGCGGTGGGGCTATAGATGGAACTCACATCCCTATCCTGGGACCGGACCACCAGGCCAGCCAGTACATTAACAGAAAGGGATACTTTTCAATGGTGCTGCAAGCACTGGTGGACCATCGGGGACGTTTTACAAACATCAACGTCGGATGGCCGGGCAAGGTTCATGACGCTCGCGTCTTCAGGAACTCTGGTCTGTTTAGACGGCTGCAGGAAGGTATTTACTTCCCGGACCACAAAATAACTCTTGGGGATGTGGAGATGCCTACAGTGATCCTTGGGGACCCAGCCTACCCGCTAATGCCCTGGCTCATGAAGCCCTACACTGGAGCCATAGACACTGAAAAAGAACTGTTCAACTACCGGCTGAGCAAGTGCAGAATGGTGGTGGAGTGTGCTTTTGGCCGTCTCAAGGGGAGATGGAGAAGCTTACTGACTCGCTGTGATCTCAGCGAAACCAATATCCCCATTGTTATAGCAGCTTGCTGTGTGCTCCACAATCTCTGTGAGAGCAAGGGGGAGACCTTTATGGCGGGGTGGGAGGTTGAGGCAAATAGCCTGGCATCTGATTACGCCCAGCCAGACAGCCGGGCGATTAGAAGAGCCCAGCGGGACGCGCTGTGCATCAGGGAGGCTTTGAAAGCTAGGTTCCACAGTGAGCAGGGTAACCAGTGACTTTTAAGTTTCTGTACAGAGAAGCTGAACCTGCGACCGTTTCTTTACCCAGTTAATGTTGACTATCCTCTCCAGTTACAGACCCCCTCCACCCCCTTCCAAAAAAATAAAATCAGTTTTATTTTGTTAATGAACACCGTTGTCTTTAGTACTGTTTTCGCGGGAATGTTTGAAACCTGGGTCGCAGACTGTGGTGGGGAGCGGGTGTAGTGTACTGATGCAAATGATCCTTCTAAACTCCAGGAATGACAGGATTCGCAGTGGCGGACTGGTTGTTTCAACGGAGCCTGCCAGCCCTCCTGAGCGGGACTGCGTGTATGTGGGGGCTATGTGACTTTAGGGCAGGGGGAGGAGGGTTACAGATCCCCTGCTGCGTGGCTCTGTGATCCAGGACAAGGACCCCTGCATAAGATTTGTAACTGCCCTCCCCCGCAACAAAGTCACAGTGCAACCCCCCCCCCCCCCATGCACATAACATAAAAACCACCTCCCAGACTGACCAGGGTAACTAGTCACTGCACTGTGTATGTGCCCTGCTGCTGGACCTGCCCCCGCCTCTGTGCCCTGCTAAAGGTGACTGTCCTGTCCAATTCCCAAGCCCCTTCCCCCCCTTCAGACAGACTCTCCCTCAAAAGAACATGACTGAAACAGTAAAGAACAGAAACGTATTTTTTATTAACAACCACACATGAAACTGGGGGGTGAAACTTGGACAGGGGCTTGGGTGAGGCGTGCAGGAAAGGACTTTTCAAATTTTGGGGAATGACAGCCTTCTGGTGCTTGAGCAGTCTGCAGGGGTGGAGTGAGAGTTTTCACGGACTCTGCCGCCCCTCCTTCTTTGGACTTTGGGCGAGGGGGGTATGGGACTTGGTGGCGGGGGAGTGCGGTTACTGAAAGACTGCAGCGGGGCTCTGTCCTCCTGCCTCCGTTCCTGCAGAACATCAACAAGGCGCTGGAGCGTGTCCGTTTGCTCCCTCAGAAGTCCAAGCAGCGTTTGAGTCGCCTGCTGGTCTTCCTGCCGCCACCTCTCCTCACGTTCCATGTGTGTCCGGTGCATTTGGGACAAATTCTCCCTCCAATGGTTCTGCTGTGCTGCCTGGGCTCGGGAGCAGCCCATTAGTTCTGAGAACATGTCCTCTCACATCTTCTTCTTCCTCCGCCTAATGTGCGCTAGCCTCTGGGAGTGTGATGCCAGGCTGGGTTGGGAGACAGTCACAGATGTGGCTGTGGGAATGAGAAAAAGGTAGTGAATTCCTCCGAAAGATAAATGTAGTTGTGAACAAAGAACATAGTCTTTCTCTGTGAAGAAGACCATGCACCGCACCTTTCACATGCGCACTCAGGACAAGGTCGAATTTTCGGACCTCGCCTTCAGTGCCTGGGGTTTTGCACTGCAGATCTGGGAAGCGTGGCAGGACACCGTAATCTCTGTAGCAGGCAAAGATGGTAAGCCGTAGACTTGTGGCTGCTTAAAACTTTAGTAGTACCACTGGCCTCCTTTCACATTGAAAGCAATGCCAGTCTCTGCTGCCAGCAATCGGCCAAGCATGAACTCTGGCCCTGTCCCACCCCCTCGCGGATGTCCCAGGGAAAGATCCCTGTATGCTGCCCCTCTCCCGCATCCGCCGCGTGGCTGCAAACCAGCGGTTACAGTTCTGTAAAGGAACTTGCAAGCAGTCCCAATACTAACAGTCCCCTACCTAATTCAAAGCAGGTCATAATGAGCGACATAACTATCCTGAGGATCTCGGACACCGAGAAGGAAAGGATGTTTCGAGAAAGCCTTCAAAGACCAGGGCCCTATGCCGCCATGCTGTGCAAGGCAATGATACCGGAGTACTTGCTCGTCTCCTGGCGCGGGAATGTCTCCTACTTCGGAGGACCCAGTAAGGCCGCTCTCCCCAGGAACCTGATGAACAGGCTTTCCCATTACCTGCAGGAGAGCTTCGTTGAGATGTCAGTGGAGGATTATTGCTCTATCCCCGGACATATAGACCGGATTTTCATCTAGCTGCAGTTGCAGGGACTATAGAGTGGAGCAGCTTGGGCAGCAGAATCATGCACAACCGGACACTGTTTGATTTTTTTTAAATAGTTGGAACTGATTACTTAAGCGCCCAGGGTAAAGAAATCATGAAGCACATATTGTTCTTATTCTTTATATTCCAGTTTTGTAAAAAATAAATGTTTAGATGTTTAAAGCACTTACCGCTTGATCCTTCCCCTGAATCTGTGTCCGGGTTACATGCTGGGGAGGGTTGGTAGGGGATCTCTGTAAGGGTGATGAAGAGCTCCTGGCTGTCGGGGAAATCAGCTTGGTAAGCGCTGTCGACTGCCTCGTCCTCCTCATCTCCTTCCTCATCTTCCCCGTCCGCTAACATGTCCGAGGAACCAGCCATGGACAATATCCCATCCTCAGAGTCCACGGTCAGTGGTGGGGTAGTGGTGGCGGCCGCACCAAGGATGGAATGCAGTACCTCGTAGAAACGGGATGTGTGGGGCTGGAATCCGGAGCGTCCGTTTGCCTCTTTGGTCTTCTGGTAGCCTTGTCTCAGCTCCTTGATTTTCACGTGGCACTGCGTTGCATCCCGGCTGTATCCTCTCTCTGCCATGGCTTTAGAGATCTTCTCATAGATCTTTGCGTTCCGTCTTTTGGAGCGCAGCTCGGAAAGCACGGACTCATCGCCCCACACAGCGATGAGATCCAAGACTTCCCAATCAGTCCATGCTGGGGCCCTCTTTCTATTCTGGGATTGCACGGCCATCTCTGCTGGAGAGCTCTGCATCGTTGCCAGTGCTGCTGAGCTCGCCACGCTGTCCAAACACGAAATGAGATTCAAACTGGTCAGACAGGAAAAGGAATTCAAATTTTCCCGGGGCTTTTCCTGTGTGGCTGGTCAGAGCATCCGAGCTCGGACTGCTGTCCAGAGAGTCAACAGAGTGGTGCACTGTGGGATAGCTCCCGGAGCTATTACCATCGATTTCCATCCACACCAAGCCTAATTCGATATGGCCATGTCGAATTTAGTGCTACTCCCCTCGTTGGGGAGGAGTACAGAAGTCGAATTTAAGAGGCCTCTATGTCGAACTAAATAGCCTCGTGGTGTGGACGGGTGCAGGGTTAATTCGATGTAACGGCGCTAAATTCGACATAAACGCCTAGTGTAGACCAGGCCTTAGAAAACTATCAATATTATCTACAGATTTTAATGTGAGGTTCCTGTTCTATTGGCTTTAGATTACTGGCTACTAGTACACTTTATTTTTTATATCTCAGGATGAAATTTTCAAATGCAAACAGTGCTGTTCTAACTTCTGCTACCATTCATGTCAAGGGCTAGCTTTTCCATTTACTTCAATAAGAACAGAGTTAGCCCAGTGCTGTGTGGTTAAAAAGATATCCCTCAGTGTCCTGACTATGGTTTATTTCCATTTGTCTGTTACAAACCACGGAAACCTGAATTCGAAAGAGGATGCAAAAACCTATTTTATAAAAATCCCTGAACAAAACCAAAACAAATTCCACCATGCAGAATACCTAGAAAAAATGCTTTTATTTTACAGACAAAGACTTAGTCTTATATTTTAACTTGTAAACATCCCAGGATGGCTAAAAGTCAAAGGTGTAGACAGAGATAAATTGACTGTTTTTCCTCACTACAAAGCTACACAATGAGAGTGTCATGAAAAGCAGTCTTTGTAAATGGTATTTATCATTGTTTCTACATTTTTATTGTTTAGTGATAAACAGTTTAAAAGCCACAAGTAATTGTTTCTTATATTTCATTAACTTGCTTTAATTAGCATTCTCTATAATAAATGCATACTAGAATTCATGAAAATATTCAATCCTTTTTAAGTAAGGTTATACAGTATCTGGAACAATAAGTCAGAATCTCATTGTGCTGGTTGAACATAAATTATGGGCAACATAAGAGAAATAAGCATTCATATGATGACTCTTATCACAGGATTTCAAAGCACTATGTTAATATTAATTAAGCTCTATGGCACCCCGTGAGTTTGGAATGGGATTGATATTAGGTATCGGGAAAACTGTCGATCAGAGATAGGGATTAAAAAAGAGTGGGATTTTCAAAAGTGCTCAGCATTGGTCCAACTCATTGACTTCAATGGGAGCAAAGTTAGGACAGTGCATAATGCATTGAAAAAATTGATCCAAAATATTGTCATTGAAGTTACTTGTTTAACACATTTGAGTGTTTATACTAGAACATTAACTGTGACAATCTCTGGACAAGTAGAGCCTAATCCTGCAAAGACTCCCGCATGCATAGTCACAATCTGACTCCACAGGGTGCAGGTGTCTCTGACTCCACAGGGTGCAGTGTGATGGATAATCAGACTCCACATCTCCGCCTGTGGACGTTTGCATGAGCCCACTTGCCTTAGGGCTTGTTTAGACTAGACAAGTTTACACTGATGTGACCATACCAATGATGCAACCCCTAATAGAGACACTGCACCAATTCAAGCTCATCTTACTTCAGTGTTGTGAGTCTAAACTGGAGTGTTGTGCCGTCAGTGCAGCCACATTGGAGAGAAATTAGGATGATTAAAACAGTTTATGGCCAAATCCTGGTGTCATTTATGGTGATGTCAATCCAGGAGAGATGTAGGGCCCAATTTTCCACTGCTTTGATCTTTTGGAACTATTTACCAGTTTGCAAACTGTGTAAAGTGGGTGTAAAACCAGAGAGATAGCACCTAGTTGCACTTTGCACATATGGAAGTCACTTTACCAGGCTCAGGGCCATGTTGAAAGATGCACTGTCATTCCCCTAAAATGCTTGTGCAACTCCTAGTAATGCTAATAAAAAGCACATAAGCACATCCTGGTGAGACTGCAAGTTCTTTAGGCTCTCTAGATTTGGAAGCTAGGTCAAGGTTAGGTCAGGGTTAAGGAACACTTGTTCTCTAACCCCAACTTCTTTTCCAAATCTAGATCAGAATAATGAAATCCCAGGTTGTTTTTTTTCCCAGGCTAAAACGCTGAGGCTGAGTGAAGAATGCAAACTAGGAATTTGCACTGTCACTTCTGCAGCAAAGAAAGGTGCACAGCTTCTTTGAGTCTCCATTAAAACAGCAAACGGACATGCTTCAAAAATAATTGTTTTAAAATTGGACTAGCATTTAGAAGTACAATATTATAGTTTAAATTATAGACCGGGAAGTTAGAAGAAATTACTTTTAAATCACTAGTATTTCAAAGATGGCTAATATCTTCTAGGGTCTTTTGTCTGTGTCCTTTTTATTGGCTGAGAAGTTAAAGACTAGAGGAAAATGAGCCAACATCTTTCAATTTTCAAAGTCATTTGGACCAAATATTCAAAGGCATCAAGTGTCGGACATTTTATGGTTATAGAATTAAACAAATGCAATTTGTATGCACCTCTAGAAAGGTTTTATAATGAAATATGACTTTAAATACTGAATTTCATTGAAAGATCACACTATTCCTACTTCGATTAAATCGTATAAAAGCACCACTAGCGTTTTATTAATTTTTACATCCAGTGGAGACAATGTACAGTTTTAGACCAAGGACGCTTGACATGTCTAAGGAATTTCAATTAGTGCTTTCAAAAGCTGTCAATTTCCAATCAGCTGCTTCTTCCTGAGTTCAAAAGAAGGGTCCTTCTAGACCTTGTCTTGTCTGCATGGGGGGGTTTATGAAACAGTTTCTAAAAAAAAGTGTTGCTAAAGAAATTGATTTCATGTCATTTTTAACTATATTGCACTAATTTGCTGTTCGTGTGTCCTCTAGTTTTGGTGTTTGTCCTACAACTGGGTCTTGGAAGGTTGAGAGTTGTGTCCAGAGTAGAAGAACAGAAAAGTAATTGCCAAGATTTCCATAACTATTCTACTAGTGATTTTAGGGGCCCAAACTGAATCCTTAAAATGCTTAAATGATTATCAGGAAGTGTTGAACACTCATCCATTGAAAATCTTTTAAGTTATCTCTAGTTGGGCACCCAAAAATCACATTGTGATCTCTAGATATGGCTGGCACATTAATAATGGTAGATCTATATAAGGAAATTTATTTTTTAAAAAGCACCTTGCACTCATGCTTCAGTTCATTTTCCAAGTGTAGTTATCAGCTCAAGATGTTTAGGTATATTTTCTTTGTTCTGAGTATTCTATTAACAAACCTATTCTGGAAAGAGACTGCTTTTAGTGGCAAGTATAAAGAATTGTCTGATCTATGGGAAGTTCTTAACCTCTGCTCCATGAGCAGAATAAATTCATTCAGCGCCAAGAGGTTGCTTTAGTGGGCTGGAGATAAATGTTATCAGGATGTTACCTATTAAAGCAGCAGAACAGGAAATTAAATCAATTAAATAGCAATGAAGAATATTTTTTTTAAAAAACCTACTTTAGCATAAAAAAATGCATGGAACTATTGTATCTAGGTAGAAGAGTCACCTAACTGAAATATTGAATAGACAGAATGATCTTATCAAGTCATTAAGCTATTTGACGGGATATCTGACAAACAGTATCTGTTACTCTTCTGCAACACTGCACGTATCCAAGGCTATGAACTCCTTGACTCAAAGAAGCCTTCATTAAACAGTAATCCTGCTGCCTTCTCCCCAGATGAAACAGTGCAAATTCCCTGAAGAGGATTCAGGGAGGCTGAGCAGTGAATGCATAGAGCCCCTGTTGGCTCTGCCCTTTCATCTGAAAGATCTCGCAATGAAGAGAGTCAGCTACGTTCTCTCCCCAGAGTCCTTTCACAGCGGGGTCCAGCGGGATTCTATTCTGTCACTGCTCAAAATTTGTTTACCCTCTAGGGGAGATCGTGACACCTACATACTATGGGATTGGCAAAATATAAATTCATTTTCTGTACAAAAACTACATTAAAAGAATGTGAAGTTGCAAATTCAAGCGAGGAAATGCTGGAAGTATGGTTGCCTTGTACATATGCATTATGGTACCCTCTTTAATTACATGATCACATTCTCTCTTTCCCACACAACCCCTAGCTCATCCTGAGCACAGGATGGATGGTACACACTTACTAAGCAGGTATTCAGCATTGACAACTACCATAACGTGGTACACAGGAGGGCTGAATTAAGTTACACTTACATCCACGCTCAGGCCTTGGCTACACTGGCAATTCACAGCGCTGCACTTGCTGCGCTCAGGGGTGTGAAAAAACACCCCCCCTGAGCGCAGCGAGTGCAGCGCTGTAAAGCGCCAGTGTAATCAGCGCCTGCAGCGCTGCACGCTCCCTCGCAGCGCTGCAAGCTATTCCCCTCGGAGAGGTGGAGTACTTGCAGCGCTGCGAGAGAGCTCTCGCAGCACTGGCGGCGCGACTACACTCGCGCTTCACAGCGCTGCCGTGGCAGCGCTGTGAATCCGCGAGTGTAGCCAAGGCCTCAGTCTCTACTCCTCAGACTTCTCATCCCAATCCCGGTCTACTTGCCCAGTTAGTCTGTCTTCCCAAGCCATGATTCCTTGCCCCCATCTCCTTGTTCAGCAGTTTCTCTTTGAAGTCTGGTCCTTCAGTTCATTTGCAAATTTGACACCATCAGATCAGGATTAAACAAAGGCCTTGGCTACACTTGCAAGTTACAGCGCTGTAAAGCCTCCCCCAGCGCTGTAACTCACTCCCCGTCCACACTGGCAGGGCACTTACAGCGCTGTATCTCCCTGGGTATACCGCTGCAGGCACTCCACATCTCCGAGAGGAATAACAGCTGCAGCGGAGTGGCTACGACTCACGGGTGTGAGTGTAAATGCTTGCAGCGCTGTACTAATCACCTTGTCAAGTGGCCAATCCTCTCCATTGTTGTGACCGGCTGCAGGAATGCGGAAGTGCCGATTTCAAAGCTCGTACCACAGAGAAAAGCCAACAGTTTGCAGCTTGCTTTGAGTGAGTAAATGAATGAGCAGGGGGCCGGGAGTTCGGAACTTGCAAAATAGAGAGCTGACATGCTCCAAAAAGCACTCTCTCTCCCCCCACACTCCCTGTCACAATCCACCCCACCCCCCCGTTTTGAAAAGCACGTTGCAGCCACATGAATGCTGCGATAGCTGCCCATAATGCACCGCTCCCAACACAGCTGCAAATGTTGCAAGTGTGGCCACACCACTGCGCTGGCAGCTGTCAGTGTGGACAGACTGCAGCGCTTTTCCCTACTCAGCTGTACGAAGACAGGTTTACCTCACAGCGCTGTACAGCTGCAAGTGTAGCCAAGGCCAAAGACTGTGAATGGCTAGCCAACTACAAAAGCAGTTTCTCCTCCCTTGGTGTTCACACCTCAACTGCTAGAAGAGGGCCTCACCCTCCCTGACTGAACTGACCTCGTTATCTCAGGACTGATTCTTGCCTGCATATTTATACCTGCCTCTGGAAATTTCCATTACATGCGTCTGACAAAGTGGGCATTCACCCACGAAAGCTTATGCTCCAATACATCTGTTAGTCTTCAAGGTGCCACAGGACTCTTTGTTGCTTATCTCTTTTCCATCTCTTGTCCCCTCTGCATTTGAGTCATAAACCCTTCTCCTCCTCCTTGCTGCTTGGGTGACATCGGGAGGGTCATTGAGAGCACAGGAGAGCCAGGCTCCCTGATCTCAGTTCCAGTGCCTGCCCTCATCCTAGCCTGGAGCAGCTGAGAACTGCAGTTGCAGGGAACGTCCAGCTTTGCTTCCATACCCCTGTCCTGGAACATGCTCAGTCACTCTGTGAGGATAGCAACAGAGGGTCCTGTGGCACCTTTAAGACTAACAGAAGTATTGGAGCATAAGCTTTCGTGGGTGAATGCCCACTTCATCAGTCTTGCGTCATTCACCTACGAAAGCTTATGCTCCAATACTTCTGTTAGTCTTAAAGGTGCCACAGGACCCTCTGTTGCTTTTTACAGATTCAGACTAACACGGCTACCCCTCTGATCTGTGAGGATAGTGCATCCCAGTCCAGTCAGCACTAGGAACTGTGAGAGACTCGGGCATACCCACTGAAGAGGAAATCTCATATTTTAACTGCTAAAGTCCAGCAGGTGTCTACTGAATGTGTGTGACCTACGATTCCCTTCCCCTCCCCACCCCCATCCCCCATAAAGGCTTATAACTTTCCAAAATAATTCAGGCTGAAGCTCAGACACGCAGCATGAAAAATTTCAGCCCAAACAGTTAGTTTAGCAAACTTATAAGTAACTGAATATTGGTAACAATTATCTACTGTTGGCCAGAAGCCTGTGCCCCAGCCAGGGTCATCTGCAGGCTAGCCTACCAACGCATGCTAGTTGCTATACCTAAGGCTGACCATGAAACCCCTCCTGGAAACTGAAGCATCTATAGCACGCAGTAAACTATCAGATCATTTAGATTGCCTTGCACCATTGCATCATGCTGCAGTGGTTTCTGCCTGCTTCCAAGTTCAGTACAAAGGTCTTGTCTGTCTTTACAATTCCCTAAGTAGGCTGGGCCCTGGCTACCCCACTGTACTCCCTGGAATGGCAACTTATTCAAACCAGACACATCAGAAGGCAGAGCTTTGGACTTTTACTGACATTCCCTTCCCCTGTATGTTGTCTATTTAGGGTATTGATTTTTTGGGGCAAGTTCCTTGTTGTTTGAACATGCCCATGGCCTTCTATAATATGCCAGGCAAAGGAGGAGCTGGAGTACAGCCATGCGTCTGTAAAATCCACCTGATATTGGGCAGTCTTCATATAGTCAGAGCTTGATGCAAGACTCATCTTTTTCTTTAGGTGTTTTCCTAAGCATAGGCCTGACAATCAGCGTTAAATTCCAAAGAAAGTCCATTGCTCAGTTCAAACGAAAAGACTCATCTGCCACCAGACCTGCAACAGGATTCCAGTCAAGTTAACATTTATCAAAGGAGTTTCTTTTCTTGAATACAGTTAATGCTCTATTATAATGGCTGTTCAAGAGCCTTATCCTCAACAACAGTACCCCCACATTTTCCTTTATGCTGCAGGTGATATCTGAGCCAGTCTCAGCTAATTGAAATCCTCAGTAAAATAATGTTAACCATGTTAAAACAGTGTTAACTTATACATTCCACCATATGCCTTTCCGTGCTGGCTGAAAGAAGATCGTCACTCTTTCACAGTCTCTCTAGAGACAGACCTGAACCTAAATTCCAGACACTTCAGTTTCTTTTGGTAGGGGAAGGGAGGGATTTGGGAATTTAAGATCTGGATTGCAATCTGTTTGCTATGCTTCAAGTTCATCTCTAGTTCAGTGCGTGATGGGCTGAAAAACATGTCATCTTTCATGTTTTAATTATTCTTAAGCCTGAATCATCTTTGTTCTCCAGGGTCCTTTGTGCAGTTGATTCTTACTGTTGCATAAACAATTCATCCTATTGTTGAATTGATGAATTTCCTAGTCATCTTTTCTGACTAGTAATTAAAAGTTTTCAGCACGCATGCTCATCCATTTGGGGGAACAGAAGCAATCCATACATGTGAGTTACTGGACCAGGCACAAGTAACCAAGACAACTCATGTATGTACAGATAAGCATGGTCTGGCTGAGAGTGCACTGGGGTGGGAGGCAGGAAACCTGGGTTCAATTCCCAGCTCTACCACCAACCTGCTGTGCTCTCTTGGACAAGTCACTTTACTTCCCACCCTTTGTCTTGCCTATGTAGAGTGTAAACTCTTTGTACAAACACATAGTAAGACAGTCCTGCACAGTGGGACCTCAGTCCCTGATCTGGGACATTTAGGCTCATTTGCAATGCAAATAAATTAACTATAATGATGCATAACAGAGCTGTTTACAATCCAGAGAGTTAAGAAATTTGCAAGACAAAAATCCATCAAATAATTTTGATCAGTAAATTTAAGGAAAGCTGTTTGTAGATCAAAGATTCCAAATACAGAAAAAACGCTAAATTTACCAGAATGTGTTCATTGGGAATAAACACACCTCACAATCAGGCCCTTTAACCAATGGAAAATACATTGGGAATAGAAGGAGTGCTCCAAGATCCTCAAACTTGAAAGGAATAGACTGACTAAACAGGCTATTTTTGACTGATGAATTTGGTGACAGATATTACAAGGGTACTTCCATAATAACTCTTAAAGTATAACTTTTTCTGCAAGGATTGGGGAGAGGTTGGAATATGGAACCACAGTAGATCAATTGTACTAGCACTAATTAGGAAATTAATAAATTTGCTGGCATAAGAAGATATGGTTCATATACATCCTAAATATGGTTCATTCCTGCACCCAGTGGATAGACATGCGATGCACTTTAGGCCCTCATTGACTTTAGCAGGCGACCTATTGGACCAATTCCTTGTATTTTTTGTTCCCCTAAATGCATGAATGTGAATGCTTAACATTTGTTTCCCCTGAATATTTGCACAAGCATTTGTTTTCCCCAAATACCCTTTGAAAATCTAGCCCTTTTAAGGGGCTGCTTTGAGGCACCCAAAGTCCTTAGTTGCTTTGGAAAATCTTGGCCTTCAGTTTTACAGAGGGTGATTGTGGAAAATGCATCTTGACCTACTGAAAAGAATAAAAGCTGACAACCTTTGCGTGCTAGTCAGACTTGAATTCAGATATTTATATGTAACTCACTTCATCTAAATCCCTAAGGTGTTACTTTCTCTGTTCTTTCAGACATTGACAGCAGGTAGAGGGAAGTAAACTTCTTCCTATTTCCACAGTTTCTTCAGTAGAAGCCTTAATTTTTTTTCCTTTCAATTTCAGTTAGTATCCAAACAAGTCTCACTCCATTTACCAATATTTCTCTTTGAACACATATGCTGATCCTTCCAGATTTGCAATAAATAATAGGGTCTTGTGCTCCGTGCAATGAGTCTTTTCATTCCCGTACAGTCTGCCACAGAAATAGCCACCCTGGCTTCCTATTAATCTACCTTCTCTTCCCTTCCCTATTGTTCCTCTTGTTTACAAAACATTTAAGAGGTTACCCACATCCGCCTAGTTTTCAAAGGCCAGTTATGTAGACCTTCCTTGCCAATATTTTTTTTAAACCCCTCATACTTGGAGGCTCTTTTCCCATTATCTTCTTTCCAGTACTATTTTGTTGTATTCTTCTTCATGTTATCTACAAACTCTTGCATAGATTTACCTTGGACACTTTGGCACCTCAGTTCCTCCTATTCTCTGCTTTTGGCACATACTAGTCTTGTCTCCTGTAGGGTGTAACACTTTGGTCTAATTTTGGTTGTTAAGTTTAGTGTCTGGGTGATGTTGGTGGCCTATGATTTACAGGAGGTCAGACTAGATGATCTGGTGGTCCCTTCTGGCCTTAACCTCTGACTTTATGATGCTCAATTAACTTTGCACAACAGCTCATGGAAAGGCTTGTGTTACCCTCCCAACCACAACAATCCTGCTGGTCCTTAAGGAGCTTTGGTTTGACAAAGTAATGCTTGATTTTTGAATTGCAAATGCATCTTATAAATAGGATTACTTTATTATCTTTCAAATTGGATTATACTTAGGATGAAGTGGGAAGGAAGCCACCTGCTAAATGCAGTCGATAGAAGTTTTATCATTCATATACAATAGAACTCCTATGTTATGAACTAAGTTGGGATTGAGGACTGCATAAAATTGAATATTTCAAGATTCCCAGAGGTATGCACATAAAAGTTATATTGACATAGGGTGATGGATTCACTTGGGAGCTTAGGGGGTTATAATTAGCATCGAACACACAAGGCTGGTTGTTGACCCCGGTTATACCACCAGCAGAACCTCTCGCCTGGCAGACTTAAACTGGAACATGTGCTCAGCCACCTGCCCGGAAATGAATCTGTCTTGGGTTTTTGGAAGCACCATCAATTTACATCTATTTTTTCCAGACATGTTGTCACAGTGTTGGGGAGAGGGGAGTAGAAAATTCAAGAAATGTTATTTTTGGAAAATTACATTTTGACTTGTATTCCCTAACATCACAACCCAAACCCAGTAAATTAATATATACATGAGTCTTCCTTTCCATTGTTCTTCTCCATTTCACTGACATCTTCTCTCCCAGTTCATGTCATTGACAGATCAGTAATGAAGCTCAAGGCAACCTCTGGGTAGGTTATAGACATGACAAAAACACGGGCAATTTGTTTTCAGGTTATCTTGTTCTTTAATTAAATTGAATTTGCTTTGTTGAAGCCATGCAGACTAAATCCTAATCAAACTGAGTGAAACAAATGTTAAATATCTTACACGTACATATGGGACTGTAAGAATTGCTATAGGTGTATCATACCTACCAATGGTCACCGGTATAATACAGTAGAATTTGACTGTTAGTGTTGACAGTGAAGACCAGTCATGAAAACATAATTGGGAAATCAATGCCTTGCATTTAAATAGTACTTTTCATCTGTAAATTTAAAAATATTTAATGAATGGGGCTTCAAGTTGTCTGAGTTTCTAGGACCCTACCTACCTTCTCACCATCTTACATCTGAGGCAGTGGCCTTTCTGATCCCAGGAGAACATTATATTCTGCCTGTACTTTGCATCTGTAGTCCCACATTTGTGAAATATCCTGTCTTCAAGCCTCAAGTGTGCTACCAAATTAGCCACTTTAAAAATATGCAATTAAGACTCTTCAGTCTGGAAAAGCCTTTGGTATAGCATCATGATCTGTTCTGATATTTGTTTACATATTTTATCTAAATTAGTTTTTATTGGAGAATGCCTAGAATGCAGTGTCACATAGGTACCATCAAAATAAAGTGTATTATTATTGTCATTGGAACAACTTTTCATATTAAAAAATTGTAAGTAAAATTCACTGAACAGTTTTAAAAGGATGTACACCAATACAGATATTACTACTGTATATTATTCCAGTTTTGATTTCATAACAACATGTTGTCTTTGGTATCTTATCACCTCAGAAAAATTCCCTCTGAATATTTGACAAATACAACCATTTCTATGCAAATATAGCCTATGGTGGCACAGCTTTCTTTTATTAATAGAATTTTTCATATCTCATGTTTTGCTTTGCACTTAAAGCAATTCCATAATTTTGTTTCACATACCTTCAAACTGCATTTAATCTGTATAAATATGCTTCACTTTAAACTTCCTATGCAGTCTGAAGGGATTTGTTAGTTTGATGCATCAGCTAACAAATATGAGAAAAATTGGATAATATTACTTTTCATCTTAACTATGGGGAAAGAAATTTTGGTCTGAGGAAAAACTTAATGTAAAAATATGACTTTATTTTTTAGCTAGACCACTATCGGCTGTACCTTTCTGTTCCCAGAGCAAGTAACCCATACAAAAGTATCAGCTTTTTCTGAAAATTTATCATGCATATTTCTGCAAGGCACATTGTCATCACAGAGTCAGTGTGCATCATGTTATTTGGCAGAGGCAGGAGACCTTATTCTTAGTCTAACTATTGATAGAGCTGGCCTAGATCTTGACTGTGTGCTATATGCACTTGTAAGCTTGGAGAGAGGGTCTGTCTGAATTTATGTATATTGTCTTGTTTGTGCCAATAGCTGTGCTCTAAAAGTTCTTTGAGAAGCTTTAATCCCTAACCCAAGACACACATTAGCGGACAGGGACTATTTATTCTTCATTGTATACACAAACAGCTGCCATTAATATTAAGATATAGTATATTTGCTATATTGGATAATAATAATTTAGGATCTGACCCACTGGCTAATCATTGACTTTAGAGGTGTACAGCTGGATACTTGGCATCCTGGGAGCAATACCTGACATTTCCAGGAGATTGCCACTACTACCCTTCTCATTTAGCATACTGCAACCCTAAATGCTCTGTGTGTATGTAGATAAGAGTAGAAATTACATACAGGGCCTTCCTAAGCTCTGCAGGTGATCAGCTAACATCCTTAATATTAAAGGATAACTTCTTCATTCTGTTAGTTACTAGTGATGACATTGAGCTGCAAGATTTGGAAATGTGTCTGGATTGCCAATCTTCTCTCTTCTCCAGCCCCCCCAGCCCCCGTGAAGTTCTGGGCTATTCAGTGGCAGAGGCCAGTCCTGAAATTCAGAATTAAATCAGGATTCAGATTCTGAACGCATTCTTCCTCTTCACACTGCTTCCTCCCTTTCCCCTAAAAAGTGCAGATCCAGGGTATTGATTCAGGCTCACCTCTATGAACTCAAATATTGTTAATAGTCAACATTTTTTTAAATAAAATGCATTATTTGACTCAATCTACTGTGAGAATGAATTCTGCAAATTCGTTTGCTCATGTATAAAGGAATATCTCCTTCAATTTTTTTAAATTTACTACCCTTTAATCAAGTGATTGCCTTCTCTTTATAGAAGGGTGATATGGAGAATTTTTGCAAGAACTCTTTTTTCTGTTGTTTTTTTTTTTCATTGAAATTTTGTTTTGATAGTCTTTCCAACCAATTCCTTGTTTTGAATCATCTAAAACTCCTTCTATTCCTACAACCTGTGTTGTCCTTCCCTGCTGCCTTTCAGTCTCTGCCATATATTCCTCGGATCATCCTAGTAGCCCTTCTCTACACCTGACCCAGTTTGAATTCATCTTTCTTAAACATGGGAGACCAGAACTGCACACAGTATTTCAGATGAGGTCTCACCAGTGCCTTGGATAATGGTACTAACATTTCCCTGTCTCTACTGGAAATACCTCGCCTGATGCATCCTGGGACTGCATTAACCTTTTTCACGGTCCCATCACATTGGCAGCTCATAGTCATCCTGTGATCAACCAATATACTCAGGTCTTCCTCCTCCTCTGTTACCTCCAACTGATAAGTCCTCAGTTAGTCAGTTTGATAATGTTTTTCTGCAATACAAAGGTCTTTGAGTCCAGCTCTTGACCTCAGTACATCAATTTAAAACTGCAGAGTAAACTGTATCCTTGGATACAGACTGTTATCTTCAAGAAGGTGCACATTTTACAAGAGTATTCCTGGAGAACTCGCTAGCAATTATAGCAAAATTATCCTGACTGTACACATCAGGTTGTCTCACTACACTACTGTGCATAAGTGATAGAACATGACAGGCAATGCATTTTAATCTGTCCTTGCCCACCTGGGCATTACACCATTTGCCTCAAGCATTTAGAACACCCCCAAAATAACAGTGTAACAAAGGAGGACTTTATTGGGATCAGGAAAATAGGATCTGGGGAAGGAAAAGGTCCAGGTTAACTATTAAGTACTAAAACACCCCAAATCAACAAATTCCCCACCTCCCAACTCATCCCTGGCATCTTCCCAGGCAGATGGCACACTGAGGATGACTCCAGAGATGAGTGGTGCAGCACTGTGAATGTTGCCCAGCTTACACAAAAAGGAAAGGGTTCCCCTTATTGAGTCTTCACCCCTGGGTGGGACAGGGTCTGCTCCTGGGTCCCTAGTCTGGAGTCCTGTTGAGGTCTTGGCTGGCTCTCGGTAGCTGGCACGAGGGTCGGATCTCTGCCACTCTGAACACTGGCCACTGAAGGGCTGGAACCGCCTGACCCATGCATTAGATCCCACAGCAGTTCAGTGACTCCCCAGTTGGTGGGACATGGGAGTTAATTAGAGACTCCTTGAGCTGTTCTGCTTTTCTCTTAGCTCCAATCCCAAGGACCAAACTGAAACTAGTCTCTTTGTCTCTGGGTCAGTCTCTCCACACCTGCCGAGGGAACAATCTCCTTGTTGGTCTCAGCAGGCATTTCTAGCCTATTGTGCCCTCACCCCTGACTCCAAGCATGTTGGGAGATGGTGTCAGAGGGCTATAGTAGCCATTATTGTTGTAGTCCATAGACTCGGACCCCTCCTGCCCTCCAAGGCTCCAGAGTTTCCAGGAGCTGGAGAACTTCAAGTGAGGGTTACAGAAAAAAGGATAATAGAATTATAAGGTTATAGGTCACTCCTGAATTTACTGGAAATTTATTGACTTGGGGACAACATCAGTGACAGCCAGTCCTCATGTTCCGTTTGTGTTTGGAACATATAAAGCTGTTTTGCTGCATAGCAGCTTTCAAGAGGAGACGTTAGTATTTCTACTCATTCACTCTCCATGTTATTACACACAAAATATCAGTTATTTCTCAAAGTTCAGCCACAGTGAAACAATGTAAAATTTGCAGATCTCTCTGCATCGTACTGTAAGTATGTGTTAGAAATCATCATCACAGAAGCAATCACAGAATAAGTTTCACTTGAAACAAAATCCAGGTTGGCTCAGAATTAAGGCTTGAGAGCTTATTCTGACTTTTACGTCAGTAGGGGAATGCAAAACCCAGGGGTTTTCTCTACAGAAAATTCAATCTAGCTCCAGAGTTGACCATAAGGATGTGGGGATTTATATGGTCATGTGATGTCCTTCAGCAGCAAAAGCAGTGGGGCTGGGGACCCACAGCAATAAACAACATTGCCCTTTCTATATTCTTCATAAAGGTAAAAGGCTGCACAAAGATAACCATTTGCAGTACAAGAAGTTTCATTGGGAAAAACCCGTAACTCAGGAACTACTCTACATATTCTTGAGTGCCACCTATTGACACCTCATATGGACTGTTCTATTTGTACAGATAAACTTGGAAGGATTAGCTTTTCATTGGTAAATGTGGATTTAACAGTACACACACAAACTAATGAAAAAATGTTTCCAGCGATAATAAAATTCATAGGCAAAGTAAGATAAACATTTGTTGAGAACTTTAGAGTTTGATTTAAGGATATTTACTTTGTATATTTCACATGCAATGTTGCCCCCCCCCCAATAATTTTGCACAGCTATGAAAATGTAAATTGATTACAAATAGAGAAAAATGCGTAAAAATAAACATTGACATTATCCATTGAAATTATTTAAAAAATCAAATTCTGCCAAGCCTACATATAAACAAAGTACTATCAACAAGTGAGAGCTTGATGGGGTCAAGGTGAGCAGCAGGGCTGCTCATTTTCAAGGCCATAATCCAAATATTGAAGAAAATGGCCCCTTCCTCAGCTACTACAGAAAGCCAGTGGCCCTATATTTAATCTTCATACAGTTTGCTACCTAGAACTAGTATGCTGATTTTTTAACTTTGATATTTGCCCCTCTGTGAATATTTACCATTGTGCTTTTGTTCCTTCAGTATACATGCCACAGCATTTAAACACAGAACAGGTGTCCAAATCCTCTTACCTGCCTGGGAATTGACCTTCTCACTAGCTATAAATAACACTATTTGATAAATCAATGTTTGGCTGTAATACAAGCAGCTAATCCTAAAGAATATTACTCGCCCTTGCTCCTAGAAAGCATTCAGAATCCTTAAATTGTGTGAGCAAGTGGTATTTTGCGTGTGCAGATAATTGCTTTGCATCTGTAAATGTTCTGGGTGTGCTAGTCTTTTGCTGTACTTTGTGAAATTTTGTTCCACATGTACACATATGTAAATAGAGCAAGTGTCCTGGGAATGTTGTTAGAATTCTCTGCTGAGTAGTCATCTTTGAGAGTTGCTGTTGGGACCACTGAGCTGCAAACACTGACTTCTCCACTGATAGCTATTAGTGACTAGTAAGATAGTACTACTGAAGATCTTGTGTCCTTTCAAATAATCCAATGGCCAATACATATGTATTCAAGGGATTTAAGTTACCATACTCATTTTTCATCAACCAAAAGAAAATACACCAACACATCTGGTCCTTGTTTTTCTTAACAGTTGTCAAAGTTAGGTAGGAAACTAGCTCACCTTTAAATTGCTGCAAATGACCTTCTAGGATAAAAAAAAGTACTGGGATACTTATGTTTCCAGTTTGATAACACTCGCTTTGCTGGCGGAACTGAGAGAGTTGACCTTCAAACACAACTAACAAGGGCTTGATTCCTCACTACCTCGTCATCTGCACCTTCACAAAAAGAGTGCACTGTGAGCGTAAATTGAGTCCGAATCAGAACAGGAGCTTTATACACCCAGTTTACACTTGCTTTGCCTATGTGTAAGTTACTAAACAAGGCATGAGGCACTGGAGACTCAGGCCCTGTAGCTTTAGAAAGGAAAAAGTAGCCCCACATAAACAATTGGTATTCGCTCTCAATATGCACCTGTAATTCCCATTAGCAACAGTGAGAGTTACCTGTGTGTATCAGGGAAAAACGCCATTAAAGCTGTTCAATTCAAACAGTAAACCATGCACGGTATATAGCGGCTATTACATCTGCTGCGTTAGATCTCATTCACAGCAGTGTGTGGATTAATGTCACTGAACTAGTGGGCTAAATTTCATTTCATTTGATCTTCTAACATGAGACCTCAAACCGCTTTAGAGTACAATAAACATCTCTGCATACTTCAGATGGTAACGAAAGGAACAGGAGCTGCAGAGTATGTGCCAGGTCCTCAATAATTTAAGGTTTTTCCATTTTCCAGAGGCCTTATTTTCAGACATAAAACAGGTTTTCAGCACAACCTGCTAAAAAGTCAACAGCTAGAGATCAGATATATGGTCACCTAATTCAGCAATGCCTCCAGATGTGCTGCTTTCACATTCTTGAATTACCTTTTTCTGGACAAGGGTAGCACAAGGTGTTGTGAAATTACTTTCTACGAATCATGCCCTTTTATTCTCAGAAACTTGTTATAAAGCTATGGTTGTAGAGAGATCTTACAGGACTTATGATGCCTACTAATGAACCCCATCTCCAGGGGTGTGCAGAAGCCTAATTCTGCTGCTACTAAAGCCAATGGTAAAGCTCTCATCAGCTTCAACAGTAGCAAAATTAGGCCGGTGCTGAATGCTTTTGAAATTCAGCCCTTCCCCTAAAATGTTGTGGAGTTCCATTGTGTAGCTAATTGCTGGAAAAAATTAGGAGTGCTGGATTTTTACGAGACTAAACATTTCAGATTTGTGGTCAGTGTAGCTAAGTCATGGCCCTGATAAAGCATGGTAATTCCTGTACTCCAGCAACTCAATTAAAGTAGCATTTTATGCTGATCTAGTGTTAAGTCTCCAGCAGCAGCAGCCAGTGAAAGAAACTGGTACTGCTGGGATGCCCTCTTACAGGAACTTTTTCCCAGTATGCATTGCTGACCTTTTAAATGGGGCAGAACCAAGCAGCTCCAGCCTTAAGGCTGCCATTTTGTAGCTGACTACTACTTGCTTGCTGCATCTTCCTCTCTTCTAGCTAGTAAGTGTTTCTTAATTCTGGTTATGTATTTTAGTTTCGTCCCTGAGGAGCTAGTATGTTTTCAATGTCTCCTCATAGAGGTACTTCTGTTTTGTTCTTTTTTTCCTATTTCATGTGCATGGGGAAACTTATTTTAAGGAAAGTATTTCATATAAAGCAGTTCTTAGTTCACTTTGTTAGTCTTTCTCCTACTGTTTATTCTCTAACTACGTAGGCTTTACATTTACACTTTTTGCGCATTATAATAACCATTTTTTACAGTCAACATTTTCCTTTCCACTCCTATGATGAATTGTCTTTATCTATTATGCTTTTGTCTAGTTCCCTTAGTCAACTCCTTTGGATACTACCCCCTTTTTTTTTTATGTTAGACTTTAATATGTGTTTGCATTTCAAGTTTAAAATAAAAAAACAAACAAACAAAAAAAAACCCTTAAAGTATATGGGTTGTTTGGACTAGATTGGTACAGTGTGTTTGAGCTCTTGGGTCATCTGACATCCAAAATTGGATGTTTTTGTAAATGATCTGCTCTAGGAATTATTTTGGGGAAGTTCTATGGCCTGTGTTACACACAATGGTCCCTTTGGGCCTTGGAATCTATAAATTGATGACTCATAATACACTTTCTGTCAAACAGTCCAGACTTTAATGATTCATTAATGACTCTGATAAATCTTCTGATCAGTAATCCGTTATGCCTGTCTACATCTGTTCTTAAATAAATATAATAGTAGAGAGCATTTCAGGTGAAAATGTTCACTGCTCTTAAATTTGTCATAATTCCTCTCCTTTTAAGCTAAGAACTTGCTTGATTACTCTGTCAGCAATTTTACAAGACACGGGAGCGTGCACATTTTTTTTTCAGTGTTCTGAAGCGCAAAGAGAACATGGTATAAAATGTTAATGTAATTAATATTGGCAAATATAATTAATGTTAGGAAAGATTTCAGTGTGCTGCAAGTTGATAAAGAATTAAATTCTTTCCTACTGAGTACAGATCTAGCAGAAACTTGATATGATCCCCATTTTTCACACACATTCAACTTGCCTTTTGCTTTTGAACACATTTTAAAAACTGAAAATATTCCCTTAAATCACCGTATAAAGAAAACTGGCTGGGGTGGTGCAGAGAGAGTTGTTAATGGAATAGAAGGCATTCCACCTCTGGGTCACTGCTGAAAAGTCAGCCCAGGTTACTGCAGTCTTCCCCATGCTAGGAGTCATCACTTAGGGCCGGAAGAGGCCTCTGCCATCCCCTTCCATCTTGGGGCCCTCTTTGCATGTCCTCTAATATGAAGTCCCGTAAGTTTCCTCTTTCTGACCAGTGTTTGATGGAGGGACTCGTTTAGTTGGCCTCTTTTTATGTATCCCTCCACAAACATAATATCCACGGCAATGAGTCCCAGAGTCCAGGTCAACTGACTTGGGCTCGCACTGCAGGGCTAAAAATAGCAGAGTAGACGTTTGGGCTTGGCCTGGAGCCTGGGCTCCACCGAGTTTCAGAGCCTGGACTCCAGCCCATGTATGAAGGCTTACACTGCTATTTTTAGCCCCGCAGCATGAGCCCATGTCAGCTGGCTCTGGGGCTGTTTAATTGTGGTGCTGATGCTTGGGCTGGAGCCCGGGTTCTGGGACCCTGTGACAGGAAAGGGTCCTAGAGCCTGACCCAAATGTCTACAGCATGATTAAACAGCCCCTTAGCCCAAACCCTGCAAGCCTGAGTCAGTTGAGTCAGGTACCCTAAGGCTATTGCTTTTGAAGACATTTAGATGTCTGTCTATCTTTGGTGGATTTATAGCTTTCATATCTATATGTTAAGTGGAAATAATATTTGAGTTGAAGATGTGTAGGTCAGCAGTGATTAATAGTCATCAATTGAGAGTCAAAAATCCAAAATTTCAAATTTTTGAAGTTGTTTGCATTCTGAAGTTTGAAACAGACCTATTCCTTATTTGTTCAAAAATGTTCATTATTTTTCTTGCATATTTCTTCAATATTTTTAAGAAGTCATTATAGAAAATATGGTTAACATCTTTAGATTACCTAATGTTTCAGCTAATGGAATAGTTCAATGAAGTTCTCAATGTGTTCAATAAAAAATTCCCCCAAAAGCATGACATAACAATAAATCAACAATTTTGTAATGAACAAACTTAATTTAAGAAGTCATTTTTAAATAAAAAAAAAAACTTCTGGTCAAAACATTACAGCCGGCTGCACTGGTACTGACGTAAAACAAGTCAATGCCCCTAATGAACAGATGTTTACATCACAAATATCATCATGATGCCCCAAAAACTGTTTCCAGTGACTTTCTCACATATAGCCAGTATGGATGCAGTGTCTCTGTAGAGTCAGATGACTCAAGGAACTGCAACACTGTTACTCATTAGCCTTTACTTTCTCCTTAGGAATGGAGTAGCCTCCATAGGCATTAGTCTAGAGGAGAAGTGATTGGTGGGTCTGTACACTGGTGGGTGCAATGAACCCCCTGTGATTCCAACCCCCTTGTGTAACTGTATGATAGCATGCAGGGAACTCTCACTGAACTGTGTTCTGTGGTGAGCAAGAGATGCACTGTCACACTGCAGTTCTGCCACTTCTCTGCTGTGAGGGACATTTAATATATCATTTATTAATAAAATTAAATACAAATTGGTGTATTTTAAGGGCCTTATTTTGGTGGTGGGAGTTGTTTGAGCATAGTATGAATCCTGTAAAGTGTGTCACTAGAGCTATTTGGGTAATGTAATAAAATATTCTGCATCTAGACACCTTGGACACATAGAATAAAACAAATAACATAGTTGTTGGGGTTATTAATCAGCTGTAGACAACTAAGTGTTTCATATGCATTCGTAATGTTAAGTGATCCGTCAATAATTCAGGAGCTATCCTTGGCTGATATGGTAAACACAGGGGCCATAGGAAAAGTGGGATGGAATATTATTAAAGGGGGCCAATAAAGGAACTAGAAAATCTTCTAAGACAAGTATAATCTTGTGTGCTATAAAAAGCAGCCAGTACTCAATTTGATATGCAATGGATGTCAGCCTTGCAAATGAAACACTGGAAGCTTCCTCAGCAATGAATATGAAAATGTGACTATCATTTATGCAGAAAGAGGAAATTAAGCAAGTACTTTTATGTGTAGGTGTGATTAAAACTGTGCAGTATTTTTTTTTAATCCTTTCGGGACCTATATCCTGATGCGTCAGTCACTGGCCCTAGACTTTGCCCTTAGGACTTCACTCCAGGCTTCAGCAGGTTGCAGTACATCGAGTGAATTATTTTTTGTTGAATCCTACAGACAACATGAAGACTAGCCCTCTTGGGATTGGAGCTGGGTGGGGGAGCAGAGGCAGCAAGGAGACGAGAAGAATTGCTTTCATTTGCAGCTAGCATTCTATTGTAATAAAAGGCCCTAAGCATGTCACAGTGGAATAGATTTCCAAGAAATTTGCTGTGAGACATAGTGCAGCAAAGAGAAGCTACTATAGAAGCACAATAGGTACTTTGTCGTATAACTGCAGAAAATATTCTTGGCACTCTGCAATGGATGCTTGTTCTGTTGCAGGTGATCCTAGCCAGGAAAAAGGCCTGCATACTGCTGAAGGCCAAAACTCCCTCTTTCCCTTCCAGTTGAACACTGGGGAATTGCAGAATAGTTGAAGGTGAGGTGCTGTAGCCTATGGATCATAAGCTTCTCCTTCTTCACTTGGGCACTATATAATTTCCTATGCCAAATTTGGTCCTTTCTCTTAGTGTGAGTGAACTGTCCATGGGACTTCATTCAGAGTTTCCTTCCTCCAATGGACAAAGGACTGGCCTCTTGCACTAATCTAGGAATTGAGGTACAGGAGGGCAATGCTGTTCCCTGCTGGGTGGTTGGTGGGCTCTCCCTTTGTTTGCTGCTGTAGCTAAACAGCTTTCTGCCCACCAGCTGTCTAATGGGAGACTCCTTCTCTCCCACCCATCCAAGCTCTACAGAGAGGAGGGGAGCTCTTTAGACCCACATGTCTGGCCTTGCTTTATCTCCTTTGCTGAAATAGCTGTTTAAGGAAAAAGCTATTTTTAAGGTGCAGCCCTTATATTTTTTTTAGTCATTCAGGGAAAACTCTACCATCAGCACTGAGATATCAGATATGTGGAGCCTGGGAGGACACGCTGACAAACTTAAGTATCCCATCCTGCCCCAATAGCCACCCTTTTGTGGGGTGCTGGTCTGAACTGTGTTGCAAAGCACTGCCTGGCTCAGAACAGGGCTCTTGGGTTGTCTGCTGAATGCAGAATCATCTCTGGGTCAACAAAAGTCCATTTGTACAAGGAGAGCAAATAGTATTTATCAGGCTTAACACCTGGATGTCTTTTACTATGTGTAAGGAAATACTAGGTACCCCAGCCTGCCAGAGGATTCTAGTACCTGTGAGTATGTAGGTGGGTCAAGTATTCATTTTTAGATACTTAAAGCCATCACTAACGGAATAGAAGAGCTCTGATTCATATGTCAAGCATATTGGAAGCGGGAGGAAGGAAAAAAACATTAGAGCACAGCTATTGCTCACTCCCTGTTTGCTGAGGAAGACTTAATGTCACAGGGATTAGGTAGCTGGCTATTTTTAGATGCCTATCACCTTTAGAGGCAATTTGAAGCAGCAGAAATCACCTCCGGCATGTCTTTGTGCTGCCAGAACAGCACCTTGTGATAAGCAGGACTTCTTTCAGTTTTAGAGTCCTTAATTTCCTTCAAGACAGAGACTGCATAAATTCAGACTTGCAAGTTGCTAAATCTCTGTCAAACAGCCTGCTAAACACTTTCTGAGAGGGAGAGCCAGCTGAGTAGCAAGAGGGGAAGAATTGGCATGAATTGTATCAGCAGCAGTGAGGAGGTGCATTCACAGCTATCTAACAGATGTTCTTTTCCTTTGTCTCTCCTGCAGGGCTGACAAGAAACGAAATAGAAAGTTAGAACCAAGCAAGGAAATGACATGCATTTGCTAAAAATTGAAAGATCCTGTGTGTGTGTGTGTGTGTGTGTGTGTGTGTGTGCGTGTGCGTGTGTGAAAGAGAGAGAGAGAGAGAGTTTGCTAATTTTTAAATTTAAAACTATGGGCCAAGTTTATCAGCATACTCTGGCTGAGTTGTGCTGCTCCAGCGCAACTGTAAAATCAGTTTAATGGCTAGTAACATACCAATGAATCTGGCCCTAGGTTGAAATCCAATCATGTATTGTATTCCTGGGATAATAACACATTAAGCTAGCTGGGGTCAAGAAAATGACAATAGCAACCTCTTGCTCAACAGATGTGCTCTATGAGCCAAATGCTGCTCCCTTACTGCAGTGTAATTCAATCAAGCACAGAAATTTAGTGGCATTACTCAGGCTTTACATTTGGGTAAACAGGAGCAGAATTTAACCCCTGGGATCTATTTGGAATCATACCTGCTTTGGTGATGGATATTTGTACAACTCGTTGGTACTGTAGAGGCAGACAGCCATAGGAGAGTGAGCTGCTTTCTGTTGTGGCTCACACATCAACATATTTAATTTTGCAGTTGTGGAATCTTTATCCTAAGACATACACAGCTCCACACCTCAGTTGCACACCAACTGTGAGTCTAAGGCCTGATTTACCAGTACAATGGCTGCAAAAGTGACCCAGTTTAACTTTGGCCAGTTATGCTAGGTGTAGGGCTACCTTGCACTGCCAAAGCAGCATAAAGCAACCTAGGTGTACCTGTGGTCTTATCTTCAGCTAGAGTAAATTGGCATATTTCAATAGAAGACAAAGGTACTCTGCTGATTTATACTAGCTGTGGATCTGACCCTATATCTATAACATATTAGCTGTGTTGAATTATTGGTAATAATTCATGAGCTGAAAAGGACCTGGATTGACTTTCAGATCCCAGACGGAGGTTGCGGTTAGAAAACACAGCTCATTACTTGTGAGCTGAGCAAATCTGATGTGAAGCCATAGAGTGAGACTGAGGAAGGCCAGTGTTGCCTTTTTACATAGCTCTTCTCTTAACTGACTGCATTTTTAAATTGAATTACACCTCTACCCTGATATAACGCTGTCCTCGGGAGCCAAAAAATCTTACCGTGTTATAGGTGAAACCGTGTTATATCGAACTTGCTTTGATCCACCGGAGTGCGCAGCCCCATCCCCCCAGAGCACTGCTTTACCGCGTTATATCCAAATTCATGTTATATCAAGCCGCATTATATCGGGGTAGAGGTGTACTTACTCTCATAATGTTTTCTTTTCCAGGGATCCCCCTAACAAGAGCTGTCTGCTATTTGGAACACAGTTAAATGAGTTTTCAAATAGGAATTCTGGCAGACGAACCCAGGTCTTCTGAGCCAGAATTTAGTGCTTTAACCACAAGATCATCCTTCCTATCTGAAGGTATTAACTCCCTGAATTCTCCTCTTAGTCTAATGAGTTGGGGAATTCAGCACATTGCTAAAGGCTGGCATTTTCAAAGTGCCTAAAGGAGTTAGATGCACAAATCTCATTGAAATTCAATAGGAGTTGGGCACCTCATTCTCTTAGTCTTCTCTGAAATTCCAGCCAAAGTTGATAGGGTTTCCATGTGTTGTTTTCAGTCACCCATCATCTCTGCCTGCTTTTCTTTTGCTTTTAGCAAAGGTGCATTGGTAGCCTAGAACAATCTAAACCCACAATTATAGAAACTAGTTCCAGGGTTTATAGAAGTGTTTTTCTTAAGATGAGGTGCTGTACACTATTCCCAACAGCACCTTGGAGTTAAATACTCTTATACAGTACTTGGCATTGGTTGTTATATTAATGATCATAGATTCTCAAACACACACAAAAATCTATACCATGGTACAAGCTCTGTGAAATCCAAAAATACTTTGCTTGAATTGTAGTAGCTGAGATACACTCTTAGAACTCCAGAGCTTAAATCAAAATGCAATTATTTTGTGCCTTATAAATCTGCTTCGCAGAGGGTAACACCAGCTTGTCTGAAGCACCCTTTGGCTGTGTAGAAGTTCACATGTAAGAGGCTGTTGCTATCCCCATGACTGGCATAGTGGAAATGCATTCTTGTGCATCACTGTGACTTGATCACTAGTTTCTATGAGCCCATGTCAATAGACACTGGATTGGGCCTCAAAAGCAGAAAAGGAGGAGAACAGAAATAAGTCAACAGTACTATTTAAGAGCTTTCTCGTGCTTTTTTGTGTTCCCTTTCCATGTACCATTCACTGCAAGCTCTTTTGGACAAGGATCATCTCTTGTTCTGTTTGTATGGTGCCTAGGGTTCATGATTGGGATTCCTAGATGCTACTGCAATATAAAAACATGATTGAGTTTTACTAGTAAAAATTAGTATCAACATGTGAATCTTGTACTTGTACTCTTGAATACTTGCACAGCATGCTTAAATTCAGTTTCTGAGAGCACTTGCACCAGAATTCTAATTAGCCAGGGAAGAGAAAGTATCATGTGATCCATTGCAGTTAGACAACTCATCTGGATTTTGAATATTGAGCAGTACAATAGAGGCCCCAATTCAACAGAGCATTTAAGCATGTTTTTAGATCCCTTGAATGGGATTTAAGCACACGTGTAAGTATTTTGCTGAATAGGGATGCTTTCCTGAAATAGGGTCAGAAAGAGTAAATGAAATTTGTGAAAATGTTAATGAAAGATTTCAAAAGTGTTTATTCAAAAAAATTACTATCTGCAGACATTGAAAGAACAGGTAAAAAAAGGCAAAAATAATTGCATAAGTAAGAATCATTTGCTCTGCTTTGGTCACAAGTGACATGAGCTGAAAAGTTATTCCAGCCATACAAATATATCTCGCATCCTGCAGTGTGCTCACTGCTAGTGAATTCTCATATGCAGTCTGCAAGAGCAAATTTTAAAAGCATCTTAGTATAGGTGTATCTGATTTGTCATAGTATTCTGGACTTGTCATGCGAGAATCTCAAACTATAGAATATCAGGGTTGGAAGGGACCTCAGAAGGTCATCTAGTCCAACCCCCTGCTCAGAGCAGGACCAATCCCCAGACAGATTTTTACCCCAGTTCCCTAAATGGCTCCCTTAAGGATTGAACTCACAACCCTGGGTTTAGCAGGATTTGTTATAGTCACCATCAATAGGCATTAATATGGACAACATTTGAAAGGTTCCTAGTGTTTTTGGGTACCTTGAGTTTCGAGTATCCAGCTTGAGACACCTTAAAATGGGGCCTGATTTTCAGAAAGTGTTGACCCACCTTCCCTTTGAAACTTTAGGCCCCTTTGAAGTGTCTTAAGTTGAGCACCTACAATTACTAGTCACCTCTTACAGGTTTGGCCTTTGGCTCTTGTTTAGATTATCATGCACAAACATTTTAATATACAGGTCTAAAAATATGCATTTGTTGTTCTTACCAATGAATTTGTATTGTGTTTTTGACACTCCATAAGTTGATTAAAAAATTTCACTCTAGCAGTTCTTTGGTGTATATAATAATAACAATACATGCACTTGTGTGGCATCTTCCATCAGGGGATTCCAGCATACATGCCCCTATTTATATATTTATACTTGGAAATACAATAGCTCTAGTGAAATTTCCCACCTTATTTCTATGGCAGCCCAAGTAGCTCCACTGGACATTGTCTACTGTACCTTTAAATAGATATATATTTTAAAGTGGCATATTTACAATTTGTGTCTACATAAGGGGCCCATTTTTGACAAAGGTCAATTAGTAGCTTAGAACACTGTTTTTTTGTTTGTTTGTTTGTTTGTTTGTTTTTGGTTTGAATGGTCACAATAGGCCCTGATTCTGAACATCACTTAAGAACACGCTTTACTTTGAAATCAGTGAGACTTAAGCACGTGCTTAAGGTTAAGCATGTGCTTAAGTGCTATTCTGAATAGGAATGCATTCATGAATCAGGCCCATAGTTTGTCTAAGATGCATAAATATTAGGGATCTTTCCCCTCGCTGCATACTTCATTATCGAGAACAATTAATATTTAGCAATCTAGGGCAGCTATGCACTCTTACGTTCCATGCCAGAAGTGTAAAAGTCATTAAATAATATGCACTTTTTAAAAGTGTCCTTAAAAAAAACACTCTTCAATCCTTTTGATAAAATATTTCATGCAGTGCATTACTTTTATGTGTGCCCACATATATACACTTTTAATCTGATGAACCTACATGGATTTTTAAACATACTCCGCTAACTATGAACCATATGGAATTTAGAAGGGTGAAATTTTAGATCTAGGTTATAGTGAGGATTCAAGGGTGCAACAGATCATGTCTTGTTCAATACTATTGCTGTCTGGTCTTCTTTTTAGCAAACAATTTTGATTCTAAATCAACCTGAATGTGGGTCTTAGTCTGGATGTGGAAACAATGGCAATAATGTAGAGATTTCTGTTCAGTGATGTATCTGAGATTCTCTGCCCATTCCCACTCAACCCCCACCTTCTTTCATTCATGCTACTTTCCTAAAGCCAGATTAAATGAAAAATACACCCAGATTTCAGTGATCTTCCCTAGGGAATCACATGCAGCCACAAAACTCTGCAGTCCCAATTTTCAAAATGCACCTTCTACTTCTGCTTGAGCCATTGTCTCTGCCCAGTCGTATGAGTGTGCCATTAGGACCTGACCCAGCTGCCAGCAAAGTCAAAGGGTTTCCTAAGGGCCTCTAGATCCCATTACAGCCATTGGAGGCTTTTCATAACACAGAAGTGGGGCATTTTTTTGATGAAGCCAGTACTGTAAGCAAATAGCACATATGCTGTCTAAGTGCAGAGTTACTGCCAGCCCAGGGCATGCAATTGGGCATGCTCAGGGACTGAAAAATGAGGTAGTTTCTTGTGCGTACCTCAGTGATGCCATCATATTTAAGATTCATATTAGTATCTTTGTTTCTGGATTTGATTTCAACGGAAATGAACAAAGCAACAGTGAAATTGTCATTGAGGTACATTAATTGTTTAGCTGCATTACAGGCCTGTGGCATCATCCCTTCTTTCATCCCTTTGTGACTCGCGAATTCCTCATGAATCTGTTTTCTCAAAGTCCTAGTGCTAGTCCTGGGTTGCACAGCAGGTGGCAGGTGGATCACTGGAAACTAATAGCCTGCTAAGTGTGCTTTGGAAGCTGTGGTCCCCTCCACTCTCCCCCCCCCCCCAAATACCCTTTCCCCAGGACATTAAGGATGCAAAGTCAAGCACTCAAAAGTTAGGAAGTGACAGAATTGAGGTTTCCTGTGCAACCTTATTTCAGCCCCTCTTGTGCATATGCATGATGTCTTTAATTGCCTGATCACATACTGTTTTTTCCACAGAACCCCTGCCCCGATTGCCCCCACACTGGTTCCTAGTCTCACTCTCCCACTAACTCCTCGTCTGGTCTCTGTGTTCTTGCCAACTGACGCCCAGCACTCCTGCTTCCTTCAATGGCTCCCCATCCCAGCCTCCTTCCCCAACCTGTCCCAGCTTTCCCTTCCTCCTCTCAGTCCCAGCCCCAGGTCTCCTCCTGGTCCCCAGTCTGCTAGCATCCTGTCCCTGGTTTTCCTCCCCTTCCTCCTGACTCCTTGCCTCAGTCTACTTTTCCCCAAAAAATTCAGCCGGTGGGAGACACCCAGCATGGAAAACTTCAGTCCAAATGATTAGTTCGGCAAAGTAATAAGTAACTGAAGCCAGGATCTTCTAATGGGAAGTGTGGGATAACTTTACTAACAGACAGTACTATCAGCCCTGCCTGTAATATATGTTGATAATATAAAGAGTGCCATCCATTGGCATTAGATTATGAAATAGTATTCCTAAATTAATAGGGTCAATAAAATTGTTATGCCCTGGAAGCGTGTAGCTCTAAACAACTTGAACCTGGAGGTGGCCTCCCAGTTTGAATGATCAACCATAAAGGAGGAGAGGAAACCCTAGACATAACACAGGGTGGACACTTTTAGTTGCAATGCTGATCCACTTCTTCATAGGTTTATCACAAATACCCCAGAGCAGCCCATTTATTATCTGCACCCTACCTCCCCAGACCTGTCAAAAGGTGGTGTAGACACAGTCTTCAAGTAATTCCAAGTGACTCAGCTCTGAGTCCTGAGAAATGGTGACCTCAAAAACAGTAATGGATTAAGATCAAATGAACTGTGCATCTAATCCAGGCAAAGAACCGCCAGCAAATAAAAGGTGCCCCCTTGCTACACAAGTTTTTATGGCCTTTCTGGTTCCCATCCTCGCTAATGTGGCCTCCTGCTCTTCAGTACCCATAGTGGGCTTCAGATCTTTTAGTGCCTCCCTGCTCCAATAAATCTAAACTTTGAGGGTCATTAGATGCCCTCTTATCTCAGGGCCCAGATCTGTGAATCTGGTCTTGAAAAGATAATTAGCACTTTTACCCCTACATTTTCACAAAGGAGAGTTTGTATTGTCCTCATTTTATAGGTGAGGAAATTGAAGCATAAAGAGGGAAGAGAATCCATGGTCACACAACAGCCTTGTAGCTGAGGTGGGCATAAAACCCAGGTCTCCTGAGCCTGTGTCCCATGCTGCCTCCCTCCTATTAAAAGGAAGAAGTAGCCCAGAATCAGTGCTGGAAAATACTGCCCTTCTACTTGACAATGTGTTTTATTTCAGAAGCTAGGAATGTTATTCCATCCGTGCACTTATCCTTTTGCTTCTGGAAATTTGAACCTGCCTTAAATCATGAGCATTCAAAAAAAAACCCAAAAAACAAAACCCTTTCACTGAACAGTTACTAAAAACCAACCCCCAAGCTATTACCTATTGTAGGGGTGCCATTGGCCCCTTCAGGAAAACCTTTTTACAGAACAGATGCTTCCCCAGCAAGATGTTGTGTTGTGCGCCTGCAGTGGAATCACAGCACCTTCAGCAGCATAAAAAGGTGCTACATGTTTTCATCCACCTCCCCCCCTCCCACTCCTAAATACTTAGAAGTGGGAGCAGGTTTACTGTTCTCAGCCTAGTTGCCATTTGTGCACATCATGAAACCACTATCAAATTTGCTGCAAATGGCATGCTGTGCTCAAAAATATAGGAGTTACGGCTGATCAGGAGTAAAGTGCATTGACAGAGCAGAGCTGTGAAGCTTGCAGTGTGCTTGCCTGTGCTTATAACCAGCTCTGGCTAAGGGCTATTTATTCCTCACTTTTTTAAGCATTGCATTCGCTCCCATGCAATGGGAACAGCATTTGTGATCAAGATTCATTATCTCTGGTGCTGCGGAAAACTTTCCTTTGATTATCAGGAAGCTTGTTCCCTATTGGTGTGCGACGCCCTAGATCTCAGCTTTGTTGACTTGAACAAAAGGTTGCTCAAAATCACTCTGATGTAAGGGGAGAATGTTTGCACATTTGGGATTTTTTTTTTAAATGTAACAAACCAATGAAGCCTTTTTGAGATGCAGGGCAATGAATCTGACATGTATGTTTTTCACATCTGCAAAAATTGTCTGGCACTTTGGTGTTCCCATTTGTAATATGAAAGCTCCTTGGTTGAAACTGCTGTGCACCCATTTTTCTCAGCAACTGCCCTGTGCACTAGATTTCATCCACGTACTGAATAAAACAAATGGCATTTTGTAGCCTAACCTGGTTGTGAGATGGCTTTAAAAACAAGAGTTCACAATGCAAAATCAACCTCGTTTTAAAGTACTCCACAGCTCAGAAAAGCTTTGTTGTTACCTCAATATTTACCACCAATACAATAGTTGGAGCCAAAAAGGGCTTTGGGATTTTTCGGAGGAAATTAGTTTGACATCAATGACTGGAATATACGGAGATCTGATGGACACGCAATCATGCCTTCGTGTTTAATTTAGATACAGCAACAACTGCCACTAGGGGATGTTTATGTGGTTGGATTTTTTCTAGGTATAATTCAAGATTATCTCTAGGATGAAGTTTCCTCCTAAATATACAGCTAGTTATGCCCCCTCCTGTAATTTTTCAAAGCATGGGAATATAAATGTAAATTACAAGTGGGACTTTCAAAGCCACCTAAGGAAATTTAGGAGCACAATCCCAGCTGCCTTCATGGCACCAGCCAAGAAGTGGGGGCTGTAGGGGAGTGGTGCTACCTGAAGCCAGGGAAAAGGGGGAACTCCCGTCAGCTTTTTTTCTAGATCCCTTGCACTGCTCCCCCTTATTTTAGTCCCTGGTGCTAGCAGATCCAGTTGCAGGATCAAAGCAGTTGCTAGCAGATTACAAGCGTTGTGGGGAAGGGACCATCTTTTTGCTGTAGTTTCATACAGTGTCTATTAGCCCTGATTGAGGCCCCTAGGTGCTACCACAATATAGATAACTCTCTGGAAGTGCCTGCAATGTGCTAGGCTCCTTCCAATCATACAAGGCACTGTCCCTGCCCCGAAGAGCTTATACTCTGAAATGGCCACAGCTCATTTTCCTGCAGTAACTCGGCCAACTGTCTTTGCTTTCAAATTTCCCAGAGGAACTATTGAGGGAGGAGCCTGCCTTGCTGTGGGGAGCGATGGCTTCCAGAGAGCAGGAGGGAAGGTTTGACAAAAGTCACTGTAAGCTGCGCAGCCTTCAGTGATGTGGAGTGTGCCTAGAGTGTTTGTGAGCTTTGCCATGGAGGTTAATTACATCAAGGACAATCCTATTCTAGCATCCCAGACAAGCTGTGACTAGCTGACACGGTGCATGGAATGTTGACTGCAGTAACTGAGCTCATTTTTTCAGAGCCTGCACTGGCAGTCACAGGCTAGTTATGTCAAGTGAGACACTTCTTATTCGCTTAGTCCATTAGCGGCACATTTATTCCTATATTGTGCTCCACTCTTAAGGGTTTCAAAAGATTCACTGTGACAAATATGGCATGTTTTTCTCTTTCATGATAGCAGTTAGCGCAAGAGGCTCCGACTCTTTTGCGGGAGATATATTGCATTAGTGTAGTCATATTGGGTTTTTTATTTTGTTTTAGCGTTTGAGTCACTTTGTTGCAGTCTTCCTTTTCCAGGTACTTCAATGCCAGGCACTGGATGGTTTCTATGGTTTAAAAAGACTAATTCAGTGACACACTCCTGATGTTGATAACTATATTCAAATGAACCAATATATCAAGTGTTATGGTTCAGGGCTGAAGCTATAACTTTGCCCTCTCTCTAGGGGCACTTTTTCCAAGTGACAGACCTGCACTCTGAGTGGAATCCCACAATTCACCCAACTTTTATACTGGTCTGACCAGACTACATTGCCCCTTGCTTACCAAGCATATTATCTTGGGGGGGAGGGATAGTTCAGTGGTTTGAGCATTGGCCTGCTAAACCCAGGGTTGTGAGTACAATCTTTGAGTGGGCCATTTAGGGATCTGGGGCAAAAATATATCTGGGGATTGGTCCTGCTTTGAGCAGGGGGTTGGACTAGATGACCTCCTGTGGTTCCTTCCAACCCTGATATTCTATGATCTCAACAGGTCAAACTGGTTTGGGCTCCTGCTATGGACTTCTCTCCAGGAGCTTGTGACCAGTATGAAATTGCAGTGACCTAGGACAGTGTCTTCAAAACAAGTAGCATTTATTTGTCCATAGGGACATAACAAATGGTTAGGAGGGTTAAAATAACACAAGCCTAAATGCACATTGGCAAGGGAAGGCTATGTTTAGGTAAGACCGTTTAAGTAGGTCCCACTTGACTCAGGTATTCCCAGCATTGGGGATGGATGAGACAGATAGCAACTTCCACCTCTGGCAGCTTGTCCCCCACCTGTCTGTGTGTGTCCCTCAGGTCACAGGCTGTCTTTTATCCTCCCTTTGTTCAAGGCATCCCACCTGAAGATCTTCCTGGAACTGGTCAAACTGGTTTGTTTCTCGAGAGACATAGGAGGTAGTCTTCAAGCAGTGGGCTCCCTGCATTGTCCATTTGAGCACCCAGCAATTGAATTAGTTGTTGCCAGGTTCCTGGATATCTCAGGATGCGCCAGCTGGAATTAACCATTAGAGTTCCATAGAGCCAGCTACATCACAATCACCAAATCCACTGATATTTATAGAGATATCTCCCATGCTCTTCACATCAAGGACTTACAGTTAGAGAAATTAAATGAACTCAGTAGTCAAAACAAAATAGAACCATTTTTAGTTGCAGTTGCAACAGAATTTTGTGATGAATGTAGTAAGAAAAGGGACCATGTACTAATATGTGCCTAATTCTGGGTTTGCTCTTTAGTTTTAGTCACAGCAGTGGCCAAAACTTTAAAAAATGGGAGCCCAAAAATTAAGCTTTTAAATCCATATTTAGGCACCTAAAAAAGTGGCCAGTCTTCAAAATATGTTGATAACCCAGCAGCTCTTATTGACTTTACTGGGTGCTGCTGGGTGTACAGCTTTTTAAAAAAAAAAAAAAAAATCAGGCCACATTGAGGTGTCTAATACAAATTCAGGAACATAACTTCAGGCACCCATTTTTGACAAATCTTGGCCAGTACGTACAATGCAAGTTGAATTAAAGAAGTGCTACAAGTACACAATAGATGCAATGAATGTGTTTAAATAATGCAGCGCCCAGCACATGATCCATGAACACTTTATGAATATCAAGTGTAATATCAAGTGAGTTCGCTGTGCTATTCCATGTTTCATCGGTGCTTCATGTTTGTTGATGGTCAGAATAGAAAAGAACTTCATGAAGTTAGGAACCAAATATCCATGATTTTCAGAATTACAAGCGTAGCATACTCTGTAATGATCTACTGCAATTGAAGATCATTGCTACTTGATCACTTTCGTTTAAGGGGGACAAAGAAATCATAGTTAGCTCTGTCTATTTTAATTTCCTTTGAATGAGTTCTGTTTGTTTTAACATCTTTTGAGGGCTATCACTGTAGATCAGAAAGCTTGAAATCAGGATAGATGAGTGCACCAGAAAAAATGTCTATGTAGATTAACATCTGTAGATTCCACTGCTCCCAAAATGTACCTGTCATTTGCTAAGCTGTAGTCAGTAGTGGCATTGCTTGAAGTAGTATCTATAGAAGACAGTATTTCAGTGTTTAGATCATAGCCACATCTCTCCTGGGAGTATCACTTCTGGCACATATTTCCTAAGATTGCATATACAGTAAAACATCCTTATCAAGGATTTTGAGTTGGGGTGGACTCCATCACACGCACACCCTATTTTCCTGAACAATAGAAGCTCCTCTCTGATTCTTTCTGACCTGAACATGCCCTCATACTGGCTTGATTTTAAAAGCCACCTTTACAACTAGAATTCCTTTTCACACACAGTAGAGATCAGAAATTAGTTAACTTTAATTCTTTGACAAAAGCAGTGGCTATTAACAGTGACAATTTTTAAACCTGAAGTACAGTACATATCTAATGCTTTAGAGTTTCTAATGTTTCAGAAATGCAATCTCCAACATTAATAGGTCTGTGGAGTTTGAACACAGTTGAGTTGCATTTAATTTCATATTCCTCAAGCAAAGGATCTGAGCCCATCTCCCTTTTGGGACTATAACCATATCTCTGTTACAAATTATAATACCTACAGTCATTAGTGTATCAGATTGTATTTAGTGGCCAAGTCCTAATAGTTTCAACTCCAGCTTCCATTTTATCCCTCATTTGAATATTCTAGTAGTTCCCTGACTGGTTTGCATTTAGGACTATGTATTAAGGCATGTTGTGTTTTGTGGGGATGATGTAAGAGGATAGCTGATATTCCTAGGCATGATACTTTGTGACAGGTTATAAATAGCTGGTACGTACATCACAGCATTCACACCCGCATCTTCACCATCGGTTTTCTCAAGTTCTAAAGCAGGCCTGGGGAGTACTGACACCTGCTTGCCTCAGACACAGAGAAAAAATAAAGCAGTGCTTGACTGTAATGTAATATTCCCTTGTGATGATCAATCAAAACTCCTGTGGTATAGGTACATGTACAAACTCAGCCCTAAAAGGATGGAACAATCTTGACAGAAAACCACATGCTCTAATGAGAAGGTTGTTCTTGTGATTTAAAGTTCTCACTTGGGACTCAGGAGAGCTGAGGTCTGTGTCCTGCTCTGCTACAGACTTCTTGGATGACCTTGGGCAAGTCACTTAATCTCGCTGTACCTCAGTCCTCCATCTGTAGAATGGGAATAATACTTCCTTTCTCTGATTGTTCACCTTGTCTATTTAGGTTGTGCTTTTCAAAAGTACTTAGCACTGGCCTAATTCTGTTCCCATTGAAGTAGGTGGTAAAGCTCCCGTAGATTTCAACGACAGGTTTCAGAGTAGCAGCCATGTTAGTCTGTATCCGCAAAAAGAACAGGAGTACTTGTGGCACTTTAGAGACTAACAAATTTATTTGAGCATAAGCTTTCGTTGCATCCGAAGAAGTGGGCTGTAGCCCACAAAAGCTTATGCTCAAATAAATTTGTTAGTCTCTAAGGTGCCACAAGTACTCCTGTTCTTTTTTGTAGATTTCAATGTCAGCAGAGTTAGGCCAATGCTGAGTGCTTCTGACAATCTCACCTTTAGATAGCAAGCTCTTTGAGGCTGCCCCTAACTATAGGTCTGCTCAGTGCTTAGCAGTGTAGGTATTACTGTAGTACAACAATAATAAATAAATGATCTTGTTTAGCAATAGCCTGACAAATCCAAAAGGGAATGTTTTTTGTCCTGGAACCAATTTGGGAATTCATTAACGCTCTTCCTTTGCAGCACTGCTTGTGAATATTCATAAAACAGGAGATGGGTCTCTGTTTAAGGTTGGTGCCTTATGTCCTCTTATATTTAAATTCTTCCAAATGAGTTAAGCATCTCAAGGCAAAAGTAAAATATAAACATCAAATGATCAACATATGTTGTCTTAACATTTCTTCCCCTCTTTACCTTAGCTGTTTTAGAATATGAATGAGTTATACGTAAAGGTAAGCTCCACTCATAAAGAACTCCCTTTCTAAGGAACAAGACGGCTCTTTCTGTAAGCATGATTCATAGCTTCGCTATTTAAATGGCACCCTGATCACAGGACTGTTGAAAGCCAACTGTTCTGTGTTGCACAGTGAAATGTTTGTTTGAACAGCCATGTTTAAAATACAGTTTAAAAATCAGAATTACTGTTAAATTCATTTGAAGATTCAGCAGATTTAGGGGGAAAGGGCTGATTTCTTTTTTTACCCCTGGAAGTCTAACATTTTCAGAATGGAGCTGTGCAACAAGTTAATTTTATATCAAGTCTTTGATTTCACACTCGCCATTATTTAGGATCTAGTTGCATCTGCATTGTGTATGCTTAACAAATAAAAGCTTTCAGAGAACATCATTCAATTCTTACCTCCTGCTAAGGGTTTTCGAAGTGTAATACATCATGGAATCAAAATGACTTTCACTAAAAGTTCATGCTGTTTAAATCACACCAAATGTTCTATTGAGCTGTAGCATACATAATTCATGTGTCATTAATGGCTTCTACAAGTCTTCAGCTGCATGGCATACCAATGAATCAGGATGTGCGGATATATATATATATTTTTGATACCTGCCTTAAATTGCATTTAGGAGCAGCACTAGGTAATTGTAGTAACTTGGAAAGTCAAACAGTCATGCACTGAATTATAGTTTGTGATTGACATGGTAAAGTAGATCTTGTTTCTTTCCTGATTTGAGTAAATGTTCTATTTTAAACGGGAAATGTGCAATATATTTTTATATTATATAAAATATATATTTGCTTTGCTTTAAACTCCGAAAATATATTGGAATCACTCACTGTAGCTAATGGTGAATTGGCGACATCGTCTTGTCAGTTAAACCTGCCCAGTTAGTTGATCTGTATCTATTGCATCAAGGGCCCCGAGTCTAGTGAGTGATGTATGTTGGTGGCTCCCGCAATGAGAGAGGGCAAAAGAACATGAGATTTCTGGCCTCCACAGGACTTCCAGTTAGGGGGTTGCAGGATTTGGCATGAGATTTGGAGCCATTATAAGAGCCGTGTGCTCAAGGCCACTTCCTGTTTGCTGGTTTCCAGTCCTCTGCCTGCCTGGATGAGGCTGCAGCGGAGCATCCTCCCTGGATTCTACCTCCCTTTGTAGGGCGGACAGGACTGAGCCTCATGACCCAGGCAGAGCCCTGGTGGGGAATCCTGTCTGCCTCTGGCTGTGGGCCATGCCCATAAGGGGCTGCTTGCAGCCATGTGGGACTTGAATTGGTGGCAGTGGCTGCTGTTGGATGTGCACTTGACTGGCTTCACCCTGGGCAAATGCTAGAGGTGTCTAACAATCAACACTACCAAACAGAAATGTTCATGCAATATTCATTTCACAGCCGAGCATGTGCTTGGGCTTCACAACGGCACAGTCGATGCTCTCTCAATTGCAGGTCAACAGACTCCAAGCACTAGCACTGGAGGCAGAGAAAGTGCCAGAACAGATGCCGGTAGCCCTATGGAATCTTGTTTCTAGAAGCAATGTCTGCGGCCAAGGGAGCACATGCAACCCACACCTTTTTAAGCTTACCCAGTGGAGTTTGATGAGTTTCAGAGGGCTAAATGTCTACCCAGGGCCTGGCCTGTACCAGGACACCAAATATGGTGGTTCATGGTCATGCTATAGCTAACTGGTAATCTGGGGTGGCCTTTTACTGCAGTCTGCTGGTCATCCGTACCATTATTGGGGATTTACGATCCGCCGGATGCAAGAAGGTTGGGCCCAGGCTGCTGGGATGTGGAGCAATGTCAGGAAGCCGGTGACCTTGCGGGTCCTTAGGCAATTAGTTGAGGTTCTTCCTCAGGTCTACCATTCGGGGGCTGAGGATCTTGGCTTTCTTTTGGGCTTTCCAGGCAAGTGAATTGTTCCCTTCAGCCAAGGGAGACTCTTTAGGGTGGGCTCTTGAACTACAGGATGTGCAGTGGGAAGGTGATTCTCTAGGGCTCAAGGTCCACAGATCAAATAGGGGTAAGTGAGGCTGTTGTGCTGCACCACTCTGTCCTGTGAAGACACTGCAGGTATATCTGCCTCGATGACCCCCCAGTAAGAGTCCCCTTGTTCCAGATTGTGGGACTGTTTAGGAAGGGGCTGTCATTCTTGGGCTTGCCACTGGGAGAGCACAGCTCCCACTCATTCCATAAAGGGTCTTCAACAGTGGTTGCCTGGTTGGGTATGGTGGCGTCAGAGGTCCAGGCTATAGGGCATGGGTGATCCTACGTGCAGCTGCCTGAGGGGGGGCCAACACAGGTGGTGGGCCATAAGCACCACAGGTTTTCACCAGGTCTGCTTCCTTCCCCATATCTTTCCTAGAGAATATATCAGCACTTGCCTACAGCTGGGGATATGGATGGGTGGATGGATGGATTTGCAGGCCCAGCATTGTGTACTAGGCATACAAAAGAGTGTGTAGTTCAGAGAGGGGCTCACAGCTGGGCCTTGAGCTGGATGAGATGTTATTCTTGGCACAGTAGATGAGGCATGTGCTGGGACCAGCTCATGCCACTTTTGTATGGGCTGGTGCCCCATGAGGACGTGCTGGATGCCATTGTTATCCACGTAGGGAAGAATGCCCTGGGAATATACTCTGGGCGCCAGTTAACTTGACTAAGTAGGATACTTGATTACTCGTCAACATGTTTCCTGGCATGGAGATATTTGGTTGGAGATACTAGCCCCCAGAGTTTGGTGGACTGCTGTCAGGGCCGGCTCTAGGATTTTTGCCGCCCAAAGCAAAAACAATTTTGGCCGCCCCCCCTCCCCCCATTTTTTAATTACCCCACCCCCGGCCCCGCCTCAACTCCGCCCCTTCCCCAAATCCCCAGCCCTGCCTCCTCCCCCCAGGCTCTCAAGCCTAGGAGGGAGGGAGGGAGGGGGAGCAGCGGCGCGCGAAACGGCTGTTTCACGCGCCGCGGCCGCTCGGGATCTCCCCCTCCCTCCCAGGCTTGAGAGCCTGGGAGGGAGGGGGAGACTCCGAGTGGCCGCGGCGCGGGCGCTGCTTCTCCCCCTCCCTCCCAGGCTCTCAAGCCTGGGAGGGAGGGCGAGTTGCGGTGCGCGAGCGGCAGCGGAGGTGAGCTAGGGCGGCCGGGGCACATTTTTAGGGGCGGCATTCTGGCGCCGGCCATGCCGCCCCTAAAAATGTGCCGCCCCAAGCACCAGCTTGTTTTGCTGGTGCCTAGAGCCGGCCCTGATTGCTGTCCACTCACGAAAATGGTGGACAGAGCCCAGAGGAAGGCCAACTGGAAAATATTGAAATGGCTGGAGTCCTGAGGTGGCTCAGTTATCAGCCCAGAGTGTGGCTGGAGTGCACCGCTCTTATGTAGGTGCCGATTTGTTTCTGGATGATATCAGTATTGGGACGGCTGAACTTCTGGTAGGCTGTGGAGGGTAGGGTGGAGGCAGCCAAGCTGATGCTGGTGTCTCCTTGTGACAGGTGCCCAGTGCAAGAACTCACTGAGTTAGGCTCCAAATCCAAAAAGGTAACATAGCATGCATCCCAGGGGCATTTCATTACAAGATGGGAGCAACGTGTCTGACCCCGTAGGGACAAGTGCAAACCTGGGGCTCTGGCATTACCCCAGAGGGGCTGCCCTGCCAATGTGCTTGACAGCGGTCCTGGCTGGGTATTGAGGTACTCTCTCACCTCAACCCCCAAAAGGGGGAGGCATGCTAGTGGGCGAGTGGACACACCCAGAGATCCTCCCAGTGTGATGATTGGCTCACCCTGCGGTAGGAGCCCCAATGAATTGACAAAGGATCAAAGGGGTGCAAGTGACTGCGCTGGGCTATCCTGACAGGAGCTTTGACTGTAATTTGATGACTAAAGCTGCTGAAACCCACCACCACATGTCCTTACCTTCTTCCATGCAGTGAGTACACCAAATCTAGTGTTCAGGATCAAACACTTATTGTCAAAATCAGGTTTTGATTAAGGGGGAACCCCCCCCCCAGATGGATACATTTTCATGATTTTAAACCAGCTCCACCCAGGTACTTATTAGTTACTATTGTGATAACCCACAAATAATATTTTATTACAAAATGAAACCAACGCTGATGTATGTTGTATGTACATCTGAATAGCATTACTTCAGTCTTACCAACATCACTGAGGCGGTATCCGGTTTGGCTGATGTATCATTTCATTGGCACACATTCACCATCCTGTCCTTTTTCTATGCTCTTACAGTTTGACATCAGGAGAGATCTCACAGAAGCACAGCGTCTATTTAATCTTGTGCATTGTGTTAACCTATATTTAAGCTATTTCATTAACGGCTGTTCTTGGAACATGACTGGTAGTGAATTACAAAGCTGTGATGAGAAGGATACATGGAATGTATTGTAATGCTGATTTATCCTTTTCTATCAGGGGTAGCTATGAACCAAGCAGCACTGATCTCAGAATTAGGTTACTGTGTATCTTGTTTGGTATTCTTTTATTATTATTATTATTATTATTATTATTATTATTATTATTCTCTCAAGCTTGCCCAGATATTCCTCTGGGTTTTCTTAAGCTTCATTACAGAAACTAATATGACTATGAAAATCAGAATGGCTTTATTTCTAGCCTTGGAGCTCTTAGTTAAAATTAATTGGAGGTGAGGGGTGGTGCTAGAGAATCTATTGAGATACTCAAGCTGTTGATATTTCTTTCTTGTGATGTGCTGGGGTGAAGCTACTGTCTGAATGAACAGAATTTTCCTGAGTGGAAAATTTGCAAAATGTCAGCCTATGGGAAATAGACAAAAAACCTATCCAATCAGCTTGGTCCAGCCCACATCAAACAAGTCACACGTATACACCGCATCAACTGAGAGTTATGTCATTGTAGGTCCTTTAATCATAGTACATCAAGATGACCATAATTTCAAAATCCAAAATATTTTTGTAGGTTTTTTTTTTTTTTTTTAGCAGTTGAGAATTGGCCATTCAGGAGGCAAAAGCACATGTGGAAAATAAGTGTGCTGGTGTGATTACTGCCAGCTTTTGACTCAACATTTGCTCCTGCGTATTTCCAACTTTTCCAGGTGCTTGGTATTCTAAATGAGATTATTGTGACCTACTGAACAAGGGTCATTAACATTTACTCTGAGCAAATGAGCAGCTTTGATTTTGTCGCACAGTTGACTTTTCTCTTCACTGCAAGCACTGTTGAGTGCACTGAATGCTCATTCCACTGGGCTGTTCCTGGACAACACAGAGTGGCTTCTACTCAGCATAGCAATACGTCTTGAACAAAGATTTTGTAGTTCTAAAAACATGTTGTGATTTATTTAATGAAAAATCTGGACATTTCTGGTGTCTTTGTACAAGATCCTGGGACATAATATGAAAAACAGGGACTGTCCTGGTAAAACTGGGACAAACAGTCATTTTAACATTAATCCTCAATATGCAGTTATGCATTTTTAATAAACTAAAGTATGTGTTTAGTTTGATCAGCCTTGATTCTGGCAGTGTGGAATAACACACTAAAATTAACAAGGATTTATAAAGTAGCAGATAATGGGGCTGGAGGAAGTGATGTATATATCATATGCAAAAAACACTTTCAAATACTTTCTCTCATGACTTTCACTTATAAGTAAAAGTAGGCATTGAAATACAAATGCCCCTACTTGGAAACTGTACTCAGTTTTTTTTAGGTTCTGATTCTAGTTTGCATGATTCAGAGGTTACTGAACTGGTGTTTAACTCATGTCTAGTTAGAGTTGCAATAAGCTGACAGAGAGCATATTCTACAGAAAGGCAAGTCTTCTAGAATTTACCATTAGGCACTGCCATATCTGTCAAATGTTCCAGATACATCCATGCTGAGAACACATGCTGTGTGGCTAAATGCATCAGGTGCATCTTGGAAGATTGCACACAGTTAGGAGCAAAAGGGTTAATAGAAGCAAGCGATAAATAGAATTACGACTTTTTGTTGCTATTATCCCTCACCTTTGTAAGCTTTGCTTTACCACCACCTGTTTGACTTCCAGTGATATATGCTATAAGCAAACAGATGGAATGGTAATGAGTTTCTTGTCTGGTCTGTTACTGCTGAGATGTATGATTATCATTTTAAAAGCATCTTCTGAGAATTTAAATTAATTTTTTAAGTGTAGAAAAATAAAGTATGCAGATGTGCACAAAAATGAGCTTTAAAGTTCTTTGGAGGCTAGTTCCTAAAGATGTGCCACTGTCACCCACCAACTGTAGTGTCATCTGTTTAAGACAGGAATTAATGAATTGCATCTATTCTCAATGTCTTTGCTTGGTACTTAAACATAAATTAACAAATAGTCACTATGAAATTGTATGTAGTCCTTGCATTGGATTTCAAGCTTTCTTTGCCAGAGGCCACAAATGTTTAAATTCCAAATATATGTAGTCGTTCATTGTTTGTATTGTAGTAATGCCTATCAGCACATTGTGCAAGGTGCTGTACATACACATAGAAAGAGAGTCCCTGCCCTGAAGAGTTTACCATGGAAATAGATGAGCATAGGGGGAGAGGAAAGAAGTACTCTCTTCATTTTATAGATGGAGAAATAAGGCCTGGAAAGATTATGGGTGACCTCGGCTAATTCATAAAATCTGTTGCACATCGGGAATAGAATCCAGATTTCCGGAGTTCCTCTCTTCCTCCTCTAGCCCTGAGATAGTGGGAATCAGTCATGACCATCTCTCACTACGTTGTTGGAGCACAAAATTCGCTAGGTTCACTCTTTCTGCTGGATCCTGAAGAAACCTGCCACTTGGAGGCTTTTATCGTGTCATTACCCCAGCTACAAGAATAACTCAGCAATGAGGGAAATGCACGGATTTTCATCTGGCAAGCATCTCCCTGACAGACCCCTTCCCATGGCATGATTCCTCCCCAGTTAGCACCACTAAATAGAGGTAATTTCCCCACATTCAACAGGAAATACCAGTTTCTGACAACTAAGTTGATGAGGGTAGCAGATCTCAGATGATAAGCAGAAAAGCCTTCTCTTTGTATCTTCAAGGTGCACAAACCCTTGTATTGTTTGGTTAAGTCAGATCCCATGCTGCTGCCTGTGATGTGTCAGTATTTGGTGCAAAGACCCTAGGGTTCTGTATGACTCAAGGGAGAATGTACATCAGTAAAGGCCTGGATGCTATGCTATATCTTGCCATAGACTAACATATGGCTCTGGCAGTTTTACAGTAGATCCAGTGGTTAGGGGTGGAGCAGCCAACTGAATGATCTTCTGGGAGAATACCCAACATCACTGAAAAGCTTCTTACACCAGTCCCTCTGAGGCTAGTTAGATGTGGAAAAAGCAGATGCAGTGCCATTGTAATTGCTGAGTATTGATCTGTGTTGTTTAATATGGTAAGCAGCTTTGTGGGGAGCTCATGCAAACGAGACCTCCTTTCCCCCCAAATAGACCATCATGGAGCCTGCCTCTTCAAACCCCCTAGGTGGGCTCAGTGGAGATTACTGCTTCCCTTGGACTGCAGTGACCCAAGCAGAGCAGTTGCCAAGAAGGGAGAAGAGACTAGGAATGGCGGAGGAAATATAACATTTGTGCTGGCTCAGAGAGGGAAATAGTGAGCTTTCTTTTCTCAGGAGCCCTGTGTAGGGAGGGTATTTTTTCCCCAGTGGGCCTTTTATGCCAGACAGCCCTAATTCAAAGCCACCAGCCAAGTCTGCTGGCTTTGGGCTACACTGCCGATACGGTCTATATGGCTGCCACTCACCAGGGGACAGCTTGTGCTCACTGTGGTGTGGAAAAATCATGAGAGGGCATAATATGGTTGGCCAAAGAATCTGCTTCAGACGTTTACTCCCTGTTTACTATAAGAACAGAGACAGGTGTTATCGGCGGAATACATGCAAATCACCAATATAGTGGCAGTAAAGTGATGGCTACAAAACAAAAGACTTAAAGGGAGTAATCATAAGAGTTAATGGCACTAAGAAAAGTTCAAACATGTTTATAAATGTCAATAACTGTTAAACAATACACTGGATTCATCTAGAGGAGATTTAATTGAAAAATGCTAAATAGGGGATAGAGTGACTTGAAATAAGGAAATTTCTCATTGGAATCCACTTAACTTTAATCATAATGTTCAACTTTTATATATATTTTTGTGTGTGTACATATATATGTACACATACTGCACATAATGTGTAGTATATAATACACAGGAAACAAATATAGTTACACAAATAGATATATTTAAAAATGTCTGGGATTAAAATTAATTGGATTCTAATGAAAAATCTTCCATTACAAATAGACTGAGCAGAAAATATCAGTGCGTTAAGGTTTTTTAATGAATACCTCCTTTGTGTCACTAATTGCAGTTGTGCAGTCTGCAAATGAAGGATATGCAGGATCTTATTTTCAATTTCAATCATTTTATTCCTGTTGATAAACAACCCTTATCGTCTTCCAACACACCAGATAGGTTTTACATTATTTTACAAATGAGAAATTTCCATTGAGCTACAGCTCATTGCTAGTCGAGCCCGGCCTTTATTAGAAAGAAATAGAAATGTAGAATTTTTAAACTTTATTTTCATTTGAGTGATCTGTTTTTTGTGAAGTGATGTTGTTTGCAGGAACAATTAAACTAAATAATGGTTGTGTGGTCTGAACTAGCAACACTGATAAATAATATATTGCTTTTTGGGTTAAATTCCGTAGGATTATTGGCTCCAACTAAACTTCAGTCTTTTTCTGATGGGTTTTGAAGTGGCATATGCCCCCACTGCACTATGCATTCCTCTAAAAGACATGGCCCTGACTTTCAGAAGTGCAGTTCAAATCAGTTGGCGCTGTGTGTGCTCAGAACCTCTGAAAATCAAGCCTGAGGTTCTCAACTTTATGGGTGGTGATCCATGATGCGATCACAAGCAGTTGACTGTGGTTTCTCATCCTGATCGAATTCTCTTTCTCTGCTCATTTGCTGAAGCAGATTTGCTCAGTCATATGCAGCCAGCCATCTTCGAAGAGCAGTAGTGCCCCATAAATCATTGCACTGAGTCCTGACGCTCCACCACTCCCCCTTTTTGAAGGACCACGGGAATTGGCTCAGAGGGTTCTGAGGTGCATCTGAGGAGGCCTGGCTGAGTGACTGAAGATAGGGTTATATTTGAAAGATTCAGAATTATTCTGTGAAAACATCTCACATTTTCAGTTTGATCATAAATGGTTGTTAAAATAGATAGAGGCCTTTATTGCAGCTGTCAGCTGAGTCTGGGCTAGATGCCACCCTCCACCCCTCTTGCTCATATTGTGTAAAACTTTGCTTCTTGGTGAGTCTCACTGATTTCAGGGCAATGTTCAACAAAACTTGCTTGCAACAAGGAAATCAGGCAAGGAAAAGACTAGGGAAACCAAGAAATAGCTTCATTCACTTGTGTGCATTAAAAATGGAAGTTCTGAGTTCCCCTTCACCCCAAAATACTATTACTTCAATCTACTTAATTATTGAAGAGTGGTGATAATGAGAACAGATGTTAGGGGAATTTGCAAAGATGAAGTGCAGCTACTTGCATAACAATAATTAACCTCATAAGGAACCCAAGACCTCTGCTTAATTCTCAGGATATGTTACATTTTGCCATGACATTTTACATTTTGAATGCCTTTCGGATCATTCCATTTGTTTCACAAAAGGCTCAAAACACAAGGAGACTTCTAGAGAGTGAGAATAATGATTTCCAATAGTGGAATGAAATATTTCAGCTGAGAAGTTCAGTGTTATGGCTCTGTGATTCCTCCTACACTCCCTGCCAATATCGCATCAATTTTGTTTTGACTTCTTGCAAATCTGTGTAGGGAGAAGGGGGGCTCCCCTTATCTCTCTGTACACTTATATACGCTGTATAACTGTGCATAAATTTCCCCACACACACTTGTGCCTGTGCCTCTGCAAAGCATAAGGAATTTTATATTGATTTGTGAACTCTATAAAACACTAATAGAGCTGCTCCTTTAGCTTTTGCTTAGTTGGGAAAGACTTTGCTTTAGGAGGCTGCGGGCAAGTTCTTTCTGTGCTGGTCCCAGTAGTGCCTATTCCCTGTCCCTTTAGCCTGCTTAGCTTCTGCTTGCCTCAAATGCGTTCCATTCGCTTAGGAAGCCACAGAATCTTATTCAAGTCAGCATAATGAGTTATCTCTCTGGCATCTGGTACACTCATTGTTTTGGGGTTATTTTTTTAAACAGCTCTTGAAAAAGAAAAACAAGCCTCAATGTTATGCTGATAGTTTATAACCTATGGTGCTGTGAAATGCTTCATCAGGTAGAGATGGAGAACATCGCTCTCCTCTCGTTTTATTTTCAAATGTGCTTTCGGCAGCCTCCAGATGCAGCTTGGTGTCCTCTCTGTGCTCCACTGGAAATGATTCCTCATTACATATATTTAATGCGAGCCTGTGGGTATAGCAGCAGTACTCTCCATTGCCATGTGCCTTGGTGCAACCTCAGGACACCTTGCTCTTCAGAAAGAAGCACATAATATAATAGTGCTGCATACTTTGACAGTACTTTTAATCCCAAAGCACTTTGCAAACTTTTTTGCATACAGATCAGTCGAACCATTGCTGAAACAGGTGCCTCTGAAGTGAAACACAGCTGCTGTTTCACATAGTCCTTTCAGACAGGATGTGGGGAATACCATTGTGACAGACTGACAATATCCTGTAATTTCCTGAACAAACCTTATGGAATTAAGATAACTTTACTGAATGAAGCTAAGCCATTTTGAACTAGGGTCAGTACCTTTGGGGTATGTGTATTAAAACACAATTGTGTATGTGTTGCTGTGACATTGTATGTACCTTCTCTAGAAGGGAAGGGGGATGCTAATAAACTTCCTCCATTTTCAGCTTTTAAAGCTACCCACCTGGGGAGATACGCATAAACTAGTTCAAACTGTATTCTCCAGAGACCAACAGACAAAGAAAAGTCCTTTGGGTAAAAGGCTGGGCTTTAAACTGACTTGGGGCCTTCTTCCTGGTGCAGGAAATGGACAGGACCCCTGGTCCATGGAGGTCCCCAGTCCTTAGAAAGGATTGGAAGGACTTGGCCCACTCAGACCTCATAAGACTGGGTACTTGTTCTGAGCTGAAGCTGTGATGACCTGTAACCACCAGGAAACCCCTAGAGTGGGATGCTGACAGTCTTCTTGCCAGAATCCATGTTAGGGTTAATTCTGGTAAGCTTAGTCGTACACACACAGGCTTTGATTGTTTTTAATATGTTTTCTCTGAAATGTTTTTTATCTTGAGACTAAAGTAAGCTTGCATGGGAAGTGCTGTTATTTATAACTGTTGACCATCACTCTGTTGTTAGTCTCTGAAGAGAAAGCAAGTGGGTCTGTTTAGACAGACTGTCTTCACTGGGAAATATACAGTAAAGGCCGGGAACTGTGCAGCCTGGGAGTACCCTGGCCATAAGGTAGAGAGACCCAGGTCACCTGCCAGACTTGAGGCAATGGGTGGGGAGCTGGAAGCCGAGAGTGGGTGCCCTTGCTGACCCTGATGGGAAATATAGGTGCAGTTGCCCTGATCTATGATAACCATGTCCTGATAAAACTGCAGGCGGAAACTAAGTAGGCAAAAGTTAATTAACCATACTGGAATTTAGATAGTCATCAGGACCACTGACCTGACCCCACTCGTGAGAAGTCATGAGATCCTGAATGACAAATAGGCTCTGCCTCAGTGTAAAATTCTTTAAGAGAGAACCTCCAGCAGCCTGGTTCCCCCACACACTGCAGTGCAGCATTTGTCCCATAGTGAATCTGGAAAGAGTGCTATCTACTGAAACACCATCTGCAGCAACAGTTTCCATAGTTGTGTCCCATCCAAGTACAAAGGGGACTTGCTTGTTTTCCAAGAGGCAAAGGAGATGTTTGAGGAAGGGTGTGGGAACAGAAAACAGGCTGAAGTCACATGGCACTGAGAACAGTAAGTCAGAGAGGATGCTGACATTCCCCAAATGGCCATATCACTGAACATGGGTTCTGCTGCCTTGTGAGTTTCATAAGTCTCTGAGCAGTGTTCTACTTTGCATTGTACTTGGCTAGTGGTTCTCAACCTTTTCAGACTACTGTACCCCTTTCAGGAGGCTGATTTGTCTTGTGTACCCCAAGTTTCACCTCACTTAAAAACTACTAGCTCACAACCTCACAAAAATACAAAAGTGTCTCAGCACACTATTACTGAAAAATTGCTTACTTTCTCGTTTTTACCATATAATTATAAAACAAATCGTGACCCCCAGGTTGAGAAACGCTGATATAGTATATAGAGCAGTATAAACAAGTTATTGTCTGTATGAAATTTTAGTTTGTACCGACTTGGCTACATGAAAGGCACTCGCATTTTGTAAAACTAGGCAAACATCTAGATGAGGTGATGTACCCCCTGGAAGGCCTCTGCGTCCCCCCCAGGGGTACACATACCCTGGTTGAGAACAACTGTACTTGGCCATTGATTGTTGGAATGGATGACTGTCCCCTGCAGTCATCAATTAGTATTCCTGCTGGAGGACATTGCTACTTTTAGAGAATAGTATGTTGACTGTGACAAACCCCAAGACGCTTTCCTAGATATAGCCTAAAGTCTATAAGCCCTGAGGGGTTTGTTTGTTTTTGCAACCTCTTTTAGTTTCTTTGCAACCTTTGATGAGTGGGTAGTGGACAGAGTGGTGCACTGAGATGAAAGAGGTGAAGTGACTCTATCGGTCTGACTTTACTCCTAGCCATATTTTCTTGTTGTTTTTTTAAATTCCTCTAATCATTTTGGTTCATTTGATCATCTGCTTTCCCCTGTGAGAATCTTTATCGGTTCAGTGAACTACTGCACGTATTTCATTAATGCATAAATAATGAGTAGAGTGAGATCGTCTCATTGATTGGTAAATGCCTCATTATCTGCTGTATACTTGCTGTGGGACCCTCATGGGGGCCTTTCTGATATGAGTCTATACACGGTTATTTCGTTTGGCTTGTTTTCTTATTGTATGTGCACAAATAATTCAATAAACATGGCATTACAGTTTCATATTTTATACAACATAATCTCTTGTCTCCCCTCCTCCTCACAGTAACTAATAATATAATTATTTCAAATGTTCAGTCAGGCTGTTTGTGGCTGTGTCTAGGCAGCTGATTGTAGTTTCGTGATATATGTCTGGACTCTTATTCACTCTCTGTATTGGTGAGGTTGATGCTCATGGCTCAGGAGTTATGTAGTCAGCATGGACAGACTGACACTCCCTTAAATGGACTGAAGGTTATTTGGGAAAACAAAAGGGCAATTGAAAGTGGCTTTACTGTCATTGGAGCCAACCAGCAGAAGGGGTGGACAAAGGCAAATGCACTCATCTCAATAGGATTCAAATGTGTTCTACCAGCCTCCTGTGATTGATGGAAGGCCCAAGTGCTGACTGGAAACAGAGTGTGAACCCCCTCCCCCACCCCCCAGTCAGTGATGTGTGTGATAGGGGAAGTTGGAGTCTTTGGTCCATGCTAAAATTGAAGTGTGGGATTTCATAGCGCTCAGCATTAGCCTAACTCTGTTCCCAGTGAAGTCATTGGTAAAACTCCCATAGACTTCATAGGAGCAGAGTTAGTCTGGTTGAGCACTTCTGAAAGTCCCACACTAAACTCTTAATTCTCCAGATAGAAAAGTTAGTGCTCTCAAGACCTCCATGTCTGCCCCCACGCCAACACACCTACCTCTTGCAGGCTTGCTTATGTCTATAGAAGGGGATCCGTTTTTGGCACCTGCTAACAGTTAGAATAGCGCCCCTGCCAGTGAACTCTGATATAACATAGGTAACTTAGGGGAGCCAATGTTACTTACTTTGGTGTAACACCCATGTCAGTGAGAGCCAGAGACTCAGTATCAGGCCCCTGTATTTTATACAGCTCTCTGACTTAATCCGGCCCTGATCCATCACACACACAGCAACATGGGTATGCTCCAGCCCTACCCTTTCTAAATGGTGGGCAAGATTTGGATAAGACAGCAAGCTGAGCCAACTGACTCCATTTCCATCACAAGGTGTCCCTCAGGGTTGTTTATTGGCCCCATTCCTTTTTAACTTTTATATTAATGAGGTGGTGGTGATGGGGTTATAGAAGGGGTACAGTATTTCCCTCCCAAAATTTTGGACCGATTTGTGTTGGTTCTTCTTTTCACAGAAGACTTGGTTTTGCTGTCCCAAACTCCTCAGGGCTTGAAGCATATGTTAAAGGATTTTAGCTCTCTTAGTCAGCAGGAGTGCCTGACCCTAAATGATCAGAAAACTGAAGTAATTTCCTTTGGCCACAGACCAAGGCTGCATAAGTGGATGATTGATGGACATTATATTGAACAGGTCAGGTTTTTCCCTATTTGGGAACTTGTTTTACATATAATGGTCAATGGAATAAATATAGAGAGCAAGTGAAGAGGAGACCTGTAAATTTAATTTCACGTGGGTCCACGGGGGCAGTTTGATTCACCAGCTCTGGGCTAACATCAGGGGCGGCTCCAGGCACCAGCACAGCAAGCGCGTACCTGGGACGGCACGCCGCGGGGGGCGGCGTGCCAGTCCCCGTGAGGGTGGCAGTCAGGCAGCCTTCGGCGGCATGCCTGCGGGAGGTCCGCCGGTCCCGTGGGTTCGGCGGCAGTTCGGCGGCGGGTACGCCTAAGGCGCGGGACCGGCAGATCACCTGCAGAAATGCCACCCAATCCGCATGACCAGTGGACCTCCCACAGGCATGCTGCCGAAGACAGCCTGGCCGTGCTTGGGGCGGCAAAAAACATAGAACCGCCCCCGGCTAACATCTGTGCCCAGTTATTATACAGTGTGGAAACTTGGGGCTGGAAAGATCTTATGGTGTTAGAGGTTGTGCAAAATAAATTTTTAAGGCGAGTGCTTGACTTCCCAAATGATAGCTCAGCTGCTTTACTTATGGCAGATGTAGGGGACTACATTACTCTTTTGACTAAAACTCAAAGCCTTTTCTTTATTGACTATGTGTTCAGCATATGAATCTACAACACATTCCAAGGCTATGTCTGGAGGATCAGCTTAACAAGACACATCCCCTAAAGTTCTCCTGGCTTTTGCAAATCTGTTGTTCAGTCCACTCCTTAGTTTTCTCAGAACTTGACCTGGCAAGGATCACAGGCAAGAGTGTGAAATCTTTAATCAAGCTTAAAACAGAAGATATGTGCTAACAACTGGGAATGGCAGTTGTCCATAAAACAAATATATCTCCTTGGCTTTCTCATTTGAAGAATATCCATAGTTATGAGAAATATTTGGGTATTTTGAACCATATGTTAAGGAGGGCTTTTATGGCTCTGTTTTCAAACTATGCAGATGGCCTCTCTGGATAGGAGGTATGCTGGTCTCAAGAGACATCATCGGCTTTGTCCATGCAGTTCTAGTAAGATCGAAGATCTACCACACTGTCTAATTTCTTGTAACCTGTATAGTCACCAGGCTCACATGCTTCTTTCCACTCTGGCTTAAAAACTAGAATACTTACTGCGTAAGAGAAATATCTTTATTATACAGGCTGTTACCTTATTTGCCTGATTGATCACAAAAATAAGAAAAAAGAATGTGAAAGAGAAGCATCCCAGTCCTGTGGTCTACTAGATCACACTGCTTTTGCCAGCAAAATGCCATTATTGATATAAGGGTTTTAATATGACGGACTATATTAATCCCTGGTAGTACTCCACTGAAGACAATGTGCTTGGATACTATGGAGTAATCTGATTAAAAAACCTGTAAAACCATTTAGGCCCTGTGACGGGTTCCCCCATGGGTGCCACCTGGAACTGGGGTACCACTGAGCCCTCTGACCCACCAGCCTGGGCTCCCTCTCACATTGTGCTGCTGTGACAAGCTGCAGACATGCTCCCAGTCTTACACTTCCACCAGCATTCACACAGGCAGGGACGCACACAGCTGCAGTTACATGCAGGCGCTGGCCAGCCACTGCATGAACCAACAATAAAGAGGCTACAGCCAAGATACCCCCAGCTTCCCAGTCTAGGACCCCAGAGCTGTACCATCCTCCCCTGGTCCAAACCCCAACCAGTATGAATTTATTATACAGTTCACCTCCCCCTCAATGTGGAGAGGAAATGCAACCAGCCTGCTGAGCTAAGATTCCCACGCACTTCACTCCAAACTCACTGGTTTAGATTAAAACATAAAATAAGTTTCTTAATTACAAAAAAGATAGATTTTAAGTGATTGTAAATGATAGCAAACAGATCAAAGCAGATTACCTAGTAAATAAACAAAAATGCAAACTAAGCCTAAGATACTAGAAAGATAGGATATGAATTAGCAAACTCTCACCCTGGCTGATGATATAAGCAGGCTGGCAGATTCTCAAGGTACAATCTGCAATTGCTTTACAGCTTGGAATCCCAAGGTTTCATACACGGGCTAGAAACCCCTTTAGCCTGGGTCCAGCACTTCCCCCCATTCAGTCTTTGTTGCTCAGGTGTTTCCAGGAGTCTTCTTGTGTGGGGAGTGAAGAACAACTGATGATGTCACTCCCTGCCTTATATAGCTTTAGCATATGGCAGGAACCCTTTGTCCTAAACATCAGTTTGTGGGAAAACACTGACATCCCAAGATGGCATCCAGAGTCAAGTGGCTTGGTCACAGGCCCTTGAATACCTTGTTGAGTCATAGCAGCCATTACTTACGGGCTGTCTGGAATGTTTACAGGAAGGTTCACCAGATGATGGATAAGCTTCTCCCAAGGCCTATTGTTTTCCCTAATGACTCATTGCCCTGAATAGGCCCTTCCCCATCCACAATCTAGACTGGAAGCATCTTGCCTAGTGGGCATCACCCAGGTGTAACTATATTTGAAATACAGATACATAGTCAATATTCATAACTTCAGATACAAAAATGATAGATGCATACAAATAAGATAATCATATTCAGCAAATCATATCTTTTCCAATGACATTTCACATGACCTGTCTCATACAAAATGCATCATAATCATACCATAATTGTATCCTAATAATACCACTGTGAAGAATATGGGGTGCAGTGTGATAGGCCCATTTAGATTTTTCATTTGATTTTGTTGTCACGTTTTATATTAAAGTTACATTGGCGATCTTGTCTACTAAGTGACCAGGTTGAATTTATTTTGCTGATAGGCTCTTTCATGGCACTCTCTATGCAGGAATGAAGTGTTTCTCAAACATCAATGGAGTTATCCCTACGACACCTCTGAGGAAGGGAAATACCTATTTTATAGACAGGGAAATGAGGCACAGAGAGGTGAAGTGCCTTGCTCAAGGTCATATATGAAGACTGTGACAGAACTGGGAATTAAACCCAGGTCTCCTGAGTCCTAGTCCAGTGCTTTATCCACAAGGCCATATTTCTCACAATTCACAGTCAGTCACTGCTGTATTGTGCCATAGTCACTTCTCTCAAATTTCCATTCCTTGCAGACTTATGTTTCCATATAAATCACCCTGAATCCTCCACTGATTCAATTCTACTTGCTGCAGCTGCCTAACTTCACAGAAATTCTGAAGGACTGGCTTTTGCAGCCGATGTTTCATGTATGAGCTGCTGGAGATAGGACCATCCCCAGGCTATCTAGAAATGAAACAGCGCGAACAGCAGCATGTTCTTCATTGCTCATTCAACACCCCTTCCTCTGAAATTTTCAGCTAAACTGCAGGTAGGAGGGAAAGACAGCTGGGAAATGCTTGTGTACCTCCGTGTTCTAATAGCTGTGGTGTAGGGGGTAAAGCAGAGTGGGCTTTGGAATGCCGCATGACCATTTCAGTGATATTCTCAGCTGCAGTAACATTTGCATATGATGCGTAGTAAGGGTGCTGCATAAACCCATCATGAGAGAAGCAGACAAGACAAAGGGAGGGAGAAGTACTGAGGTGATGTGACTTGCTCAAAGTTGCACAACGGGTCGTTGGCAGAGTCAGGGACAGAACTCTCATCTCTGTTTCTACGTCAGCTCTCAAACCACTGCTCCACACAGCCTCTTTTTTTCCTCACAGAATACGCAAGCACACATAACTCTTAGTCGGGTGTCTCACGCACACAGTATGTGAGGATATAGAAACACTCTGCCTGAGACTTTTGTGCTCTTAGGTGCCTCTGTGCTGAGGTGAATTTCACCCTTCACCCAGTCTTCTACACACACCTTCCGCTCCACACAGAGGGCTCAAGTGTCACGTAGTATCTTGTGTGGATCCCCTGCACTTCAGTGAATTTTACCCTTCATGTTACAGGCAGTGAAAGTGCCATTCAGTTGCCTGGCACTTCCTTTAAATCTTTGCCCCTTCTCCCTATCACCACATTTCCTGTTCTTCCCATTCATCATGTCTTTGTAGAAAAAGTTGAATAAATAGCAACTTCAGTAGAATTAAGTGCACTATACTGAAGTTATGGCGTTTACCCTTTTACCTAGATGTTCCAGCTTATGCTGCCATTGTAGTCTGAAGAGGCCATAAAGAGGTCTGGTGGGATTCCCCCACATTTGGTTTTGAATGACTGCTGCACCCCGATGATTGGCCATGAAACGTTCAGAAAGCCATTATTAGATTGAAAATCCCGCTCTAGACATGTCTCCAGCGTGTTCCAGCTAAAAGGCTGGCTGTGTCCTGAAGTCCTTTAAGTCACCAAATGGTTAAGACATTGGACTTTAATTCCAGCAGACAAATGTCTGCATGGATTCAAATACCTCTTCTGGCACAAAAAATGCCCTCAAAACCAAAAAACCCACAAGTGCTCAGATACCAGTCAGAGGCTGAGTGTAAGAACCTAAATAGAACAGAACCATTACCAACACAATTTTTCCCCCTCTCTGCATCGTCACCCTGATGCAGGCCTGTGATAGCTTCCTGGAAAAGGCTGTGACTTCTTGGGAGAGGCTTTCTTTCTGTATCCAGTCTCTGAAAGGCAGGTGCCTGTTTTGTTCCTCTTGTGCGTGCGTAAGAGTAACTCCAACAAGACCTTGACTTGATAGGCAGCACTAATTTTTACTGCAGCCAGTCTCTGGAATGTAGGATCCTAGTGGTGTAGAAAATGTGCAAGCCTGTAAATAACAAAAACATTTTAGCTTTACCTTTTAACAAGACAGCGATAAGGAATCCTTAGGAATAAGTCATACTTGGAGTACAGTTTAGATCTACATTGGTATTGATAGTAGTATATAAAATGTCTCTTCTGTATATTTCCCTGCAGTTATTTTTTTTCTTTATACTGACAATGGTGATACTCTACTTGTAAACTGTTATAGAATAAGTCTTTCATAATTGTAGCTGGGAGCCATAATTGAAAGGCATAACTAAAACTTAAGGCTTGATCAGAATGGCAGATGCCACCTAGAAACACTTTCTGATTGACACCTGAAGGGGTGTTTGGTTCGAAAGGGATGTCCATCCTCTTCATTGGACATTGGGGGTCACATCAAAATCAAATGTTGCCCTTCGACTGGAGGAGGCCATGGAATGGTAATAATAGGGAAAGGTGTATAGTGCTATTCCAGCAATAAAGGGGAAGATCTACAAAGGCACAAATTGCAGTTAGGCACCTAACATTCATTCTCTCTTCTCCCCCCCCCCCCCCCCCCCCCGGTCCCAAATAACATTAGATAAGGCCAGAATTTTCAGAAGGGCTCTGCACTCATTTGGGGCCACACTTTCCAAAGGCAATAATCGGAGGTGTTGGTGCTGAGTCCTCTTGAAAATCTGGCCCCACATGTTTAACAGTAATTACTATCTTATGTTATCAAACGTTTCTACTTATCCTCTCTCATGGTTGGCATCTCAGTCCATTAGTCATAAAGAACATTCAGAGGAAATAGGTACGCTGACTGTTTGTGGTACCTGATTGCTGCCCTATGTTACTGGTATGTTGTAAGTTAACGAAAGACTTGATAACTCATGAGTAGAAAAAAGCTATGTCCTCATTCACAAAGGTAAATGACAGAACATATATCAGCCGTCAGCTATACTGTCTCCTTCCCTCTTCTGCCACAAAAACTATATACTCTATCTGCATATACATACACACACGCACAGTGCACTGTTATATACACAATAAAACTTTCAGTGAAGATTAAATGGAAAAAAACTTACTCCCAGTGTTTTTAATATGCTTGATGAAGCAGAAGAACAATCTAATTACAATGACACAGTGCAGCCTAGGATGGGACAGATTTCCATAATGAACAGCTTAAAACACTCATGATAGGTGCTCATCTATCACTGTTACAGACTACATGTGACAAAAACAGGCACTGGTTTAGCAGCAGGTGAAGTGTCAATGACATAGCAGCCAAAGGAAACTTGGAAAGATTCAGTCCCAGGTTTCTTTCCCAATTCTACATCTGTTCTATACTTGTCCTTCTGACAGAGCCAAAACCTTTTAGTATCTTGTGCACAGGTATGTACCACTAAGGATGGTGGGGCTGATTCTGCCCTTGGAATCTGCACACGGATCTCCAATGTAGTCATGATTGTCTCTGTTTATTGAACATCCCCTGCAACACATCCTGATCCTTCCTGGTAACTGTGGATTACCAGGAACTTTATAACCTCTCCACAGTCAGATCCTTGACAGTGGTGCAAAGGGGTTAAGAAGCCCTTTAAACTGTCAACTTGCATAGACTAATCCTGGTGGGCAGGATGCCCGTGTAGCAAATTCAACATCACCTGCTGCCAACCCTACTGGTATTGGAGCAGGAGATGGACTGGCTGGCGGGCACTGTGCTCTGGTTATTCTGGGCCAGTGGACAGCTTCTATGCCTTAATGCTGATAAATATGGTTTTTAATTCCCTTTGTCAACTCAACACTTTCTACAAGCATTAAATTTAGCACACAAGTAGTTATGAAATTCTATGACATCACTGGTAATGTTTTAACCAGCTGCATGTGAGTATCACAACAGCATCAGTGCTGGAAGGGAGAGGGCAGAAGCCAGGCTGCTAATGCTAGATAGCCACTAAATGGGGAGAACAAAAGGCATAAATGTCCTTAGAGTAGAGAAGGGTGCCTAAAGCCTAAGGAAGTTTATCCTGGCGAGGGGAAATGATGCATTTTAGAACTCAGTCGTATGGTTTTGTTAGGGAACACCACAAAGTGATATGCAAAGCTAAGTGCCTTATACAGGAGTTCACAGGAGAGTCATCCCATAGATATTTTAGGAAAATAGAGTTATGTTTTGTTGAAGTCAGGATAGCAATGATGAGTAAAGCCTGATCCTTAGCTGGTGTCAATTAAAGTCAATGGTGCTATGCCAATTTACACCGGCTAAGATTCCAGACCAGTTTGTTTATATTGAAGCTAGTAGGTTTTCAACCCAGCTGCCTTGTTCTAGCCTAGGCTACAAAGTGTTCCTTAGGAATACTGACAATTATAAATACAGGTGGAATTTTCAAAAATTTCTTGGGAGCGTAAGTCCAAGTGAAAGTCAGTGAGACTTGTATGCTGAAGACTCTTTGAAAATCCTGCTCTAAAGGTTTTGTAAACCTATTATTGCATAGGACTCATCTGTATAAAACCCCTCTATCTTCCAATCATGCAAATTTAAGTCTGTTCTGTTATTAATTAGAACCATGCTTTATTTGATGGAATGGCATATGTTTTAAAGGGATACTTAGTTTTGAACAATGCGGATTTTTTCAAAGAGATGCAGCTGTTAAAAGGAGTTATTGTGACAGGCCACAGACTTAGGTGCAGTTTGCCATCTGATACTTCCTAAACTCATCAGCAATGTAGGATTTTATGAAAATCCACTGTTTTCCCGGTATATTTGAAAATAGGAGCTATTAGTTATTTGGGAGGAGACTATGGGAGTTGGGCACTTAAGTCCCCTTTGTGCCTTTGAAAATGTCTCCCTTGCTTAATAAAAATGGATGCTTACCCAGCTGCTATTAAGGAATGAAGTGCAGACAGGAATGTGTAGCTTCTAATTTAATATCTGCAACAGAATGTTCAGATTTTGGCATCCGAAGTTTCCACTTTGCTTAGTCCTAAACCAGCAAAGCACTTAAGCTTGTCCGTAAGTTCCATTGACTTCAGTGGGAAGAAAGCACATGCTCAAAATTAACCCAGTGCTTATGTGCTTTGCAGGATTGGGGTCTTGGTAGAATAGCCGCAATACATTTTGTTCGGGAGACTCCTCCAGTCACCTGCTTGAATTCAAAGATGAGAGAGGTAAATGGGACAGGGAAAGAGTAGAAGAGGATTATGTCTGCATCTTTTATAGGAGCAAAAGTAAGTTAGGTGTCTAAATCGTATTAAATTTTAATGAGACTTGGGCACCAAACTTCTTTAGACTTCTTTAGAAAATTGCACCCAAAATAATCCCCCTCTCCTTTCCCCCCCAACCTCTATTTGCTCTTTCACCTTTTCAGGTTTCCTCTTGTAACCCTGCATAAGGGAATTGTGAGAGGGAGTTAGAGGAGTGTCCTAAACGTATCATGGATTACCTGACCACGTCAAGTGCTAATCCTTTCTAACATGGCCCTAGTAGGTACTAATGTCTTGTGACTGTGTGAGACTTGTCTTTCTGTAACTTGTTTATTGGGCAGATCTGTATGTAATGTACGGCATATTTATCCCTCACCCATATCTTCCTCCTCCCCCGCAAGTTTGTACATAACTCCCAGACCACAGCCACCACCAGCAAAAAGACTTCTCTGCATAGCTCTGACTCCCTCTGTCAAAAGTCTCATGTGCAGGAGAGTGTTTCCAATGTTCTTAACAATGAGACATGGATTATTAGAGAGCTTAATAACACAGTCCTGCTGCAGTCTGCTCTGGGCACACTGTTCTCTGAGAACATTACCGTTCCTTTCAGAAATAACTTTGCTTTCATTTCTCTTTTGATTCAGCTATTTGTACTTTCCGAAAAGCAGAATAGCATATAATCACATCAGGTTTCTAAAGAGAATATTTGCAGATAAGAGCATTCTTGCTCCAGTGCTTTTTATGAAAGGTCTTACTAGAAAAATATCTACCCCTGATTGAACTTGCTAATATAAGTGGGCTGGATTGCCAACTGGTGTCAATCGGCAACGAAGTCAATGGAGTGACTGATTTACACCAGCTGAGCATCTGGCCCAAGGTGTTCATTCTTTTCTTTTATCATAGCTGTGTTAATGAAACTCTCTAACTTCATTACATGTCTCTTACAATCTCTGTGCTAATGTTCAGGTTATAATATATCTACAGTAGTGACACATTCAATATTACCTGTGGATGGCATTTCCCCACATACCTTCATAACCACATAATATTGTTTCCTGTGTTAATTATAGATTGTACCATCATGGCCCATCCCAAGATTTGCCTCAGAAATCTACCCTCCCCCCGAAGAGAACATGACAAGAAGACTACTCACTGAAATCATGACTGCATGATGTAGTGTGACAAATTGCCCTGATTCTGTCCCCTTGACTCACACTGAATAGTAATCCCCACATAGGCCCACTGAAACTGTGTGTGTCTGAAGTTGTTTCCTGTCTTGCCATTAGTTACAATTTTAACTAGAACTTGTCTGGAATTTTTCAGTGAAACATTTTTTTCACTGAAACTGTTCATAGGACAGGGTCGGGTGAGAGGAATTTCTCATTCAAAAAAATCTTGGAAACAATTTGAAATTGTTGACGTCCCATTTTGATAAGTTCAAAACAAAATTGTATTTGCTTCGAAGTGAGTTTTTGTTTTGAAATTTATGCTCATTTTAGTAAAACAAACAAACAAACAAAAAAAGGTTGAAATCTAAACAAAACATTTCAATTTACCTGAACTGAAAAATCTTTTGGATTGCTGGTTTGTGAAAATATTTAAGATTTTGAGTTTTTGTCCCAATTTGGGATGGGAAAACTTTCAAAATCTTGAAAATATTCCCAGGAGAGGAAAGCAGGGTTCCCACTCAGTGCTAGTTTTAACCATGTAACCTTAAATATGACACATTAATTTATGCAAATGTGGTTTTTGCATTTAGGCTGTGGAATTGTGTGGGTTCAAGGAAATACCTTTGTGACTAATAGCTAGTTCACATTGCTGTTTCAAAAAGGACTACGTTTCTATGTTAATGCAAGCTAGGTACCTTTTAGTTTGCACTAGCAGGGTCTACGCAGGGCAGTTACAGTGCCACACTTTAATGTGTGCTGCAGTTCACACCCCTGCAGTTCACGCTGCAGGGCTGTATAGACAAGCCACCAGCACCATGCAGTTCCAAAGTACTCAGGCTCCGGTGGCCCAAACATATTCTGGATACATAGCAAAGAAATGTGACTGGAATGTGTGGTTTAATGATTACACATTTAAAATAACATTGGGGGGCAGATGGGTGGGAGAAAAGGGGCACATAGGGCTGGAGAGTTCAAGTTTGGAGGCACCAGCCAGTCTTTAGTTTTGTATACTATAAATATAGCATGTGCTAGCGTGGCTATGAGAGTGAGAGTACAATACAGAAATATAATGCAAATTATACATAAAGGGCTTGCTAGTGCTCTGCATGGGGCTACAGCTAATGACCATTCACCTTCAGCTGGTGCAGAATGGGACTGGCCATTTATTAAGCTGAAGAGGTACTTCTCTGGAAATGTTATATTAAGGTTTACAATGGCTTTCAGTTGATTTCTTGAGAATGTTTAAAGGTAGCGGATTTGTATCTCTGAATCCCTATCTGGTTTGGGTCCTGGATATCTTAGGAAACCATCTCTCTCCTTGTCTGATACTGTAGCTGTTATGTCCAGCAGAGACACGTGAGCTAATATCTCCCTTGTTTAAATGGCAGGGCAGGACCTACAAGACCCAGATTTATTTATCCACAGGGCATGGGCAATTTCCCAGGCTTGCCCTGGGCAGTTGGCTTAATGAGGAGAATGTGAACAGAATGACTAGGGAGACATATTTGTGATGAGTCACATCTTTTGTGTAGACATAAGAACATAAGACATTTGCCCAATGAAATGTTTGTGTGTTACCAGGGGGAAATATATACTAGAGCCTAAAGGTTAATGGCAGTTTTAATGACCACAAATCTAAAAGATGGGTAATAAATAAAAGATTAAGAAGTTTTGTTCTGTTTGTTTGTGTGCCCCAAGGTTCAGATACTTATCTGAGGCTTGTTTCTACATGACGAATTCTAGTGCAGCAAGCCAGTGTATGAACCTATAGCACAGTAGCTTGCCGTGCTCTGACTGACTGTGCAGACCCTGCTACAGCTCCATAGTGTGCTTTGTCATAGGGTGGGAAACTTTTAGTGCACTGTATCAGGGTCCACAAGGTGAGTTAGTGCGTAGCGAGCTGGTGTGCTATAGATTCACCCCCTCACTTGCCGGGCACTTACTTGCCATGTAGACAAGCCCTACGCCCTGTCCAAATTACCCTGAGCTTCTTAAGAATCACCTTCTTCCATCTCCCACTTTTTCTATGAGGAGGCTTCTCAAGTCCCAACTTGGCCATCTTCCCCCAACCAGGATTTTCTTTGTGGGGGCTCCATTCCTCTCTTCCTTATCTGCACCATTCTTCTCAACTCACAGCACTCTTCAGGAGGAAGGCACTGTGGTAGAGCTGGGAAAAAAGATGTTTTTTATGGAATGTTGTTTGTTGGCAGAAATTTGCATATTGAAGTATTTCATATGCAGTTCATCATGGGAGTTGTAGTTCAGGTGCCTCATGCTCCCATTTTCATCTAAAGGCCTGTCTCCAATGCTGGACTATATCACCCATGATGCACCACTTTATCCCATCTTGCAGAGGGAAGGCTGTGTACCATGGGACATGTAGTCTGACCAGGAGTTCTGTCCATAGAGAAGAATGGGAGCCTGCGATCCTTCAGCAGCATGGCCAAATCAAAATATTTGTGTTTAGTTGAAATAATTCATTTTTAGGTGCTCAGTTTTTTGATAGAAAGCATCCCTAGTAGATGCTGTTTAACATCCTCCTTAATTACTAATGGACAGGAAAGCAGTTAATCATCCTCTGGTGATATGAATACATGATCATGCTTCTTTCTCTGTATCAAGTAAATATTTATTGAACACTTCTGCCTAAACTGCATCAAACAATTTTACCATCTCCAGTTTGTGATGGGTCCATACTCTTATTAGGATTGCTTTTGTTCCTGATATACTTCCTTCTTATTGCCAAAGATAAGTGACTGGGATCTGAACAGAACTCTTCCAAACTTCAACATTCTCCATTTCAGTTCAGTTTGCAGAATGGGTGGCAGTTCTCATTTTAATCAACCGACTTTCCCGTTTCTAACTGATGGGATCTCTAGGGTTGTATCTTAAAGAAGTAATTGAGATAATTCACTTCAAGGTCCTTTCCAATGCGAGAGATTTAATAATAATAATAAAAATACAGACCAGGGCATTCTCTGCCCTTGCACTGAGCACTTTCTGCAGGTCTGTGCTTCTTCAAACCTCAGTCACTCAGCTATACAGAATGCCTTTTGAACTCCAAGCCTCAAAAAGCTGCTCTGTACCACCTCTGAAATAAAAAATAAAAAACAGATCTAAGAGTCAGAGAGTTATCCACTGCATCAGATGAAGGCAGGTGTTCGAGCCTTGTCAACTACTGAGAAAAGTCTGACTCACAGGTATCCTGTGACAGACTGGAGATAACAAAATGTGGTGTGTAACCAGCATGAAGGTCAGTCACCTGAATTGTCACAAGGGACTGTTTAACACTCTTGCTCTGGGTTCCTAATTAAAAGATCTCAAGAGGTGTGTTCTGCATATTGCAACAGGAAAGACTTAAATGTGCAACACTTTGTTTCCACTAGAATCTTTGCTACAAGAACAGATTCCTTTTGTCTCATTTTCTCCTTGTTGTCATGAGAACAAGACTACCATATTTTTTATCTCCAGGGTAGTCAGTAGAAAAACTATAAACATTTAATGGACTTATAATCATATACTTCAACCTCTTGAATATTCTGTATTTCCATTGGCTGGGCTTTCACCTCTCCCTTACAGGTTTTTGAGGCAGTAAACAAGGAAGAAGGGAAATCAAACTGCAGAACTGTGAAAATGTCATTGCAGAATAGTTTACCATTATCCCTCAGAATATGTGACACATTATAATCCCGATACAATAGGCCATGCTCTGGCCAAGCCAAGTTCCCTTTGCACTGCTCTGATGGCACAAAGAGAACTTCAAGCTGTTCTCAGTGGGCAGTTCAGGAATTCTCCAGCATGGGGGAATTCTATGGCTGGCATGGAGTCAGAGTAGCTAGCCCTATCCCACCTTCTGCTGGTCTCGTCCCCCAACATAGGGTGTAGTTGTGGGGTGATGGCCCCTAGCAGGTTGTTACATAAGAATGTCTAATGGTCTGTCTAGCCCAGTATCCTGTCTTCGGACAGTGGACTGTGCCAGGTGTTTCAGAGGGAATGAACAAAACAAGGCAATTATTGAGTGATCCATCCCCTGTCATCAAGTCCCAGCTTCTGGCAATCAGAGGTTTAGGGACACCCAGAACGTGGGGTTGCATCGCTGACCATCTTGGCTAATAGCTATTGATGGGCCTGTCCTCCTTTTTAAAACCAGTTATGGTTTTAGCCATCACAGCATCCCTGGCAATGAGCTCCACAGGTTGACTATGTGTTGTATGAAGAAATACTTCCTTATGTTTGTTTTAAACCTACTGCCTATTAATTTAATTGGGTGACCCTTGGTTCTTGTGTTATGTGAAGGGGTAAATAACATTTCCTTATTCACTTTCTCCACACCATTCATGATTTTATAGACCTCTATCATATCCCCCTTTAGTTGTCTATTTTCTAAGCTGAACAGTCCCAGTCTTTTTAATCGCTCTTCATATGGAAGTTGTTCCATATCCCTAATCATTTTATTGCTCTTCTCTGTACTTTTTCCAATTCTAATATATCTTGTTTGAGATGGGGTGACCAGAACTGCATGCAGTAGTCAAGGTGTGGGCATACCATGGATTTATATAATGGTGTTTTGATATTTTTCTGTCTTCTTATCTATCCCTTTCCTAATGATTCCTAACGTTGTTAGCTTTTTTCACTGCCACTGCACCTTGAGTGGATGTTTTCAGAGAACTATCCATGATGTCTTAAAGATCTTTCTTGAGTGGTAACAGCTCATTTAGACCTCATAATTTTGTATGTATAGTTGGGATTTTTTTCCATTGTGTATTACTTTGCACTTGTCAACATTGAATTTCATCTGCCATTTTGTTGCCCGGTCCTCCAGTTTTTGAGATCCCTTTGTAACTCTTCACAGTCAGCTTTGGACTTAACTATCTTGAGTAATTTTGTATCATCTGCAGCCTTTGCCACCTCACTGTTTACCCCCTTTTCCACATCATTTATCAATATGTTGAACAGCCCTGGTTCCAGTACAGATCTCTGAGGAACCCAGCTACTTACCTCTCTCCACTGTGAAAACTGACCGTTTATTCCTACCCTTTGTTTCTATCTTTTAGCCAGTTACTGGTCCATGAGAGGACTTTCCCTCTTATCCCATCACTGCTTATTTTGCTTAAGAGTCTTTCGTGTGGGACTTTGTCGAAGGTCTTTCTGAAAGTCCAGGAACACTATATCCACTGGATCACCCTTGTCCACATGCTTGTTGATCCCTTCAAAGACTTCTAATGGATTGGTGAGGCATGATTTCCCTTTACAAAAGCCATGTTGACTCTCCCCCAGAAATCATATTTATCTATATGTCTGATAATTCTGTTCTTTTCTATAGTTTCAGTCAATTTGCCTGGTACTGAAGTTAGCTTTACTGACCTATAATTGCCAGGATCGCCTCTGGACCCTTCTTTAAAAAATTGGCATGACATTAGCTATTCTCCAGTCATCTGGTACAGAGGCTGATTTAAGCAATAAGTTACTTACCACAATGAGTAGTTCTGCAATTTCATAGCTGAGTTCCTTCAGAACTCTGGTGCATATAGTCTGGTTCTGGTGACTTATTACTGTTTAATTTTTCAGTGCCAAAATCTCCTTGTGATGGTGTGTACAAACCCCACACTGGACCCAAAGAAGTTAACGGACAATACTGCACCCAGGTAGCCCCACCCCTCCAGACCTGAAGAGCATGCTCCAACTGGAGCTTAAAAGGGAGCAACTCAGCTCAGAATGGGGAGGCTGGGGAGAAAAACAAACCAACCCTAAGAGCTCCTGAACAAGGGTATCGAAGAAGCCTCCCTGTGAGGAATAAGACTGCCTGGTGAGTCCAGTTGAGGCTGAAGGGTTAGTTGTCTTTTCTTTTCTCTTGTTATCTCATATTGAACTTGGAGCCATGGGGTGAGACAGATCGTAGGAAGTGACCCAGGGAGGCAACTCTGAGGGCACTCCAGGGTGCCGTACACTGTTGGCTATCATAGGACCCTGGGTCAGAGCCTGGTGGAGATTGAAGGGGAGCCTGGGCCCTTCAACTTCCCTTGCTGCAGGAGGTGCATAAGTCTCATTTCCACCCCACTCCCCATGTAGTAAGGAGAGGACAAGGACAATGCAAACCCTGAGGTGAAGCTAAGCCCCACACAAGGGTGAGGAATTGGACTAGAAGGCCTTCCCACTGAAAGGTGAGGTTGAAAACTGGGTGCACCACCCACTACACCAACTGGCCCTCCAACGACTCTATTACACTCCTCTATTGACACCTCAATCTGGGACAGTTCTTCAGATTTGTCACCTAAAAAAAGGGCTCAACTGTGGGAATCTCCTCTGCGGTGAAGACTGATGCAAAGAATTCATTTAAGTTTCTCATTTGCAAGTTTAGTATACAGCCCTTTTAAGGATCCTTTGTGGTTCCCATTCCTCCCTCACAGTCAATGATACCCGACACTTACTGGGCACAGCTGAAGATTCAGTTCAGTGTTCTTGTTATCTTTGGTCATCTGTGTCCGACAGTGGCAAATCGCCAAGAAACAGCATGGGGCAAAGAGACAAAGTACATCCTAATCCACTTGAACCAGCCCCACTCAAATTTAATGAACTGAATTTGCTATTATCTCTTTCTCTGATGAACTGAATTGATAAACACATTTCAAACACAATGTTGTGATGTAGCATCAACTCATTATGATGCTGCGTTGTGACCTGTCATTGTGCTACGCTGGGCGCTGAGAAGACCACATCCCTGCAACTGTCTCAGAACATCCCTGAAGGGAGAAGAGAAGAGCACGGGAATGTATTTTTACCTACTTTAAGACACCATTGCACTGCTAGAGTGGAGCAAAGGGGCCTTTGCGTAATTGAGAATCAGGGTATGTCTGTGCTACGGAGAATATGGCTGATATAGCTATGTTGGCCTAGCCCCTGAATGTATACGCAGCCTACACCATAAGAAGGAGTTTCTATGTCAGTGTAAGAACAACACCTTCCCAAATGACATTAGCTGCATTCACTGAAGCACTCTTCTATCGCCATAGCTACACTTACACTGGGGTTTTGTTGGCATTACTATGTCAGGCGTTACTATGACTGATGTAGCTATGCTGATAAAACTTTTCCCTGGCCCTCAGAACTAATGCTGAAATAATTGGATAAGAAGGCCAGATCCGTGGGGAAACAGCTGACCAAGGAATCATCTCTTGCTTTGAGAGTCCATCCCCAGTTTGGACACTGCCACAATCTTTGGCCAACAGCACAACCCAAATCTCTCTGGGTTTGTCCACCCTCACTTGTAATTTTATGATCCTCCTCAGGTGCTACAGCTAGAAAGGAGCTAGGAATATGGAGGAAGATGAGTGCATTGGGCAAGATCCTCAGCTGGCATAAATCAATATAGTCGCCGCAGACTGCAGGAGAGCAACACCAATTTACATTGGCTGAGGACTTGTCCTTACCGTCTAGAAACACAGCTTTGCTTGTATCTTGGGGGCTAAAAGCAGAGTTTAAAACATCCCTTAGAACTTGTCATCGTTGAACTTAGGACAAGTTATACATCAAAGCAGTGGATTTTTTTTTTTTAAGGAAACAGCCGAGAAATGGTAGATTGCAGTTCTGAGGTTCAGTAACCAGGACAACACAAAGGTATTAATAAATGTGAGCATCAGAAAGAGAAAATTACAGCTGTAGTATGTTTAAGATTGAACCTTTTGAGCAGCATCTGGAATGGCAGTGGATTTGTTTATAGGAGTTTGATTTTCATGATTTTTCCTGTGTTTCAGATGAGTTACAAAATGTCATAATGGGGATTTTTTTTACCACTAATTATTTATTTTTTGAAGGGGGCGGAGGGCACAAGATTATTCATAGTGATCAAAAATTTCACTGAAAGCCTGCAGTTGGACCAAAATGAGAGCTCAGGCTTCCTTTGTCACTCTGCTTTTTACTGAAGCTTTCAACACTTAAACATGCTAATGGTCCCTTTGCCTCTCCAAGTTCTGAGCAGCAAATTGGTCCTTAAAAAGCTTTGCACTTATTTTGCAGTGCAATATAATTCCTGCTTTTATTTGCAACTTTCTCTGTTGATCTACACACAGCATACCGCCCTGAGCACCACCTAGTAGGAAATGAATGAAATCTTCCTAATTTCACAGAAGTGGAAAGTGTACAACATTACCTATGCTAGAATCACTGATACTGTATGTATCTGGTCCATAATGGATAGAGAACTAGCTATCAAAAGGGGATGTGTGTGTGTGTGTGTGTGTGTGTGTGTGTGTGTGTGTGTGTGTGTGTGTGTGTGTGAGAGAGAGAGAGAGAGAGTTGTGTTGATCCAACACAGAAGAAGGCTAATGAGGCATATAAAGTCCCTAAAGCAGAACAATGCCTAATCTTACAAGTGATCCTGCTCCACTTGAAGTCGGCTGTCTGCCTGCAGCACATTCATAATACTTTTGAAAAAGTATATTAGTTTCCTTCTTGCTGGGTGTGGGACTATTTGTCAGGAGAAAGGGTGCTTCGGGATTCATCTTGTTTTTCTGTTTGGCATTGACCTCGTCTCTTAGAATTGTGCTCCTTTCTGTTTTTTAACGTCTTGAAACACCTTTCAATTGGAATGTATTACAATCAGCTGCATAAAGGAAAATGATGTTACGTTTTCTCCAGCCCTTCTACAATGGTCACCATTAAAGTCTTTACAACTCCCTTTACAAGTGATTACCATTACTGTAGTGTTCTGTTTCCCCTAGATAGTCTCTGTACTAAATATTGAGTACCATATATACCATTGTAAAGTTATCTACTGAACTATGCCTATGACCTCCATAAAAAAATTAAAATTACTCCAGGAAAACAATGATTGAGGCTTTCTCCATCAAGCAAACTGTCTGCTCCAAGCCTCAAATCCTGTCCCACATCCACAAGTGTGGATGGTCCCTTGCCAGTGATCTTCTGCTGTCCAACGGGGGAAGGAAGCTTTTAGGGACCAGGTAAAAGTGGGCTTCTCCTCTGCATAGCATGGGCTCCCTGTGTAGCAACGTGCATGGGAAAGTGAGTGGCTGGTGTGTGGAGGGCTGGAGGATTTATCACCTCCAGTGCTTTCCCTCACGGTGAAGTTTCACCAGGGCCTTGATGGCTCCCCCAGGCATCAAGCTGGAGTAGCCTGTGTAGTGTTTACAGCCATTATGTGGCCTTGGAGAACAGATTCTTCTCCCCATCCCCTACCCCCCTAGAGCTTGGCTAGGGTCAGGGCCGGCTCCAGCATTTCTGCTGCCCCAAGCAAAAAATAAATTAAAAAAAAAGCCGCGATCGCAATCGCGATCAGCGGCGGCAATTGAAAAAAAAAAAGCCAGGATCGGCGGCGGCAGTTCAGCGGCAGGTCCTTCGCTCCTAGAGGGAGTGAGGGACCTGCTGCCCCCGAATTGCCGCAGGTGCCGCCCCTCTCCCTTGGCCGCCCCCAAGCACCTGCTTGTTAAGCTGGTGCCTGGAGCTGGCCCTGGCGGCTGAGATAATTGGCTGGGAATTGTGGTGTGGATTTGCCCCTAAGCAAGCCATATTATTGAGACATTTTTTCATGGTGCTTCTGGCCCAAATGAAATGAGGAAGAATCATAAATCCTACGTGAGAATTTTCCAACTCAGTTTTGCAGACCTCCTTCATACAACATTTGCTTGGGTGAAAGGTTCGAACCTTCAGTTTGAACTGGAAGCATTCCAATGCTGGGGTTCTGTTCGGAACTGAAACAACAGAACTGCCAGCCTTGAGATTAGCTGATCATGGCTCCTGAGCCGTCTTGCCCAGAAGGAATGTGGCTATGATATAAGCAATGCAGGATTGCAGGAGGATAATGTTGAAATGGAGGCTTGTGGGGAGGGGTTCTGATAGGGATGCAGAGAGACAATTTCCCCCCTCACTTCTCTTTTATAGTCTCTCTCCTTTTTTTGCTGTTTTTTTCCTCCTCCGCCCCCCAAAAGTGACTCTGAATGGTGGACACCCACTAGTAGGACCGTGCTGTCATCTTTTTTTCAAGGTGTCATAACTATAAAGGGAAGGGTAACAGCTCTCCTGTGTACAGTACTATAAAATCCCTCCTGGCCAGAGACTCCAAAATCCTTTTACCTGTAAAGGGTTAAGAAGCTCAGGTAACCTGGCTGACACCTGACCCAAAGGACCAATAAGGGGACAAGATACTTTCAAATCTTGGGGGGGGGGGAAGGCTTTTGTTTGTGCTCTTTGTTTTGGGGGTTGTTCGCTCTTGGGACTAAGAGGGACCAGACATCAATCCAGGCTCTCCACATCTTTCTGAACAAGTCTCTCATATTTCAAACTTGTAAGTAAACAGCCAGGCAAGGCATGTTAGTTTACCTTTGTTTTCTCAACTTGTAAATGTACCTTTTGCTGGAGTGTTTATCTCTGTTTGCTGTACTTTGAACCTAAGGCTAGAGGGGGGTCCTCTGAGCTCTTTAAGTTTGATTACCCTGTAAAGTTATTTTCCATCCTGATTTTACAGAGATGATTTTTACCTTTTTCTTTAATTAAAAGCCTTCTTTTTAAGAACCTGATTGATTTTTCCTTGTTTTTAGATCCAAGGGGGTTGGATCTTGATCCACCAGGAGTTGGTGGGAGGAAGGAGGGGGGATGGTTAATTTCTCCTTGTTTTAAGATCCAAGGGGTTTGGATCTGTATTCACCAGGGAATTGGTGAAGAGTCTCTCAAGGCTACCCAGGGAAGGGAATTAGCTTTGGGAGTGGTGGCAGCGGACTAGATCTAAGCTGGTAGTTAAGCTTAGAAGTTTTCATGCAGGCCCCCACATTTGTACCCTAAAGTTCAAAGTGGGGAAGCAGCCTTGACACAAGGCAACTGTTTGGTTAGGTGGCTAACGCTGACTACTAGTTCTTGAAGGCAACTTCATACTTTGCACCTCCATAATATCTTCCATCTTAGGATCACAGGGCACTAAGTCTCACAACACCCCTTTGAGGTATGCATCTATTGCCCCCCCTTCCCTGATGGGGAAACTACGAAGCTCAATTGACTTCAGTGTAGCTATGGTACTTTACACCAGCAGAGGATCTAGCCCATTGTGACCAGACTCCAACCCACACCAGCCAAGTGAATGGTCAGCATTATTCTCTATTAGGAAACAATCAAGCAAAGTGTTTCAAGACACTCCTGTAATAACTACAGCCTCTGTCACTCTGTGTCATACCATTACCCTGTGAAGTGCAGCCAATCTATTCCGCATTGCACCCATAGATTGTGAAAATGGTCTGGTGTAATATAAAAAAATGCAACCACTGCATTTGGCAATCATGCTTGTTTACTAAAGAATTAAAGTGATTGCATGGGCTGTGTAATAGATTTTGCTACTGAATGTATTTATTCTGTTAAATATTGTCATTATATTCCCATTCAGAAGCCAATGGTATTTATTTATATGGTATTTTAGGCTTGCCAGTCAGTAGTGGAGGAGGAAGAGACCTGATAATTTAATGTAATGGCCCTCAGTGTATTCCTCAGGAAATCCTTCATTGTGTCTCAGACAGGTTTTTCATCGATCTAGCAAGCTTTCCGCTTTGATGTATTTTTGTACAATTTTCCTTAAATCCTTTTAAAAGTCTTAAGCAGTTATCACACACGATTTTGTGCTCCTAGGTTATTGGCCGCATCTGTGCATAAATAACCTTAAATTTCTTAAATGCAAATGTGCCAATTAAAGCAGTATTAGGATTGAGATTTTAATCTACCAAGAAGTTAGGAAATGCAGCCTGTGTAGAGGAATAAGGGGACTGTTCAATATCTTCATCAATGATTTAGATAATGGCATAGAGAGTATACTTACAAAGTTTGTGGATGATACCAAGCTGGGAGGGATTGCAAGCGCTTTGGAGGACAGGATTAAAATTCAAAATTATCTGGACAAACTGGAGAAATGGTCTGAAGTAGGTAGGATAAAATTCAATAAAGACAAATGCAAAGTACTCCACTTAGAAAGGAACAATCAGTTGCACACATACAAAATGAGAAATGACTGCTTTGGAAGGAGTACTGCGGAAAGGGATCTTGGGGGTCATAGTGGATCAGAAGCTAAATATGAGTCAACAGTGAAACACTATTGCAAAAAAAGCAAACATCATTCTGGGATGTATTAGCAGGAGTGTTGTAAGCAAGACATGAGAAGTAATTCTTCCGCTCGACTCTGCGCTGATTAGGCCTCAACTGGAGTATTGTGTCCAGTTCTGGGTGTCACATTTCAGGAAAGATGTGGACAAATTGGAGAAAGTCCAAAGAAGAGCAGCAAAAATGATTAAAGGTCTAGAAAACACAACCTGTAAGGGAAGATTGAAAAAAATTGGGTTTGGTTTAGTCTGGAAAAGAGAAGACTGAGGGGGGACATGATAACAGTTTTCAAGTACATAAAAGGTTGTTACAAAGAGGAGGGAGAAAAAATGTTCTTCTTAACTTCTGAGGATAAGACAAGAAGCAATGGGCCTAAATTGCAGAAAGGGTGGTTTAGCTTGGACATTAGGAAAAATTTCCTAACGATCAGGGTGGTTAAGCCGTGGAATAAATTGCATATGGAGATTGTGGAATCTTCATCATTGAAGATTTTTAAGAACAGGTTAGATAAACACCTGTCAGGGATGATTTAGAAGACTCTAAGTAATACTTAGTCCTGCCACAAGTGCAGGGGACTGGACTAGATGACTTCTCGAGGTCCCTTCCACTCCTACTACCACTCCTATGATTCTATAATTCAATGGAGCCAAGATTTCACTCCCAATCTTTTTACTGACAGTTGACTATTAGAGTTCAAATTGACCATATGGATTTCAGAGAACTCTGTTGCCAATATTATATTTAGTGTCTGTCTCACAGTGCCTGTCTAGAGTAAAATACCACAAAGAAACGTGAGGTATAAATTTAATAACTGGGCCACGTTCCAAAAACCTGCTGAGTACCCACTCTCCCATGGGCTTCAATGAGACTGACTTCAAAGGGAGCTGCAGGTGCTCAGTACCTCTAAGGACATGTCTCGCTACCTGGTGAATGCATCAAAGTTGGTCAACAGAATGACATCTGCAGGTATAGATAAAAGAGGGGGGAAATAGGATCACCGAGGCCCATGGGTTCTGGAATGGCAATAGCTGCAGAAAAGGGGATTTCCATGCTAACGCTGGTGAGACTGCCTCAGTGGCAAGTTGCCCTTTGCATATTTTACAGACAACACTAAAGACGTGGGAAGTTGATTGGACTTTTCATTGCAGATTAGAGCAGTATATTTCCTGGAGGAGGAGACACGTAGGAATAATAGGAGACTTCAACTCAATGAGGGAGAGCCTGCCATTTTGTAGCTGCCATAAATTCTAGCTAGAAGAGAAAATTAAAAAAACACACGTGGCTTTATTTCTTTGTCAGTTGATAGTTTTTAAAAACATTATTAAATCATTTTGTTTTAGAACAGGCACTGAGGGGAAGATGCGTGGCTCGACATTTAATATGTTGACTACTTGTTCCTTTCCATAAAATCTGTGCAACTTTGAGCACAGAGCCCCAAATATATTAGTAGGCTTCCAATCCCTTGGTTGTGCACAATACCATTTTGAAATAAAATTAATCTATTAAGTCATGCTGTACAACTATAGGTTTTATATATAGGGCCATAAATTTTAGGAAATTAACTTCCCCATAAGCACATGCTCAGGTAGTCTTCAGAACAGAGAGGTTTATTTTAAGTTTAATCACCATTTAATTAAGTAATTCTCAAGTTTTTTCATCTATCTTTAAATTCAGCCGTTTGGCTGAATTCGGACATTGTTTACTTTCACTTTTTTATCAAAAATGAGATCTGTTTCCAACATTTGTGTAAGTATCAGGTATATCAAGTACCGTACTCTTTACTTTCATGTTTACACATGGCGAATATAGTATCCATTGTGAATGTACTATACAGAGAGGGCCAGATCCTCAGCAGGTTTAAATCAGCTAGCTTCATTGACTTCAATAATGTCATAGTGATTTACACCCCTTGGGGATCTGGATTAGAAAGTGCTGTGCAATTATACAGTGAATAAGAATCTTCTTATCGTCTTATCCAGCATGGAGGCTGTGTTTGAGTTTAATGGTCATGAAGGTTTTCTGCTGAGAAGCAGCCAGGTTTGGTTATTGCTTAAGGTTATATTTAGAATTGGACTTGGAATAAAAGAACCTACCATCTTCAAGTCAATAACAAACTTTCTTTAAATTGTTTTTCTACAGAGACTGTCATTCCATAGTATTTACATTAGACTGTTAATGTGGACTGTTTATTCTTTGCAAAGCCTAATCTTCCCCAATAAGAGGAATTTCCTATTAACACAATCAACAAGAAAGTAGAGTGCAGAATATTGTCTATCGGGATTATTCTGCCCTAAAACGTGGATGTTTCAACGTACAATTATAAATTCAAATGACACTGGATTCTCAGGTGTTTGAGCCTCCATCACAGCACAGTTCTTACAAATTAGTTACTGGTGTGAAAGTAGAGGCTGACAGGAGTCTGCAGTCCTACTGGGAGATGTTCTGACACAAACATGCCTCGTACAGATCCTCTGGATCTGAAACACTCGCATTTGCAACATACTCATTCAATGACATAGTGCAGACCCTGCTAAAAGCTGATTGAAATGTCTCCACTACGTGAGACCTCTTTGTGCTTCCACTACATACATTACTGTCCTTGTCTTGGCAATGACTTCAGCACTTAGCCCCAAAAGAATAGTTATGAGCTGGACCTTCTTGTCTGTACTTAAGCTTTCAAAGCAGTCTAGGAGATTTAGACAGCATTTAGGCAATGCTTGCAAAATCACCTAAGTCTCATGAAAATCCGGGGGGGTTAGACCCCTAAATGCCCAAGTCACTTTTGAAAATGGGACTTAAGCTCCTAAATCATTTAGGCACCTTTTTAAATTTACTCTTTGGGGTAATTTTTTCTATCAATATCCCTGTCTCCTTTTTTCATATGCCACCTATGTTATCCTTGATGGCATCAAGTCAAAACAGGCATACAACTCTCATCCAGCCATTAGAAATGGGGATACTGTTTTGTAATCTGTTTTGTAATGAGATTATATATACAAATTCTAGTTTCAGTGAACATCAAGGTTGTCATTTCAGTTGCCATCTACATCTTGAGTCAAGAACTCTTCATGCCTACTTCACCAGAAGCCAATTTCTGCTGATTAATTTTACTCACATGATCCTGTAGGCTAGCAATTGAAGCATAAAAGCCATCAATTGCCTTTTCAATCATAGAAGATAATACATCATCTAGAAGTATTGCAGCATTTTTACAGAAAAGGATTAGTACAATTTGCATAATTCATGCACTGACTTCACATACATTTTTGGCACAGAGTTCTAACAAATGATCAGAATATGCTTTTTTTAAAACTCTGCAGCGAAGATGATTTCTGCCCTACAATTCAGTGTTCACACTCAAATGCTTCTTCTGGTGGCTAGAGAGATGCATTTTAATAAAAGATTTATTTCATATTTATTTGGGATGGAAGGAAAAGTAAATCTTCTAAATGAAATACAAAACTGGAATGCAGTACTGTGTAGTAAGAAAAGCAGATATCAGGAGACTGCAAGATAAAGCGAAGGGAAGGCATATCTGTCTTACACCCTCCTGTTAGTTCTGTCCCCTCAGCATATAAACCACATTCATTTTGCACATCAAGAGGACCAAATTTTGCTATCCGCAAACCTGGAAAAGCTCCACTGCAGTCAATGGAGCTACTTTGGCTTTACCCCTGTGCAACTGATTGCAGCATTTGTGCACACTTTTGGTGCATGTTGCACTGTTTCACCACTCAGACCCATTTCCTAACAAACTAAGCCTGGCATATAAATTACATTGCTGTTTCTATCACAACAGAATCTGGGCCAGATACTTCCATTGTTGTACCCTCCTGATCTAGGCTGAATTTGTCCCAGTAGGCCTTAGAGGGACAATTTTTAGATGCCCCTTGTGGGTTATGTGACTTTTATTTACTACAAGCCTCAGGCCTATGGTTGTTTTCCATGTGGTCAGGGATTTAACAATGCTGAAACTGCTTAAAACTGCGTGTCAGAAAGACAGGATTCTAATCTCTTTTTATAAAACTGGCAAAAAAGGGAGAAATCAAAGGTGCTATGTTATATTCCAAATAATTTATACAGCTGTATCCTGCATGGGCACCCACTCAGGGTAAATATCTTTTCTCTGGGGGAAAAAATGCCTATGTCTCTTTTAACCCAGTGTTGTTGTAGTGACATGATGCCATGGTAGCTAGTTAAGATGTAGCATTACTAACCAGATACCTGTGTATGAGAGGGACAGCAAATACAGCCTTGGATGGGGCAAACTCATGACTGGATGAGGGAGCCATCTCCCTGAACAAATGACTGTGTGGCCCATAGGTCTTTGAGAATAGATACTAGGAAAGAGCAGTATTGGTTCAGACTTCACCTCCATTGTGTTACTAAAGTAATGAGGAAAGTGAATGAGATCTATAGAATGTTTCCCCTGCTATTGTCCCCAGTAGCCCATGTTATGGGACTTGGAAGAGTGAAAATTAGATTGCTTCCTTGTTGTGTTCATGGCATACAAACAGAAGTTACATAAAAGCATAAAATACCCTTGCTGGAAGGTTGCAATGTAGCACTACTTTATGTCTTAGACTTCAGAATGGCAAATATAGGGCCCATCTTTAAAAAAGGGAAGAATAAGAACCTGGGGAACTAAAGACCGGTCAGCCTCACCTCAGTTCCTGGAAAAATCATGGAGCAGGTCCTCAAGGAAACCATTTTGAAGCACTTAGAGGAGAGGAAGGTGATCAGGAACAGTCAACATGGATTCACCAAGGGCAAGTCATGCCTGATTGACTTCTATGATGAAATAACTGACTCTGTGGATATGGGGAAAGTGGTGGATGTGATGTATCTTGACTTTAGCAAAGCTTTTGATACGGTCTCCTACAGTATTCTTGCCAGCAAGTTAAAGAAGTATGGATTGGATGAATGGACTATAAGGTGGATAGGAAGCTGGCTAGATTGTCGGGCTCAAGGGGTAGTGATCAACAGCTCGGTGTCTAGTTGGCAGCTGGTATCAAGCGGTTTTGTTCAACATCTTTATTAATGATCTGGATGATGGGATGAATTGCATCCTCAGCAAGTTCGCAGATGACATTAAGCTGGGGGGAGAGGTAGATATGCTGGAGGGTAGGGATAGGATCCAGAGTGATCTAGACAAATTGGAGGATTGGGCCAAAAGAAATCTGATGAGGTTCAACAAGGACAAGTGCAGAGTCCTGCACTTAGGACAAAAGAATCCCATGCACTGCTACAGGCTGGGGACCGACTGTCTAAGCAGCAGTTCTGCAGAAAAAGACCTAAGGATTACAGTGGACGAGAATCTGGATATGAGTCAGCAGTGTGCCCTTGTTGTCCAAAAGGTTAACGGCATATTGGGCTGCATTAGTGGGAGCATTGCCAGCAGATGGAGGGAAGTGATTATTCCCCTCTATTCAGCACTGATGAGGCCACATCTGGAGTATTGCATCCAGTTTTGGGCCCTCCACTACAGAAAGGATGTGGACAAATTGGAGAGAGTCCAGCGGAGGGCAACAAAAATGATCAGGGGGCTGGGGGGCACATGACTTACGGGGAGAGGCTGAGGAAACTGGGCTTGTTTTAGTCTGCAGAAGAGAAGAGTGAGGTGGGATTTGATAGCAGCCTTCAACTACCTGAAGGGGGGTTCCAAAGAGGATGGAGCTCGGCTGTTGTCAGTGGTGGCAGATGACAGAACAAGGAGCAATGGTCTCAAGTTGCAGTTGGGGAGGTCTAGGTTGGATATTAGGAAACGCTATTTCACTAGGAGGGTGGTGAAGCACTGGAATGGGTGGTGGTGGAATCTCCATCCTTGGAGCTTTGTTAAGGCCCGGCTTGACAAAGCCCTGGCTGGGATGATTTAGTTGGGGTTGGTCCTGCTTTGAGCAGGGGGTTGGACTAGATGACCTCTTAAGGTCTCTTCCAACCTGAATCTTCTGATTCTATGATAACATACAAGAACTCCAGAACAGAGAGAGACAAAGTAAGCTGCTCCCCAAAACAGAAAGGCACAAATCAGCCAACCTTACTGTAGTCTGGATGACTGCAAACTGACTGCAGCTGCTAGGTCTCATTGCTGCTTCCTTAAAAAGCCCCCTAGGCTGAAAACAGAACCAGGAAAATGCCCTGATAATTTAAAGTGACAGCTTACAATTTCAACAGTTTTCAATACACCACTGTCTTCACACTACAAATGAGTCACACACCAAGGCATGTTTGACTAAAGTTCTAATCAGAAACCATTTTTATGTGTGTAGTTGGACAAAATGAGAAGGAGAGTGCACAGTAATTATAGAGCGGCTCTGTGGCCTAACTATTACTATCCAGGGGAAGAAAAGGAACAACCTGCTGACTGAAGATATAAAAGATGGAAGAGTCATTATGAGATCCTGATTCCTGACCTCATTGTCGTTGCATCCTGTTATGGGTAGTTGACAAGGAATGGAAATAATGTATTCTGTCCAGTTTCCAAAAGTCCAGCAGGCTTGTTATCTTCCTTTTATTTTACTGAGAACATTCATTCTGCCCTCATCAAGATCCATTCCCTTTCATTTCAGATCTTCTTGTTAAAAATAAACACAATTTTAAATTAAAGGGATGCTGTCAGGTTAAAGATCATGTCTCTCAGTGGTGATATCTGGCATTTCTTGTTCATGTTACATCGCCTCAGATGATTAAATCTGGAAAAAAATTTAGGGCCAGGCTTAGATATGGTAGTCTGTGTGCCAGCAATTGCTCTGCGATCCTTGGTTGTCTGGGCACAAATTGAGTAATTTAGATGTCTGAGTAGGAGATTTGTGAGCAGAATCAGGTTCTTACACCTCAAAAAGACAAACCGGACCTGAAAAATGTCAGGCACAAAAACATCTGTTTAGGATGGGCTGAAAATTGGACCCTAAATCTCTAATTTACACTTCCATATTACTATTGTTCCATTTTTTGTAATTCTCTCAGTTTCGGTGTTCAGAAGAGATAATTAGTGTGAAAGAACCTGAAAGTGATTTTCACTAAAAATTGGTGACATACAAACAACCACTGCTGTTGCAAAGATAATGCAAACACTTCAGCAGTCGTGGAGAAAAATCATGTGTGATTACTCGGAAATGAAGCAGGAGATTCACTCACACCTAGGAGACTACAAACTTGTTGGGGTCCACTAGGCATAGCTACCAGGTAACTCGGGAGAGCGGAAGACCAAAGTGTCGATGAAACTCTCTTGCTCTGGGCCTATCTGAACCCCCAAACTCCATCTTGTGAACTCTCACCTACTTCTGTGTTTACTGCTTTACATGCTCTGTAGTAGGCTGAAGCAGAAATGTATTGGTCAGCGTTTCTAGCAGATGGCTGCAGTTTCACTCACACTAGCAGAAATAATAGAGATAAGGAGCAGGGGTAGTTAGTTTGCAGATGTCTAACTCAAGGTCGCAGAGACTGGGAAAGTTTTCTCACAAGCTTATTGTAACAGTTGTCTGGAAGGGAGGGGTAGGGGACTAGCCAGACAAAGGCTTACAGAGAAACAGTTTGGGGTATAAAAGGTAAAAGTTATTTGTATTTGTTGCACTGGATTTGAGACATGCTGGTCTCCTAGTGCCATTTCAGAGCTCTGAAATAAACTTGGCTTGCTTTCTCCCCTCGCTGTCTTTATTGGTGCTAAGCACACCGGGCCACGGACCTTTGATTTCCGCTCGAGCCCCTTGAGCGGCCAACAGTTTTGGCGTCCCTGGGTGGGCTCGAGGCTGAAATTTAGCCTTGCCCGGATCCCTCCTGGTGGCCGACGGATTACGACGACGACCGAAGCCCAGAGCGCTCACCGGTGACTTCATCGGGGGCCTCGGCAGAGACGTGGTTTGTTCGACCCCGGAGGGCACAACGGTGCAACGCACACAGACAGTGGAGAAGCAGCTGCGGGCGACGGTGGGGAACCGGTCCCGTGGATAGGGCGACGGTGCAGAACCGGACCCTTGGATAAGGTAGGAACAGTCCAGTGGGGACTTTATCTGTCTTGACCTGGGGACGCCCAGTGTCTGCCTGTTGTGACTTGGGGACGCCCAGAGTCTCCCTCAGTATGGGGCAGGGACAGAGTACAGCCGGCAGGGTACAGTGTACACCCTTAGAATGCATTCTGGTGAACTGGAAAGTGTTTGGATCTGATCAGTTGATTAAAAGTAAATTGAAAAGGTTCTGTACAGTTGATTGGCCTCAGTACCAGCTGGAGTGCCAAGAAAGGTGGCCACCGGAAGGATCACTTAATTACAACACAATCCTTCAGTTGCTTTTGTTTTGTCAGAGAACAGGTAAATGGAATGAACATCTCTATGCGTATACGTTTATGGGTTAAGAAATAGGACTGATATTTTGCTCAAGTGCCATTTGACTCCGACAGGCTCGGTAGTATTGGCTGCTAAACCTCAGAACCCTCCCACTGTTGTAATGCCAGAATCGGTGTCCCCTTCGGCTCCTCCACCCCCACAGGCTTTAGAGAGTACCCCCCCCCCCCCGTGGGATTGTATCCGTTGATTACTGAGAGTGTGGTAGCCCGTCCAGGAACACAAGAAATCTTTGAAGGTTGTCTAGCTAGCCATAAGCCTGACTGGGATGACTGCAATATACTTATGAGAACCCTGTTGTCTGAAGTGGAGCGGATTCAGGTTATAGCCAAGGCTAAGAAGGAAGACGGGGAAGGCATTTAAGGTTTAAAGGGAAAGCTATTGGACTCCAGAGGTTGTACAGAGTGGAATCCTCAGAAGTGAGTGTGCTCATCCTGGTTTGTTGCTTCAAAGCTCTGTATAGAAGTTATGCCTGGAAAGGATGTATGATGGCAATGAGTATGTGTTAATGGTTGGAGGAAAGGTGTATAAGTGAAGAGTGGAAGGTTCCTTTGGAAGTTAGAAGAAGCTGAGAAAGGGAGAAGAGGAAAAAGCACAGAATGAGTTAACTGAGAGGAAAATACAGCTAGCAGGCTCATCCAAGGACAGTGTACACAGCTAAGACTTGGCTGACAACCAAGAGAAAGGGGGGCCTGAAAATTCCCCCACTCTGTTCGGACAGGCTTTGGCCAGAGACTTGGAGGAGTGGGATAATTCAGACAGAGCCCTCCTGCTGCAATATGTAGATGACTTGTTAATTGCTGCTGTGGGTCTAATCCCTTGTCTCAGAGCTACTCAGAGGCTCCTAAACTTTATTGGATTGTGAGGATACAGGGTATCTCAAAGCAAAGCCCAAATTGCTCTTACAGAGGTTCAATATCTGGGATTTCACATCAGGCAGGGAGAGAGACAGCTCTCAAACGAAAGGAAGGAGGCTATCTGCCAAGTTCCCATCCCCAGCAACCGTAAACGGCTTAGAGCATTCCTGGGCATGGCAGGTTTTTGCAGAATATGGATTCCAGAGTTTGGACTGTGGGCTAAACCTCTGTATGAATGTGTTAAGGGAGCGGATCAAGACCCCTTTCACTGGTCCCCAGAAGCGGACAGGGCATTTAAGATCTTGAAAAGGAAGCTAATGGAAGCTCCAGCCCTGGGCTTGCCCGATATATCTAAGCCATTCCAACTGTATGTGCATGAACGAAAAGGGGTAGCTTTGGGAATGCTTACCCAGCTATTAGGTGCCTGGAAGCGTCCTGTGGCATACTTTTCTAAACAACTGGATCAAGTTTCAAAGGGATGGCCAGTCTGTTTGAGGGCGGTCGCAGCTACTGCTCTAGTGCTTGGGGAAGCTGAGAAACTGACACTGGGAGGAAGTGTGCAAGTGTATGTTCCCCATATGGTCCGAGCCTTGCTGGACACTAAGGGTGGTCTTTGGCTCACACAGGCTCGGGTTGCTCGGTACCAGGTGAAGCTGTTAGAGAATCCTGAAGTCACCCTACAGATCTGTCCCTCCCTTAATCCAGCTACACTGCTACCAGAGACAGAAAAGCAGGAACATGACTGTCTAGAAATCATAGATGTTCAGTATTCTAGCCGCCCAGATCTAAAAGATCAGCCACTCCCAAATGCTGACTTGGAATGGTATACAGATGGAAGTAGTACTGTTGTGGATGGGCAAAGGAGGGCTGGTTATACTATTGTGTCTCTTCATGATACCATGGAAGCTGAGAGTTTACCGGCAGGAACGTCTGCCCAGCTTGCTGAACTAGTGGCCCTGACCCGTGCACTCGAGCTGGCAAAAGACAAACTGGTTAATATCTTTACTGATTCAAAGTATGCTTTTGGGGTATTGCATGCTCACGCTGGTTTGTGAAAGCAAAGGGGAATGCTAACAGCCCAAGGCTCTCCGGTCAAGCATGGGTCTCAAATTCTCCGGCTTTTAGAAGCAGTACAATTCCCCTCAGCAGTAACAGTGGTGCATTGCAAAGCCCATCAAAGGGAAGATCAAGATGTAACCAGGGGCAATGCCAGAGCAGACAGGGAAGCTAAGCGAGCTGCTACCCTGAAATCACCAACAGAGGAGAATGCCCAAATGCATGCCCTCATCCCATCAGTGGCTGAACTTGCAGCCCCTCAGTACTCCCAAGAGGACAGAAACCTGGCTGACAGTCTCAGTCTCCAGGAAAAGGAGGGATGGCTTTATTCCACAGAGGGAAAAATCCTCCTGCCCAAGGGCCTGATTCGACCAGTGTTGCAGGAACTGCATCAAACCACACACGCAGGCAGAGAGGCTCTTACCCAGCTCATGAATAAATATTTTCTAACCTCTGGACTTAAACCCCTAGCATCACAGGTACAAGCTGAATGTTTAATCTGCCAAAAGAATAACCCACGACCAGGAGTAGCAGTGCCACCAGCCACCCTGGAACCTACCCCAGGCCCAGGATTGGTGTGGCAAATAGACTTTACTGAGTTTCCCAGGACCCAAGGGTACAGGTACCTTCTTGTCTTAGTGGATCAATTCAGCGGATGGCCTGAAGCCTTCCCATGTCGCAACAACACTGCCAAAACAGTGGCTCTTAAGTTTGTCAAGGAAATCATTCCTCGCTTTGGCCTCCCCCAGTGGATGGAATCTGATAATGGAACACACTTCACATCTCAAATTGTTCAAAAGATATCAAGTGCTCTGCAAATCCCCTGGAAACTCCACACACCCTGGCAACCACAAGCCAGTGGAGTAGTGGAACGCACAAATCAGACGCTCAAGCGACACCTCTCAAAGGTCTGTCAGGAGGCCTCTCTTAAGTGGCCTGATGCCTTTCCCCTTGTGTTACTTCGCATTTGTGCTCTCCCTAAGGGTAGGATAGGCTTAGTCCCTTCGAGATTATGTTTGGAAGGGCATGGCCTATGAATGGTACCCCAGTTCTGGCAGGGGAATGGGAAATGGGGTATGGTTTCTTGTCTCAGTACATGTGCCCTCTGTCTGCTGTTCTTTCTTTTCTTCACAGGTACACCAAAGATTCACAGCCTCTTCTGCTGGATACCTCGGGTCCACTCCCTGCAGCCTGGTGACTCCGTTCTCGTGCGGACTTGGAAGGACGAGCCTCTCCAAGAGAAGTGGAAGGGACCCCACACCGTCCTGCTTGTCACCCATACAGCGGCAAAGGTCGAAGGACACAAGAACTGGATTCATCACACTAGCAGAAAGCAGTGCCCGCTCCTAAACAGTGGACTGTCCAGCCTGCGAAGAAGACGGCTAACGACGATTTGGGACTTAAGCTGCTATTCAAAAAACAGTAAGGGTCGCTGGGAATGCGTTGTGATCTTTCTGAACAGTCACAGCATACTCCCCGCGAAAACCCTGAGCATTGGTTTTATTTTCTCACAGAAGGCTGACCTGGCCTATGTATTTGGTCTTGTTATTTTTTGACTTGTCTAGTGTCAATAATTCTTTTTGTCTTTTGGGTATTTGGGTTTGTGGTACTAGTGCCTACAAATGGCTTCCTAATGGTTGGCATGGTAGCTGTTACAAAGGCTATCTTGCTCCTCCCCTCCGCATTCTACCCAAGGCTCCCTCAGGTCGTCCCAGGTACTATCGGTCCTTGAGAGCTACCTTAGAACCCATCAGTGAAGGAGACAGGTTTGGGATGATATCCCTCCCTTCCTATGGGGTGGGACGACTAGCCCAACTTTACAGAAGACTGTCTAAATTTCTCACCCAGTTTGCCAATGATACCCTAGCCATAGAGAAAAGCATAAGTTCTGAGCTGTACCAGCTTCGACTGCTGGCTTTGCAGAACCGTCAGGCCCTAGATTATGTGTTAGCCTCACGAGGCGGGGTCTGTGCCCTTATTGGAGAAGAGTGTTGTACCTATGTCCCAGAGTTTTCACAGGACATTAACAAGCACATCTTGTCAGCAGAATGGGCCTTTAACCAGTGGAAGGCCCAGGAAGGGGAACCCACTATTTTGGATTCCCTTTGGGGTTGGATACCTGGTTTAGGGGAACTAGGGGATATAGGGGGAAGCATTGTTCGCATCTTGCTCACAGGTGTGGTGATATGTTTTGTTCTTGTTCTTTTGCTCATTTGCTGTAAAGTGCTCATAGGTAAGATTTGTACCTCCCCCTCCCCAGAGGTTCCTTTATACCCTCTTATTGATAATCCTGATTGTATGGAGCTTAATCGCATTTTGTCTTTAGAGTATGAGAAAACTCTGACAAAGGTTTGCTGAGTGTTCTCAAAGGAGGGATTGTTGGGGTCCACTAGGCATAGCTACCAGGTAACTCGGGAGAGCGGAAGACCAAAGTGTCGATGAAACTCTCTTGCTCTGGGCCTATCTGAACCCCCAAACTCCATCTTGTGAACTCTCACCTACTTCTGTGTTTACTGCTTTACATGCTCTGTAGTAGGCTGAAGCAGAAATGTATTGGTCAGCGTTTCTAGCAGATGGCTGCAGTTTCACTCACACTAGCAGAAATAATAGAGATAAGGAGCAGGGGTAGTTAGTTTGCAGATGTCTAACTCAAGGTCGCAGAGACTGGGAAAGTTTTCTCACAAGCTTATTATAACAGTTGTCTGGAAGGGAGGGGTGGGGGACTAGCCAGACAAAGGCTTACAGAGAAACAGTTTGGGGTATAAAAGGTAAAAGTTATTTGTATTTGTTGCACTGGATTTGAGACATGCTGGTCTCCTAGTGCCATTTCAGAGCTCTGAAATAAACTTGGCTTGCTTTCTCCCCTCGGTGTCTTTATTGGTGCTAAGCACACCGGGCCACGGACCTTTGATGTCCGCTCGAGCCCCTTGAGCGGCCAACAAACTCATAGCAAGAATGTGAACTTTCTGAAATAATCGTTAAATGTGTAACAAGTTCTACTACATTTCTATAAATGATGATTTTCCCATAAGATATAGCATGGTAAAATCTGGATGGATCTTTATAGGTACAATGAAAAACACTTCTCTGACCTAAGCACTATCTTCCTGCCAAATTTCAGGGTCAGACCCCACCCTTCTGAGGTACTAGAGCTGTTCAAAAAGTGCTTGGACTATTTAATGCAAATAGGTAAAACAAATTCATTCTTGCAGAGTGCCAAGCCCTTTCTGAAAAAACTTGCCAAAAATCTTCACCTGAGGTTGACACAATATGGAAAATTTCTGCCTGAATTGTTTGTTTGTCACAGTTATAGGTAACTGAAAATGAGGTGTGACAGTGTGTCAGAACAGCCAGGTGGCCAGTCACGGCTTGAACAGGAGCAAACTGGAACAGGAGTAGGCTGTCAGAACTACCAGGTAGCATCCCCAACAAGTGGATCCCTGGAGTGGCTGCTTTCTTTAGGAATCGATATACCTGCCTTGGGGTCACCTGGTTAGACCCTTGCTTGTGCATTAGCTGGATGCTTAGGATTCGCAGGTAATTGTCTCATACGACTAATTAGGCTCAGGCATGACTCATCCATAAGGCTACGATTTAGTTATGGGTATTTTTAGTAAAAGTCATGGACAGGTTACGGGCAATAAACAAAAGTTCACAGCCCATGACCTGTCCATGACTTGTACTATATACCCCAAGGCTGCCTGAGCAGTGGCCGGGGCAGCTGGCCCTGGGGCCGCTCCAGCAGCAGCTGGTGTTGCTGTCCCCAGGGCCGTCTGAGCAGCTGGCTCCCGGGGCCAGCTGCTTGGGTGGCCCTGGGGTCAGCCACACTGGCCACTGCAGAAGTCAGAGAGGTCACAGAAAGTCATCAGGCTCAGAACACTCCTTATATAATGGAATGGATCTGGCAGCCTTAACAGAAGGTGGCACTGACTGCACCACTGACTATCCAAATTAATGAGGCAAGAAGGGGTGTATCAGAAACTATTGTTCTCTTTGCAAGTGGGCCAATGTAAAAAGTAATCAGTGTGACTTTATTGGTGCAGTTTCATTCTAGGACTTCCAGTGGACACTCTTCTAGACAAATTCTCATTTTAAAATATGATCAAAATGCCTTGCTGGTGCCTAGTTTGAAATGGTACATTCCATTGAATAGTGCTTATTTTGGCAAATGCTGCCATTTTCTTACTAAGAGATCATAGTTGAAGGTTAAGAGGGGATTTTTTTAAAATAATCATCCATGCATAACTTGCAGTCAGATAAACAGTAATATAAAAAAGGGAACAAGGGTATGGGTCATGCTAGAAGACTATTAATCTTTGAAACAGACCCATACTAGGACACCAATCAAAGTTAATGAACTGAACATATATTAAAGGGACTATATAGAACACATCTGCTTTAATGACACTCTTCACTCCTTTTGACTGCACCTCCAAATAACTTAAAAATGATGAATGAGGCAGTGAGATTGAACACCATGTAAGCCATCACTCATTGAATTCTGATCTATAGAACTGACTTTGCTCATCATTAAAATACTTGCAACCAATATGATGACCCTTTATGATGTTCTGAGATGCAATCCAGGCAGGAGAGAGGTTGTGTCACTGCCTCCACCGTGCCTTAAAATGCTCTACTGGTATAGCTCCCTGTCTGGATGCTGCCAGCCAGCAAACAAGCATGCACTGAGTTTGTGTGTTGAGCAGCTCTAGTTCAGCACTGTGACCCCAGCAGCCAGCCTACAACACAACACCCTCCCCCTCCCCACCGTCTCCATCAGCCTTGGTTACTGCCTTGCACAGTGACCCCCACATACACCCAGTCCCAATTTTTCCCCAACCATCTGCCCTGAAGTGTCCAGACCTCCCCTGTAACACTCAGAATTAATAACAGTTGTTGCTCCATTAAAGAGACAAAAGTAGATCTTATCACTTTAATTGGAGGTAACAAGCCTTTCAATTCAAACACAGCACTGGGTTGGCATATAGTAAAAATAAAGCAAGTTTATTAACAAAAGGGCATAGGTTAAGTGATACCTAGTAGAAGGGATAAAGACAAAATGGTTACAAGCAAATAAAAGTAAAATACCTTTTCTAGTGGCTAAGACTTAACTCAACAAGATACAGCCTTGGTTCAAGTTAGATTTCTTACCTGTTTTTCTTTCTAGCCATGGCTATCTTCTCTCAATCAGGACCTTCCACAGAAGTACAAGCTGCTAGTTTCCCATGTCTTCCCAGGTGGAAGATCTTTGCCTGAGCAGGTTTCTCACCTATATTCAGTTCCTAGAGACTTCAGTCCCCTTGGATGTAAGATTTATCCAGAGGTGCTGGAACAGTTTGTATAGTGGGAGGGCCGAGAGCCATTGAACCAAACTTCAAGCCAGAGGATGCGTCAGCACCCTCTGCTCTCCTAGTTCCAGCACCTATGGACCCATCTTTCTCAGCTTGCAAGAGTTCTGGCCCCTTGTCTCTGTCTAGTGTTGGATTCAAAGATGGCTTCTTGCTCCTTATATCTCCCCAAACTCACTGTTTGTCCCCATATTCAGGATAACTTCATGCTGTTCTCCCCTTCCTGTGGACTTCCCATTCCCCTGCTGATTCATATGGTAATGGGGCTTCTGTTGTTTTGACTCCACCCTGCTTAATTTATGTAGGAGACAAGCAGATAGCTGCCTTCCCTCCTGTCTGGGAGAAGACCTGTTTTCCTCCCTCTGGTCACAGACTTTAAAATATAATATCAATGAGGATCCATACTTACTCAATAGTGTGAATACGTACATTTCACAATGATATTAATCAGCAGTGTGTCACCAGTTTGCATATGACACCTTACATGACCCATTTTAGATACAGATTATGACAACAGTCAGTTGGGGTACCTTGAGATGGACAGACCAGGTGAAGCTCACTGCTATATACCAGGGTGTCCCTTGCCATCAGGAATTGGGGTGCTCTGAGGGTCGGTCACATCCTTCTCCACACATTATAACTTAACCATGGAGAGGTGCTCTTAACAAATGTCACATCTAATTCCCCTGGGTTGCTATTGCAGAAGGCTTTAATCAGTGAAAATTTAAAAAAAAAACTTTCCTACTCGTTACTCAGTTCCTGGGTTTCAGATTCTAAAGAATGGGAGGAGGAAAAGTAGCAGAAGCCAGTAGCACATTGAAAATCAATGTAAGGTAGTAGTCACGGTCCTATGGCCACATTTATGGTGACATTCCTATGGCCGTGGAGAGCTTATATTAAAAAAAACACAAGATAGGCAAACACTACAGGTTCAAGAATGTAAAGTCTCATAGGTCTTTGTACGGTTTTGTTCCATGTGGCAGGGTGAGCATTTTTTATATTGAAAATCTGGGTTTTGATTTAAATTTTTTTTTTCAAAACTCTTAGACATTTTTGAAGAGTTCTTGATGCCTCAGGAAATCTTGAACATCTCAGTTCCTTTCCCCCCCAAACTGTTACCCAGTGTCCCATCTCCCATCTGACAGCCAAAGGAGTTCATTCTGTTAGGGTTTGATCCTGCACCATTGAAGTCAGTAGGAGCTTTCCCATTGTGAAACTGGACCTCCTGTCCACTATCGACTGGCCTGAAAGTACCTATTTATTTTGCATACTGACAGATCTTTGTTGAACTTGAACTGGGGATCTACAATTGTAAGTCTCTATCCCATGATCAATATAAGCCAGAGGTTCTCAATCTATTTACCATAGTGGGCGACATATGCGGCCCACAGTGTATGGCCCTGAGGATGTCACATGAGCTGCAGCTGTGTGCTGATTGGGCCGCAAGCAGCACATGGGCCGCAGGTTGAGAACCACTGATATAAGCCATAGCTTTCATCCCAGGGGCAAATATCTCATGGCTACTTTCAGTCATGTGTTTACTCCAGGCTACAACAGTGCAATCATGGTCAGTGGATATCAAAGGCCAGGACAGACTAAGCCTCCCCTGACTCAGGCCGTGGCACCGCCCTTCCTCCTCATCTACTTTGAGGACAGCAGGTGTCTCAGGGCTCCTCTGGTCGCAGGGGCAGACCTTGGCACTCTGGTGGAAGGGGGTGGGGCCTCAGGAAGAAGGGATGGGGTTGGTGGGCTGGTCTTCCCAAAGTGGGAGGTTCACCTGCCGCCCATGAGTGTAATCACAGGCCCAGGGCTGTGAGCACTCGGCTGTGGAGAGTCCTTCTGGAAGGTGACCGTAGTGGTACAAGGTTCCCAGAATGGGATAGATAGCTGATGTCCTTTCATTCCACTATCTGAGGGAAGAAGGCTGTTTCCCACAGAAGCAGGAAACATAGTGCTATGCACAGAACAGGGCACAGCATATAACGAATAAGCCAAAATCACTGAGGCAGGGGCAGCTCTAGGCACCAGCAAAGCAAGCACGTGCTTGGGGCAGCCCATTTGCAGGGGCGGCAGGGATCCAGCATGGGAGCTGAGAACCAACAGGGGGCCCTGGGAGCTGTAGTTCCTTGGTTAGCTCCCTGCCTATAGAGCCAGCCCTGGAGCAGGGAAAGAACTACATTTCCCAGCATTCCCTTGGCCACTACCAACAGGAAAGAGGGGGAGGGAGTGAGGAAGCTGAGACCTCAAGCTGCAGCCTGCTGTGAATGGAGAGCTGCGCTGTGAGTAGGGATTCCATATTTTAACATTCAAAAAATAGGACACTCCACGGGTAGGGAGGGTAGCCCCACCCTGTTGCCTGATCACCCCCTCCCGGGACCCCTGCCCCAACTGCCCCCCAGGACCCCACCCCCTATCTAAGTCCCACTGGTCCTTGTCCCCAACTGCCCCCTCCTGAGACCCCCCCTAACTTCCCCCCTAGGACCCCACCCCCTACCTGTCCCCTGACAAACCCCTGGGACTCCCATGCCTATCCAACTGCTGCCTGTCCCCTGACTGCCCCCCCGAAACCCCTGACCCATCTAACCCCCCCTTCTCCCTGTCCCTTGACTGCCCCCCCGGAACCCCCTACCCCTTCTCCAACCCCCCAGCCCCCTTACCGTGCCACTCAGACCAGCGTGTCTGGCTTCGCGCAGCACCAGACACGCTGCTGCATACATGCTGCCGTGCTCCCCTGCGGAGCCACAGCCCCTCAGCACCTGCCTTCCAGATTTGAACACCTCAAAATTCAGGAGTGCTCAAGCTCAGTTTGGGCAGCTGTTACTTCATTTCTCCCAAATCAAATATACTGATCCACTGTAACTTGCTGTAGAAAAAGTAGGATAAAATTGAGCAAGAAATGCTTCCCAGTGGTTGTTAGGACTGGAATTGCTATTTTCAACAGCCATTGCCTTTTTTTTGTTTGTTTAAAAGGAAGACAGTGATATTGCATTGGCAAATTCCCCATAGAAACAAAGAATGGAACAAAAGAATAATAAAGGCACCTCAACTTTTCCTCATTTATGTAGGACAGTCTTATAATATGCATCCAGATATCCTCCAATCACACAAGCTGAAAATTGTTCCACTTTACTGCAGTTCTGTAACCATATGGGAACCAATCCTGTCTGTGTTCTGTGCACATCTAAAATTCCTGCTGAATGACCTGCCCTGGGAGCGAGTTACCAGTGACCCAGGGCTGCGGCGGCAGGAGGTGTGTGTGGGGGGCTATGGTGGGGGAACCCAGAGCTGGGGCGGCAGGGTGTGTGTGTGTGTGTGGGAGAGCCCAGGGCTGGGGCGGCAGCGGGGTGCGGGTCAGGGGGTGAGAGCCCAGGGCTGGGGCGGCAGGGGGGTGCGGCAAGGAGCCCAGGGCTGGGACGGGGGGCAGCCAAAATTTTTTTTGCTTGGGGTGGCAAAAAACCTAGAGCCGGCCCTGCACTGAGGGCCACTTGGAAAAAACGTATTGGCACGAATGCATTAATATTTACATACCTGTCAGTAATTAACCACGCTCATGTGACTTTAGGCTTAGCAATATTTTTCTCATTTAAATATCAAATCTGCAGTTATTGATTGTATATTTAATTTTAAAAACAGGAAACATCTGTTTCTCTAGCCCAGCCTTTCGTTTTTGGTTCCTAGTTTCCAAAATGCCGAGCGCAATATCTGTATTATAAAAGACTGTCAAAAATGTTCCAAACAGCGAAGGAAACAACTGGTGTGTGCTGCTAGCAGAGATGCTCTTGTATTATATCTGTTGGAGTAAAAGATTTAGACTGCAGCTCAGTAGCCTGGTGAATCTTAATCTGACATAAAGAGTGAGGGATAGACTGCCTTGTATTGCTTGGACTGGTGAGAAATTGGCACTGATGGCCTCTGGAAAGAATCCTCTCCAGTTCTCCTCTGCCTGGAGAGCCTCAAAGGTGTAAAAGGGCAACAAAAGAAGGGGATACTTAGTGTTCCAAAAAGGATCATAGAATCATAGAATCATAGAATATCAGGGTTGGAAGGGACCTCAGGAGGTCATCTAGTCCAACCCCCTGCTCAAAGCAGGACCAATTCCCAACTAAATCATCCCAGGATGCCCAAGACCCTCTTCCGTTGCCACTTTGGAAACAAAGAGCAACTGCAAAACTGGTGGATCCAGCCCACTGAGGAGGGAATCCCTGGTTGACCTAGAGCTATCATACCACCTCTACACCATCCTCTGACAGAAGGGGGCATGGTTGGAAAAGAGGGAAGCTGGGTATCAAGTTAAAACAACTTCATGCCTGCTCTAGCTTACAGTAGGTACTGACCCACTGTGCCCCTCCTCTCTGGTCTTTGGTAGAATGCATCTCAGATCACAGAATTCAGGCCAATCATTTTGGATCAATGACTTTAAGATTCTCACTGTCCAGGAGTGTGCAGATCAGTGTTGAAGCCCTTGGGTTCTGCAACTAGTGGGAGAAAACAGTGAGTGATCTCCACTTTCAGTGCTGGCTGCTGTGAGAGTAGTATTCGTAACTGATTTGAGAGGTGACAGATTGCCCAGCCAATTAGAGGAAAGACTCTCTAACACGAAGCATTTATAGAGAGGGCTACAGCAAGTGGTGAGCCTTTGAGATAAAGTGAGAGAAGGAGCCAACCTCTTGGGAAGCCCCACCTTTACAAAAATCCTAAAATGGGATGACAGTGTTTGTTGCCAATTTTTGCTCAGTGTGAAGCTCTCTAGATATTGAGAAGTATGGAAGAACAGCAAAGGTGTGGGCATATGTTTTGGGTGCTAGTAATCAGGATGCTACGCAGTCTGCCAGGCCTCAGACCTAAGGCTCGGATGAGGTAGTCAGGGGCCAGTTATAAATGAGGACAGCTGTCCAGATTATAATGGAGTTTTGCAGAACAATGCAACTTGAATTTAATGTTGGGGAGCCCTTGCAAGTCTCATAACTAGATCTTGTTTAGCCATTCTGTTTATATATTTGATACATATGCAACTGTGCATATGAAACAGCAAGGTGGCATCAAATCTAACAAGTCACGGAGATTTATAGTCCAGATTTAAAATCTGTCTCAGTGGATGATAGTCAGAAGCAAGCCTGTGTAGATTTTCAATGGCATGTAAGATTTAGAGGAATTGGTTTTAGTATTTTCAGCACTATAATATGAAAGCACAGGAAGGATCTGAGTGTTTAAACACAACTCTCTGTGGGCATCGCACCATCTACCACACACCATTAACTGAAGATTAAAGAGGGTGTAAAACTAACAGTAATGAGAGATTTCACTGGAGCATGATGGTTTCTGTTCAGCTCATCAGTAAAAATAGCCCAAACTTACAAGGGCTCTGTGGTGTAATGGATTACCATGGAGATTTCGGTTCAAATTATTTTTAGGGTACAGACGAATCTTTATTTGAGTTATCCTAAGAGATCATTAGGCTTTAGCAGGATTAGAATTTTATTGATAAATGTTGGTAAATGCCAATTTCACCCTACACACACAAACCACTGAGAAAATACTTCCATTGATAATAATTGAAATGTCCACATAGGCAAATAAGAAAAATACCACTTGAAAACTTCTTAGTGTTTGATTCAAAGATATTTATATGTATATTTTGACATGTGATGTTAACTATTTGTGTTTTAATAATTATGACGTTTTAATGTTTTGATCTCAAAGTCTACTATCATTCAATAATTGCCTGACACCCCCACCCCATTATTTCTCACAACTGTGAAAACGTAATTAATAAAAATTGAAAAGCCTTAATCCCATAATTTTGTACAACTGTGAAAAATTTGTCGATAAAAATCTAAAAAAAATTGAGAAATAAACATCGATATTATCCACTGAAATTATGAAAAAAAATAATTGAATTCTGCCACACCTAGGGATAGTTGATTCTTTTTTTGAATCCCCCCCCCCCCAAATTCTCCCAAAGAATGTAATGCAGTGAGGCAAAACTCAGGACACCATTCTCTGATTTGCAGAAGCCTCTATGCTGTAATAAGCAGGGATATTAAAGATGGATGAAAGGCTGGTGGAAGCTCAGTTGGTACCTTTGGAAGCAGCAAAGCAATAAAAATCTAAATCTGATTAACTGCCTCACTAAATTGTGAATATAGTTACCAGTCTCCGAGTAGAGGCAAGATGGGGAACTAGCTGATTGCAAACTTAGGCCTGGTCTACACTACGAGTTTAGGTCGAATTTAGCAGCGTTAAATCTAATTAAACCTGGACACGTTCACATGGCTAAGTCCCTTTTTTCGACTTAAAGGGCCCTTTAAACCGGTTTCTTTACTCCACCTCCGACGAGGGGATTAGCGATAAAATCGGCCTTAGCGGGTCGGAATTGGGGTAGTGTGGATGGAATTCGACGTTATTGGCCTCCGGGAGCTATCCCACAGTGCTTCATTGTGACCGCTCTGGACAGCACTCTCAACTCAGATGCACTGACCAGGTAGACAGGAAAAGCCCCGCGAACGTTTGAATTTCATTTCCTGTTTGCCCAGAGTGGAGAGCACAGGTGACCACGCAGAGCTCATCAGCACAGGTAACTGTGATGGAGTCCCAGGATCGCAAAAGAGCTCCATCATGGACCGAACGGGAGGTACGGGAGATGCTCGCCATATGGGGAGATGAATCAGTGCTAGCTGAACTCCGTAGCAGTAAACGAAATGGCAAAATATTAGAAAAGGTCTCCAAGGCCATGAAGGACAGAGGCCATAACAGGGACGCACAGCAGTGCCGCGTGAAAATTAAGGAGCTAAGGCAAGCCTACCACAAAGCCAGAGAGGCAAACGGAAGGTCCGGGGCAGAGCCGCAAACATGCCGCTTCTACGCGGAGCTGCATGCCATGCTAGGGGGTGCAGCCACCACTACCCCAACCGTGTGCTTTGACTCCTTCAATGGAGAAACACACAGGGAAGTGGCTTCAGGGTACGAGGAAGATGAGGATGAAGATAATGTAGATAGCTCACAGCAGCAAGGAAGCGGAGAAACCGGTTTCCCCAACAGCCAGGATATGTTTATCACCCTGGACCTGGAACCAGTAACCCCCGAACTCACCCAAGGCATGCTCCCAGACCCTGAGGGCACACAGGGGACCTCTGGTGAGTGTACCTTTGTAAATATTACACATGGTTTAAAAGCAAGCGTGTTTAATGATTAATGATTAATTTGCCCTGGCAATCGTGGCCAGTACAGCTACTGGAAAAGTCTGTTAACGTGTATGGGGATGGAGCGGAAATCCTCCAGGGACATCTCCAGAAAGCTCTCCTTCATGTACTCCCAAAGCCTTTGCAAAAGGTTTCTGGGGAGGGCTGCCTTATCCCGTCCGCCATGGTAGGACACTTTACCACGCCAGGCCAGTAGCACGTAGTCTGGAATCATTGCATAACAAAGCATGGCAGCGTATGGTCCTGGTGTTTGCTGGCATGCAGACAACATCCATTCCTTATTGCTCTTTGTTATCCTCAGGAGAGTGATATCATTCATGGTCACCTGGTTGAAATGGGGCGATTTTATTAAGGGGACATTCAGAGGTGCCCATTCCTGCTCTGCTGAACAGAAATGTTTCCCGCTGTTAGCCACGCGGTGGGGGGGAGGGGTGAAGTGATCATCCCCGAGAATTGGGTGTGTGGGGGGGGAGGGGGGTTAGTTGGGTTTGTGCTGCATGTTAACCCGGAAACCGCAGCCCCTCCTTTTACATTGCAAACCCATTTTAAATGGCCAACCCAACGGGTGCTTGGTATGGGAAATGAGGGCGCTACTGTTTGAAACCATTCCCACATGTTAAGAAGGTTAAAAAAGCCAAAAGACTGTGGCTTACCATGGCTGCCTACAAGCCGAAATCTGTTGCCTGGCACTGCGTGAGTGATCTCTCACACCAAACCGGCAGGCCCTCAATATAAGAGGAAAAATGCGACCTTGTAACGAAAGCACATGTGCTGTGTAATGTGAACAGCAAAATTTAACGTGAAAGAGTGTACCCATTGTTCTCTAAAATGTGTCTTTTTTAACCACCTCTCCCTTCTCCTCCACCAGCTGCAAATGTTTCTCCTTCACAGAGGCTAGTGAAGATTAGAAGGAGAAAACGGCGGACTCGGGATGATATGTTCTCGGAGCTCCAGATGTCCTCCCACGCTGACAGAGCACAGCAGAATGCGTGGAGGCAGTCAATGTCAGACTACAGAAAAGCACAATATGAACGAGAGGAGAGGTGGCGGGCTGAATCGCGGGATGAACAGAGCAAGTGGCGGGCTGAAGATGATAGGTGGCGTCAGCTTGCAGACAGAAGGCAAGAGTCAATGCTCCGGCTGCTGGAGCATCAAACTGATATGCTCCAGCGTATGGTTGAGCTGCAGGAAAGGCAGCAGGAGCAGAGACCGCCGCTACAGCCCCTGTGTAACCAACAGCCCTCCTCCCCAAGTTCCATAGCCTCCTCACCCAGACGCCCAAGAACACGGTGGGGGGGCCTCCGGCCACCCAGTCACTCCACCCCAGATGATTGCCCGAGCATCAGAAGGCTGGCCTTCAATAAGAGTTAAAGTTTTAAACTGCAGTGTGTCCTTTTCCTTCCCTCCTCCCCCACCCCTCCCGGGCTACCTTGGCAATTATCCCACTAGTTGTGTGATGAATTAATAAAGAATGCATGAATGTGAAGTAACAATGACTTTATTGCCTCTGCAAGCGGTGCTCGAGGGGGGGAGGGGAGGGAGGGTGGTTGGTTTACAGGGAAGTAGAGTGAACCGGGTGGGGGGCGGGGGCGGAGGGTTCATCAAGGAGAAACAAACAGAAGTTTCACACCGTAGCCTGGCCAGTCACAAAACTCGTTTTCAAAGCTTCTCTGATGCGCACCGCGCCCTGCTGTGCTCTTCTAACCACCCTGGTGTCTGGCTGCGCGTAATCAGCAGCCAGGCGATTTGCCTCAACCTCCCACCCCGCCATAAATGTCTCCCCCTTACTCTCACAGATATTGTGGAGCGCACAGCAAGCAGCAATAACAATGGGGATATTCTTTTCGCTGAGGTCTGAGCGAGTCAGTAAGCTGTGCCAGCGACCTTTTAAACGGCCAAATGCACATTCTACCACCATTCTGCACTTCCTCAGCCTGTAGCTGAACAACTCCTGACTCCTGTCCAGGCTGCCTGTGTACGGCTTCATGAGACATGGCATTAAGGGGTAGGCTGGGTCCCCAAGGATCACGATAGGCATTTCAACATCCCCAACGGTTAGTTTCTGGTCCAGGAAGAAAGTCCCTTCCTCCAGCTTTCGAAACAGACCAGAGTGCCTGAAGACGCGAGCATCATGTACCTTTCCCGGCCATCCCACGTTGATGTTGGTGAAACGTCCCTTGTGATCCACCAGGGCTTGCAGCAGCATTGAAAAGTACCCCTTGCGGTTTATGTACTCGGTGGCTTGGTGATCCGGTGCCAAGATAGGGATATGGGTTCCGTCTATGGCCCCACCACAGTTTGGGAATCCCATTGCAGCAAAGCCATCCACTATGGCCTGCACGTTTCTCAGAGTCACCACCCTTGATATCACCAGGTCTTTCATTGCCCTGGCAACTTGGATCACAGCAGCCCCCACAGTAGATTTGCCCACTCCAAATTGATTCCCGACTGACCGGTAGCTGTCTGGCGTTGCAAGCTTCCACAGGGCTATCGCCACTCGCTTCTCAACTGTGAGGGCTGCTCTCATCCTGGTATTCTGGCGCTTCAGGGCAGGAGAAAGCAAGTCACAAAGTTCCATGAAAGTGCCCTTACGCATGCGAAAATTTCGCAGCCACTGGGAATCGTCCCACACCTGCAACACGATGCGGTCCCACCAGTCTGTGCTTGTTTCCCGGGCCCAGAATCGGCGTTCCACGGCATGAACCTGCCCCAGTAACACCATGATTTGCACATTGCTGGGGCCTGTGCCTTGTGAGAGGTCTATGTCTATGTCAATTTCCTCATCACTCTCGTCGCCGCGCTGCAATCGCCTCCTCGGCTGGTCCTGGTTTTGCTTTGGCATGTCCTGGCTCTGCATATACTCCAGGACAACGTGCGTGGTGTTCATAGTGCTCATAATTGCCGCGGTGATCTGAGCGGGCTCCATGAACCCAGTGCTATGGCGTCTGGTCTGAAAAAAGGCGCGAAACTAGTATCTGACGGACGGAGGGAGGGAGGGAGGGGCGAGTGACGACATGGCGTACCGGTACAGGGAATTAAAATCAACAAAGGTGGCTGTGCATCAGGGAGAAACACAAACAACTGTCACACAGAATGGCCCCCCCAAAGATTGAACTCAAAACCCTGGGTTTAGCAGGCTGTTGATTTCATGGAGGGAGGGGGAAGCAAATGAATACAGAACAAATCTATTTTTTACATCTTAAACTGGCAGACGACGGTGCAGCATGACTGATAGCCCTCGGCATCTTCTGGGTGCTTGGCAGAAAATACTGGGCGCTTGGCAGAAAATAGCGTACTACGACTGATAGCCATCATCATCGTTGGGAAGGCAGCGACTGGGGGACATACGGAGTTTCAGCCACTGCAGTACGACGACGACGGATACCAGTCGTAATACACCATCTTCTACCAAAAGGCAAGGGGCTGCTGCTGTGTAGCAATGCAGTCCCACATCTGCCAGCACCCAGATCACCGATGAAGGCTACCAGTCATACTGCACCGTCTACTGCCAAAAGGCAATTAGCTGCTGCTGTGTAGCAATTCAGTACCACATCTGCCGGCACCCAGATGACATATGGTGACGGTGAGCTGAGCTGAGCTGAGCGGGCTCCATGCTTGGCGTGGTATGTTGTCTGCACAGGTAACCCAGGTAAAAAGGCGCGAATCGATTGTCTGCCGTTGCTCTGACGGAGGGGGAGGTGCCTGACGACATGTACCCAGAACCCCCCGCTACACTGTTTTGCATCATTCAGGCATTGGGATCTCAACCCAGAATTCCAATGGGCGGCGGAGACTGCGGGAACTGTGGGATAGCTACCCATAGTGCAACGCTCCGGAAGTCGACGCTAGCCTCAGTACTGTGGACGCGGTCCGCCGACTTAATGCACTTAGAGCATTTTATGTGGGGACACACACAATCGGCTGTATACAACCGATTTCTATAAAACCGGCTTCTATAAATTCGACCTAATTTCGTAGTGTAGACATACCCTTAGAAAGGGGCTTTGCTGTGCAGATGATGATCAAATACATGTACAGGAGCTGGACAATGTACTGAGAGCAGCCAGGAGTGAATGGTCTCATTGTGACCTACAGAGTGCCTGAGTCAGGCCTTCTTATGCTTGTTCACAGAACTCCTTAAAGCAACAATTCCCAGTTCAGTGGTTTGGGATTTTCAGAATATTTCATCTGGTTATAAGATTTAGTAAACATGGCATCTAATCCGTCTCCCTCTGAAGCTGGAGCCTGCATTGGTCAGTGTGTTATGCCTGCCTCAGCCACAGAGCATGTGAGTCAGTTATGGTAACTGTCACAGGGTCCTGGGCCCTTTAAAGGAGTCAGAGCCAGCCTACCTGTGATGGGCTCCACTGAAGGGAGGGAGCCAACCCAACTCCACCTGGGGATAGTTAATTGCCTAAATAGCTTCTAGGCAGTTGATAAAGTAAGGAGAACCTGGGCCTGATAAAAGGCTTAGGAGAGCTCAGCTAACAGGAACTCTGGAGGAGAGGAGTTTCTAGGGAGCCTGAACTAGCCACAAGCTTTCCATGCAGGGAGGCCTGGGGCAAACCTTGAACAAAGAGGGGAAAGACCACATTGCTCTGTAGGCAGCAGCAGCGAAGCCTGAAGCTGTACAGCAGAAAGAGCTGCTGCTGGAACCTAGAGACTTCTGTTTTGGGACTGTTAAGTTTCACCCAGGCTCTGAGGTAAGAGCCTTTAACCCTCATTCTAGTGCTGCTTTCAGAAGGCTTTATTAAAGGGAGATAGACTGCTGTAGAGCATTTTGGCTTCTCCTTCACCAAGCTATTTGTGACCTCCTTGTTTTCCCATTAAGAAAGGGAAACTGATTCAGGCCATCGCAGAGCTGCACTCAGCTGTGAAAAGGGGTGTTTGGGAAGCTATGTTGCTTCTTCTACAATAACCTTGAGCTGGGTTTCTGTTGTATCATTGGGCAATGTGTGTCTGCATGACTCCTCCCACCTTGGCAAAGACTACCTATGACCCAAATAACATGATTGTCCTGTATTATTCCAGTCCAATGTTTTAAACAGACATGGGCATAATTTTCATCCAAGGAGCTTGTACAATGCTTTTAGATTCCAACAAACTCCTTCCTACTCCACCACACATAACCGCATATAGCCTTCTGTTAGTTAGAAAAATTATCATTCATGTGCATTATGTTCTAATTTCTTGATTTTAAAATGCCTCATCGAGTCTTCAGTGACCATTGTCTAGTTTTGCCCTTTGGAACTGGATGAGCTGGTCAGTGTATTCTAATGAGACTATTCATGTAAATTAAGGAGAGTTTCTGAGGCTAATATCCATGTGGCTTTCAGTTAGCAATCATGAATATAATTTTTGGAAATCCAAGCTGAGAATGATCAAGAGGAGCATCCGTTTTTTGAAAATGGCAATTTATATTTCAAGGAAGCTATTTATGTTTTAATAGCCCTATCCTCTAAAGGTTCCTGGGGTCTGATACTTCTGATTAGGAAAGTGATCTCTGGACCCACACTTTGTATTTGGTATTCATTACACTAACAGCCCTAATAAAGCTATCTGGTATTAAGATGAATGCACATGATATGCAATTCCACTGTCCTTTAGTAATGAACCAACAGAGCATTACTTTAAAGTTAGAAATTTCCCCAAAGCATGCACAGAACAGCAAGTATCTAAAATAATTCTCGGGAAAAGGAGCAAACTGGGAAATATTTCATTTGCTTCTCTTAATCAGAGGGAAACTCTTACTGTTTTCTGCCTGGTTGCCGCTGTTTTCTGCCTGATTGCCAATGTAAAGTTTGCATCAGCTAACTGTGCTGTATGGGCAACGTGTTCAAATAGCCTAAGTCCCACTTTCAAAAGTCAATGAGACTTAGGTGCCTAAGTGATGTAACCTGATTTAGGGTGTACTGATAATATTAATTTGGATAACATGGGAATTTAATTTATTAATTTAATTTTAATTGATTTTAATAATGCTATTAATAATTATTAGCATCAATATTAATTAGTATGGGTTTTAGGCTCGCCAATCTGTTTGATCAGAAGATAAAAGTTCTTGTCCTGAATCAGGCTCCACAGAATTTATAAAGGACCCTTGGGGGTATGACAGGAAGCTCACACTGAGACAGATATAGCTTTAAAGGCTTTTTATTAAAATTAATAATAGTAAGTAAATAGTAAAATACCCAGAGTTACAAAGTTACAATTGCATTACTGCTATTCAAAAGATACATATGATAATATAGTATTATATGCAACAAAGCTTTGGTTTATTATATGCAACAAAGCTTTGGTTAATATACTCACACCCTTCCTTGATAACCTGGTGATAAGAGACACAGGAACAGCCTTGCGGTTTAGGTTTCTCAATTCTTGAGTGAGGGATGCAGTGCTTAGAAAATGCTAAGAGCTATCAAAGCTGACTAGGGTTTACTTGACTAACTTAAACTTAAATCAAAACCTAATAAACAACCTAAGAATAAAACTTAGGGAAACCAAGCTTAGCCTAGTTCCTTTGAAACTTAAAGTTTAAGAAGAACAAGTATAGCCTACTAATAGTAGCAGTCATCGGAGACAGATAGAATAGATAGAGTGGAGGAAGTAAGTGAGAATAGAGTAGAGTGAGAATGGAGATGGAGTAAAGTGAGAACTGGAGTAAGTGAGAAATGGAGTACTCTATTGAGGTGGGTCACCTCTTTTATAGGGCAAATGCCGGAAATCCTTCCTCTAATGCCCAAATTTCATTCCTCACCCAGAGAAATGTTAGGGTACACTTACCCCATAGGCTAATATGTATGTGCGTATTGATGACAGGTATGTACGCACATCAGTCTCTTGTGGTGTACTTGTTAAGTCTGTGGGTACAACATTGAAAACCCCCCCTATGCCATTCTCCATTGTCTATTGGTCTAAATAAAAGGTCATGGACATAGGCGTGGGTACTCATCTATTTAGGTAACAAGATATAGGTCAACTTTGCCTTCTGAGTAAAAGGTCTTAATATAGATATGCTAACTTTGCCTTAGCTTAACATACAGGATGTGGCCTGTAGGTCTCTTGCATTACAGCCAAACTTACTTTAATATAAATTTATAAACCTATTACAATAAACCAAATACTTAAACTATAAGAAAAGATATATATATATATATATATATATATATGCAAGCAAGCAGGTTAGTCCTATAGGCTACAGTAACTTGGACCCATTTGAAATCTTTTCCCATGTGCATTTGTTCAGCATGATGTCAGAACATTTATCTTTTCATTATCAAGAGAGCTTTGAATTCTTCTTCAATCTTTTGGGGGAACAGGAGTGTGTCTTGAAGTGTGTATGAATGATCCGTCTGAATGTGTGTAAAATGTACAGTTCCTAATGCACTGCTAATTCATCCCTGTGACATATTATGGGCATGGCTGGTATTTTCCATTATAAGGCCCTATTTTTAGTTGCTTTATAACTTTTTATCAAACTTCAACTGTTTATGTTTAACTTTCCATGTTGGGTGCCTGCCTCAGGCTGAAGTTTTCTGCAAAGATTTGAGACACAAAAGCTTAACTGTTTCAGAGAATGAGACAAGGGAAAAATACACTTTTCTTGCCCATGTGGTTTTTTTTTTAATTATTCTGGCAATGTTTTATTTGAAAAGCTCTAGCTCATCCATGTCTGGAGCCTGGACATGAAATTTGGTAGGGAGAAGGCCTTTGTGGCAGGAATGTGCCTTTTGTTCGGCCCCTGTGAAAATTCACCCAAATTTGTGGCCTTTGAAAAACTTGCAGATTGCACATGCTCAGTCAAGACTTCTTAAATTTAGGAACTAAACTTTCCAATTTTCCATGTTCCAGCCTGGAGCTAAGTAGGACTTTTCCTTCAATTGCAGCTCTGGGCTGCTGTGCTGGGTCCAGGCACTTGAACTGAGAGCAGGGAACCTATTGGAACTGGGAATCAGTGGGAACAGGGAATAGGAATAGGGAATGGCTATTGGAATAGGGAACAGGGAACTGGGATTGACTGGGTGGTGATGCTGGTATGGGGAATCCAAAGAATTGAAAGCAGGACTTGCTTGGCAATAAGACTGGGACTGGCTAGGTGAGGAGAATTAGACTGGAACAAAAAGCCAGGGTTGGGGAAGAGACAGGACTAGGACATGGACAGGTTATAGGAGACTGGGAAGTAGGAATCAAGCTTCAGGGGAATGGACAGAAGATGGTATGCCCACTAGCGCATACTCCCATCCAGAGCCTGGAATGGAACCCAAGATGCCTGAGTCTCACCATTCCTCTTTTGTCAGCAAATATCTGTGAAACCCACTGTCAGCATGTCTCTCTCATCCCCCCTCTACTGCTGGTCGGCATAGAGGATTACACCTACTTTTGCTAAAAGTTACTCTATTAGATCAAGCGGTAGAGGTCTGTGCAGTGGGTCTAAAGGTTCCAACCCTTAAGCTTGCAAAGTCAGGCACTCAACAGTTAGGAAATGCCAGAATTAAGGTTGCCTGGGCAGCCTTAACTTGCTACCTTTGTGCAAATTAGGTCTGATTACATGATCACCTTCTATATTTTTCCATAGAACCCCTGCCTCATTCAGTGCACAAGATGGCTGCTGCTCACCCAATGAGCAGTTATTCAATATTTTGTTTTCTCCTCATTGTTCAATGTGTGTCCCCAGGCCTTACTTACTACACACTAGTCAAACCCTTTCTGATTAAGGTCGGGGGGGAGGGGGGAATGCACACGAGGGAATTTATCAATGGTGCTCATCACTAAAGTATGAGAGAAATTCACTTATTTGTGAAGCCATCTTCAGAGCACCTCTGTGAGGTGTGGGAGGGTGGTGGTAGACTGGGACTGATTTTTCAGAGTACTTAGCATTATATAGCACTTCATATGTTCAAAGCCCAGCTTCCAGTGACGTCTGTTGCTGCTATGAGTGCTCTGCACTCTTTCACAACTAGTGACCACCTGGGAAAAGTTTGGTTTAAGTGACATGCCCAACAACACATAAAAACTCTGTGGTGGAGGCAGCGGTGCCAGGATAGGGGGGGACAGAGGGCCATGCCCCCAGCCCCACTTTTTACCAGCCATAAGGGCAAGTGTCGGTGGGAAGGGGTGGAGAGGAGCAAGCAGGAGGTGGGGCCTTCGGGGAAGAGGTGGCACAGGAGCAGAGCCATGGTTCAGGTGCCAGTGCCCCCCCACACACACTTTTAGGGACCTTCTGCTGCTCCTAGGTGAAGCCGGGAAAGAATTCAGTTCCCCAGGGCAGCATTCAACTGCTTTAACCATGAGACTGCCCTCCTGCCTCATTTACTGCATGCTTTTCAACTTCTGCAACAAATGACACAGGCTACACAACACTGATTCTTACCTAAGGCAGGTCCATCCTATGCACTGAATGAGGCAGAGGTCCTGTGGGAAAAAATAGCATGTAAGCATGTAATTAATGACTGCATCCTAATACATACACACAAGGGGGCCAAATTAGGGCTGCCCAGGGAACCTTAATTCTGGCATTTCCTAACTCTTGAGTGCTTGACTTTGCTACCTTAATAAAGTTTTTTTTAACTTAGGTTTCAGTATACAATTACATATATAAATCATGGGCCTTGTTCTGTGACTGCCCTATAAAAGACAGTGCATCAAAAGTCATATGGGGGGAAGGATAACTCAGTGGTTTGCGCATTGGCCTGCTAAACCCAGGGTTGTGAGTTCAATCGTTGGGGGGGGGGCATTTAGGGATCTGGGACAAAAATCTGTCTGGGGATCGGTCCTGCTTTGAGCAGGGAGTTGAACTAGATGACCTTCTGAGGTCCCTGATATTCTATGATTATGTTTCTTTAGACTTATATTAGCAGTAGAATTTGACTTTATTCTAATTTTGAAATTCTGAAATTAAAAAATTCATGGAAAAATTTGTTTTCCCAAATCCACCCTCCACCCCAATCTTTCCACCCACTATAGTTCATAGAAATTTTCAATGTTTCCATTTTCAGATTTCAAAAAGAGGAATTTTGAAAAAAGTTTTCCCCAGCCCTAATTAATAGTGGGTAAAAGTACATGAAGAGCTCCTGCAAAATATGGATTTCATCCAATATAAGTATTACCCATATTCCATATTACTGAATGTTATTCATTTCAATTTTAATATCCTTAAACTCTTGGGCAGGATCCTTCCATGTGGATCCATGAGCGGAGAAGATCTAGTCACATCAGGACCAGCATGACAGGGATTAGTATTGTTTCTTCAGTCACATCACCCCAGTCCCTTATTCCTTGCCTATGCATGAACAGAGCTCAGTAAAGTTCAGGGTGGCAGGAGGGTAGAGGAGCAGGGCGTTTCTGTTCACTGCAGCTCCATCTCTTAATAGTTCAGGAATTTCTGTGACTGGGAGCCATGCTACATGCCAGCCGCAGATATTGAGGTCAACCACAGAAGCATCCAGCTCAGGGCAGTGTCCCTCTTATTGGAACCATGCTGCCAGATGTTAGGGGGCAGCAGTTGGGCAGGTTCTACAGATCCCCTTCCTGCAGGTCTGAGATCCACTGGGCTGGGAAGAGGTGTGCCTTCCAAATCTCATTACCCCCCTCCAGCCAGAGATGAAGGATCAAAGATCCTTCTTTCTTCCTTCTCCTCTTTGCTCCAGTGGTTTCTCCATATGAGTGATGTGTGTTGGCCTTACTTTCTGTAATAGACATAGATGAAAAAATTATGATGAAAAATGTCTTGCTTTTTTAGGAAGACAAAACTTTAAGAACATAAGAATGGCCATAGTAGGTCAGACCAATGGTTCAAATAGCCCAGTATCCTGTCTTCCGACAGTGACCAGTGCCAGGTGCTTCAGAGGGAGTGAACAGAACAGGGTAATTATCAAGTGATACATCCCCTGTTGTCCAGTCTCAGCATCTGACAGTCTGAGGTTTAGGGGTACCCAGAGCATGCAGTAATTAACTTTCATGTTAACTTTCTGAGACACAAGGGTAGGTGAAGTAATATCTCTTATTGGACCAACTCCTGTTGGTGACAGAGACAAACTTTCGAGCTTATGCAGAGTTCTTTGTCAGGTCTGAGAGAGGCACTCAGTATCACAGATACATTTCCCAGGCCTGAAGAAGAGCTCTGTGCAAGCTTGAAAGCTTGTCTGTCACCAACAGGAGTTGGTCCAGTCAAAGATATTACCTCACCAACCTTTTGTCTCTAATATTCTGGGACCAACATGGCTACAACAACACTGCATACAATCTTAGTGTTCTGTTTTTTTCTAATAAAAACAACAAAAGATAAAACTCTAAAATTGAAGTTCCTTTCTAAATGTTTCCATAGAAAACAATAAGTACTTTCTGACCAGCTCTAACAGTGCGTAGCTCTGATATGGGAGGACAGAGGCAAGGTGACTTGCCGGGCTGTCACAGCTGGTCTGTGGCAGAGCCAGGAGTACAGCCCAGGTCTGCTGATACCGAGCCCTGTTCTGTTAGCAACCAGGCCTAAATAACTACACCTCTACCCCGCTATAACGTGACCCAATATAACACGGGTTCGCATATAGCGCAGTAGCAGCGGGGCTCCGGCGGCGCTTTAAAGGGTCCGGGGCTCCGGCTGCTGTGGGGAGCCCCCAGTCCTTTAAATCACCACTGGAGCCCTGCCGCTGCTACCCCGGGGCTGCAACAGTGGGGCTCAGGCGGCGCTTTAAAGGGTCCGGGCTCCCCGCAGCGGCCAGAGCCAGGAGCTCTTTAAATCACCGCCAGAGCCCTGCCGCCGCTACCCCGGGGCTGTGGCAGCGGGGTTTGCCGGCGATTTAAAGGGCCCGGGCTCCCCGCAGCGGCCGGAGCCCGGAGCTCTTTAAATCACCGCCAGAGCCCTGCCGCCCCTACCCCGATATAACGGGGTTTCAGCTATAACACGGTAAGGATTTTTGGCTCCCCGTGACCGCGTTATATCGGGGTAGAGGTGTACTGTCAAAATATGAATGTTGCCATTTTAATGGCAATCACTGTAAGAAGATTAGGCAGCTGTTTGAAGTCAGAAAATCATATCTCTAATTCATCCAAAACCAAGTATTTAAATATAATATGTGGAATAATGTACTTTTGTCCCTCATTCATGAGTAGCATGAGATTTAAAAAAATCCATGTTATGCATATTAAACCTCTTCACTTCTGTGCTCTGCTATAGCCACTCAGCCTCCATAGAATGTGGCAGCATTCATTTAAGCACTGCCAAATGCTGGTACTTCACTAGGTATATGAGACAGCAGTGGAGGTGAATTTTGACCCATGCACCTGTTTTGATAGGCAGCAATGACATAACACTCTCCAACAGCAGGAAAATAAGCAACTACTGTACTTCTGTGCACTAATTTACCTATTTTCATCTATCAGCAATCTATCCACCACAATACACCACTATTTAAATATAAAACTATTTGTGTCTCATTTAAATTATTTAGTTGTGCTGTATTCTCGTAAATCTTACATCCGGCACCCTTCTCTTAATAGTGAAGTAAAAATAAGTATACAGTCAACAACTTTGTCTATCTTTAATAAAATGTTGGTAACTAAAACTAGGATTTTCAAATATGCCTAAGGAGGTAGGTGCCCACCTCCTATTGAAAGTCCTCAGGCAGCTGAGAAAATTCTATCCTAAATTCTTATAAATTCCAAAAACATGTAGTGATGTGTTTATGTACCTGAGTGGAAGAGAGAACATAATTATAGTTCTAGGAAGCATCATTACACAGCTCAGTGGGTTAAAGTACTTATTTCTTACCTTTATTAGGGCAGGTCTACACTACCGGTTAAGTTGATCTAACTTACATCGCTCAGGGGTGTGAAAAAGACACCCTCCCCCCCCCATGCAACGCAAGTTACAGCAACCTAAGCACTGACACTAATCAGTTGCACACATACAAAATGGGAAATGACTGCCTAGGAAGGAGTACTGCAGAAAGGGATCTGGGGGTCATAGTGGACCACGAGCTAAATATGAGTCAACAGTGTAACACTGTTGCAAAAAAAGCAAACATCATTCTGTGATGTATTAGCAGGAGGGTTGTAGGCAAGACACGAGAAGTAATTCTTCTGCTCTTCTCCACGCTGATTAGGCCTCAACTGGAGTGTTGTGTCCAGTTCTGGGCACTGCATTTCAGGAAAGATGTGGACAAATTGAAGAAAGTCCAGAGAAGAGCAACAAAAATGATTAAAGGTCTAGAAAACATGACCTCTGAGGAAAGATTGAAAAAATTGGGTTTGGTTTAGTCTGGAGAAGAGAAGACTGAGGGAGGATATAACAGTTTTCAAATATATGAAAGGTTGTTACAAGGAGGAGGGAGGAAAAATTATTCCACTTAATCTCTGAGGATAGGATAAGAAGCAATGGGCTTAAATTGCAGCAAGGGTGGTTTAGGTTGGACATTAGGAAAAACTTCCTAACTGTCAGGGTGGTTAAGCACTGGAATAAATTGCCTAGGAGGTTGTGGAATTGCCATCATTGGAGATTTGTAAGAGCAGGTTAGACAAACACCTGTGAGGGATGGTCTAGCTAATACTTAGTCTTGCGTTGAGTGCAGGAGACTGGGCTAGATGATCTCTTGAGGTCCCTTCCAGTCCTACAATTCTGTGATTCGGCGGGAGACGCTCTCCGACTGACACATCTTCTGCCTCTCACAGCGGTGGAGTAATTATGCCAACAGGAGAGCGCTTTCCCTTTGGCCTAGAGTGTCTTCACCAAAAGCACTACAGTGCCACAGCTGCACTGATGAATTTGTGCCAATGTAGTGCTTCTAGTGTACACCTGCCCTTAGATTTCAAAGCAGACTGTCATCAGTACATTGAGTTTGGCAGCTAGGCCCCAGTGAACTTTGGTTTATCACAAAACCACCTAAAACTCTTTGCATGCAACATTGCTGTTGACATTCTCTATAGAAGAAAGATTCAGGACTGGAACAGCCCCGGGGAAGTGTATTGGAAGAGATGTCTGTGGTGACTTACAATGTACCTGTTTGTGCTATGGCCGACACTAGTTGATGCTGTCGGCATATCATTTTCAAGAGCACTAAAGACATAACCACATAGCTTTTTTTAGAAAAAAACCAACCAAGCAATTTTTGTGAGGGGTTCCAGGAAGGGTGGGAAGAGGGTCATATAAGTACTTTGGCAGTTAGGCATCTAATTCCTTCACCATTTATAAAGGCAAGGAACCAGAAAAATATAGAATGTTGAGTATCTTTTTATAGAGTTTTCTATGGCATTCATCCCCATGCTGCCGAGGACCTTACAAATGTGAATCACTTTACCTTTTATCCTCTTAGTCATCATCGTAGTAGCCCCATGTTACAGTGAGGGAGCTGAGGAACAGAAGGCCTGATCCAAAGTCTGTTGGAGTTTTTCCCACTTTCTTCAGTGCCCTTTGGATCAGTCCAGAAAGTGGGTGGCTTGCCCAGAGTCACACAGGCAGTCTGTGTTGGAGTCAGAAACGCAATCCCAATCTCCTGGGTCCCAGTTCAATGCGTTAGCCTCAACATTGTTTCCCACCAGATTTGGATTTGAAAAGCATTCTGATCTGAGTTACATAGGTTAAATCCTGCGTGGCTCTATTGACTACAGGGGAGTGATTCCAGATCTGACACCAATGTAACAGATGACAGAATCTGACTCATTGACTTTCATTACACAACAACACCTACAATCTTATATTACAGAAAATCATTGACCCAAATCACTATGGGAGAAAGATCCAAGTCTGTGTTGATTTCCCCCAGCAAGAATAAGTCCTGAGGCCTGCCTTATAAACCTGGAGGACTCCTGCATAAACAGTCTGCGTCTGAACGCTCTCTGTTCCTGGATGATCTCTTCCCTCCTCCCCCCACCCCCCACCCCAAGTGAGGCTCCATTGAACACTGACTCTGATTTCATTTGCACCACTTTTGCTTTAGTTACTCCTGCTGTTACTGTACACCAGTGTAAATACGATCAAAACCAGACTCTAAATTTATGCTAAACAAATACAACGTACAATAGTATAATTCATATTTTTATTCAACTTTAGATATATTCTTTTGAAAAAAGAAGTAACTTTTGTCCCCGAATCAATGTCTGTGCAGGTAATGAACAGTAATTGTATTGTTACTTCAGAAAATAGAACCATCTAGGTATCAGGATGGTTTTGAAGGCATCCATTTAAATACTGTGCCACATGCACAGTTTGTCTCCTGTATAATGTGAATATACTGGTCACACTATCCTGCATGTGCAGTATGTATTCACATCTATAGTAGTGTAGATCTGAAACTTGTATCTAGGTATTTTTCATATTTACAAGCTGTGAATATATAGATGAGTTTCAGTCTTGCAGAATTGTTCAGCATTGTGGAAATAAGTAGGTGTTATCACAGCTAAATGGCATGAGATACCCTTATACTGTAAGACTTTTCCTGATGTACAAGCCAAAAGTGTAGCAATTACTCCAGGCACCATTAATCAATTTCAGACTGTGAAGAAAACAGGAATAGTTACCTCCACTGCTTTATACTCTCCCTAATCGCATGTATTGGAAATGGGGAAGACTAGCAGCTCCCGCTGAAATCAGAGCCCCATTGTGTTAGGCCCTGTATGTACACACAGTAAGACAGTCCCTGCCCTGAAGAGCCTTCAGTCTAAATAGTCAAGATAGACAAAGGGTTGGAGGGGAAACAGGCAGAGAAATGAAGAGACTTGGCCAAGGTCACAGAGTAGATTAAGTCAAACCTTGGAATAAAACCCAGGTCCTTTTGATTCAGTCAACATTACCCCTTTCAAAGAAACAAGGGTTTAAAATATAATTGACCAGATTCAATCCTATTCTAACTTCACTGAAGTCAATGCACTTTAATACTATGAGAAGATTTAGACCCAGTGTAATTAGACTACAAGTTTAAATTCAACTTATATTTTGCATACTGAGGCCAGGCAGTTTTAACATGATGTTCTCTAACCCATCGTTTAAGGGTTATCTTAAAAAGGTTGGGCCAGATTCTCAGCTGATGCATATTGGCTACAGCTGGTCAGGAAATGGATTTCCTGTCCTGTGAAAAACATTTTTTTAAAAATGTATTGTCCTGAATTAGAACAAAAAGAAAAAATCTCAGTTTTTCACAAATGGAAAATCTGAAATTTCATTTGGGGTTAATTGAAATGTTTCTTTGTGACACATTTGAAATGTGTTTCTATTTTAATGTGGGAGAGGGAATGAATATGTTGAAATGGTCTGTTTTGAAGTTTTGGAACTTTTTCATTTGTTTTTTGAAATAAAATATCCATGAATCACACTGCATTCCTGTAGGAAGCCTTGGGTTTGACAAATTGGAATTTTCCAGTGACACAACCTTTTGTCAAAATTCCTGACCAGCTCTAGTATTGGCAACCCTCCACTCACTTCAGCAGAACTACATAATTTACATGGGCAGAGACTGTGGGCTGGTACTTCTGTCCCATTTCTTCAAAGGTCAGTTAGTCACTCTCCATCAATTTGCCACAGGACGGAAAAGTGAAGCAGCATTGTCTTTTCTGCACCTCAATATTTATAAGGAACTTCAATCTTTCCCGCCATGATCCATGCAGAAAATGGGGATGGGTGGACTCTGGAGGCCAGCCCTCTATCCTCCTACCCTCAAAGAACTCTCTAGTGTTGAAGGGATAGCCAGATGGATATGCATTGTTCCATCTCAACTTATGCTCAGGAAATCAATACAGCACTTTCTTGGGAGCTGGCCCAAGGCCATAGAATGAACTCCCCACAGGATCTAAGGATCTTCACAAGTCTCACCATCTTCCCCTCTAAATGCAAGGGGCATTTCTTTGACCGGGCCTTCTCTAACATAAACCTAGCAAATAAGAACACTCCCCTGCACACATTTCTTCCCCTGTGGAAGGATGAAAGAACAAACAGGTGACAGATGTTAGTCACGTTGCTTAATGCATTCCCGGAAGGTGCTCAGATTCTACAGTCATGAGAGTTATATAAGAACCTATACAGAACAGAATAAGATAGCCACAGCCTGTAGAATGTTTTACCCAGATCCTCCTCTGCTCTGTTGATGACTGCTTCATGGGTTCCCAGGTGTAGCTGCCTCTGCCTTTGGGACCCAATAAGTCTGTGCCCCTCCCCTTTCCTCCCCCTCCCACACAATATGGGTTCCTAGAAATGTAAATGTTAATATTCACTTTGATTAAAATACAAGTAAATTTCCAGCTGATGGCTCTTGCTCTTTACACAACAAATGTAATATGAAGGACCAGGCACAGTGGGGTGCATATAACTGTGCGCATTAACTACGCACAACAGGCAAGGCCTAGCTATGGGAGGACACTGCTGCTCTGGCAGACTTGCAAGGAACCACTAAATAGTTTTTCTGTTACTACCCAATTCCTGTGTACAAAACCAACCCTTTTTATTGTAAAGTGACTTTTGGACAAAATTAAACTGATGACTAGACAACGAAAGTTTGCCACTGACTCTTCCTAAAGATCACAATTACTTGTACCCTGTCCATAAAGGCTTTTATAAGACCACCCATCACCCTGGTATGAGAGTGCCTTTGAAAACCATGGACATGAGTATTGCTGTTTTGGGGAAGGCCTCAGGTTAGCTTATGATGGGGAGGGACAGCATTACCCAGGCTGCCAGTGATGGTGTCAGGTACACCACAGTCTCCCTACCATCTGAATGCCAACAGCTGAGCCAGCTGTTTTGCCAGAGAGGGCCTGATACAAAGTCAATTGAAGTCAATTACACCCTATGGGTTTTAATGTGCTTTGCATCAGACCCAGAGTGAGTCTGGTAGCTACCTTGGTTTCTGTGTTACTAATAAGGAACATCATTCCATAAAAATGGAGGCTGGCTGATGTCTGAAGTGCTATCCACCTCTTTAGGGAGTATAAGCTTTTGAACTATAATTGTTATGGGGATGTATTAGCACAGTTCCTCTTGTATGCAGTCTATCAGTAAATACACTTCATTTGAGATGCTCAGTTGCTGTTTTTAACTAAATATCCATATAATGTCTACACTGGAAAAGATTAGGTGGGCAAGCGTCCCCATTCCATGTTATTCAGAGTTTCAGCTTGTCTTTAATTAAGATGAATATTATGTTATGTTCTTCATTTTCAGCTCTGTTAATTTTTCATTAAGTTCCTATTCATAACTAAATCTGGTTCACATATTGCCTGGTGGTTTGCAGAGTGTATTGTATGTTTAAAATTTCATTTTGGAATGTTGTTGTCCCCTCCTCATTAGTCTGAGTGCATTTCTATGTCCTAAATAATCACAATCAGTAAATGTGAAGAATTGGAACTGGCCTTCTTTCAAACCATTGCTAATCAAGTTCAGATTATCAACGTACACACATGAATATATCAAAGCCAAGGTAGGAACTCATAGCATGCAAAGTAAGTCAGCAATTAAACTAACTAGGCTTATCTTGAATTCTGTGGGAGGCAACATTTTTTTTTATTTGAGGACAACTTATATATTCCAAATATTGTTTTAATTAAGCAGCTGTTCTGCAGATGTACCTGATCTGTTAAGCTATTTACACTTGTAAATGTTAAAGTTTGACTGTATTAGTAAAATTATATTCATTAATGCAAATTGGATGCAGTGAAAACTCAGTCTTTACTGTATTTATGTAAACAGTGTTCTTCGTTGTTCATATGCCATGCAGTTATTATGGATGAATTTGGGGTTTGACGCTTAATGCAATCTACGCTACCAATTGTTTGAACACTTCTAACTTTCCCACTTATTGGGAGAAAAACCTGTTCCTAGAGCACTTTAATGTGATATGTTTGGGCATTTTCTTTCTTTTTGGAGCTTCTGGCAGTCACTAAATTTCTCCTTTTTGGTGAATTATTCTGTGTTGGCCTAACTCAGTTTCTACTGAACGGGTAAAACTCCCATTGTCTTCAATGGAAGCAGAATTAGGATGACACTGAGTGGTTTTGAAAATCCCTATCCTCTTTATTTGGTTTTGATATTCTTATATGCATAAAGTGTGACAAATCTAGCCTAATATTTAACTATGCAGTTGGTGTTATAGTATTGCTGGGGTTTGCCTGTTAGAATATTTATGATATGTCTAAGTAGTCTATAACTCAGGTGTAATCAAAAAAATCCACATTCTGGTTCTGATGACTCTGCAAATCCCAAGAGTTTTTTCCACATAGTTTATGATTGATGCTTATCTGCTGCAAATCCTACCATGACTCCTACCATGACGCCTCAATGTGGCGCAGCAGTGAACCTGGCTGTTCGACAGCGATGGTAGCGGAGTGCATTCTCCGGCAAGTCTAACCATGCTATCAAGGTGTCGGACTCTCAGCCCAGAGAGGGGGTTGCTTCCTCTGTGAAGGGACGTATAATCCTTCTTTCCAAGGCTGTAAGCTAGCTAAATTGAGGAGGTAAATGCACCACTGACAGCCCAGCCAGTGGGTCGCTGAAAATAATGGCTAAAACAACATGGAAAACCAAGTCTCAGTTCTCGGCGTGTCCCTCGATCCCCACTCCGGAGGCAGTGAGGCATTCAAACAACGAGAGGCTGCAAAGAATCTCAGGTGCCAGGTCACCAAAAGGAAACCAGACAACTCTCTCAGTGTGCACTTATAACTGCAGAACACTGACAAGGGAGGAATCAATAAACCATCTCATGGAGGAAAAGGCAAAACCAGCCTGCGATGTGCTGGGTGTTTGCGAAACATGACGAAAGAAGGAGATGGAGGTCAGCTGGAGGGGTGGAAGCATGGTCATTTTATGAAAACGAGAAGGCACAAGGATAGTTGGAGGAGTCGGATTCATCATAAACAAGGAATGGTCTTCGAAAATTGTCTCATGCCATTTGAAGTCATCGTGTATCGGGGTGCTTTACCTCCGATTGAACCAAAATAGTACCCTCAAAATCATCCAGATCTATGCTCCCACAAGTGCATGCGAAAATGATGATGTGGAAGGATTCTATCAGGAACTGCAGGAAACCCTCGTTCAAAGTTCCACATATACGATTGTGATGGGAGATTTTAACGCCAAGGTTGGAACAGGGAGAGAGGGCGAAAAGTTCATAGGAAGGTACGGTATCGGAGGCTGAAACACGCGAGGAGAACGACTAGCTATATTGGCAGAGACGAGGAGAATGTTCATTGGTAACACCTGGTTCCGAAAGAAGGCCAACAGAAGATGGATCTGGATCGCACCAAACACGAAGACAAAAAATGAAATCGATTACTTTCTGATTGATAGACGATGCATCATGCAGGATATTTCAGTAGTGCCATCATTCAATATTGGTAGCGATCATCACCTACTGAGAACTAGACTCATGTTCACTATGAAGGTGGAGAAAAAGGCGCTGTGTATGGCGAACAGAAGGCACCAACCAGTAGCTTTTGATGAGGCAATCCTGAAGGAAAACATTTCTAGGGAAGGATTGGAGCCTCCTGGACGACTGTGATGACGATTATGAGAACTTCCGTAAGAGACTGAAATGGGGTGTGAAATCAGTTGAACGTGAAAGATCAAGAAGAGCTAGCAGAAGAATCTCGGAGAATACAAAGACTTTATTGGAGAAGAGGAGGAAAATGAACAGAAATGGTAGTGACAGGCTTGAGGACTCCCTTCTCTGCAAGCTCATACAAATGAAGTTGAAGGAAGACTTCGAGAAATTTCAAACCAAAAAGCTCCTAAAGGCTGCTGAAGATCATAAAAGTCTCAAAAAGTGCAAACGGGAACTGGCATTGTACAGGTCATCATTATCGGCTTTGAAGAACAGGGACGGAGAATCAGTAACCGATCGAACAGAGATGGAGGCAATCTGCAGGGATACCCAGCTGTTTGCATCCCGTATAGACGTCCCAATGCCATCACTTCAACAAACCGATGAACACATACTCCCGGTTCTCATTAGCGAAGTCCGCCACGCAGTCCATCAAATGAAAGAGGGGAAAGCTCCAGGTAAGGATGGTCTGACAGCAGAAGTGCTTAAGGTGGGAGGTAAGGAACTTTGGAAAGCTCTTGCCCAAAGGTTCAGCCGCTACCTGGAAATCCAGAAGATACAGTCCAGTTGGAAAGAATCCAATACCATCCTGTTGCATAAGAAAGGCGATCGAGAAAATCTAAAGAACTATTGCCCGATCTGCCTGCTTTCGCATATCTATAAATTGTTCACTAAAATAATAACAAATCGACTATTGCGAAACCTGGATGAATAGCAACCTAGAGAGCAGGCCGGCTTTCGAAGGAATTATAGCACAATAGACCACCTCCTCACTCTAAACCAACTACTAGAGTGTTCAAGGGAATATAAGTTCCCTTTGTGCATTGCCTTTGTGGTCTACGAGAAGGCGTTCGACAGCGTAGAGACTAACGCTGTTCTTGAAGCTCTTTCAGAACAGGGCATCAGCGTGAAATATATCACATTACTAAAGGAAGCGAACTCTGGCTGCAGCATGGACATATCGCTGTTCGATACTCGCCTCCGAATCCCCATTGAGAAAGGTGTGAAACAAGGAGATACAGTTTCACCAAAATTATTCACAGCCTGTCTTGAATTGGTTTTTCAACGAGCAGACTTGAAAGGTGGGATTAATATCAACGGCGAGTGGCTAAACCATCTCAGGTTCGCAGATTATATAGTGCTGATAGCCGAAAATACAGGCCAGCTTGAGAGAATGCTTAAAGAACTGAACGCGAAAGGTAGTCAAGTCGGATTAAAAATGAATCAGTCGAAAACGAAATACATGAGATCAGATGTTCTGCCAAGAACCCAAATAACTCTTGGAGCAGAGCAGATCCAAGAGGTTGATAAATATGTTTATTTGGGCCAGGAAGTCAACATATGCCACGATCAGAAAGGCGAACTGTCACGCAGGAAAAAAAGCTGGATGGTACGCATTCAATGACATCAAGGACATCCTCCAAGGAAAGATCAGCAAAACAACTCGTGCAAATCTTTATAATTCGACTGTACTTCCAGCGATTGTATATGGCAGCGAAACATGGTCGCTGACAAAGATTGAAGAACAGCAACTGTCTGTCACACAGAGGGCGATGGAATGAACATTTTTGGGCATTTCGCTCCGCAAAAACATCCCCAACGAAATAATTAGGCAGCAGTCTGGAGTGCGAGATGTTGTTGTTGAAAGCAGGCTCAGCAAAATGCAGTGGGCGGGACATGTGGCCTGACTCAGCGACAACAGATGGACCGCAGCTATATCCGAGTGGTATCCGTGAGAACAGAAATGGCCACGCGGTCGGCCTCCAAAGAGGTGGGATGATTTCCTAACAAGGAAATATGGATAAGCATGGCGAAGGATGGCCAGAGCGAGAGAAGATTGGAAGACATGTTGTGATCGGCTCAGTCCCAACTGGTGAAGGACCGACAGCCTACACAGTCTACGCTTATTTGTATTTATTTCTGGCAGCACCTACGATGTCCTAGGGACTTTCCAAACACTCAGTAAGGATGGACACTATCTAAGGACAGACAAGTGGATTAGGGTGTCACTAGAAACTTAAGGTGTCATCCTCATTATTCAGTTGCAGATCTAGTCTGCTTCCTTACTATCCAGTAGAGACTTTAAAATTGAGAAATTTGAGGGCAGGCAGTGGTTCATGTTTATCTTAGAAGCTAAATGGTTTCTAAATATGAAGTTTCTTCCTGTTCTTGTGTAACTTCCAGGACATGCCCCAATCCTGCAATGAGCACCATGTTGCCAGACCCCACATCTGCACAGAGTCCCGCTGGTTTGAGGGCCCCCCTATAGCAGAACAGTTTATCAGCAGGGTTGTCATGAATGTCGCCAGCGCTAACATTCTCAGTGCCTACCATCTGCATAGCGATTACTGTTTCCAGGTTAGTAACTGCTTGCCAATGCTGCCATCTCCTCTTTATTGCCTGTTGGATTCCTTACCCTGTAGCACCCTTCTCTACTCCTGACCAGGATTTAGGTATAACCAAAGAGGCTGCCCTCAGATAACCCTTCCCATATTTTACAGGGAGCCTGATGCATGCTGGAACAGGATTTTGGGGGAGGACAAATTCAGAGGCTTTGTGAAGTGGTGTAAGTTTTATGTTGGTATAAGCGGGTGTAAAGGAGAGAGTCTACATTGCCAGTGTAGTTTACATTGGGTCCGGCTGTGTCAGTCTGTATGTTGGGAGGGATGAGTCCAGAGGCATTCCCTCACAAATCCCAAGTGCAGGAACTGCTCCCTTGGAGGAGCAAACCACCCCAAGTGAGCTAGGGAGAAAGCAGGGCCATAGTTCTCTCAAGGGGATAGTTCACATCTCTTGGAGCTATTGCTTCACTCTCTGCAGACTCAGGTAGGCATCGGTTAGACTCTGCTCATGTGTTCAAGCTTTTGTTTTGCATCCATGAGGCTACACACCATTTTTCAAATGAGAGCTAAGATTTTGGCCTCATCATGGGACTCAGCAGCTGGGGCCTTATGCACAGGTCTCTAGTGCCAATGCTTTAATCCAGCCCTGCTTCTGCTGCTCCTCCTCCTCACAGCAGCTTTGGGTGCAGGAGGAGCAGGTGGCAACATCCTATTGAATGGTGCAGCCTGCATGCTCCCCCTCTGTATGGAGATGCCTTAATCCAGCCCTGCCAGAGATACAGCTGAGGTAATATGGCTCAACCCCATCCCGGTGCCTTAGAATCAGTCTCCTCCTTGCTGAGAGGCCAGAAAGGAGGATTGCGTCAGGAAATGCCGGAATTAAGGGGCTGCCCCCAGGTGCTGCTCATGGCGGTATTACTTTTGCTCAGTTTGCAGCAACTGCTCACCCAAGTCTCCCCCCACCCTTCTGGTGAGGCAAATCCCCCAAAAGAGGGTGCTGAGTAGGAACAAATACAGCTCTACCCTCCATCCACACTGGCCCTCAGAGCAGGGGGAGCACAAAAGAGGGGGGAGCAATCTGCTCCATTCCACTGCCTGTAGCAGGGGCTCTCCTGGCATGTGCAGGCACTAACTGTGGGAGGGAATGTGCCTCTCTGAGGCACAGATGCTGCAGTGTGCCTTTGGGGATGCTGTGCTCCGCAGTGGCCCCTGCTCAGGGATGGAGCTGACTAGCCACAATCTAGCTCTTGTCAGTCTCTTTTAGTTTCATCCAACTCTTCTTGAGACATGAGCCCGATTAGGCTGTTAAAAGCAGGACTGAGTGACTGGTCTGGCAAAGCACTTTAGACCTGCTCCTATAAAGGAGTCTGAATTTTCCATCCTTTCTGTGGCTCAGGATAGAGATTTTGATCATCAAAGGACTCCTCTGGCCCTTGAGAAATGCGGCATCTGGCTTTGAGATTTCCTTCCACCATTAGTCCTCTCCTGTAGTAGCATGCTAGCTGCTGTATTTTCAAAGCTGTATGCAGGGATACAACCACATGACTCCACTAATAACAGGAGAAGCAGCACAACTAACCCCACCCACTCCTTTGAAAACTTGCCCCTGGCTGTCTCAGGGTTATCGGTAGAAAAATAACATTTATTTTTAGCTGATCAAATTATCTTCTGCAAACTACTTCTGTATTGTCAGGAAAGTGACAATTCTGCTCTTCCCGCATGCCTCCAGTTGGATGATTTGTGGCTGTGAAATCTCTAAATTATCACTTATATCAATGAAACTTGCAGCTATGGAATAAATGAATGTTCTTGTCAGGATGTATTTGGATGTCGTTACAAACAGGCATTGGAAAACAGACCACTGAAATTAAAATGCAGAAGATGCCTGCTCTTTTTTGTGTGTATCCTCTGTCTGGGAAGCAAAGCACAATAAATGGATCTGCAGCCATACTTTCAAAACAGCACCCAGAGAGAAAAGTGAAATGGATGGCTGGGAATGAACCATAAAAAATTAAAGGCGAGTATTTGTGTTAGGATTTGTAAATCACTCGGCACTCTTGACAAGGTGTTAGCAATGTTGTCTGTAACAGTTTATGTTCTAGTCTGGAGGAAAGTCGAGAAGAATAGACACATGAGGAGAGAACAGAGCAGGAGTCTGGAAAGCACTTCAGGTGGCTCAGTGTAAGGCACCTTTTGAAGATGCAAGTTTAAATCTAACTGCATCTCAAATTAAGATAAATGTAGTGAGCTCATTGAGAATCTTAGTCTCTATTTACACACAAAGCCATCTCTCAGTTCTGCAGGAAAGCCAGGCCTTCCACTGTTCTCATTCTACGTGAGAAGCGAGTCAGGAAAGATTGAGATGCAGATCTGTGCGGAAGTTGGCATGCCATCCACCCACTTCAAAGGATTCTTGGTGTATTTCCAAAACAATGAAACATGCTCCCTGAAGTCCATATTTTCAAATGTGGCTGTGGGGGGGAAAGGAGGCAGTTTTCGAATGTGGCTGTGGGGGCAAGGAAGGTTGTTGGGTGCCTGGTGCCCAGTTTGAGACTTTAGGTCAATCAAAAACTTTAGCCAGTCTGTACATTTTGGACTAAACTACAGAAAACAGAGAAGGTTGCCCCCATACTTACACACCTCGATACTTCCTTCTAGTATTAGGTATGTTACTTATATGATGATGATAGTATGTGCAGTTACTAATAAACATTAAGGAGCTATCCTTTCTCATGCTCATGGTATGATCATCACCTGGGGACAGGTAGAGGTTTCAACATATGATATAGCATTCCATAATTGACCATCCATGTTATGTTCTGTTTTGTTTCAGGGTGTGTGAGGGGTTGTTTTTCTGGTTTTTTGTTGGGTTCCGCGCCCCCTTTCCCCCCCCCCCCAAAAAAAAAACTTCCGGTACAACTAACTCACTGGTGGAGACAGGTTATCAGCTTAGATGAACATCTAGAAGATGTATACAGAAATTATATGGCACCTGAATTTTGGCTATATCTGTTTCTATGTCTTTCTCCTGCTGTTCTCTGTATTTGATATACAGGGTGTGGTATACGTTTAACTAAAACTTTGCAAAGAAACAGGCTTGTGATGTGAGCTCAATAGCTGTGTCCTCAGGGACTTAACCGAAGCACCTGCCAGTTCTAAAGGGTTTAGATCGTGCTAAAAATGGTTTTATTATTCCTGGATGTAGTAAAACTGCATTCTCACTAGGCTGCCTAATTTCATCTTACTTCTGGGGCTCCATCTCTCTTTAGGTTGACTTAGGAGTTTTCCAGTGCTGTTTTTTTTTTTTTTATATATATACCTCAAGCCCCCAAGTGGTGGAGGATTGAGGAGGAAATAGATGAGAACTTTTTCTTTCCTTTTCAATGTTGGTTTGACTCCAGTTTCACCTCTCTGGCTAACTCTGCATTCAGCCCCACACCAGGTTTTATCTCTTCCCCGATCTCTCTAGACTGAGCATGGAGGCTGCCTTACAGTCCTGCCTTCTTGCTAAGAGCTTCAACAAGGAAGCCATTTGCAGAGCATAACTAACTTTATTGGTCATACAAACTTAAGAACAATGCTACGTGTTCATAAGTGCTGTTTGAGGGTGCTCTATATATGAACAATCTACACACATCATTGTATTGTTTTTATATGAAAGTCCCATAACAGACCCAACCCTGACTCTGGGCCAAAATCAGGACCAAGCTGTGCTGAGCCCCATCCACTTTTGCATGGGTCAGCAAAGCTAGAGTATTGCAATTGTGGGAAAGCCTATTAAACTCCCTGGAGGTGTGCAGCAGCAGAAGTCTCCAGAGCTCACTGTGCCTGAATCAGATGCAGTGCCACCTGGAGCTCTGGCTCGAGTGGTGCAGCTCCTCACCCCTCCAGTGCCAGCTGGTGCCTTAACAGCACATTGGAGCCCTCAGTCACTTTGCAGGAGCACAATTCTATCTGCTTCTGGAATCTCTACTTTAAAGTTGCTCATAAGGATGTTTGGGGCACAAAGAGAATAATGAGAAACCTGTTGCCTCATTGTAATGCATTATGACTAGAAGAACTTGCGTGCAGAGATGAGGGCTCAGAGGTGGACAGAAAAGTCATTTCCTGTGATAAATGAAGGGGCGGGGGTAGCTCACTTTTATGGACACCTAGCCAGCCAGTAGCTATAAAATCCCTCTTAGGGTATGTCTTCACTACCTGCTGGATCAGCGGACAGCGATCGATCCAGCAGGGATCGATTTATCGCATCTAGCCTAGACACGATAAATCGACCCCCGAGTGCTCTCCCATCGATTCCTGTACTCCAGCTCGGCGAGAGGTGCAAGCAGAGTCGACGGGGGAGCGGCAGCAGTCGACTCACCATGGTGAAGACACCACAGTAAGTTGATCTAAGTACGTCGACTTCAGAGGTCTTAAGAGGTTTGTGCATGTTGTTTAATTAGCTGGTAGCAACAGCTGATTGATTGATTTATTTCTCAGCTCTTCCCCAGAGGGGGGGTGAAAGGGCTTGAGGGTACCCCACAGGAAGAAATTCCCGAGTGCACCTTCCTTGGCTCTCAAAGGGGTTCTGCACGCGGGTCAGAGAGAAGCTGTAACCTTGGGAGTTTAATACAAGCCTGGAGTTTGGCCACTATTAATTTTTAGAATCCTTGCAGGCCCCCACCTTCTGCACTCAAAGTGCCAGAGCGGGGAATCAGCCTTGACACTTACAAACTAGGATCATTGCTCCTAAACAGACAACTGGCATGTTTGGATTATGCCATTCTAGGCTACAGCATGCTGTTTGCTATAGGTATGGCTGTGCTAGCAGCGGCATTGCTGATTTATTCAGGGCTGTTGATGGCCTTCCTGTTTCACCCCTTCCCCCTCCCCCCTCCCCATATAAACTTTTCATAACAGTAAAGAAGTCTTATTTCTAGAGCATCTGATCCCATCCCTTCAGGTCAACCCTAAAAATATTTCACCTCTTCACAATGTGTGTAGAATTAGTCACGCCGTGGGGGTAAGAAGGAGGAAAGGCGGGAGACTGGTGCAGCTCTAGACAAAATCTGTATTCATTTATCTTGTATGGACATCATGGTAAAGACAAGGACAATGAGATTTATAACCAAAAGTAATAGAAACTTAGGAAGCAGAATCCAAAATTGATTCTAATACACTTCCTGATTAGATATAATCAAAACTGCATTGCAGCTCCATGTGAATATTTCATTTTTCTCTAAGGAAGAGAGATTTTTGGAATACAAACGATGCTTATAGATGAACTGTCATCATGCACAACTAAACTCTAGAAGCAGATTTGGACCAAAGGCAATTTATGGCTTGTATACTTATTGCTATTTCCATCTCTAAATGTTATTGCTACTGAAGATAAATGTTTGTACACAGCAGATGTCTTCCTCAAATTCCCTTTCATGCTAGTTTGTCTGAATAAGTCAACACTTTCTCCTTTAGCCTTTAGATGCAGGACACTGCTGTGTAACTGATTTAGCTCTCTGATCAGAGCAGGAGAAAGTTACATTTTTTCCACAGAAACAGCATCAGAGGAATAACTTACAGCCAGAAGGGCCAGTGTTGCAATCCTTCCACATACATCATTGTATTGATATCTATGGGAGGTCTGTGGGCAGGATCAGGTCGGAAACTCTGTGGATTTGGACCTGCATATAATATTAAAAATTGGCTTGAGAACAAATACTTGAATTGTGTGTCATGGGTGACCCAGAGAACTCAGCCTGCCTCCAGATAAATAAAGATGGCCTTGCTTAAAACCTGTATCTTCCTCCCTTGCCACAAGATGACCTTACTCTCCATTGATAAAGTGTTAATCTGAATCATTGTAAGTTTCACTTTAACTTAAGAAGCTATCTCGAACATACATCTATAAATTAATCCCTCCCACTTTCCATTTACTTCTCTATATTATAGGCATGATATGTAAAGAAGTCACGGATGTATGGTCCTGTGCCGCTATCTACGAATGCGGGCACTTTATCTGTCCATTTCAATGATCACTTATAGTTTGAAGACTTCCCCTCCCCCCTCCGAAGATCAATGATGAGCAAAATGGAAGGAGGCCAGTGTCCTGAACAAAGACCTCATTAAGGATCCAACCAAAGAACCCAGTTGTTTTTCCCACAGGAAATACGGTCCACTTTGAACCACATCTGCACATCACATAGCAGATGTGCCTATTGTTGTTAAGTGCTGTGGAATGTTGTTGCTGCGGCAGTGCTGTGCAGGCTACTAAGCTGTTACAGCTGATCAATGCTCCTGTTCTTGGAGCTCTGGTGTTATCACCACTACCAGAGAGTGCAGCCTGCTAGTTCAGCAGACCTGGATGTTTCTTCTAAAGAAAGACCACAAGCTCAGTGCGGTGGTGAAGGCGCTTGGCCAGCTTTATTGTCGATGAAGCACAGTCCTAGCACCCTGGCTCTGGGGTTACAGGCACACTAACACATGTATGCCTGTGACAATAGACCAGCTCAGTCAGTAGTGGAGTTTCTGCTGCCCCCTAGGCTGGACAAAGGTGCCCCTCCTATGCCTTCTCCTTTTATACATTGATACAAACAAGTTACCTATAACACTGTGATGTGATTAGTTACCAACCCTACACCTTGTACCTGCTGGCTTGAACAAAACATCCCCATTCATTATTCTGTCCTCCCATCCTTATCTTATTGGGGGCAATGTAATATCTCCTGTAATATCTCCAAGGATTGTGTTCATGCCTTTACTTGAGAACTTTAGGTTGGGGTGTACCTGTGCTAGCCTTCCAGAATGTGTTCATATGAATACTCAGTATCTAGTACATCTTAGGAGTGCCTATGTTTTAGCAACACTAGCCATATCTTTGCCAAGTTCATATACCAGACAGTGAACCTGTAAGCAAGCTTCTGCTTTATGACAGGGCCTGACTTTTGCACATAGCATAGCCAGGCTTTGCTAACTGTGGCTCAGGCCTCAGGCCTTTGCACCAGGCCCCGGGGCTCCAAGCTCTCTCTCTACTATACCTACCTTCTGCATAAATGGGGACTGAGACACAATGCTCATTAACTAATGTCCCAAATGATCATATCCTGGTGATATTTCTGCTTTCCATTCTGTGTCTCTGAAGCAATCAATTGTATCTCTGACGTACACTTGGATATCTAACATTGCTGATCTTTAGCCATACAAAAGAAGTGATCATCTGCATAACCTGCACTGGACTGGTGCAGAATTTCTTCGTGGGAATCACATCACCTTACATTTTTTTTAGGAATTCTGCTAAGTGTTGTGATCCCAAATACACCAAAATATTCATTGTTGTATGACATATATATGGGTGTATGTCTCTTTCTGCGTATTTGCATCTGAGAGCGTCAGTAATAGCATGGATCAAGGCGCTTCAAGGATGGTGTGGGCCGAATTCTTCTGGGCCGCAATGGGGTAACTGAGAGCAGAATTTGGCTTGCACAAATATGCACTAACATATGGCTATGGCTTTGTAATTCTTATCTTATCTTGTCCAATATAATTTGAAAAGTTTATGGACAAAAACCAAAATGCTGACTACTTGTAAACAAGGATCCCTCAAGGTGTGAAAAGTGTCTTAGCATTAATAATTTGAATCTCCAGCAAGCACAGGATGTTTATCCACCTCCTCTCAGGACCTCTTGCAATATTAATACAAATGAAAAGGAGAATATATGAAACCAGCAACATAATAAAATGGGAAATCAAATGTGCCAAGTTGCTGAAGACTCTTGTAAGCATCAAAAGCTAGATAACTTGAAGGGGTAGAAGGCAATCAGCATCCAGAGACAGCGAGTTTATTAAGGACAGCACACTTCCTTGTTAAGCTGGAAAGATCACAGCTTGATCCTGCTGTGCTCATTAATTTTCCAGTTTTTCTTGTGGGGAAGTATTTTCTTTAAAAGAAAAATGAGATCAGAAGGTGGCTGAGCAATAGAGTTTATGGTAAGGAAGGATGTCTTATACTGTAATCAGCATGTGTAGATACACCCAAGCTAGCTTTGATCTAGCTACCTCAAATAATAATGACAGTGAAGCCACAGCAGCATGGGCTGTACAAGGCACCCTGATACCCTTCATATGTACTCAACCAGCTAGCCTAGGATGCCACAGCTTGACTGCTATTGTTGGAGCTAACTAGATCAAAGCTAGTTTGTGTAAGTCTACTGGTGCTGCAGTCACGCCTCTGATTGCAGCGTAGACCTATCCAATGTGGGCCACACCTTAATCAGGTGTCTCACTGAGACATTTCCCTCCTATTTGTGATCACACAGGCCAGGCTATCCCTAGTTCAATCTCATATCTTCCTGTGGCAACTACAGTAATCGCTTCTATGGAAAAATGGTAGTGGGGAAAGTATTCAATGGGCTAGTGTTTTAGTGATCTGTAGTAGCTGGGAATGAGGAGGAGCAGCCTGTGCCATGTGACCAGCCGTCTCTACAAACCAGTGATCCATGGATCACAACTGGTACCGCATGGGACATTTGTGGTAAGGTCTCACCGTGTTCGTTAAATTACCGTATTAAGAGGAGCTGGTCAGAAAATGGAGGAAATAATTCTCAAAGTCAAACTTTCGTTTGTTTCAAATTTCCTTTTGTCAAAGTTTTTCCTGTTAGCCCCAACTGACTGACAGCCCTCTTGCAAACTTGCCTCTCCATCTTCTGAGCAGGGACATGCCAAGTGTGCCCGCACTTTGCTTGAATGCATTCGCTACCTGCTTCCTGTTATGAAACGCTGCCTCGGTCACAACATGGCTTTAGTTTTAAGCAAGAATGATTTCTGGAGTTTTAACAGCTCCAGTGGGAGGGAAATAATCAGCTGTTGGAAAACAAAAATAGAGCCCTAAGGGGAAAAAAGCCAATAGGTGTCAGCTGAAGAAAATATTCATGTTGCATATGTGTAGATGACATAACTCATGCTTTCTTCTGGAAGCCAAAGCATGTGATCTACTGAGTTCTGTGAGGGGGTCTTATGAAATCATATTGCTGATGATTCTAAAATAATACATACACTCTTCAGTGACCTGTTTCCAGATCTATGAATGTATTTTACCTAGATGAATTATTTTGTAAATCTATGCTGACAGGAATGTGGTCAGATGCTTGAGACACGGATTACAAAGAGGGATGGGGTGCAAGGTTTGGATACATTTCTGTACTTCCAAAACATTGTATGTGTTTGGGATCTGGTATTTTGGCTTCAACATGGTAAAAAGAGGGACCCACTGCAAAGTGCTCATCCAAGCTTCCCCAGGATTCAGGGGGGTACTTGGAGCTGGGAGTGTGGTTTAAACCCACTTCTAATTCAGACTGAAATTCTTCATGTGTCTGGGGTGATGGTGCAGATAGGCTGATAGCTAGTTGAAGGACACGTTTCCAAACTCTCTAGCTTCATACTCTTTGCTATGCTGAGTTATTGAATTTATTTATTGGAAATGTTACTCGCCGAAATAGCTGCATAAGAAACCTAATTTCTGTGAGAGTCCCAGGAGGATGGCAGTCAGATAATCCTATTCTATTATACTTCAGACAACACGAACAATGAAATGCAGGACACTCAGATAGGACTCCAATTTTATAATTTATTCATCAGTTTGCATTTAGTAGTAATGGTGAGGAGCTGTGCTCTAAGTTTTAGTCATTCAGGGGATTCTTATTTGTATCTAGTGTCAGTCTAGCAAAAAACCCCACCATAAATTGGATGCATCATTTCATCTTGATGTACAAATACACAGCCACATCCTAGCCCATTACAGGTACTCATAGGAGTGGGATAGAGGGACCAGGAAGCTCCACAAGGTTCATATCTGGGTTTTTTTGGCTGTAGAGGAGATAGATAATTGTGTGACCTCCAGTCCTTGCATGTCCTGGGGATCCACAGAGATAGGAAGCTGCAGCATGCAGTCTTCTCTCCATATACAGAGCCTGATCTCTTTTCTCCTTGGCGGCGTGGCTGTTAGCTGCCATTTGACTTCTCATTTGGCATCTGCCCTGGCTGCAGTTCCAAGAACAGAGTAAATATTAATGCTGCTTGGACAAGTATTAATTCATACACATCTACTGGGATGTCTGCAGTTTGAAGACAGTACGCCATATGAATTCAGCTGCTCATCTGATCCCAACTCATCCCATTGGGACCAGAAGCCCCAACCCTGCAGGAGAGGGGTGGGACTGTATGAGACCAGCGAAGGAGAGTCTCCTGGGGTACTGCTGATTCCCCTCAGGCCAGTCCTGCTAGCTTTGTCCCCGCCCCTCACATTAGTGCAGGGCAGCAATGGACAAGTGAGTGGTCAAGGAACCAGGTAACCACAGGGTGCTTTCAGGTACCAGACAATACAAGTGTTATGGATGATTTTCCAGCCTTGGATGCACGTTATACAGATGATGCATCCAAGGCTTCTGGACTTTCTCAGGAGGATTCTGTATTCCGAGTTTTAAAAGGGCATGGTCATTTCATTCTTTCTTATTAAATCTTGGGAATTGGTGTGTTTTGTTTTAAAGAGATAGAAATGATCTGCTGGGGGAGAGCAATGCCACACTAGTGATTCACTAAGTGGTATATTTTGGAGTATATTTAATAGCTGGAGTGTTTCCCTCCAGGAGGATGGAGCAACTTCTACAAATATTGCTCCTCTTCCACTCAGTGCTTGGAGCTGAGGCACCCTTAGAGAAAAAGAGCCCTGCTGTGACCTGGCCATCAAAGGACTAGGACCTGTGTAATACATAGCGTGGCCACTCCCTAGGCACTTGCTCTGACCGGGCACTGCTGTTTGTCCTTTGTAAGGGGGTATGCCCTCTTACCTCCCACCCCTTACAGTGGACTTGCTGGTACAGACTGGACAGTCACTATAGAGGGTGAACTCGGCTGTCTGGATTCAACACAGCAATTAGCCCCAGTGAGAAGCCTTCACCTATTACTCACATGAGGTATGAGGGGGGGTCAGGGCCGGCTCTGGCTTTTTTGCCGCCCCAGGCAAAAAAGCCTCCCGCCGCCCGCCCCCCCCAGCGCGGCAGGGGAGGGCGCCGAGCCCGGCCGCGGGCCGCTCTCCCCGACCGGCTGGAGCGCCGGGGGGAGGGTGGCGAGCCCGCCGCGGCTCCGCTGGCGGCTGGAGCCCCGGGAGGAGGGCGGAGAGCCCGGCCGGGGCTCCGCTCTCCCCGGCGTCCAGAGCGCCGGGAGGAGGGCGGCGAGCCGGCTGGGGCTCCGCTCTCCCCGGCGGCCAGAGCACCGGGGGGAGGGCGGCGAGCCCACTGCGGCTCCGCTTTCCCCGGCGGCCGGAGCCGGAGGGCCGCGCCGCGCCGCCCCCCTCCAGGTGCCGCCCCAAGCACAAGCTTGGTGGGCTGGTGCCTGGAGCCGGCCCTGGGGGGGGGGTTACCCACAGAACTCAGCCTTTGCCTACTATTTTTACTTTCAGTCTCTTGTGCAAGAGAATTTGGAGAGTCAGGAAATCCAGTGTTGCTTGTAGTTGATTACAATTAAGAATTTTTTTGTTGTCAGCTCAAGTTAATTTTACTCACTCTGGGAATTTCTATAGGATGCTTCCGCCCAGGGTTTTCTGTGGGCTTGGACTCAGCTAGGATCTGTTCCCTCCACTCCCCCAGGGTCTCTGTCTCATAACTGCGTAAGGATAGAATATAGCTTTCTTCAGGTTGGAAGGAGCTCTAATTCCTGCGTCATGGCTGGAAGGGGAGCTCTGAGCAATGTGACTGTGAGATGCAGAGGCTTAGCGGAACACTAGGAGACTTAGTCAAGCTCCGAACATGACCTGTGCCATTACCCACTATCCCACCCCTTAAAAAAATCCAACAGTGAATTCCCTGCTCCCTCTGGAAAGGCATTAGGCTTCATCTCTCACTGAGGCACAGCGCTGACCTCAGTGCTGACCTCCGAGGCTTTGTGCTGTGGGTTGACATCACCATCAGAGCTGAGAGGCTCTCGGCCATCTTGCCTTTCAGATTTAGGCAATAGTGAGCATAGGGACTGGATTAACAGTCTGTGTCTCCCTTTCCTGCCTTTGGGTGGTATTCCTTAGACTTGGAATAGCCATACCACTACTAGTAGTAATGTCTTCAGCTTTTAAACTGCAGCCACTGTACAATCTCAGACCAGTGGTGGTGATCCAGGTCTCTCAAAGGATTGATTCATGCTTTTTTGGCTTCACATGGTTTTGCTATGAGGAGACAGCTTGCACCTGATTCTGCTTTAGGGTGTCCAGATGTCCTGATTTTATAGGGACAGTCCCGATTTTGGGGTCTTTTTCTTATATAGGCTCCTATTACGCCCCCCCACCCCCATCCCGATTTTTTACATTTGCTGTCTGGTCACCCTATTCTGCTTTCATTTTCTCTGGTGTAAATGCAGAAGTAATTCTGGAATGGTATGAAATTCACGTGATGGAAGAATCAGGCTTATAATATTTATATTTAAATCTAGCATTAGATGCAAGCTGAATAGTTACAAAATCAGACCTATAGTAGAGGGGCACTTTTGTTGTCCTTTTCATAGCTTTGCAGACAGAAATAAGATGTTGATGAGATGAGCCATGTGATGGTAAAGACTGAATACCTGGGAAGGGCATGACAGTGATATCTGTTGCCCTTAATGAAATTGGGGGGGGGGGTGTTAATTTCCAACCCCCTACCTGTAGGAATCAACAACCTTAATTCTGCCCATTCATGACCCCATGTATTTAACCACACAATTATGACTAAGACATTTAAATGTTTGTGGTCCCATATTGGAAGAAAATTGACTGTTAAAGATGCATATGATTTTCATATTTTTTCCCTTGTGGTGTCACTACAGGGCAGAGTTCAGGTTGGTTGGTGCCTCAACTGTACATTTTCATACCATAACATGGATTTCTTTTCAGTGTAATTTTAATTCTGATTTTCCTTTGTTTATAATACTTAGGTTTAGGATAATTACGGCAGCCCTGTAATGTGTTTTACCCCTACGATACTGATATGTACTTTCACGCTTAACTCCATTTTAATGTAAAGACTATAGAAGGGACAGACCATTGTCTGCTGTGGAAGATAGTTTATTTGGGTTTTCTTTATACTGCAGAAGGGGCAATCTTTGTGACTTAGCTGAAGTGCCAGCAAAGCATTAAAAAAATCCTGTAAAAGCACATCATGGCAGCTCCCAAGCACATGGAAGACACCTCAAGGGAAACCGAGGCAGTAGGTGCTCAGGAGGCAAGAACACGTTGTAATAATGTTGTGATGTTAATGAAATAATCAGTAGTTCTTTGTTTTTCATCGTAATGGTCAGACTACATAAACCATAACACATTCAGTGGGCGTAATTCTGCCCTTAACTTCATCCTGCTGTCCATGTCTATTGAAACCAGTGGAATAGGTTGTGTAGGGCTCCAGATCCGGATATGACTAACAGGGATGACACTATACTGGGTAATTGAAATAGGGCCAGAGTGGCATTCTGGTCAGCTGCTGTCACCAAATGGAACAAAATGACTCATGGCCCCTCTGAAAGCATCTTCCATAGAGGACTAATTTATGTCTCATGCATGAAGGAGCTGTGAGCACTGGAGGGAGAGAGGCCCATGCCTACCACCATACAGACTGGAAGCTGCTACTGAAGAGGGTGACCAAAGCTATGAGGGGGATGGTTCAGTGAGGGTTTATCACAAATAGTCAAGGACAGTGTGCTACCAGGCAGAGGGCTGCAGAAGGGTTAACAACTTTTGATAAAACCTCACCCCAAAAAAAAAAAATGTTTGGTTTAAGGTTCAGATAGGTGCCTACCCTTTTATATGCTAACTCAAAGCAAGGTCCTGATAGGACTACTCACATGTTTAAGATAGACATGTACTGAAGTATCTTGCTGAATCAAGGCCCAGACCTTTGCTAGCTATAGTGGAATTACCTGTTAACACCTTCAACACAATGCTGTGAAGCCATTATGGACTCTCAACTTCATTTTCTGTCGCAGTGCAGATAACTGGACAGAAACTGCTGGAGGCTTCATGCCAAGCACAGATAATTTCAGTCATTACCACTGTAATCAAAATAGACCAGTCTTCACAGGAATCTTCTTTTCAGACTGCAACTCAAGCACTGTTCTGGGAGAAGGTGGCCTCTGGCCCTCTTTATGGAGTTTCCATCCTGTCATATTAGAACCCTACTGCTTCTTTCAAGCCACTTTGACCACCAGATAATACTAATAGCAGAAAAAAATATACTATGGTTGAGCCATTAAAAAGTCCCAAGCACAACTGTCATTAGTGTGCCTATATAAATGGCTTATCTCAGGAAATGCAGCACTAAATTGCTCTAATAAAAACTTTAGGACCCCAGATGGCACTGGGGTTTGCTGACAAATACGGACCAGTGCTTGTCTTATTGAATCTTTAGCATCAATTTTCACTTATCTAATTTATGTAGTTGGATATTTAAAACTCATTTACCCCTAAATTACAAAATTAAGGCTGCAGAAAACATTTGCATCCATTAGAACTATGTGAAACACCAACATTTGGGTTTGCAGGAGTTAATGCAAATTGATTAATAGTTTCCAAAGAACATGGTGTTTTACAAAAGACTCTTTAAAAGGCTCTGCCTCTGTGCCTCCTACAAGATAATTCAGAGATACATGTTTTGTTAACCATCCAAATACACACAAGAAGGCATGGAGACATCACTGCTGTGAACAATGTAGAAAAGCTCTGCAAAAAAGTGTGTTTTAAAGGCCCTTGAAAGAGGAGCAGAAAGGCAGTCAGCTCTCATAAAGAACAGGAATCATAAATGAAAGCACAAAGCTGGAAAGGGGACCAAAGAAGCAGTTCGAGTAGAATAAGGTCTCACTGAGCCATTGAAGCCCATTGAATTCAATAGCAATCTTCCAGCTGACTTAATTAAGCTTGGATCAGGCCCATACAGAAGAGAGCAATCTGAGAAGTAATGTAGAACATGGTGATGCCAGAAGTGGAGTTGTGCAGCACTTTGAAGATGAGGGTGAGAGGCTGGAATTGTGGAAAGGCTGATGTTGCAGGAGCTTCAGGGGAAGATGATGAGGAATTTAGTGTGTTCTTGCACCCACTGAATTTTGCTTTGAGTTTGGTTGAACCCAGATACAGTGAAGCTTGCCTACAAGCTCCAAATTTTTGTCTGATACCTCAGATCAAATTGCAGGCAGTTGTGCTCCAGTGTTGCAGGGTTGGCAGATGGAAACCTAAGCCAACAAGTTGTTGCAAGTTGTTGCATGCAGGGAGGGATACATAAAGGATGAGGCCAACTGCTCCCCTCCTGTGCTGATTTTTGGCTATGTAGTTTGAATGATCCCACTGGACAAGACCCTAACATATCCACTGATCTTCTCTCCATGCTGCATGCTAGAGAGATTCCACTGAGATCTAATCTACAGGGCTCATGGAGGTTTGGAGTTCTTGCAGGGAAAGACTGTTGTCCTGCTATCGTCTCTGGTATCATTGGTGAATGGACTGGTCTCTTTCAGTGTATTCAGGCAGATATGCTGTCTCTTTTCTGTCCTTTAGAGACCTTCAGAAGGGTAATAAGTGTGTCAAGAGCCAAAACAAAGTTGCTCCCTATCACCAACCATTTTTTTTCTTATTTGGCCATTCCTTAGCAAATGAGTCATGGTTTGTGGCAACAATTCTAACTGTATGAGGCAGGGCTAACCAGTCAGGAAACCAGAGCCATTACCATGTGACATGCTACTAAATCCAATTAACCGAGCTAGACACTTAAAAATTAATGGGAACCTTTTGCCACTATGTTTGGGGTGAAGGAAAACCACACACACTTTCACTGACTATCAGATTTTCCGAACATTGCCTCCTGCTCTGCAATCTCAAGCACAAGCATATTTTAGGGGATGGAGGGAATTGTGAATATTTTCCCCAGTTCTACTGGAAATGCAAGTGCACAAGGAAAGGTGACATGCTGCCAGGTCTTCTTAGAAGAATTCCTGTTCATTCATATCCTGAGAGTGCTGGAAGTGTAAAGCTGAGCCTCATTATGCTCCTAATTCTAACATGATTAATAAACACACTTTCCCATAGGAATCCCAAGCCCATTCGGTATCCATACATCCACTGTCATTGAGACTGTTATAATAAGAGGTGTACTTTCAGAAATCAATCCCACGGCACCCCAAGCTTGTTCAGTCACTGTCTCCAATAACATTTAAAGGAGGTAGTAATAATAGGGGCACTTCCAGAAATCAGTCTCACTCCTCAGAAGGATTACAACGCTAATGAATTATACATAAGAAAAGCAGCTCTGTTTCAGTACTGCAGATGGCTGTATAATTGATTGACTATATTGGTGTTAGAGTAGGGTCTGATACAAAGCCTATTAGTCAATGGAAATCTTTCACTGACTGGAATGGGCTTTGGATCAGACTTTTAGACTCTTACTTTTTCATTGTGACGTTTACCTGGAGAAAGCCTCTTGATGGAAATGTCATTCTGTAGTGTTCCTCATCTATATGGGTTCTCAATTACGCAGGAATTCTAATAAAAAAACCTAGCTCTTCTCATCAGTACTTTTCATCCAGAGACTTCAACGTGATTCCCAGGAGAGGTAAGCATCATTATGCCCATTTTACAGATGGGAGAAACTGAGGCACAGGAAGGCAAAGACTCTTGCACCAGGTTACTCAGGAGTAGACAAGCTTGGAATAGAACCCAGGTTTCCTGATTCCTAGTCCAGTGCTCTATCCACTAGGCATCGCTGCCTCTGAACCTTTAAAATGGTTATATTCAGACATCCAAGGATCAGATGCCTTTCATCTCCCTGGCAGATGAGTAATGACTGAAAAGTGTCATCATCTGATAGCTCTTCAGTAGTCTATCTAAAGTGAGCTGTAGTCTGAATCTTGTTCCTAACAGACAGGTATCCACATTACAGCTAGGTCTGATTTGCATCCTTTTGGCAGCTTCAGTGGAGAAATTAAAAAATGCCTGGGTATGAGGCCTGACCAACCATGAGCCATAAAGCTATTCCTGGGTTGAGGTCTGTTAGTGGGATAGTATAGGGAGCCTCTTACTGTTACTGCCTGTGCTGCACCTGGGATATAGGGACTTAGTCAGCAGGGCACCTTATAGAAGCACTATATTCACTTTAGAAATACAGTATAGCTCGTAATGTTGCTCAAATATTTGCTATCCAGGGTACTTCATGAAGGACCGCGGCCCCGGTAGGTTGTGATTCATATTCTTATGCATTTCATCCAGGGATAACAGAGCAGGACACACCTGAGAATGTAAAATCCTGGGGAAATGATCAAGATCAAGGCAGGAGTGCACATTTAAACCCACCTGCTCTTTTACAAAGACACTCTTGATGTAGACTGCCCGAGTTTGCATGTGGTTATTGGCTCTTTTATATGGGTTGCCATATCACCTTATGTTGCTAAGCACCTTCATTTTCATTCACTAGTGAATATTTAGAATAAACTTCGTGCTGGACCACTCTTGCAAGTGTAATAAATCATTTACTCTTCCCTACAGAGGCCATACGGCAGGAGCAATATGATAACACCAAGTAACTTAAGTACATGACAAAGCATTTCTCCTGGTATTCTGAAATCACTAGTCTCTCTGCTCCCAAACAGGACAGATGCCTGCTTCAAGTGCAAACGGAAACATGGGGAGAAAAAGCCCAGTGCTTTGTCATTTAGAAAAGCAATGAAAGTAAAATTCATTCAGCTTAAAATTATGGCATAACAAGCTGGGGACAGTTCAACACAGTTGCTCTTTTACCACACTGTATATTCCCGGGTTCTCGGTAGTGAATGCCCAAGAGAATTAAGGGTGAGATTCAGGGCTGTGCCTCTAAGAAGCAATAGCACAGAATTTCAGAGAAGGTGTGGGAGGGAGCGGTTGGTAAAGTGACTTCAAGCCACCTTTGCACTCTGCTGTTCCCAGCATAATTTAGACTGCCCTGAGGGCCTATCTAAGAGTATGTCTATAGTGCAGTCATGGGGTGTGACTGCAGCTCAGGCTGATGTATCTATATAGGGTTGCCAATTTTGGTTGGACGTATTCCTGGAGGTTTCATCACATGACATTCCTGGAGACTCCCGGACAATCCTGGAGGGTTGGCAAGACAACCCTAATATCTGAGCTAGCTTTAGTCTAGCTAGCTTGGGTACTGGAGAAGTCAAGCTGCAGCAGCAAATGCTTCAATGCTGATTACTCCCGTGAGTGACTACCCAGCGTTCTGGGCGGGCTCATACACGTTGAAGCATGTGCACTCAGCTTCACTGCTGTGGTATCAGAGTGAGCTAGATTTACAGCCAGGGCTGGCTCCAGCTTTTTTGCCGCCCCAAGCGGCGAAGAGGAAAAAAATAAATAAATAAAGCCGCGATCGGCGGCACTTCGGCAGCAGCTCTCCCGCGCCACTTCATTCTTTGGTGGCAATTCGGCGACCGGTCCTTCCCTCCGAGAGGGACTGAGGGACCCGCCGCTGAATAGCTGCTGAAGACCCGGACGTGGCGCCCCCTTCCACTGGCCGCCCCAAGCACCTGCTTCCTGCACTGGTGCCTGGAGCCGGCCATGTTTATAGCTAGTTTGGGGAGCTGCAGTCACATCCCATGATTGCAGTATAGATATGCCCTAAATTGTGACAGCCTGTCCACAGCTGTTTATGGGCTACAGTGTTGCCCTGTATCTCCACAGCACTGCATAATAGGGCCCTGCTCTGCAAACACCCCCCTACAGTAAGGCTTTTGAGGGGGTCCTCAGAAGGAGGATTTATGGCTATCTTCCTCAGTTCCTGGGCCAGTGAAACTCTTATCTAGATAAAGGGGCCGACCTGGTGAGGAGGATCCAACTTAAGTGGTGAACAAAAACCTCTCCATGGATGTCTCTTTGAATTCAATAGGAGTCATTTATGTTACGTAGCAACAGCAAATGGCTGATATATGGAGCCATGTCACACAATAGGTTGAAAGAGCCTGGGGAGAGAAAGAATTGAAATAAAGCTGATGACTCCTCTCCCCCATGAGAGTAGCATACAAACAGCTCAGAGAAACCTTTGTAACTCTGGGCCCAGGACAGAGCTCACTGGATTCCTTTAATTGACTTCACTGGGGTTGGACCAGGTTCTATATATTAAGTTTGAAGGTAATCTGAAATATCTGACCCAACAGCCCCTTTCAGTATTCCCACTTCCAAGCAACCTTACATTTTCCCAACCAAATGCTTCCATTATAATTTTTTTATGCCCACATATCTTTACACTGTGTGTCTGACTGTAGTTATGTGCTAGAAAACAAACCACCAACACTGTTGCAAAAAAAGTGAACATTGTTCTGGGATGTATTACCAGGAGTGTTGTAAGCAACACACAAGATGTAATTCTTCTGCTCTACCCTGCACAGATAGGGCTTCAGCTGGCATATTGTGTCCAGTTCTGGGCACCACATTTCAGAAAAGATGTGGACAAATTGGAGAAAGTCCAAAGAAGAGCAACAGAAATGACTAAAGGTCTAGAAAACATGACCTATGAGGGAAGATTTTTTTTAAATGGTTTATTTAGTCAGGAGAAGAGAAAACTGAGGGTGGACATGGCAACAATTTTCAAGTATATAAAAGGTTGTTACAAGGAGGAGGATGAAAAATTGTTCTTATTAACCTCTGAGAATAAGACAAGAAGCAGTGGGCTTAAATTGCAGCAAGGGTGGTTTAGGTTGGACATTAGGAAAAACTTCCTAAATGTCAAGGTAGTTAAGAACTGGAACAAATTGCCTAGGGAGGTTGTGGGATCTCCATCATTGGTGGTTTTTAAGAACAGGTTAGACAAACACCTGTCAGGAATGGTTTAGTTATTATGTAGTTCCCCTGTGAATGCAGGTGGCTGGATGACCTACTGAGGTCCCTTCCAGTCCTATACGCCTATCGTTCTGTGATTTGTGATTACTGCCATTGAAAGTTGCAGTTCAAAACACTGACCAAATTTAATCAAAAATGCCAGCTTCAGAAAATTTTGAACAGCTCTAACAGTAAGTAAATGCAGCTTTATGAAGAAGTGGTTTTTAAGTAACCTAAGATGCAATTCAGCATTTCCAGTTTCATAAGACAAAAGCTCATCTTAAATATGCTCATCAAAAGAGTACTCATAAGTATGGTAAAATGTGACCACATGGTAGGCTTATTCTCATGTTTGATCCTAAAACTATACTGCATTTGCACCTTTCCTCTCACCCCCATCTCATCTTTGGCCCCAAAGAACTTCCGGTACTTTTGATAAAGATGTTGATGGCTGAAGATGTTGGACAGACTTATTTTTGCTGGGAGTGCTCCGGAGTGTACTTAAGTATCAGTTATTTCAAAGGTCTAGCATTATGACTGTCTGTAATAATTGCAATATTTTCCACTGAAAATGACAGTGGCAGACCTGCTGTTATTATAAGCATTCGTAGCGGAGTTAGAGGTGTGACAGTCCGCTTGCTCGAGGCAAGAACTATTGTCACTGGATTCAGAAAAAGGCACTCTGAAACCAACAGAGCTGCTATTGATGTTGATGCCAATTATTTAGCTTCCATCTGGCATTCGTTGCCTCCTGCTCTGAAAGGGGAGGGTGTCTGCGTTCCGCTCCACAGCTTTGGTGTTATAGGGAATCAAGCTGTCAATTCTTCCTTTTCATAGACTATTCTTCACTTCCTATAGGTGAAGGGTTTTCTTTTTCCCCCCAGGTCGTCTTTGGGAGATTGCCTGTTCATTTTGTATAACGAAAATTGAGGTGGGAGTCAAAGTATAAACGTTAACTTCAGTGATAATTGTGGAGGGGAAAAAAGCAACCATTGCCGACAATTGCTATGACCACATCTAATGACAGCAGTGCCTTGCCTGCCCTCTGCTTACAACAGGAAATTACTGCTATCAGAGATAATACAGGCAGGAAACTTTTGATAAATATAAACTTCTCGGTAGACTTTTGTGCTAATTGGACAAAAATATTTTCACTCTTCATTTACATGAGTGTCATAGTTTTATCAAATATTTTGGTTTGGTAAACAGAAAAAAAAAAGTGAGCTAAACAAATGGTATTTCTCCAACAGAGCAATTTCCCAGTGTATTCCTAACAACATTTAGGGGCCTGGTTTTTAGAAGGGCCAAGGACCTGCAACCCTCATTGGCTTCAGCAGGGGCTCAGCGCTTCTGAAAATCAAGGCTTAACTGCACCAGAGATATATTCTTAACAAGTTTATCCACTTATCAGGTGTTCATTTTTAAGAGATTCATGCTTTGGTTTGATGAAGAGAAATGTTCTAATTAGCATCTTGCTGGATATTCTTGAAGTGGTCTCAAGTGGAAGCAGTAGCAGAAGGCAAGAGCCATAGAGACTGAAATACGGAAGAGAACTTGTCTTCTATAGATTGAACAGGAGTTGGCATGGCTGGCTGCTTACCAATTCAGTTGACACAGTGGATTGTGAGCAGCTTTGCTACTGAAGCTGTTTGCTTGTCATTCAGAAGTAACTGTTGGTCAGCTTGAGGTTAGGATTTATCCATGTTAGGAAAATAAACTGATGTACAGGGCTCCCACTTGAATGCCAGAGATAAAGTATGAGATGGCCTGACTGGCTGTGATGCCGGCATGCTTGAATCCTGAAGCAGTGAACAACTTGACTGTAAATAGTAAAGGTTTAACTCAAGAGCAAAAGGGAAGAAAACCTTTTGCAAGTTTCCCTTCTCACCAAGTTTCAGGCTAGGTAAGGCAATCTGAGTAGAATGTGTGTATCGCTTCTTGCGCCATAACATAGCCCATAGCCCACTATCTTCAAATCAGTGTATATACCTGAGCTGACTGATGGCTGCACTGAACTAATGGTGTGCTTTTCAAAATGTACTCATTTGGGTTAATTTCTTCAAAGATTGGGAGCAGTCTCCTGGCCTACAGTAAACGGAGCCTTCTGTCAGCATGCCTCAGGCATGAGCTGTACCTTTCTGACTAGTGAGCAATGGGAGAAATGTATGAAAAATAAAATTGAAAGTTGAATTGGTGCATCCTATGCATGCAATAGATGTAGAAAATAAATATTAATGACGCTAGGGTTCAAGTTCATTGATGAGCATAAACAGTTCTCCAAAAATTGAAAGAAAACTTCCCTAAAGTGGTATTTTGGCATTTAAAAAATGGTAATATTTATCCAAAGACAAAAGGAATTCAAATGAACTGACAAACTCAACAGACACTATGAAATGTTGCACTTTATGTAAACTATATGTAAAAATGTCACTTCAATACTCAGTGGATTTGCTCCTGTGTGTAATCAGACATGTCTGCTGACCTTTGCGGTGAAGCTTTTACTGGTCTCTATGCCTCTGAGTACTGCACAGACAATACAGCTAAGGCAGAGGAGTTGGATTCTATCCCATCTTGCACATTAGCAACCAAACCTGCTAAGTTCCAGTTGATTACCCCGGGCAAGGCCACTGGAGACAGCTGGTTTGCAGAAGTGTAACTGAGTGAATAGTTTAGCCTGCAGAACCTTTTATCATAGATGATGTCACGAGATGGGGAAAAAACTAACCTGTGTTTCAGCCCAGGCTGAGTTTGCAGGGCTGGTGGCTGGGCTAAAATACCTTGTAAACTGAGTACACTTGATCTGGAAATCAATGAGGAATAATAAACATGGAACCCCATATTGTCATTTTTTGAGTCCCTTTTCAAAGTAGAACTACACTTTAAATGTTCGATTCTACTCTCAGTTATACCCAGACATTTCCCCCTGCAATCTGTTCTATTCTATACATGTTTCTAAACTATACTCATCACTGAAGCATCTGAGCGCCTTCCAGTAGTACATTAAGGTATGTCTACACTACAAAATTAGGTCGATTTTATAGAAGTTGATTTTTAGAAATTGATTTTATACAGTCGATTGTGTATGTCCCCACTAAGCGCATTAAGTTGGCGGACTGCATCATCTCTACCATGGCTAGCATTGACTCACGGAGCAGTGAACTGTGGGAAGCTATCCCACAGTTCCCGCAGTCTCCGTTGCCCATTGGAATTATGGGTTAAGCTCCCAATGCCTGATGGGGCAAAAACATTGTCGCAGGTGGTTTTGGGTACATGTCATCACTGTCCCCTCCCTCCCTCTGTCAAAGCAACTACAGACAATCATTTCGTGCCTTTTTGCCTGGGTTACCCATACAGATGCCATAGCATGGCAAGCACGGAGTCCACTCAGCTCACTGCTGCTGTTGCGAGCATTGTAAACACCTCGCGCATTATACTGCAGTATGTGCAGAACATGGCTAGGAGACGCCAGCACGAGGACAATTGTGAGGAGGACATGGACACAGACGTTCCTGAACCACAGGCTGTGGCAATTGGGATATCATGGCAGCAGTGGGGCAGGTTGATACAGTGGAATGCCGATTCTGGGCACAGCAAACAAGCACAGACTGGTGGGACCGCATAGTGTTGCAGGTATGGGATGATTCACAGTGGCTGCGAAACTTTCGCATGCGTAAGGCCACTTTCCTGGAACTCTGTGAGTTGCTTTCCCCCACCCTGTAGCGCAGGAATACCAAGATGAGAGCTGCCCTGACAGTTGAGAAGCGAGTGGCGATAGTCCTGTGGAAGCTTGCAACACCTGACTGCTACTGGTCAGTCGGGAATCAATTTGGAGTGGGCAAATCTACTCTGGGGACTGCTGTGATCCAAGTAGCCAATGGAATCACTGACGTTCTGCTATCAAGGGTAGTGACTCTGGGAAATGTGCAGGTCATACTGGATGGCTTTGCTGCAATGGGTTTCCCTAACTGTGGTGGGGCGATAGATGGAACCCATATCCCTATCTTGGCACCGGACCACCTTGCCAACCAATACATAAACCGCACGGGGTACTTCTCAATGGTGCTGCAAGCACTGGTGGATCACAAGGGATGTTTCACCAACATCAACGTGGGATGGTTGGGAAAGGTGCATGACGCTTGCATCTTTAGGAACTCCAGGCTGTTCGAGCAGCTGCAAGAAAGGACTTACTTCCCAGACCAGAAAATTACTGTTTGGGATGTTGAAATGCCAATAGTTATCCTTGGAGACCTAGCCTACCCCTTGCTCCCATGGCTCATGAAGCCATACACAGGCAGCCTGGACAGTAGTAAGGAGCAGTTCAACTATAAGCTGAGCAAGTGCAGAATGGTGGTAGAATGCGTCTTTGGACATTTAAAAGCTCGCTGGCACTGTTTGCTGACTAGGTTAGACATCAGGGCAACCAATATTCCCATTGTTATTACTGCTTGCTGTGTGCTCCATAATATCTGTGAGAGTAAGGGGGAGACGTTTATGGCGGGGTGGGAGGTTGAGGCAAATCGCCTGGCTGCCAATTTTGAACAGCCAGACACCAGGGTGATTAGAAGAGCACAGGTAGGCGCGCTGCACATCAGAGAGGCTTTGAAAACCAGTTTCATGACTGGCCAGGCTATGGTGTGACAGTTGTGTGTGTTTCTCCTTGATGCAAACCCGCCCTCTTTGTTGATTTTAACTCCTGTAAGCCAACCACCCTCCCCCCTTCGATCACAGCTGGCAAAGGAAATAAAGTCACTATTGTTTTGAAACCATGCATTCATTCTTTATTAATTAAAAAAAAGGGAGATAACTGATAAGGTATGGGGCAGGGTGGGGTGGGGGAGGAGGGAAGGACAAGGCCACATTGCTTATTGTAGCCACACTACAAATCAAAACTGTTTGAATGACAGCCTTCTGTTGCTTGGGCCATCCTTTGGAGTGCAGTGGTTGGGTGCCCGGAGCCTCCCCACCCACGTTCTTGGACGTCTGGGTGAGGAGGATATGAAACTTGGGGGGGAAGGTAGGCGGTTGTACAGTGGATGCAGCAGAGGTCTGTGCTCTTGTTGGCTTTCCTGCAGCTCCACCAGACACCTGAGCATGTTCGTTTTCTCCCCTATTAGCCTCAGCATTGCATCCTGCCTCTTCTCATCGCGGCCACTTAATGCTTTCCTGGACTCTGCCGCTGAATGCCTCCATGCATTCAGCTGTACCCTATCAGTGCGGGCGGACTGCATGAGCTCGGAAAACATGTCATCGCGAGTGCATTTTTTTTTCACCTTCTAATCTGCGATAACCTCAGGGATGGAGATGATAGGGGGAGCATAGAAACATTTGCACCTGCGGGGGGATAAAAAGGGAGAGTAAACTTTAGGATGATACATTTCTGAGAACAAAAGGGAGACTCTTTCACAGTGAATCAAGCAATTCACAGCAGACAGCACATGTGCTTTAGGTACAAGGTCGCATTTAGCCTTTTATATTGAGTGCCTGACGGTATGGTAACATCACACATGGCTGGGCAACAGAATTCGGTTTCCAGGCAGCCATGGTAAGCCAAATGGTATGCGGGTTTGGCTTCTAACGCCTTCATAATGTTTTCAAACTGCAGCACGCTCCTTTCCCATAGCAAGCAATGCCGGTTGGGTTTGCCATTTAAAAGGAGGGGCTGTGGTTTTTGGGTGGATGTGCAGCACACACCTCCACCCACCCCGCCGCGTGGCTATTTGGAATGAGCCCTTCACCCCTCCCCCCGATGCGTGGCTATTCTCAGGAATGATCCCTTTTAGCCAAGCGCGAACAGCCCAGCATGAACGGGGTCCTTTTACTGTTCCCTTACAAAAATTCCCCTATTTCAACCTGGTGACCATGAATGATATCACTCTCCTGAGGCTAACACAGAAAGTTATAGACCGAATGTTGCTTGAATTTGACCAAAACCCAGGACCATTCACTGCCATGCTTCGTGCTGCAATGATTCCAGACTACTTGCTACTGGCCTGGCGTGGTAAAGTGTCCTATCGTGGAGGACGAAATAAGGCAGCCCTCCCCAGAAACCTTCTGCAAAGGCTTTCAGAGTACCTCTAGGAGAGCTTCACGGCGATGTCCCTGGAGGATTCCCGCTCCATCCCCAGATACATTAACAGACTTTTCCAGTAGCTGTACTGGCCACGAATGCATCCCAAGTCTTCAGGGCAAATCAAACATTAAACACTATTGCTTTTAAACCCTGTACTGTAGTTACAAATGTGCACTCACCAGAGGGGCCTTCTCTGCCTTCAGGATCCTGCCTTGGGAGGGTATTGGCTCCAGGGTGATGAAAAGGTCCTGGCTGCTGGGGAGAATGGATTCACCGCTTGCCTGCTGCGCATTCTCCTCCTCCTCCTCTTTCTCATCCAAAAAATCCTCCTCCGTGTTGCATGAGACTCCCCCCTTGCAGGTGTCCACGGACAGTGGTGGGGTAGTGGTAGGGTCCCCCCCTAGAATGCCATGCAGCTGATCATAGAAGTGGCAGGTATGGGGCTCTGACCCAGAGTGACTGTTTGCCTCCTATGTCTTTTGGTAGGCTTGCCTGAGCTCCTTGACTTTCACGCGGCACTCCTGTGTATCCCTGTTGTAGCCTCTGTCCATCATCCCCCGTGCGATTTTGGCATATATATTAGCATTTCTTCTTTTTGATCAGAGTTCTGCCTGCACAGATTCTTCTCCCCATACAGTAATCAGATCCAGTGTCTCCCATTCGCTCCATGCTGGAGCTCGTTTACGATCCTGGGGGGACTGCATGGTCACCTGTGCTGCTGAGTTTGCCACGCTGACCAAACAGGAAATTAAATTCAAAAGTTCCCGGGGCTTTTCCTGTGTACCTGGCTAGTGCATCGGAGTTGAAAGTGCTGTCCAGAGTGATCACATTGGAGCACTCTGGGATAGCTCCCGGAGGCCAATAACATCGATTTGCGTCCGCACTACCCCAAATTCGACCCAGCAAGGTCGATTTTAGCGCTACTCCCCTGGTCGGGGAGGAGTACAGAAGTCAGTTTTAAGAGCCCTTTAGGTCGACGGAACGGGGTTGTTTGTGTAGATGCATTCATTATAAAATTGACCTAACGCAGCTAAATTCGACCTAACCCTGTAGTGTAGACCAGGGCCAAGTGACGTGACTAACTTCTGTCATTTTGTTTGTTTGTTCTCTGATCCTCTCCCCAGTGGGAGAAGTTTAGGCAGCAAAGTGTTTTATTTTCGGAGGAGGTTTTTTAACATATATACACATGTGGCTATGTATTTATTTTAGAGAAAGCCAGGGCAAAGAAGTGCTCCTGGCACTTGGAGTGGAAGGTAGGTAGGTTTGTGATCACCCTTAGTTCCCAGGGCAGTTCATTCTACTGCTTGTGACCGGCCCCCAAGAAAGTTCTGTCTTCTGCACAGATGAGCTTTACCCTTAGTGTCGAGAGTTCCATTGTGCCACAGGAATGAAATCATCAACCTGGTCTTCATCCCGAAGCTTCACGACCTCTTTTAGATCATAGAATCGTGGAAGATTAGGGTTGGAAGGGATCTAGGTCTACACTGCAGCGGGGGTCCGACCTAAGATACGCAACTTCAGCTATGTGAATACCGTAGCTGAAGTTGCGTATTTTAGGTCGGCTTACCTGGCGGTGAGGACGCGGGAAAGTCGACCGCTGCAGCGCTGCCGCCGACTCCGCTGCCGCCTCTTGCCGAGGTGGATTTCCGGAGTCGACGGCAGAGCGATCAGGGATCGATTTTACCGCGTCTTCACTAGACGCGGTAAGTCGATCCCCGATAGACCGATTGCTACCTGCCGGATCGGCGGGTAGTGAAGACAAAGCCTCAGGAGGTCATCTAGTCCAACCCCCTGCTCAAAGCAGGACCAACCCCAACTAAATCATCCCAGCCAGGGATTTGTCAAGCCAGGCCTTAAAAACCTCTAAGGATGGAGATTCCACCACCTCCCTAGGTAACCCATTCCAGTGCTTCTCCACCCTCCTAGTGAAACAGTGTTTCCTAATATCCAACCTAGACCTCCCCCACTGTAACTTGAGACCATTGCTCCTAGTTCTGTCATCTGCCACCACCGAGAACAGCCTAGCTCCATCCTTTTTTGGAACCACCCTTCAGGTAGTTTGAAGGCTGCTATCAAATCCCCCCTGACTTTTCTCTTCTGCAGACTAAATAAGCCCAGTTCCCTCAGCCTCGCCTCGTAAGTCATGTGCCCCAGCCACCTAATCATTTTTGTTGCCCTCCGCTGGACTCTCTCCAATTTGTCCACATCCTTTCTGTAGTGGGGGCCCACAACTGGGAATAGAGGGGAATAATCACTTCCCTTGATCTGCTGACAATGCTCCTACTAATGCAGCCCAATATGCTGTTAGCCTTCTTAGCAACAAGGGCAAGCTGTTGACTCATATCTAGCTTCTCGTCCACTATAAACCCCAGGTCCTTTTCTGCAGAACTGTTACTTAGCCAGTCGGTCCTCTGTCTGTAGCATTACATGGGATACTTCCATCCTAAGTGCAGGACTCTGCACTTGCAGGGCCGGCTCCAGCATTTCTGCCGCCCCAAGCAAAAAAAAAAATTTAAAAGCCGCGATCGCGATGGCGGCGGCAATTCGATGGCAGGTCCTTCGCTCCTAGAGGGAGTGAGGGACCTGCCGCCGCCGAATTGCCGCAGGTGCCGCCCCTCTCCCTTGGCCACCCCAAGCACCTGCTTGTTAAACTGGTGCCTGGAGCCGGCCCTGTGCACTTGTCCTTGTTGAACCTCATCAGATTGCTTTTGGCCCAATCCTCCAATTTGTCTAGGTCACTCTGGACCCTATCCCTACCCTCCAGCATTGCTACCTCTCCCCCCAACTTAGTGTCATCCGCAAACTTGCTGAGGGTGCAATCCATCCCATCATCCAGATCACTAGATATCCTCGGCCAGGTCATGGAGTGAGTGCCTTGACTTTGATTCAGTATTGGAAAACGGTTGTAGAGAACAGAGGACAGCTTTGATGTGCTCATGGTAGCCTGTGGTTTTTGAGAAGATGTGCTAGTTGTGCTGTACTAGTGGATGTTTCCTAAGCGCTGAAGATTTCATGCCCAGGTATATTACATTGCTGTATTCCAGCTGAGAGGTGATGAAGTTGTGAATAACTGAGACTAGGTCATCATCCACCAGGATGGGACAGCATCTTCTCGCCAATTGGACAGGATAGCAGCATCTGCAAGTAACACTCTCTGAGAGCTAAGCATCAGCAAACAATCCAAGAGTACTCCTAAACTCTGGACTGAATTGACTAGTTGTGGGTGTGTACCTTCAACCAAAGCAGTTAGGCATAGGTGAGCACAGACATTGTCAAACATAGGAGCCTAACTTGTGTCTGTAAAATCTGTTCATGCAAACAGATACCCAAAATAAGTATGTTTACAAAAACAGTACTTATTTATGCATGCCAATGCATTTTAAGTCTCAGATAGCTCGGGGTATGAGGAACAAGTGAGTTGACGTGCTGCAGGCAGACAATCATGAATTACACACACAGAGTTGGGACCTGAGGCTTGACCCTTCTGGGCTAAAAGATGAGCCATCTGCCATTTGAGCTATGGGAGAGCTTCTTTATCTTACATTTGCAGTTGGTAGCCTTTCTGTAGGCTAGCCACTAGAAGGCAGCCCCCCTCATTCATGCACTCTGAGTCAATGTATTACATAATTTCTTCTCCATTGGGCCAGGTTCACCCGAGTATCTAAGTTCCCTGGAGCTGGAAACCAGTCTGTAAAGAAGTCCATCTCCATCTATTGTTAAGAGTGTTACTATTTGGGAGCTAGCCTGTAAGATACATCTGCTGCAGACAACAACCACACATTCTGTGCACAAGGAGCTAGGACTCAGCACCTAGTTCAGCTCCAAAATCACAGGCCTGTACAACCTGAGCTGAAGGAGAACTCTTGACCACCTATTATTACAAGCATTGTGCCAGATTAGAGAATCCCAAAGGCTGCTCTAACTTGTGCAGGTTGCCAGTGGGCTACTACGATGGATTGGAATTGCCCTCTTCCCCGTTGCCATGTCCCCTACGGTAGCTAATCTTCCTGTGACTGGAGAAGTGGGCTTAGGGCAGCTTTACAGTGATGAAGTTTAGAACTTAGGCCTGGTCTACACTACGACTTTAATTCGGATTTAGCAGCGTTAAATCGAATTAACCCTGCACCCGTCCACACAACGGAGCCATTTAGTTCGAAATAAAGGGCGCTTAAAATCGATTTCTGTACTCCACCCCGACGAGCGGAGTAGCGCCAAAATCGATTTTGTCATTTCGAATTAGGGGTAGTGTGGCCGCAATTCGATGGTATTGGCCTCCGGGAGCTATCCCACAGTGCACCATTGTGACCGCTCTGGACAGCAATCTGACCTCGGATGCACTGGCCAGGTAGACAGGAAAAGCCCCGCGAACATTTGAATTTCATTTCCTGTTTGCCCAGCGTGGAGAGCACAGGTGACCACAGATAGCTCATCAGCACAGGTAACCATGCAGGCCGATAATCGAAAAAGAGCACCAGCATGGACCGTACGGGAGGTACTGGATCTGATTGCTATATGGGGAGAGGATTCAGTGCTAGCAGAACTTCGTTCAAAGAGACGAAATGCCAAAACTTTTGAAAAAATCTCCAAGGGCATGATGGAGAGAGGCCACAATAGGGACTCAGATCAGTGCCGCGTGAAAGTCAAGGAGCTCAGACAAGCCTATCAAAAAACAAAGGAGGCAAACGGTCGCTCCGGGTCAGAGCCGCGGACATGCTGCTTCTACGCCGAGCTGCATGCAATTCTAGGGGGGGCCGCCACCACTACCCCACCTCTGACCGTGGATTCCGAGGCGGGGATAATCTCATCAGCTACACCTGAGGATTCTGCAGAGTGGGAAGAGGAGGAGGAGGACGAGCTTGCGGAGAGCACCCAGCACTCCGTTCTCCCCAACAGCCAGGATCTTTTTCTCAGCCTGACTGAAGTACCCTCCCAACCCTCCCAAGCCAGTATCCAAGACCACGACCCCATGGAAGGGACCTCAGGTGAGTTTACCTTTTAAAATATAAAACTTGTTTTAAAAGCAAGGTTTTTTAATGATTACTTTGCCCTGAGGACTTGGGATGCATTCGCAGCCAGTACAGCTACTGGAAAAGTCTGTTAACGTGTCTGGGGATGGAGCGGAAATCCTCCAGGGACATCTCCATGAAGCTCTTCTGGAGGTACTCCAAAAGCCTTGCCACAAGGTTTCTGGGCAGTGCAGTCTTATTCCGTCCTCCATGGTAGGACACTTGACCGCGCCATGCTTGCAGCAAGTAATCTGGTATCATTGCATGACAAAGCCTGGCAGCGTATGGTCCCGGTGTTTGCTGGCATTCAAGCAACATCAGTTCTTTACCTTGCTGTGTAATCCTCAGGAGAGTGATATCGCTCATCGTAACCTGGTTGAAATACGGGAATTTAATTAAGGGGACAGAGGTGGCCGTTCCTACTGGGCTGTTTGCCTGTGGCTGAAAAGAAATCCTTCCCTGCAGTTAGGCGAGCGCGGGGGGGGGGAGGATTGGCCCAGAGCTTTTCGCGTTTGGCTAGCAGGGATCTTCCCTGATACCAGCCACGCGGTGGGGGGAGGGGTAAAGCGATCATCCCAGAGAATTCATGGCGGGGTGGGGGGTGTTAGTTTGGTTCCTGCAGGGATCTTCCCTGATACCAGCCACGCGGTGGGGGGAGGGATAAAGCGATCATCCAGAGAATTGGATGGGGGGGGGGTTAGTTTGTTTTCTGCTGCTGAAGGTTAACAGGAAAACCGCAGCACTCAACAGGCTTTGCTTGGTATGTGGGAAAGGAGGGCGCAGGAGCTGAAAGACAATGGCTTACCATGGCTGCATGCAAGCCGAATTCTGTTGCCCGGACCTGCGTCTGTGATCTCTAGCAGCAAAGCCATAGGCACTCAATATTAAGAGGCAAAATGCGACCTTGCATAGAAATCACATGTGCTATGTAATGTGAATAGTGTTGGTCACCGTGAAAGAGTATAAGCATTGTTCTGCAAAATGTATCTTTTTAAAAAATTCTCTCCTTTTTTCCCTCCCTCCAGCAGCTGCAAATTCTTCAAGCCTCCCTCCTCCATCCCGAAGGCTATCACAGATAAGGCGTCAGAAGAAGAAGACGCGAGACGACATGTTCGCAGAAATCATGGAATCCACCCGCAGTGACAGAGCTCATCTGAATGAGTGGAAGGACACGGTTTCAAAGTATAGGAAAGAAGCCAGTGAACGTGAGGACAGGAGGGACCAACGTGAGGACATGAGGGACCAACGTGAGGACAGGAGGGACCAACGTGAGGAGAGGAGAGACGCTCGAGATGAGAGGTGGCGTCAGGAAGATCAGAGGAGGCAGGATGCAACGCTGGGGCTGCTGCGTGAGCAAACAGACATGCTCCGGCGTCTGGTGGAGCTTCAGGAACGGCAGCAGGATAACAGAGTGCCGCTACAGCCCCTGTATAACCCCCCTCCCCCCTCACCATGTTCCATAGCCTCCTCACCCAGACGTGTAAGAACGCGGGGGGAGGGGAGGCTCCGTACACCTTCCCATTCCACCCCAGTGGACAGCCCAAGCAAAAGGCTGTCATTTTTTTAACGATTTTTTAATGGCCTTTTCCTTCCCTCCTCCCAAACCCCACCCGGGTTCCCTCCCTCTTTTTATAATCTATGAATAAAGAATAAATGATTTTTAAACGATAGTGACTTTATTTGGTTTGAAAGCAAGCTGGGGGAAGGGGGAGGGTGGGTTCCTTACAGAGAATGATTCAATAAAGGGGGCGTGTTTTCATGAAGGAGAAACAAACTGAAATTTCACACTGTAGCTTGGCTAGTCATGAAACTGGTTTTCAAAGCTTCTCTGATGCACACTGCTTCCTGGTGTGCTCTTCTAATCGCCCTGGTGTCTGGCTGCGCGTAATCAGCAGCCAGGCGATTTGCCTCAGCCTCCCACCCTGCCAGGTCTCCCCCTTACTTTCACAGAGATTGTGGAGCACACAGCAAGCAGAAATAACAATGGGGAGATTTCTTTGGCTGAGGTCAGAGCGAGTCAGTAAGCTGCGCCAGCGCGCTTTTAAACGTCCAAATGCACATTCCACCACCATTCGGCACTTGCTCAGCCTGTAGTTGACTCCTGTCCAGGCTGCCTGTGTATGGCTTCATGAGCCATGGCATTAAGGGGTAGGCTGGGTCCCCAAGAATAACTATTGGCATTTCAACATCCCCAACGGTTATTTTCTGGTCCGGGAAGTAAGTCCCTTGCTGCAGCCCTTTAAACAGAATAGTGTTCCTGAAGACGCGAGCATCATGAACCCTTCCCGGCCAGCCCGCATTGATGTTGGTGAAACGTCCCTTGTGATCCACAAGTGCTTGCAGCACCATTGAAAAGTACCCCTTGCGGTTTATGTACTGGGTACCCTGGTGCTCCGGTGCCAAGATAGGGATATGGGTTCCATCTATCGCCCCACCACAGTTAGGGAATCCCATTGCAGCAAAGCCATCCACTATGACCTGCACATTTCCCAGAGTCACTACCTTTCGTAGCAGCACCTCAATGATTGCTTTGGCTACTTGCATCACAGCAGCCCCCACAATAGATTTGCCCACTCCAAATTGATTCCCGACTGACCGGTAGCTGTCTGGCGTTGCAAGCTTCCACAGGGCTATCGCCACTCACTTCTCAACTGTGAGGGCTGCTCTCATCTTGGTATTCTGGCGCTTCAGGGCAGGGGACAGCAAGTCACAAAGTTCCATGAAAGTGCCCTTACGCATGCGAAAGTTCCGCAGCCACTGGGAATCATCCCACACCTGCAACACGATGCGGTCCCACCAGTCTGTGCTTGTTTCCCTTGCCCAGAATCGGCGTTCCATGGATAGAACCTGCCCCATTAACAACATGATCTCCAAAGCACCGGGGCCCGCGGTTTGAGAGAATTCTGTGTCCATGTCCATGTCCTCATCACGCTTGTCGCTGCGCTCGCGCTGCCGCCGCCTCCTCGCCTCGTTTTTCTGGTCCTGGCTCAGTATAAACTCCACGAGAACGCGCGAGGTGTTTACAATGTTCATGACTGCTGTCTGGAGCTGAGCGGGCTCCATGCTTGCCGTGGTATGGAGTCTGCAGTGTTCACCCAGGAAAAAAGGTGCGAAATGGTTGTCTGCCGTCCGTTGCTTTCATGCAGGGAGGGAGGGAGGGAGAGAGGGGTGAGGCTGTATCCAGAACCACCTGCGACAATGTTTTTTGTCCCATCAGGCACTGGGATCTCAACCCAGAATTCCAATGGGCGGGGGAGACTGTGGGAACTATGGGATAGCTATGGGATAGCTACCCACAGTGCAACACTCCAGAAATCGACGCTAGCCCCGGTACATGGACGCACACCGCCGAATTAATGTGCTTAGTGTGGCCGCATACATTTGACTTTATACAATCTGTTTCCCAAATTCGAATTATATAAATTCGGATTAATCCCGTAGTGTAGACGTACCCTTAGTTATTAGCCGAACTCACTACGTTAAATAACTTTTGTAGCCTCCTCTTTCTCCTTGAAGTTTTCTCCACCCCTATTTCTTTTAATTTCTGTCCTGGCATCAGAATGTGGCTCATGGGAGGAGGAAGGCAATTTCACAGCAGGAAACTATAAAATTCACACCTGCATAAGTGTCTGCAGTTATCTGATCCGCATTTGTTAAAGCCTTAGGGGCGACATATTGCTCCCGCTATCTCTGAGTCAATTCCTCTTGGTAGGTACAGTCATTTTAATGTCAAGCAGGGTGCTATTCAACTGTCGACAGTGACACCGCTCTGAAAGATCAGCATCCCTTAAACAAATCTTTGTTTTCCTTCCCTTCCCCTTGTACATGCTACCTCTCAAATATTAGAAACACCAGGGAATAATTGTCACTCAACTTTATTAATAGTTTTTTCCGCATGTTCTAATAAACTGTTCAGTAATTCAACGTGGATGGTTGTCAAAAATCCCCAACGCTTTTGGTTGTCAAAGCCCCAAAAAGTTCCAGGAAAAACTTTTGATGAAAACAACAAGGGTTAAGTTTTGTGGGGTTTTGACAGCCCCTGCCCAAAAAATTCCACAAACTTTTGATAAAAACAAACTTTACTTTTCTTTTAAACTTTTACTGAAAAATAAAATACATTTCCCAACCAACTTTAATCCAGAATTTGACCATCAATGTTAATGATGAGTGAAATCTACCCATTACAAGTGTGATCGTCCTCCCATTAAAGTCTGTGACAAAATACCATGGCAGGATCTGGGTCTATAGCAGAGGCAGCCGATGACTTCTAATATAGGAGAATTGCCATGGTTCGACTTCATGGGGTAGGGGATGAAGAACAGACCTCTCCACTGCTTGTATACGAATTGGGATGAATACACACAAATACAGGTGCTTGCTTACAGGTTGTGTTCGCATTTACGGTGGTGTGTAGGGTACAGACACTGCCTGCCTGGCTAGCATGGGTATAAATAGCAATGTAGACAGTGAGACACCTCTTAGGTGAGTAGAGTACGGACACGCCAGAACCTTAGGGTATATAACCTCCACAGCGCTCTACACGCCCAAGCAGTGCCTCCCACAGCTACACTGCTATTTTTCGCAGAGTAGTGTCCCACTGCAGGTAAAAGCTCCAGCAATGGGGAAAGTGCCCCTGTCAGAGCCTTTCACTGCAGCATGTAGCTACATGTACCTCTCACATGTAGAGGAGGCTAGGCTGCTGTATTGTCTGCTCTGGTCCAGGCTGGTGGAACCAATTCAAGGATCAGGTTACAAGTGCGATGCAACACTTAACTGCTTAGTATCCTGATACTTTGCAGGCAGATTGGGGAAAGAATCGCTTGTGGGAGACACAACTGTGCAAGGATTGTAGTCCTTATTGCAACCTAAGCTTTGGAGTAGTGGCTGCAGAGCTGCTCCATATGCTGCCTTGAGATTGGGGTGGGGGTTTCCATTAACCCCAGGCCCTGTTTATTTCTCAGCAAAAAGCTTAAACTCTCTGACCCTGTTCCTCAAACCACATGCTTAACTTTAACACATGAGTAGGCCTATTGATTTCAATGGGACTTCTCACATGCTTAAAGCTGAAGCACATACCTAAATGTTTGCAAGAGCAGGTTCTTTGTGGGTGGGTGAATGAATTCCATCTCTGTAAACGTCTGCAGAAATGCGTTCACACAACAGTGTAGCAAATATGCTTTTAACGGCTGTGCCCGGTTTGTAATTTCAGTATTGAACTGGTTGCTTAAAGGGAATAAAAGCGTAACACACTGCAAAGAAGCATTTTAATAATTCCCATAATTTAACAAATTATCAACTATTTATAAAGTGCAAGTGCAGCCAGAAGTGCAACCTTTTCCAGATGATATGAGCTTTTAATTAACTTAATTAATGAAATTCATATGCCAAACAGTTTATCTTGGGCAAGCAAGACAATTCATCAATTTTATCTTTAAAAAAACCAATTAAATGAATAAGAAAGTATAACTCTAAGCCCATTTCTTATTTATAGAGACTATTCTCGCTTGTTACTAATGAGTCTGTTTCCCTACGGATCTTCCTCCACTCAAATATATTCCTCTTGGAGGCCACTTCATAAGACAGGGATCCCCTTGTGCCCTGATCCCTCACCTTCCCTGTGGAAACTAGAGTGGAATGGTTTGGGTTGTTTGATTAGATCCGCTCCCCACCGAGTACCTGGGCTATTTAGTTCCTCTCCCTAGTTGTGGAAGTTTATATTGAACTAGTAATGAGTTTCCCCTCATTCCCTGGTCTTGATTCCTGGCACCGCTTGAAGCGCTGACCTAAGAGGGATGCTTTCCTGAGGTGGGGCTTTTGGCTGGGACTCTCAACGCCTAAGGTAGTTAGGTGCCCGAATCACATTAAAGTTCCATGGTGAGTTGGGCACGTAACCCCCAGAAGCTCTTCAGGAAAGCTCAGCTTTTGTGAGCAGGCCCCCATTGTTCAAATCTCTCCAGGTCATTTTGTACTGCAGTGTTCGCTACCCCTCCCGTTTTGATGTTACCTGCAAAGTTGAACACAACTGAACTGCACCAAATTCTTCATCAGGCAAAAAGACATGAGGCAGCCACGCAAATTCAGAGGGTTGTCTGGTTTTAGTTTAATAGGTCAACTAGCCCCTGGGCACTCTGAAAGAGTCCTGGATGGGGCTTTAACATGGGCTAAATCTGTTAAAATTGAATGTTGGGACAGTTAAAATGAGAAATGCAGATAAGCAATGGGACGGCAAGAGGCACCTGTGAAATGGTGTCCCTTGGACACTGCATTCCTGCAGGAGCATGAGGAAAAAGCTTTCGCTTCTTTGGGGCTGCCTGATCTTGTGTACGGGAGTAAGCAGGTTTCAGAGTAGCAGCCATGTTAGTCTGTATCCACAAAAAGAACAGGAGTACTTGTGGCACCTTAGAGACTAACAAATTTATTAGAGCATAAGCTTTCGTGGGCTACAGCCCACTTCTTCGGATGCATATAGAGTGAAACATATATTGAGGAGCTATATATACACACATACAGAGAGCATGAACAGGTGGGAGTTGTCTTACCAACTCTGGGAGGCCAATTAAGTAAGAGAAAAAAACTTTTGAAGTGATAATCAAGATAGCTCAGTACAGACAGTTTGATAAGTGTGAGAATACTTACAAGGGGAGATAGATTCAATGTTTGTAATGGCTCAGCCATTCCCAGTCCTTATTCAATCCTGAGCTGATTGTGTCTAGTTTGCATATCAATTCCAGCTCAGCAGTCTCTCATTGGAGTCTGTTTTTGAAGTTTTTCTGTTGTAAGATAGCCACCCGCAGGGCTGTCATTGAATGGCCAGACAGGTTAAAGTGTTCTCCCACTGGTTTTTGAGTATTATGATTCCTGATGTCAGCTTTGTGTCCATTAATTCTTTTGCGTAGAGACTGTCCGGTTTGGCCAATGTACATGGCAGAGGGGCATTGCTGGCACATGATGGCATATATCACATTGGTAGATGTGCAGGTGAACGAGCCCCTGATGGTATGGCTGATGTGATTAGGCCCTATGATGATGTCACTTGAATAGATATGTGGACAGAGTTGGCATCGGGCTTTGTTACAAGGATAGGTTCCTGGGTCAGTGTTTTTGTTCAGTGATGTGTGGTTGCTGGTGAGTATTTGCTTTAGGTTGGGGGGTTGTCTGTAAGCGAGGACAGGTCTGTCTCCCAAGATCTGTGAGAGTAAAGGATCATCTTTCAGGATAGGTTGTAGATCTCTGATGATGCGCTGGAGAGGTTTTAGTTGGGGGCTGAAGGTGACAGCTAGTGGTGTTCTGTTATTTTCTTTGTTGGGCCTGTCTTGTAGGAGGTGACTTCTGGGTACTCGTCTGGCTCTGTCAATCTGTTTTTTCACTTCAGCAGGTGGGTATTGTAGTTTTAAGAATGCTTGATAGAGATCTTGTAGGTGCTTGTCTCTATCTGAGGGATTGGAGCAAATGCGGTTATATCTTAGAGCTTGGCTGTAGACAATGGATCGTGTGGTGTGTCCTGGATGGAAGCTGGAGGCATGTAGGTAAGTGTAGCGGTCAGTAGGTTTCCGGTATAGGGTGGTATTTATGTGACCATCGCTTATTAGCAGAGTAGTGTCCAGGAAATGGACCGCTTGTGTGGATTGATCTAGGCTGAGGTTGATGGTGGGATGGAAATTATTGAAATCATGGTGGAATTCCTCAAGGGCTTCTTTTCCATGGGTCCAGATGATGAAGATGTCATCAATGTAGCGCAAGTAGAGTAGGGGCGTTAGGGGACGAGAGCTAAGGAAGCGTTGTTCTAAGTCAGCCATAAAAATGTTGGCATACTGTGGGGCCATGCGGGTACCCATAGCAGTGCCGCTGACTTGAAAGTATATATTGTCCCCAAATGTGAAATAGTTGTGGGTGAGGACAAAGTCACAAAGTTCAGTAAGCAGGCACTCTTATGATTGCCCTGAGAACAAGGGGGAAATTGTGCCCCCTAGAGGTACAGGTCCCTTCCCAGCTCCATGGAGCTACACACCTCCCCTTACACTGGGCTTGTGGCAAAGCCACAATTTAGCTGACGATCCATTAATTATTTATCTGTCTATAATTATTTTACAATAAAGATGATCTTTTTCTGACAAGATTTTTTCTATGAATGCATGATTTATGGATATTAAGAAGTGTTCTTCTAATTGGCCCTTCTAGAGTGCAGAATGTGATGGTGAAGTTAAACAATGTGTTTCTAACAAAAATCGTCAGTTTTCCCCCCATGCCTGTATTAGTGACAGACTGAGTTGGGAGCCTGAGCTGTCATGCTTGCAAATATCTCCAAACATTTTTCAAATTTATTTTTTATTAAAGAAACATGTCATGTCACCCACATCCCATAAAAAGGGCCATAAACCGCACACAGGAGAAATAAAATGTAATATCTAAGCCTATACATAATTTTCAACAAGACTGTGAAGCTAGCCAGAGTCTGCCACTGGGTCAAATGAGTCTGGGGCAGATTTCCAGATGCAAGTGGGGAAAATCCCCTAAGGGTGGCTAGATGCCTTAAGAGTCTGCTAGGGCTGTCTGAGACGCTACTGTACGTATCTGAGGCCCCTATCCTGCCATCACTTAATGCACATGCCTGACTGGCTTTTGACTTCTCAGTGAAGCTTTTTAAGGCCTCATCCCTCTATTGCTCCCTTCCTTCCTGCTAGAAGTTCCCTATGCCACCACCCACACGTCTCTTTTCCATCTGCGCAGCTCCCCATGCCTTTCCACCCACTCCTGCTGCTGGAGGAGCAAATGGGTAGATACCCCTCCTGTCTTCCCGCAATCCTAGGTACCCAGATGCTGGCTTTGCTCAGGGCCCTGGAGGCGCTGGCTGCCACTTTGTCTTTGCGGCATGTGATCCTGAGCCCCAACTACTAGTATCGCCTCATTCTGCCCTTGTCCAGTGCCCAGCTTCGTCCAATCCCATGATTCCCTATGTTTCCATGACGAACTCTGCCAACCAACTCCCAGCTACTCATAGCTTCCTGCTACCCTAATAGTCTCCAAGACCACAATTTCCCCAACCTCCCTTCTTGATCCCAGCTAACCCAACCCATCTGTACAGTTCCTGCCTAGACCCCAAAACTTAGTTAGAGCTAGTGTTTGCTGCAGTAGGGAGTGGAGTCAACCAGTACTTACTGCCCTGTGTGTGAATGCAGAGACAGGTAGGAGGCCACCTATCACATCATCCGTACGTCCCTAAGCAGTGGGAGTAACAGACCTCTCTAGCAGTGCCCCATCTCCAAAAACCTCATACCTGGGAGAGGCCATCTGGCATTACCCCAGAATAGCTCAAGAAGGGAGGCAGCGATGGGCACCAAACCCCCATTCATCAACACATCTCTCGTTCTTATGTTACACTGCTCTACAGCCAAAATGCTTCTGAAATAAATGTAGTCAAACTTTACTAATTCTGGGTCACTGAGAACGAAAATGATGCTTAAAATTGTTGATTGGCTCTAGTTTTCAAGATATGCTATTGGGTCAGTATATACGACCCTTGACTTGGGAATGGTGGAGGATAGGTGAGTTATAAAGGGAAGGGATCTCAATTTAAACCAGAGATTACTAAAATACATCTTTGACTGGATCTATGAATAAATCTATGACTGGGTTTGGACAGTACTTGCTTTTTAGGCAAAACAATGAATGATGCAATCTGAAGCTGGTATTGCGTCATACATGATATTAATTGCATCATGTTATTCCTAGAAGTCATGGATGATGCAATCATAACGAAGCTTACATCGCTCTGCTGAACAAATTGCCCTATATCAGCTCCAGAAATCATACAGTGTCGTGCTCTCTTATTTGTCAGTGTTTGATTTTGCAAAAGGACACATTTCTGTTTAGTCAAAGTGAGCAGAGATTCCTCGTACTTGTGTGAACAGTGCAGATAACTTCTGCTATGTTTGTGGTGAAGTGACTTTTGCATCACAAAAGTGCAGTATAATCACTATGGTTAAGAAAGCCTATCACCTTTATTTTGGCTGCAAAATTGGAGATCAGGACAAGAGGTGGGCCCCACACATATGCTGCAACACTTGTGCAACAAATCTTCGCCAGTGGTTGAACAGGAAAAGGAAATCTATGCCTTTTGCAGTGCCAATGATTTGGAGAGAGCCAACAGATCATACCAGCAATTGTTACTTCTGCATGGTGCCTCCAGTTGGGAAAGGTGTGTCAAAGAAGAAAAAGTGGACTGTGCATTATCCAAACATTCCATCAGCTATACGCCCAGTACCCCACGGAGAAGGACTGCCGGTTCCTGATGCACCAGAATCATTCTCACTTGAGTCAGACGAGGAAGAGGAAGAGGATGAAACTTCTGGTCCTGAACCATCAATGTCACAGGACCCACATTTTCTCCCATCCTCCTCCTCTGAACCACACCTCATAACACAAGGTGAACTGAATGACCTTGTCAGGGATTTGGAACTACCCAAGAGTAAGGCAGAGCTGTTGGGCTCCAGACTACAGCAGTGGAATCTCCTGGCAGGTGATGTTAGGGTTTCCATGTTCCGTGACCATCAAAAGGATCTTGTCCCATTCTTCTTCATGGAAGGTGATCTTGTAGCCTGCAACAACATCGATGATGTGATGGCAGCCCTCGACATCATTCACGATCCAGATGAGTGGAGACTGTTCATTGATTCATCGAAGACGAGTCTTAAAGCTGTTTTACTGCATAATGGCCATGTTTTGCCATCAATTCCAGTGGGTCATGCAGTCCATATGAAGGAAACCTATGACAACATGAAACAACTTTTGAGGTGCATAAACTATGACCAACATCAGTGGCAGCTTTGTGGCGATTTGAAGGTTGTTGCTCTCTTGCTTGGTCTGCAGACTGGATACACAAAGTACTGCTGTTTTCTCTGCGAATGGGATAGTCGTGCAAGAGATTCTCACTACATCAAGAAAGATTGGCCACTCGATAGTCATTGGAGCCTGGGAGGAAAAGTGTTCAGCATCCACCACTTGTTGAATCAAGGAAGATTTTGTTACCACCCTTACACATCAAGCTGGGTCTGATGAAGAACTTTGTCAAGGCCATTGACAAAACACAAGCAGCTTTCAAGTACCTCCGTGGAAAATTTCCAAGGTTAAGTGAAGCTAAGATAAAGGAAGGTGTCTTTGTTGGTCCTCAGATTCGTGAACTTCTTCGAGATGATGCATTTGACCATGCACTGCGTGGCAAAGAAAAGACGGCATGGAAAGCCTTCCTGTTAGTGGCAATAAATTTTCTCGGAAACAACAAGGCAGACAACTACAGGTTGTTGGTGGAAAACCTCCTCAAGGCATACAAAAGCCTTGGTTGCAACATGTCACTAAAGATACATTTTTTGCACTCTCATCTAGATTTTTTTCCACCGAACTGCGGAGCAGTGAGCGACGAGCACGGCGAGCGATTTCATCAGGACATTGCAACAATGGAGAAACACTATCAGGGTAAATGGAGCGCATCAATGCTTGCAGACTATTGCTGGACAGTGACAAGAGATGCTCCATTTCATGAATAGAGACAAGCCAAGAAGCGCCGAGTAGACACTGAATAGGACTAAACTATGTACATAATAGTTTTTTGCCTTTTGTTTCATAATAAATTTTATTTATATAACCCTTTTGCTGATTTTTAAAGTGTTACATAAACAGGACAGGTGAAATATTATCATGTAAAGCAACCATAAACACATGAAAAGACCTAGGTTTACAATTTATGATTAAAACTCTACTATCTACACAATATACATAGACATAAAATGTAAAAACTTAAATATCTTAGAAACAGTAGCCAATCAGTTGTTTTAATTGTCATATTTGAATTCAGCACATCAAAATACATAATAAATAGCACATTTTATCTCTGAAGCAGACGACTTCTCAAAAATTGTAGACCAGTGTTATTGCTTTATGCCAAATCTACAGAGTACCTTGAATGTTTGTTTCATAGTGTCCCGTTCACAGATGATCCAAAATAAAACCACTCACCATAGCTTTGTTGTTGCATGTCCCAGAGCAAGAAACAAAGATGAGACGCCCTATAATAGAAATAGCAGTAAGCCTCATGGCACCATATAGATTTGTAATAGCTATGAGAAGTCTAGGTCTTTCCTATTGAAATCCCTCCATTTTAACTCTGTCTTCGCCCTCCCTGTGGAATCTATTCACAGAATTTATTTTTATAGCCTTTTCCACATTGAGGTTCTCGGAGAAATGTTTATTTCATTCCAAGAGGGATATAAAGTAGATAGAATTTCTTCCTCCCAGCTGCCCCAGTCACAATGCTGTAGTTAAGAGTCTGATCGCATTTCCATTACAAACCTCTGATTTCAAGGATTTATATAATGTCCTGAAAAGACTTGGCATAAAAACATTCACGCAGAAGATATTTATTTATTTAACAAAACCGGTGGTATGCTTTGTTAGTTATCAGAGATGCAAAAAAAAGTAGCAGTTGTGGCTTTTCAAATGCATCTTTATTTTGTTCCTAAAAGCCCTAAACCTTATGTGCCAAAAAACACTAATAACCAGAACCTTTTTCTCTTTAGTTCAGTAATCCCTTTCCAATTATAAGCAACAGTGCTGAGATCTCTTGTGTCCCATCCAGCCCCCCCGGCCCATTCCTATTTGTTCCTTGTTTATATTTCCTTTCTTTTTATATTTTTCATCTTTTTTTTCTACTTGTTTACTATAATCAGTGACAGATTAAAAACTGATGGCAACCAAAGGATTAAATCATTGTGAGAAGAAACGCAGCATAATGGTGTATTGTTTTGTTTGCTTCCATGTTGATGCAATGTACTTTAACTAGACAGTAAATTTAGATGATCTAGCAGCGTCAGTGTACTCTAGGCACAGATTATTTAGATGTTAAGATCTTGATGCATATGCTTGTGGATGCAAACATAAACCTATATAACCTGTCACAATTCAGAGTAAAATTTCCTTCAAGCTATTTATAATTAAGGGCAAGATTCCAAACCTCGCAATGCCCCTGCCTGTGCAATTTATGTGAGGTGCTCACTTACTTCCCTGCACTAGTTACCCAGGCCATGGGTACTAGCATGGGGAAAGTTTTGCCACTTCACCTCCTGTGGCGATAGACAGGGAGTGGGCAGGCACAGGTTGGGAATGGGCAGAGCTTTGGCTCCACCCTCCCTGTTGCGCCAGCCAGGGCTGCTGAGCCAGTTGGGGAAGTAGCCTGCACCAAGTATGCAGCTGATACATCTTCTCTCCTTGATACAAGGGGCAACCAGACACAGCTCTGAGTCCAATCTGGTTCCTGGTCCGGTCCTGAGGCAGCACAGCTACATGCTGCTCCATAGTCAGGGCTTGTGATAAAGCCAAAATTGAGCTCTAATTCTGGAACAAAGTCAGAGAAGATGGATAGAAGAAAAGAAGTAAATGGAGGACAAAATAGAAAACAGAAATAATGAGCTGAGCTCTTCCCCTGGTTATTGAGCATTCCTTCATTCCCCATCCCTCTTTAGTGACTAGTGAATCCAGTTAGTGGGCCCGAAGGACAAATATCTAATCTCTCCTTAGGCCCAATCCAGTACCTAGTGAGGTCTATGGGAATCTTTCCATTGTATTCAATGGTCTTTCGATTAGGTCCTTCCAAACTATTCCAAAGGGACTGAGTTAATAATCTTTCAGGAGTGTAAACTTAATGCGCTTAGTAAGTCTACTTAACTCAGCTAGATGTTCTAAGTCCCTGACTATGAGATAATGTTGAAAGATCTCGAGGCTGTAAGTCTGGCTTCTTATTGAATAAACAGAGAGAAATTAAAGAGACACTCCTGAGAATGTCTTCAAGAAATAAGAGGGTAGAGAAACCTAGAAATCCAGGCAGTCAAAATGTGACTACAACTATTGCTTATTTGCTTATACAGTTTAAGTTCCTGGTCCTGCAAAGTGCTAGCGTCTCTTGTGAGTCAAATAGCATCCTCTACTCCCATTTATTTCAGCTCTTTGCCTCATTCAGAGCAGCACAGATGGTTCTGTGCCTAGAGAATTTTGATAGACACAGATGGAAACAAATCTAAATAAAACCATTTAAAAGAGACACAATCACAAAAACTGAACTTTCCATAGTTCCACTGAAGATAACGACTCCCAGCAGAGAGAACCATCAAATCGATCCAACAATGGTGAATAATCTCAATATCTGAAATAGGGCTGGATGAATATGACCATGAAATGAATTCACATTGACTGTGTTCATGCCCTATTTGAGTTCAGTTTCCATGAATATTTTAATGAACAAACTTTATTAAACTGAATACCTGTGAGAGGACAATTTTAAGCTCAAATATTCACTAAGGGTCTGTCTTCACTCTAGAGTTAATTCAGGCTCTTCGGTGTTGTTTTTATCCCTCTTCCCATCTACCCACAACTTTCCCACCTGAGTTTGGTGGTGCTTTAAACCTGGGCTAGCTGGCCCAGCTGAGATATAGACTAGAGTCTGTGTGACACTTTCACTTGGGCTGGTAACTTGCCCACTTTGCAGTGAGGATGCAGCAAAATCACTCAAGTGCTGATACTCCTCTTGCGCCTTCCCACAATTCTCCCCAGGTGCCGAGCAATTGACTGGGAAAGAATCAGAGCAGCTCTGCTTACCACAACCCAAAGAACCATGGTGCCTCGTACAGGTGAACACAGCACCGGTGAGGGCCCAGTGACTCAGGTAGGGTTTCGCCATTTGGCTGTTCTTGCCTGGCTAGGCTAACCCAGGTGCTGAATCCTGGGTGCTGATCACCTGAGTTAATTCTGCAGCGAAGACATACCGAGGGTATAAATTCCCCTGTGCAGAAGGCCCTCGCAAGACATATGTCCTGTTTAAAACCAACTTAACCTCAAAGTCGAGTTTTAGTGAAACGAAAGGGTGCATAGGCATTGTGCTGGCCCATTGCACTTGGTGAATTTAACCAAAAATCCAATTTTGAATTGCATCAATAACTGACCCTGTTTTTCAAATGACAGATTTTACACTTGACTATAGCATTTGAAATTCTCATTGCTTTTGGTTAGTTATGCAAGTCATACAACACAAAAGAGCAACCATATGACGTAACTTGTGTAAGCAACTAACACATTGCACGTTTGAAATTTGGAATATTTTCAGTGAATTGTTTTTGGGTGATCACAAACTGCTTGTAAACACAACAAACAGTAAACAAGGGAAGTTAGTTGCTGAGCTTTGCATTATTAAAGAATCTCTTTAAGGTAGGTATGGTAACACATTTGCAGTATTGCATGCCTAAAATAACTAATAATTTCTGCTCAGGTATTTTCTGAACATTTAGGCCTTGATTCGGGAAAGCAGCTCTGTAGTGAAGAGGAACTGGGTAATATATTGTAGTCATAGATTGTAAGGCCAGAAGGAACTAATGTCATCAACTAGTTTGTCCTCCTATATAATGCAGGCCATAGGACTTCCCTGTATTAATTTCTGTTAGAAAAACATCTAATATTGATTTAAAAATTGCCAGTGATAAAGAATCCACCACAACCCTTGGTTAATTGTTCCTATGGTTAATTACCTTCACTGTTAAAAATGTGCACTTTATTTCTAGTCTCAGCTTGTGTAGGTTCAACTTCCAGCCATTGGATCTTGTTAAATCTTTTCCTGCTAGACTGAAGAGTCCTTGGTTTCCAGATTTTTGTTCCTTTTGTAGATGCTTTTTAGACTGTGATCAAGTCACCCCTTCACCTTTTCTTTGTTAAGTGAGTTTGTGAGCTCTGTAGTGGGATCCCTGTCTTCCATTGTGGAAGCCTGCAGAATCTAAAAAGCACAAGTGTATATGTAGCTAGGCCTGGTAGGTTTATATATAGTGAGTAAATATGGTTATTTAGAACACTGGCATGTTCCTGAGGTTTCCTCATATTCTTAATGTTGTGAAAAGAGCAAAGATGCAAACATTCCTATTTATGAAAGCATTTATAGCACAAGCTTAAAGGTAAGCATGTGCGTAAGTGTTTTCCTAAATAGGGATAGACTTAAGTATGTGCTCATGTGCTTTCCTGAATTGGAGCCCTATGTATAAACAGCCCATTTATTTTCTGGCACAAATTAAACTTGACAATTTAGCCCCAAGTCTTTTCACTCTGTAACAATATAAGGAACACATTACTTTGTTTGTTCTGCAAAGGGGAGGAAGTTGTTTTTAGCACAGCAGTGACACATGATTAGTTTTCCAAAGGCAACAAACTGAAATTAACTACATTGGCAAATACTGAAAAGGAAGCTCCAAAAGCTACAGTTTTAGTGAAAGGTATTATTCGGAGTTCTATTTTGGGAGAGATGTTAAAAATCTTTCGGTAGAGAAGCATTATTCTGCCACAATGTGTCCTATATTTTAGAGGGCAATTAGAGCTCAAAGTCAGAACACTCTCATTCTAGTTAATGATGGGGCCAGATCCTCAGCTGCTGAAAATCAATGGAATTCCATGGACATCAGTGCATTGTCATCTAATTACACCAACTGAGTATCTGAATAAGAGCAGCCTTTTTTTAACCACTTGGACAAGGCATAGACCAGGGCTGAAATGTTTCCTGATTCGCTAGGCTACCAACTGGAAGTGATAGGTACATCTCAAACAGATAGTTCAGGATTTCCCCCAACTAAAATATGGGTTGGTTTGGGTTTGAGTTATACATATATAATAATGCATTGAACTCAGTGGGGAGGTTTGTATTGCCACATTGGGATCTGCCTAAGTGTGTGAACAGCTCAAAGAATAGCCTAAACAGCAGTGGATATGTGTAGCTAGACCTGTTGTGTAGTGTATAATTAGTAAGTCTGGTTATTTGGATGTCACTGTGGCCATGTGGTTCCTTGTGTAAAGAGCAAAAGCCACAACACCTGGTCTTTATGCTGGTCTTGTGCATGGAGTGAATTTCACCTGAGTGCATAAAAATATATAGGAGCAGAATGTAGGCTGTCATGACCACATTGTCTCACCTATTGTCTGAAAGGCAGAAGTTATTTCTAAACAAGTAAGCTAAAACAGATACAGTCTTCTTTTGTCAGGACAAAGTATAGGACCATTTGCAAGCTATAACCTTTATTCGACTTTTCCTCTCTAATAACCCTGCATAATAGAACACATACTTGTCAATAAGTTAGACAAGAAATAAAGTATCCCATGTTTGTGTTAACTTGTTCCTCTCCCCAGACAGGAAATAAACTAGTTTTGAAGCCCACTCATTTTATCCTGACCACTTGGAAGTTGGGATAAAACCAAGGATAGTCGTGTTGCATCTAAATGGAAAGTTTATTTGAAATATTAATTTCAGAGCTGTCAGACTCTAGATTAATAAATAAATGAGTTATTACATGAATAATTCAGTAGGTCTATGAGTTCCACCAAATTAAAATACATTTCACTCAGTCTTAAAATACCTCTTCAATATGCAAAACAGAGTCTGCAATACACACTGTATAAAATAAAACAATCTTCTTACTCACATGACAAATTGAAATCATTGCAGGAAAAGTGTTGTATGAAAGTAATATATCTCTAATCTATTATACCTGTTTTGCTAGGGCTGAAATTTTCTACTGAGCCTTTTCTCTTACAGTTGGAGTGTTTGGGTCACTCAGTGAAGTGGAACATTTGCACCATGTTCTATTATTAACCGATTATAAATTAACAAAAATAAAATGAGATGCTTGGCTTACATTTATTTATGAAGGTGTGGAGGAAAGGGGTTTGATAATCATATGTTACAAACATTGTTCCTTTCCAAAATGCTCAGTCATCTCATTTTGCTCACCCTCGGGTAAGAATGAAGCAAGATCTTATTCATTATACATTTCCCAGGCAGACTAAAGCAAGATGCATTATATTTTATAATATCTTTCAGTAGCACACTTGAATCCCTTCCTATAATCTGTTTTAAATATTATTTCCAGTTGTCTTGCTTGTTACAAATAAATGGACTTGGGAGAGTTTTATTTTATTTTTTTTTAAATAATTTCAACAGATAATATTGATGCTTATTTTTCAGCATTTTTTCAATTTTTATCAATTTACATTTCACAGTTGCACAAAATTATGGGTTTTAAGCTTCTACATTTTTATCTATTTAATGTTTCACACTTGCAGGAAACTTGGAGAAGATCAGGCAATAATTAATTATTTAATGATAATAGACACTGAGATTAAAAAAATTAAAGCTTTATAGCCGTTAAAACACAAATTGTCAATATCACATATCAAAATATACAGAGTACATATAGTAGAACCTCAGAGTTACAAACTGACCAGTCAACCACACACCTCAGTTGGAACTGGAAATACGCAATCAAGCAGCAGCAGAGACAAAACAAAAAAAAGCAAACACAGAACAGTACTGTATTAAATGTAAACTACTGAAAAAAAGCAGCATTTTTCTTCTGCATAATAAAGTTTCAAAGCTGTATTATGTCAATGTTCAGTTGTAAAGTTTTGAAAGAATAACCATAACGTTTTGTTCAAAGTTATGAACATTTCAGAGTTACGAACAACCTCCATTCCCAAGGTGTTCATAACTCTGAAGTTCCACTGTGTGTTTAAATCAAACTCTCATAAGTTCTCAAGCGGCATTTTTCTTACTTTGCCTATTTGTAAATTGTAATTGTTATTGATGGAGAATTTTTATGGGTTTGTGTGTGTATAGTAAAATCAACATTTACCAATAAAAATCAATTCCTTCTAAGCCTACAGATAAAGAGGTAGTCATTTAAAGCTATCTAGTCAGCAGAAGACAAGCTTATTGTTGTACAGTGCTAGGTTGAGAGACCTTGAAGGAAAATCCAGAGTGCTACAAGAAAGTGGTATTGGCGATTTTGAAGGTAATATTTTTCCTTCACAGCTGTTGATGAATGTATATCCCAGTATGGTATTGTATGCACTGTAGGAAGTGAATGGATTGTTAGAACCCTTAGGGTCTGATCCTTTCAATATTTGCTGCCATCACAAGTCCCACTGAATGGGACCACTCACTGTGGTAAGCAGTATGCCCTGTACTAAGTACTTGGAGTAGTGGGCCTCTAGATAGTAAATGTGATGGAGTCAGTCTGTGACGTACAGCAGGGAGGCACAGAGGATTGATTTGTGGAAGGATTGAATGGGTAATATACTACCTGTATTAATATTTTCTATTGAGTCCCAAGGAGATATAATAAAGTAGAACCCAGCTGCTGGGTGTTTGCTGCAGCATAGTGTCTGCATTTCTCTTTCTTTCTAATTGCTGTTTTTTGACATGGAGGAGACTTGGGTATCTTTTCCTTTGGAGTAGCACATTGGTGGAGTTTTCCAGCAACCGAGAGAGGTTGCAATGTATGCTGCTAGCTTTGAGGTTCTATTTTGGGTTAGATGGGGGGAGGGAGCTGATTGGCCAGAACCTCTTAGGGGTGCAGCTACGGGACTATAAAGCCTGCTCCAGCCCTGAGAATCTGAGCATCCAGTCTGGTGGGAAACTTGCTCCAGTCTGGGAGTTTAGTTACTGCCCAGCGACTACATTAGCTAGGAGTGTAGTATAACTTAAAATCTCAGTCTAGCCTAGCAGTCTAGTTCAGTTCAGAAGCTTGCTTTAGCTTTAGGCCGTAACTCTGCTCCTTTGAGCTGATAATTAAGGGTTTCAGGTGGAAACCTTCTCACCCTTGATGAGGGGACTTATCAAGGATGTTTATTTCTTTTGAAGCTTTCTTAATCTTTAAATTCAATTTCGCATGCTTTCCATGGGATCTTACCTTGTCATTTATTTGTCTATATTTTTAATGCACATCTGATCTTTTTTGCTTTTACTCTTTACTGAACTTATGAGTTTCCTCATTCACATGCTATGACCATAGTGTGACACATGCTCTTTAGAGCAGAGAGTGTCTCAATAATCTATGAGAGTGCAGTGCAATGCTGGTGCAGGAGGGGTATCGGGCTCATTATTGCTTATTGTGGAAATGATGCAAAAACTTGACATCTGGTTGGCTTAAAATCCCTCAACCCTCTCTGTCTGACGTAGATGTACAATCAATATACAATAAAGCCTTAGGATGGCAAGTAAAAATTTCCACAGTTATACAAGGAATAAGTAACTAGCCATTTACAGCACCCCCTATGCCTTTGCATGACCACTACTCTGCCCCTCCTCAGGGGTTGGGGATCCTGGTCTCCACCCTCTCCAACACCTTCCCTCCCCAGAGCAGCTCCAGGGCATGTGTAGGGCTGGTGCAGATAGCTTCCCCACTCAGGAACAAGGGGGACTTGGGAAGCAGATTATGAATCTCCGCATCACAGTTTGGTACCTGGTTTATTGCTGGGTCAGAGCAACATTGTGCCCCCTCTCCCTCGGGGCTTATTGCAAAGCCAATTAGAGTCACATTGAGTCAGAAAACTAAAATCAGAACCCTTTTTAAAAGGGACTGAAAGCCGCCTGTGCAGTGATGTGCTGCTCATGAGATGGAATTTGATGGTACATGATTAGTGAAATTACATGGGTCCAACAAACACACTAGAACCAATCCTCCAAAGAGCAGGGCCGGCTCCAGGCACCAGCCCAGCAAGCAGCTGCTTGGGGTGGCCAACGGAGAGGGGCGGCATGTCCGGCTTTTCGGTGGCAATTCGGCGGCGGGTCCCTCGCTCCCTCTTGGAGTGAAGGACCAGCCACCAAATTGCCGCCGAAGACTGAAGCGGCAGCGGTAGAGCAGATTGCAACCGCAACTTTTTTTTTTTTTTGCTGCTTGGGGCGGCAAAAACCCTGGAGCCGGCCCTGCCAAAGAGTGTTCATTTCAAGACTTGGAGTCCAATCCTCTGAGGTGCTGAGTTCCCAACCCTGAGTTATGGTGCTTGGTCTCTGGCAAAATCAACCTTCCACAAATGAAAAATGTCTCTAAAAATATTTTAAAATCCTTTTCTGTGGCAGTAAAGCAACTTGCCGTAAAATGTTATAAAGTGGAAATGTTGGGCCAGATCTTCAGCTAGTGTAAATCAGCATAGCTCTGTTGAAGTCAAAGGGGCTGTGATAACTTATACAAGCTGAGGATCTGGTCCATCATTTCTAGAACTGGTTAAGCTTAACCAGTAGATCAAATTGCAGGCCAGATGCCATGTAGAAATGAGAAAGAGAATCCAATAAAAGACATGTAGGAAGGGCTGAAAGAATTGATCTTCAAGTCAACCATATTGTGCTGCTCATTTTTCAAGACATGGACTAGAAGATGAGGTGTTATGGAGCTTCAGCAAGAACAAATTAAGCCCACAGGCTCTTTTTTTTTTAACTGAACCAACAGGTCCTGGGGGGTGCTACAGATAGAGCATGCTAAGCTCTTGGGAGGGAGAAAATGCCCTACATCTCAACTTCTAGCCAGTCAGTGAGTGGTGTTAGGGTCTCAAGGGGAGTCATGTGACTTCGCTTTGCCTAGAAGCATGGTGGGTACAGTACTGAGCCTTGAATGAGGGAGAACATTGGATAGCAGAAAAAAGTGGGGACATCCTTGGGGCTCTTGGAGAGACCTGCAGGATGCTGGAATAAAAATGAACATTAAAGAAAAAAATTTCAAATATTGGCAACTACATTGCGTCAGTAAAATGTGTCCATAAATGTGGCTTGCACAAAACCTATGTTTTTTCCTCATAAAAAGCTACATTCTCTGCTGTTGCAAATGGCCAAAACGTGATCAAAACAATCTTAGCAACTTCTGCTCACAGTATCTTAATGCTTAAAATGTCATTGGATTGTGGCAGTGCCAGTAATTTGCTGAATTGTGTTTTGCACTTGAAGCAGGGATCAAACCTCACTGTTATATGAAGAAAGTGTGGGTGCATTTTCCACTGCTATACCTACCAAGGCTTGCGATAACATCCCCATACTTGTGACAAAGAAGCATGTAAGTTGTACTGCAGAATATAAGGCAATGTTTTGTTTGGTATGCAACGTGTGTTTTATTTCTTGATCCATGTGGGCAATGAATCCCAGATGCAAACTGCAGTACAGAACAATAATATAAACAGCTTCAGAAAAGTTATCCAGAGACCTGCAATCATATCAAAATTCTCTGGCAAGGGCTTTAAAAAATGCAAGCAAACTCTTTGCGACAGATATAGATTTCACAAGAATCACCATGAGGTCCCCTCAGCCTAACATTCGTTGCTAAGTTCCCTTGGGACATTTAAGAATGACACAGTGACAGGTTGCTGCCTATCACTTTTTAAATCAGAATCATTATTTCCATGGCAACTGCAAGTGTCTAATGTACCCAAAGCCTTAGGGCAATCCTGAGTATCTGATGGTTATGTAATTTTGTGTCTAGTCACAACTAAATTTCACTTAACAGATAAAATGCTAGAGGTAATTTATGGCCCCTGTTTTTGATTCTTTGATAAATGGCTGACCTTTCCAAGTCATAGATGCATAGTGACTGGATAAGTACCATGGCGCTGAGATGACTTGCGCTCCTTTGAAGTTTACTGTAAGCCCTGATGAAATGCTCTCATTTGTTCTTGTGGCTCTTTTCTCCTTTATAATGGATGTTCTATTTCTACTGGCTTCCGTGCTTGCATCTGCCCTGAAAATTCAATCCCTTGGATAATTCAGAAAGAGATGACAGGCTTTCTTTGTTACCTCTTCAAAAATAAAGATATCTAACTACCTACGCACCAGCTGTACTAGACCCATTTGGTTCCTTCTCCACTTCTAGTGGATTGTCGCATAACAAGATTACTGTCATAACAAGCTGTTACTGTTGTCAGAAATTAAGAAGTTAAAAGATGCCCAGGTATCTCCACTCAGGTTGTCAAATACACATACCTTCCAGACGTGAGGGAGATTTCAAAAACTCCCAAGATTAGCAAGATTTACCAGTGCACAGAGTAGTTATAATATTTTACTATCTGAGTAAGTTTTGTGCATATCTTTATAGAAAGTGTTGCTCTCTCTTTTTTTCAAATTTCCATAAGATGTATGGAAGAGGAAGAGAATGTGCCAACTGACTGTCCTGGGTTCTCAGGGTCCTGGGTTCTCAACTTGGGGATCACAAATGGATTTCAGGGGGCCATGACTAGGACTGAGTGAAATTTTTTGGCCAAAACTATATTTCCTCTTCAAAATGGGTTGACCAAAATGTTTTGTGAATTCATGTCTATTTCAGCAACTTGTTTCAGTTGAAACACAAAAGAAGAAAATGTTGGAAATGTCAGGATGATTCATTTCAACATTATCAAAACAAAATGTTTCAGTTTTTCAGGGTAGATTCACAAGAGGATTTAGTCATCATTCACCAAACAGGTGGTGGTGCTGCCCCCTTACACCCAATAGCTCAGTGGTCGGGGCATTCACGTGGGAGACCCAGGTTTTAATCGCTGCTCTGGAGCAGGGATTTAAACCCAGGTCCCTCCCTTTCTAGCTGAGAGTCCTGACCACCAGGTTGTTCTGCTGGCTCCTACTTGAACCATCCTGTTGAAGCTGTTCTGCTTTGAATAAATAATTAAAAATCAGTTATTGACTCAGCTCTCATCATGACCACCCTCCCTTCCTTTACAGCTAGACAGGAAAGAGGTCCCACAACTTTTTTCTGGTGTTACACAGTGTCAAGGTGTGGAAAATGTAAGAACTACTGATGCAGGAGAGTTGGTTTGAAAGGTTATCACCAGACACTTACTATAGGCCTCGTGTGTTCTACTTACCTAGTGTTCATTCTTTATAAAGGATGGTGAAAAATTGGAAAGAGTTCAGAAAAGAGCTACAAGAATGATCTAAGGTCTGGAAAACCAGCCTTACAGTGAGCGTCAGTTCTTAGAGCTCAGTCTTTTGTGTACAAAATGAAATAATTACTTTAAAATAACATTATTATAGTTGCAAAGTCAAGCACTTAAGAGTTAGGAAATGCACAATTAATGTTGTAGTAGTGCACTGGAAGCCAATGTAGGTTGCAGAACCCTGATATATGCTCTTCTGCTTGTGCCATTGAAGGGATGCATCATTGCATCAGCTGTGACTTCTGCATGTATTTCTTATCTAGGTCAGGGTAGAGAAAGTTGAGGTAAACTAGCCAAGATGATAAGCACGTGACTGAATGTACTTAAATGAAGAGCAGGGGGTGGAAGATGATTCTGACATAGAGGGACTATGCCCTTGCATGAGAGACTGTTGGTGGTGCTTACCAACCCATTCCAAGTGGTTCTCTCTTCTATTACCTTTACTTCAGTCTTCTCAATTTGGTTTAAACCAGATGGGTCTTTATCAGTGCTGTCCTAACTCTCTCAAAGCAGGGGGTTAGACTAGATCACCTCTCGAGGTCCCTTCCAGCCCTACATTTCTATTGGACAGTGCTGGATGAGAAGGCTTCATGGAACTGTAAGTTGTCAGCATCAATCACATCTCTGTCCCAGTCTCCCCTTCCTTTTCAGACTCTCTCCCCTTTCCTTAACCCAGGGGTCAGCAACCTTTCAGAAGTGGTGTGCCGAGTCTTCATTTAATCACTCTAATTTAAGGTTTTGCGTGCCAGTAATATATTTTAATGTTTTTAGAAGGTCTCTTTCTATAAGTCTATAATATATAACTAAACTATTGTTGTATGTAAAGTAAATAAGGTTTTTAAAATGTTTAAGAAGCTTCATTAAAATTAAATTAAAATGCAGAGGCCCCCCTCCTCCCCCAGACAGGTGGCCAGGACCCAGGCAGTGTGAGTGCCACTGAAAATCAGCTCGCGTGCCGCCTTCGGCACACATGCCATAGGTTACCTACCCCTGCTAACCCTAAGCCTTCCCTTTGAGGACTAAACCTACCAGTGTATCTTATGTATTTTACAGTGATGCAATCCTCTGCTAAACTATCAGGGGAATCCATTCTAAATTCTCATGCAGGGCTCAAGTACCACTCTAAAAGCTGGTGCTTCCTTTCCCATCCTCCTCCCTATCTTGTATCTGCCAAGTACTCTGAGAGTATGTCTACAATGGAGCTGGAGGTGTAACTTCCAGCTCAGAGAGACCTGCCTGCTCCAGTGTTTCCTCTAATTTTTCCCACCCATGTGCAGAATGAATTTTGTTATGTGCACCAATGTGGAGGTGATGTGTCACACATCACCTCCATATTGGTGCACGTAACAAAATTCATGTGGCGGGGTGGGGCCGAGGGGTTCGGAGTGTGGGAGGGGGCTCAGGGCTGGGGCAGAGGGTTGAGGTGCAGGGGGTGAGGGCTCTGGCTGGGGGTGCGGGCTCTGGGGCAGGACTGGGAATGAGGAGTTTGGGGTGCAGGCTGCCCGGGGGCTACGGCAGGGAGAGAGGACTCCCCCCAGCAGCACCTGGGCTGGGGGGGTGGGGCGCGTCTCCCTGCCATGGCAGTTTTGGCGTGGCTGGGCCGGGGAAAAGGCTCCTCTCCCCAGCCCCGGCAGCTCTGGCAGGGCTGGGCCAGGCCAGGGAGAGGCTCCTGGGCCGGGCTGAAGGAGGGGCTCCTCTCCCCAGCCGTGGCAGCTGCAGTGGGGCTGGGCCTGGGCCTGGGTCTGGCCGGGGGACCTGCACAGCTGTGCAGCTTCAGGGAACCTAGGCCTGAGCTAGCTTTGATGAAGCTAATGCACTAAAAATAGAAATGCATGGCATAAATATTGGCAGGGCCTGAGTACATGCCTGGGGATTCAGATGGGATCATACTTGGGTGGCTAGCTCAAGATCAGAGCTCGAATGAGTATGCCTACATGAGCTGGAAATTATACCTCCAGCCCCATTGAAAACATAGCCTGAGAGAACTAACTGCCCCGCTGAGATGGAATGGAAACCATCTGATTACTAATGCTGGGACTTGGAGCTTGCTGTAGTTGGTGCTCAGACGGACATAAGTATTCAGAATATGGGCCTACTCCAGGAACAAGACATCTTACCGAGTGTCGGGAGGAATGCCTGGCAAGTATTCACTTCTTCTGCTAATAACTTGCTTAGTGCAAATCTACCAGACCTGGAAAAAAAGTGCACTGTGATGGGACTACAGGAAAGTGCTGACTCCATCATAGCAAAGCAAAGTTCAAGAGGTATCTGAGTCATCACTTTCTGAAGATGACAGAAGCAGATAAGATCAAAGCCTCAGAGGCTGTTTTCATTCACTGGTATATTGAATCTAACTTTGCTGCAATATTATTGATATCAATGTGGTTAGTGCAGCCTGTCACCACAAAGTTCATTATAAGCCTTTGATTTATTCATAGACTGTAGAAATGTAGGACTGGAAAGGACCTTGATAGGTCCTCTAGTCCAGTCCCCTACAGTGAGGCAACTCTAAGAATTATCTAGATCAGTGGTGCACAAACTTTTCTGCTCCACCACTCCATTACTGCACAGCCAAGGCTTCTTCAGCAGCAGAGCTTGGGCTGAAGGTGGAGCTGGGGGGCAGACCAGAGGATGGGGCAGGATCTGGGGCTAGAGACAGAGCTGGTATGGTGGGAGAAAGAAAAAGAAGGCAGGACTGGGCTGGGGGTAAGGCAGGGGATGAAGTGGAGCCGGGCCTGTGGGCGGAGCAGGACTGGGGTGGAGCTGGTCTGGGGGTGGAGTGGGTCTAGTAGTGTGGCGCTCCTGCTCCCTGTGAGGGCTGGCCTGGGCCCTGCCATGCATCCCCCTGCGTGTTCATCCATGCCCTTTCGAAAGGGGTGAGTGCCCCTCAGTTTGCGCACCACTGATCTAGACCATTCCCAGAGAGGGACTGGAATGTCATACAGTAAACTGGAGTAATAGTAATAAGATGTAAACTGGAGTAATAGTAATAAGATGTAATTTAATAGTGAAAATGCAAGGTCATGCATTTAGGGATTAATAACAAGAACTATTGTTATACGCTGGGGAGGCATCAGTTGGAAGTAACAGAGGAGGAGAAGGACCTCGGAGTATTGGTTAATCACAGGATGACTATGAGCTGCCAATGTGATATGGCCATTAAAAAAGCTAATGCAGTCTTGGGATGCATCAGGCAAGGTATTTCCAGTAAAGATAAGGAGGTGTTAGTACTGTTATACAAGGCACTGGTGAGACCTCATCTGGAATATTGTGTGCAGTTCTGGTCTCCCATGGTTAAGAAGGATGAATTCAAACTGGAACAGGTACACAGAAGGGCTACTAGGATGATCCGAGGAATGGAAAACCTGTCTTATGAAAGGAGACTCAAAGAGCTTGGCTTGTTTAGCCTAACCAAAAGAAGGCTGAGGGGAGATATGATTGCTCTTTATAAATATATCAGAGGGATAAATATCAGGGAGGAAGAGGAATTATTTAAGCTTAGTACCAATGTGGACACAAGAACAAATGGATATAAACTGGACATTAGGAAGTTTAGGCTTGAAATTAGATGAAGGTTTCTAACCATTAGAGGAGTGAAGTTCTGGAACAGCCTTCCAAAGGGAGTAATGGGGGCAAAAGATATATCTGGCTTCAAGACTACGCTTGATAAGTTTATGGAGGGGATGGTATGATGGGATAGCCTAATTTTGGCAATTAATTGATCTTTGATTATTAGCAGGTAAATATGCCCAGTGGCTTGTGATGGGATGTTAGATGGGGTGGGATCTGAGTTACTACAGAGAATTCTTTCCTGGGTGCTGGCTGGTGAGTCTTGCCCACATGCTCAGGGTTTAACTGATCGCCATATTTGGGGTCGGGAAGGAATTTTCCTCCAGGGCAGATTGGCAGAGGCCCTGGAGGTTTTTCTCCTTCCTCTGCAGTGTGGGGCACGGGTCACTTGCTGGAGGATTCTCTGCACCTTGTGGTCTTTAAACCACAATTTGAGGACTTCAATAACTCAGGCATAGGTTAGGGGTTTGTTACGAGAGTGGGTGGGTGAGATTCTGTGGCCTGCGTTGTGCAGGAGGTCAGACTAGATGATCACAATGGTCCCTTCTGACCTTAAAGTCTATGAGTCTATGAGTAAAATGCCAAGAAACAGTGATCCTGGCCGAAACACAACCTCACTCCATACCCCTCTCATGGGGTACAAAACACGTGGTACCGCAGCCCCCAGATTCATGACCCTCCAAAATGGAACATGACCATAAATTGTAAGGGTTGGGACTAAGGACGTGCACTACAGATATAATTAAGCCTGCTCAGAAAGAGGAGGGGGACAGGGAAAAGCTTTACTGGTGTACAGAGCTACGGATATGCATGCTTGATTAACACCAATAAACATCACATTGCCTGCACTTTGGACTCTGGTCTTCTGCTTTCTCTCTGTGTAAAAAGAACCAAGGGAAGGGTGAGGCGGGAGCCCTAACAAGGTGTTTGTCTATCTTGTTCTTAAAAATCTCCAGTGATGGAGATTCCACAACCTCCCTAGGTAATTTGTTTCACTGTTAGGTACCCTTACAATTAGGAAGTTTTTCCTAATGTCCAACCTAAATCTCCCTTGTTGCAACTTAAAGTCATTGCTTCTTGTCCTGTCCATATTGGTTCAGGAGAACAATTTATTAGCCTCCTCTTTATAACAACCTTTTACATACTTGAAGACTGTTATCGTATCCCTCTTCAGTTTTCTCTTCTCCAGAGTAAACTAATTTTTTTCAGTCTTTCCTCACAGATCATGTTTTCTAGACCTTTCATCATTTCTTTGCCCTCCTCTGGATTTTCTCCAGTTTGTCTCCGTCTTTCCCAAAATGTGTTGACAGAACTGGCACAGTACTCCAGTTAATGCCTTATCGGTGCTGAGTAACGTAGCAGCATTACTACTTGTGTCTTGCTTACAACACTCCTGTTAATACATTCCAGAATGATGTTTGCCTTTTTTGCAACAGTGTTACACTGTTGACTCATATTTAGCTTGTGATCCACTATGACCCGCAGATCCCTGAGACCTGGTGTGCCTGGGGCAGCCCTCACTGGTAATGCCAAGGTCAGAGCAGGCTGCAAAATGGAAAGAAGATACCCACCAGTCTTGGGAGTAACACTGAAGTTAAACCTCCCAACCAGTCACGAACAGTGCTTCTGATCCGCCACACTGGTTATCAAGAAGCAAAAAAAGAAATCACACAGCCCCCTTTATTGCATTTCAGTCTCTGGCCCCCAATCAGCACCTAGGTCCAGTTCAGAGAGAAGTTATTTTAAACTCTGCTCACATATACAAAATGTTCTTCTGACCCCAAAGGGTCAGCCACATTACCAGGTCAGTATAGATTTGGATCTTACCCAAAATACTACGCTGCCAGCCAATCCTTTAGTGTCTAAAACTAAAGGTTTATTATAAAGAAAAAAGGAACAACAAGAATAGAGATGCTAAATGGTAAAGCAGTCACATACATACAAAAACTTCAAAGTCTATATATCAGGTTCCTAGCAGCATTGGTGAGTTTTCTGGCTTGAAAGTCCCTCTGGACTTTCCACAGCTTGGAGGGGTCATTCAGTCCCTTGTTCAGAGCTTCAGTTTGCAGCAAAGTTCCTCCAAAGGTAAGAAGCAGGATTGAAGACAAAATGAAGAAGATGTAGCTGCCTTTTATAGTCTTTTGCCATGGGGCCTGTGCTTCCTTTGTTTCAAACAAAACGCTGCCCAGCACATGGCCTGAAAGCCTTAGAGTCCTGTCCATAGGCATACCCCTACATGACTTGCTGAGTCATAAGATGTATCTGCCTTCTCTCAATGGGTCAGTTGTATAGTTGATGGTTCTCAATGGGCCATCAAGCAGGCTAAGCAGTGCTTATGTCAAACTGTCTGGGGACGACACCCAGAAGCATAGCACAAGTATGAAATACAGACATACATATCTGTAAGCAGAGTCTGGGTGAGCTCTCCCCTGATATCTAGTGGTGAGCTGCGGAAAAAGACTTCAGAAGCTGATCTCATTTGCATGGACACACCCACCCTGCCTAGGTGCTCAGCATGATGGGATTGCTTGCCCAAATGATAACTTGTGGCTGGTGTTGGATCCCCAGTCTCCTTGTTATTGGGGCAGGAGTAATAAAGGGTTGTTATCCTTGTGTGAATCGAGGGCAGCAGAACTATACCTGACATACCCCAATGGAGGGACTCACCCTCAATGAACAGCACTCGCTAGGTAGGGGATATGGGTTCCAAAGCCCAATGAGTTGAGAGAGGGTGAGGATAGGTACTTCTATCTGGTGGTATAGGCCCTGATTAAGGGTCCTAGGCACTATTTGTCCCTTCTTCTATCCATGGTATAATAAAAGAGCTAAATTAGACTCAATTGAGTGTCTTGTTACATGCTGCAGAGCTGAAATCACTGATACCTAGGTCTAAGTAAAAAGCAACAGAGGGTCCTGTGGCACCTTTAAGACTAACAGAAGTATTGGGAGCATAAGCTTTCATGGGTAAGAACCTCACTTCTTCAGATGCAAGTCTAAGTGTTAGACTTCCTTTGAGATGGTGTCTCTATTGCAAGAGACTGCCTAGTGTGCAACAGCAGTGAGGCTCCCCCCACTAAGAGCTGAAATCACTGACAGGTGTGTTAAGTGGGGGGCCTGAAGACATCTTGGCGAGCAGCCAACTGGGTGGCTAGTGGAGCGGCTGGTGGAGAGGCGCAGCGAGTGGCCAGCAGAGCAGCTGGTGAAGAGGGCCAGGGCAGAGCCCTGCAGAGGCATGGCAAGCGGCCGCTGGGGTGACGAGCAAGTGCCCGAGCAGTGCAGCATGTAAGGTGCCTCCTTATCCCCACCCCGCCTTCCACACAGGGTGGAAGGTTAACTCTGTGGATGAACCTCTGAACTCTGGGGCTGCACTGGCCAAGGACAGCAACTGTGAGTGGGGTACAGAGAAGGGATGGGCACGTTAAAGGGACTTTTGGGTTGCTGGACTTAAGACCCTGAGGGGAAAAGGACACTGCCTAACTTACTTGGGGGTGGGTTTTTTGCTCATGGTTTGTATTTATGAACCCTAGTTGCGGTGTTTTCCCAAATTAATGCTGAGTTAATTTCCTCCCTTTATTAAAAGTTTTTGCTACTCAGACTCTGTGCTTGCGAGAGGGGAAATATTGCCTCTCAGAGGCACCCAGGGGGTGGTGTGTAATTGTCCCAGGTCACTGGGTGGGGGCTCAAGCTGGTTTTGTGTTGTATTGTTGAAAAGGAAACCCTAGATACTGAACCCGGCCCTTGTTGCTACTGGCTGCACCTGGCACAAGGGTTACATATGTATAACTCATATACAAAGGTGATACAAACACATAAATGAGATTATCATATCTGGTAAATTATAACATTTTTGCAGATACCTTACATGGCATATCTGGCATAACTCATTACAATTTTACAATATTAATATTCATAACATCCTCAAGTGTCCCCCAGATTCCATACAGCATCACAATCCCTTTCTGCAGTACTCCTTCCTAGGCAGTCATTTCCCATTTTGTATGTGTGCAACTGATTGTTCCTTGCTAAGTATCGTATTTTGCATTTGTCCTTATTGAATTTCATCCTATTTACTTCAGACCATTTCTCCAGTTTATCAAGATCATTTTGGATTCTAATCATGTCCTTCACAGTACTTGCAACCCCTCACAGCTTGGTATCATCCGCAAAATTTATAACTACTCTCTATGCCATTATCCAAATAATTTATGAAGCTATTGAATAGAACCAGACCCAGGACAGATCCCTGCAGGACCCCACTCGATATGCCCTTCCAGCTTGACTGGGGTTTAATACTCTCTATTAACCAGGAGATCTTCAATGGCCTGAAATTCAAAAGAGAGTCATACAAAAAGGGAAAACCATAAAGGATAAGAATATAAAAAGAACAACACAGGAGCGTAGGGACAAAATTAATAACTTTTGATAACTACTCTCTGAGTGCAGTTTTCCAATCACCCACTTTATAGTAGGTTTGTCTAGACTACATTTCCCTAGTTTGCTTATAAGAAAGTCATGCGGGACAGTATCAAAAGCCTTACTAAAGTTGAGATATATCATATCTACTGTTTCCTCCCCCCACCCCCCATACACAAGGCTTGTTTCTCTGTCAGAGAAGGACATTAGGTTGGTTTGACACGATTTGTTCTTGACAAATCCATGTTGACTGTTACTTGTCACCTTATTATCTTCTAGGTGCTTACAAACTGCTTGATTATTTGCTCCATTATCTTTCTGGGTACAAAAGTTAAGTTGACTGGTCTATAATTCCCTGGGTAGTCCTTATTCCCCTTTTTTATAAATAGGTGCTATATATGCCCCTTTCCAGTCCTCTGGGATCTCTCCAATCCTCCACAAGTTTTCAAAGATGTTTGCTAATGGCTCAAATCTCTTCAACCAGTTCCTCAAGTATTCTAGGATGTATTTCGTTAGGCCCTGCCAATCTGAAGACATCTAACTTGTCTAACTAATTCTTCCCTTTTCCGCCCCTGTTTTAGCCTCAGATCCTACGCCATTTATACTGTTCCTATGTTAGTCATCCAATCACTGCTAAGCTTTTTGGTGAAAACTGAAAACAAAAAAGGCATTTAACACTTTGGCCATTGTTATGTTTGTCTTTGCTTCCTCATTGAGTAATGGGTTTATCCTATCAGGGGCGGCGAGTTATATGGGCCCCTGGTGCCCATGCTCCAGGAATATTCAGTGCACGGGGGCCCCGGCTCCACCAATGTTCAGGGCCGGGTCTCTCCCCCGGCCCTGCCTGCAGCCCCCGCTTCTCCCCTGGAGCATCTCCTGGCCCCGCCTGCCATTCCTGGGCAATTTAAGAGGGTTCAGGGAGCCCCACCACCACCATCGGCAGCGCAGTGGGGCTAAAGCGGCTTCCTGCCCGCCCTCACTCCGCGCGGTGTGCCACTCCTGAAAGCAGCCGGCATGTTCCTGCTGCCCCTGGAGGGGAGGGTGTCTCTGTGTGCTGCCCCCGCCCTGAGTGCCAACTCTGTCATTGGAACTGCTGCCAATGGGAGCTGCGGGGGTGGTGCCTGTAGGCAGCGGTGCATGGAGACCCCCGGCCTCCCCGCCTAGGAGCGGCTGCCAGAGGGTGTGCGGGTCGCTTTCGGAAGCCACCCGAGGTAAGCACCGCACCCCAAACCCCCTCCCACACCTAAACTCCCTCCCAGAGCCCGCACCCCCTCCTGCACCCCAACCCCCTGTCCCAGCCCAGAGCCCACACCCAGCACCCAAACTGTCTCCTAGAGCCTGAACCCCCTCCTGCACCTAAACTCCCTCCCAGAGCCTGCACCCAAACCCCCTCCCACACTCAAACTCCCTCCCGGAGCCTTAGGCAGGTGTGGGGGGGGGGAGGGGGCAGGGGCACAGGACTTGGACCCGTTCTGGGCACCACCAAAAATTATACAAACTTGCTGCCCCATATCATATCCTTGATCTTCCTCTTGCTTCTAATGTATTTGTAAAATGTCTTCTTGTTACCCTTTAAGTCCCTAGCTAGCTTAATCTCGTTTGGTACCTTGGCCTTTCTAATTTTGTCCCGATGCTCCTGCGTTGTTGTTTTGTATTTTCATCCTTTATAGTTTCCGCTTTTTGTATTACTCTCTTTGGAGTTTCATTGAAGATCTCCTGGTTAAGCCAGTGTGGTATCTTATCATATTTCCTATCTTTCCTATGTCTTGGGACATAGGCGTGCGCAGCACATTTCATTAGGGTGTGCACCCAGGGAATTTTTTTTTTTTTTTTTAAAGGCGAACATCATAAAGGTTGGGGTGCGGGAGGGAGTGCGGGGTGTGGGAGGGGGTGCTGTGTGCAGGAAGGGGCTCAGGGCAAGGGATTGGGGCAGAGGAGGGGTGCGGGGTGTATGAGGGGACTCAGGGAAGGGGGTTGGGGTGCAGGAGGGGTGCGGAGTGCAGGAGGGAGCTCAGGGCAGGGGATTGGGGTGCAGGGTGCGGCAGGGGGCTCAGGACAGGGAGTTGGGGTGCAGGAGGGGTGCAGAAGGGGGCTCAGGACAGGGAGTTGGGGTGCAGGAGGGGTGCAGGGGGCTCAGGGCAGGGGCTTGGGGGGCAGGCAGGGGGCTCAGGGCAGGGGGTTGGGGTGAGAGGTGCAGGAAGGGGCTCAGGGCAAGGGATTGAGGCAGAGGAGGGGTGTAGGGTGTATGAGGGGGCTCAGGGCAGGGGTTCAGGAGGGGTGCAGTGTGCAGGAAGGGGCTCAGGGCAGGGGGCTGGGGTTCAGGAGGGGTGCAGTGTGCAGGAGGGAGCTCAGGGCAAGGGATTGGGGTGCAGGATATGGCAGGGGGCTCAGGACAGGGAGTTGGGGTGTAGAAGGGGTGTGGCAGGGGGCTCAGGACAGGGAGTTGGGGTGTAGGAGGGGTACAGGGTGCAGGCAGGGACTCAGGACAGGGGGTTGGGGGCAGGAGGGGGCTCAGGGCAGGGGGTTGGGGTGCGAGGTGCAGGCAGGGGGCTCAGGGCAGGGAGTTGGGGGGCAGGGGGCTCAGGGCAGGGGCTTGGGGTGAGAGGTGCAGGCAGGGGGCTCAGGACAGGGAGTTGGGGTGCAGGAGGGTAGGCTGTTTGCAGGCAGGCCCGGGGCTGGGGATCTGGGCTCCCCCATCCCGGCAGGCAGGCTCGGCGGCCGGGCTGGGCGCTTGGGGCCAGGCTGGGTGGAGGCAGCTGGGGTGGATCGCAGAGGGGCCAGGCTGCTCCCAGGGCTGGACTCAAGGCTGAGGGTGCCGGGCCGGAGCCCCCAAACAATGCCGGGGAGCTGAGCTCACAGCCGGGCTGCGGGGGGGCCTGTGGGCCGGGCTCACCCCTTGCCCCGGGCCTGCTGGCTCCCGGGCCCCACTTAAGGTGGGCTGGGCTCTGGGGCGGCCTGACCCCCCCGGGTGGTGCCCGGGCCCCCGGCCAGCACGGGGAGCCGCAGGCGGGTTTGGGACTCTGGGCGCTGGAGGGGGGCAGCTGCCTTGGGGGGGGGCTGTGGGTGCACCCCCACGAATCCCGCGGGCCACCTTAAGCAGCTGTGTTGGTGCTGCCGGGTGGGAGGCTGCCAGCGAGCACATGGGGCTGTTAAAGCAGCCAGCCCGGCCCTGGGGAAGGGGAGCCCGGCTCAACAGGGTGCAGGCCGGGGGCTCAGGGCGGGGGGGGGGTGCAGGAAGGGTTCGGGCTCCGGCCCGGCGCCTCTTACCCGCAGCGGCGCGCTCCCTGCCTGCCAGGGCTCCACGCCGCGCCGCTCACCACGTCCCCGCGCAGCCCTGGGGGGTGGGCGGCACAGAGCTCTGCACGCTGCCCTTGCCACGCCTCCAGGTACCTCCCCTGAAGCTCCCATTGGCCGCGGTTCCCCGTTCCCGGCCAATGGGAGCTTCGGGAGGCGGTGCCTGGAGCAACCCCGGTCCTAGAGACATGGTGCCCTGATGGCCGCTTCTGAAAGCAGCGCGGGGCCTGCGGCACCACGGGGGACAAATCCGGATCCGGCCCATGGGCACACCCAGCACACCCTGTGCGCACGCCTATGTCTTGGGATAGTTTTGCTCTTGTGTCCTTACTAGTGTCTCTTTTTAAAAAACAAAAACCTGTCAACTCTCCTGAACTCTCTTTTCCCTAAGACCTGCTTCCCAGGGAATTTCTCCCAACTAATTTCCTAAGTGTGCTGAAGTCTGTCGTCTTGAAGTCCATTGACTTTATTTTGCTGTTTTCCATCCTATCATTTAGAGTCATGAACTCATCATTTCATGATCACTTTCACCCAAACTGCCTTCTACCTTCAAATTCTCAACCAGTTCCTCTCTATTTGTCAGGTTGCTTTCTCTATCTTCTGCAATAAAAACATGTCTCCAATGCATTCCGAGAACGTGTTGGATAATCTGTGCCCTGCTAGCTTTTCCCAACAGATGTCTGGGTGGTTAAAGTCCCCCGTCACCACCAAGTCCTGTGCTTTGGATGATTTTGTTGTTTTAAGAAAGCCTCATCCACCTCTTCTTCTTGGTTAGGTGGTCTGTAGTAGAACCCTTACCATGACATCACCCTTGTTTTTTACCCCTTTTATCCTTATCCAGAGACTTTCAACAGGCCTGCCTTCTACTTCTGTATCAAGCTCCGTGTAAATGTATACATGTATGATCATGTTTGTTTCTGTTTTAAATCACTTAGTGGGGTTTCAAGGATATAGTTTTGTTGCCAGGAAGTGGCTGCAACAACAGCCAGTCAGCTGGGGAGAACAGCCCTTGTGTCAGTGCAGCTTTTGCACAGTGTCCAGGACAATGGTGTAGAGAGGGGTGAAAGTAACAATGACTGCAAAGTAAGGTGAACCAAAGCACCCAGGAGAAATGAACTGTGTGTCCACCTTTGATCATAGGTATCACTCAGCTCCAATCCTTTCATTAATAGAATATTCGGGTGGCCATCCCAGCTCAGAACTGGAGAGGAAATCCAGAGAGAAATTTATTGACTTTTATCTCCTCCTTCTTGCCCCACCTTGTTCTTTCTCCCCTTCCCATGCTGCTATTGGCCTGCCTCCCTCTTCTCCCTCCTTAACCACGCCGGCTTCGTCTCACTCACTTCAAAAGCACAGCTCCAGGTCTTAATCAAAGAAAACCATCAAGGCCCTATTGCTTGCTGGATTGATGGACTTGTTATTAACCTGAGTTATTCACAGCCGCATTCGCCTTTCTCTTCTGGAGCAGAAAACTCTTCCTGGTCCCTCAGAGCCAGTAGCTGTCATGAAAAAAGATATGAATAACCCAGCAACTGAAAGGAGACATCAAATTCTGATTCCCAGAGAAAGTCCTGACACAGCACACACTGTACATCCTCTGTACCCCAAACCAAGTCAATATGCATTCTTCACTGTACACATGATTGGAGCCTCAACATTCTACATGTTGAGAAGCTGAAAATTAGAATAATTGTCATTGAAAGGGCCGATATCTTTGTACACGGCATGCATAAGGTGAGACATTTAAATGTTCATATTAAGACACAAAACCACCAGATTTTCAAAAGAGTCCAGCATATTGGGAAAACGTAGCCATAAGTGTCATTTGAGGTCTTTAAATCATGATTTTAGGATATCTGTAACTCAGCCATGGGTCTGTTACAGGAGTGGGTGGGCGAGGTTCTGTGGCCTGCAACGTGCAGGAGGTCAGACTAGATGATCATGATGGTCCCTTCTGGCCTTAAGTCTATGAATCACAGTAGAAGCTGCGGGGTGATGAGCAGTTTTGTAAAATCTCACCCTTATTTAGATGTATAAATGAGAACTGAGCTATTCTAAAAATCTGGCCCCAGTTGTGTGAGTGGCACAATTGGAAACTTAGCCCAATTTAGGCTAACTTGATCCCACTTCCCAGTGCAGAATGCCCATGTGTGGGTAAATGTGCCCTGGAAGGGAGATCTAGCTAGCCTTAATCAAATCAATTTCAACTTGATCATTTAAATGTCTAATGCTTTCCCCTAAAGTAGCTTTTTTTTAAAAATAAGCATCACATCTTTATAGCTGAATTTGTTCTTTTTCTACCTTGATTTTTATAACATGTCGACTGTTTGAAACTCAGATTTGGTGTAATTAATCTATCATCACATGGGCAGAGGATACGGGTATATTGTTAAGAGTACTAACTGCCACTAAGACAATAAAAGAGATAATAGAAGTGTAACTTCATTAGTATCTGAATTCACTTTCTTGTCTACAGAAGGTGAATACTTTGCTCCCCTGCTTTTCTCTAATAGCTTGATCCAAAGCCTGTTGAAGTTGATTGAAAGATTCCCACTAACCCCAGTAAGCTTGGGCTCAAGCCCTAAATGCTATGATATTGAGAAGTACAAGGAAATAATTATTATAAAATCAACTAGAGCTCTGCCCCTGCTCTGGTTAGTTAATACAAAGCTCTACATGCATGCAGAATTTCACTCCAATAAGACTTTACTATTGCCCCATTGTGGGCAGAGAGGATGAAAACTCAGTGAATCTCTGTTAGGGGAGACTATGGAAGTGGGGAATGGTATCTCTCTAGAAACCTTTTCCCCACCCCTAAATATGATATAGACTCTTTGTGGGGCTCTGGATCACGGTCTGAAGATGGTGTGAGCCTGGAATGAGGGAACATCATCAGCCTACCAATCTGAGGTTTCCCTGCTAAATTAATGCTGCCTAGGATAGCTTTCACTTAAGCACTTGCCTTCTCTGTGCCATGGGATGCCCTTAGGAGTGTTTTGGGAGAATTGGATGACGGGAGAGTCCCTAGCAGCCCAGAGCTCTTTGAGCCATATTGCCAGAGCATTGGGAGAGAGGCACAGAGCCAGCATGAAGGCAAAGGGTTAATCTGGATGGCTTGGGCCTACATGGACTCCCCAAGGACAATGTGAATTGCAAATGAATCTACTAGTTTTGCATGACAACACCCTAGACACAGGTGACTGATGCTAAGGAAACTCCATGAAGAGAAACTCAGAACCTTCTGTCTCATAGTTGAGTAATTCCTATGTAGGAGAGATTTGTCCTGGAATATTTTGCTTGTTCAATTAAAAAAATATCAGAAGGAATTTTCCTGTCATTTTCTTGTGCTACTGGATATTGCAATTTCTGTGACCACCCTCCTAACAACTACACCTTCCCAAAGTCTGGGAAATTATAGCTATATTATTGATAGCACTCACCTGGAATGAATTTATTCAGTTAGCAGTTGAGATGCAAGAACAGTTAGATCTTCTTTTTCTTGGTCAGGAACAAAAACATGGATTTTTTTTCTTTGGTTTAATATTAGCAAAGTAAACTGCTTTTCCAATTTCTCTGCTCAACTTCAGCTATGTTATATTTAAACCAAAGGGTTTAGGGAGAAGAACTCTGTGGAGATTTTGCAGTGCCATAAATCATGAGACTTAAACTGGTATGTCTGAATGAAATCCAAGTGAGCAACAATTTTCTGGTAATGTGTAAAGTGATTATCTGCTAGCTCAGAGCTTAGATTTTGTTCCTGCTTCTGGGCATTCATCTGGGCAGGCAATATGTTCAAATTAGCATCTGTTGAGAAGTGTTGGTTTTCCCCCTGATGAAATATCTCTATTTTCCCACCACAGACAAGTGCAGTATTTACATAGGGCTAGATGAGTCATTAGGCTCAGCCCAAAAGCAAGGAGGAGTGCTGGAATTGATCACATACTTTTCAGTTGAACCATTTGCCATTGGAAAATGCTGATTCGCCAAAGTCATAACATTTTTGTGGAAAGGATTGATGTTTGTCAATTTTTTATGGTAAATTATCAAATGTTTAATCACTTTATTTTAACATTTGTATTATAATAATGTTGCAACAATAAAGTCTAAACAAACAGTTTTGACCTCATCAAAACAAAATATTTTTGGAATATTTTTGTGGTGCAAAAAAGTCTGACATTTGGACTTTCATCCCAATTTGGGATGACACCAAATTTCAAGAAATTGAAATTTCCCAAGGGATAAAAATTCCAAACTTCAACCCAGTCTGTGGCTACTGTGTAGCCACAGCAAAGCAGCTCTGGGAAGGAATTATGTCTGAGTAACAATTCCTCCCATGACCTCTCTTTCCCTATGGGGGTGGGAAGAATAAGTTACTTAACTCCTTTCTGGGGTGCTCCCCTTCCACTAAGCTGACTACTCTGGGCAATAAGCAGGGCGGGGAGCCAAGGCTCTCCCATTCCCCACTCCTCTCTATCTCCATCTCGCTCACTTGCTTAGCAGGGAAGCACCTTCCTCATCTCCCTGCCCATTGCTGGAGCTGCAGTCTGGGCAGTGCTTGGTCAGCCAAACAGAGGAGTCAGGGGGAACCTTACTCCTAATTACTCTCCCTGCATGTTCAAGCCCGTGGGCTGGGACAACCTGGCCCATAAGAATTTGAACGTAATCATGCAGAAAATGTAGTAGTATAACACTTCAGCCCAGTTTATTACATCTCTTTTCACAGGAATCCCCCTCAGACCAAAACTCAGTGCTAGTCTCATGAGAACTTGTGTATGGCCTGCAAGTCCTACTGTAATCCCAGCACCAGAGCTAGCATGACAGTAAGCTGACACAGTCTCATCTCACTCTTCCGAGTTTGTGGGCACCTCCTCTATAAAGCTAACACCAGTGCTAATATCCTTGAATGGACTCTGCTTGAGCAAACAGTGGGATTTCAACCCAGGCCCTACAGCACTAAAACTTTCAGCCTCTACTGCATAGGCTAAAGGAGTAGTTCCTTTAGCTGTCAGTTGTAGTAGGCATTTACCCTGATGAGGATCAGCCCCCCATGTGGCAAAGACCCACATTATGCTAGTGTGGTTTACATCATAGTAGCATTTTGACACCCATTTTGCACAAGAACAAATCACTACATAAGATACAAGGCAATGGAGAACCAGGGAAAGTGGAAAAACACTGTCAGGCTAGTACAGTAAGGACCTACCAAACAACTCCTCTTATATGACAGAGAGGATGACCCCAGGTTTTGTTCCCTTTGGAAAAGGCTGCTAGCAGAGGAAGATGAATGCTTCCAGCTGGAATCTATTCCCACGGCTGTTCCCTGATTTTCCTGCCACCGATATGAAGCAAAAGAATCAATCAATGTCTCCATCACTTAGGAGTCTCTTAATGAGAATATTTCCTAACAGGAAATCATGAAACTGCAAATAGAATAGAAAGATAGGATCTGACCCATGGTCTCTCTCTCTTCGATTGTCCTGTCTCCTAGGGTAGTGAGTACCAGATGCTTCAGAGGAGACTCAGGAGGCAGTTCTGGGAAAGCATCCTCATACCCACTAACAGAGGATGGTTTCAGCTGGGAGTTGAGAGACACACGCTCAACATGTAGAGACTTTGGAACTCCTGGAATAGAAAAGAGAATCTTGACAATTTTCTAACTGCTTTCTTCTCTAGCTAGGCTGCTTTATTTTATGTATTTATTTGGTAAGCTATTGCCTTTTAAGATTACTGGTTTACGTTTCTTACTGGATTTTTTAACTTCCATTCATGAATGACCCTTTATTTGATAGAACTGAATATGTCTGAGCCCACACAAAATAAAATCTACATAAATTATAAAAGGAGAAAATGTGCTTAAATGAAGGAGGTGGTTTTTTTAAAATGTGTACAATGGACATTTGCAAGTCCTAGTAAAGTTACAGTATTTTAAACATAAGAAGGGCCATCTAGCCCAGTATCCTGTCTTCCAACAGTGGCTGGTGGCCAGATGCTTCAGCAGGAATGAACAGAACATGGCAATTATCAAGTGATCCAGTCCCAGCTAGAGCATGGGGATGAATCCCTGACCATCTTGGCTAATGGCCATTCATGGACATATCCTCCATGAACTTATCTAATTATTTTTTGAGCCCAGTTATACTTTTGGCCTTCACAGCATGTCCTGGCAACAAGTTCTACAAGTTGACATTCTATTTACAATAATAGCAGTATTCATGATTCCAAGTCTAGGGGAAATCACAAATACCACAGTAAAGGGCAATACCACATTGTACATGGCCATTACTACATGTTGCCCGCGGTGTTCATTTTAAAAGAAGAAAGATATTGTTATGGCAGGCATCACCAAATAATGTTGTTACTCAGAGTCTTAAAAGTCTTCTCTTTAGTGTGTGAGCATTATATGGTCCTTGAGGGGATGCTATATGTAGTGGTATTAGTTTTTGTGGTGCAGATTCTTTAAGGTGAGATGCTCTCTGACTTAGTCAATTCTTGAGGCAGAGTTGCTTCCTGAGAACTGGGCAATGGTGTTTGGGCTCTGATTCCTGAAAGAGGAGATTGCCTGCCTGGTGTTTGTGACCACCTCTGTTCAAGAAGTGGTGTATCTAATGTAATAGTAAGAAAATACTGGGATTTCACTCCCAACACAAAACTAACATTCACAAGTTCCCAGAATCTGTTCCCTTTCAGAAGAGGGCCAAAAATATGAGCATCAGCAGAGTGGAAAAGTAGTGAATGGGCTGGAGACAGAAGAGTGGACTTGAATGGGCCTGAAAATTGAGCTTCCCCCTAAGGAGTGGTTTCTAGAAATCAGGTTTGAAGCATTTTCCCAGGGCAGTGAGAGATGCTTGTTGTACCTCTTTGAAGTCCTTTGTGTCTACCAGTCTACAAGCTGGAAACCTGGAAGCACTAAATGCAATTAACATTTAGAGGAAACCAGAGAGTTACTAATATGATAAAAGATCCAGGAGAAAGCAAAGCTGTGAAGAAGTATTGGTAACTGGAAATCCAAGGGCCTTTAAGAGTGGCTCCACTCTGCCAAATAGGCACTGTGTAAATTTTACTGTGTAAATATGGCATGTCCTTAATCAGCAGATCTGCTTGCTCCCTATGTGTGTTTTCAGCCACATCTGCTGCTAACGTCCAACATGTAGTCACTGCTTTTTACTCAGCACTGCAGAGCCAACAAACCATGGGTGAAAGAGTGGGATGCTATTCATGTGCACGTTTCCAAATACACTGAAGGCAATAGCTTTGTACAGAGACAGGTAGATAATCCTTTTCTCTCTGACTTTCCTGTGAACCTCCAACCATGCCAAGTCAGGTTTGGTCAGCAAAGTATTGCACAATACTGATAGATTTCACTAAGATATTAAGTATGGGATTTTCAAATCTCCCTAGGAGATTTGGACACCCAATTTCAATTAATTTTAACTGAAATTGGGCATCTAGTTCCTGTTCATTTTAATAGGAATTGAGCATCCCTTAGGCAGCTTTGAAAGTTGCAGCCTCAGTATGTTCCCTATTGACTGTGTATGTCCCTAACAGATCAGTTAAAATGCACAGCTCACAACATGGAAATACAATGAGTAGCCACATGTGAAGTTTCTGCATTCAAAGAATGTACATTTAGAACAAAATGGATGCTGCCAAGATATCACAAGAAACATTCCTATGCACGTTTGAAAAACAACTCCTTGAACTCCCAGTGCTGTTTCCTTTAGACTTTAGAGGAATGAAATTACAGATAAAGACAACGTGTCTTAGAGCTATTTGCTCCTTTCTTCTCTCAGTGAAGTGAGAGTGGAAAAGGTTTCTTACATATTTTCTTTCAGGTTTAATATATCTCTTCCTTATAATAAGGTCTGACTTGAAATGCCTCTTTCAGTCTTAAGCCCAGCTGCTGAATCCTATTGGCACACCGATATGAACACTAAATAGGCTAAATGCACCTTAACAACTCATAGGGGATGGGGAGGAGGGAAGCTTGTGTAATAGTTTTAATTTTAAAAACAGCACTAGGAATTATGAAGATGCCCCCTGCTCCTTTGATTGTTTCCTGACACTATCCTTGCTTGGCTTCCTCTGGGTCTTCCGTCAAGATAAGAACCAGAGACCTGCAGAAATGATAAGAGGAAAAGGCCTATTAGGTCATCTACTCTATCCAAAGGAGGTTTATTCTCTACTATACAGATTGTAGTGGGACTTTTCCCATTCTGCTTTAAAAATGTATCAAGGGAGAGATCTCCCTCCACTTTCCCTGGGAGATGATTGCACAAGCTAATATGCTATGGGAGTAGTTTGTGCCATTAAAGTTCACTTCTGTGGTAGGAACTGCACTGACCCAGTGGGAATACCAGAAAGGGTTGTGCTTCAGAAAAGAACAGTCTAGAATACAGAGCCTTGGTTCCTTGGTCATCATGGTATCACTGATCAGGAATACTGGCAGCTCCTTTTTGCTCTTTTTCCATCTTCTTCACTGTTCTGAGGAGCTGTCTGTCTTGGCCTGTTCTCATTCTATTCCTCATCTGCTGGCTCCTCCGGGGAAGAATACTTTCTGCTGGTGACTGACAAGGGTTGGAAAGGTCACTGACCTTTCCCTACACTCCTTGTCCTACTGTCCTACTTGCCACATCTTCCATCTAACTTTCTTGCTCCTCTACAACTATCCTATCTATTGTTTTAACCTGTGATGTGTCTGGTGAGTCCTTCCTCTGTGTTCCAACTGATTTTGCTTGCTTGCTTTCTTCCACCCATATCATAAGCAACTAAAGGCCTTGTATGTTTCCCCCCAGAAAGGCCATCAGCTTGACAGAAATCCATACAAAAAATTGCATTAAAACCAGCATTGAAGTTGCCCAGTGAAGCACTCTGAAGTTGGGAACCACCAAAGTTAATGGTGAATGTGCAGCAAGTTGTGGGCATGCACTGCCATTATCACAGTTGCATATGACCCTTCAGTCTTTGGTATTAGATGTTCCTGGAGATTTTATCAGTATTATACTGCTGCCCTCCGGACTTCATTCAGAACAGCTAACATTTCACACCTTCCACATCAAATGACTCTGGTTTCCTTGATATCCATTTCATATCATATTCTGTTCACTTGTTGGGACTTGTCAGTGTTGGCCTCTTCCTCTCAGAACTTCTTCAGGAATTCTTGCAGTATGTGGTTTGCTGTTCATGTTTCACACTGAGTCGCAGCTTATGCCAGCTTCAACTCCACCCCTTCACTTCTCAGTTCTGGCTTGCCATTCCCTGCTGCACACCAAGCCCTCACACAGATATCCTGAGCATGTACAGAACCACCACTCTAAAGCTAGTGTTTATTTTCAGTCAGTCACCCAAATCCCCAATTTGTTCTTCCATCTGTCATCCCATTGAAATCGCTCCCTCTGGAGCACTGCTCTTGCCTTCACTAGTCTCTGTTCTCAGCTGTTTGCTCAATCATAGAAGTGCAACTCTTTGAATAAAGCTGATCTAAGAAGCGAGGTGGGAATTTGTAACAATGCAGACAGAGGACCTTTGAGCTTGTGTAGTGATTGGGTCCTTCACTGTACTGAACGCCAACTCTAACATATGAATAGAACAGGTAGGTATGAAGGATCGCAAAATATGCTTTTATTTAGGTGAGTTGTTATGGTCTGTGAGAGGTATATATCTTCCATTTCACCTTGGGCACCAGAACCCTCAGGACAGCACTGACCAGTACAGGAAAAGCTATGGCCCTGTATAAAGAGATCTTGTATTTCAACACGTACTATGTTTCTTTCATGCTTCTCAATATTACACTGTCATACTTGTCACAAAAGAGGATTTGTCTGCTTGTGAAATTGCACTAAATTTTAACTTACCTTTTTCCTATTTGGTTTAATCATCAGGATCTATTTTTTTCTATAATTCACTCTTGTATCTCCCAGTTAACATTAAAAGGTATTGTACCTATTTATCAGAGAGAGTAGTTAGATCTCAGAAAATGTTTGGGGGGTTGGTTGATATTGAAATGTTAAGATAATACCAAAAAATATTACACATTTTTTTTATTTGATTTAACTTTAAAATATAGGAAAGGCAATGACAAGGAACTGACAAGTCTTCAAGTGACTGTCCATATGTACTCCACTCTTGGTGCACATGCAGTATCCTTTGGCCTGCAGTGCCCAGTAGGCTGCACCTGTCCCCTGTATGCCCTCACGCCTGCCCCATGTCAAGGGCAGAATTAGGCCAACCATCCCTCAGCTCCTCCTTGTTGTCCACACCTGTGAGACGGAACTGTGAGCAGTATCTTTATCTCTTGTGCTTGGCTAGCTTTGTTTGTATATAGCTTATTTTAGTGTACATAGTAGTTGATTAGTGGAAAGTACTTAGTTGATAGGGTTTTTTGGTAGGTTTTTATCTGGGTATTTCCCTTTTTATACCTAGGTACAGGCTACAGCCATAATGACTAAGCGCACAAGCCCTGGCTTTAAATATTACCCTCCTGTGAGGTGGCCATGTCCCTCAGTGATGGGCATGACAGATGTTTATTTTGTCTGGGTGAGAGGCATATCACCAAAGTGTTCGCCTTCAGGTCATTTTCAAAACAAATGCAGAAAGTGAGACCTGCCTTGGATCTGCACAAACAAGTCTTTCCTGGAGCAGTGCAATCTTCTTCTAAGAAGGAAAAAATTGGTTGCTTAACTTGCAGTAACTGTGGTTCTTCAAGATGAATTGTCCACATGTAGTGCATGACGCATCCTCCTTTCCTGCTACTATGGAGTCTCATAACACGTGGACACTGTACTGGTGAAGGGACTGAGGGATAGTTGCATTTGCACCATGCTTTATGCCCTCAGGGGCAGAGGATGCAAGGGTACTCAGAGTTCAGACATGGCCCAACGGACACTGATGGCAAAAAGATTCTGATCTCAAGAGCATGGGACGCATGCCCACCAAGAATGGAATCGATATGGACAACATCCCAAAGAACCATAATTACTGTAAAGAAAATAACTTTTACCTGCATGCCTGTTTCTCAAATATATGGTAGTTTATTTTGTCTATATTCACCCTCTTCTGTTGATTAACATCCGTGTGACTCCCATTGAAATGTTTCGTTTTACACCCATATCTTTTATTGCTTTCCCATTACATGTGACTGGAGTGAGATCAGAGATGCCTTCCTTTGCTGTTGACTAAGGATAATTTATTGCCATCTCTGAATTCAGTGAAATCCCTTTGGACTTTGCATATCAAGTCTGAAGATACTGAGTAGTCTACCAGCATAGTGTAAAATGATCGAAAATTTAGTTTGACGACTTTATAATCTCACCAGATCAAATTCTATGGCCTGTGTTATGCAGGCACTCAGATTAGATTATCATAACTGTCCTTTCTGGCCTTTAAAATCTATTAAATGTATTGTTGTTATGGTATTAACTATGAATTTTATAGATCTTGGGCAACTCCAGAATATGAGCCTGAGCATCCTATTCTCCTTCAGTGGACTATTCTCTCTCAATCTTACTTTCTTAATTTAATAAATTATACTGGTATCCGGTATGACTGTTTAGAATAAACCATAACAATTTGAGGTAAAATAGCTATGTAACTTGCTAATGTAGCCATGTAGCTTGCTCTGTATCTGTAGGTCCCCTCCGCATCTGAACCACTGAAATGCAGGATTTTTCTCCATATAGGATGGCCGTTAGCATTGACGTTAATGGGCGCAGAGTTGAGCCAATGCTAAGCACTATTGAAAATGTCATTTATACTGTGTTCTTTAACAGAATGGGCACTTTCATTCTGTACTCTAAGAGAAAATTATAGATCAGCGGTAGGCAACCTATGGCATGTGTGCCGAAGGCGGCATGCAAGTTGATTTTCAGTGGCACTCACACTGCCCAGGTCCTGGCCACTGGTCCGGGGGGCTCTGCATTTTAATTTAATTTTAAATGAAGCTTCTTAAACATTTTAAAACCCTTATTTACTTTACATACAACAATAGTTTAGTTATATGTTATAGACTTATAGAAAGAGACCTTCTAAAAACGTTAAAATGTATTACTGGCACACGAAACCTTAAATTAGAGTGAATAAATGAAGACTCGGCACCCCACTTCTGAAAGGTTGCCAACCCCTGTTATAGGTCATTGAAGGGTGGTGAGATACTGTAGATGACAACTGTTCCAATAGTTCATTATTATCTACTTTTGATCATAAGGCCTCATTCCCCAATTTTTTTGATATTAATGCTTAAGTAGAGTCAACAGGTTCTAACTAAAAGATGTTAGAGGGTTGCTAGCCAATATTGCCAGTGGATTATTAATATATTATATGGGTTTGAAGAGCCTCAATTACTCAATACAGGTTAGATTCTTGTGTGTTTTCTCTACAATTTATTGTTTAACTTCTAACACTCCTGATTAGTGCAGTTGTTACTGTGTATCAGCAATAACTGTTGTCCAGGTATATGTAAATTGTAATTCAGAATTACTTATGGGTAACTATCCATAATTTCTTAATATCCAGAAAGATTTGTTATACCTATGTGCTGTAAAGAAGTGGCAACAACACTGTTGCTCACAAAATGTAGCTATCAAAACCATTTTAAATTATACCTCCTGCCTGGGCAGTCAATAATCTTCATGCTTCCGTAAGATCTTCAATTACTCTATTTCTCCATACGCATTTGTGTACATTTATGATGATTTCATCATCAGATTAATAGGGCAAACTAACCTTTCTGATCTCATAGATTCAAACCTGATTTATGCACAATTCTTGCCCGGTGCTTACTGTATTGTCACTAACACCAGCACTACTATCACTGGGAAACTCTTGTTCTCAGTCTTTCTCTTGCTGTGGAATATTAGCATATGCTGCTGAATTGGGCATTGACTACTTTTTGGAAGGACCATGTGATTCCTTCAGTGTATAGTTTGTGAGGCCTGTTGGGAACCAAAAAGGAATAGGCTGGCTAAATAGGCGATAGACTGAGTTATGTAATTACTTTGCTGTTTTCACGAACAGAAGTGATTTTTGTAATTAAAATTTACATTTCATAACTTATCATTTTGACTCAATTGTTCCTTATCCTCTATGGACATTCTGAATGTAGATAATTTTAATTAAAAAACCAATAGATGCCTAACATGAAAAATACTAAGAAAGTATATTATATTCCTTCTTAAACATAATAATTATGGTGCTAATACTTTATACCATCCTTAATGAGAAAAAGGGAACGATTTCTGAAGGGAATGAAAGATAGTTGCTTGCTTTAAGGTTTGATCCAAAATCTACTGGAAAAAAACTCCCATTGACTTCACTGGGCTCTGGATCAGATCATAAACTTCAATTCAGTAAAGCATATGTATACATGTTTAACTTGAAGAATGTGCTTACGCACATCTCTACTCAACAAAGCACTTAACTCATATTTGCTTAAACTTAAACATGTGCTAAAGTACCTGAATTTGGCTTAAGGGCTTTGCCGAACCAGGGCCTAAAACAGTAACCATTTTTTTAAACAAGCCCTGCTCAGCCATGGGTGCCATGTTGCCCACATATTGATCAGAGGTGTGTGGGAGCCAAAACTTCTGTTTTATGGGAAACTTTGTGATTTCAAAATTTGGTTTTGTTACAAATTGGAATGAAACCAACATTTTCTTAATTTCACTTTGGGTTAATCAAAATGTTTCACCAGAAATGTCAAAACAGAACACGTCAACATTATCAACATGCTTCATGTCGTGGGTTTATCCTTTACAGAATTTTGTAGAAATAGACATGTTCCCACAGAAAGTTTCTCGGTTTTGACAAAATGGCATTTTTGGACTAAAATAAAGTTCCATTGGATCATTTCTGATCAGTTCAAATGTTAATATATAATAGAGTGTTATGAACAATAAATGGAAGATGCGCTAGGTGTTAATTATCTATTATTACTGTTCATTTTATTAAAACTCAACAGTATCTAGTTGCTTCTTGTCCCATTTTGGCACATATGTTAACAGAGTTTAATATATTTCGAGTTACAAAAATGTTTACAGGTGCAATAAAGTAAATGTAATAAAAATGAAGTATGCATTTTTTTCCTTGCGTGTTTAAGGGTCAGTATTTAGACGTGTAGAAGTGCTTAAAAAAAAAAGGCACCTATCTATATACTCCAGATATACTTGACATAACTAAGGGCTTGTCTACCCAGGGATACTCAGGAGAATTAATCTGAATTACTGATCAAAGTGGACTAGTAAAACCACATTGAAACACCTGTGTGGATGCTCTTATTCAGAATTATAGTGGCCTTAATTCGGTTTATCTTAATTCACTCTGGAAGTGAATTAATCTGAACTGAATTAAAGCCACTTTAATTCTGAAGCCAGGTCTACACTACAGACCTATATCAGTATAGCTATGTTGTTCAGAGGTGTGAAAAATTCCAACGCCTGAGCAACGTAGTTATATAAACCTAACCCCCGTGTAGCCAGCTCTATATCAATGGATGAGCTTCTCCCATCGACATAGCTACCGCCACTCAGAGAGGTGGATTAACTATGCCAGCGGGAGAAACTCTTGCATAAGTGTAGGAGCATCTTCACTAAAGTGCTGTAGCACTGTACATGAAGATAAGTCCCAAGTAAGAGCTTTAATGCAGAGGTTTAATGCAGTTTAACCAAACCAGTTTAAATTAATAGACTTTTAGGCCAGAAGGGATCACCACGATCATCTAGTCTGACCTTCTGCACATTGCAGGTCACAGAACCTCAACCATTCACTCCTGTCTTAGACCCCAAGAATCCTCCATTTCCTTTCATTTAAACCTGAAAGTGACCTGTGCCCCATGCTGCAGAGAAGGAAGAAAAACCCTATTGTCTCTGCCAATCTGACCTGGGGGGAAATTCCTTCCTGACCCCAAATATGGCGATGAGTTAGACCCTGAGCAGGTGGGCAAGACCTACCAGCCAGACACCTGGAAAATAATTCTCTGTAGTAACTCAGAGTCCTCCCCATTTAATGTCCCATTACTGGCCGTTGGAGATATTTACTGCTAACACTCGCAGCTCAGCTACATGCCATTCCCCATATAAACTTATAAGGCTCAGTCTTGAAGCCAGTTAGGTTTTTTGCCCCGCACTGCTCCCCTAGGAAGGCTGTTCCAGAACTTTACTCCTATGATGGTTAGAAACCTTCGTCTAATTTCAAGCCTAAACTTGTTGATGGCCAGTTTATAGCCATTTGTTCTTGTGTCCACATTGGTGCTTAACTTAAATAACTCCTCTCCCTCCCTAGTATGTATCCCTCTGTGATGGGGTGTACGCCCCACACTGGCCCTGAGTGGGTAAATTAGACCCAGTAAGTCCCCAGGCTGTACCTGGAGGAGGAGCCAGGGAGCAGGGATTCATTAATTAGACATGAGGCTCAGCTGGGCAGGGACAGGCAGGGTCTATATAAACCAGGAAGCTGGCAACAGAAGGGGGCTGCAGGAAGGTAGGGAACTGTGTTGGGACTATAGAGGGTAGTGCACAGTTGCTCCCTGGGTTTGCCAGCCTCCCAGCTCCCTAGTCCCAGGGACCCAAGAGAAGGCTCCGGAGAATAACAGCAAGGAATAGCAGTGCAATAGCCTTGGCTGCTAACCAGAGGGCCCCTGAGCTGGAACCCAGAGTAGAGGGCAGGCCCAGGTCCCCTACCAGCCACTGGGGATGTGGCAAATACCAGGCAGAGGTCAGTGGACTGCCTGGGATGATTTGGTCTGGGAAAGACTTTGTTACACTCCGCCCCCCACCCCCCACCCCAGAAGGAGAAACCATGTTGTGAAGTGGCCGGAGGGCTGAGTCACGAAAAGGAGTCTGCAGTTCCTGGAGCGAGAGGGGCCACAGGATGTGAGAAGGGTGGGAGAGATACCGCCAGAGAAGGGCGCAACGCCTGGCCAGAACTAATCCCCAGGATGGCCAGTAGGAGGTGCCATGTATTTATAGAGAGAAATCATATCTCCACTCAGCCTTCTTTTGGTTAGGCTAAACAAGCCAAGCTCTCTGAGTCTCCTCTTATAAGGTAGGTTTTCCAATTCACACCAGTAGTTAATTCAGATTAATTTTCCTGAGTGTCCACATGTGGACAAGCCCTTAGATATACATCCAAAGTGTAGAGTGCAATTTGAAATAAACCAGCACCAGTAAACCAGATGATTTAAAATAATCCCCTGCCCTCCTTCCACATCTGTGTATTCTAGGCTGTCAACAGATAGTGCTTTCATCCACATGCATTTGAGATGGATTTGAGCATGAAAATTTAGATTTGACTACAGATGTGTAAAAAATATGAAATCACCCACATTATGACCCCATCAACTCCTTTTTTACATGTGCAGTTATTTCCATAGATGCTAACTCTGTGTGACTTACAGCCAGGGCCGGCTCCAGCTTTTTTGCCACCCCAAGCGGCGAAGAGAAAAAAAAAAAAGCCACGATCGGTGGCACTTCGGCGGCTGCTCTCCCGCACCGCTTCATTCTTCGGCGGCAATTCGGCGGCTGGTCCTTCCCTCCAAGAGGGACTGAGGGACCCACCGCCGAATTGCCGCCGAAGACCCGGACGTGCCGCCCCCTTCCATGGGCCGCCCCAAGCACCAGCTTGCTGCGCTGGTGCCTGGAGCCGGCCCTGCTTACAGCAAAGATTAACCTTTTATGCGTGACAGCAAGGAATGTGGATTCATTCTCTTGAGTACATGGCAAACAAGGTAGCAGTGCATTCGCTCACCCCTGGGTACCCACTCCAACACTTTATTTGCATTTGCTTGCTCCAGATGGCATTTCAGCCTGTTCTGCAGGCACCGTGCTGTGTGTAAGTGTTCAGCAGACAGATGTTTGTAATAATTAGCTGATTTCTACTGCTCTCCTTTAGGCACACGGCAAGTGACGCATCGAACACTGATGTTCAATTGCCTTCTAACCTTGGTCTAATGGCCCCTGCTGAGGAGACCTATATAGCTATGTTATCAGGTGAAATAAGATTGCAATCCTGCAGCCTTTTACTTTATTGATAGCAATTTTATTGTGGAATATGTCCCTTGATTGCAAAATTTGGAACATCAAATTCCTGCCTAGCCCTTTGCTGCCATCATCCCTGGGCTCCATGCAACAGTGTAAGTCAGGAGTAAATCCATTGTCACTGACAATTACCTGGAATTTACACCAGTAGAATTTGGTCTTCAGTTGTCAGGATGGATGGTGTACAGTGAATGAGGCAGGGATGCACCTGCCTTCAAATACCAGAATCACTCACATAGTTGTTATTGGGTCATTTAGTGCACTGGAGGAGGTACATCACATGTTGTGATGGACATGTGTAGGACCCATGGATCTTGAAAGCTGTATTGTGAGGGGTGTTGATCATTGTAGCAGTGGAGATAGGTCTGCAGATTTTGCATCTGTTGTTCTGGCAGGGTCTGGTGCTGCTTTGAATTGTTGTGCCCTAATCTGTGGGGAGCTTGCTTCTGATGATGAGCTTGGAGAGGTTGGATGGTTGTTTGAAGGCCAGAAGAGGGAGTTGAGGAAATATTTCTTTCAGGATGGGGTCCCCATCGAGTATACAAGTCTAGTAACTATGTGGGTGAAACCAGACAATCACTATGCTTTGAATCAAGTATTAGAGGGGTAGCTGTATAAGGCTGTATCCACAAAAACAATGAGAAGTTGGCACCTTAAAGACTAACAGATTTATTTGGGCATAAGCTTTCGTGGGTAAAAAGCCCACTTCTTCAGATGCATGGAGTGCATGCTTTGAATGAACTCTCACAGGAAAATGATAAAAGACAAAAACACCCTGTCACCTGTGGGTGAAAACTAAAATTATGGACTGAATAGAGACACAGGATTTATGGCATGTTAGGACAATCTGTAACCCACTAACAATGCCTTCCTCCTCTTCCCCCCTCCCCCCAGCTGTTTCTCCCCCTCCTTTCTTCCCTATGACCGGAGGGGTATTAACAGGCCACTTCACCTTGAATGGTCCCTTGAAATATGTGTTAACTACTTATGCTAAACAATCTCTTCAAATCTTGTATTCAGCAGTGACACTTTGAGTTTCCCAGACCTGAAGAAGCGCTCTGTGTAAGCTCTGTCTAAAGCATGTCTCTCTAACCAACAGGAGTCGGTCCAATACAAGATATTATCTCATTGTCTCTAATATCCTGGGACCAACATGGCTACAACAACACTGCATACACCAATCCAGATATATCTAGTGCAGAGAGAAACGCTGTTTGGTTTGTTTTTCTGATCACTGTTTCAGGACTAGCATTTATAAAATGTTGGAATCCTGAAAGCATTTATAAAATGTTTGTACAGATCTGCAGAAGTGTACTGTGTTTCTGTAGCTCTTGGTATTTATAGGCAGGAGATATCAAATCTTACAATCATATCATTCTGATTACCACCTTGCTTTTTTTCTCTCATTCCAATTCTAATATGAATTTATCAGCTAATAGATCATGTACCACTAGATTGAGGGATAAATGTTAGGCCAAGATCCCAAATTTTCAGATGATATAAAGCATTAGTTGCTAACTCTAGCAGAACTCAAGGGAACAATCACTAACTAAACTTATGAGGCTAAAACAATATATGGAAATCAGATACATGATTTTAAGCTCTATTCTAACATCACTTGCCAGTGCTAGAATTAAATGCCTGATGCCATTGGAAAGATGGGAAAGTCATATTTCTTATAGATCTCCAGCAGGTTGTTAAGCAGAGATTCAGAATGGTGGATGAACACCTTTAGACTGGCACGGAAAAATCTTATGAACTCGTTCATCTCTTGAACTTTGGAATGAAATACAAGTCTGAAAACTGCTGATATTTCTACTTTTGATTCATTTGTTTATCTGAGAGTGAGACCAGTCGACTTTTAAAACTTGGACAAAACGGCAGATTTAAATGCTTTTTTTCTTGAAGATTTTTCTATTGCTTTTAATTGCATCTCTGTGGGTTCATTTGCTTGGCAAACTTTGAAAGAGAAAAAATGGGAGAGTTTGGGCATCAAGCAGGTTTCTCCAAGCTTTCACTAATCCATACTAGCTTTGTCAGTAATTGGTTTGAGTGTGTTGGCAGGACTTGATAGCTTTCAGCAGGGTTTGTACCTTCAGATACATTTTCATTATCTAAAAGGAACAATATTCTGTAGATCTTGTTTGTTCTTTTATTCCAAAATAACCTCCTTTAAAAAAACAACGGAATATCCAGTGCTCACAGCATTATCGTAAGAAATTCATATATTTTACTGAGTAAAAATTGATACATGTTCTCTGCTTGTATCTAATTACAGAAAGCTCTGCTAGGTGCTGCCCTGACACTATACAAAGGAATCTAATTAAGAAAAGAGGAATCCTCATGAAGATGATCCATTAATTAATGTTGTTGTTATCCTTTTAAACTGATTCTTAGTGAGTTTGAGTCCTGGTCCAACCCTCTTTGACATCAATGGGAGTCTTTGCATTGGGCACAAGATTTGATGAAGGTGCTTAACTAGCAGCACTAGTGATCAGGGCTGCATCTATGCAGGCTACCAAGATGTGACACATTCTGTATACCATTGCCAGTCCATTCAGCCCTCAAAATGATCATCCTTACTTCTCTACAGAAATATAAATAAATATCCTTGATCCATAATAGTACACATGCCAATTAAAATGAATGACTTCTCCAATACAGAATACAGCTATCCCTGCAAACTCACATAGCCCTCCCAGTCTTGGCAGTGCTCTTTATACGATTGGCTTTGCCCAGTTTAACTGAGAACTGTTGTGGAACATCACCATCAAGATGTCAGGAAGGATTAAACTTGTCACTATATGAATTGACTTTAGTTATTTAACATCATTACTAAGATTAGCCTTTACAGTAACTAGCTAAAAATAATTTGTAAAAGGCTTCATTTTGGTAAACATTCTTAAGCTAACAAAACTCTCACATTTTGCTCAAAAACATACCATTAAAAAAACAAGTACCCAAAGAGCAGAACTAAAAGTGTAATTAAATCTTGTACTATATCACAAGACTCATTTTGGCATAGATTAATGAGAAGAGCATTCCAGCATCACCAGGCTTAAAATCTGCTCTCTCTCACATCTGTGTAAGACAAGTAATGGAATTAGCGGGGATGTAGACGGGTGTAGGTGACACCAAAGTCTGGCCTGCAGTGTAACCATCCAATGGGAAAAATCTTTCTTTCTCACCCCATCAAGGGTTAGGACTGAGAAGGCTGGTGTTTTGTTTAAGGCCTTGACTGGGACTCCGGACTCCATTCCCAGTTCTGTCACAGATCTTCTGGCAAATCACTGAATCTGTCTATGCCTCCTTATCCTTACGATATAGACATAGCTCCTGCTATGAATGGGATTGGATGCTCAACAGCTAGAGCAGCAGCAAAGTTTACTGTTCAGAAGTTGAGAGCAGTTGTACTTGAACCGTTATCTAGCTAGCAGTTTGTGTCACATAAAGTCCTGTCCCAACTCCTGTGGCCTGGTCTACAGTACGAGTTTAGGTCGACTTTAGCAGGGTTAAATCGAATTAAGCCTGGACACGTCCACACGACGAAGCCCTTTCTTTCGACTTAAAGGGCCCTTTAAACCGATTTCTTTACTCCACCTCCGACGAGGGGATTAGCGATAAAATCGGCCTTAGCGGGTCGGAATTGGGGTAGTGTGGACGGAATTCGACGTTATTGGCCTCCGGGAGCTATGCCACAGTGCTTCATTGTGACCGCTCTGGACAGCACTCTCAACTCAGATACACTGACCAGGTAGACAGGAAAAGCCCCGCGAACGTTTGAATTTCATTTCCTGTTTGCTCAGCGTAGAGAGCACAGGTGACCACGCAGAGCTCATCAGCACAGGTAACCGTGATGGAGTCCCAGGATCACAAAAGAGCTCCATCATGGACCGAACGGGAGGTACGGGATCTGCTCGCCATATGGGGAGATGAATCAGTGCTAGCTGAACTCCGTAGCAGTAAACAAAATGGCAAAATATTAGAAAAGGTCTCCAAGGCCATGAAGGACAGAGGCCATAAGAGGGACGCACAGCAGTGCCGCGTGAAAATTAAGGAGCTAAGGCAAGCCTACCACAAAGCCAGAGAAGCAAACGGAAGGTCCGGGGCAGAGCCGCAAACATGCCGCTTCTACGTGGAGCTGCATGCCATTCTAGGGGGTGCAGCCACCACTACCCCAGCCATGTGCTATGACTCCGTCACTGGAGAAACACACAGGGAAGCGGGTTCGGGGTACGAGGAAGATGAGGATGAAGATAATGTAGATAGCTCACAGCAGCAAGGAAGCGGAGAAACCGGTTTCCCCAACAGCCAGGATATGTTTATCACCCTGGACCTGGAACCAGTAACCCCCGAACTCACCCAAGGCGTGCTCCCAGACCCTGAGGGCACACAGGGGACCTCTGGTGAGTGTACCTTTGTAAATATTACACATGGTTTAAAAGCAAGCGTGTTTAATGATTAATGATTAATTTGCCCTGGCAATCGCGGCCAGTACAGCTACTGGAAAAGTCTGTTAATGTGTATGGGGATGGAGCGGAAATCCTCCAGGGACATCTCCAGAAAGCTCTCCTTCATGTACTCCCAAAGCCTTTGCAAAAGGTTTCTGGGGAGGGCTGCCTTATCCCGTCCGCCATGGTAGGACACTTTACCACGCCAGGCCAGTAGCACATAGTCTGGAATCATTGCATAACAAAGCATGGCAGCGTATGGTCCCGGTGTTTGCTGGCATGCAGACAACATCCATTCCTTATCGCTCTTTGTTATCCTCAGGAGAGTGATATCATTCACGGTCACCTGGTTGAAATGGGGCGATTTTATTAAGGGGACATTTTATTCAGAGGTGCCCCTTCCTGCTCTGCTGAACAGAAATGTTCCCCGCTGTTAGCCACGCGGTGGGGGAGAGGGGTGAAGTGATCATCCCCGAGAATTGGGTGTGGCGGGGGAGGGGGGTTAGTTGGGTTTGTGCTGCATGTTAACCCGGAAACCGCAGCCCCTCCTTTTACATTGCAAACCCATTTTAAATGGCCAACCCAATGGGTGCTTGATATGGGAAATGAGGGCGCTGCTGTTTGAAACCATTCCCACATGTTAAGAAGGTTAAAAAAGCCAAAAGACTGTGGCTTACCATGGCTGCCTGCAAGCCGAAATCTGTTGCCTGGCACTGCGTGAGTGATCTCTCACACCAAACCGGCAGGCCCTCAATATAAGAGGAAAAATGCGACCTTGTAACGAAAGCACATGTGCTTTGTAATGTGAACAGCAAAATTTAACGTGAAAGAGTGTACCCATTGTTCTCTAAAATGTGTCTTTTTTAACCACCTCTCCCTTCTCCTCCACCAGCTGCAAATGTTTCTCCTTCACAGAGGCTAGTGAAGATTAGAAGGAGAAAACGGAGGACGCGGGATGATATGTTCATGGAGCTCCAGATGTCCTCCCACGCTGACAGAACACAGCAGAATGCGTGGAGGCAGTCAATGTCAGACTACAGAAAAGCACAGTATGAACGAGAGGAGAGGTGGTGGGCTGAATCGCGGGATGAACAGAGCAAGTGGCGGGCTGAAGATGATAGGTGGCATCAGCTTGCAGACAGAAGGCAAGAGTCGATGCTCCGGCTGCTGGAGCATCAAACTGATATGCTCCAGCGTATGGTTGAGCTGCAGGAAAGGCAGCAGGAGCAGGGACCGCCGCTACAGCCCCTGTGTAACCAACAGCCCTCCTCCCCAAGTTCCATAGCCTCCTCACCCAGACGCTCAAGAACACGGTGGGGGGGCCTCCGGCCACCCAGCCACTCCACCCCAGATGATTGCCCGAGCATCAGAAGGCTGGCCTTCAATAAGAGTTAAAGTTTTAAACTGCAGTGTGTCCTTTTCCTTCCCTCCTCCCCCACCCATCCCGAGCTACCTTGGCAATTATCCCCCTAGTTGTGTGATGAATTAATAAAGAATGCATGAATGTGAAGTAACAATGACTTTATTGCCTCTGTGCGGTGCTCGAAGGGGGGAGGGGAGGGTGGGGTGGTTGGTTTACAGGGAAGTAGAGTGAACCGTGTGGGGGGGGGCGGAGGGTTCATCAAGGAGAAACAAACAGAAGTTTCACACCGTGGCCTGGCCAGTCACAAAACTCGTTTTCAAAGCTTCTCTGATGCGCACCGCGCCCTGCTGTGCTCTTCTAACCGCCCTGGTGTCTGGCTGCGCGTAATCAGCGGTCAGGCGATTTGCCTCAACCTCCCACCCCGCCATAAATGTCTCCCCCTTACTCTCACAGATATTGTGGAGCGCACAGCAAGCAGCAATAACAATGGGGATATTCTTTTCGCTGAGGTCTGAGCGAGTCAGTAAGCTGCGCCAGTGCGCTTTTAAACGTCCAAATGCACATTCCACTAACATTCGGCACTTGCTCAGCCTGTAGTTGAACAGGTCCTGACTACTGTCCAGGCTGCCTGTGTACGGCTTCATGAGCCATGGCATTAAGGGGTAGGCTGGGTCCCCAAGGATCACGATAGGCATTTCAACATCCCCAACGGTTAGTTTCTGGTCCGGGAAGAAAGTCCCTTCCTTCAGCTTTCGAAACAGACCAGAGTGCCTGAAGACGCGAGCAACATGTACCTTTCCCGGCCATCCCACGTTGATGTTGGTGAAACGTTCCTTGTGATCCACCAGGGCTTGCAGCAGCATTGAAAAGTACCCCTTGCGGTTTATGTACTTGGTGGCTTGGTGCTCCGGTGCCAAGATAGGGATATGGGTTCCGTCTATGGCCCCACCACAGTTTGGGAATCCCATTGCAGCAAAGCCATCCACTATGGCCTGCACGTTTCCCAGAGTCACTACCCTTGATATCAGCAGGTCTTTGATTGCCCTGGCAACTTGGATCACAGCAGCCCCCACAGTAGATTTGCCCACTCCAAATTGATTCCCGACTGACCGGTAGCTGTCTGGCGTTGCAAGCTTCCACAGGGCTATCGCCACTCGCTTCTCAACTGTGAGGGCTGCTCTCATCCTGGTATTCTGGCGCTTCAGGGCAGGGGAAAGCAAGTCACAAAGTTCCATGAAAGTGCCCTTACGCATGCGAAAGTTCCGCAGCCACTGGGAATCGTCCCACACCTGCAGCATGATGCGGTCCCACCAGTCTGTGCTTGTTTCCCCGGCCCAGAATCGGCGTTCCACGGCATGAACCTGCCCCAGTAACACCATGATTTCCACATTGCTGGGGACTGTGCCTTGTGAGAGGTCTATGTCCATGTCAATTTCCTCATCACTCTCGTCACCGCGCTGCAATCGCCTCCTCGGCTGGTCCTGGTTTTGCTTTGGCATGTCCTGGCTCTGCATATACTCCAGGACAATGCGCGTGGTGTTCATAGTGCTCATAATTGCCACGGTGATCTGAGCGGGCTCCATGATCCCAGTGCTAGCTATGGCGTCTGGTCTGAAAAAAGGCGCGAAACTAGTATCTGACGGACGGAGGGAGGGAGTGAGGGAGGGAGGGGCGAGTGACGACATGGCGTACAGGTACAGGGAATTAAAATCAACAAAGGTGGCTGTGCATCAGGGAGAAACACAAACAACTGTCACACAGAATGGCCCCCCCAAAGATTGAACTCAAAACCCTGGGTTTAGCAGGCCGTTGATTTCACGTAGGGAGGGGGAAGCAAATGAATACAGAACAAATCTATTTTTTACATCTTAAGCTGGCAGACGACCGTGCAGCATGACTGATAGCCCTCGGCATCTTCTGGGTGCTTGGCAGAAAATACTGGGCGCTTGGCAGAAAATAGCATACTACGACTAATAGCCATCATCATCAAGACAGTTCGATAGGACTGAGCATGTCTGCCCAGGTGCCCAAGATTGACAGCCACTGCAGTACGATGACGACTGATACCAGTCGTAATATACCATCTTCTACCAAAAGGCAAGGGGCTGCTGCTGTGTGCAATGCAGCCCCACGTCTGCCAGCCCCACGTCTGCCAGCACCCAGATCACCGATGAAGGCTACCAGTCATACTGCACCGTCTACTGCCAAAAGGCAATTAGCTGCTGCTGTGTAGCAATGCAGTACCACGTCTGCCGGCACCCAGATGACATATGGTGACGGTGAGCTGAGCTGAGCTGGGCGGGCTCCATGCTTGGTGTGGTATGTTGTCTGCACAGGTAACCCAGGTAAAAAGGCGCGAATCGATTGTCTGCCGTTGCTCTGACGGAGGGGGAGGTGTCTGACGACATGTACCCAGAACCCCCCGCGACACTGTTTTGCATCATTCAGGCATTGGGATCTCAACCCAGAATTCCAATGGGCGGCGGAGACTGCGGGAACTGTGGGATAGCTACCCACAGTGCAACGCTCCGGAAGTCGACGCTAGCCTCGGTTCTGTGGACGCGGTCCGCCGACTTAATGCACTTAGAACATTTTATGTGGGGACACACACAATCGGCTGTATACAACTGATTTCTATAAAACCAGCTTCTATAAATTCGACCTAATTTCGTAGTGTAGACATACCCTGTGACTGCCTTCACCGCCTCCTTTTCACAGTGCTCTGACTGTTTTGCAATGTTCGTGAAGTCAGATAAAAAATGCCTCCATAAACACAAGCTCCATCCAAGTTTAAAGGCAACTATTGATTTTCTGTAAATACCAATAAGGAGTGGGCATAACCCTTTGGGGAACAACTGTCCCTTCCAATGTCCTATCTGCATTAAAAAACTTTACCGATATAGTTATTCCAATGCAGCAACTCCCCCCTCCCCCCAACATAGATGGACTGTGTGTGTTCAAAGTCGAACTGTAGCAGGTCATGGTCCTTGGGGTGCACGTGTAGCCCAGCATGCTGTCTGGGAGCTAGACCTCTTTAAAACTGGGAATTTGGGGAATTTGTAGCCTCCAGACAGCATAGGACTAATGGGTCAGCTGACTGGGGATCCAGTGACTGTCTGTAGGAGCACCTCACCCTCCCTGATTGAACTAACCTCGTTATCTCCATACTGATTTATACCTGCCTCTGGAGATTTCCATTACTTGCATCTGAAGAAGTGAGGTTCTTACCCATGAAAGCTTATGCTCCCAATACTTCTGTTAGTCTTAAAGGTGCCACAGGACCCTCTGTTGCTTTTTACAGATTCAGACTAACACGGCTACCCCTCTGATACTTGTAGGAACTACAGTGACACTTCAGGGTTCAAGCCAGACCCAACCACCCCCAGTCCTGAATTTCCCCAAAACCTGTCCTGTAGTGTCCACCAGCCCTCCCACTGAGCACTTACAGAAGTTAAGTTCACTACTCCCTAGAGGAACTCTACCCAGCAGCTTATTACTTTAACTGAGGTTATCAAATGCTCTATTTTAATCAAAGCACCAAATTGGTTTATAATAAAGCAAAACAAATGTACTAAACATAAGGCCATAGGTTTAAGGAATATCAAGTATAAGTAATAGGATAGAAATGAAGCAACAGAGAGTCCTCTGTTGAACTCCACTGGCCATCACCTACAGTCCTCAGCTTAAACCTCTCCAACGCATCATCAGTGATCTACTACTAGTAATCATGATTGGTATCATTTGTTATAGTCTTGGCCTAGGAACCCTAACCCAGCATCAGGGCCACATATTGGGCAAATAACAAAGAAGACAGTCCCCAGAGCTCCCAGCCTTCATGGCAAACACAAAGTAGCAGGTGCCTGAAATGTGAAGGGGTGGTTGGGAAGATGAAGTATCTGTAAAATGAACAGAGTTTAACAGAAAAGCAGCAGTTACATGTAGGTCATCAGAGAGCTCAGATCTTCACATAAAGGTTCACGGGCATGAGGCAAATATGGGGTGGAGGGTGGGATAGTGGGAATCCCGAAATAGTCCCAGGTTGTGGGCAGCTGGGTGGAGTTTATTCATCTCTAGAGATGGTTAACTCATAGGCAAGAAACCCCCTCAAGTTATGATTTAAATAAAAGGGGTAAAACATACATAGCCTGCAAGAAAAATATTTGCAGCAAATCTACCAGCTGTCTCTGTATTTTACGAAACAAAACGTGTTTTTTCCCCTCCTCCTATCATTTCTCTTTATATCAGACTGTTTCCATGAATAATGTAAATGAGCATTTGCCACCTGAGGTGAAGCTAATTAAAATGTTAAATGTGACTTTAAATGGAGTGTCTACCACTACTTCATCATGTTACATATTATGAGCATCACTTGTTTAACTAAAAGCTTGCTTCCCGCTGGTTAACAACCATCTGTGAGAGCAGAGACAGAACTTTATGTGCCCATGATTTGAGCTGCATGCCGTGTTTAACAGTGATTAATGGATGCAGTTATAAATAAGTGTGTGTATGTGGATGGTAATCTTTTGAAGAAGGTTATAAAGTGAATGTCAAAGCAAAAAGTCTAACACTAGGATGTCTCTGAAGAGGTACTGATCCCCTTTAGATTCTTTCACAGTCACTTTTTTAATATCATCAGCTTCCATTGCTCCTCTGCCACAATCTTTACATACTAATGCATTTATAGGAATATTATGCTCAGTGGGAGACTTTCTAAAATGGTGCTTATTGTTTGGAGAAGATTCATGTTTTCTCAAAGGGAATTGTGCAAATCCATTTGTCAATATGCATGAAATTAATGGGGAGGCAGATATGTTTAATAGCTTACTGTGTAGATTGTGCATATGGTTCCCTTAAGGGACAGGTTCTCTCCAGACCGTGCCTGTTGTTGGGGCTCGGTGGTTCGTTTCAAGAGCAGTGAAATAAAATGAATAACACTTGCAAACTTCCAAGTGCTTTGCAAACACAGGGCACCTGGGGGTTCAAGCTGCAGAAGGGAAAAGACACTTTAGAGGCTTGTACCTGGCCCCGAGTCCTGTGTGCCAACCACACCTCTCTGAACCATGCTGCCACATGGAGGCAAACCCTGTCCTCTTTCCAAGGCTGCGGGGATTCTCTTGGCAGAGGGACAGGTGTGGTTCTGTCGCATGAGTCCCACACAAAGGATACCCATCCCCTCTGGGGTATGGAGCCAGGGTCCCCCTGCATGTCTGTGCAAGGGGGACAGGGCATGGACGCACTGGAGAAAGGGCTGGGGATCTGCCACTGCACAGATCCTTCCATCCTATCCCCATGGGAGATTCATGTAAAGGGCCACAGAGCACAGTGCAGTCGTTGGGTTTCCCCCTGCCCGTCTGAAGATTTGCCCCAGAGTGTGCACAGATAATAGGCTATAGTGTGACTGGTTCTGGTGAGGTGCACTGAGGGACCACACAACCTCCTGCCATGACTGCAGTCCCTATCTTTGTGTGAATAAGGGCACTGCCTCTTCGGAGCACACATCACCCCAAAGGGGGTTGGGGAGAGCATAGGTGCTGGAACTGGGGTGCTGCCGCATCCCCTGGCTTGAAGTGGTTTCCATCATATACAGGGTTTCCAGTTTGGTTCCATGGCTCTCCGCACCCCACCATACAAATTGTTCCAGCACCCTTGGGGGAAAGGCAAGTCCATGGCCCCCACCTCCACACCACCCTGTGACATTCGCTGCGAGCAGGCAGCTTCAGCCCACAGGATTATTATTGTTGTTGGGTTAGCACCTTGGCACCCCAGTCAGGGTCAGGGCCTTGCTGCAATAGGTGCTGAAGACAGATCCTGCCCCAAAAAGGTAAAGCATGACTCAGTTTGTGCAGTCCCGCCTGCTGCCCACTGTGATGCTCAGGGTGGGAGTTGACTTCTCTGGCTCCTGCTATAGTAGGGCAGCTCCACACTGCTCCCAAAACAGCCAGGCTGGAATTGTCCAAGGAGCCTAAGAGAGTTAGGCACCCCATGAAATTCAGTGGCCTTTGGGTGCCCTTCGTCTCCTCTGAGAATCAAACTCCAGTGCTGAAATGGCACCAATTGCCCCCTGTTTAATAAGGTTGATCAGCCTCTTGTATACAGTATTCAGTAAACTGACCTCTCTGTGCATTTACCATGAACAGCGAGACCTTACTTATCCAGCGCAGAAGGAAACCGTTAGGCCCAAATGACTTGGCAGCTGAGGCTCACATTTTGTCCTGTGAGTAATATGGAGCCAGGCAGATGTACTAGTAATGAGCTGAGCATTTGAATGAGTCTCATCTACCCATTGAATTATAAAGATAGGATACTTCTGACTGTGTGATGACACTCAAGCTTGGCTCATCCTCATCAGTGCCTCTGATATACTGTGCCTCTATTTGCAGAATCCCAGGGGATGCTAATCAAGTTGTCTTCAAATATCCGAGCTCGCAGCCTTTTAGAGGAAGTGCTAGTGTAATGCTTTACCCTGTCATTTTTCTTTTCTCTTATTTTAAAGCTGAGTGAATCACCTATTTGTATGTAGCTGAGACAATAGTCCCTGCTATACCAACAAGCCAATAGAATACCAAATCGCCCTGAGCTTGCTAAATTAGCACTAAATAGGAAATCTATCCATTTCTTAATTCCCAGAAAATTAAATTAGCAGATACTGAGCCAAATGTCTCCTGCTCAAAGACCCTAATCATTAGTTATTTTGCTAAGAGCCAACAGAGGCTAGCAATATTCCAAATATGACCAGTGGTCACCATCATTACAACTCTGCTTGCATCTGCTGTTCATGCAAATGTCCAGCACACATTAACAGACCCCATTCCCACTATCTGTCACCACTACAACTTGGCAAACAAAAGGGCTTAAGATTTAGCAAATGCATTGAGGAAGGTAATGCAGCAGTGGCTTGCAGTCACAGATTGCTTTCCTTGTTCCTTGGATGGAATTAGTGAGTTTCTCAAGGAAACTGCATGGTCTGGGAATTGAAGACAATGACTCTGAGGAAGGGGGATTTGCTGGGAGGAAGGTTCAGGGCATGAGGTAGGTAAGATTGAGGGAAGTCATAAAAGTTTCTACTGGGATTGGAGAGTAGGGAAGAAAACAGCTAAGGTTTGCTAACAAGACAGAAAGCATAGGAAAAGAGGTGAACATAACATGGGGACAGGAGAAATGGAGGGGCAGGGAAAGGTAGCCCAGGTGACCTTTCCTGTGTGTTCCCATGTATGCTGTGACCATTTTGGTCAGGGACATGTTTTCCTTGTATGTCTGAGGCATTCAGGACACTCTTGACTGCAAGACAGATATATAGTCTGGTTCCTTGCCCCATCTCAAAACCTATGGAGCTGTGAGTAGTTTTGCATCAAAAGCAAAGTTGCTGCAAAATTCACCAACCAGCTGTGGAAACGAACGAAGTGACTGTGGCATAAAAAAAAAAAAGGAAATGGAAAATTGGACTAAACTGGGACTCTGACAGTAAGATTTTGCCTGGGAGAGTGGTGCTAATTTCAGAGTCCTAGGCCCTGATCCTGCAAACGCTTTCACAAGTGCTTAACTTTCTGCTCTTTGACTCCCATGGGACTACTCACCTCGGTAAAGTTAGGCACGTGCATGAGTTTTTGTAGGACTGGGGCCACAGAGAGCCCCTAATAATCTCAGTGTGATGTCTTGACATTAAATTGTGAGGTTTGCATCTTCATGACCTGGCACCAGCATACGATGCAGTAATCCCATCAGAATCGCAATGAAGTATTAGAATAGTTCAGGAGGACTGTTCTGTGCATCCCTGATTCTAATTGGTGCTATATGTCCTCTCCTACTACCTACCACTTCTGGTTGCAGGGCTGGATCCCAGTGCACTGTCCCATTTCAATGGAGATAAGGAAATGCCAGGCTGCTTAGTCAGTGTCCCCCATGCGGCGTTGCATGTTTGTGGGGAGTGCTCTTCTGCTCTGTTCCCCACTTGCTGTGCCATACGCAGAGTGAAGAGTTCCCATTAAACTTGGGGTCCACATGGAAGCCTGGGGTGCTATCAGATGTGCCTGCTGCTCTCCCTTTGCCCTGTATGTCATCGTCAAAGCACTCCCCTCAGCCCTTTAACTTCAGGTTGGGGCAGCGGGCTGGGGAAAATCAATGTCCAAGTGCAGAGTCCAGAACTTTATGGCATTGGATGTTCTTTATCAACAGATTGGCGTTTTGCAATGGCAGCCGATTTGCAAAGTGTAGCGTGAGTAAAAGCAGTGTTCACACCACTGGTCCCCCTGTTTAAGAACAAAAAGATTAAATAAAGGAAACCCCATTCTTTCACCAAGCTCCTGCTATTCCTAAGAGATGCCTATTTAGGGCAAGATCGTGGCTTCCCTACGTATCTGTGCCAGAGAATTAGGAGATGTAAGACTGCCCCTCACTTCCCTACACCAGTCAATCTCATCACGAAATACAATATGGGGTAAAAGGAGCAACTTCTAGGGGTCCACTACTTCCCCGCCCACGCAGCCAGTGGCAAATTATCCAGTTGGCCGATGGGGCCCATGCCCAGGGGCTCTGGAAAAATGGGCACCCTAGGAGAAATCCACCACAGAGCGCCAGAAGCCCCGAGCCCTGGCAGAAGCCACAGGGTGGGTAGGGGAAGCCCAAGCACCCCGGCAGAAGCACCAGGCGGGCGGGGCGGGGGAAGCCCTAGCGCTCCTGTGCCCAGCAAAAGTGCAGGGCAGCAGGGGAAGCTCCAGCTCCCAGACTCTGGCTGCAGACCCGGGACTGCAGGCGCTCTCACTTTCTGCTGTGGCCCCGGGGCTGTGGCGGGGGGACAGAGCTTCTCTGGTCTTGGGGCCGCAGTGGGCAGGGGGCTGGAATGGGCGGGACTGTGGGTGGAACAGGGGAGGGGCTGCGGGGGAAGGGGAAGAATGAGGTGGGGCCGTGGACGGGGCCACAGGGGGAAGGGGCGAAACAGGAGCAGGACCGCAGGCAGAAGGGGTAGGAAGGGGGCCCACCCACTTGCTCTGGCCAGGGCCCCAGGAGATCTTAATCTGCCTCTGAGCACACCAAGAAGCACAGCTCAACTGGCATAGAGGGGCTGTCATGTACTACTTGGCAGAGACCAACAACAGATTCCCCCTCTCCTGGAGGGAGGGAAGAAATTGTGACTGTCACCATCCCCTCCTGATCTGCATCTCTGACAGTGCAGCTAAACACTGCCCCAAGCTGTGGACCCTGAGTCAACGCTTCACTAGCTCTTCAATCAGAGCCCCCATTCCCCATCTCTTACCCAGAGCTCATGGTTTCTTAGTACAAGAACCCACCAGCTTTCAAGCAATTCTTTTTAGACCCCAGCTTGTACTTATGCTCCAAAAGTTTGGATGATTCATAAGCTCTGCGTAAGCATTTTAATTTAGTGGAGCTGCTCCAAAGTGAACTGAGCCTTTTGAACTTCACCCAGTGCTACTTAAAAGTACGGTGCGGTGTGGCCAGCCATTAATCATCCCTGAGCCTTAAATGATAGATTCTTAATGAGTGCAAAAGGAACAGAATATAAATGAAAAACGGGTTTCATTTTAAAACAATTTAAACCTCCTTTTCATGTCTGAAGATAATAGGGTCTGATTCTTCTATAATGGAAATTAGCTATGAATCTTAATTATTAGCCTGGAATTATTAATTTCCATTCCTCTAGTTCACAATGAGTGAGCATACTCAAGGCTTCCTATTCCACCTTAACATCACTTAAATAATAAGGAAAATAATGCAAATGTTTTCAAAATCTATTATGAGAGTCAGATTTTGATGGCCTACTCACCCTGCATAGTAACCTACTCAATGAGTAGCCTTGTTTACGTCAATGGGGATACTCGCAGTGGGAAGTACTATTCCATGTGAGTAAAGCTGTAAGTGTCCTGGTATATTTGAAAGAGTTCGAATTGGACCATGAACCCCTTTCTGCCCCTTTTGAGTAGCTACTCACATATGAATAAGTCCCATAGACTTCACTGGGACTGCTTGTGTAACTGCTCTTCAGTGCAGGTAAGGGGCTCATGTTCTGGTCCAATGTTTATTTTAGGACATAAAAGAACTTGTGTTCAGTTTATCGGATGTCTTTAAACATATTTTGGATGTAAGAGTGACAATGGGTTTATTATCTTCACTGCTGTAATTTTTAGTATTTGTAGTTATTGGATGGAAACCATTGCATGGAAAATACACCACTCTGCAGTGTTGGATACATATTCAGATTTATCCTAATGAATCCTGCCACTTTTCTCTGCCGTAAAAATAAAGGCTATGAAAAAGAAAAGAGCCAATAGGACAGGAGTAGTTATAGAAATGTATGAATCAGGGAGTAGGTCTCAAGTAAGAAATGATTAAGCAGACGTGGCTGCTCTAATAAGGAGAACTCAAGGGGGAAAATAAAAATGATAGAAAAAGATAACAGGAGATTGTAACAGACCTTCAGGGTGGAGAGGGAGGGCAGTGAATGTGCGGAATGTTTATGCAGGTTCATAAAGAACCTAGCATGGTGATCATGGAGAATTTTAATGACCCTGCTATTGACTAGAATAAGGATTGCAGAATGGTTGGGAAAGGATGAATATTTCTGGTAGTTGTTTCGGGAGTTTTCTTGCTCTTTTTCTTCAGAAATCAACAAGATCAAAAGCTGTAGCTGTTGGAAATGACAAATAAAAGGTAGTCATCTTCCGAGATGAACTGATCCTTATGCCATAAGATTTGTATGAGGTACTTGGGAGCATATGTTCAAAGGCAGCGGCACAGAAATATTGGATTTTAAAAAGGCAGTTTTGAGGGAATGTGAAAGGAGTCGAATGAAAGTGATTGAAGAGAGCTATTGTCCAGAAATTTTGCTCAGGAACAGTGGGAGGTACAGTGGTGAAGAGAGGATACTGATGCTGTGACTGTTTAGTTCTAAATAACCTCTTACTGTCAATAAGAGCAATAGAAGCCACCCTTGTTCAGCAAGAAAATTATTGTGTGCCAATAAACAGGGGCCAGATCAATTTGTCCTGTGGATGGGAAGGAAGGAAGTCTGGGGAGGGAGGCAACTTCAGCACAGAGTTTCATCAGGGACATTGCCCCCACCCCGCTCACTGGAATAGCTGGGTAATTTGTCCACTTGCCCTATAGATCCCCCAGGATCTGTGAACATCCCTGAGGATCCCACAAGAGGCCAAGGTCATTCATGTGGACAGGAAGTTCCCTGTGCCTTTGCACTGGTCTGGGGACCCTCCCTAGCTTGTCCCTAAGGCTGTGAGCGCTTCCTCTGCCAGCAGATGCCCCAGAATTCCCATTAAAAGGAGTTTCTACAGTCTACAAGAACTCCTTAGTGGATTCCCTGCTGCGCTAGCAGGTCAGGGCGCTCCACTTCCAGCCCTGTGCTTACCTTCTCCAACTCCCTGCTCTGATGGGCAGCATTCTCTTTGCAGGGATAACAGCAGGGGAAGGCAATGCCCTAGAGGAGACACAGCCCTGCGCTACAGCCAGGCGTCTCTCCTTGCATGGCTAAAGAGGAATTTTGGCTAAACACTTACCCAAGTGCTATAGAAATGAGACAAAACTAAATGAGGGCCCAACAGTAAAACAATGGTGGTTGGAAAGCAAAGTGCATCTGATTCCAGGATTGTATAAATATTGAGGGCTCCATTTTAAAAGGTTAATAAACAAATGTTAGAAGCACATTACAGACATGGATCGCCTGTGTTATAGATGGCTGTAAGAATATAGAATCATAGAAATGTGTGCTGGAAGGGACCTGGGAATGTCATCTAGGTCAGCCCCCTGAACAGAGGCAAGATGAAGTACGCCCCGACAGGTGTTTTTGTCCAGCCTGTTCTTAAAAACCGCCAATGACAGGGATTCCACAGCCTCCCTTGGGAAGTCTATTCCAGTGCCTAATTACCCTTAGAGGTAGAAAGTTTTTCCTAATATCTGACCTAAATCTCCTTTGCTGCAGGTTAAGCCCATTACTTCTTGTCCTACCTTCAGTGGACGTGGAGAACAATTGACCACCATCCTCTGTATAACAGTCCCTAACGTATTTACAGACTATCATGTCCCCTCAGTCTTCTTTTCTCAGGACTAAACATCCCCAATTCTTTCAACTTTTCCTCACAGGTCAGGTTTTCTAAACCTGTTATCACTTTTGTTGCTCTCCTCTGGACTCTCTCCAATTTGTACACATCTATCTTAAAGTGTGGTGCCAAGAACTGGACACAGTACTCCAGCTGAGGTGTCACCAGTGCAGAGTAGAGCAGGACAGTTACATCCTCTGTCTTATCTGACACTCCTGTTCATACACCCCAGAATGATATTAGCCTCTGTTACAAGTGCATCACATTGATGGCTCATATTCAATTTTGATCTATCATAATCCCCAGAGCCTTCTCAGCAATACCACAGCCTAGTCAGTTATTCCCCATTTTGTAGTTGTGCCTTTGATTTTTTCCTTCCTAAGCGTAGTACTTTGCACTTGTCTTTATTGAATTACATCTTGATTTCAGACCAGTTCTCCAGTTGATCAAGATCACATCAAGTGTTATAGATGGTTATAAGTCATGGTTATGAACAGCCTGTTGGACTTTATAACAACCAAATAAGTATTTTTTAAAAATCTATTAATTTTATGAACCCTTTATAAACTATTTAAGCAGAACCTTAATATGGAGTGTGCCCAAATATTGATCTAGTTGTAGATGTGTTAAGAAGGAAGATCTATATCTCTAATAATATTAGAGCAAATCCTGTCACTCTCATGGCCAAAAAAGCAGTGGAACTGCCATGTGTGGTTGGGGACAGGCTTTGGATATGCTATGCTTTGTCCTGCAATGGCATCACAAAGCTATTTTGACTGCTAAGTGGGGGAAGGTGACAAGCATGGACATTGGGTCTGCAATCTACACAGATCCACTGGCCCAAATCCTGTTGTAATAGTGGGGCCCAGCAGCTACAGGTTGTTCAGCAATAGCTATGCAAGTTGAAAAATTTCCATCTGTCTTTTCATTGGAAAATGGCCTCAACAAAATGGATGTTTTCATGAAAAGCCAAAAAACATTTGAAGAAAAAGGTTCTCAGCACCTGGCTTTAGAGTTAGTGGCAAGGGGTAGGGGCGTATGCGTGTGTGTGTGTGTGTGTTGGACAGAGAGAGAGAGGAAAAAAAGGTCTGTTCCCAGTAAGCAATGGGCAGCTTCTTCCAGTCCAGAAGGGAAACACTTACTTGTGGTTACACTGGTGCTTCCAACTGACTTGCATTGTGATTTTTGTCCTCCAGGGAATTCTCCTCATCAGCAGTTTGCATATGTAGGGTTATTAGGACCCATTTCACCATTGTCTCACAGGCACTGTCTCACAGACTGTCCCAAGACTCCTCTTCTGCCTCCATGATGTGTTCCCTTTCCTTGTTTGGGCAAAGGAGCTGCTTGTGAATGAGAAATGCTTCCTTCTTGGTTTCTTTGCTATGTTTTTGAGTGCTTTTATTTTTGTCTTAGAGGAAGAGCAACTTTGGAGGGACTCAGCCTTTTTCTTCTTCTTTTCAGCGCTATAGTGATCCTCCCAGAGCAGTGTATAACCTTACAGGACTTTCTCTCTCATTGTTCTTATTTTTTTTTCTTCCCTTTCCTTAAAGAGAGGGATTAAGGCTCTTTTTCACTAGCTTTATGGAACATTGTCTCTCATGCTCCAGCAGACAGCTCCACCATCTGTTCTGCAATTAGCTGTTCACACTTAAACACCTCTGCTGCATCCTCCCTGGGGGTTGGGAGTCTGTTCTTTAGCTTCTTTTGTGTTTGGCTCATTTCTCCTGTGGCTTGTGGAACTGTTAGACCTGCAACTGTATGTGAAAATGATTGTGGTGGGGGAAATTTGTAACAGTCACATACTTTTTGCTACAGACTGTATTTGTAGCAGTCAAAAAAATAAGAGAAACCAACTAGTAAAGAGATATTGGATCTAGCTAGGGGAGTGCAGTTGTTCTGTAGAGTCTGGTATGCAGGTCACTGATTTGTGACACCTTCCCTTATGCTTCAGCACTAGATACAACAGCATATGCGATAAATGTTTTCCTCTGCTAAAAATATTGGGATGTTAAAATGTGATAGATGGACATATTGGTCATGGTAACTTTCTACCTCCACTTTTTGCTACAAAACAGAACCTTCTAAAATCCTATCTCCACTCCCCAGGCCAGCTCTTAACCTGATGTAAATTGGCATAGCCCCATCAAAATGAATGTCGGCTTACACTAGCTCAGGATTTGATCCAGAATCTAATAAATCTTATGCACAGGGGAGGGAATAGTGATTAGACCCAGCTATGGAGAAAATCCTGTAGATTCCCCCAAGAAATAGTGGGGCCCTCAAATAACTTTCCTAAACCCTGATCCTGCAAACGGATACACTAGCTTAATCCCCTGATCCTGGAGAGATGCATTTAAGTCATTGGGACTCATGCTAGCACAGGGGTCTGCACAAGCATATCTTGAAGGACTGGGGCCTTAGTATTGCTGGAATTTGCATATAGATTATCATTCTAACAACACACCATTTTAATGGCTCGTGGGCTTCCACCCACTAAATCCTCTTTGACAGTACCTGAACACTCATGACAGCTTTAGACTTCGAAGGTTTTGTGGGCCCAGGACTCAGGAGAGCCCTGCTTTTCATGGAAGCTACTGTATGTAAATAACTCATGTTACCGCTGTAATTATTGTATGTCATTTTTAAAAATTAGATTTTTTTTTTGAAAAGGGGATCTTTCCATAAAATGTTCAGATGACTTTAAGATCTCCACTGACTGACTGTATAAAGGTAACTAATCCCTGCCCTTGGACAGATTCCTGTACGGCAGGCACAGTCGTTAAACATTTAAAATGAAACTACAGCTTGGCAGAGGGGCTCCCAGAAGAGTCACTAACCTCACTTCTATTTATGCAGCCCTTTCTCTGGGTAGTTCTTTGTTTATTTTATTATTGTTTGTGATATGTAGTGGAAACTGAGAGGCTTAGCACAAATAATGGTCTTTTAACCCCCATAATCTTTTATTACATATTTCTTCTTCTGTCCAAATGCTTCTCCGCAACCAATTCTAGGTTTTAATGTGCTGAAGATGGTTTGAAAAAAAATTGGTAAGGGCCCAGATGTGCAATATTAGGCCTCAAATAATGAAATCTTCCACAGATTTAGTGTAGAAAAGAACATTTGTTTTAACATAACACCTTTCATACCCACAGTAGTTTATAAAGGCATATTTTAGATACTGAAAGCATGATGGAAACAAACAGAAGCCACACACACACACACACACACTCTCTCTCTCTCTCTTTCAACCTAGAGAAGGAGTGTTGAGAAGGATACTGCTGATGATTTACCCCAGTTATGCATCTGGCTCATAATCTGTAATTTTCACCTAGACAGGCACCAAAGATGGGCAAGAGGGGTTACCTAGGGAGGTGGTGGAATCTCCATCCTTAGAGGTTTTTAAGGCCCAGGCTTGACAAAGCCCTGGGATGATTTAGTTGGAGTTGGTCCTGCTCTAAGCAGGAGGTTGGATTAGATGATCTCCTGAGGTCTCTTCCAACCCAATCATCTATGATTCTATAATTCTAGCAATCTCATCTGGAAGCCTGCCCTGTATTTCACTGCAATGTCATTACTGGCTCTGAGCCTATGTCCCGGTGAAAATGTTTCCAAAAAGATTCTGGAGAAAATCGCAAAACATAGCATTTTCAAAAGGGATTTAGGCACTTAGGAGCCAAAATCCCATTGAAAGTTGATGGGATATTGAAAATGATATTTAGGTATTTAGGTTCCCAAATAAGTTAGGCACAGCAACGCTGAGTGCAGCAATGCCTAAATACCTTGAAAAACCTGGGCCCAAGAGACCAAGAATGTTGATCTAAAGTTCTGTTGATGTGATTCTTCGAGGGGCCTGATCCAACAACCATTGACTCCAGTAGGAGTGTTTCCATTGACTTCAAGGGGTGCGGGATCAGGTCCACAGAGAGAAGCTAAATATATGTTACAGTAGAGCCCTACAATTTTACTTTAAACGTCAGTTAATTATTTAAGCCCCACTTCTGCTCAGCGAGGTTGTGACTTTGGGCACAGTCCGGAACAATGGATGGCATGTATATTTCTCCACTGCAGGTAGCGTGGGGATAGGAAGTGATCGTAATTTTGTTTCTGGCCTATACAAGCAGCAAATTACAATTTCCCCAGTGCTCCGTTCAGGTGATGGACCCAAGCATTTGCCCTTTTCCCACCCTTCCTTGCCCTCCTGTCCCAGGGAGGCCTTACACGGGCATTTAGCCCAGCTATATAGCATCATGCCTGCACCCAAAGTCTGGGGAGACCGTACAGGAGAGCGAGGGAGGAAGGCTGGGATCCGCCCAGGGACTGAGCCGTTGCAATGCTGAGTGTCACAGCGCCTAACTTTTGGGTTTCTATGACCAGGACATCATCGGAACACACGATCCACGAAGCCTGAATTCGGTGCCTAGGCTCCCTACACAAAGAATGGAGAGAGATAGGACTCTATCTCTCTCCATGGGTACCTAAGGAACTTTTACAGAAAAATCTTACTCGCTGAGTGAGTTTAGGCTTAGGTGGCAACTGTGTATGGGTTTCATGGAGGCTCCTAAATCAGGTTAGGCATCTAAGTACCTTTGTGGATCTGGGCCCAAGTGCTCCAAGCTGCAATCTGGTCTGTAGACATCTTAAACTAAAAGCATGATAGAACTGAAGAAATTCCCCACTTCCCATAGCAAATTAGACCAGAATTTTCAGAACAGCTCGGCTCCCACATTTGGAGCCAGACTTTCAAAGCAGCTCAGCTGCCACTTGGGCAGCTGAGTGGCCTGATTTTCCAAAAGAGTGCTCAGCAGTTCCCTGGAGAACTGCTAAAAACCTGGCCCTGATTGTGGGGGTTGAGCACTCTTGAAAATCTGGTCCTAAGCATGGAAGATATGATGACCCCTATCCTCCTCCTATTTTCATTAAAGTGTGGTCTCTCCCCAACCCCTATATAGTGTAGCTGAGGCTAGTTTGCACAGGGTCCAAAGTGTCCTGTTCCCTTCCTTATAGCTTACCACTATTTTATCTTATTTCTAATCTCTCTTCACTAATGGCAGCACACGAGGTACTGCTCTTTCCAGTAAAGGCAGATGAACAGCCTCTCCACAAACATCACCACAGATTACCTAGCAGAGGGTGGTCAAGTAGCAAATGGCCAACAGCCAAGTACCTTGCCTTCAATATTTGCTTGTGGTCCAGCAGTCCAAACCCAGGCAGCTGCTGTCAAGTTACAAGGCTGGCTTTTTACTCTTCTAACCTTTGACACCTGGGACCAGATCCTTAGTGGGTATAATTTGCCATTGTTCCATTGAGGTCAATGGAATGATGCTGATTTAAACCAGCTGAAACTCTGGCTTAAAGAGTTGGGATTTGCTAACAAGCTGCTAATGGATTTTGCATTAATGCTAATGAAAGAAGTTGGGCCTGACCCAACATAAACAGCAGCAATTCCATACGTGTTCTGCTTTACAAAAACATCCTTCGTGAAAAATGAACAGAAGAATGATGTAAGTTTAGCTGAGCCAAAATAAGTGATTCTTTCTTCAGGTTTCATTCTTTGTATTGTCTGCTAAATCAGGTAGTTACCATATTCATACAACTAGCTGACAGCTTCTGGGACAGATTAATCAAGCGGAAAGAGAGAAATTCTCAAGGAAAATCATTCTATTTCAAGACTGCATCTTCCTTGAGTAATACTTTGGTAGAACTCAGATACTGACGCTGCTGTGTGTCTAATGTAATCTTTATTGTGATGTATTTGTAAATAATTGAAAAGTACAGAAGACATTAACTCTAGAAAGTCCCCCAAGCTTACTGAGCAAAGAATGCAAATTAATCTAAATTTCTTTTTGTTTCACACTGCACATAACTTCTGCCTTCAGAATTATAACCAAATGGAATAACACTGCTGTAGCTAAAAGGACACATTTTGTTAGTTTCACTGTATATGTTACCTTCTTTTTCTTTAAAAAATAGAGTAACACAAGTGGATGATTTTGAAATATTGCTGGGCATCTTTCAACTAAAGAATTCTGGAGAAGGGGTTGGATTGGAAAGTTCTTAGTGGCATTTTTCTGTATTTTTAATTTATTCCAAAACATTTGACATAATAATAATTAATAATATTCTAAATCCTTTATTTTCTGAGCACCCAGAGCAATGTGATAGGTGCATGACATGAGTTGAAATATAACAAAACTAAAGTAAATTGATTATAATCAGAATTTGGGGAAATAAAAGTCCTTACATTTTGAAATAATCAATAACTGTATTGTGGTGGTTACACATTACTGTTATATTGTGCTAAAAGTATTAGGGTTTTCTGTTGGCCTACCCTGTGTTAGCAGGTGTTTGGAATCCAGTACTGAAATGCTGACCCATTCCTCCTCACACACTGTAGCAGATGTGGCTCCTTTTCCCACCCTGAACATAAGGTTGGGCAGGAGTAGCCGTCTGGGTAGAGGGAATTAAAGTCTTGGAGAGAGAGAGCTGATCTTGGGCAGAAAAAGATGAGGCTGAGTTCTACGTGGTGCTCTTACAATTGCTCAGTAAAGAACAACGCAAGGAAAGAGGGCTTAGTTTGGGAATTAACTCACTGTGTATGCTGTGTGCTAGAGCAGCATAAAGAATCAGCCTTTTCCTACTGTTCTTCTGAAACTGGATGGTATCAAGGCGCTGTCTCTTTAATTAGGGTTAAATTCCTGGAAGAAATTGCCAAGTAAAGTTGCTGTAATGTACAGTGTGTCTCAGGCATGTGTAATGCGTCTGTATGTATAGGCCTGCATCCACAGAGGGACAAAGCCATTCCGATGCTTAGCGTTATAATGCCTGGCTTTTAGGTGCCTAGACAATCACTGGAACAACATGATCCACAAAGCCTGAGGCCCAGTGGCAGAGACATAGGTATCTAGGGAGCCTTTACCCTGAAAGTTTAGGTGCCAAGTGAAATTAGTTGCCTACAGGGTTTGGCAGCAGCTGAGCAGTTCTGTGGATCCCAGTGGCACCTAAAGCTGGGAAGAGATAGGCATCGAAGAATGGGATCCATAAAAGCCAGTATGCTAGATGGGCAGCTGCCTAAACCAGCCAATGGGAGATGCCAGTGAGAGCGGGGTTTCCAAAGCCCCCGCCCCCCAAGTTAGGTGCCTGTATCTCTTTGCAATCCACCGCTGGAAACCCTTCTCCTGGAGTCAGGTGACTTCCATGCCCAAGTCGTTCCTCGTATGACTGAGTGAGACACACCCAATCTGTCGCTCCACCCTCCTGAATCTTCGCATTGACTGAAAAGAGCATTAGTACTGAACTGCAGTTTGACACAAAATGGCCGGAGGAGGTGCTGGGGCTACTGCCCACCTAGCCCAGTGGTTAGTGCACGCCCCTGGGATGTAGGAGACTTCAGTTCAATTCCCCCTTCAGACAGAGAGGGAGAGAAAATTTGAACAGGCGTCTCCCAGCTCCCCAACAGAATATGGGATATTCTGATCTGGGCTTCCCTCCTTCTTTCTATATTAATAATTAGTCACTGACAGCAGAGGGATTGGACTCTGGGTCTCCGATCTCCCAGGTGAGTGCTCTAACCACCAGGCTATAGAGTTATTCTCTCTCTCTCTCTCTCTGGCCCAATAACTCTTCAGTTATGTTCCTTCTCCACGCACACTATCAGACCCAATCCAATAGGCATGTCAGAGGCCACCTATCAAATAGGGCCCCATGGTTTGGATAAGCATTCTTCTGCCTATTTCCCTCCTTCATGGTTTGCATTGGGGCTCAGGCATGACAGGCATCTGAACACCTAGATGGAGGCAGCAGTGCACATGCCCAGAGGCATTGCCTATTTATCCTTTCAAGTACCATTGCTCTGAAATCTCACTGAGTAGCTATGTTTAAAAAAACACCTCTCCTTCATATTCAAAGGCTTACTGGTGTTTATAATTGAATATGATTTGCATATAGCAATTATATCTCTTATTAGCTGTGATTGCAGTTTCAGTTAAAGTAAATACCCTGCAGATCTGCTAACGCTTCCGTATCTGCCTTTGCAGCAACAGCAGACAATTTTAACAGTTATCTGTAGAAACAAATTACATTTCAGTTGTAAGTCATGACAGACATTATTAAACAGTAAACGGGGATGTTTACCCTGTGATTTCCTACCGGATACTGTGTCTATCTGTATTAACAGCCTTTAGAGTTGTTTAGTGCTAATTTTACATATTCATTTATGTAATTTTAGGTTGTATCATACAATCAGACTCATAAGCAAAAATTTACAAATGACATGGGGTTTTTTTTGTTTGTTTTTTGCAATTGGCATGATTCACCTGTGGCATAATTAATAGGAGTACAGGAAATTGACAAACTACGCCTTTCTGCTAGAGATGGGACATAGGGAGGGGAGTTTGAGATTGAGGATGGGGAGGGGGAAATGATAATTTCAGAGAGGAAGGTAGAGAGAGGGGGAGAGGGGAAAGGATAATACAAAGAAAGGGCAGAGGGAGGTAAGGGAAGGAAGAAAGAAGGATGAGAAACAGATGGAAAAATAAAGAGAAAAGGAGTGGGGTGGGAAGATGAGATGCAATAAACTGGAAAAAGGAATGATCCCTTCACAGCAAGGTGTGAGAGCTGGCACAAAAGAGGGGATGGGGACATTGCTTCCCAGAAGGAAGGATACAGTGGTGAAGAAGCAGCAAGAAGATTCCTGGCTTCTGCTAGAAAAGGGAAGAGAGTGGAGGCAGGGGTGCCTTTTCCCTTTCAGCTAGAAAAAGAGAGCAGCACACCCATCACCACCAAGAAGAGGCATTGGAAGCACACAGTAGTAGTACAGAGTACGTTTACTGCTCTCCACTGGAAGGGGTGACTGCAGAAAGTTCAGGGGTGGGTTAGGCCTTGGGGAGAGACTCACGCAGGGGGTAACTGATTGGTGGGCTGCGAGGGGGTGGATACATTAGAATATGTTGGGTGGGAGCCTGACTGGGCGGGGAACACATGCAGGTACCATATGGGAGGCGAGGATGGAAGGGCAGTCAGAAACAGCATCAGGAGATGAAAGGGGACAAGATATTGGGATGAGAACTAGAGCTCCCCCTAAAGTGATAATATACATTGCAAGTTACAGGATGCTTTTCTGCATTGTTAATTAAGTTCCAGGCTGGCTGTGTGAGTGCCTCCACCTGCAGCTTTTCCTCAGGAAGGATAGTTGATCTGTGTTATCACCACCGTACTCGCCAAAGGCAACAGGGGAGAGCAGCAATTTTATGAAGCCTTATTGTAATCCGGTCTGAAGATCTTTTGGGGATGTGATGGCTGGGTTGACTGGACATCTCTTGATATTAATAGTTTACGCTTTTGAGCCTCGTAGGAAATAAAAAGCCCTGGACTGTACTGTGTTCACACCAGTGAAGCCAAAAGAGAAGCCATTTAGAGAGGATAGCTATTTTTCCAATGCATTTCTTCAAACCCTCTTGTCACAGTAGAACATTTCTGGTTCCACATGCAGAAGCAACAGCGTATGGGACAGCAGTCAGGAAGTTAAGGCAGCAATGTGAATTTGGGAGAAAATGTGGAGGATTATGACAGGGCACCCTGTGTCCCCTCAAGAGGTTGTTTGAATCTTTGGCTTCTTTTTCCATGAAGGGTTTGGGTCACTGTGCTGTTCTGGAATCTCGTGTCTTGTGTGGGGTGGGTGTTTGGGCGAATGGGTTATGAATAAGGCTGCGAGTCTGTCATGGAGGTCATGGATTCCATGACTTTCCGGGACCTCGGTGACTTCTGTAGTGGCTGGTGTGACTGACCCTGGGCCGGCCACTGCCAGGGCAGTCTTGGGCCACCGCGGGTCCCCCCCTCTCCAGCAGCAACGGCGGTCCCCGGCTGACCCCTGCCCTGGAGCACCCGCAGCGCCACCCCCCACTGCCCCCCGGAGCCCTCCCTCCAGAGCACCCAAGATTTAGTCAGGGGTATATAGTACAAGTCATGGATAGGCCGTGAATTTTTGTTTACTGCCTGTGACCTGTCCATGACTTTTACTTAAAGTACCCATGATTAAAACGAAGCCTTAGTTATGAATGAAGTGTGAAAGGCAGTACACCCTTCTGTTGGTTGCTGGGGGGGGGGGGGAGGCAGAAACCTCAGAAGGAAAGAATGAGCTAGTATCTAGTGAGCTGGCATCCTTGTGCTGTTTAAACTGCTATTGATGATACCCAGGGTTGTGTAGTTTGGGAGATGCTCGGGGAGTGAGGAGGTTGATTTCTTCAAGGTGGTAATCATTAGTAATCTCCAGCTGCTTTGCTGATCTTGCATGATCAGAGAACATGGGTTGCATCCTCCCTTTCCCCATGATATATATCACCCAGTGTCGCCAGCTGTCATATTTGGTGTTTTCTTAAAGCCCCAGCTCCTGGAGTCATGTGATTAAGATGAATGCTGAGATTCTTACATAAAAATTCTAGCGCTCATAGTTGTGATTAGAAGCTTGAAAATGTGAACTGTAAAAGCTCAAAAACCAAGCGGCAAATAAAAAGTCAACACATTTTTTTTAAATCATGACTTTTAAAGGAATTTCATAACTTGGGAGGGGAGCTTACTCATGACTTTTTTAATGCTCTGGGCTGGCAGCACTGTGTGAAGTAACTTGCTTATAGTTACACAGCAGATCAATGGCTGCATCTTAAAAATAATTGAAAATGTACCAAATTCTGCCTTCCTTTACACCTGTGCAACTCCTGAATTTGGCCCACTGAATTTAGAGCAGCAAATGTTCTAAGCTGTAATAAGTCTTGCTTTGTGCAGTTTTGCACTGGTTTGGCAGGCAGTAATCCTTCTCTGTGGTCCTTTGTGAGGATGATCCTCGCATAACCTCATATTAATTAAAATTAGGGATTATACAAAGACCATTATTTCAGGGATTAGCCTTTTTTTTTTTTGAGTTAATGTTATTTCTCGTGCCCCAGCTGATGTTGTTTTGTTTTTTTAACAGTAATTTTACACAGTAAATTGATTTGTAATTGTGTTTGTCTTCACCGTCTATAAAAATAAACATCTCCAGGGATACTTCATTCAAATACGGTTACAATCTTATCAGTATGGGGGATCCCACATGTTTGTTTTCACATGCCTGTTTTGATGCAGCATGTGTCTGTACTGTACATATGCAAACCATATGGAGCTGCTATCTAGATTCTAAGTCTACCAAATACAATGAACATCTGAAAAACTTCTGTGCCTGACTCTCTGATCTGTCATATTGGCTATAGGCTGATGTAACTCTGGTGTAAAACCAGTGTGAATGGAGCATCTACCTCTTGTCTGATTAACTTTATCATCTTCTGAAGAATCCTGCTGTGCACGGTAGGCTGTGGTCAGTTACTCAGATCTGGTTCTATTTGGTCAGAAGTTGCATCCTTCAGTTTTGGTATTCTTTTAATACTGGCACGATTAGTACCAACCCACCAACATATTTCAACAAGGTAAATAAGAAAACATTGACTAAATGGATTATTGAAAAGTTATATATGAACACACTGACTACACTGTCTATTGAATATAAATGTGTGTATATCAAAATGGGAAGCGTAAGGTGAAATGTATCAATCTCATGCCTATCAGTGAATCCCCATTGTGGGAGGTAAAGCAGTTATCAAAATAGTGAGACTGCAGAACCTAATGGACAGGGTACTAGTCTGGGAGTCAGGACACCTGGGTTCAACCAATGACCTGCTCTATGACTTTGAGCAAGTCACTGCTCCCTGGCCCTTTGTCTTGTCTGTTTAGCCTGGAAGCTCTTCAGAACCTCTCCCACTGGGTGTTTTCACAGCACCTAGCAAGATGTGGCCAAAATCTTGACTGGGGTCTGCAGGTGCTACTGTATTACAGATAACATAGCAGTTCATTGGTATGCGTTATGACCATACCAGGCAGATAGCCCTATAAGCAACAGTTAAAGTCAGTCTTCTAAATATGATATGAGTGAGTTATGTTAAAAATTAATCAGCTATTTAAACATTGTCTCTGCTGTGGGTTAGCAGCAAGACACTAACAAAGTGTCTCCCAGGTTACTACTTAATTACAATTACTATGGTTACAAGGTTGAGCAATAAACTCTCATTTGATACTTCAGGTCAGAGTAATCATTAATAAATGTAACCCTTCTGCCCATCTAAGTTGGCAGCAACAAGGGCCGGGTTCTGTATCTAGGGGTTCCGTTTCAATAACGCAATGCAAAACCGGCTCGAGCCCCTACCCAGTGACCTGGGACAATTACATACCACCCCCTGGGTACCTCTAAGAGGCAATACTTCCCCTCTCGCAAGCACGGAGTCTGAGTGTAGCAGAAAATGTTTAATAACATGAGGTAAACGACATCAGCATAAAATTGGAAAAACACCACAAACAGGATTCATAACACAAACCATGAGCAAAACCCACCCCAGCAAATTGGGCTGTGTCCTTTCCCTTTGGTTCTTGAATCCAGCAACCCAAAAATCACCCAGAGGCTCCAAAGTCCAACACCCCCAAAGTCTCTTGGGTCCAGCAACCACCCAAAGTCCCAAAAGTCCAACAACCCCCAAAGTCTCTGTCCCTGGTCAGTGCAGCCCCAGAGTAAAAGGGGGGGGGCACGCAGGGTGTTAAGGGGCACCTTACATGATCCGAGGCTGGCCAGCCGTCTGTTTCCCCGTGGGGGTTCCGCCGCAGCCTTCACCACGAGCCAGTCCACTTTCCTGCCATCCCACGAACTGCTCCGCTCTACAAGCTGCTCCGCTCCGCTCACCGACCTGTGAGCCGTTCCAGCCGTCCCCGCAAACAGCTCCGCTCGCCGTTCCTTGGGCCACTCCAACCGGCCCCGCAAGGCTCCGCGCCACTCGCTGCTCCTCCAGTCGTCCCCACAAATTGCTCCTCCAGCTGCTGAGCAATATAGCTTCAGGCTCCCCCACTAGTTAACACAGCACTCAGTGATCTCAGCTCTTAATAACTTTAGCTCTTTTGTGATTTCAGCTCTTAGCGATTTCAGCTCATAGTATAGTAGGGGAGCCCCAGTGCTGGTGCACCATTGGCCCAAAGTGAATTCAGCTCAGCAGCCTGTAACTAGACTTCTAATGGAATCAAACTTAGCTCTGACATTCAACAGTGGAGAGAGGAGGTGGTGCAATTGGTGTTTCAAACCCTCAGAGGGAGCCCATACCATCAAGTACAAATACCTGTCCCCATCCTCTCTCAATTCACTGGGTTTTGTAACCCATGCCCCTTGTCAAGCAAGTGCTACTTAGGTAATGGTGAAGGACTCACTCAGTCCTTCAGTCATACAACAGTTCCACTGGCCTTGATTCACAGAATCAGGGTAACAACACTTTATTCTTCCTGCCCCAATAACAGAGAAACTGGGGATCCCACACCAGCCAAAGTAACCACTTTCAGTTGCTGTTGTTTCATGCCAGGCGAGTGGGTGTGCCTATGCAAACAAGATTAGCCCCTGGAGTTCTTTTCCACACTCGCCATAATTCACCACCAGATGTCAGGGTAGAGCTCATCCTGACTCTGCTTACATAAACGCTCAGCAAAGCCTGGCCAGCTCCTGTGCATAAAAACCAATTAGATTTATCATCCTAGGCTTTACATAGTTTCTCTCAGCTCTTGGAGGTTCAGCTGCATGGATGGCAGGACTCAAGTGCAAAGTCAGTCCGCTGGAGTTGCACAATCTTTCCTTCTTCCTTCTCCTTCAGAGTCCATGCCATGTTCCTCTATTCCAGGCCTGACTCAGGCTCTCTGTAGTGAACAGGTTGTGTGGGGTTGACTCTGTCTAATCTATCCATCTACTCTCCACCTCCAGTAGCGCTGATTTGAAAAATGCTAATTGCCTTTCACAGGAATTGTTTTTTAATTGTAGGTTTGTTCAAAACTTCCTGCAAAAATTCTTTAGTTTCTCATCGAAAAGTCAAATCATGAACCCCTTTTGGTCCCTCTCCTTTCTTTCCCTCTTTACCCACTTTCCAGTGGCAAAATGGAGAAAGGTGGGAAACTTCTAAACAAGTTTTCTGCAAAAATAGCTTGTTGAGGGTTTGGGGGGTGTTGAAGCAATTTTCCATCAAAAGTTTGGACAGGAATTTTTCCACCAGCTCTAGCTATAAACTCCCTCTTGGTATTTACCACATGCCTATTGGCATGAGCTGGGTGCTGGAAAGCATTGCTCGTCTCTTGTTCTCTTCAGGGCTGCGCCAGGCTCTAACGTGAAAACAGGCTCAGTTAGATGGCCTTCAACATCTCATTTACATAACTAGGCTGGGATTCATAGTCAAAGACCCAGAAATGAAACTATCCATACGTCTCCCAGATGTGGGTCATTACTCCTCCCTATCTAGGGAGTTATACTCATAACCCAGTCACACTCCCTGAGATGGACACCAGGAGTGGATTTCTATCTTCTCCAGACCCTCACAGCCCCACCTTTCTGGGTGTCTCCCAACTGAGAATCACGGCAGGTGGTGAAGGTTAGTCTTACTGGCTTCTTGCTGGACCCAGAGGGACCCATCTAAGGCACCAAGCCCGGCTGTCACCCCTCTAAACATTTACACGGGGAGGAGCAGCAGCACCCCAGAAGATCCTGTAAGGGATGATCTAATGCAGGGGTGGGCAATCTATGTCCCGGGGACCACATCTGGCCCTCCAGATGTTTTAATCTGGCCCTCGAGCTCCTGCCGGGGAGCGGGGTCTGGGGCTTGCCCTCTAAGGCACTCCAGCCAGGGAGCAAGGTCAGGGGCTTGTCCCACTCTGCGCAGCTCCCAGAAGCAGTGGCATGTCCCCGCTCTGGCTCCTATGCGTAGAGGCAGCCAAGGGACTCCGCACGCTGCCCCTGTCCCAAGTGCCGCCCCCGCAGCTCCCATTGGCCAGGAACTGCAGGCAATGGGAGCTGCAGGGGCGGCACCTGCGGACAGGGCAGCGCGCATAGCTGCCTGGCCGCGCCTCCGCGTAGGAGCCGTAGGGGGGACATGCTGCTGCTTCTGGGAGCTGCTTGAGGTAAGCACCACCCGGAGCCTGCACCCCTGACCGCCTCCTGTGCCCCAACCCCCTCCCCCAGCCCTGATCCCCCTCCCGCCCTCCGAACCCCTCAGTCCCAGTCCAAAGCACCCTCCTGCACCCCCAACCCCTCATCCCCAGCCCCACCCCAGAGCCCTCACCCCCCCACACACACACACCAACCCCCTGCCCCAGCCTGGAGCGCCCTCCCGCACCCTGAACTCCTCATTTCTGGCCCCACCCCAGAGCCTGCACCCCCAGCCGAAGCCCTCACCCCCTCCCGAACCCCAACCTCCAATTTTGTGAGCATTCATGGCCTGCCATACAATTTCCATACCTAGATGTGGATCTTGGGCAAAAAAGTTTGCCCACCCCTGATCTAAGGGAATCTAAGGACCCTTGGGGGTCCTTCACCAGAGCAGCCAACACCCACTCCAGTTGAGGGATCTGGGGAGCATGTAAGGAGGGTCCCTCCAGCATATTTGCCACTAGGCCCAGTTATGCCCCTTTCCCTTGGAGACACACTATCACTTTTTTGAACACACAATCCCCCATGTAAATGGAGCAAAAATGGGTTTCCTGCATGTAGATTCTGCTCTGTGAATACAATTAGTAATGTACACCCATGGTTTGTAGATGCAAAAATGGGGACAGGTGGAGGCAATGTTAAACTTTTGGCCTTTGAGGATTGCAAAGGCATCCGAGGGTGTTACCTGTTGGCTGTGGGAGTCCAAATTAGTCATTCACTGAAAAATCAGGACTCTCAAAATTGTGCATGTTTCAAAGCAAAACTGCCAACTTAAAATACAGCAAAATGATGTTTGATTTGCTAAATCAATAAGGCAATTGCAGATCACACAGGACACAATTTAAAAGTAATATTGGTTTATACATTTTAAAATACATGTGGAGTCAACAGATTCAGTTCCTGTGGGTTAAAAACCACAATATCCTTCTAAATGGAGATTGGAAATAGACTAGCGAAGGTGCAAAGCATACAATGGAAGGCAGTGTTCGGTGTCCGCCAGAGTGGAGCATTCTTAGGCAAGTTATTCATTCCATTACTAAAACTGTAGCCAAGCATAGGAAGCAGAAAGCAGATTTTTAAAGGACAGCTGCACATCTTTATAGGAATGGAATGTACAAGATAAGAATGAGTTTGGGTTCAGAGGGAAAAGCTTTTACTTCCATTGTAGTGAGTAGATAAGAGTCAGAGCATGTTGTCTTTGTCTGACAGTGAGTGCAAAGTGGAGCGGATCAGAATCTACAGCATTTACCTGAACGTTGGTAGATAAAATTATTTGAACAAGATGGGGGAGGGGACCCCAGGCATCTGCTCAGGGAATGCTGCCCAGTTTGAAAGGAGCATTTTGAGAACTTTTTAAAATAAATAACTAGGGTTTGATTTTTAACTTTACAGTGTTGTGGAGCTATACTGAACTATCTCTTTCCAACTACTGGTCTGTCCTTTTATACAGCAAACATCAACTTTTCCCCCTTCCTCTTGCTTGGGGAGAGAAATGTCTCATCACTCTTCCTTGTTTGCTAGGCCTGTGTGAGAACACTTCAAGGCTCAATTTGCATTGGGGGGCTCACAAACTGAATCCTGCAAATTTGGCTCACAGAGGTTGTACTAAACCAACCCCTTCATTTTCTGCCTGGAGGTTGGGATTGGACAAGGAAAATATCCGTCTCCCTCTATCACCACAGCCGATCCTTCCCTACTCCCCCGTTGTCCACTCCACCTCATAAACTCCAGGAATCACATTTTACACTTGATGTTTTCAGAGTGACTTGGTGGTCTGCACTCCATCCCTGCTCTGTAGCTTTAGCTACCACACTGGAGTTGATGGGGGCAGTCAGTTGCTGGTGGCCATGTTCTGCTGAACTGTGCAAAGGGTTTGCTGAATCCTGCCCCAACAAATATTTGATGGATTAAGAGGGCAAGGGTTAGTGCCATCAGGCCTGCCACGTACTCTGCTGGGGAGCATTGGCCACAGGGTGCCACCTGAGCGAGGCCTTTTAGTCCCAGAAATCAGCAGGAGACAGTAGGCTACCCACACCCCATGTATATGTCTAAGGTACATCAAGATCCACGTTCTTGTTGGAGGAGAAGGGCAAGCTGGCTGTGGGAAGAGGGACAATGTGAACACAAACCCATGCTGCTCCTGGAACATGTCACGAAGGTGTGTGAACCATAGGCTGAGGTTTGTGAACAAAATGAACCTCAAAGCTAGGGCCAGTTCTACTGAGCTTTGACACTGGTTGCAAACCTTCCCCAAAGCTCGCTTCTTCTCTTCGGTGGACATCGGGCACAGTTTGTCAGACAGTTACAACCTTAATACCAGCACACGTTGAGAAATAGTGTTAGTGCACTCTTCAGCTCATTGCCTTTTTTGTTTCTGCAGCATCAAAGCAATGGCTTAATGGAGGCAAGCAATCCCTACCACTTTAAACAGTTTAGGGTCTTTATATAGGCCCATCATTGTAAATGAGAATTGGGCCTCTTTATAGTATTTAGATTTAGAGTGTGGCAAGCGGTTGTACTGGGGGGAGGGAAGAGGGAAACACACAAGGAGCTTCCCATCCTTGTAATTCCCCCAAGGAAGGGCTGGTCACATATTCCCTTCACTCTCCAAAGTGCACACGTTACTCCGCCTTGGTGCTCCTGGTGACAAATGACCATAAGGGATACAGGAGGAGATATGAATATGCTCCTCCTCCTCCCCCTCTGACCTACTGGCTAGCTTCCCAGAACTGGCCTGGGTGGGGGTGTCTGACTTTAAAGCGCCTATAATATTCTGAACTTAGATTGTTTGCCAGCATGAGTTAAAGTATCACTGGTAAATTATTAAATGGGTTTCTATCCTCTATCAGTGTGTTTCTATGCTCAAACTAGACATCTGTTATGCTGTATAATACACGTGAGACTGTAATTATCCTCTGATTTTCATATTCAACCATAGGTCAGGTGAGGGCTTGGGGTCAAAAAGTTGAATTCATGAACGTCGGCAGCCCTTAAAGATGACAGACTTAATAAGGCTGAAACGCCAAAAACTGTCCCAGTGCAGTCAGTTGTCAGAAAGCTGATGAGCTGACAGGAAGGTAAGTATCAAAGTAGGGAGAAAAAGGTACATCCCACTTCTAGGTGTCAGGTAAGACAGCAGCTCCTCATCCTTAAAGGATCAGGACAGGATTTCAGATTTATAAATGTAATTATTTCCACCAAGCAGAGGAACTAGACACAGGCAAAGCTAGGAGGGAAGATCTGCTACTAGCTGAAACCTGCCATGAATATTGCACATTTTAACTGCAGTTCTTTCCATCGGGTGTAATAGACTATGAGTTTTCAACCAGGAGGTCATGAACAGGTGACAGGCTCCTGCGCACCCTGCCTTTCCCATATTATTAGATGGAAGGCACTCTAGGGTAGTCCTGGTTTGGAAAGGGTGAAAACCACTGTAGTACTCTCTTCTACTTCTCTATAGAAGAGCCTCATCCTGTAGTCCAGTGGTTCTCAAACTAGGGCTGCCGCTTGTTCAGGGAAAGCCCCTGGCGGGCCGGGCCGGTTTGTTTACCTGCCGCGTCTGCAGGTTTGGCCGATCGCGGCTCCCATTGGCCGCGGTTCGCTGCTCCAGGCCCATAGGGGGCTGCGGGAAGCGGCGCAGGCCGAGGGACATGCTGGCCACCCTTCCTGCAGCCCCCAACTAGACACAGTACTCCAGATGAGGCCTCACCAATGCTGAATAGAGGGGAATGATTACGTCCCTCGATCTGCTGGCAATGCTCCTACTTATACAGCCCAAAATGCTGTTAGCCTTCTTGGCAACAAGGGCACACTGTTGACTCATATCCAGCTTCTCGTCCACCATAACCCCTAGGTCCTTTTCTGCAGAACTGCTGCCTAGCCACTTGGTCCCTAGTCTGTAGCAGTGCATGGGATTCTTCCTTCCTAAGTGCAAGACTCTGCACTTGTCCTTGTTGAACCTCATCAGAAAATAATGTGGTTCATGAATGACGGCCAGTAGTCTCTGAATATCTTTGTCATTTCTAGGTTTAATGTTATAACACCAGACTCCTGAACTAATTCATTCCAGATGTTGATCAGGGGAAGAGTTAACTATGAATGAGCCTTTGAAAGTCAATAGGAGCTATGCTCCTAAACCCCTTAGGTACTTTTTAAAATCTCCCACCTAGACTCCCTGGATAACTGGACTTCTGTCTTTCATCAACACTTTCAGACCATGTATTGCCATCTAGAGCAACAGCTTCTCTTGTGACACTTAATAAAGTAAATCTTCCTTCCGTAACAAAAGGAGAGAACTAAGTAGCCAAACAAGTGGCAAAGTGCAGAAAAACAGATATGGCCTTGCTGACATCACAAAATTGCCTGGCTCGGGGCTAGAAAAGGAACCAAGCACTGCCAGTCAAGAGAGAGACCACTAGAATAATACTCTGAAACCTGGCTGACCTACTCCTAGGAAGAAGTAGTGAGTATAGACTAGTACAGATGGGTGGGCCATCTCCCCTTGGAGAGGTGTGACAGGGCTTAAGAGAGAAGTGGAAAAGCAATTTGTGCTCCCTGAAGCAAATCTGAAATTCCTGTCAAGGTAAATGAGAAGGTTTTGTTCCATGAGGGAGATGATTTGCATGAGGCCATTGATTTGAATTGCCTGTTTGGAGACCAGGCTTGCAAAACGGTGCTTACTTAGGAAGACATGGTCAGAGCTAGTGGGCCCACAGAACACTTCCTGTGAACTTTTCTGATCCTCTTTTGAGCCAGTAGTAATTCTGTTGATCTAAGGTTTGGTGGTTGGCTCGATCTGTGCTTATCAGGCTAGATAAAAGGCGTGTTAAATGTGGAGCTGTATGTCATACAAACCGTTGTCTACCTTTAGCTGCCAATTTTGTTAATAAGAAAAATAAGAACTCTCTTATTTTAACAAATTGGCTCCGGTTGTTCCAAAGGGGTGGGGGGTGGGGGGGGCCTTAACTGTGAAAACAACCATACTGTGTAGGTGGAAGGTTTTCATCAGTATAGAACTACCTGCCACATATTCTTCCTTTTTTTACTATTATTATTTTTTTATTTTATGATAGTTATTCCTAATGCATTTAATATGGAGAACACTTAAAAGGAGATTTTTAAATAAGTTTGTTAAGCCTACATTCTCAAAGACTTTATAATGGCAGCACTCATGTTTTCAGGCCTCCCACTTTGTATTTGAATAAAGCATTGCTGTTGCTACTCTTTGAAGGACATAGGCAAGTAAGTAAGCAGCAAAAGAAATGACGTAGAGTAAGTTTAACACCAAGAAAAAACTTGACTCCTTTATCATTCTGAGCCAAGGTGTCTAAAAATATCTGATATGCATAAATACACCTTTCTGTTGTCTTTTTAGCTTAAAGGAGATTTTATTTGGAAGTCAAATATTCTCTCTTAATGCTCATGATTTTGCTCTGCTGGTTTACATTAAAAATAATGAAGAAGCACTGCCATTTCAAATTTTCTTTGCCATTCAATTGCAGCCTCTTGAGAATGACAGCTATTAGACTGCAGGTGTGACTATAATAGAGCATTCTCGGAAGATAACATTTTAAATGTGCAAAGGGAAAAAAAAGTTGTTATAAAACTTGGTTTCCTTGTCTTCTGTGTTGTAGTTCCTAGCTTTGTGAAAGGGGTGGAGGAGTGGTGTTTGCCATTCCGAGAATGAGAAGAATAAAGGAGTCCATAATTGACAAAGTCTCAAGAAAATGCCACTCAAATATGGCACAATCCTCTTAGGGAAAGTCGCTTCCCTTCCAAAGTATTCCCAGAAGAGAGCTTTGAAAACTTGCATTGACAAGTTACTTCAAGGGTGTGTCTTATCTGAGATCTAATCAAGGCTGCACATCAAAAACTATATAAATTAAGGTTTCAGAGTAGCAGCCGTGTTAGTCTGTATCCGCAAAAAGAACAGGAGTACTTGTGGCACCTTAGAGACTAACAAATTTATTAGAGCATAAGCTCTAATAAATCAAAAAGGCTGACAAAGGAGGTGCTGTCGTCATCATGAATAAATTGGAATATGACCAAGAGGCTGCTAGACAGCTCTCTAACACCACAGTCTACAGGCCATTATCCTCTGATCCCACCGAGGATTACCTAAAGAAACTACACCATCTGCTAAAAAAACTCCCTGACAAAGCACAGGAACAAATCTGTACAGGCACATGCCTAGAACCCCGACCAGGGTATTCTATTTGCTACGCAAGATCCATAAACCTGGAAATCCTGGACGCCCCATCATCTCAGGCATTGGCACCCTAACATCAGGCTTGTCTGGTTATGTGGACTCTCTCCTCAGGCCCTACGCTACCAGCACTCCCAGCTATCTTCGAGACACCACTGACTTCCTGAGGAAACTACAATCCATCGGTGATCTTCCAGAAAACACCATCCTGGCCATTATGGACGTAGAAGCCCTCTACACCAATATTCCACACAAAGATGGACTACAAGCTATCAGGAACAGTATCCCCAATAATGTCACAGCTAACCTGGTGGCTGAACTTTGTGACTTTGTCCTCACCCACAACTATTTCACATTTGGGGACAATATATACCTTCAAGTCAGCGGCACTGCTATGGGTACCCGCATGGCCCCACAGTATGCCAACATTTTTATGGCTGACTTAGAACAACACTTCCTTAGCTCTCGTCCCCTAACGCCCCTACTCTACTTGCGCTACATTGATGACATCTTCATCATCTGGACCCATGGAAAAGAAGCCCTTGAGGAATTCCACCATGATTTCAATAATTTCCTTCCCACCATCAACCTCAGCCTAGATCAATCCACACAAGCGGTCCATTTCCTGGACACTACTGTGCTAATAAGTGATGGTCACACAAATACCACCCTATACCAGAAACCTACTGACCACTACACTTACCTACATGCCTCCAGCTTCCATCCAGGACACACCACACGATCCATTGTCTACAGCCAAGCTCTAAGATATAACCGCATTTGCTCCAATCCCTCAGACAGAGACAAGCACCTACAAGATCTCTATCAAGCATTCTTAAAACTATAATACCCACCTGCTGAAGTGAAAAAACAGATTGACAGAGCCAGACAAGTACCCAGAAGTCACCTCCTAGAAGACAGGCCCAACAAAGAAAATAACAGAACACCACTAGCTGTCACCTTCAGCCCCCATCTAAAACCTCTCCAGCACATCATCAAGGATCTACAACCTATCCTGAAAGATGATCCCTCACTCTCACAGATCTTGGGAGACAGACCTGTCCTCGCTTACAGACAACCCCCCAACCTAAAGCAAATACTCACCAGCAACCATACATCACTGAACAAAAACACTGACCCAGGAACCTATCCTCGTAACAAAGCCTGATGCCAACTCTGTCCACATATCTATTCAAGTGACATCATCATAGGACCTAATCACATCAGCCATACCATCAGGGGCTCGTTCACCTGCACATCTACCAATGTGATATATGTCATCATGTGCCAGCAATGCCCCTCTGCTATGTACATTGGCCAAACCGGACAGTCTCTACGCAAAAGAATTAATGGACACAAATCTGACATCAGGAATCATAATACTCAAAAAACAGTGGGAGAACACTTTAACCTGTCTGGTCATTCAATGACAGACCTGCGGGTGGCTATTTTACAACAGAAAAACTTCAAAAACAGACTCCAAGGAGAGACTGCTGAGCTGGAATTGATATGCAAACTAGATACAATCAACTTAGGATTGAATAAGGACTGGGAATGGCTGAGCCATTACAAACGTTGAATCTATCTCCCCTTGTAAGTATTCTCACACTTCTTGTCAAACTGTCTGTACTGGGCTATCTTATTTATCACTTCAAAAGTTTTTTTTCTCTTACTTAATTGGCCTCTCAGAGTTGGTAAGACAACTCCCACCTGTTCATGCTCTCTGTATGTGTGTATATATATCTCCTCAATATATGTTCCATTCTATATGCATCCGAAGAAGTGGGCTGTAGCCCACAAAAACTTATGCTCTAATAAATTTGTTAGTCTCTAAGGTGCCACAAGTACTCCTGTTCTTTTTATATAAATTAACACACTCATTAGGCCCTGTGAATAGCTATCGGCTGTCTGTTAAATATCCCCATTTAAATGTAAATGTAGCCATTCCACTCCAGGCTGGAGAAAGTTTTCCCAGGGAAACACCAGAAAGGAAAGTGAGGGTCAAACGTTAAGGGCCAAATTCTGAGCTGTTTGGAATCAGTATAGTTCCATTTAGTAAGTGAAGCTAGGCCACTTTCACCAGCTGAGATTCTGGCTCTGTTCTACACTGCAGCCAATAAGCACTTTCCCAATGATTTCAAAGAGTTTGGGTCAGGTCCTATGAAATATTTGTTAATTGATTCCTTAATAATGGCTACTTCCTTGTGTTTTCTTTTTGATAAACTGCTTAAAAACCTGAGATGCTTAAAAGCGATGTGTTATAAGACGTACCTTGTCATTTATTTTACTAAAGAATTCAGAACATTAAAGCCTAAAATAAATGTGCACGAAAGAGAAATTTGCATGTTCAAACATTGATTATTTATTTTTTAAGAAGGTGGGATGTGAACTAGTAAAGCTTGTGAACTGCACCCTTGCACTGTGATTTTCCCCCTTCCATCCACAGGGCCACCCAGAGGGGGGGTCAAGTGGGGCAATTTGCCCCAGGCCCCAGGCCCCGCAGGGGCCCCGCAAGCCCTGGCCCGGCGGCGGTCCGGGTCTTCGGTGGCATTTCGGCGGCGGGGGCCCTTCAGTGCTGCCGAAGACCCGGACCGCCGCCGGGTGAGCACAAAAGCCGCAGCTCCCCCGCTTTGCCCCAGCCCCCCTGAATCCTCTGGACGGCCCTGTCCATCCAGGACTTTTAATTCCGCTGAGTTGAAGAATATTGACTCTGTCAATTCTTGAAACAAGCTGTGAGCACCAAAAATCATCTCCCTTCTAGTTACAATAGATAGAATATGGGAGTTTTGCCTGAGCAAGTACTGAAGGACTGGGTCCAGTAGTGTTAAATACTATCTATATAAGAGGATTCCAGGATTATCACTCTGTGTCATGCTGAAGTCTAGAATGTGAGTCAATGTGAAGCAATGGAAACAGCCTCAAGCATGGTTGTGCTCTTTTTGGTTAGAATATTACCAGGTTCAATCATCATCGGCATTCGTGATCTGTTCCCATGCAATTTTAAGTTCTCAGCCATTTGGGGTTTTTTCACGCACCTGACTTTATGAATTTCACATTTACAACAGCATGGGCTTTCAGCTACTAGTTTGGAAAGCTGTTAATGGAAAGGAATCCTGAAAATAACCACACAGAAACAAAAGTTCAATGATTCAGTGGATAAACTGAAAATACAAAAGCTACTTTCCATGTATTAAAAAAAATACCTTGGAACGATTATCATTCATTATTTGTATTGTACTAGCATCTAGACAGAGCCCTGCCTGAGACTGGGGCCCCACGGTGTTAGACACTGTCCAGCCATTTACTAGGAGACTGAGGAGCTAGGGTTTATTCTTTTAGAGCTGACTGAGGAATATATTTGCCCTATTCTGTTTCAGTGAAACAAGCCTGGGCGCAATGACTCTGGGCTTGAGTCTCCTCTCGCTTACAGTCGTAGGCCTGGTCTACACTGCTAGTTTAGGTCGAATTTAGCAGCGTTAGATCTATTTAACCCTGCACCCATCCACACGACGAAGCCATTTTTGTTGACTTAAAGAGCTCTTAAAATCGATTTCTGTACTCCTCCCCGACGAGGGTAGTGTGGATGCAATTCGAAGGTATTGGCCTCCGGCCCTCCAGGAGCTATCCCAGAGTGTTCCATTGTGACCACTCTGGACAGCACTCTCAACTCAGATGCACTGGCCAGGTAGACAGGAAAAGCCCTGCGAACTTTTGTGCACAGGTGACCATGCAGAGCTCATCAGCACGAATCCGTGCTATCCGAACTCCGTTCCAAAAGACGAAATGCCAGAATATTTGAAAAAATCTCCAAGGGCATGAAGGACAGAGGTTATAACAGGGCCCGCAGCAGTGCCGCGTGAAGTCTACCAAAGAACCAGAGAGTCAAACGGCCGCTCCGGGTCAGAGCCCCAGACATGCCGCTTCTATGATGAGCTGCATGCCATTCTAGGGGGTGCCCCTACAACTACCCCACCCCTGTGCTTCCCTCCTCCCCCACCCCTCCTGGGCTACCTTGGCAGTTATCCCCCCATTTGTGTGACGAATTAATAAAGAATGCATGAATTAGAAACAACAATGACTTTATTGCCTCTGTAAGCGAAGATCAAAGGGGGAGGGGAGGGCAGTTGGCTTACAGGGAAGTAGAGTGAACCAAGGGGGCGGGTTTTCAGCAAGGAGAAACAAACAGAACTTTCACACCGTAACCTGGCCAGTCATGAAACTGGTTTTCAAAGCTTGTCTGATGCACAGCGTGCCCTGCTGTCAATACCGGATTTATAATGGCGCCAGTGGAGCCATGGCGCCGGGCCCACAGTCGAAAGGGGCCCCGGCGTGCTCTCCTCCGCCCCCCCGCGGTGGGGTCAGAGCTTGATGCTGCTGTGGCTCCGTGGCAGCCTCTGCCGGCAGCCTGGCTTCTGCCCCGCCCCTTTCCCCAGCGTGCTACGTACGTCTTGCCGGAGGGAGGAGGGAGCCGCAGCACGCCGCTCCGAGTCCGGGGGGCAGGAGGAGAAGAAGAGCATGCTACGTTCCTCCCCCCCCCCCCCCCGCTGGTCAGTTGAATCAGGCTTGCAGGCAGGAGGGGGGCAAGGAGGAGCGAGCCGCAGCACACCACTCCAGGGAGGAGGAGAAGACAAGCTGGGGTGAGGCCTAGGGGAAGGGGTTGGAATTGGGGCATACCCCCTCCAGCCCCCTGCGTGAGCACCCCCCGACCCCAGCCCCCTGCCCACCCTAACCCCTGCAACCTCCCAACCCCCTGGCCCTGCACTTCCCCTCACACCTCCTCAGCACCCCCACACATGGATTGTCTGTGGTGCCTGGGAGCAGGGGGGGCAGTGACAGCGGGACTTGTCAGTGCTGGCTGCCACACCCCCTGCCAGTGGGAATGCCCAGAAACTACTTCCCTGCACTCCGGGGAGGGGGCGCAGCCCAGTTTTGGGGGAAAGGGGCAGTTGTGGGGCAAGTCCGGGTGCGATGGGGGAGCTGGCAGTGACTCCGTGTGGGGGGTGTAGGAGAAGCAGGGTGTTAAGGTGGGGGTTGGTGTGGCAGGGGGCAGAGGGAGGGAGGGAGAGTCTGGGTTGAAGGTGGGGGTTGGCTCAGTGTGTGTGTGTAGAAGGGGGGTAGTAGAAGAGAGGGAGGTGACAGCCCTGGGGTGAAAGTGTGTAGGGAGTGGGCAGTAGCAGGGAGATTGAAGAGAGCCTTTGTTAGGGGATTAGTTGTGTGGGATGGGGACAGTAGGAGGGATGGGAGGAGAGCCCAGGTGTGAAGATTGGGGTAGGAACTTGAGGCTGGATTGTGGTAACCTTTGTGGTAAAGCGTGTGTGTTTCAGTGGCCCTTTCTCCCTGCAAAAGATGGGCACCAGCAATTTTCCTCCCCACACCCCGCCCCAAAGTTTTGTAAACATTATTGTACCAAAGTAGAAAATGCAGCTTTCAAAAAATGTATTTAGGAAACATAACTTTGTGTGGAGGAGGTGGTGGTGGTGGTGGGGAGATGCAGGTGCGACACCACTGACTGCTGCAGCCGGGCTTAATATGGCTCATAAGTGTGCTAATTAAGCACTTGTGTTCAGGGCCCTAAGCAGGCCATGAGTGTTTAAAGAAAAAAGACAAAACTAACAACCCCCCTCTCACACAAACCAAATTCAGTGTTCTGCATACATTGATGTTAGCCCAGTTTGTTCTCTATGGGCTGAGTGGAGGTTGCAGTTTGGCTTCAAATATCTTATTTTGTTTTTGAATAAATGTTTTCTTCCCCATCCCGGCAATACCACATTTACTATGGCATCAATGGTGCTGTCACGCTAGGACCATATCTGGAAGGAGTTCATCACAACCACATGGGGGCCCACCAATATGTTTGGCGCCGGGCCCACAAAAAGTTAATCCGGCCCTGCCTGCTGTGCTCTTCTAACCGCCCTGGTGTCTGGCTGCGCATAATCAGCGGCCAGGTGATTTGCCTCAACCTTCCACCCCACCATAAACGTCTCCCCCTTACTCTCACAGATATTGTGGAGCACACAGCAAGCGGTAATAACAATGGGAATATTGGTTTCGCTGAGGTCTAACCGAGTCAGTAAACTGCGCCAGTGAGCTCTTAAAGGTCCAAAGGCACATTCTACCACCATTATGCACTTGCTCAACCTATAGTTGAACTGCTTCTTACTACTGTCCAGGCTTCATGAGCCATGGAACAAGGGGTAGGCTGGGGTAGGTGTGACCGCACGGTGCTGCCGACTGGGAGAGCAGCCTGAGGCAGAAGCCTCCAGCTGGCATGATATTCCAGGCAGGACTGAATCTCCATTAGACAAAACTTAAAGAAGAGAATGACCTGGAGTCATTCCTATTTTTGTCCAGACGTCCCCGACCGACCTCACCGAGGCCGGCCAGGAGCACCCACGGGACGACGACAACGGCTAGCAGTCGTATTGCGCCATCTGCCGTCCGCAAGGCAAGGCAAGGCAAGGGGATGCTGCTGTGTAGCACTGCAGTACCGCGTCTGCCAGCAGCACCCAGGAGACATATGGTGACAGTGAGCTGAGCGGGCTCCATGCTTGCCGTGGTATGTCGTCTGCACGGGTAACCCAGGAAAAAAGCGAGAAACGATTTTTTGCCGTTGCTTTCATGGAGGAGGGGGGGGGGCTGACGACATGTACCCAGAACCACCCGCAACAATGTTTTTGGCCCATCAGGCATTGGGAGCTCAACCCAGAATTCCAATGGGCGGCAGAGACTGCGGGATCTGTGGGATAGCTACCACAGTGCAACGCTCCGAAAGTCGACGCTAGCCTCGGTACTGTGGACGCACACCGCCGACTTAATGCGCTTAGTGGGAACACACACAATCAACTGTATCAAATCGATTTCTAAAAAATCGACTTCTATTAAATCAACCTAATTTCCTAGTGTAGACATACCCATAGACTATAAGGCGGTAAGGCCCATTGTGATTATCTGTGTGGAGAGGGGAGGTCCATGCCCACCCTCACTCCCTTCTTTTGGGACCACTCCCCATTTTAATCCCATAAAGCTGAACTGATAACACATCAATTCTGAAAGTACTGTACCTCATGAGCACCTTCTAGAGACACATCAGTGGGGGCAGGGCCGGATTAACTTTTTGTGGGTCTGGCGCCAAACATATTTGTGGGCCCCCATGGGGCAAGGTGCAGGGGGGGTGGGATGGTCACTCTCCAGAGTGAAGGGCGGGCTGGGGGCAATGAGGCACAGTGCGGTGGGAGCAGCCCCACTCTTTGCAGCCCAGCAGGAGGGCACTGTTTACAAACTTCCAGCTGCCAGACGTACACTGGCCTGCCCAGCCCTGTGCTGCCAGCATGCCCCTTCCCCTTGAGGGCAGGCCCGCACCACACCGCTCCCCTGCCCAGTGCCCCACCCTTATGCCCAGTCCCCCTCATCCAGAGACCTCCCCCACAGATCTCTATGCCCAGCCCCCACCCCTCCCAGAGACCTCCCCCACTGGCCTCCCACCACAACTGCACAGCACCCTGCACACCACACCGCTCGCCCAGCACCCCCCCACCCATAGACTTTCCCATTGCCCACCACCTTCCAGCCAGACGGGGGATCGGGCTGGCCGGGGCCCCTTCTGACTCTGGGCCCGGCGCCATGGCACCACTGGCGCCATGGTAAACCTGGTACTGAGTGGGGGGCCCTTTCCTATTCAAACAGAGCAAGGTTACTTTAACACAGTATTAATTAAAGAAACCTCTGCACCCATGCAATGATAGTGGTGGTCTGCATTGTCATCACTAGCTCCTCCAATCCCACAAATAAGGCCCAAAACTGTACTGAAACATTTGTTTTGCCATAGCACCTAGAGGCCCCGTTCAGGACCCTGTTGTCATAGGCCCTGTGTGTGAGACAGAGACAATACACCTCACATATACACACCAGTCCCTGCACTGAACAGTTTACAGGCTATCGATATGATGAGACAATAGCCTGATTAAAATACTTAATGAGTGGTGGTGGAGGGACAAAGTGAGCAGTGAATCAAGCCTATTAGCTTCATATATAGCAATGTTCATAATACAGTTCTACTCTCACTTAGGTACCTCTCCCATTCAAGCTGAGACTTGCGCCTCTGTAAAGGAGGACAGATTAAGTGGTGGCACCTAGAGGCTAACAATCAAGGATCATAGCACTGAGCACTGTACATGCATATAACACATAGACAGTCCCTGTCCCAAATCAAATAACCCATTAGCAATATTATAGGAGTGTCATCATAGGAGAGTATCAAATGCTGAAGCGTTAGCAAATCTTTCGTGTGACATGATGAATGATGCCATAGGGGGAAGTTAATGGATAGAATACAAGTTGAATCATGGAATCAGGTTGAATCTGATAGTGTCCCCCAAATTATGTCAGAGTATGGTAATAGTTCATAGAACACAATTAAAGCGATCCCTCTGCCAGTTCTGTTTGCTGAGTTCAGGGTTTATTTTAAAAGTGCTTCTTACAGGATTACAAAGACATGAAAAATTGTCAATCAAGTTTTAATAAAAACCTTGTTGTGTTTTGATTCCTATGTCGAACACCCTTTTTATTGGTGTTAATCAACCAAGCTGTACAAAGCTTAATTGTATCTAAAATACCTCCTCTCATTTTCATTAGTTCCAGATTTTAAACTTGTCTGCTTTCTGGCTCATTGTTAAACAATTGCTGTTCAGCATTTTGGCTGTCTCAGAGCAAAGCTGCATCTTCTTCTCAATAAACAAAATTGCATAGGGTTGCTGGGGTAAAAACACAGTGCATACCATCTCCTGAGCTAAGCTAAAATGATTTGGAAATTAACTGCCCTACGCACCAACTATCAAGCTAGACAAATGTGATTCAGAAACCATATTTCATAAGCTGTCACTAGGCAGATGTTCTAAAAGAAATATATGATTAGCTAGAGCTTCTAGCAATAGATGTCCTTTCCAGCTCCTTTTCTTAGAATGGGGAGGTGACAAACACTGTGAGCTAGCTCCTGGCTATGAGTGCATCCTTTTTGTAGGACACAGAATGGTCCAGTCCAGTACCCTGACCACTAGGACTCAGGAGACCTGGAGTCTATTCCTGGCTCGAACACTGATCTGCTGTTTGACTTTGGGGAAGTCACTTTACTTCATATTTCCCCTCCGCCCATTTGTCTGTCTTGTCTATTTAGATTGTAAGCTCTTTGGGAAATGGACTGTCTTGCTCTATATAGGTAGGGCACCTAGCAATGTGGGGCTCTGATATTAACTGGGTCTCTAGGTGCTACCATAATATCAATAGATCCTGGCACCATGGGAGTATGAAGGGACAACAAAGCTCTATGCTATGCTCTCACGGAAACCCACAGTGATTTCTTCCAGCCCGCCTGGCATGCTGCCCTCCCAATGAATTTTTCCATAGCAGAAAAATATGTGGCCCAGTATTTTTAAAAAAAAAAATGTTTTCTTGGAATTAAAATTCAGTGCTAACAATTTACTTTAGGTTTAAACTTTGCATGTAAGGATCAGACAGCAGTACTTCTTTAATGTTAAAATAACTTTAAAAAAAAAAAAAAGAGCAGCAGTAAAGTTTATATCGTTAGACCACCTTTGTGCCTGACAACAGTACAGGTAATTCACTGTTAGGAGGATATATGTCTGTAGAGGTAGATGGACGAAAGGTGTGTCATTTAACCTCCAATTCTGTGGAGGTATAGCTTCTTTTCTGCTCTTAAAATGGCCAAATAATGGGTGGAAAAATCACACCATTGGCCTTGAATAGTTTTCCCCCCTTAATGTTTAATGCTTTTCTCTATTAACAGTTCAACACTGTGGAGTAACCTGGCACATAGGGCATCATGTCATAGCTAAGGGTGATGATCAAGAGTCTAAATACAGATGTGTGTGAATAGACTGCACAGCATTGCTACCCTGAAAAGCCTCCATTTCAACATGTTTTCAAGTAATGCTTTGGGATAAGCTAATAATGAAAAAACAGATGTACCCATCTTTCCATGCCTCCAAATACACGATTCTCACACTAGGTAGGACTCTGTCTACAGTGGCCCACCAGTTCCATCGTGATAGCAATAGTATATAAAATATCGCACTATGCTTCTAAAGTTAGTACAAGACATAAGTGAGCTAAAAGTTGATAACAAAGAATTTTAAGCTTCCTTAGTCAATTTAAAAGAAAAAATAAGAGGTAGTCAGTAGGCAGACCGTGGGCCAAAGCCAGAATGCCAGATGCTTTTGAATGGACCACACAATCTTTTTATTTACTTATTATCATTATTCTTATTGTGGTATGGAAAATATTTCTCTGGAGTCTGGACCTTGACTATACCTTGACCAAGAAATGTGTACCTTGATAAAAAATAATTGTTCACCCCTGGTGTAAAGAGTAGCATTCTCCTCCCCTGCCAGATTGCAACAACAGACCTAAGGCCTCATCTAAAGCCTATGGAAATGTTTCCATTGATGTTAGTGCACTTTAAATTAGGCCCAGTCTTGAAATCTCTTATTGTGCCAAAAACTTCCATCTGATTAAATAAGAATCATGTAATGCCCCAAGTGGTGACAGACTCCCTAGCCCACTACCAATTCTGAGTAATCCAGTCTCCTCAAATTCATTGTTAAAGGGACAAACCAGTTTTTGTAGCACACTAGAGATAAAAATAAAACTGTAGGACAGGAAGGCTGCTGAAGGGAAGGTTACCCTTCACATAAGCAGTAAAATGAATTGCTACGCGTGAAATTCTATGAACTCCTTGTTTTACAGCCTGGTGTAAGAAAAAGATGGTGCACAAGTAGGGTCCTGGAGATTTCGTGATTAAAACCAAGCTCAGTGGGCTGAGGCTGTTTATGAATTGTAGCAACTGTGTGATATCAAAGCCAAACTTTGTTGTTGTTGTTGTTGTTGTTTTTGCAGAGCTTGTCCCATAAATTATGAGAATGAGGGAAAAGCCAAGAGAGTGCTTCATGCAAACAAATGTATCATTAAATACACCTCTTTTATTTAACATAACAGTAAAAAAACTGAAATAAAGTTCTGAAAATGCGTCTTGGACATTTCCGCCAGCTAGGAACTCTTGTGTCAGCACATCAGCTGAACATCACACAGGTCAAGATAGGTGTAATAAAGGAGGAAGGGGGGTCACTTGCCTCCAAAGCAGCAGGCATATTGACTCATCCTCAATATAGCCCCTAAGACATCCAGCAGACTGGGCTCCAATTCATTTTTGGTAAATAAAACAGTGTGTGAATGGGTAGAGTAGGTCTCTCTCTGTATGTTTTGGGCCCCTCTCATAAAATCTTGCATCAAAAGATTGGAAAAGACCTCCAGGATCACCTAGTCCAGCTCTCTGTGGCTAGCAACAATAAGGACTCTGCATGACTCTTTCTATATACATATATTTGATTTCAGTGTCTCTATTGAATTGGTTATGAGCACCTCATGACATAAACCGCTCTGGTCAGATTCTCTTTTACTGTCAAAGCTTTTCTGAATAACCTCGTTCAACTGGCGCCCCATCACTCCTTGTCTTACTGGTAGCATTTGATTTAAAGTGTCCATTTTCATTCATTTCATTATTACTAAACATTTATTAAATGTAAAAAAAAAAAAAAAAGTTGAGATCTTACTTGCATGAAAAGCAGGTTCCTCAAATGTATGATTCCCATCAGGGGCACCAGAATGGAGGTTCGGGTCGGGGGCCATGGCCCCATCACTTTTTCCTGGCTGTAAGGGCGAGCAATGGGGGGGGGGAAGGGTGGAGAGGAGTGAGTGGGAGGGCGGAATCTTGGGGTGAGGGGAGAGGTGGTGTGAGGGCAGGGCCTCGGGGGAAAGGGGCGGTGAAGGGGCTCAGGGGGAAGGGGCAATCCGGGGGCTGGTGTTTGGGAGAAGGGGTGGTGTGGAGGGGCACAGCCTAGGTTCAGGCACTGGAGGTCCTCCACTTTTAGGGAACTTCCATTGTTCCTGATTCCCACTGTAGCCAGATTTTGTTGTTCTTACACACATGCAATCTTTTTATATTATGGTGTCTTGGGCTTGATACAGGAATTACTGGGGGAAATTCTGTGCCATGTTGTATGGAGCAGGTCAGACTAGCTGATCACAATGGGCCTTCTGGCCTTTGAATCTGTGTTGCATAGTGAATTTAGGAACAAGCTATAGCAGCACTTCACTACTAGACTAAGTAAGGTGCAGTACAGTCTTGTCTCAAGGAAGGGTTGTGCTCCACCCGATGCTTTCCAAACCCCCTAACACATGTGGTGCACTGTGTAATATAATGACTCTTTTTTTTAAAGGCGCAGCAAAGTGCACATGCTAATGAGCCATTCTGCCTTGCAGTGGCATGATGGCTTGCGGATTATGCCAGAACTCTCTCACTAGTGTGATTCTGTATGAGGGTGAGATTTCACCTTTAATATCTAGGGACCTGTATCAAGCCCATATTCTCACCAGTGACCACTGGGTGCCCAACATGTGACAGCTAGGGATTTTCACCACCACTCTAGTCGCCATCAATGGGCATTGAACTCAGGTCAAAGCTATCTCAAGTTGGACACACAAACATTGCAGCACCCACAATTGGTAGGCATGTTTGAAGCTATGTGCCAATTTGCCTGAGTTACAACATGATTGCTTTGGGAATTTTAACTTGGACTCTCCCAGTTTTTGTGGGATTAAATTCTTCACTTTTCCACCGTAGTAAGTATTTTGCACATAATTTGCTTATTTTTTTTTAAATAAGGAAATAGATTGGAAAATTATATATCCAGATCAGATGGCTCTTCAACTTTTTCATTATAGGGAACCACTTTCCCTATGAAAATTGAACATTACCCCCTCCCAAGCAGAAATCCTTAACACTGTGTGTCACTCCTGTCAACCCAAAGCTTAGACCTTTTGAATTCTCCCTCAAATATTTGTTCCCTCAAACCCTACCTTTATTGCAACAGCCTTGAAAAATCTGAAAAGAACAAGTAGTGAGGTAATACACATTTTTTGTTTATATGGTGGTTTATGGTAGCTTCTCGCTTTTTGTCATAAAACAGGAGTAATGTCCACGGCATTGGAGTATACGCACACTAAACAGCTTTGTGGTTATCAAATGCCTCAGCTTTGCTTCGGTGTTTAATCGCCCACACAAAATGTTTACTGCCTTGCACACTCCTCGAACATTATCCCTTAATTATACAATGTTGTACGATACAAGACATACAGCACAGTCTGGAGAATAAAATCCAGGTATCTGTTAATAATGCAGACAGAATTCTATAACTCCGTCTATTTTTATTTCATAGATGTGCATCTGAAGTGGAGCTCCTTGATCTGCAGAGGGTCCCATTAATACTGTCTGAAGCCCTGTCTCACACCCCTACTGCTGCTCTTTCTCCTTCAATCGCCTATTGCTTCCGTTCTCTGCACCTGACCTTCCACGGATGATTGTTAAGGCTACGATTTTGTCATGGAGGTCGGGAAAGTCATGGAATCCGTGACTTCCAAAGACCTCTGTGACTTCAGCCTGCGGCATTGGGAGCTGCAGGGTCCTGCCCTCCCTCCCTCCTGCAGCAGCAGGGAGCTGTGAGGTACCCCTGCTGCCTGAGGCAGCAGGCCCCCAACCTCTGAGCCACCATAGGCAGCGGGGGGACCCCAGCAGCTCCCCGCTGCCAAGGTGGAGCAGGGGGACCCCCCCCAGCTCCCCACCTCTACAGGCAGTAGGAGGACCCCTGCAGCTCCCAGCCACCCTACAGCAGCCAAGCCCCTTCCCATTTTGCCATGGACATTTTTAGTAAAAGTGAGGAACAGGTCAAGGGCTTCCATGAATTTTTCCTTACTGCCTGTGACCTGTCCATGACTTTTACTAAAAATATCCATGACAAAATCTTAACCTTAATGAGTGTAGCTGCTGCTTATTCTCTTTGCCCCTGCCCCATACGAGGCCAGGGCAACCTTATTTCCCTCTCTGCCAGCAGCTCTTGCCTACCACTCTAGAGTACTCTCCTAGAATGAGAGGAGTTCTCACCTCCCATTAAAATGGCATCTCCTTCAGTGTTGGAAGGACTTTTTCCTCCTGCTTTGGTCCTGGAGCAGGATGCACGATTTGCTTCAATACTTACTTTTGTATATTTAGGAAGGGAGGCAGCAAAAAAACAGTGGCTGTATTTTGTGCCCCAAGAGTCCCCCCCTGCCCATGAGATTTGCGGCGATGTGGCTCTGCACCACTCCCCACTTAGCTCTTTCCCTGACTGGTACAGTAGAGCCCTGTCAGGAGCAAAGCAGACTGCATTGTGCATTTTGCTTCAACAAAAGTGTGTGCAAGAAACTTCCAATGTTGGATGCCAGATAAAGTAGGTCTGTCCAAAAATACAATAAAAAATGTTGCAGAGCTTCATATTGTCAAGGCAACATTACTCATCTCCCACCAAGCTCAGCCCCATGTCGACAATAACTGCTCTGCCTTTTTAAACGATCCTCCTGCTATCACACATTCCACAGATGAATGTAGATGTGGCAATAGTAAAACTGCAAGATACACCCAATTGTTTGTGATAGTGATGAGGTCCAACGTCATAGCATGCATGCCAGAGCCATGTTCAGAGAGACTGAGGGTATGTAAATAGATCATAGCAGATGTTACAGTGTTGACAGATCCTTTAAGAAGCCTAAATCAGTCAGAAATTTTAGCTTCACTGTCCAGCTGCTCCGTCCGGTATAGCTGATTGTAAAAGGGGAGCTACGTGCCTGCTCCAAAGCCCACTGCTGTCAGAGTGAGGGGTGCAGGATCAGACCCTGCAGAAATACGCTTTTGTAGGGCTAGATTCCAATATCCTTATTCATTATGGGTAGGGAGCAAAGTCCAGTTGACTGTGGGGGCTGGTCTACCCTGGGGGGGGGATCGATCTAAGATACGCAACTTCAGCTATGTGAATAGCGTAGCTGAAGTCAAAGTATCTTAGATCAATTTACCTTGGGTCCTCACGGCGCGGGATCGACGGCCGCGGCTCCCCCATCGACTCCGCTACCGCCGCTCGCTCTGGTGGAGTTCCGGAGTCAACGGGGAGCGCGTTCGGGGATCGATATATCGCGTCTTAACGAGACGCGATATATCGATCCCCGATAAATTGATCGCTACCCGCCGATACGGCGGGTAGTCTGGAAGTACCCTAAGAGTCTGACAATCTGTCCCCTAGTCTGACACTGTTCCTACTGTGGCTATCTGTAAGAATTATACACAAGCTTCCCTTTCTTTGACCTGTTGAATGCTAGAGTCTTGTCAAACAATTGTCTTTTACATTTAAAGAGGGGAGAAAAAGTATAAGAGAAGGGTTCCCCTAGTTTACATTAAAATTCTTATTTGTGGAGTTCTCTTAAAGAATATCTGGATCATGAAAGGGAAAAAAACTGGCCCCTGTAAAGAGACATACCAGAGGGAGGAGGACACAACAAGAAGCTTGTTGTGGACTGTCTCTGGATGCTCCTCGCAAGGAGGGGCTGATCAGAGGTCACGCTGACTTCAAATCATGCAATATCTCAGGTGTCCATGGGGAAAGTAAGCTGCAGTGCTGTGCTCCCATTCTATCCCTGGGGTAGCTTGGCTCGCTTAGTGCAGAGGAGATCTCCATGCAGTCACTGCTGAGTTCTGCACTTCCATTCAGCTCAGTTCTGCTCGCTTCAGCTCCTAGCTCACCCCACTGAAGGGAAATACATAGTCTGAAAAAATCTCCCGTGTTTGACCCAGCCCAAATATGCAGCAACACAATGGACTGACTATCTTGCTGATCCGTTTATAGACAAACCTGTAACAGAGATGGCATCCTCCACATTGTACATACGCCTGAATGCCAAGCAGCATACATCTCCATGCACAGAAATTCCGCTAGCTGCTTCCTGCCACAATGCAATAGACATCGCCTGTCATACTATTGCCAGGAAAGGTGCCTGGACCCTACATCAGTATAAGTATCTGCTACAGTGCCCTTTGCAGAGCGACAAAGGAGCACAGACTGGTTTTTACCTCCCCCCCCCCTCTTTTTGGCTCTCCCTTTCCCTTAGTTGAAGGGGATCATGGAGTATAAGACAATTGGGCCCTGACCCAGCTCCTTTTTAGGAAGACCACACTCACTTTTTCTACCAGGGACCAAGCTGTGTCACACCCTCCCTTGCTCCTCTGGGATTGTACTTCATTTTCCTGGTCTAGTGTACACGCTCTGAGCTAATTAGATATAATTGGCACCACGTGTGTCCAGTTCACACCATGCACCCAGTGGGATTATTTCGGCTGTAGCACTTTGGTTAACAAACAGATTTAATTTGAAGCTCAAACCGCTCTAGCATGTTCCCTCCTTTCAGTTTTCGTAAGACAGCTTTTACAGACTTTGAAGATCAATAATAGGATGCCAGGGGAGGTATAAAAAACAATGACTCCCTAGGAGAGGGACAGAACATTATTGTGCATCAAATGGCCTAGATATTGCAAAGGAAAAGAGCAATGCATTTCAAATTACTCTTCTTTAGCAACCAGGGCTCAGACTACTGCTGTCATTCCATGATAGCTCTTTCAGCATGCACCCAGCAGGCTTTATCCAGTAATGTAACTTTGTGTCTGCCGTGCACTTATTTTATACATATGTTAGTAGGGCAGCTGGAGACATCTTTTTATATTTAGCAGCAGGTGATGAAGAAAAATGCCTCTGAACCTGTACTGTTCCCTTGACATTTGAGCATGTAAGCGAGTCGTTTTTTACTTGGGTAACATTCTTTGTATTACAGCAGGGGTGGGCAAACTACAGCCCGCAGGCCAGATCCGGCCCCTCAGGGCTTTGGACCTGGCCCGCGGGATTGCCACCCATGGCACCGCGGGCCCCGAGCCACTCTCAGCAGTGGCCGGCACCACTTCCCTGCAGGCCCCGGGCCCTTGCCTCCAGGCACTGCCCCCTGCAGCTCCCATTGGCCGGGGACGGGGAACCGCGGCCAATGGGAGCTTTGCGGGAGGTACCTGGAGGCACGGTAAGGGCAGCGCACGTGGGTCCCAGCTCTCCCCCCCCCCCCCGGGGCTGCAGCGCTTCCTGGAGCGGCGTGGGGCCGGGGACAGGGCAGGCGTGCAGGGAGCCTGCCCTGGCCCCGGTGTGTGCCGCTGCCACCCTGGAGCCTGAACCCCTCCTGCACCCCGCCCCACAACTCCCTGCCCTAAGCCCCTGCCTGCACTGCGCACCCCTCCTGAACACCAACCTCCTGCCCTGAGCCCCCTTGTATGCCCCACACCCCTCCTGCACCCCAACTCCCTGTCCTGAGCTCCCTGCTGCACCCCTCACCCCTGTGCACCCCAACCCCCTGCCCTGAGTCCCCTCCTGCACACCGCACCCCCTCCCACACCCCCTCCCGCACCCCAACCCCCTACCCCGGCCTTGCATACAATTTCCCCACCCAGATGTGGCCCTCGGCCCAAAACGTTTGCCCACCCCTGTATTACAGTAACCCGTACAGACCCCACCAACAGAGACTGGGAATTCATTGTGCTAGCCCCTGTATGAACACACAGTAAGACAGCCCCTGCCCAAAAGAGCTTCCAGTCTAAATGGATCAGACAGACAAAGGAAGTTGTATCCTCTCCTGTTTGCAGAGAGGAAACTGAGGCAGGGAGAGATTAAGCAATTTGACAAAGGTCACACAGGAAAGCCATAGCAGAGCTGGGACTTGAACCCAAATCTGCAGAATGCCGGACCAGTCCCTTCACCACAAGAACATCCTTCTTCTCTGAACTTATTTGTAGCATGGTCAAGGTCTGTGGGATGAAACAATCCAGGTGTCCAAACACGTGAACTCTAGGCCTGATTTTACTGCATCTGAAGCCAGTGGGAACTTGATCATTAATTTAAATGGGAGCAGTACTAGGACCTTAAAAAGCAAAGGATGTTATTTTAAACTATTAAGAAACACTGACATGAAAGCAAAACAGATGGGTTTGATTCTCCTTATGCCCGTGTAGCTCCATTGACTTGACTGGAGTCACTCTTGCTTTACACCAATGTACATGAGGAGAATCAGGCCCTAAAAATTCATCCTTGAGTCCAGATCCTAAGGGCAGAGCCCAAGTTTCTCACAGGATTAGGGCTTGAGAGGCATTATCCACAGACTTACGAAACACTCCAGTGGTAAGATCTCTGATAGATGTATTTAAGTTTAGTTCCATTTTAAATTCAGAACAAAAGAGACTAAAACATGCAGAGTCCTCACCCTTTGGCTCAAAACTCCATATTTTATAAACCTTCACGGCATTATACTATTTCTTCAGGACAAGGAGAAAAACCTGAGGTGAGTAAATCCTTCTGTCCACTATTTTTTAATCAGAACTTCAGCTCTGACACTTTATTCTCTGCAGTGGCTGAGAAACAGCATGTGGCATTTTTATAGAAAATATTCACCTTCAGTGGTACTTAAGGAAAACGTTGGTACCATCTGCAGTGATGCCATTACAGCCAGCTTACGGCCAGCTGGGCTGTCTAGGCATCCACTCTGCTCATTAATCCCCCATTCCACTACGATAAACTTCTGCAGCGATGGCAACACATTGCAGATGGAATTAATCCACTATGGCAGGAACTAATTAAGAGAACAAATCTGAGGCTGTGCCTTACGGCTTTAATTCTTTTCTTTCTTTTTTTTAAATACCTGCAGGGCAAGGACTGTTAAAAAATGAAAAAGTTAAGCATAAGCCAATGCTGGCATTAACCATGTCTAAGGTCTTAGAGTCTATTGCTGCTGTTCATTCTGCAAAGTCTAGGATCACACGTTTTAAAAAACAAACAAACAACCGAATGAACTATCACAGAAATCAGATAGCATTGATAAGGCAAACATAATTTTCAACAGGAATATTAAAAAATCAAATTGAACATTCTGCTAAACACTTATGATTAATGGCACTTAAGATTAATGTTGATGTCAAACCGGCATTTGTATGCCATAGCACACCTCTCTGGATAGGCAGGGCTGGCAGGGTACCAAGATCTAGCCTGGCTGAGTGGAAGCTGTATAAGTGATGATGCATAGGACTTTCCCACCACATGGCAAGGTTGGGGGTAGAGAAAAGCATGATTAGTGTCATTCAGCTGAAGAGGAACTCTGCTTGAAAAAATCTGGAAAACTGTGGCTTCAATCCTTGGCATTCATGATCTTTGACCATAAAGATGATTTTTGCAGAGGTTAGTTATCCCTCAGTTTTCCATGGCGCAAGCCAAGGAAAAGATACACAGAAAGCCATTGCATCTGGTTTCTGTTCCTCGGGAATACTGGCAACTGGCATGCAAATAACCAATATCACAGGAAATGTATATAATTTCCATACCGTGTATGGAAAACATTAAGGTTACTGATGATCTCCAGAACTGTGCCAAACTAGCAATATTTATATGCAAAACCCTAGTGGTTTGCTGAATCAGGGCTTTACAGAGTGCATTATATAGACTCTAAATCAGCAAAATACTGAAGCATGTGCTTAACTTTAAGCACATGCTAAATCCATCTGTATTTAACAAAGCACTTAGCCCTACTGAAGTCAATGACACTAAAGTGTAAACTTAAAGTTAAGTATATACTTAAATCCATCCCTAGTCTGGCCAGCAGTCAAGTGCTTTGCTGAATCAGGGTCCACCATAGTATCTCATGTCCCATGGCATATTGCCTAATAAAATAGCCCACAAAAATAATACAAAATGAGCAAAACTTAGTAATCACTACTTCACTGCTGGTAGAGGCATTTATCACCTGCCATGCTTCTAGGTCTTGCAATAAATTAGAATGATGTATTCACAGAGCAAATTGATAGCAGGTACTAGACAATTAAGATTGATTTTATGTATGGATCCTTAGAATCTAATACCTTCACAACAAATTATACAGCCTCCATTTTCTGAACTGTAAGAATATTTTTAAATTGGCTTCTGGATTATTATTGTCCAGTTGTATGCGCATCAAAAGAGGGAGACTCCAATCATTTTTTAAAAATGACTTCTGAGCCTAGGTGCTACAAAAATACTTGGCTTACTGTAAAACTTTAGGTCACAAAGTGTTTCCAAAGGTTCAGAATGGCTCAAAATGAGCAATTAAATCTGAACTGCTCGATTGAATGTTTAGAATTGCTAAAGGGGAGGGGGGAGGATTAAATAACATGGAGCTTTTGGCCTGTGGTGCTTGGTTGTACTTCCAGGAAGGCTGGGAGGTTATTGATCTAGGTTTGCAGTTTCAAATTGCCAGGGAAGATTGAAGATGTAATTTTACTCAGTGGCAGGCATCAAGACCCTGATCCTGCTGCTCTTTGTACATGGCTGGCCATATGGCTGTGCCCACACAGAGCCCCACTGATTTTAATTGGCTTCCACAGGGGTGCTGCCAGTCTGCCTGTGACATTATCTGATTAAAATATGACCATATAGATCATTGTTGCAACCACTGTTATATATTTGCAGCAAATCTTGTGCAAAGGTTGTCAAGTGAGGTGTTATGATTTGCTGGTTATGATTATTCTATCTTTATGCATGTATCATTTTTGTATTTGAAGTTTTAAGTATTGGTTCTATACCTGGATTTCAAATGTTTGCTCCTAGGGTAACACCCACAAGGTAGCTAGCCAGCACATCTTGGAGGGACTATTCAAATTGAGTAGCCCATCGAAAGAACATTTAAGTCACAATGGACCATGGGACACGCCCATCTACACTTAATGGAATTTCCTGCTGTGACTAGGCAAAATGCATGGACATGTGACTTGCCCATGTGACTCCAAACTCCATCGTGTTGCTGTAATTTTCCACAGTAAGAACAATGGGATTCCCTCCACATGGCAGAAGCTATAAAAGGCCCTGGAAACTCCTCCATTTTGTCTCTATCCTGAACAAGCCTCTGGACTATGAACTTATACTAATGGGAGCATTCTAACCAATGGACTGAGGACCTTCCAATGATTTGGAAGCAACCAGAGACTTATCAAGCCAGCAGTTTATTCCATCACTGCTACAAGCCTGAACCAAGAACTTTGCAATTACTGTATGTATTTGATTCCTTTAACCAATTTTAACTCTCACCTTTCTTTCTTTCTTTTTATGAATAAACCTTTAGATTTTAGATACTAAAGGATTGGCATCAGTGTACTTTTTGGGTAAGATCTAAATTATATATTGACCTGTGTGTGTGGCTGATCCTTTGGGATCAGAAGAACCTTTTAGTTGATGAGACTGATTGTAAAGAACCACTCACCTTTAAATCTAGTGTTTTCAGTGGTAATACAAGGACTGGAATGCCAGAGGAAACTGCTTTTATGACTTCTTGTTAGCCAGTGTGGTGAAACAGTTGTTTATTTTTGTTGCTGGTTTGGTATATCCTATGGGGGATTAGCCACCAGTCTTGGGGTGTATCTGCCCTATTTCTCAGCAGTTCGTCCTGAATTTGGCATCCTCAGTTGTGATCCACTGAGGCACGGTTACGCTGCCCACTTGCAAGAAGTTGCAGAATCAGGGCCCAAAAGATTCAGTTTGGTTTTGGTAAACTGTTTATGCTGATCAGAACGTTATTGAGAGAGAATTGCACAGCCCTCACATTGGTAAAATTAGGTTCTCTTATGGGGTTGTCAGTACTTCTTTTTTCCTGTCAGGCCAACTATACTACTTTAAACAACCTTTCTTGGTATTGCAGCTTTCCCACTTAGAGTTGAAACCAGAAAGTGCGGAGAGATGGGACAATGAAACATGCTCAGGGACAGGGAGGTAACCAGGCTCTTCCAAATTCCCAAGGCATAGCTAAGGTTTGGTTTAAATGTCAGGTGAAGTTTAATCTTTGACTGAGTGGGAGCATGTTTGTTTTTTACCCATTATTAAATGACTGGCTGGTTCATTCCACAATCATCTATCAAGGTCAAGCTTGATTTAGAAATCCAATTAACGCATTAGGTAACTGGGCAAACAACTAAATTGTGGTCATTTGTGAGTGCAGTCACCTGATTTATACATGAAACTATGTGAATAAATTAGATACTCAGCTCCATGTGTGTTTTGGGCACAGTTGTGCAGCTAGCTTTTACAAATGAAACCATTACTGATGGCTTGAGAATGACTAGACGATACAGCACAGGATAGCAAGAATGTGGCCTTCTCAGCATCAGTCTGCAACAGCAGCTCTATGGTCTACAGTCATTGGCCAACTGCCTCAAATGAGCCAGGCCTCTTGTCCCCTCAGTCAGACTTTGAGCCTGTGGCGTCCCATAATCAGAGTTCAAACAAAGGCTCATGTTTCAAGCCAGCAAAGTGCTTAACTGAAAATATGGCAGAGCTTTGGGACCAGTCTTAGTTGCCTGTCACAGCAAGGCAGAGGGCCTGGGGATGCAATTTCCTCACATTCACTTCACTCACCTGTTCATGGAATCTTACATTCTGATTAAACTGCAATCTCCCCCCTGAAGTGGGACATTAATGCACTAGGTAGAAGTCCCCTGGTGTGCACACAGTGCAGGGGTACTGGGCATGCTGGTGGCAGGAGATGAGGTGGGGCCATAGCACATGGTGCTGCAGCTCATAGGTAACCTGGGTTAGGCCACCCTAAGTTAGAGCAGATGAGGGTTACTGCACATTATCCTGGGGCCCATTTCTGTTCCCAGAGCAGCCTGGAATCAGAAAGGTGCAAACTTCACATATCACAAATAGTACATAACCATAACTGATGTGCAGTGATACTATTCAATACTAAGTGTTATGTACTGTATTTAATTAAACCCATCCCATCCCCTCTTTCTCACCAAAGGGGGCGGGGGCGGGGAGGGAAGCTGCCTCTGCAGCATGATTCCCACTCTGGAACCTACCGAGGTCTCTGAAGGTCTGGTGCCTATGCAGAGAGAGAAGTGGAGAAAGGGGAGGGGTACACATCATACCGGCCACCCCTGAACCATGGGGCTTAAACAAAACAGATAGTACATCCACACACCAACTATCAGAGTAGCAGCCGTGTTAGTCTGTATCCGCAAAAAGAACAGGAGTACTTGTGGCACCTTAGAGACTAACAAATTTATTAGAGCATAAGCTTTCGTGGGCTACAGCCCACTTCATTGGATGCATAGAATGGAACATATATTGAGGAGATATATATACACACATACAGAGAGCATGAACAGGTGGGAGTTGTCTTACCAACTCTGAGAGGCCAATTAAGTAAGTGGGGGGAAAAAAACCTTCAAAAGTGTTTTTTTTTCACTTACTTAATTGGCCTCTCAGAGTTGGTAAAACAACTCCCACCTGTTCATGCTCTCTGTATGTGTGTATATATATCTCCTCAATATATGTTCCATTCTATGCATCCGATGAAGTGGGCTGTAGCCCACGAAAGCTTATGCTCTAATAAATTTGTTAGTCTCTAAGGTGCCACAAGTACACCAACTATCGTTTCCATTCTCCCATCTTCTCCCTTCCCGCCCCCCCAAAACAAACACCAGGGTCCCGGGGGCTACTGCAGCCAGGGGGAACTTGTAGCAAGGCTGCAACAGATGGAATTGGTAGGGCTGCAATAGATAGGATTGGTAGGGCAGCATCGCAAGGGCCAGACACAGTATGGAAGCAAAGGGCCTCTGTGCAGATAGCTCCTGCCTCCTACTAGAGATTTAATAGGTTTTGCAGCAGGCCCCTCAGCTCATTCCACATGGAAGTCTGTATAGACGAGAGGCTGGGTGATAGGCCAGGATGGATCCAGGTACAACTAACGTAGTTCATGATGGCAGGAAAGGTATGAAGAATGTTTCTGCAGAGCAAATAATAAAGAACCAATCAACTGGGGAAGTCATTTTGATATTCTCTCTGTCGAAAGGATAGACTTGGTAGGTGATGACGACAGGGATAACTGTCCATATTTAGCTTTTTAATTTTTAAAGAGAGGCCAAATGGACAGGTTGGACAGATCAGGGGAATGGGAACATAGTCACTGGTCCTGAGCTAAGCCAATAGGTCAAAGCTGGGAAAGGTCAATAATGGCCAAAATTTGTTACCTCCCGACCCTAGTACAATGCATCTATCAAATGTATTGCTGTCCTTAATCAGGTCTTGCACAGACCAAAGAATCCCATCAAACCTAGAGTTTATTTATCCAGGTCAGGATTGAAGTACATCGATTGTCTATGGGAAGCAGGCAATGTCACTTCTTGTGCTATAAGTTGGCAAGTATTGTATAAATAAAAAGCCCCCCAGCACTTCTGCACAACAGCTCACAATTCAACTCTCCTGCATGGTAGTCTATTGTATTGTACTGGCAGTAAGTCAGATAATTTCTTACTGTAAACGTCTACCAAGATTGAAAGACTGTTTGTTTTTATTTCATCTTTCCGATACGGAATCCAACAAATTAAAAGGAAGATCAGCATCACTGAACATTTAATTTGCAAGAAGGTTAAGAAATTAAGAACACTTAATTTGCAAGTGATGGTTTCCAACATTTTACACATATTTTTCAAACTTTTATTCTGTATAAATTGGATTTTACTGATTGAAATAGATGTGGGATGTTTTGCTGCCAATAAGAACATTTTAATAACTTGTATTGCTGGACAAGGCATTTCTCCATTATAACCAGATCAGTGAGGAGTCTGGAAAGATGTAGTCTTACAGAGTCTACGTCTTGCAAGACCATATATACTTTCTAAGCTGATGGGAAATTAATATGGTCTCTTTATTGGAATGGAAAAGGGATTTCAATTTAACCTTAGGCTATTTCCCTTTCCAAAGAAACTGCATGAAGGCAACAATGAAAAATTGTAATCTCCTTAAAGGATAATAGGAGAGAGTTCAGCTGGAGTTTATAAAGCATCTTAGTTAATGGTTCATTTTAATAATGACAGGTCTATCCACCCAAACTGGCAAACCCTGATTTTTCAGAAGCTTATGACTCAAGATTACTTGTCTTACAGCACAGAAATGGAGTGGCATAATAAAAATATTCAAAGCAATCCCCCCTCACCTTTCTCGATCAGTGTGGACAGTTCCGCCATCCTCTCCGTCACTCAGGTCCAGAACCCAGGCACCTTCTTGGACTCAGCCATTTGTCTAAACCTCACATCTATGCTGTGTCTAAATCTTGCCGATTCTTTCTGCATAATTTCTCTAAGATAGGAACTCTCCTATCCATCCGCCCAACTAAAACACTCCTCTCAGCTCTCATCATCTCAACCTCTGTGACATCTTCTTCTCCTGCCTTTCTCATATCCATTTAAAATGTTGCTTGAAAGATCAATTTCCTAGCTCATTGCTTTGACCTCTCTCATAGAGAAGCCAGTGGAGGGCCTCATTTTCGATCACATCAAACATAAGCTACTGGTCTTCATTTTCACTCTACCTATCATTTCACATGCTACAGAGATGGTGACTCTTACCTCCATTCTGCCCCAGTGTCAGCCTTCATCACCCACTTGTTAAATTTGCAAACAAGTACCTTTATGCTTTCTCCCATGCTGCCCCTTATGCTTGGGGGGAACATCCCTGTAAATATCCTCAATGCTCCATCATTCTCCTTCTTTCAATTACCTTCTTAACTTTCCTTTCCCATGATGCCTACAGAAAACTTGACCGCAGCCTATCAGGATGACCAATTGTTTTCTTGACTGCCTCATCTGTTTGTATCCACCCATTGTCTCATGTCTTATGCTGTAAGCTCCTTGGAACAGGGATGGTCTTTGCTCAGGGTTTGGACAGCACCTTAATGCAATGGCATCTTTGTCCAGGTCTGGGGCTGCTAGTAATTATTAATAGCAATAACAGCCCACTTGCCATCCTCTGAAAAGGACAAGTCACCTGATGCACCTCTGCAAGTTACTTGAGATCTTGAGGAACTACACTTATGATCAGAGAAAGGGCCAAATTATTTCTAATTCAAAGAATAATGCTACATTCTTTCCCACTGAGTGAACATTCCCCTGGCCCTAAGAGAATATGATCAGAATCCCCTATAGATAGGGATTAACTTCTCCTTTTCACTTAAAACAGCCTCATGATTTTCTGCAGCTACCACTATCCCACACCGGTATTTAGCGAGGATCTTCAAGTCTTTGGTAGCTCTGCTCTTTACTTTCACTATTATACGGGCATCGTGAGATGCTTACTAGATTTATTTTAAGATTTTCAATTGGAAGGCAAGCATGTGCTTGTCCCAGACCAGCGGGCTGGATCTGATGTGAAGGAAAAAATCTTCTTTATGTTTTAACATCTCCAACCTAAGACTTCCTGAAGCCCCAAATCAGAATAATAGATTCCTAGGCCAGAAGGGACAATTGTGATCATCTAGTCTGACCTTCTTTTTAACACAGGCCATAGAATTTCTCCAACATAATTTCTAGAGCAGATCATTTAGAAAAACATCTAATCTTAACTTAAAAATTGGCAGTGATGGAGAATCTACTATGACTCTTGGTAAATTGTTCCAATGGTTATTTATCCTCACTATGGAAAATTTCTGCCTTATTTTCAGCCTGAATTTGTCTAGCTTCAACTTCCAGCCATTGGATTGTGTTGTACTTTTCTCTGATAAATTTTGAACAGCCCATTAGCAAAGATTTGTTCCCATTACAGGTACTTTTAGACTATAATCAAGTTACCCCTTAACCTTCTTTTTAAGCTAAATAGGATCTATACTCATCTCTCAAACTTTCTTATTGGCCATGGTTCTATTTGATCCTACAATCTCTAACAATTTCCCTGTAGCTCTGGGAGAAACTGGGAAAATTGACCCAGAAGCTCATTAGAAGGACACCAAATGGAATCTCTGATCATCACATTTCTCATAGCAAAATACAGGCTTCTTGGGAACAAAATGCACAACTGCTGCTCTCATACTGAGACAATTTCAGCCAACTGCTCCAATAGGGTATATACAGATTTCAATGTGGAGCAAAATTTTGAACCAGGAATAAAATTCCTTCTTTTAAGGTTTAGCTCTGGGTTAGTAAGTAAGCAGTGGGGTGAATAAACTTCCTGCCCCTATTCAAGCTATTCCTTTGCACTGCCTTCTTTATTTTCCTTGGCCAGTTGGAACCATGGAGTTTGTCATGATAGATAAGGTTGTCTCTCTTACCAAAACTATTTAGTAAAGGCCACTCTTTTAGAATAACTTACAATATCAGATTTACCTGCTTAGCATTATCTTGATCTGCTGTTGTCAGAACACCTTCATCTTTCAAACCTGGAAAGGAGGAGGAATCATTATTGTTTGGGCTTCTCCCTTCGAGGGAGGCCAAACACCTATTAACTGACCTATTCTAGATTTTGCTACTTTGTGATGAGATAGTGGGGTATACAAATAGAAGGGTTATAACCATGTGTTACAACTCGGGTCCCTGCAAATCTGTAATACACAGCAATCCCAAATGGAGAAATTCAGGCTTAAGAGGCCTCAGGACTTTCTGATGTCTGCTTACTCAGTATGGCAGCGGCATCTGCAACAGTCGGTAGGGGATGTGAAATCTCCACAGTATTATGTGATTACCATGATCTGGAAACAGAACCATCATTAAACATTGAAGTCCCTCCACCGTAAACAAGTACAACTTCAAGTTAAAACATTCTTGTACGTGAAGTCCTATAAGTGGGAAATGATTTGGTTTCATTCTCTGCTGATAAACAAACAGATTATTTTAGATTTAAAAACAGACAATTCTATTTATTGGGGAGAATAAAGGCACATTCTCTCCCTCCTGTTTTATAAATTCCCATACGTTTGTACTTACTGTGTGCATGCCAGTTTGTGCCATAAGCACACGTACCTATTCTTGCTTTTAGGTACAACTGTTAACTTCCACCCTTCACCTATCCTCTCCTTCCTTGTAGAAATAGTCTGACCTCAAAGGACTCGGGTCCTAGATAAGAAATAACAGGAAAAAAAAGCCTCTCCCACATCCACTGGATCTCTTCTGAAGAGATGTCCACACATTAATTCCTTAATATAGGACTACAGGGGTCTGGTTCACCACTGCGTTACTCAGTCTTCATTGGAGTTACAGCAGTGTACTGGAGTAGCACACTGGTGAGCCAAGGCCCAGGACTTTGCTGCTTGCTTTCCTGATTAATTAAATTCAAGTTAAAAAAAAAATCCTAAAACGTGGCAAGTAAACATCTCAGTTTTTCCTCAAGTTTCTTCTTTATTCAAAATCATTCACTGAATGGCTGAGTGAGTCTTAGTCCAGTGGGGGGTTTTGAGCAGTTCATTACAAGCATTCAAAATTCCAACAGTGTTGATTAGACATATGGGATACATGGCACCCATGAGTCTTGATCTCACTTACATTGGTTTTATACCAATTTCATTGACTTCAACGGAGTTATTCTGAATTTACACCAGTGGTCAATATGAATTGGGGGCCCAATCTGTTGCCTAGTGATGCCAATCAGAATCTTTCCGTTAACTTCAATGAGCGATGGATCAGGCTCCTAATGAGCACAACTCTCAGAATCAGGCTCCACAGGATACCGTTACAAACTCCAAATTTGCTTTGGCCAATAGTGTTAAATATTCTTGCCAGTACATCTTTTTAGGAATGTATTTGCAATTCTTTTGTTCTTATTTTTTGCAAACAGTTAAAACAAATTCATTTCTTTCTTCCATTTCCATCAAACCCATTGGTACATTGAGAAATGAGCATGCACTCAAAAGCATCAGTTGTTTTTTTTTAGTGGTCTCTGCTCAAGGCTCATGGGAACTAGATTCTTCACTAGTTGCTCAGTTCACCAATGCTGCAGACGGTGTAACAGTTCTATTGTGTTTAGTAAGCCAAGAAGAAGGAAAAATCATTATTGTTAGTTTATAAACAAGACTTAATCACCTATCATCAATTGTAAAAAAGGAGTAAATATGTTGTAATTTATTCTAATAGGTTTGCACAAAAAAGCAATTAAACTAATGCAGTTTGACTTGTGTTCCATTAATAATGTACCCAATCATTACTACATTGTTTGAAAAGACTATATGCAGAATATTGTCTTATGGACTAATTTTTTTCTTGCAATTAGTTGCATACATTTGCTGACAGGCTAATTTATATTCAATTGCTTTAAAAGCAGAATCATTTTGTATTTAATTGCATTTGGTTGTAATCCATCTGCTGACAAATTTGTGTGTTTTGCTATTTATTTGCTAATGCTTTCCTCCACTACAGCATGATCAGTCATACGAGTTAAAATATGTTTTTGACAATATAAATACCACAGGGTAATTAAAGGCCAGATGTATGGCTGGTGGGAACAACTACTCGCTGCAATTCTATCTCCCCAGTTGAACTTTTTATTGTTGCTCTATAGAGATTGAATAAAAATATGATTAAAATGCAATTCTATGGCTTCTTGTTTGTTCTCAACAGCTGCATTAGGTGAAGGTCATAAGTGTATCAAACTATTTGGAAGGAGCAGCAAATTAGTTCTTTGATGCACTTTGCCTTTTACCTTTTGCTGTTTGCTTAGGTTCTGGTTAGCTTCACAGTGCCAGGTTCAGGAGCAATTCTACATTCAAGTCGCTGGAAGTACTGTAATAGGCAACCTGAGCAGCCTGGGCCCACACTTCCTCAAAACTCCTCTCCTGCTGGATTCAATATTTTGGAAAACCAGGAGAATTTTCTAAAGGGAAATAAAAAAAATTGTGGGTTAAATCTGGGGCAAAGGAAGAACTTGTACAGCAAGAATGGCAGGCCAAATGAAATGAATCCCATTAAGGGACACCGTCACTGTTCAGAGGTCAACACACATCTGGATGGCAGGTATACTGGTGTGACACTGGAAAGTTTGGCTTGATCACCAGTTTTAGTCTGGTTGCTTGCTGTCCTAGGTGGCAGTGGCTGAATGAGCTATGGATGCAGCCTCTGGGTGGAGAGTACATAGCATCATTCAGCGGCTACTTCTCTGCCTCACTAAGAAACAGTGCTGATGGGCTCCAAAAATAAGTCCTCTTTAGTACTCCTTGTCCAGACAGCTCAGGCCATAATGCAAAGCTGAAGGGAGTGTTTAAACTGGGGAGTTGGGGAAAGATCTGACAGACTCCAAGCCTCTCCACCTTCCATTAGGGAGACAGCAGCAAGGCTCAGGAAAATGCATATTGACCAGAGAGATGTGTGTTGAACCTACTTGTGCTAAAGAGACACATTTGTTCTTTAAACAAACCAGTCCAAGACAATCACATTTGGATACAGTGCAGTGGTTGCTGGTGCAACAATGGAGCCATAAGTTATAAGCCAGTATCCTGCACAGGCAGCTGCTGGAGCTATGGTTCCAATCTACACATGCATAGTTGAAAGAGTGGGGAATACAAGGAATGTGAAGGAGCTCTATACATGGGGCAGCAGCCCTTTGGTGTGGTCAGAGTAACTGATAAACAAGGCTTTGTTCAGGAGCAAGAGTGTGCCCTTACTCCAGTACAGGCTTACAGCCTGTACAACTGCTTTGCCAGCATGAGGTGGGAGCTCAGTTACTATTGGTAGCTATGTTTGGTAAAGTGCATTTGGGAATGGGAGCCTGGTATGGCCCTAGACGAAGGACTGTATTCACCATGTCTCGCTTTACTAGGTTCCTTTTGGTCATTTAACCCTCTGTATCATTACGGTTTAACCATACTGAGCTATATAGTGAGAAAGATGGATAAGGGAAATTATTACGATTGACTCCTGTTTCCTTAGGGTGCTTGGAGGAGCTCAGTGAAGCAGCAGCTAGATGACACCAGGCTGCCAAAATGGGTCTGGTTTGTGGATAAAATTTACAACACGCACAACTTTCTCCTCCATACATAGAGTTGTTTTTACAGCTATGAAACTGACCTAGAAGCCACGCTCACTGGTCACCAAGGAGAAGTTCTGTGTGTAAAGATGAATGGCTACGAAACCTTACAGCTCGTGGTTATATTGACTTGTACTTGAGTTAAGAGGAGTACTAAGTGTAGCTATTGAACGACTGCACTTCTTAGTGGTAGAAAATGTGGATTGTAGTACATAGCACTGGGCCTAGCATCAGCTACTGCTACACCACACTAAATGGGTAATTCAGCTGACATATCCCAGTTGTTACTGTCAATTCTGCATGCAAATGCAGAAATGGTTTATATTTCTTACTGAATTCAGTCCAGCCCAGTTCACTGTAAACACATGGAATGTTTATGACTGCCAGTGTTTTATGTAAAATGTGATGCTTGTGCCACTCAAGTATTGGGTCAGAGTATTTTATTTGCATTTCGTTAAAACCAGGCTGATCCTAGCTGGCAGTTGCCAGTGGTGCTTTCTATTGTATCTAAACCTCAGAACCACTCTTGAAACCATACAGTCATAATAGGATAAATGAGTTTTGTACCAGGACTTAGGCCTTCTGCAAACACAAAAGTTGCACCAAATTAAATATACAGGTGTCCTTGTGAGGACACTCTTAATCAGTCTGAATGCCTTTTTAAATCGAGTTTTAGCTTGCATATTCCTTATCGATCCTCCCCGGTATAGGTCAGTACAGCTCAGACTTCCTTGCAGCTCAGCAGATTGAAATCAGCATAGTATCTGTCTCAAAGAGGGGATGGAGTGTGGATCTGCAGAGGCAATATATTCATAGAACAATAGTTATTGGTTAATATCCTTTCCACCTGGGCCCAGAGCCCAGAACATGCAATAGCAATCTTTAGTTCAGATCAGAGTGAATAATTTTGCCTCGTGTGTTAGGCGCACCAGAATAACTAGGCATAATGCAATAGGATGAGGATGTATTGTCAACCTTAACTTTAAATTGCCTGGCTTTAAGTGGTTTATGTTGCAACTAGTATCTGAAAGCCTGTGCTGGTGCACGAGTGTGGCAGTTGGGCCAAGTAATCCACCATCTGTGCATTCCCTCCCTCTCCCCCTCCCCTCGTACAACCAATGAAATTGTTACATACAAATTAGCTGCAAAATAAGCTGTGATTGGTTGAGTTACCTCTGCTATCATAATGGGCTAAGATTCTTGGCATGGCATAGATACATGCCTGCCCTTGCACAGGTATGAGTCCAAATGGCTGAGAACTTAAAAAATTGGATGGTCACAGCCCACGAATCCCGGTGATGACTGAACATGGTGATATGCTGAACAAAAAGAGCTCTCACCTATGCTTATATCTGTTTCCATTGGTTCAGATGGACTCAGACATTCTAGCTGCAAAGTGACACACAGGCAGGTGACAGTCCTGGAATCTTATGATATAGATTTTTACAGTCATTTGGACTCACATTTTATGAGAATTCTATGTGCGCATCAGAGTGATAGCTGCCCCGCCTGCTGTGTCTTTAGGATATACGGAAAAAAGGTTTGACTTATTTTAGCCTTATAATGTTATTGCTATTATTATTTGTATTACAGAAGTGCCAAGAGGCACCAACTGAGATCAGGATTCCACTGTGCTATGCCCTGCACATACACACAGTAAGCAACAGTCCCTGCTCCCCAAAAGTTTACAGCTCAATAGCCAAGGCAAAGGAAGTAGCAGCATCCTCATTTTATAGATGGGGAATTGAGGCACAGTGAGGCTAAATGACTTGCACAAGCCAAACAGGAAGTCTTTTGGCAGAGGTGAGAATTGAACAAAGATCTCTGCAACTCCAGGGAAGAGTATTAACAAGACCAGCGTTCTTCTCTGGATGTTATCAATGGACCAGATTTTGACATCCTTATTCATGCTGAGTAATGCATTACTCCACGAGTAAGCCCTTTGGCATCAATGGAACTACTGGTAGAGTAAGGTCAATGTGAGTAAAGATGCAGAATTGGACTCTCAGCATGGTTTCATTGAGAGTTTTGACTAAGGGATGCATAAACTGTCTCAAAGATTGAAACACAATCACCTTAAGTGCCTCTAGGGCACTGGTTCATTACAAGCATTCAAAATTCCAACAGTGTTGATTAGACATATGGGATACATGGCACCCATGAGTCTTGATCTCACTTAACTGGTTTAACAGAAATAAAAGATACCAAATTATTTTTTTAATATAAAGATCTTTATAAGACAATGTATGGAGGGTTTTTATAAATTCTTTTTCTTTCTATTCAACTTTGGTAGGCACAGATACATATCAGTTTTTCTCAGCCTCCCAGTGGGATTGAATTTAATCTTGCAATTACCACATTTTCAGACAAACAGTTTCTGACTTTGGATAAAAGACCAAGGTCAAATTAGAATTCTGTTTCCTCACATTTTAGGTTGATTTTTTTAAAATAGTAACTGAATTACTACTTCTTATGAGTATTAAGAGCTGGTAACTGGACAGGAATATTGAGAGACCAGGCATATATAAAAATATCAATTCTTTTGAAATGATTTAAGCACAAATCATATTTAGATAACAGCCTAAGGCTAAAATAAATATCTAGAAAAAGGATTTCTCTCCTTGCCACTTCTCCCCCCAACTTTAGGAATCAAATAGGGGTCTACAATTATCAAAGAAGCCTAAGAGATTTGAACATCCAGTGCCCTTTGGGGAAATCTTAGCCAGAGTTCGTCTCCTCTCATTATAGACTGTAAAGCTCCCTTTATGATATGCATTCTTGGATAGGACTGTACAACAATCCTAATGAAGCACTGTAAAGAGACAGTCTGGAGGAATAGCAGATGCTTTGTGTGGACAGACAAAAGGAGCTGGATAGTTATTCTCTGAAAGAGTGAGGACTTAGCCGAGTGAATAACTCACAATGAATAACTTATATAATGATTTCACCTTTTTCTATTTTGTTTGGGGAAAAACCACACAAATATCTGAGAATTGCTAGTTTATTGGTTATGTAAATATACTCCAGGGCATCTTCATCCAATAATTTCTCGGTTTTCAAGCAGTTATTTTATGGTTGCTGTGATGATGGCCAGTTCCATCAGTCTTTCCTCTGCCCTCAGTGGGAGTTACACGGAGGTCGATTTGTTGCACAAACTTCAAATTGCATGTTTGATTGTAATATTTGTAATTCATGCCATGTTGGTTAGGTACATAAGTCAGCCAATCGGGAAAAGGAAACAATACCACATGACCTACATAGCTAACAAGGTTTGAAATGTGAACTTTGTAGTTGGATTTATTATTTTGTGTTACCGTAGCCCCTAATAATACTAAGAATAATACGGTTCCCTCTCTGTGTTCAGTCTAATATGGTTTAGCTAGGGTATTTAAATATATTAGAAAACACCACCACAATATTTCAGATCAATTTATTTTTTCCCTGTGATCATCCTAAACAAGCTGTTTTAGGAACCCCTCTCTCACTCTTGCTGATTGGGGCCAGATCCACAAAGGAATTTAGGCAATTACATCCAGCCTTTAGGTGCCACCAGCATTCACAAACCCCCCGCTCTGCTGCCCCCTAAACTTTTAGGCACCTAAAATCACTTGGCACCTAAATATCACTGTAAAAGTTCCCTAAGTTTCTGCCTCTGCACATGAGCAGGCCTCACTGTAGGCATTCAGACACCAAAGCCGCAGCGCAATCCTCAAACTAGGAGGCAATAGGCCCACCTATCTCAACTGCGGGGCCTGATCTGGTAGGCATGGTTAGAGCACACCTAACCAAATCAGAGCCCAGGCAAAATCTTGGGGGGTGGAGGGGAGAGGAGGAGGAGGTGGTGGTGCCATCTCCCTTGTAACCTATAGCCCAGTTGCCTGCATTTGCACTTGCATAATCCTTAAAGGCATAAGGGGATAGACCGGCATCTAGATAGGCTTATGTGTAGTGCTGGGGAGGAGCTGGTGGTCGTGGTACATGTAGGTACCAATGACATAGGGAAGGGTAGGAGAGAGGTCCTGGAGGCCAAATTTAGGCTGCTAGGTAAGAGATTGAAGTCCAGGACCTCCATGGTAGCATTCTCTGAAATGCTTCCAGTTCCACACGCAGGGCCAGTTAGACAGGCAGAACTGCAGGGTCCCAATGCATGGATGAGACAATGGTGTAGGGAGGAGGGGGTTAGATTTATTAGGAACTGAGGAAACTTTTGGGAAAGGGGGAGCCTATACAGGAAGGATTGTCTCCACCTAAATCAAAATGGAACCAGATTGCTGGCACTTAAAATTAAAAAGGTCATAGAACAATTTTTAAACTAAGCGCTGGGGGGAAAGCTGACAGGGGCAGAGGAGCAAGTGGTTCAGTCATACCTTAGGGGAGGATCTATAAATGGAGATTCCCAATATCCTAATAAGGAGGAGAGGATGGAAGGTGATAAAATACAGGTAGGAGCTGATAAGAAACAGTCAAATGAAAAAAAGTCCCATTCAATTATATCCCGTAATGGCAGGCAGTTAAAAAGTGACAAGGTATATGCTAGAAGTGCAAGACTTCTAGCATATACCAGTGCTAGAAGTCTAAATAATAAGATGGGTGAACTAGAGTGCCTCGTATTAAATGAGGCTATTGATATAATAGGCATCACAGAAACTCAGTGGAATGAGGATAATCAATGGGATACTAATACCAGGGTACAAAATATATTGCACAGACAGAACAGGTCGTGCTGGTGGGGGAGTGGCACTATATGTGAAAGAAAGCATAGAATCAAATGAAGTAAAAATCTTAAATGAACCAAACTGTACCATAGAATCTCTATGGATAGTAATTCCATGCTTGAATAATAAGAATATAGCAGTAGGAATATATTACAGACCACCTGACCAGATGGTGATAGTGACTGTGAAATGCTCAGGGAGATTAGAGAGGCTATTAAAATAAAAAACTCAATAATAATGGAGGATTTCAACTATCCCCATATTGACTGGGTACATGTCACCTCAGGATGGGATGCAGAGATAAAGTTTCTTGGCACCTTAAATGACTGCTTCTTGGAGCAGCTAGTCCTGTAACCCACAAGAGGAGAGGCAATTTTCTTGATTTAGTCCTCAGTAGAGCAGAGAATCAGATCCAAGAGGTGAATATAGCTGGACCGCTTGGTAATAGTGACCATAATATAAATAAATGTAATATCCCTGTAGTGGGGAAAACATCACAGTGGCCCAACACTGTAGCATTTAATTTCAGAAAGGGGAACTATACAAAAATGAGGAGGTTAGTTAAACAGAAATTAAAAGATACAGCACCAAAATTAGAATCCCTGAAAGCTGCATGGAAACTTTTTAAAGTCACCATAATAGAGGCTCAACTTAAATGTATACCCCAAATTAAAAAACATAGTAAGAGAACCAAAGAAGAGCCACCCTGGCTAAACAACAAAGTAAAAGAAGTAAAAGGCATCCTTTAAAAAGTGGAAGTTAAATCCTAATGAGGAAAATAGAAAGGAGCATAAACTCTGGAAAATGAAGTGTAGAAATATATTTAGGAAGGCCAAAAAATAATTTGAAGAACAGCTAGCCAAAGACTCAAAAAATAATAGATTTTTTTTAAGTAAATCAGAAGCAGGAAGCCTGCAAAACAATCAGTGGGGCCACTGGACAATTGAGATGATAAAGGAGCACTCAAAGATGATAAGGCCATTGTGGAGAAACTAAATGAATTTTTTGCATCGGTCTTAACGGTTGAGAATGTGAGGGAGATTCCCAAGCCTGAGATATTCTTTTTAGGTGACAAATAAGCTTCTTTCACAGACTGGACTCCTTCCTAGTCTGGGCCAAATCCTTTCCCCTGATACAGTTCTTGTTAGTTCCAGCTCAGGTGGTAACTAGGGGATTTCTCATGACTGGAACCCTTTGTTCCAGTTTCTTTCAGGCATCTTTTGGGGGTGGAGAGGCCATCTCTTGAGCCAGCTGAAGACAAAATGGAGAGGCTTCCAGGGCCTTTTATACTCTCCCTCTTGTAGGCAGAAACCCCTTTGTTCTTCTGTGCAAAGTCACAGCAACAAGATGGAGTTTGTAGCCGTCTGGGCAAGTCACATGTCCATGAATGATTCCGCTTTTTGCAGGCTGACATCATTGTTTACATGTTAGTTTGAACGTTCCCAGGAAAGCTCAGATGTGGACTGGCGTCTCTCAAAGTCCATTGTCAGTTAAGTGTTTCTTGATTGGGCACTTACTGAGAACAGTCCTTTCTCAAGAAGCTGACCAAATGCTTCACTGAAGCTACTTAGAATCAAACACATTGAGATACAAGTACATAGCCAATATTCACAACTTCAAATACAAAAATGATACACACATACAGACAGCATAATCATAACCAGCAAACTACAACCTTTCCATAGACACCACACTTGACCTCCTCTGTACAAGACCTGGTGCAACCATAGGACCCTGGTTGAAACAATGATCTATACGATCAGAGTTCATGTCAATAACGTCACAGAGGTTTTGGAACAAATTCATAAACTAAACAGTAATAAGTCACCAGGTCCAGATGGTATTCACCCAAGAGTTCTGAAGGAACTCAAATCTGAAATTGCAGGACTACTAACTGTTGTCTGTAACCTATCATTTAAATCAGCTTCTGTACCAAATGACTGGAGGATAGCTAATATGATGTCAATTTTTAAAAAGGGCTCCAGAGGTGAGCCTGGCAATTATAGGCTAGTAAGCCTGACTTCAGTACCAGGCAAACTGGTTGAAACTATAGTAAAGAACAAAATTGTCAGTCACATAGATGAACATAATTTGTTGGAGAAGAGTCAACATGGTTTTTGTAAAGGGAAATCATGACTCACCAATCTACTAGAATTCTTTGAGGGGGTCAACAAGCATGTGGACAAGGGGGATCCAGTGGATATAGTGTATTTAGATTTTCAGAAAACCTTTGACAAGGTCCCTCATCAAAGGTTCTTAAGCAAAGTAAGCAGTCATGGGATAAGAGGGAAGGTTCTTTCATGGATTGGTAACTGGTTAAAAGATAGGAAACAAAGGGTAGGAATAAATGATCAGTTTTCAGAACAGAGAACATGAAATAGTGGTGTCCCCCAGGGGTCTCTACTGGGTCCAATCCTATTCAACATATTCATAAATGATCTGGAAAAAGAGGTAAAGAGTGAGGTGGCAAAATTTGCAGATGATACAAAACCACTCAAGATAGTTAAGTCTCAAGCAGACTGCGAAGAGCTACAAAAGGATCTCTCAAAATTGGGTGACTGGGCAACAAAATGGCAAATGAAATTCAATGTTGATAAAAGCAAAGTAATGCACATTGGAAAACATAATCCCAGCTATACATATAAAATGATGGGGTCTAAATTAGCTGTTACCACTCAAGAAAGAGATCTTGGAGTCATTGTGGATAGTTCTCTGAAAACATCCATTCAATGTCAGCAGTAGTCAAAAAAGCCAACAGAATGTTGGGAATCTAAAGGGATAGATAATAAGATGGAAAATATCATATTGCCTCTATATAAATCCACGGTACGCCCACATCTTGAATACTGCGTGCAGATGTGGTCACCCCATCTCAAAAAAAGATATATTGGACTTGGAAAAGTTTCAGAAAAGGGCAACAAGAATGATTATGGGTATGAACGGCTGCCGCATGAGGAGACATTAATAAGACTGGGACTTTTCAGCTTGGAAAAGAGATGACTAAGGGGGGATATGATAGAGGTCTATAAAATCATGACTGGTGTGGAGAAAGTAAATAAGTGTTATTTACTCCTTCTCATAACACAAGAACTAGGGGCCACCAAATGAAATTAATAGGCAGAAGGTTTAAAACAAACAAAAGGAAGTATTTTTTCACACAACGCACAGTCAACCTGTGTCAAGTATCAGGGGGTAGGCGTGTTAGTCTGTATCTACAAAAACAACAAGGAGTCTGGTTGCACCTTAAAGACTAACAGCTTTATTTGGGCATAAGCTTTCGTGGGTAAAAACCTCACTTCTTCGGATGCATAGAGTGAAAGTTACAGATGCAGGCATTATATACTGACACATGGAGAGCAGGGAGTTACTTCGCAAGTGAAGAACCAGTGTTGACAGGGCCAATTCAATCAGGGTGGATGTAGTCCACTCCCAATAATAGATGAGGAGGTGTCAATTCCAGGAGAGGAAAAGCTGCTTCTGTAATGAGTCAGCCACTCCCAGTCCCTATTCAAGCCCAGATTAATGGTGTTAAATTTGCAAATGAATTTTAGTTCTGCTGTTTCTCTTTGAAGTCTGTTTCTGAAGTTTTTTTGTTCAATGATAGTGACTTTTAAATCTGTAATAGAATGACCAGGGAGATTGAAGTGTTCACTTACTGGCTTATGTATGTTACCATTCCTGATGTCCGATTTGTGTCCATTTATTCTTTTGCGGAGGGACTGTCCGGTTTGGCCAATGTACATGGCAGAGGGGCATTGCTGGCACATGATGGCATATATAACATTAGTGGATGTGCAGGTGAATGAGCCCTTGATGGTGTGGCTGATGTGGTTGGGTCCTCTGATGGTGTCGCCAGAGTAGATATGGGGACAGAGTAGGCAATGAGGTTTGCTACAGGGATTGGTTCCTGGGTTGGTGTTTCTGTGGTGTGGTGTGTAGTTGCTGGTGAGTATTTGCTTCAGGTTGGGGGGTTGTCTGTAAGCGAGGACTGGCCTACCTCCCAAGGTCTGTGAGAGTGAAGGATCATTTTCCAGGATAGGTTGTAGATCGTGGATAATGCGCTGGAAAGGTTTTAGCTGGGGGCTGTATGTGATGGCCAGTGGTGTTCTGTTATTGTCCTTGTTGGGCCTGTCCTGTAGTAGGTGATTTCTGGGTACCCGTCTTGCTCTGTCAATCTGTTTCCTCACTTCCCCAGGTGGGTATTGTAGTTTTATGAATGCTTGATAAAGATCTTGTAGGTGTTTGTCTCTGTCTGAGGGGTTGGAGCAAATTCAGTTGTATCTTAGGGCTTGGCTGTAGACAATGGATCGTGTGATGTGTCTTGGATGGAAGCTGGAGGCATGTAGGTACATATAGCGGTCAGTAGGTTTCCGGTATAGGGTGGTGTTTATGTGACCATCACTTATTTGCACTGTAGTGTCCAGGAAGTGGATCTCTTGTGTGGACTGGTCCAGGCTGAGGTTGATGGTGGGGTGGAAATTGTTGAAGTCCAGGTGGAATTCTTCAAGGGCCTCCTTTCCATGAGTCCATATGATGAAGATGTCATCAATGTAGCGCAAGTAGAGGAGGGGCACTAGGGGACAAGAGCTGAGGAAGCGTTGTTCTAAGTCAGCCATAAAAATGTTGGCATACTGTGGGGCCATGCGGGTACCCATAGCAGTGCCACTGACTTGAAGGTATAAGTTGTCCCCAAATCTGAAGTGGTTGTGGGTGATGACAAAGTCACAAAGCTCAGCCACCAGGCGTGCTGTGGCCTCATCAGGGATACTGTTCCTGACAGCTTGTAGTCCATCCTCATGTGGAATATTGGTGTAAAGTACTTCTACATCCATGGTGGCCAGGATGGTGTTTTCAGGAAGAACACCAATGCATTGTAGTTTCCTCAGGAAGTCGGTGGTGTCTCGAAGATAGCTGGGAGTGCTGGTAGCGTAGGGTCTGAGGAGAGAGTCCAAATAGCCAGATAATCCTGCTGTAAGAGTGCCAATGCCTGAGATGATCGGGCGTCCAGGGTTTCCGGGTTTATGGATCTTGGGTAGCAGATAGAATACCCCTGGTCGGGGTTCTGGGGGTGTGTCCATGTAGATTTGTTCGCGTACTGTAGCTGGGAATTTCTTGAGCAGATGGTGTAGTTTCTTTTGGTACTCCTCAGTGGGATCAGAGGATAGTGGCCTGTAGAATGTGGTCTTGGAGAGTTGCCTGGCAGCCTCCTGTTCATAATCCGACCTGTTCATTATGACTACAGCACCTCCTTTGTCAGCCCCTTTGATGATAATGTCAGAGTTGTTTCTGAGGCTGTGGATGGCATTGCGTTCTGTACGGCTGAGGTTATGGGACAAGTGATGTTGTTTGTCCACAATTTCAGCCTGTGCACGTCTGCGGAAGCACTCTATGTAGAGGTCCAGTCTGTCGTTTCGACCGTCAGGAGGAGTCCACGCAGAGTTCTTCTTCTTGTAGTGTTGGTAGGAGGGTTCCTGTGGGTCAGTGCACTGTTCAGTGGTGCGTTGAAAATATTCCTTGAGTCGGAGACAAAGAAAGTAGGCTTCCAGATCACTGCAGAACTGTATCGTGTTCGTGGGGATGGTGGGACAGAGAGTCCCCGAGATAGGACAGACTCTTCTGCTGGGCAAAGTGTGTGGTTGGAAAGATTGACTCCTTGCCAGAAAATGTTGTGAAGGCCAAGACTATAAGATGGTTCAAAAAGAACTAGATAAAAGTATGGAGGATAAGTCCATCAATGGCTATTAGCCAGGAGGGCAGGGATGGTGTCCCTAGCCTCTGTTTGCCAGAAGCTGGGAATGGGCAACAGGGGATGGATCACTTGATGATTACCTGTTCTGTTCATTCCCTCTGGAGCATCTGGTATTGGACACTGTCATAAGACAGGATACTGGGCTAGACGGACCTTTGGTCTGACCCAGTATGGCCATTCTTATGTTCTTATGGGACTACTTTAAAGTACTTTTGCACCTCTCTTATTTTGGGGCCGCTCTGCACTGAACCAGCAGGCAGCATAACTTACAGCAGCCTAAGCCAGTGGCCAGCAGCAGCCATTCCAGCCATGTGGTATGAGGCCTGTATAGGGATGCCCCACCCATACTCCCTTTTCCTCAGCCACATCCCCTCAGCTGACAGCCACGAGATTGTGGTGTAGGAACTACTACAGCAGTTCTGTGTGACAAGAGAGTCACCATATGCAAGGGGAACCTTCCTGTTGTGAGATCTAATAGGTGTGAGACTGCTTTGCCCTAGCAGAGTAGTGCAAGGCAACTTTATGTACCAGACAAACAGAGCCCAGATTGGTTTGTCTTTCAGATTAGGCCTCATACTACCTCTTCAGTGGGGTGGTTTGATTGTTTTCATACCCACGTTACTTAGATTGGGCCGAATTCTGCTATTAGGAACAGCTGTGCAATACTGTTGAAGACAGTGAGGCTGCAATGATGTAATGACAGAATTTGGCCTAGTATTTGTTATAAGCCAATAGGCAGAGTCCAGCTGCCCAGGAAAGGTTCAGGCAGACTTCCTGCAATCTATGCTTTTCCTGTTGAGCAGAGATGTGCTGTATCACAAGCACAAACAGCTAACTTTTCCTCAATATCCATGATAACACGAGCATGAGGGTGAGGGCCCATGACCCCAGCTGTTACTGAAAACGTCCTGCTGCAACTAGTCCAGGCACATGTGTGAAAGCCCCAGCAATTGTCTTGAGCAATGTTCTAACATCCTTTCCTGGACTCCAAACAAACAACACCTGAGCACAAGCACAGAGCCTGTAAGTACAGTCTTTTCTCACTCCTATTTCCAATCCTCTCCCTCAGTCAATCCACCCTTTCATTCCCTCCTTTCTCCTGTAATAACAGCCTGGGCCAGTGGCGGCTCATAGAGGGGCTGGCTACCAAAGCAGCAAAGCAGTCAGTTGAACAGGAACAGCTCATTGCCATTTGGCGCTGCCTTTTGTAGGCGGCACCTCCCTCCCGACCAGCTCTTTGCCTGTGCCGTAGCGGTCCCCCTGAGAGCTGTGCAGAAAATGGAATTTCCAGTTTACAAAGGATTTTTGAAATTTGTTTTAGTTCTGAATAGGAACAAGGCTCCCAAATTTTGATATTCTCCGAGAGAATATTCCAAATAAAACATTGCCGGACCCAGTTTATCAAAAGGTTTTGTTTTGATTTTGACCTTCTATTATCACCTATAATGCAAAATTTAAAAAATCTACATGACAGGTCATTTTGAAAGGAAAAAGTGAAACGTTTCTAGCAAAATGTCAAAACAGGATGTTCCGATATTGTTGGAATTTTCCCCTTTCCGCCCCTCAAACTAAATCTCAGGAAAACAAATCAACAAGATATTGCAAAGCATTTCAATGTTGGCAGAATATGGCTCAGCTGAAGTTCTTCTGACCAGCTGTGGTCATGACACTGACCAAGAGATGGAGGGAGACCTGCCACTTGATGGCTGAGATTGCCATACTGCTCCCCCAGCACTGCCCCACAATCCAGTACTCCTTGTCAAAAAGAATGCAAAGATTCTTTGATTCCCTGAATCTTGCAAATGTATTCTAATTGCTTTTCATATACATACTCTCTCCACATTACTCAGGCACTAGTTCACAATCAAATGTGTAACTGTAAAGGTGGCCTGCTACTGAGAAAGTTCTTTACGAACATGATGAAACTTTCCCTTGTAGAGTCAGCTAACTCCTTTCTCATTACATCTAGCTACAAACTTTCACATCTATAGAAAGGCAGATTTTTATCTGCTCCCAAAATAGAACATAAAACAAAGTTCCATGGCTCTGTTATAGAGTCATCTTGGGGATGCTTTTCAGCAAATCCACTTGACTTAAATGATTTCAAACCTATTTTGTAATTATAAAGCCATTTTGCATCCCTTTGAAATAATTTCTTAAGCTTCTTCCGCATCAGTCTTGTAAATCTAAACTAGTATTAACCAAAACAGTTACATAATTCTTAATTTGACAATCTCTATAGTAGTGGTGGGATTTTGCAAAAGTGCCTGAGTGATTTATGAGTACAGGTTCCATTGACCTGGGAGCACAAATCCAATAGGAAGTCACTCCGCCACTTTTGAAAAATCTCACCATAGATTAAGTGCAGGATGGATCTAGGCCATATCGGCCTAATGCAAGGCCTGTTAGTCAATCAAAAGACTCTGCTTAGATTTTAAGGCCACAAGGCATCATTATGATTATCTAGTTTGACCCCATCTGATATCGGCCCTACAACTTTGCTCTGTGATTTCTGCATCAAGCCTAATCATTTGCAGTTGGTTAGATGGCAGTTCTCAACATGGGGGTTGCAAGCTCAGACATATCACCAAACACCCTTCCTTTGTTTATGGCTAGATGGGAGAATGGTACCCAGTCTCTTATGTAACGTTGGGGCATGGTATGGAAAAAGGTTGAGAAATACTGGATTAGACCATCTAATTTAGAAACATCAATGGGTGTTCAATGAAAACCTCATTAATTAGTACTATATTCCTTTCTGCTTGATTGTATTGTCTGAGGAACATAAGATTTTTTTAATAAAAACCTTCACTTTATTGTCATTTTCAGTATTTAAGGCAAGCAGGTTTTCTTTGAATATAGTGTAGCATAGGCAAAGGGTCGCCTCTAAGCAACCCAAAGTTTCTATTTAAAATCACGTCATGAGTTATCGCCCCATGCGGACACCAATTCAAACACTGTTCCAGCGTCTGATTCACACACACTAGGCATGGCTGGTCTGTTACCAAATAAAGAAACGGGGGGGTTGGAAATATGCTCCTGAATGGGCCTTCTGTATGCGTTTCATTCAGAACTCAAGAGCTTTTGCATTTAGTCAGAAATAATATTCAATGAATTATAAGTGTCATTATGTAAAATGGATGGAAGTAAAATCTATGTACTTGGCTGATTTTTGTAGCTTTTCATGTCTGAAATAAAATATAATTACTGCTATAGGGCTTTGAAATCAGAGGGCTGGATCCTAAACTGCTGTAGATTGGCACAGGTCCACCGCAGTCAATGGAGCTATGTCAATTTACACCAGTTGAGTATCTGGCCCCTAATATACCACACAATAAGCATGCTCTTTTCCCTCTGCAAAAGAGGCTGTACAATTATTCACCGATCCCATCATCATCAATATTTGCTTTCACGTTGCTAGTTCACAATAAAGCCCTCACAGTGATTCAGCCTCTGGTTTTTTTTAAGATGCTGCTTCTCTCTCTCTCTCTCTTTTTTTTTTTTTTTTAAGCAAAGGAAAAATAGCCTAATACAGGATTACATTTCTCCTAAGCAAAATCCTTAGCAGAAGGAAGCATTCAAAGATCTTCCTTTGTGTGAGCCTGGATTTACTGATCACTGCATTGTTTTGTGCTCTGTTGCCTATTGTGAATTTATAACAGACATGGGACCAGACCACATCTTCCCCTGCATCTAGGGACTAGTGTTTTGGGAAACTACTCAACACAGACTGGCAGAGTTTCTGAGTAAGGGAAGAGTTTTGTTTTCACAGAGGGAGGCAAGGTCCTTCAGCCAGGCAGAGGATCAGTGATGATTTCGGGACATCTGCATGGAGATGCAGCCCCTTTTTGTACTCTCTGACACCTCTAGCTTATGCCAAAGTTATAAGGAGACTTGGCCGTAACCCACTTGCTCCCCCTCCAAAGGAAGTAAAAGTTGCATCGCTGGGAAATTCACCAATTAATTATATATTAATCTGTTACCTCAACTCTGACCTTCCACGTGTTTTTTCCCACATGAGGGCATGCTATTGCTGATAAAATTTCTGCTTATTGACGTAACTCGTTGCTATGGAAATAATATCACAAACAAGGGTTTAAGGATCTGAGGGGAAACAGTTGAAATATTAAGAGCTTGTGTTAATGCCATTAGTAACAAAGAACAAGACATGAGAAACAGAAAAATATATTTAAGTGGTAAAATTATTCCACAGTAGTCAGTCAATTACAGTTTTCCATATCAAACACTCTAGATCAGTGGTGGGCAACCTGCGGCCTGTGGGCCACCTGGGTAATCCGCTGGCAGGCCACCAGACAGTTTGTTTACATTTGCACGGCCGCCTGCCGCTCCCAGCAGCCACGGTTCACTGTTCCTGGCCAATGGGAGCTGCGAGAAGCGGTGCGGGTCACACTTTATAAAACAACCTTAATAAAGGATTAACAAATTATTAATAGATGTTATCAAGATACTACCGACATTAGGTGGTACGTGTGCTAGATGGTTATAAGCACATCAATAGAAAGTGTAATAGGTGGTTATAAGCAATCTACTTAACTTTTGGATTCTAATAATTTATTAATCTTTTATAAACAGAACCTTAATATGAAGTGACTTTAAAACCTACAGTTTTATGGACTGTTTCATTTCTTTGCTTTGTTGTGTACTTTAAAGCCCTTCAGTTCATTAGGGATGGATATGTATATACACAACTGTTTCTGGCTTTTGGCCTACCATTTTGTTACATAGAATCATAGAAGAGTAGGGTTGGAAGAGACCTCAGGAGGTCATCTAGTCAAAGCAGGACCAACCCCAACTAAATCATCCCAGCCAGGGCTTTGTCAAGCCAGGCCTTAAAAACCTCTAAGGATGGAGATTCCATCACCTCCCTAGGTAACCCATTCCAGTGCTTCCCCACCCTCCTAGTGAAGTAGTTTTTCCTAATATCTAACCTAGATTTCCCCCACTGCAACTTGAGACCATTGTTCCTTGTTCTGTCATCTGCCACCACTGAGGACAGCTGAGCTGCATCCTCTTTGGAACCCCCCTTCAGGTAGTTGAAGGCTGCTATCAAATCCCACCTCATTCTTCTCTCCTGGAGACTAAATAAGCCCAGTTACCTCAGCCTCTCCTCATAAGTCATGTGCCCCAGCCCCCTAATCATTTTTGTTGCCCTCCACTGGAGTCTCTCCAATTTGTCCACATTCTCGCTGTAGTGGGGGAACCAAAACTGGACGCAGTACTCCAGATGTGGCCTGACCAGTGCCGAATAGAGGGGAATAATCACTTCCCTTGATCTGCTGACAATGCTCCCACTAATGCTACCCAATATGCGGTTAGCCTTCTTGGCAACAAGGGCACACTGTTGACTCATGTCCAGCTTCTCATCCACTGTAATCCCCAGGTCCTTTTCTGCAGAACTGCTGCTTAGCCAGTCGGTCCCTAACCTGTAGCAGTGCATGGGATTCTTCTGTACTAAGTGCAGGACTCTGTACTTGTCCTTGTTGAACCTCATCAGATTTCTTTTAGCCCAATCCTCCAATTTGTCTAGGTCACTCTGGACCCTATCTCTACCCTCCAGCGTATCTACCTCTCCCCCCAGCTTAGTGTCATACACAAACTTGCTGAGGGTGCAATCCATCCCATCATCCAGATCATTAATGAAGATGTTGAACAAAACCAGCCCCAGGACAGACCCCTGGGACACTGCGCCTGATACCAGCTGCCAACTAGACCAAGCCGTTGATCACTACCTGTTGAGACTGATGATCTAGCCAGCTTTCTATCCACCTTATAGTCCATTCATCCAATCCAAACTTTTTTTAACTTGCTGGCAAGAATACTGTGGAAAACCGTATCAAACACTTTGCTAAAGTCAAGATATATCATGTCCAACACTTTCCCCATAGCCACTGAGCCAGTTATTTCATCATAGAAGGCCATCAGGTTGGTCAGGCATGACTTGCCCTTGGTGAATCCATGTTGACTGTTCCTGATCACCTTACTGTCATTTTTCCACCACTAGCTGAGTCCTGGAGCCTCTACCACTGTTTTTAAACATCACATGGGCTTTTAATAGAGTTTTGCCCATTTCCACCAGATGAGGCTCAGACGCCATTTCCTCACATAACTTCACCCTCTGCTAAACTCCAGACAGTCAGTCACTCACATCCACGTGAAATAAGTCAGTTACTCTTTTTGTAGCAAACCTAGGAAAGGCCAGATTTTGAACCATTAGGAGTCAATAGCATAATTTTCAGAGGAGTAAGATCAGGCTTGATATTTTTAAGACCTCCACTGAGAAAGTTCTGTTAGAATGTGATATAAATATATATAAACAATTGCTACAAATGAAACCCTTCCTCTGTCATATACACTATGTGCATATAGGGTAATATGTCAATTTGCTTTATCATCATTACTGTCATTTTATCATAGCTTACTCTTTAGCACGATAAAGCCACAGCTTCAGTGATGAAAACCTCACTCTTAGCCTTGTCTCTTGTTTCAACAGGAAAGCTTACTCAAGGAGGACTAATGAAAATTATAGCTATTTATCCACCAAAGCTATGAAATCATACATTATGATTCCCAAAGTGCTGGGTTGCTGTACTGTGACAAATAGAATTGTCTCTGACGTACCCTTGAGTGAGAACAAGCATGCACAAAGGAAACTAGTATTAGAGATTTCTTTCTCCCAACCATTTAGTTGCTAATAGAAGGAGTTATAAATAAAGTTTAACATTTTCAAAATATCAGTCTGGCCTCTGTTAGGCCCTAGTACAATAGAGATTGCTAAATATTGGTGTTAAACACAGAACCATTCAATTCTACACACAGTTTCAGAAATAAATAAAAATTGATTAGCCCTGATCGGGGCTTGCTGGGGTGGAGGGGTGGCAGGGAGGAAGAGAGATTTCCTGCCAGCTGTGGTTTTAAAAGAATCGCCTCTACAACTCCCTCTGTAGATAGAAGAACAGAGCCTGTTCTTACAGCCCTGGAATACACTAGTAGAACTCCTGCTGATTTCAGCAAGAGCGGGATCACACTTGCTGTTACAGGCATTGGCGAGGCTGCTGGACCGCCCTCGCCCAACTACTTACCTATGGAAATACACCCATCGTTACTGTTACCTGTCCCTCACCCTATTTTGCTCCTTATGCCCCTGTTGCATCATCATACTCCTAGGTCTCTCGGACAGGGACTACTTGTTTGTACTAGCACAATGGGGCCCTGATCCCTTATTGGGCCTTTAGCTATTACCACAATAATAACTGTTTCCCAGTAGACTGTGGCCCAGGTTCTCTACTCCATTACACCAGTCCTATGGCTAGTGTAGGTCCTCTGAAATCTAACCCAGTACAAGTGGCTGTATCAGTGTGGAACATTCAGCCCCTTCTCTTTTGTGCGCAGTTCATTTACATTATTAGCGTCGCATTACTCCACATTGCAATCTATTTAAACGCGGCGTTCTACATATACGTTCTCATTCACAGCAGGAATTCCATCTGCAAGCTCTTCCAGAAGCGAATACGTTAAAACAAACTATCCAATCTCTACTGAGGAGATGTCTAGCTGTTTATAAAGAACATTCAAGCCATTAATTCATAAAGCAAATTACTCATCGCTCCTGTGATACTTAGAAAACACTTGAAAAGCCTATGGCAGCTGGTGTGATTGCTGATTATGAGAATCATGTTTGTTTCACTATCACCTTGTCCTATCTTTGCCTGTAGTCTCATCAGATGCTAATATTGTAAGTGTTTAGGGGCAGAGCCTGTTTTTTCCCCATAACACGTGTACAATGTTTAGCACAATGCGGGTCCTGATCCGTGCCTCTGGGGGTCACTGCAATGACAATATATAACAACAACCAAAAAAAAGAGCTGGAACTGATGGTATTTTTACATTGGTTTAATAAATTCTTTGAGAGTTCTTTAATAAATAGAATGAAAATGTGGCATTCCCCATGCATGAACGGGAGTGAAGAACACTTAACAAAAACATGGGCACACTAGTATTTGGCTGAGTAGAGCAGGCATTCTTTTATCCTGCCTAACAGCACTTAGAACTGGTTAATGCAGTGGGGAGGGAGGACAGACACTCTCTAGTCTCTCTCTAGTACAAGACATCCACCTGCTGGTCATGATAGAATTGTGTTACCTGTGTTATCACTGCAATGGTAGCTAACAATGAGCTATGTTTTTAGCATCCTGAGTCGCCAGTAGCTGAAGGATACATATACTATGGTTCATAGAAAGAAAGAAGCAAGCTCTACTGGCTAAGCATGGAAATGGGATCCATTTCTAGACTCTGAGATCTCTGGGGCAGAGATCGTTGTGGTGGTGGTTGCTATTAGAACTGGGCGAAATTTTTTCAGGGAACAGTAATGTAGCCGTGACAATTTACCCACCCCGACTCAATCTGTTACCAACCAACATTCACTACATTACTAAAAACAAAATGTTCCACTGCTGATAAAGCACTCCCACCTCAGGAAAGCACCAACCAACAGTCACAAGGAAAGAAAAGCTAACGGTAAGGAATTTTTGGGAGGGTTCCGAGAAAGCCAAGAAGAACTGGCCATCGACTAGCACTAGATCAACCTTGGAAAATGTCTTTTGCTGACCATCTGGAAAAACAAAGCCACAAAGATAAACTGTAATACGTAAAGTAATAGATAAATGTAAGACACGGGGGAGCTTGCATATGATTGGTTAAGATGTGTTGTTTGAAGGTTCTTAGACATGTGATAGGTTAAAGTATAGATAAAGTAGTAGTGGTTTTACCTATATAATGTGTGTAAAATGTGAAGCTCTTTGGAATCTAATCCGAGACACAGCCCAGGATCAGAACTGCCAGACCTCAACAGCTTGCTGACCATACCGTGCAGAAGCTGGAGTCACCAGATGATCTAATCTTGACTGGCCATCAAGAAAAGTTTATCTGCCTTATTGGGAGTGGTGAGCATTGTATACTTAGCATATGTTCTCTGTTGATCAATTATTAATTAAATAGAGGTCTAAGGATATAGCTGTGTAATGCTTGTTCACTGGGAAAAGGTCCCACAGACCCATGGAGCCCTGAGCCCATGGAGGGGTAAAGATAAGTCCCTTACTTCCTGAGTACCCAAAAGGGAGGGTTGCTGGGGGGTGGGCGGGGGTGAGAGCCCTAAATTGGGTAACAGTAAATTCTCAGAAATATGTATTTATGGGCGGCACCAAAACTATTTGTGAATTAAAATCAAATTTGGCAAATAGTTTCAGCTGTTAAAAACTGATTTTTTAAAATGTCATAATGTTTTCAAATTAACATTTTTGAAACAATGTTTGAAACATTTAATTTGCCTGAACTAAATGTTTTGTTTTGATGATGGGGGAAAAAAGCAGTTTGGCTTCCAAATTAACTGATTTTTTGTCTTTCTAAAAGAGACACTCTAATTCAGCCACAAGTTATTGGGTTTGATGCACGAATTACAGGTTGACATTCTATGCCTTGTGTTATGCCTGATATCACAGTAGTCTCCTTCTGAACTTTAAAATGTACAAGTAAAATTCTGTCTCCGTTGAAGTGAATGGCAAAACTTCCATTGGTGACAACAGAGCTGGGGTTTCACCTTACAAATCTATGGAGGGGTCATCAGGACAAAGGGAGGCAAAAGGACTGAGATTGCATATTTTATAAGCGAAATCTCCTTTTTCTAACTTCCCTTTGAAGGTAATTTTAATAGTCCAGGCCTATAGCCTGAGTTTTCATTCTTACTAAATTAAAACAAAGAATTATGCATCGATTTCTGATTATGAATATTATGCAAAGTTTCAAAATGAAACCAACACTCCATGGGTGAAAGTGCCTGATATGAAGCAATTTTTTTAAAAGTATTCATCACAACAATGTGGTGATAAATTATAAGTTAAATTGCAAAACGGTTCCCATGGAATTGCATATTTCATCCTCTTTAATGACTAAAGAGTTCATCATGATTAATGTTATTAAAATAAGCACCAAAGGACTTAAATGTGATGCACTACTCCCTGTGCCAAGTAGCTGCAGATCACTTGAGCTCTTTTAATTCTTGCAGCATTACCTTTTCCACGGTCACTGTTCAATTTCACATGTAAAGCGGGAGTTGTGGGAAGCACATCTTTACTGATTACATAATTAATACAAAGAAAAAGAGAACTGTAGTCAAAACTTCTTGATGACCTTAAAAAGGCATTTAGTGTTTACATGGGGCATTATTTTTAAATGTCAGATACCGGTGTTTTTTCCCCCTTTTAGCATAAATGCCAGTGGTATTTTGCTGAAAATTTTTGTCTTGTCTTCCACTTTGATGAATTCAGACTTGCTATCAATCTTACCATCTATCTTTGTATATGAATAACTCTGCTGAGTGAAATAGCATATCGGTTCCTTGCCAGGAGCCATGAATAAAAACACAAGAGTAGGAAGAGGACAGGGTATATTCAGGTGGATCAGCACCAATGTTTTTCTTGAGATGAACCAGTGCTGTGGTGGCAGTATGGAGCGACAACTCAAACCCAGACTGGGGAGGGCATTCCGCTCTTAGGCCACTGATTATATTACAGAGAGTGTGCATGCCTTGTGAAGGGAATACAGAAGGCAACAGGGAACAGCAGCTGCTGCGGCTCTATTAGGGCAATGAGGGAAAGAAGTGGTGAGTGCAGGAATACTAGAGGGAACAAAGACAAATAGGGAATTGGTAACTACTACCCAGCTCTGCTTTAACTGACCTAGTCCTAATTAAATCACATAGGCTTTGAAGAGAACTCCTCAGGGCATCAGAAGATTCTTATGCAGCCCGAAAGTATCCATATTTCCAGAGTAGGTGGTTGAAACTGTTGTTGTTGGACCACTAATTTAAAAAAAATCTCACTACCACCCATATTAATACCTTAATTTGTTCTTTGTTTTCTAAGAACCTTCATGGGCTGGTGGGCTTCAGACTGGGTTATAGGTCAGGATGCCTATAAAACACCTGACACAACGGCTAAGCAGCAGGTCTGCTGACACTGCAGCTGAGTATACTGAACATGCTCGTGTCACTGTTACCATGTCCTCCTCCTTCCACCTGTTATGTTTTTCTCCATCTAGTCTGTTGTATCTCACCATGGGCCTAGGCTCTACAAAGTCAGACCAACCACACAGAGCCCCCACTGAAGCCCATTCCAATTGCAGGATAGATTGTGGGACTGGCTCCTTCTTTAAAATATTTATGTACAGTACTGAGCACAATGGGGCCCTGGTCCCTAAGGGTGGTCTCGAAGCATCACTACGGTAATTAATAACTAGATAAATTCAGCACCATCCTGCACAAAAGCAGTGGGAAATTCAGTGGGAATTGGGCACTGAATCCCTTTTAAAATCCCAGACTAGCCCAACATTTCACCAAGCTCAGTGCAAATATATTCACATAATTTAAAATAATTCCTAATAAGAACATAAGAATGGCTGTACTGGGTCAGACCAAAGGTCCATCCAGCCTAGTATCCTGTCTACCGACAGTGGCCAATGCCAGATGCCCCAGAGGGAGTGACCCTAACAAGAAATGATCAAGTGATCTCTCTCCTGCCGTCCATCACCACCCTCTGACAAACAGAGGCTACGGACACCATTCCTTTCCCATCCTGGCTAATAGCCATTAATGGACTTAACCTCCATGAATTTATGTAGTTCTTTTTTAAACCCTGTTATAGTCCTAGCCTTCACAGCCTCCTCAGGAAAGGAGTTCCACAAGTTGACTGTGTGCTGTGTGAAGAAGAACTTCCTTGTATTTGTTTTAAACCTGCTGCCCATTAATTTCATTTGGTGGCCCCTAGTTCTTATATTATGGGAACAAGTAAATAATTTTTCCTTATCCACTTTCTCCACATCACTCATGATTTTATATACCTCTATCATATCCCCCCTTAGTCTCCTCTTTTCCAAGCTGAAAAGTCCTAGCCTCTTTAATCTCTCCTCATATGGGATCCGTTCCAAACCCCTAATCATTTTAGTTGCCCTTCTCTGAACCTTTTCTAATGCCAGTATATCTTTTTTGAGATGAGGAGACCACATCTGTAAGCCATATTTAAGATGTGGACGTACCATGGATTTATATAAGGACAATAAGATATTCTCCGTCTTATTCTCTATCCCCTTTTTAATGATTCCTAACATCCTGTTTGCTTTTTTGACTGCCGCTGCACACTGCATGGACATCTTCAGAGAACTATCCACGATTACTCCAAGATCTTTTTCCTGATTAGTTGTAGCTAAACTAGCCCCCATCATATTGTATGTAATACCAAGAGCTACACGCGTTTTAAAAATCCATCAAGCCACATGTGGGTTTAAACTGTAGTTACCATAGCAAAATACCTGCCCTACCCACATGTTAATCAACTACCCTACATTCAGAGCTACCTGAACCGACATGGTATCATCTGCAACTTCTAGAAATGATACTCAAGCTGCCCAAAGCTCTTGCATTTGATTATTCTCTGGATAGCTGGCTACCAGCAACTCTATTAAAATATATTTTTTGTAAAACTTTATAAGTCGCAATAATTCAGCTGTAATGATGCATAAACTAATACGTGACTTCCTAAGAACTCAGACAAAGAAATGATGAGTTCATGGTACATTATTTCTGAATTAAAAGAGCTAATAGCAGATTCTAAATGTATTCAAACATGGTATTCCCAGTGTATTATATCAAAATCTTTTGGACATGCTATATCTCTCTGATTTTTCATATTCCAGATATCCCAGTACTCTTGTGGAGCCATCCATCTTGTAGAGCCATCTTGTGGAGCTATCAGTAGAACTACAGTAACAATATATAGCATGCTACCCTGTTCATCATGACCACTATAATACATGCATCTCCAGTCTGCTACAAGAATCTGAGTTTGAATCCTATGCTCATCATCAAACACATCCACAAAATACAGATGTCTGCTTCTGATTGTTAGGTCATCAAAGTGGATACATTACAAACATCCTTATTTTCCTTTAGGTCAGATACCAACTCTGTGCACATCTCATTTATAAATGACTAACTCCCCACTAGTTTAGAATGCAACTACAGCCCAAGGACTCTGCCATCCCGTCCCCGCCCTTGCATTATTTCTGCCATGCTTTTCAACTATAGAAACAAGAGAGGATACTTCCATTTCAAAGAGGAAAGGAAAGAGGTTCCACCTGCTTCCAGAAAGCAGCACTACTGAAGCAGCAGGTGTGGGACTGAGACACAGGTAGAAATACCAGTATGATTTCATCTGCCCCCATTGAAGGCCATGGGGACCAAATTCTCAACAGAAGATAACTGGGGCAGCTCCTTTGACATCAATGGTATCACTGTAATTTATGCAAGCTGAGGATCTGAGCCCCAGAAGGGTTACCACTGCCTCCCACAAACAGAGGAGCAGACTCAGAAGAAGTGAAGACCCTAACCGTCTAGAAATAAAAACTTAAGATGCCCGTTGCAAACTACACAGTGATTTGCTCAAGTCATTTGCAGCAAGTCCATGTTCTAAAACAGCTTAGTCTGTGTGGATGAGGCCAAACTGTTATAAGCAGGTTAAAAAACAACAAGTTCTATTTTTTGGGGGGTAGATTTTTTCAATCCAGGCAAAACACAACTTTGGGCAAATTGTGTTCTAACACAGTAGGCCATCCTCACAGGCTGGGCATTAGAACATGTTAGAACGTGGCTCAGCTGCCCCTGAGTTTAATGAAACAAACCACTATTTGTATTTATTAATTGCATATATAGCACCAACTGAGTGCTTCAGAAACCAACATAAGGACAAGGTCTTTGCTTCAAACAGCCAACGACCCATGGCCCCACTCCAGCAGCTCACAGCCACACAGGTGTAACTTTAAGCACATGACCACACTGGGACTAGTCAGACGCTTAAAGTTATGCTGGATCAGGACCAAAGGGCCCAGTCCTGTAAGATGCTGACCACTCTCCATTTCTAATGAAGTCAGTAGGAGATAAGGATACTCCGCCACTTGTAGGATCAGACAACATTTAGCAGTCACTTGGCTTAATGCACTGCTAGGGGCACACAAATACTAGTGATGAGCACGGTATTCATACAGCATGCCCAGTGGCCGAAGTCCTTACACAGATGGCTCAAGGTAGGTTCCCATTCAAAAAGCAAAGCATGGGACTCAAGAACTGACAAAAAAGCATGATTTGCATACAGACTTTGAATTTATCCAAAGATCTTGAATTTTAAAAAGTGCTTGCCGTCATCCTAGTCAAAATGAAAGGCTGCTCCGATTCTCATTTACCTATTTCTTACAGCAAGTCAATTTGATTTCTTTAACTGTTAATTCACTGACTTTAAATGTTTCTTCAATAACTTTCCTCACGGCCTTTGAAAGAAACTTTGATCTCAGGGACAGAAGATGTAACTGGCAACTCTTTCTTTTTTAAAGCTTATGATCTTTTTTTTATTAATATACATTTGTTCAAAACCTTTGAAGATCGTCCTTTCAAAACGAAATGGAAATATTAACACCAACACAGCTGCCTCTCCCACTGCTCCGGCTTGAGCGGGTTTGTGCCTCTGCCAGCTAGGCTGTTTCTGTCCCCTGCTGTCAAGGCTGATTCCCCACTCTGGCACTTCAAGTGCAGAAGGTTGGGAACCCACAAGGATTTTAAAAATTAATACTGGCCACTCCAGGCTTGTATTAAACTCCTAAGGTTACAGCTTCTCTCTGACCTTGGATGGGTAGATGCTGCCACCACCCAAGTGCAAACACCCCCTTTTTGAAACCCAGGAAGGTGCACTTGGGAATTCCTTCCTGTGCAGTACCCTCAAGCACTTTCACACACACCCCTTTCGGGGAAGAGCTGAGAAGGAAAATCAAAGGAAATTAGTTGTTGCCACCAGCTAATTAAACAACATGCACAAACCTCTTAGGGACACAAAAATTCAATCCTGTTCTTAAAAAACGTAAATTTGATTAAAACAATACAAGGATTAAGCATCAAGATAGCTTCTTGAGGTCCAGCTTAAAGGTTACAAGTAAAACAAAAGCATCTGGGGTTAGCACAGAGAAGTCCACAAGTCTTACAAAATAAAAGAAATAAACCTAATCCTGTCTTTCTAGACATTCCTCATCTACTTACACATCTGGGGGTTTCAAATAAGTAGTTCTAGGTATGATCTGATGATTTTTCATACCTGGCTTAAAGCTTCTCATAGCATAACTGCTGCCCTGTTCCCCTCTTCCCCAAGAATGACAACAGACAAAAGGGAAGTTTTTTCCAATTTTAAAAAGTTCTAGCCATCCCATTGGCTCTTTTGGTCAAGTGCCCACTCCCTTTCTTTTACCTAGCCAGGGAGACTTTTTAACCCTTTACAGGTAAAGCAAGCAGAGAACAGCCACTGAGAGGGACTTTATAGCTAACTGGCTGGCTGGGTGTCCATAAAAGGGAGCTACTCTCCTCCCCCCTTCATTTATCACACTTGCATTATTTTTGGATAGCTGGCTACCAGCAACTCTTTATTAAAGTATATTTTTTGCTAAACTTTACAAGTATCAATTGCTGAAGACAGATGTCGCTGTTTGTCCCAATTCCCTTTTCCCCTTGCTCAATCCTTTTGATACAGACACAGAGATGAAATGAAGACAGATGCATGGAGAGAGTTTAAATGGCAGGTTGCAACTTTTATTACATTTAAACACCGGAGAGGGGTGCTACCTGCCCATCCCCCATACTCTCCTATACCAGGCATTTAATCGCATACATTGCAGGGGTTACTGGGCTCCTACCATTAACCTGTAATTTGGGGTAAGCTCTCCTCAGCCTACCCCCCAGGACTCAGCTTGCTCTGAGACCTACCACCCTCCCCACCACAAGGGGACAGAGGGTGACCAGGTCTCACGCCATCCCATGAGCCCAAGGCCCATCACCAAATCCCAGGTCTTTTACCTCTGGGAACCGTTCATTTTATCCTTTTAAATGCACTGGAAACTGGCCACAAGTTGTGACGAATTAACAACTCAGCCAAGTATCTCAGTTCAGTACCATGCTCATTCCTATTTAACCCACTGTAGCTTAAAGGTGCTGCAAGAAAGACAAAAAAGCCCACAAAAAACAAAAACCACCCTGGTCCTCTGCCAATTGGCCTATGGGAGAAAAAGTTCCTTCCTGACTACCAAATGGGTCATCGTCTAGACCCGCAGCATCCATCAGGCCAGATTCCCTTTCCTAGTTCAGAGTGGGACTGCCGGAGCGGAGCCAAAAAAGGCTCCCTATAGCCCCTGCCCCAGGGTAAATCCTGGGTGCTGGGGAATGCTGGCCAATCAGCACGCCTCTCCTACAACTAGCCAATGGACACCAGACACTCCAAGGGTGCATAGGTGCTGGAACTAGGGGTTATGGAGGTGCGGCAACACCCCCTGGCTTGAAGTAGTGTCCATTATATGCAGGTTTACAGTTTGGTTCAATGGCTCTCAGCACCCCCACTATGAAAATGGTTCCAGCACCCCTGCAATGAGAGAAGCTACCTGGTGTCCCTCAATGAGCATCTCCTTCCCTCACTGTTGAAGCTGTTCCCCTTCACTACCAGCAACCTCAAGTTCCACCATCCATTCAGGCGGGTGGGTGGTATTTACACATCTTCTTTCTAACCCCAGCATCTCCCATCCAAGTCACCGTATTACCTCCCTTTTCTAAACCACTCCACTGGTTCCTCATTCTCCATCACACCAGACTTAAACGTCTTGTCCTCACTACTTATCTCCCCACCCTATCTGGTTTCGTATCAAATGGCCTGCACCCTGTCTGCTCTGCCAATGATGGCAGCCTCAATACCCCCTTTTGCTGATGCCCTGCCCCCAGCCATCTCTGCTGGTTTTCCATGCCAGCCCCTACCCATGGAACCCCTCCCTACTCAAGTTCTACTCTGATCAAAAAATGTACTGCCAAAGAGCAATTACCCTTACAGGCATGGGGGGAGGCACTGATTGCTGAATGGAAACACTTTTAAATCAGTAAGAAGCAATGTTGAGTGGGAGCAGCACTTTAAATTTGTTTTAACTAAACAAACTTTCTTAACACTCTCGGTATCCTAGAGGGGCAGGCTAGCCTCCTATGTGAGAGTGAGCGCAATGCAAGCTAAGGTGATGACAGGAATTGGCAGAGACCAGGGACACTTGGCCCAGATGGAACTGCTCTCCAAGGGGGTGGCAAAACAGGGGGAATGACACTGAAAAAGTTTTAGAGGATCTCTGCACAAAAGATAGCCCTCTTTCACCTTCATGCTTTCAGGCCCCCACCTGGCTAAAGAGAGATCCCACAAGGCAAACCTGCACAATGAATTGCCTATTGGCTTGCTCCTCTGTCTGCCTATATCTACCTAAACTACTCCATCTAAGTTCCATAACTAAAGACGGTGTCTGGGATTTTCAAAGAAGCCTCAGGGATTTGGGCACCCGGTTCCCATTGTACATCGGTGAGGATTGATCACCAAACTCCCTCATGTATCATAGCCATCAATGACAATCTCTTGCAGTTAACATCCTTTGAAAATGTAGCATCTGAGCCTGCACTGCGCTGGGAGCCCTCGGCTCCTGCAGACCACAACGAAAAATCAGGATACTCACCAGCTTAGAATATCAGGCACTCAATCAGGGCTAACTGGCGTACAATTGCAGGCAGCTTTTCCCAGTCTTACCTGTGTTTATCATTGCTATTACCAGAGATAAGCCTGAATCAAAACACCAGAGTCATACAACCCGGGACAAGTTCAGGTGTGAATCTGAACTTCATTGCTGTCCCCCACCTCAAACTGACCCTCAAGTCCCTGGCCTGAACACACCAGCACTTTGGCAACTTTGGGTCCGATTCTGAACTGTGAAGCCCAGGCCCATTTCCACAACATGTCGCTGTCCCTATGCAGATTAACTAATGAATGCCAGTGAGTAGGAAATACATCCTGTTGTTACCAATACAATGTCAAGCAAGATTTGCTAACATATTAGTATAGCAAGAGCATGGCCAAGTATACTGGCCCCAAATATCAACTTTGCTCAAAGAAAAAAAAAAAGATGGGGAAAAGGCAGCAGATTTTGGCCCACAGTCAACTCTACAGCACTCTGCCTTCCAGCATAGGGGGTATGTTCGGGTAGGAGAAAACACAGCTGGAGTGATGGCCCCAAGGGGACTATGCCAAACTGCAAAGGTTTGGATAGCCCTGAAGTAGCTGTAACTTGCACTAGGGGCTGAAGTGGCCTATCGGTTGCCCTCAGAATTTGGAGGCAAGGGGAAAGATGATGGCTGGCCGCCTGCTCCCCGCTTAAGTTCAGCAAATGCTGCTTCAATGCTCCCAGCAATTCAGCCCAGCACATTGTTATAACACAGAATGGCTAGGAAGGGGTCCATGATTGAAAAGAAAAGAAATACAGACATTCCCTGATGTCTTGGAGCCCTGATGCCTAGTGAGCACAGCCCAGTAAGGACACTTGACTGCTCAGCTCCCATTCTCCCCACCTAAGAAGTGCAAAGAGCTAAGAAAGAGCACTGAGCATTAAAAATCCCATTTGCTTTTCAAATACCTTTAATAACCCAGGAAAGGAACCATTCTAATGTCAGACGTACGTAGGCCTTGATCCAGTACTGTTCACACACATGCTCGGCTTTAAGCTCACGAGTAGTCTCAGGTACTTAAAATTAAGCACATACAGTAACTGTTCACAGGACCAGGGCTTAGAACCCAAGAGCATAGGTGCCTTAGAAATACCGTAGATTAGCCAGATACATAGGTCAAAGAAAAGTGTCAAGATAAAAATAAAGTTTGCAACATTATGAAAGACAGCAAATAAATTAATCCCATACATGTCGCCTCTGGGCACTTACAACTGCAACACATAGGTCAAGTCTGGCTACCCGGCACGTCAATGGGAATTTACACCAAGCGTGGCCAGCAGGATTGGTGCCACTGTGGTAAAGGTGACAGCTTTCCTTTTTAGTCCTATTTTGGCTGCTAGTCTCTGCCTGACGTTACATATTTAATTAAACTACATTCTGCGTCTGCATGTCAAAAAGTGCAATTATCATTCCACTTCTCTGGGTGACTTTGAGTCAAAAAAAAAAAAAAGGAACGTCACCTCAAAAATTATCTTTGCTGCTTAGGCTGAATATTTTAAACAGAATGTAACGTTCCCGTCTAGGTTGTGGGAGCTGGTGACTGAATCACAATGAGATCTGCTGCAGGCTGAGTCATGAGAGACCAGAAGGAATGATACATCGGGAACACAATCAGTGCTGGTCAGCCTTCAGAGCAGAGGCACACAAGCACTATTATACTGCTGCCAAGGCCCAGTCCCGCCCCCCAGGAAGCTCTTCCAGTCGGCTACATTAGTTATCACTTCAAGGCATGACCTCTCTCAGCTCAAGGGATATTTTAAGGGAAATTTCTTTATTTAAATGTCATGCATTACAAGTTTGCACAGGATTCTGCCAGAGATTATTTCCACATTTCGCTGGCTTGTTTCAAATAGAAATAATACTTGGAAATTAACCCGTTCTAAGCCAATCCTCTAGCTACTGGGGTAAATTATGGCTAATGCAGGGAAAGTGGCCAAGGTACTACTTCTGCCAGCCAGAAAGGCATTAACTCCTTGTTTATGCCTGACCTGGGTGGAGAGGGCGGAGTTTTGACACTGGCAGACCAAGTCATGCTAGAGTGTATTCAGGTCGATTCACTTGTGTATTAGTATAGATTAAAGTAATGGTCTAAAAGTGTGTACAGGGTATTTAAACTTCATACAATTAATGGGTTGTTACATGCATTGTTTTTACTTATCTGTGTCCTGTCATGGTGTAAGGGCAAACACTTACATTGTAAATACCCCTGTAACTAAATAACTCATCAGACAAAGAAAACCTGTGAAATGCTACTGAAGGACTTAAACAAAAAATTCTAATTTCAAAGCAAGTGGCCATTATGTATGATGGACAGAGGTCAAAAGACTAAGTACATTCCTCACCCAGTGTTAAAGGAAAACCCCCATGGGTAGAGACACTGTCAGCCTGCTTTATGTGTGAAGAATCTATAAATATGGATTAAAAGAAAGATCCTTCATCTCTGAACTGTTTGGACTCTTCCAGGGAAGTGTACCAGATGCAAAGCAGAGATCCCCAGAGACCATCTGGCTATCCTGAAAGACTTTTGGGAACTGGCAGTTTATTACCTCACTGCCACCACTTGGAATTACAAACTGTGATTCACCTGTGCATATATTTTACCTGTTTTAACCTCTCAATAACTCTCATTCTTTTTCTTAGCTAATAAACCTTTAGTTAGTTTACTATAGAACTGGCTGCCAGCTTTGTCTTTGGTGTAAGATCTGGAGTACCACCAGATCTGGGGTAAGTGACTTGTCTCTTGGGACTGGGAGAAACCCTGATGCGGTGTGAATTTTGGTTTATGTGACCATGATCACAAAGTCCAGTTTGTCCAGGTGGCAAAATAGGCTGGAGAGTATCAGGGGATTGTCTGTGACTCCATGGAAAGACTGCTACAGAGATCCAGGAGTTCCCATTAGTGAAATCTAAGTATAGAACATACCGCCAGTTTGGGGTGTCTGCCCTTGTTTTCTGACAGTCTGCCCCGAGGTAGCACTCACAGTTGTGAGCCACGCCAGACAACGTGACAGGAGTAACCAAGATTGTTTAGTGTGTCCTCGATGTCCGCAGGGACTTACTGGGCTTTCTGTTCCCTGACAAACACTCAACAGAAGGGGCAGCTCTCACTAAACCAGGCTGATGTGGGAAGCTGTGAGGGGAGCACTGTTTACCCAAGTAAGGGGCAGGAGGGGAGCCCTCTCTGTACTGCTCTCTTGCCTAACTCGGCATTACTTTCCTCCTTGGAGTGCTCCATACCCCTGGTTAGAGTTCTGGGTCATTGTCTGGTTATTTAATACAATTTCCCCCTTTATCGTAACCAATGGGTTAAAGAGGGTTTGTGTTGCTGAATTCGCTGACCCATTCCACTAGCTTTCACACTTCTCCCCACAAAAGACTCACAAGGGACCATGTCTTCCCCTGCCACACAGCCACACCTGCTATCAGCAGAGGCATTGGAGCGGGATCCCCATGAATTTAAAGTGGAGGGGGAACTGGCAGTAGTGTTCCCCCATGAGAGGCCTTCAGTTCTGGAACAAGCTCCAGCACCCTGGCCTGTTGCCCTTCAGAGAATGCTGGGGGTGAGCTGGGGGGTTAACTTTGTTTGCTTGTTTATATAAACTAGGACATGGGGCACCTAGCACTTAGGACAGGTGCCCTTTAATTATAATTTCTTTTGATTTCTACAAATATTAAATGAATAAATATCAGCTGCAAAAGCCCAAATCACAGTAAATCCGCACTGTGCCTGCCTGAAGCCGTCACCATGCAGGGCCACATGCGTTCTGTTACTGCAAGAAGGACAGGAACTTGCACCGAGGGCTGCTATGTAGGACTCCATTAGCACCTAGAGGCCCTAGCTAAGGATCTGAACCCCAGTGTGCTGGGCACTGGGTAGACATCAGACAAGAGACAGTCCCTGTTTACATGCTGAGTTAAGGAGAAGATGCAACATGTAGATGAAACAAACAAATAGGAATGGATGAGGGACAGGGCAAACAAGGTAGCCATCATCATTGGTCCATGCAGCTGCATATGCACGTGTCAATACACATACCTTGTGAGGCTACTGGTCCATGCTCCTCTCCAGGGAGTCACAGACAACCTGTAGAGTGAACGATCTCGATCTCTCTCTGCACCTGATGAAAGGCCTACTGAGGTCAGGAGAAAGGCTCCCATTGACTTCAGTGGGCTCTGCATCAGGCACTCTGGGACTTTCTAGAGGAGGCAGCCTTTTGGCCAGGCAAATGCCACCATCATGCATTCCTGCTAAGCCATAGGTTTGCGGTCATCCACAGATACACACTGCCATGGCAAATTTTACCCTCTTTCTAGCTACTATACCGCAGCCAGCAACGGAGGCAATCAAGGCAGAATTCTCAGCTTGTCTCCCATACCCACACGGCAGAGTAAGCAGGTGTAAGACATTCACTCACTCCCTTGCACAGGCCAGGTGCCCAGTAGCTCCCACAGGGAAAGCAGCCTCTGCAGGGCCCATACTCCCATGTAGAGAGTGGGTAAAGCCTTGATCCACACCATCCTGGCCAGAGCAGCGGGAGAAATAACCTTCGATGATTAGCGAGTTACTTCCTTCCTGGAGCAAGTCGGGCCACCAGAAAATGAATTGTGACCCTCAGAGTCACAGCTGATTGCCTGGCCTGCTCAGGAGGCACTGCCTCTTACCCCACGCAGATTGTTAAATCACAATCCATCCTCATGGAAGGTGAATGCACCCTCTGTGCTAGAGCGTAACACTGGGATCCTGTGCTGAAATGCTTCCAGTCTACTGGAAGATCAGTGCTTCCAATAGGTGCACTGGAAAACACTTGACATAGTTAATATAAAGTCTGCAATTATTACATTTTCTTTTCATTCAGTTTAACATGTGAAGAAAAAAACAGACCTCACTTACCTTACATTTCTCGTCTCTAAATGTCAGCACTGTCCTCTTGACTGGAGTAGGATGTTTCAGGATTGATTTATTGATGTTTTCTCCTTTAAAATGGAAACCAAACACCTTATGATTTCACACAGAAAAAATTAATAATGATAATTTTATTGCAGAACACCAAAGCCCACCTGCCTGTTGCCATTACATTCAGCCAGAGTTGGCCTTACCATGAGGTGAACTGAGGCGGCCGCCTCAGGTGCCAGACTGTGGGGGGGAGGGGTGCCACTAGGACTCAGAGTGTAGAAAATTGTGTCTGCTGCTGGTGCATATGTATTCTCTCTGCTCTAGATGCACAGAGATGGTGGAGTGCTGTGCTGGAGGAAGGAGGGCACAAGAGACATAACAGGCAGGCAGGAGAAAAGGTGAGAGGGAACAACAGAAAGCAGCAAGAGCTGAAGGGAGAGAGAGGAGGAGGAGCCTCTTATGTACCTCTCTAGCACCCCCAGGAGCCTGGACTGATTAACACCAGCTTCTCAGGGAGCTTCCTGTTTCTTTCTGCTTCCCTGAACCCACTTGAGGAGAACAGGCAGTCAACTGAAGTAGTAGGAGCCAGTTAGGCCCTTAAGACGCTGATATCTTCCCTCAGGCTCTGCTACCAGCCTACTTATTTGTCCCCTTCAATTGAGTGTTGACAGCCACTATAGATGGCACAGAACAGCAGTCATGAGTGAAAGAAGAAAACACACCTCTGGGGCAGCATTCAGAAAAAGCAAGCAAGCAAAGGAAGCTTTTCTATCTAAGCAGGAAGGAGCTCTCCTGAGATACATAGACACAAATGTTCACGGTGAGCCTTCCTGCCCCAGTGAGGATGTGAGTGGTGAGGAGATGCCTGATCTTCCAGTTAGTCAGAGTGCAGGTGACCTGGCAGCTACTGCAGCATCCATATCTCCATCTCAAATGGATGTAACCATGCACATTCCTGAAGAAAAGTGTAGATCAGAGAAGAGTGTGGTGGAGGCGCAAGAAACAGCTGCTGCTGAGTTTATTTCCTTAAGTCTAGATGATCCAGGACTGTGGACCCACTTGAGCAGAAGCCTGAGGGACTTCCTTGTACTGCATGGGCCACAGCAAGTGAAAAACGTCATGTTCCCCAAAGATAATGAAAATAGAAGTTTCCATCCAACACATTACTGGTATGAAATCCCCAATGGTGACGAAGTGGAGAGGCCAGGGCTTATGTACTCAAAAACCCAGAATGCTGCCTAGGGTTTTTGTTGCAAACTCTTCCAGTCTAATGTTCCAGCCACATTGGGTTCTACAGGAACAAAGGACTGGAAAAATCTGGCTAGAAATCTGGCTTGCCATGAGAAGGCAGCAAATCACCAGAGAGCATTCATTAGGTGGAAAGAGCTTGAGATGAGACTAAGATTAAAGGCCACCATAGCTGATCAGCATCAAGAGAAGATTACATCAGAGTCTCTTTACTGGCAAAATGTTCTGAAAAGGCTCATTGCCATTGTGAGAATGCTTGCTACCCAAAACCTAGCACTGCGTGGCACTTCCAATCAGCTGTATGTGCCAAACAATGGAAACTTCCTTAAAACTGTGGAGCTGAGTTTGATGCTGTACTCCAGGAGCATCTAAGAAGAGTCACCACCCAAGAAATGTACACCCATGGAAAAACAATTCAAAATGAGATCGTACAGTTACTGGCAACAAAAGTCAAACAGAAGATTGTGGCAGATCTGAAGTCAGCAAGATATTACTCTGTTATTCTGGACTGCACACCTGACATCAACCATATGGAACAAATGACTTTAATGGTGCGTTTTGTAACAGCAACAGAACCTAGTGAAAATGTTCCTGCAATGGTGACTGTCAGAGAGCATTTTCTAGAATTTATTGACATTGATGATACTACAGGAGCTGGTATGACAAATGTGCTTCTTAAAAAACTGGAAGATACGGGAACTGTGATAGCTGACATGAGATGTCAGGGCTATGATAATGGTGCCACATGAGAGGAAAAAACAGAGGAGTGCAGACACGGATCCGAGAGTTAAACCCTTGAGCTTTTTTTGTCCCGTGCAGTTCTCACTCATTGAACTTGGTGGTCAGTGATGCAGCATCAGCTTCTAGTGAGGCTGCTGAATTTTTTAATGTAATTCAAAGCATCTATGTATTTTTCTCTGCATCAACTCATCGATGGCAAATTTTGAAGCAACATCTGGGAACATCCTCTCTGACACTGAAACCACTGAGTGCCACACGATGGGAAAGTCGAGTGGAGGCAATAAAGCCTATCAAACACCAAATTGGAAGATAGATGATGCCATAGTTGCCATTACGGAGGATAATGCTATGACAGGAACTGTCGTGGGAGAACAGTGGCAGAGGGAAATGGAATCACCAGAAACATACATAACTTCAAATTTCTGTGTGGCTTAGTGTTGTGGCATGACATACCGTTTGAAATAAATGTTGTAAGCAAGAGACTCCAAGGTGTTGACCTTGATGATAATGATGATGATGGGTGATCACTTGTTACTGAGTATGATCATCTTCCATGGGAGTTATGGGTCCTTAGGTGGCTAATAAGGCCAATCCTTGAACCACAAGTTATATTACAATGAGGGCAGATGTTTTCAGGCTCAGCAAGAGGCTGTTGACCATGACTGGAGAACAGTCTCTCCTTCCTCCTGCGCCTCTTGTCCTCTTCGGCTTGTCGGTGAGCAAGTTCAAAATGCAGGGGACCATCCCATAGGACTTCACTCCATTTTAAGCGATCCTGGGCAAGTGTCTCCCGGGTATCAATGTCAATATTACATTTTTTGAGGTTGTCCTTCAGCAAGTCCTTATAGCTCTTCCATTGTCCACCCACATTACGGTACTCTTCTTTCAGCTGAGAGAACAGGACCTGTTTTGGGAGGCGATGGTCTGGCATCCGGACAACGTGACCAGTCCAGTGGAATTGCTGACAGATGATCATTGCCTCTATACTGGCGGTCTTTGCCTCTTCCAGAATACTAATATTGGTGCGCCTGTCTTCCCGTTTGATCTTCATAATCTTACGAAGGCAGCGTTGATGTTGCCTTTCAATGATTTTCAAGTGGTGTCTATAGGTTGTCCAAGTTTCGGACACATACAACAGTGGTGGGAGAATAACGGCTTGATAAACCAGAAGCTTGGTGTCTGTTAGAATGTCGTGATCTTCAAAGACCCTGTGCCATAAACGAGAAAAAGCTACACTGGCACAGCTCAGGCGATGTCACCTGACCTTGATATATCTGGAGCAATGGAACAACTGGACAAAGCAAAGTCATACCTACAGTCTTACCGGTCAGATGAGAGATTTCAAAATGTTCTGAAGAGTGCACAGAAGTTGGCAGAGGAACTTCACAGTGAAGCTATTTTCCCACCCATTCAAGAATACAAGAGTCACCGAAGAAGAAGACATTTTGATTACGAGGCACGGGATAATCCCATAAAGAGACCCCAAACAACAATTCAAAGTTGAATTCTTTAACCAGGTGCTAGATTGTGCAATACAGTCAGTTGATGAACGTTTTATGAAGCTCAAGGAACACAGCAGTATATTTGGGATGTTGTATGATATTCCCAAACTCCTCACTATACCTGAAGAAGACATACACCAGCAATGCAGGGCACTACAGACAGTGTTGACACATGATGACATGTGCGATATTGATGCACGTGTAGGTGATGAACTGAAAGCCTTTTCAAGATACATTTCAGCAGGATCAACTCCAAAGGCTGTTCTGGAATATATGTGCACAAATAAGATGATCACCCGCTTTCCAAATGCTTTTGTTGCTCGGCGCATACTTCTAACACTTCCTGTAACAGTTGCCAGTGGAGAACGCAGCTTCTCCAAGCTGAAGTTAATAAAAACACATCTACGCTCCACAATGACACAGGAGAGGCTGGTCGGCCTTGCAACCATCTCAATAGAGCATGAGCTGGCCCAGACCGTGGACCTTCAGCAGGAAGCAGTTCAAATCTTTGCAACCAAGAAGGCACGGAAAGCACAACTTTGATTATTCAAACAGATAAAAATGCCAGTGTTTACTATGCAGACAAGAAAAGTTACATTTGCTGTTCAGGCGTTTGAAAGTTAAGTGTTACTTACAATTTTTGAACAAGGCATTTTAAGTTGTTAGCTCTCCTTTATTGGGGTAGGTAGCAGAGCAGTACCATGAGAGGAGTAGAACAGGAAGAAGGCAGAATCGAGACCTTTCAAAGTTTTGTCCCAAGTGAGGGGGTATGGGGGCGTCATTTGAGCTCCCTACCTCAGGTGCCAAAATTATGTGGGCTGGCCCTGCATTCAGCACTACAGTGGCTGCCATTGCAAGAACGGAGTAAGGCAATAGCCAATTCATGCAGGGTCTTGAGGAAGATAGCATCAGTCTAAGTTTTGATGGAACAGAACATAAGAACATAAGAATGGCCGTACTGGGTCAGACCAAAGGTCCATCTATCCCAGTATCCTGTCTACCGACAGTGGCCAATGCCAGGTGCCCCAGAGGGAGTGAACCTAACAGGTAATGATCAAGTGATCTCTCTCCTGCCATCCATCTCCACCCTCTGACAAACAGAGGCTAGGGACACCATTCCTTACCCATCCTGGCTAATAGCCATTAATGGACTTAACCTCCATGAATTTATCCAGTTCTCTTTTAAACGCTGTTATAGTCCTAGCCTTCACAACCTCCTCAGGTAAGGAATTCCACAAGTTGACTGTGCGCTGCGTGAAGAAGAACTTCCTTTTATTTGTTTTAAACCTGCTGCCTATTAATTTCATTTGGTGACCCCTAGTTCTTGTATTATGGGAATAAGTAAATAACTTTTCCTTAACTACTTTCTCCACATCACTCATAATTTTGTATACCTCTATCATAGTCTCCTCTTTTCCAAGCTGAAAAGTCCTAGCCTCTTTAATCTCTCCTAATATGGGACCCTTTCCAAACCCCTAATCATTTTAGTTGCCCTTCTCTGAACATTTTCTAGTGCCAGTATATCTTTTTTGAGATGAGGAGACCACATCTGTACGCAGTATTCAAGATGTGGGCGTACCATCGATTTATATAAGGGTAATAATATATTCCGCCTTATTCTCTATCCCCTTTTTAATGATTCCTAACATCCTGTTTGCTTTTTTGACCACCTCTGCACACTGCGTGGACATCTTCAGAGAACTATCCACGATGACTCCAAGATCTTTTTCCTGATTTGTTGTAGCTAAATTAGCCCCTATCATATTGTATGTATAGTTGGGGTTATTTTTTCCAATGTGCATTACTTTATATTTATCCACATTAAATTTCATTTGCCATTTTGTTGCCCAATCACTTAGTTTTGTGAGATCTTTTTGAAGTTCTTCACTGTCTGCTTTGGTCTTAACTATCTTGAGCAGTTTAGTATCAAACTAAAGTCCTATACACTGCCCCCAAGTCATGTCACAAACAGATTCATAGGGTAAAGAGAACACAGGCTTCAGTCTTAACATTGACTAATATTTTAATAATAAACTCACTTATTTTAATTGGGGTTTTTTGCACTTCACTAATTTTAAGTATGAAAATCAAGTGTCAAGAAATCCGTAAAATAAGTATTTCAACCTAAAAAGGAACCTCCCTTCCCCACGCCCTTCCCTCAGATTATCAGTCAAATGCAGCTGAGGTTGATGCAAAACATTTTAGTCACCCACTTGTATCCTAGATGTGTCACCTATACATCCATTTGGCTGCAAAAGCAAAGGTGCAGGCTGCTGCACGATGTGTTAGCACGCTGTACTACAAACGCCACAAGACTTAGGGCCTGAGCCCAAGCCCACCAGCTCCCATTGCCCTCAATGGATTTTGAATCAAGCCCTTGGTGCGTACAGCTGTGAGTACGCCCACTGACTTCATTATAGCCACAGTAGTAAGTGAGTACAGGATTGGGCCCTTAAAGCCAATCCAGTGCCTGCTGAGGTCAATGGGAATCCTGTTCGATGGCTGTTGGATCAGGCCCTCATTGAAGAGCAGTCACGGTTGCCAGGCAGGGGAGTCTTGAGCCCCAACCCTGTAAGGAATTCAGTGTGGGCTGAGCTCCTGATGGATCCAGGCCTGGTTTTTGTCCCTGCTTAGAGATGAACTGATACAAATATCAGTAAAGAAGCAGGCAATGTTCATAGTGGTTCTTGTCCTGAGCCACTTCCCAAATGCAGTATTTGTTTTAATCCAAACAAATGTCAGCCAAACTCAAAATCCTCTTTCTACAAGTGTCTTCCTGCAATACTAAGTCAAATTCCTATCCTTCCCACTTCTCTCTCGGTCAGGAAAGGGGTTGATGTTACTTAGCGGTGTTTCAACCTTCAGCCCAAACCTTTGCTTCTTACAACCTTTAGCCAAATATTTGTCTCATGTAAGACTATAAGCCTACCAACAGAAAAACCAGCTCTTCCTCTAGCTCAATAAATAGTCTCTCTCATCACAGCTGCAAACCCCCCCCCCCCCCCGCCCCCTTCATTCTATGCTGGATTGGATTCCCTAAAAGTAAATCCTTCCTTTGATGCTTACTGACTTGGTTAATTTCTTCTGCTCCTCATCATTCACATCAAGTGCTGCAATTTTTATTTATTCTTTCCAGAAAGTATTTAAATATTAACAGATGTTATTTAATTTAACCTCTACAAATGATTAAGTAGAGTTGGTCAAATATTTTGCAAATGGAATGTTTCTCTATGGAAAAATGCCATTTCATCAAAATCAAAACTTGCTGCAGGAACATGTTGATTTTGACAAAATTTGGTTTAAAAAAATTCAAAACTGTTTTAAAAGTGTCAATTCAACATTTTCAGAATAGAACATTTCAACTTTCATTTCAAAACTATTTTTCATTTCAAAATGTATTAAAAAAATAATTTTGAAAAAAGTTGAAATCAAAATAAAGCCGTTTGATTGACCCAAAATAATTTTTTTTCTAAATATTTCATGTTCTGGGAAATTTCAGGTTTTTCATTCTGATTTGAAATAATTTTTTTTCAAAATGTCAGAATTCCTCATGGAATGGAAATTCCAGTTCCTCATCAATTCTGTTGATAAACTTTTGTGTAGATTATAAGGCTATGATATAGACAGATGGTATCAATTTTGCATAGCTGGTAATAATCTTCTATAGATAGTCTTGCATAGATGAGAAGAGAGACCTTGTATTTGGACACCATAATAGGGAAATATTTTAATCTCTGTAGCTAGGATTCTGCTAGCCTCTCACAGTGCTATTTTCTCATAGTAGCTGAAGACTATATTGTCCAATGCTATTGCACTAGTATTACAATATTAACACAACAGCTAGAGGTGAACATGAAATGAGAAAGCCACCATTTATTCCCCACTCAACAATGCTGCTCATCGCCTCCTCTGTTTCTTACACAGTATGTTTTAATAGTGTTTTTAACTGTGTTGATATTACACTGCCACAAGGAGTATGTCCCTATGAAAGGATTAGCTAAGAAAGGAAAAAAATCTATTCTTACAGTAGTGCTAGAGGTCCAGAAGGAGATCAAGGCCCAGTGTGTTAGGTGCTGTACATACAGATAATAAGAGAGCGTCCCTTCCCCCAAAGCGCTTACGATCTAAATAAACAAACGGACAAAGGAAGTGTTGGTGTCCCCATTTTCCAGCTCAATAACTGAGGCATCAAGAGATGAGCCAGATTTTTAAAAGAGATCAGCTCCCATTTAAGCTCTGGAGTAAGTGGCCAGATTTTCAAAACAGTTCAGCAGATTGGGTATTGATTGAGCTGTTATGAAAATCTAGCCATAAGCGTCAAACTGGGAGCTGCAAAGGGCTAAGGACTTCTGAAGAATCTGGCCCTTATTCAGGTGCCTCTGAGAGCCAAGCTCTTTTGAAAAATCTGGCCTCAATTATGGGTGGTGGGCACTTGAAAATCTCTCCCTAAATGATTTGCTTAAGGTCAGATGGGAAGCCAGTGGCACAGCTCGGAACCATACCCAGGTTTTGTTTATATTAATAGGCAGCAGGTTTAAAACAAACAAAAGGAAGTATTTCTTCACCCAACCCACAGTCAACATGTGGAACTCTTTGCCAGAAGATGTAGTCTTATAGGCCAAGACTATAATAGGGGTTCAAAAAAGAACTAGATAAATTCATGGAGGATAGGTCCATCAATGGCTATTAGCCAGGATGGGCAGGGATGGTATCCCTAGCTTCTGTTTGCCAGAAGCTGGGAATGGGCAAAATGGGATGGATCACTTGATGATTACCTGTTCATTCCCTCTGGGGCACCTGACATTGGCCACTGTTGGAAGACAGAATACTGGGCTCGATAGACCTTGGTCTGACCCAGTATGGCCATTCTTACGTTCTTATTCATCCAGTGCATTAAGTGAAAGGCCATCCTCCTCTCTAGAAGTTTCCTTTCCTATCAGCAGATGAGAAAGACCAGACCAGGAAGAGTGTGATTTTGCTCATTTGCTGCCTGCTTGATGCCATTACCCCCAGATAAATGGGTGTTAATGAAGAAATGCCAAACATTCCAGCTGGGGAGGGGAGAGAGGAGATGTTGTTTCAGCAATTTGTCAAAGGGACCTTAGCTAGTTAAACAGAAATCACGTAAGTCAGCCCATGAGGTTCATATTACCTTATACTGCAACAGACACAATGCATTGTTTTCTCACAAATTAATTTCGTAACAACTGCTAAGCAATATTGTTCGGCTGGATTATAGAGGGCCAGAAGACTGAAAGGCTATTCCATTTTTTGTTGTTTTTAAAAGTAATATGTTCCTGTACAAAGTTAGCACCAGAGCAGTAATAGTACAAGGTCAGTGATAAACTTATTATAAGAATATTACACTTGGTAATGATCTGAACTTTAAAAAAATCCATTTTCCATTTCAGAAATGAGAGAGCTCAATTTCTGCCCACATTTCATTTGTTTCAAGGCAGAGATTGGAAATGGTATCAATTTTCTGCCAGCATATTAAAACACATTTTTATTAACAAGTAATTTTACCAAGTCTGGGGAACCAGCAGCAAATGCTTCCAGAGAGCTGAAAATATATTTTGGATTCCTCTGAATAAAGACGATAAAACGGCTCCAAAATGATTTTTCGTGCTTTTCCCTTTTAATACCACTGCACAAGATAGAAGAACTGCTACAAAAGTCTGCAACTGAAAGTTATCTCAGATCTCTTTTCAGCTTAAACAGTTTATGAGGTAAGGATTATATGGGTGAAAAGAGACTCCAAGGATCCTTTTCTTCAGCTAAAATGATCTAACAAAAGATAGCAAATCTCTTTGCTAGCTTAACAAACCCAAATGAAATTCAGACATAGGTCCGCACACAGGGCTGGTCAACATCGTTTTTATGCTGGTATAGGTTGTTTAGGGGCATGATTTATTTTTTTTTACCAATGCAGTTAAACCAGACAACTCCTTGTGTGGACACAGTTATACCAGTATAAAGGTGTCAGAGGGCTGGAGAAAATGCCTTGCAGGGAAATACTTAAACAGCCCAATCTTTTCAGCTCATCAAAAAAGAATACTGACTGGTGACTTGTTTACACTGTACAAAGTATTGTTACAGGAAGAAAATACCAGGTATTAAAGAGCTCTAATCTAGCAGAAAAAGTCATACCAAGAACCGATGGCAGGAAGCTGAAGCCGAACAAACTGAAATTAGAAATAAAACACACATTTTTAATAGTGAGGGTGATTAGAAATTGAAACAAACTTGCAAGGGAAGTGGTGGATTTCTCCATTGCTTGGTGTCTTCAAATCAAGACTGGATGCCTTTCTCGAAGATGTGCTTTAGTCAAACACGCAGGTTATTAGGCTCAGTACAGAGGTAACTGGATGAAATTTAATGGCCTGTGATACACAGGGGATCAGACTTGATGATCTAATGATCCCTTCTGGCCTTAAACTATGACTCTATATATCTTTTTCTCCTTCTCATACAGAAATAAGCTATATCAGGATAAGCATATTTATATGGTACAACTGCACCCACACTAGGGGTTGTACCATTCTCACTATATCCCTATGGGTTAATGCAGTGCAACATGTGTGTTTAGTACAAGGCCACAATTGCAGTCCCGGAGTTTTCTTAGTTCATGGATTATGGATACAAGTACCGGTACTCGATATAAAACTCTCCATAGAAAGAGTTCGAGTTCAGAATTTTCAAAAAGCCACACATGCCCAACTGGCCATATGGGTGCTCTAACAGGGCCACCACCTATTTGGGTGCTAAAGGAACATTTAGAAGAGGTGTTGGGTCACACCCAAATCACCTGTGAAAACAAAGCACATGGGAGATGTGGGGCTAGAGTACAGTAAAGGAGTTGGGTTCTCAAAGGACATTCAAGAGCTAAAAGCTGCCATATGCTAAGCTAGGTGTAGCTGACTTAGTCCTGTCATAAGCATGGTTAGGCCAGGAGATGTACATTGAGACCAGCTGCTTTTTACTTGCTCTGTTCAGCACACATCTGGAAAACCCACTCCAGAATGGTTTTTAAAAATAGGGGGGAGAAATTGTGCATATCTCTGTGGACTCAACCATTCAGCAGTAGCAAGCTGTAGCTAAGAGGCATGGAAGCCAAGACAGGGCCGGAGAGCTGCATTTCACACACAGAGGGAGAGGCATTGAGGTTACTGCAGTTCACCCTGGAGGCTACACCCACACTGACTGGAGCACTATCTTACGGCACTATATTATGAGGAAACCATTGGAAAGGCTGGTCCTGGCTCAGAGATGGAGGAGAGGCCCTTACCTTCCAAGCACGTTTGATGAGCCAAGGAGGATCTTCTCTGTGAAGCATAGGTCATCCAAAGGGCAGCTTCAACCTAGAAGACACCAGGCACCTCTGATGAGTAAGGAGTTCAAAGGGAGCAAGAGAAGGTAACACAAAGGAGCCATACCCTCTTAGTCCCCATCAAAGTCACTAACTGCCCTGGTGCAGAGAGCCACGGTGGATACCACTGGCATTGGGCAATCTGTTACTTCCTATTACCCGGAGGATGTCCTCAGTGCCATGGTGGAATGAGTCTCCTGATGGAAAAATTCTCTTCATAAGCCTTTCTAGCAATCAGGTTTGATTTGGTGACCTCTCTCCGCAAGGAAAAGGGCTAGGAACTTAGGTTGAAATCCTGGTCCCATTAAACTCAGCAGTAGAACTTCCACTGACTTCAACAGGGCCTCGGGGCAGATCTAGCAAACCCCTGTAAAGTTCCCAGTTACAAAGTCAGTAACTTTTGAAGCGAGACATTAACCATCAAAATTCTGGCTTGTGCACCAGATCTCAGCTAGGAAAGTTTCATTTCTTTCCTACTTTCTGTCCTTTTGCTACAAAGTGGGGAGAGAACAAGAAGATTTTTGAACCTTGGAGACCACTGTATCTGATAACACCCTGTCCACTTCATGTAAAAAAAAAAATCAAGTTTATAACAGAAACTCAGTTGCAAACTTCACAATGAGACAAAGGCCATAGTTCCATCATGTGTGTTCCTTCTTCATAACAAACCTTTATGGCAGAATCTATGCAACAAGAACAGAAATTTGCTTCTGGTTTTGATCAACATCAATAGCTGTCTCTGAAAATAAATTCTAACCTTGACATTACTTAGTTCAATATTTTTCTCTCAGATCAATAATTCTCAATGTTGCCCCAAAACCAGAGGTCAATATCAGTTTAATCTTCACCTCTGTTGTTTGCCTGCTTTGACATCAGAGGTCAACGAGTGCTGCTGTTATTCACCTCTGACTTTTTGCTTTTAATTTGCCAATCTTCATTTGAAGTCTTAATCTTCACCTTCCAGGATCGATAACTAGTGTTGTTAGTCACTCATGTCATCAAACACCTTTGTAACCAACTGGGACTGTGATATGAAATAAATAGAAAATAAGTGCTACTACCAGTTATGCCATTTCTACCACCACTCGACAATGGCTTTGATTTGAACATGAAATAATGTCAAAAATCCATGGCACTATTAATAAAAACAGTCTTTCAGCAATTAACCTATACACTAACTTCTGTTTTGGTCAACAACCAGTGTCATTGTCCCCTGGGAACAAAATTGGTATTAATCTGATTCAGCTTGGTTACTATATACCTTTTTGGGTCAATAAATCCTGATGGACAGGAAATATTCATTTTAACACACATACTTGGTACCACCAAGCCACCTTAATGTCCTGATCTGGCATGACGCCAGATGTACCTGACTCCCATTTGAATTCATATAGGTCCAAATTCAGTAACACATTTATGCACATGTTTATCTTTAAGCATGTAATTACTTAAGTCCACACATATTTAGCAACAAACTTTGGCTACAATTTTAGGATTTGGGCTCCTAACTCCCTTAGATGCCTTTGTGCTTAAGTTCTTTGACTTAAACATGAGTTGTGCCATATTTGCTATAGCAAAGAGGTTGAAACCAGCATGGGCTGTGCTGCAGGTTCTCATTTTAGCAACTTTGGTTCAGTCATAATGAATTTACAAACTAATCAAATGATCCAGAGTCCTGTGGCACCCCAGAGATGCACAGTTGAGATGCCAACTTTCTTTTCATCTCTTTCTCTGACTAATAAGGACATCATTTTTTTTCAGGGACATTACAGCTGCCTGCTGTAGAAATCACAGGGACATCACAGAGGTTTTATGATTTGAGGCTAAAAAAAAAGCTGGAGTTTTTTTGAAGAAACAAAGAACCTTCTTCGTTAGCGATGGGCAAACCTCAAAACATCCAGACTTCAGGGTGAGCTTGGATAAGCATCCAGAAACTTAGTTGCTTATTCCCCAAACTCCTGGAGCCTGCAAAATTGGTTGAAAACTTGCCAAAGAGGCTGTTGTGTAGGATTTTCAATCCCAGCCAGAAATACTAGACCCTTTCTCGTTGCATTTTGACACTTTGGCTCCTGATCAATGCCTGGCCGTGTCAATTACTAATTATTGTTTGTACTGTGGTAGCATCTAGACACCACAATCACAAGTTAGGGCCCATTGTGGTAAATACTGTCCACCCATAACAAAAAGACGGTCCCTTTCCTAAAGAGCTTACAATCTAATAAGAGCACAGACAAGTGGATGCAACAAAGAGATGAGGGGCGAGCACAAGGTAACAATGTGACAGTTATGATTAAGGCTAAGATTTTATCACAGATATTGTGAGTAAAAGTCACAGACAGGTCATGGGCAATAAAGAAAAATTAATGGAAGCCCGTGACCTGTCCCTGACTTTTACTAAAAATATCCATGATAAAATGGGAAGGGGTTGGGCAGATGCTGGGTGGCTGGGAGCTCCAGGCCCCCCTGCAGTGGCAGGGAGCTGCTGGGTCCCCCTGCGTGCCACTGTGCAGGATGCTGTGGGGGGTCTCCCATGCCACCGCTGGTTGCGGGGTGCTGTGGGGTACCCCCACCCCCCCGTCCATGGTGGCTGTGAGCTTGAGGGCACCACTGCCTTAGGCATCGGGAGTACCTCACAGCTCCCTGCCACTGTGGGGGGCTATGGGACCCTGCAGCTCCCAGCCACCAGGACTGAAGTCATGGAGATCTTTGGAAGTCGGATTCCGTGACTAAATCGTAGCCTTAGTTATGATTGGTGTAATAAGTAACAGTCACATTGGGGGACACAACTCAGGCGTGCTGAGGTTAGCCCTAAACAATTCAGAACCCCAGACAAAGGTTCCATTTGAGTTTGTTTCTAAAACTGACTGACAGCTGCACGGTTGGGGTAAAGTTCTCTTTAGAATTTTTTATTTATTTAGATTTTTAAAGTAATGGGAGGTGCCAATCTGAACATTCTAGGTTCCTCCCACAAATCCTTACAAACTGTTAATAAATAAAAAAACCAAAAACCACCATATAAGGCTACTAAATAGCCAGACAAGACAACGATCAATCAAGTGCCTCACTTTCCCTATATGTAGCCCTTAACAACATTTGCTTCTTCAATAGCCTTCCTAGGGTCCTAACCCGGGTATTTCAGATCCCAGCTTAAATCCAAATCTCTTCAATGAACTGGGGAGTTCTTATTCAGGCTTCGTCTAGTTCTTATCGTCATCCTTCTGCTGCAGAGTAGCCGACATTGGGGCCCTGAAGGTTGGATTCCTGTTGAAGGTGAAGTCAGTGACATGGCGGTTAATGTAACATGTTTTATTTAAATTACACACTATACACCAGTACTTAAACAGAGGTGGTCACAAACAGCATGCAGGGAAACCCCTTTTTCTGCATTTGCAGCCCAAACACCAGGGAACAGCTATGCCCCAAGAACTGACTCTAGTTAAAGAGATGAATGCTGAGAGCAAATTCTCTTGCTGTTTGCCACTGCTCCCACAAAAAGTCCTGGATCACCAAACCAAACGACAGTACAGCATATCTCCAAAGCCTGTACTCTGTTTACATGCTAAGAAAAAGAACTTGTGAGAGGATGTGCAGCAGTGCCACCTGGGGACCCTGCCATAACATTATTGGTTCCAAACATGCAGCCAGCCATCACTCATTTTCTTTAAATGTCCCTTGTCGGACAAAAAGTCAATGCCATAAGAAGGCCGGGGCTTGATTCTCATTAGCACTAAGTCCCCTTTAGCATTGCTATGACATTAAAGGTGGATGCGAATGATACACTGCCCAAGCAATGGAAAGGGGACAGTGAAAATGAGCATTAGCCCCCCAGTTTTCAAAGATGGAAGTCTTAACAGAATAGCCTCATCCCAATTCTGTAAGCTTATATCTGTAGTTCAGCACCTAGCTTCCCAGGCGGCAACATTTTCTGCAGCGGCCCATATTTGAGAACTGGGCCCTTCAGCAGAATGACTTTTAAACAGAATGTAAAAATAACAGGAGTACTTGTGGCACCTTAGAGACTAACAAATTTATTAGAGCATAAGCTTTCGTGGGCTACAACCCACTTCTTCGGATGTAGCCCACGAAAGCTTATGCTCTAATAAATTTGTTAGTCTCTAAGGTGCCACAAGTACTCCTGTTATTTTTGCGGATACAGACTAACACGGCTGCTACTCTGAAACAGAATGTGTGTATCAGGCACTTGTATTGCCCAGATACTGACACACACATTCTACTTGGACAACACATACCGACAGGCAGGTTTTGAGTGATACGAAGGCGGGAGATCAGCGGGAAAAAAGGGTGACATCAATTTAAGACAGACAGGTGGAGGTTTTCATTCATTAAAAAAGGACATTTATTTTGTACAAACAGGCCATTCAGTAAATTTGTTGTCATTTTCAGACAATAATGCTCCTGATGAAAGAGCATTCCTGATAATGAATGGCATCTGAAGCGAGGACAGAATAGTGGCAGGTACTTATTAAGCCTCGTTTGGATGATAGCTGCAGCAAAGCTGCTATTGGTTAACAAGCAGTTACCGGAAAAAAATTAAATGAGCTGAAAAATTCTAACGAAAAGTTCAAACATTCAGCTGATTTTATTTTTGTTAGTGTAGACAAAGGAAATCTCAGGGCTAGATCTGTAGCACAGGCACAGAGGGTTGTGTGTATAAGTGCATGGTGAAGCGCAATCAGCAGGGATGAGTGCAAAGGGGATCCTACCTTGATGGGGCCATTCACCTGTGTGCTCAACCTAAGTCCCACTCCAGCTCTATTGGGAGAACTGAAGTTGTGCATAGGATTTGTGTTGACCCCCTGGGTACATCTACACTGCAAAAAACACCAAATGCCTGTAGATGCGAGTCTTAGAGCCCAGGTCTGCAGATGGGCGGCTCACACCATGGTGCTAAAAATAGCAGTGTAGATATATAGCTCAGGCTCTGAAACCAGGGATGGGGAGGGGGTCTCAGAGCCTGAGTGGAAACATCTACACTGCTGTTTTTAGAGCTGTAGCACAAGCCCCAATCTGTAGACCCAGGTTCACTGCTGCAGGTGTTTGTTTGCAATGTAGACATACCCTCGGTGAGCAGGCAAACTTCACCCTAACAGGAACACTGGTGCAGTCACCAACTCACAGCTGCCTAATAGCATTACTAACACCCCATAGGGAAACGTGATGAGGAATGCACTGAACTCTGTGTCTCCTCATAACCACCGTTTTCCCACTCCTGACATGCCCCCACTCACCCCCTTTTTTTCTTTTTTGTAATCCTACATGCTTGCAAGTAAGAGACCAGGGGATTTGAGAGTGGAGCTGAGCAAATAATTTATTTTTCAGTTCAGTGGCAAAACAAAACAAAACAAAACAAAACAAAAAGGCAGAAAATATTCAGTTTGTTTCCAGCTGAAACTGAGGTTCTTTTGGTTTCTCATCAGCACCAATGACAACGTTGCTTCGGGTCAGTTCAAAATTAAAGTTTCAACATCTTTCATTTCAAAAATGTCCTTCTGTTATGACATTTTCAAAAAAGGTTCATTCAGATTTTTTTCAAAATAAAATGTTTTGACGTTTATTTTTTTTTTCCATTTTTGGGGGGCTGAAACTATTCATCAAATTCCACCTGAATTCACACACCATTTCAGTGCCTCCCCAAACATGTTTTTTCCTGGGAATTTATTATTCATCGAAAAGTTTTTCTCCAGCTCCACTAGAGATGCTTGCACAGTGCAGAGGGCTTCACCTAGTGCAGACCCTGTGTAAGGTATACAGCAGTGAAGAATCAGTCCCCCACATTCACTGGGAGGCAACAGGGATTCTCAACCTTTTTCTTTCTGAGGCTCCCCCGCATGCTATAAAAACTCCACGGCCCGCCTGTGCCACAACTGTTGTTCTGCATATAAAAGCCAGGACCAATGGGGGTAGCAAGTAGAACAACTGCCCAGGGCCCCATGCCACAGGGGGTCCTGTGAAGCTAAGTTGCTCAAGCTTCAGCTTCAGCCCTGGGTGGCAGGGCTCCGGGCCCAGGGCTTCAGCCCCATGGGGCAGGGTTTCAGCTTTCTGCTCTGGGCCCCCGCAAGTCTAATGCCGGCCCTGCTTGGCGGACCCCCTGAAACCTGCTCGCAGCCCCCCAGGGGGCCCTGGACTCCTGGTTGAGAACCACTGGCCTAGCACACAACGCAAGGACTTCCTGGAGTACTGACGAATGTTAGTCACATTGTTTAAAGCACCACTGCAAGGCATCCACTACTGTGGTGATAAGTGTGATATAAGAACCTATATAGACTAGAACAGAATGCCTTAAAGTCAAAGGGTAAAAAATTCACCCCATTCAAGGGCTAGCACGGACAGATAGGCATCACTCAAGTGCCACTGAAACCCTCAAAACAGGACTTCAATCATTCACGGACCTTGCACTGTCCCTCTGCATGGAGGTGAATTGTACACTAATCTTAAATCCCACTAGTACTGTACTAAATGAGAAAAGACCTACATGGCAATCACTCAAGACTTTGACAATATTTATAAGCCACCACGGAGATGTCTTATTACTCTATTGTAATGCAGACAAGAGGAAGAACTCCTGTACTGTATATTTATCATCAGAGAGTCTTCCCTTTGATGCTGTACCCATCAGTCTTTGTGTGGTCTCTTTCAATACTACCAAAGTCTTTTTAACCAAGCACACACCCGATTGTTAAATCCACTGAGGGGTGATGGGAAAATCTGGTGAAGACGCTGTGCGGTTTTAGCAACTGAGCTGATGGCACAAAAGTTTAATAAAAAGATGTTTCAGTGCTTCAGGGAAAAGTAAATCAATTAATGGTCTCTTGGATTTTATAGCTTCTCGTAATGTAAATGTTCTGTAGCAAAGCCAGTAAAACCTTGTGTTATTAACCATCCTGAGTATCCAAGCCTCATTTTTAAGACTGTGCCTTTTAGCTATTGGGACAAACCTATAAATACGCAGTTTAAGCAAAAAACTCATAAAATGTACCAGGGAAAAAATTCACAGTAAAAAGAAGAAACATAAAGACAGACATTAGATTCCCACCACTGATCACAGCCATCTGAGAAGATTGCCATCTGATTCCTCAATGCTCGGAGATGGCTGTATTTCCTTTATTTTGTTTGTTCAGTTTTTTCCCTCCTTGTAGCAGAGACGAGGGAAATCATTCAAACAGAAATCACAGCACAAGTAATAACCAAAGAGCTATTTATTCTTATTTCATAATCAAGGAACACACCATAGTCCTCTTTCCTGATCACAACTGCTGATGTGATGTACTCTGCCAATCTTGATCATTTAGGGGTAGATTGTGACTCGGATTACATCCCTGCACAGGGGAGTAAGAACTCCCCCTACATCTCTCTGTAGGCTGCATGGACCTCGGGCCCTGTCCATGACATGGAAATAACATGGACACCTCCACACACTAAGGTATCAGTACTTCACAGCTGAGCCAACATCGGCATAGAGTATCACAATGTTGCTTCTGATCTGGGCCAGCAGCAAATTATTGTTCCCTTCCTCCAAGCAAAGAGGAAGCAGAGAGGGAATTTTGCAACACAGAGGTGTCTGTGGGGCACATGACTTCCCAGGACAGGTCCTGTGGTGGTGGAACTAATGCACCGCCACTTTCCGCAGGGCTGTGCCTAAAGGCAAAGTCTAGCCCTTAATTACCCTTAACTCAAAATATCTTGTCACCTGAGAAAATAACCTATCTACACTACAAACACTACAGGGGGACAGCTACACTGCTGTAATGCTGTAGCGGAGGCACTTGCTACAGGAACAGAAGGGGTTTTCCATTGCTGTAGTAAATCCCCCCCCACCCCCTCAAGAGGTAGTAGCTGGGACGACTGAAGAATTCTTCTGTTGACCTAGCTGTGTCTACTCCAGGGCTTAGGTCAGTATAAGTACATCTCCCAGGGGAATGAGATGTTTTGTTGTTGGTTGTTTTCCTCAACCTACAATCCCCTCTCCTCCTTCCCTCCTCCCCCCACAAAAAGTTGTCCTGCTTGGTTTTTTGCCTTGGAAATACGAAGAATGTCAAGCCCAATTTATTCTTTCCTTGCAGGTTATCTTTCACACCTCTGACTACCACAGATAACTCTCACACTAGAAAATGGGAGCCCGTGTTAGATGGATTCTAATTATTTCCCTGTTGCTATCATAAGATTGATGAAGATCGGGTTAAACCTTTTGGTTTTCACATAGTTCTCCACCTGGTATCCTCCTAGTAGCACCTTGAGACTCCTGATTGGAATCATTTTCTGCTTTATTGCTTGCCATTGTTTTTCTATCAGTAGAAGCAGAGTTATGGAAGCCTTGTAAGTTTCTATTCTGGTACATTCTTAAAAACTCATGCCATTTCCCATACAAGTGGCTTGAACCCCTTGTGTTTTTCTTACCCTTGGAAGGGAAACCTGAAAATGGTTATTTTTGTAGTCTTGGTTTTGTTGCCAAAATCTGTTGTCCATGATAGCAGCAAATAGAGATCATTAGCTATTGAATCAGACTTTGGTTTAACTCCAGCTTGTAAACTCAGATGTTTGGTTGAACAGAATCCTTAGTGGATAGTAAACGGAAATATCTGCTAGTCTGCTTTGAGCCACAGGTAGCTCAAACCAGAATCCAAAACTGAAATATAGACGAGAAGCCACTGTGATGAATCCAATTAGTCTTTAAAGCCAGGAGATATACCTGCATTCAAATATTGACTACGTCCCAAAGAGTTCAGTACAGTTCCATTCTAGTTTTTATACCATGTCCATTAACATAGTAAGAGAACATCTTCCAAGACTGCATTAAATAACGTGACTGAGATCTGCTAAGTTTGTGTTTGTTTGTTCGTATTTTTACTTCCTGTGGAATCTCACTTCTGTGGTATCTCTGCGTTTGTTTTTCTCTTTTCCCCCAAGAACGCTTAAAAACAAAATGTTAATGAACGCATTTCAATAATGTCAACTCTGACTTTTTTAAAATGACACACACACCATCCCAAACAAATTAACAGGTTGTGCCACCCTCGCTTCTGCTGAATGTTACCTTACTTCAGGAACAGCCTTACAGAAGTCAATGGGAATAAGGAAATAAGCATCTGGTCCTTGGGGAATAAACCCCACAAAATCACAAATAGTCTAAGTCTCATCAAAAATGTCATTCACCTTAAAAAGGCTATTCCACCGTAGCAGCTCCTAAAGGTCACATGCTATTAGAAAACATAACCTTTTATTATGGGTTTCTCTTCAGTACCACTGAAATATACAAGTACACTTTCTATACCATTCAAAATGCATAGGCTACCGAAGAGGGGATTGAAAACAAAGGACTATAATATGGATACTACAATGCACTGATAGGTGAACCTCAAGGGATTTGTTTAATATAAACACAAAAAAATGTGGTAGCTTACCCAACCACATCCCAGTCTCTTGAATACCCTTCATTTTCCCCACCACCACGTCTACCTCACAACCGTCTCCTTTCCCCAACTCCATCTATTCCACTGAGCCCCACAAAGTTTCTTTTATCCACCCTCCCTGCCCCCACACAATTCTCTCCAATTACCCTTCCTCTTCCTCCTCTTCTCCCGCAGCTACCATGCTGCGTGAAGCTCAGACTCTGACTTTGGTGATACACATGTTCCTGACTTTCAGTTCTAGTGCTTCCTCTACTAGAATCAGGACCAGCTGCTCTGGTTGCCTCAACCAGATGTGCCCCAGAATGCACTTCTTTCCTGCTGACCCTAAGCAAACTCCAGAACGAATATGATTTGAGAACACCTGGCCCAGTGGACTGTTAGAACTGCGAAGCCCCCACCCTTCCTAAAGATGCATTTTAGCAAAGGGGCCTGTTGTTTTTTGAAGAAAACTGAAGAGATACTTATGCAAACTTTATTAAACTAGTGAATTCTTGGGGCCAAGTGGTTTGAGATTTCGGCAGAACTTCAGGCATATTTTGTTCCCTCCACTCCTTGGCCTGTTGCCCATCTGTAATTCAGTAATACACTGATTGTCTTCCAGCAACTGCACAGCAGGGGTCCCCAAGAATTAAAGTGAATACTCATCATGTTTCAGTGCATTGCTCCTTTTAGCAGCTGACAAACTTAGCCGCTGGTTTATATAACAGGCCAGGAAGCCCCTACAGTTAAAAGGTGTATTTCATCAGCTTTAGTAATTAGCATGCATTACCCGCAGCACCAGAACTTGTTTGTTTTTTCTCTTCAGCAAATAGATAAAAACTGTTAAAAGGGCAAACCTGTGTGATAGAAAAGCTAATAGACACCCAAACACCAGCTTTTAGCAATTAGGAAGATATTACTGGCATCAACAAGATTATCGTCATTTCATCCTCTGCAGCGGCTAATGGTTATTACAATGCTCTCCAGGAAAGACAACTAATCACCAGCGTTCGAGTCCAGCAGGCTCTGATGTAAATTACAAGTTGTCCACTGGTACATTCAGATGGTTTCTCTTTTGGTTCTAAACTCCCTGTTTATCTCACAATGGCCCATCATCATTATGGGTATTGTCAGTACTGCCTCTAAGCCCCCGGTTAAGGTTGGAGCCTGCCTGGATTCATGCAACTGTGAGCACGTGGGCACTCAGGCCTGATCTACACTGGGGGCGGGGGGAGGAATTGATCTAAGTTACACAACTTCAGCTACGTTATTCACGTAGCTGAAGTCGACGTACTTAGATCTACTTATCGTGGTGTCTTCAGTGTGGGTAAGTCGATGGCTGACGCTCTCCAGTCGACTCTGCCTGCGCCTCTCACCCTGGTGGAATACCTGAGTTGACGGAAGAGCGCTCAGCGGTCAATTTATCGCGTTTAGACTAGATGCAATAAATCGACCACCACTGGCTCGATCGCTGCCCGTCGACCCAGCAGATAATGTAGACAAGCCCTAAGAGAAGCATGACTTATCTTTGGAAGAAGAGCCCGTCTCCTCCCTGGTTCCCATCAGCTACACTTCCTTGTGCAAACTGTTACTGCTCAGTATCTCCCTTCCCACAATGCCTCACTCCTAAGGCTAGCTGTTACCCTTAGCTTTCCTTTTACTATCTGCTTTGTTTGTTGGGATGGGGAGCCCCAGGGCTCTCACCATCAGTTCATCCTCATTCCATCTCACCCACAGCACAGAGCAAACCATGGGGCAAAGGCTCACCCCTAAGGGTATGTCTACACTACAGTGTAAGCCCAAGGTTTGAACTCAAGCCTCCTTCCATCTACACACAAATTGCACTGACCGAGGGTCCCAGGACCCGACAGGAGTGGAGGGTCCGAGCTTGAGTCAAGCCAGGACCCGGGGTTCAAGGCCTATTGCTTTGCAGTGCAGATGCAGCCCCGCTGGACTTGTGCTCTGGGAATCCACCAAAAGTATCCCACAATCCACAGGCCTACTTCCTTTGTCCTCTGGACAGTCAAGTTTGGTGGACAATCAAGTTCTCCCATATTGTACCACAAACAAAAGGGCTAATGCAGCCACATTTTGGGGGGCGCTAGGAAGTCTGAAATATGGGTGGTTGGACTCAGGCCCGCATAATGCAGTGTAGATGCTGGAGCCCCAGGTTAGGACCCAGGGTACAACAATTCCTAACCTGGGGTTACAAACGAGTGTAGATGCTCAAGCCCTAGGTTAACTTAGAAATGAGGTACTCATAATAATGACAAACTAATCAGCCAAATATCAATTTCTGTACAGATCTACAGCCCCCTATATTATCAGAACGCATGGCCAGTGGGCCAGTTTGCCTCTCTTCTCCCTGATATAGGTGTGTCATCCATTTTATTAGACCCTAGTGAATTATCTTGCAGACAATGTCATAATTGAATTTAGACAAACTAGACTAGACTCTTCTACGGTCTAGTGAGCATTTATGTTGCTCAAGCACCAAAAGACCTCAAGAGGTGTTTTAAATGCTGCAAAAATTGATTGTCAGGGGCATTTTCCCAAGTAAATAGTTTAAATGGAGCTGCACAGAGATTTGTATGGTCTTAAACTTTCTTCCTGTGACTAAGAGACAGGTTTAAATTTACCTGGAAGACAGAAGCTGTGAAGCTCCCCAAAGACACATCAAGAAGTGCTAAGACTATCTGCTCCAGGAAAATAAAACCACCACAAAACCAGAGTATTATGACTGAAGTGACTCATTTAAAAAGGAAACGCCTGCTACCCGACATATACATTTATTTTTGTAATTATTTGGTATAATCTGTTACCAAGATTAAGATGGGTGTGGATGAGTCAGTCGTATTGTACGGTGCGCCAGTCAACTAGGTCTGGGGAAAGCTGTCCACTGGTTAGGGCATTAGCCTATGGCTTGTGAGACCTGGGTTCAAGTCCTTTCTCTGCCACAGATTCTCTGTGTAACCTGGGGCAAATCACTTACCTTCTCCATGCCTCACATTCAACCTGAGGATAATAGCATTGTCCTACCCCACAGGAGTGTCATGAGGATAACTATGTGAAAGCCTGGGAGGTGCTGTGATGCTCCGTAATGGGCACCACATAAGTACCTTAGCTAGATGGATAGGATATCTCTTTTATTGAGAAGACTGTAAACTAGAAGTATTGGGCCAAACTCTGTTGGTGTAAGTTTGATGCAGCTCCAATTTACACCCACGCAGAATGTGACCCCATTAGAGTTGCTAAGTTTGGTTGGACGTATTCCTGGAGGTTTCATCACATGACATTAATTTTTTTTAAAAGATTAAAGAGACTCCAGGACAACCATGGAGGGTTGGCAGCCCCAGACCCCGTTCAGTTAGCCTCCATCTGATGCTTTTCGCAAACTGTACATTTATCAGTAAAGTAAAGGGACTGGAACTTGCTGTGGAGGCAGGGCCGGCTCTAACTATTTTGCCGCCCCAAGCAGCAAAAAAAAGCGCCGCCCCGCCGTAACACCTCCACCCACCGAGTGCCGCGCCGCCGAAACCCCCGCCGAGCGCCGCGCCACCGAACACTTCCGCCTCCCGCGGAGCGCTGCACTGCTGAAGCCCCCCTGCGCGAGCACCGCCAAACACCCCCCGCGGAGCACCGCGCCGCCAAACACCCCCCGCCGAGCGCCGCGCTGCCAAACCCCTCCCCGCGGAGCGCTGAGCCGCCGAACACCCTCCGCGAGCGCTGCGCCGCCGGAAAGCACCCCCGCCGAGCGCCGCGCCGCCCCCCGCCACCCCAAGATTGGCCGCCCCTTACCAGGTGCCGCCCCAAGCACGTGCTTGGTTGCCTGGTGCCTGGAGCCGGCCCTGTGTGGAGGGGGACTCTGTTCCCTAGGAAGATCTGGTTGTCACCTATAGGACCTACTATGTCTCTGTTATCCACAGTAATATGAAGACCAGGGCCGATGCAACCACTAGGCGAACTAGGTGGCCGCCTAGGGCGCCTAGTGGTTGAGGGCGCCTAAAAGCCCGCTCAGGCGAGGAGGTGGAGTGGAGGTGAGCTGGGATGGGGGGGCGCGCAGAGGGCTGCCCGCAGTAACGGGGGGGGGCACACAGGGGAACTGCTCCCCACCTCAGATCACCTCCACTCTGCCTCCTCCGCTGAGCACACAGCCCCTGCTCTAAGTCTCCTCCAATCGGCGCTGCAAGCCTGGGAGGGGAGGAGAATTAGAGCGGCGCCGGCATGCTCAGTGGAGGAGGCGGAGCGGAGGTGAGCTGGGGCGGGCTCCCCGGGCGGGGTTAGCTTCCGCAGGGGGGGGGCCTCCCCGGGTGGGGTTAGCTGCGGGGGGGTGGCTGCTGCGGGAGGGACTCCCCGGGTGACGGGGGGGCGGGCTGGGTTAGCTGCAGCGGCATGCAGGATTAGCTGCCACGGGGGGGCTCCTCTGGTGGGGGGGAGTGGTTAGCTGCCGCGGGGGGGTGGGGGACAGGGTTAGCTGGGTGTGGGGGGTGGCGCAAGATCGAAGTTTCGCCTAGGGCGCGAAACTTCCTTGCACCGGCCCTGATGAAGACTATAAAATGGACCCACTCAATGGGTGAAATTGACCCCCCCCCCTAGTGCAGTGAGTCAGTCCTAGGCTAACACATCACCTCAACCTTCAGCACAGAGCTTTTGTGGGACAGAAAAGATACACAGGTCTTGTGCTGGGCTTCCGCACAAGGGGTCAGTTTCACCCTACATGAGGGCAGCTTGTACCTTGGGCTATGTATAAATCTCAGCCCCAATTCAGGAAAGCATTTAAGCATGTGCTGAAATCTATCCCCAATACGCAAAACACTGTGAGAGCACGCTCAGCTTTAAGCATGCGCTTAAGCCCCATTGATTTGAAGGAGAGTTTAAAACTAAACGTGTGCCTAGAGGCTTTCCTGAATCAGGGACCTCTGGGTGAAATGTAAACAGATCACATGCTTCCCCCTGCCGCCCTCTTTTTAATGGGAGTGATGGATGACACAGACCTGGACACTGTGAATCACCTCCATGTACATTTCACAACTCCCTTCAGGAATTGAGTCCTTCTCCCTCCACATCAAACATTCATGGTGTTTATAACAAACGTTGCCTGCTTTGTACTGCTGAAACAACAGCCAAACTCCCTCAGGGAAGTAACAGAGATGTGGGTCACAGGTTTTTATACAAGTTGCAATTTATTTAACTTTTCTGAATTCCAGCGTTAGGCCTTTTATCAAGGAAGCCCATTTGCTTTTTAAAAAATCTGTAATCAATAATTCCTAATTAAAATCATAGGTCAGATAACTAGTCGCCTTTAAGATTTTGGTTTTATGCCCAGGAGAGTTCTGGCTTACTGACGACGTACGAGTATTTACTGACTAGATCAATACCCTGCCTGATAACTTTTTTTTCCCCCTGAGGTTACAGGCACTTGGCTGGAAAGAATCAGAAGAGTTCGAAATGATGGATTTTTCTGAAAGTTGCAGAAATACCTGAAGAAACTCCTGCCTGGGGTACTTGGGGCACACAGAAGTGTGACGGGTTCAGTCACAGAGATCCCCTTGGGACTGTCACCTGATGTGCTGAAACTACCTCTGAGCCCATTTTCCCCACCAGCTTGGGACTCCAGAACCCTGTCTTGTTGAGCCAGACACTCTACGAGTCTGAACCATGCCCCCAAAGCTGCAGACTTTAACTAAAACTGCTCAGCAGGTTTCCTATCTCCAGCACCCAGACACCCAGCTCCCAGTGGGATTCAAACCCCAAATAAATTCATTTTACTCTGTATAAAGCTTCTACAGGGTAAACTCAGAAATTGTCTACCCTCTATAACACTGATAGAGAGATATGCACAGCTGTTTGCTCCCCCAGGTATTAATTATTTACTCTGGGTTAATTAATAAACAGAAGTGATTTTATTAAATATAAAAAGTAGGATTTAAGTGGTTTCAAGTAAGAACAGACAGAAAAAAGTAAGTCACCAAGCAAAATAAAACAAAACACACAAGTCTAAGCCTAATACATTAAGAAACTGATTACAGATAAAATCTCACCATCAGAAATGTTCCAATAAGCTTCTTTCACAGACTGGACTCCTTCCTAATCTGGGCCAAATCCTTTCCCCGGTACAGTTCTTGTTGGTTCCAGCTCAGGTGGTAACTAGGGGATTTCTCATGACTGGCAGGCAGCCCCCTTTGTTCTGTTCCACCTCCTTTTATATCTTTGGCACAAGGCGGGTGGGCAAAATACAGCCCAAGGGGATCTGGCCCATCTAACATTTCTGTCCAGCCCACCAGGCTCTTTGGCTGCCCCATCATGATCTCCGGGCCGCTAAAGTCCCATGGCACAGCGGGGCACTCAAGCAGGCTGCCTGCCTGCCGTGGCCCCACGCTGCTCCTGGAAGCGGCCGGCTGCTGCTGGCACATCTTTGCACACCTCCTCCATTAATATAGTAGAAATGTGCAGCCCTTGATGATGTACCAAAATTAGTGGAGTGGCCCCCCTGCGAAAATTATTGCCCACTCCTGGTGTACGCTATGCAGTTGGTCATGGCTGTCTATGTGGCTGTTCAGGAGCATAAGGGGAGTAAATCAGTCAACCCACTATCCCCTTTCTCAGCCTCTCCACACCCTGGGACTGGGTGCACATGGCTGAATAGGGTAGTGTGTACTGCTACTTCCCCATCTCCTAAAGCAACTGGACAGTGTGTCAGATGGCAGTGGCTGTAGCCTTGGCTTCCCACGTGCCCCGGTGTGCCAGCCAGTGCATCTGAGCCAGCAGAGGGGGAATAGGAAACTGCTACTGGTAAGGGGTGGTAGCAAATTACGCAACTCTGGAGCAAGAAGGGGAAGGAATTGCACCTCTCAGGCCACACCGTAGGTAGCAGAATGGCTAGTGAGAACCAGAGAAACCAGGAATTACTGGAAATCTTCAGAGGAATGTTTGTTCTCCAGAAATATTCTGTCCTATTTCTAGAACAAGGAGGTTCAGAGAAGGACTGAAAAAGTATCCAAATTTCTGGAAGCTTCTCTGAACCAAACCTGCAAAAAACTGGCTCTCACCCAGCAAAGAGCTTAACTTAAACCTAACTTACGCCTGCTTAACTTAAACATGGGAGTAGTTCCATTCACTTCCATATGACTCCATATTTATGTGCTTAATAAGCACGTGCATCAATTCTTTGCTGGATCCGGTTCTCCAGTAACTAATTCCAGCGTGCTTTGTAACAGAAAGTCAACTGCCCTTACTGGGCGACCTCCTTCCACTCTCCTTACAATGTATAGGGTCAGTGAAATCCCCATTCTCGGGAGTGACTGCTGGGCAATAAATCTCCACTTGCTAAAGATTTCTACACACCACTGCGCTCCTTCATTTTAGGATCAAGTTCAATAATGAATGCATCTGATTTCTGCACCACATCTTTTTCCCAGGGTATCTGCCTGCCTCCTTGCTCAGAAGCCAGGCATACATATTTATTACTGGGATGGAACATTAATTAGGGAATTTTTCATCTGAATTGAGCTTTCATGCTGCTGCCTGACGTTGTGCACAAATATACTGTAGAATGAAACACATCTGCTTAAAAAAAAGTCTCTTTCTTCAATATGAATTTAGAATCTATAAGCTGATCGTAATGATCATTTTTATCATTCTAGTTCTTCAGTCCTTTTCCCATAGGTTGACTCTCAAGTCATTGATGCTGCATCCCAGAAAGAACATTTCAGTTCATTCCCATACGGCATCTCAGCTGCATATTTGTAGCCACTTGTACATAAATTACAGGGGAAAAACTTACAGAAGTGTAAAATATTTTAAGTAAAACTTAAAACCTTTGACTTTTAAGCTTGCTCATGACAAACACCCCAGCTACGTTAAAAACTGGAGCACATCCGCAGAGAACCAGCTTCTAGGCTTCATAATAATTTAAAGAGACAAAGATGCCACAAATGAAATGAACACTCTTCTGAATCTCATTAGATCTCAGCATTCACCCTAGCAGTTAATTTAAATCATAATAACCACCATCCTTTTATAGCATCTTTAATGAAACCGCCAGGGGCAATACATGGATTTTATAAATAAAACTGCCTACAGAGATTTCTCATACAATGTGTGTTTTCAAATTGATCCTAAAGGTCTTAAGCAAAAGAGCCTGCATGTCTACTAAGAACGAGATTTCCAAAAGAGCCCAGCTCCCATTTCACCACCTAAATGATGTGGCCAGATTTTCAAAGTTGCTCGGAACCCAGAAGCCTCACTTGTTCTCACAGAAACACTGCTGGACGGCTGAGTTTGTGTGACAATCTGACCATGCTTCAGTTAAGTGCCTAACCAGGAACTGAGCTTTCTTGGGAATCTGGCCCCAGTTGTGGATGTTGAGCACTTTTGAAAAAAAATAATCCGGCCCTAAAAGCAAAGGTTTGATCACTGAAAGAGGTGATGGGGACATTTGGAACAACCAACATCCTGCCAGAATGAGATCACCAAGGAGACATGCGAGGGAATTAATAAATAGTGTTGTGCCATAACCTTCAGAATAACAGGACCTTTTAACCCGTATAGCACCCAACAGGTTCGTTTAATTAACCGTAGAAATTGACCCGTACATGCTCTGAATTTGAGGGTGGTATGGAGAACAATAATTTCTCTTTCCCAAACTTAAGTAAAAAGAAACAAAATTTCTTTGCAACTTTGCTGGGCACGACTCAAATTGTACGCCCCTCTCCTGACAAGACTGCATTAAAGTTACACTGTGCACACACATCCACACAGTCCGCATTTACAACTCCTTTGTGCGTAGGTGTGGGAGCCTTCCCAGCAGCCATGACGTTTTGCCCAATTAATTAAAAACCAGAAAAACAAAATGGAGCTGGCATCTTAACAGAATGATGGCCTAGCATAAAAATGCTAAACCCCAGCCACCAGTTTCACAGAACAGCCATCTTATATGTATGGAAGGGCGTTGCTTTTTGCTGAAGCAATCTGATGGCAAGGCAAAGGAAAGCAAAGCAGTCTGCATAACTGGCAAAGAAAATCAAATCCTTGAGAGTCACAAGTCACCCAATGACTGATTCCTCTTCTCATTATATTTCTCTTCTTTCCTCAAACAAGAAAAAATCAATCACAAAAGAACCCTTTACTGCAAGTTAAAGGTTGCTTGGCATTCTTGTCCCCCGGCTCAAATCCCAAAACTCAACTCCAAGTAATCCCATTAAATGCAATGCGACTACTCATGTACGTCATACCTCACTACTGTGAGTAAGGGGCGGCACAATCTAGCCTAAGTGACTAAATAATGTCATATAGCACCACAAATGTATTCAGCTCATTGCCAAAAGCAAAAGCTAATGCCCAAAGAGCTTATTCAGGGGACAAGCAAGGACATTTGGTCCATAGTCTAAGTGCTTTGGGAGTCTGGATGAAAGGCACTAAAAATATTTATAAAGATACTGGTTCCAATTCCTGTCATTCTGGCCCACAGTCTCTCTCTGGAAGAGAAGTTGCCCTTCTTCTCTCTGATATGCATTGTCATCACTGAGCCAGGCCTTTCCGCATGAGAGTATACAGAGGGACACACACACATATACATATACATACAAACACACATACATACACAGAGTTGTGCCCATCAAAGAAAGGGTATTCTCATAATGAGTTAGCATTTCTGGGTGCTGGAATGTCCCCCATAAACCCTGAGACACACATCAGGAAGAAGGGACACTCAGCTATGTCCTTATCAATTACCCCAGTAAGCACATTCGGCGCCTCTTAATATTTACTGAATATTCATGAAGTCAGTAAATGAATAATTGGGATACATTTACAGTTTATAACTGTTATGGGATAGCAGGGGCACCTTAATAAGATGCTAATGATTCATTTTGACACAACAGTAAGAAGGTGCAGAGGGAATTTAACAGTACATCTTGCTAATGCAAAAATAATTATTCCATTTTCCAACTTCAATATCAGGAAAGACATTGGAATGTTTAAAAGTGAATACACCTCATAGCACATTTTACTGTGTTAGCAATTTATGTAATACAAATATTCAGTATCTGATGGTTTCTCTTTCCAAAATTAAAGGAACTGGGAAGTAGGACACAGGAAATCCATCCCAGTAACTCAGTAATGGCTATATAACTGTTCTTTCATGTTGCAAGTGTCAACTTTGATATGCTTAATAAATGAGATAGATCAGTCAATTGAAATGTAACAATAGAGAGACCTTTTCGTCATATCATGGCCACCATCTTGGAAACTAAATTAAGCTTTTAAAAGTCATATTATATATAATGACCTTGAAGGAAACGTATATTCCTACTTAGCAGATGTGCTGTGTGTGTGTATTCCGGGTATAGTTGATCCAAATATTTCAACAAAAACAATAATTTCCAGCCAGCTGTAATTCAGAATCATGCCTGCTTACTTAAGTGCTCTAAGGTCCTAATCCAACTTCCATTGAGTGTCTTTCCATTTATGTGAATGGATTGGGCCCAAGAATGGTTTAGGGAGGTACCAATAGTGGTTCTAGCTTGACGGGCACAGGCCAGCATTCTGAAACATGTAAAATGGGTGTAGCAGGGGCTAATCTGGCCTATGCTCCCCCAAAGCCTCAAGAAAATTGGGGTTCTGTGCCCCTGAACCCCACACTTTGGAGCTGTGCCCTATATGCACCAGGAAGCAGAGGGACCACATGAATAATATTGCCTTAGCTCATCTTGCTTTAGTAAGTTCTATTGTCAGAGAGAGGTGAACCTGGTTGACATAAGATACACATAGAGGGAGATGCTATACTTCAGGCTTACTTTGTGTGTGACAACTTCCAGGCCATCTCTATATCAGTCAGGCTGTTCACATTGTTAAGCTTTGATAGCTTATTAAAGAGTTAGAAATTTCATCTTCCCTAAAGAAGCCAAGTTACATACATTTTTCAATCTTTAAATGAAATGAAAAAGTTCCCCATTCAGCCCTCCCTGTGATGAGCCTCCAGTCAAGATTTTCTTGACGTACATAAATTCTTAATTTGCTGTAGATAATGCCTACCAGATGATAGGACCACGAGCACAATGAAAATTAAAGAACAACAGACTTAGAACAGATGTCATTAAGCACTTCTTCATGCAGAGAATCATTAACAGGTTGACTTCAGGCAAGGTTGTTGAGGCAGAAGAATGCCAATTGAGGTCATTCAAAAAGCTATTAGATAGCATCCTTCTGGAGCAGGTCAATCGTAAGAATGTCTATAGAGATGGGTTCAGAGTCTCACTTTGACTCAGTCTCGAAATGCATCGTGTGTTGTAATTAAACACCCTGACACACAATGGAAGCATACATTGCATTGTATCACATCCTCAAAGAAATATTACTTCTTTTCAGGAAGAGGTAGCTCGCCATTCTTGGCTCCCCCTGGGTGGCAATCTTATCAAGCACATCTCTCTTAATCTGAAGCACAGTATGAATTTCTTGTGAGGTGGCTGCGGAGATGCAGAATGTGACTTGTGCACTGAATTACTCTAGTTAAAAATGATAAAGCCTAAAACACAGGGTCCTTTTTGTTTCCTCCAATTTCCAGCTTTCCTCCTCTTAATATTGGCAGATCCCATGTGCCAAACAACGCGCTCCATGGAGCTCTCTCTATAATACAGCGATGAATATGCATCAGCTAAACCAAAGTTTTCAGAAGTGGCCACTAATTGTTATGCTCTTTACTTATTTTTGTAATTTTTGCTATCATTCAAAGACAAGATGTTGTGGTTTGTTTGTTTTTTAAATGAGCCTTAAACTAAACTAAAAAGGAAGAAAATGAATTGCAGAAGAGACAGTAATTAACATTTTGACAGTTGGAATATGTGAATAAATACTTTTAAGCCCTTTGTTATGTTTTTGATGTTCCCGATACATACTTAATTTTTCAGAGGCTGATCTTTTCTATGATGTTTTTTTCACCTCTCTCAGGAAAATGAGCTTAAAAAGTGAAAGAAATTCCCCAGCGAGAAGTAAATTTGTTACAAGATAGATCAGGTTTCTTAGCCCCACACAGCACCCCACTTTCACCGGTGGTCCCTACCCTTCTATAAGTCATCCCTTTACCCCTCCAGCCTTTACAGTAACACAACACCTGCTACAACACAAAACTTTCACTCTGAACTTTCACTTCTCCATGGGAAAAGGACACATCTTACAGTCTGCAAATGCTCCGATGTCAGAGATACACATATTGACACAGCTGAGGTAGGAGTTAAGGTTGTGATTTCAGTCTAAAATGTAACATGCATCACCTGAATTCTTCAGTACCAGAGCCATCTCCTCTTCTGATGTCACATAGTGAACTGATGTGGAATGGGTTTAGGCTACGGACGGCGCTTACCTCAAAAAGCTCCCGGAAGCAGCAGCATGTGTATCCCCTCCCCCCCCCCGGCTTCTAGGCAGAGGTGCGTCCAGGCCACTCTGTGCGATGCCCCATCTGCAGGCACCGCCCCACAGCTCCCATTGGCCATGGTTCCCGGCCAATGGGAGCTGCAGAGCCGGCGCTTGGGGCGGGGGCAGCATGCAAGCCCCCTGGCTGCCCCAACATGTAGGAGCTGGAGGGGGAACATACTGCTGCTTCCAGGAGCCGCGTGGAGCCATGGCAGACAGCCTTCATTAAGCCCCGCTGCACCACCTACCGGACTTTTAACAGCCTGGTCAGTGTGCTGACCAGAGCTGCCAAGGTCCCTTTTCGACCGGGCATTCCGGTTGAAAACCGGACACCGGTCAACCCTAGCAGAGAGGTGGAATATGAGAGGATTCTAATGCTTTAATGATGGTTAAGTAAAAATGTAGGTTGGCGTGGCAATCAGTGAGTAAGTGAAGGGGAGCTGTAAACAGCTGTGAAGTGGTTCTTAAATTGTACCTGTACTATTCTTCTTGAGAAGATGGCTAAGTGTGTGAGTGTACACCAGGGTCTGGAATCTCTTGAATCTCACAGTGCCAAGGGCCAGTGTGAGTATCTACTATGCACATATTGAGGCATTGCTCAAAGTGTGTAGAGGAAAGGTGGTGTGGGCATCCTCTCTTCCCCCACCCCTTTTTTGTCCTTTAAGAGTGTTAGCTGGAATCCTGTGGGTGAAGGTGAATGGGTTGTAAAAGGAGGAGAAGAGGGGGGGTTGTACTGTGGGATTAGCAAAGTAAAGGTACATGTGTTAAAGGCGTGGATTGGGGCATCGCTGAAAGAGGGCTGAGTTAAAGTTGCATAAGCAACCTTAACTGTGCATTTCCTGGGTTTCAAAAGCTTGAGGTTTGCTCAACTCAGCATTCTGCCATAGGGCGACATGACACCACACATCCTGAACTCTGTATTCATGTAGATTTGTGCCATTGAATTTCCTAGTTTTTAAAAACAAAACCAAAAAAAGGGAAGAGACATGTTATAGGTAGTAGCTAATAGTCATTTAGGAAGCTGTACATCTCATGTTCTTCAATTTGCATACCCAGCCAGCCAACCCTCTCCCCCCACATCACCTGGCACCACTAGCCCTGCTTCGGCCTACCTCAACAGGCATGCCCCGACCCATTCACTGTGCCCCCTCCCCAACATGGCCCTGACCCCACTACAGTCCCTAGGCCACCCCACCACAAGCAAAGAATGCATTTCCCTTAAGTCTTCACTCACTGGTATACAAGCATTTCTAGTGCTGTTACATCCTCTCCTCCTACAACCTGCCTCACACAGTGTCGAGAGCAAAGGACAACTCTGTTGCAATGGAACAGTGTTCCTGGTCGTGTTTCAGAATGGTTGGAGGGTAGGGGCTGTGGCTGGGCCAGCAAGAGAAGTCACAAACAGGGTTTCTATTCCAAAATACTGACTTCTATGTTTGAGAGAAAGATCTTCTGAGCCCTGTCCAATAGGTGTACCGGGGAACAGTGAGCTGTCTGCTTGTAATTAGGGCTGTTGATTAGTCGCAGTTAACTTACGCGATTAACTCAAATAAATGAATCATGATTAATCACACTGTTAAACAATAGAATACCAACTGAAATTTATTAAATATTTCTGGATGTTTTTCTACATTTTCAAATATATTGATTTTTATTACAACACAGAATACAAAGTGTACAGTGCTCACTTTATATTATTATTTTTTATTACAAATATTTGCACTGTAAAAAGATAAAAGAAATAGTATTTTTCAATTCACTTCATATAAGTTCTGTAGTGCAATCTCTTTATTGAGAAAGTATAACTTACAAATGTAGATCTTTTTTTGTTACATAACTGCACTCAAAAACAAAACAATGTAAAACTTTAGAGCCTACAAGTCCACTCAGTCCTACTTCTTGTTCAGCCAATCACTAAGACAAACAAGTTTGTTTACATTTACAGGAGATACTGCTGCCTGCTTCTTATTTACGTCACCTGAAAGTGAGAACAGGCGTTCGCATGGCACTTTTGTAGCCGGTGTTGCAAGGTATTTACATGCCAGATATGCTAAACATTCGTATGCCCCTTCATGCTTTGGCCACCATTCCAGAGGACATTCTTCCATACTGATGGTGGTCATTAAAAAAATAGTGCGTTAATTAAATTTGTGACTGAATTCTTTGGGGGAGAATTGTATGTCTCCTGTTCTGTTTTACCCACATTCTGCCATATATTTCATGTTATAGCAGTCTTGGATGATGACCCAGCACATGTTGTTCATTTTAACACCACTTTCACAGCAGATTTGACAAAATTCAAAGAAGGTACCAATGTGAGATTTCTAAAAATAGCTACAGCACTCAACCCAAGGTTTAAGAATCTGAAGGGCCTTCCAAAATCTGATCAGGATGGGGTGTGGAGCATGCTTTCAGAAGTCTTAAAAGAGCAGCACTTTGATGAGGAAACTCGACCTGCTGGTGGCAGCTGACTTAGATGATGAAAATGAACATACGTCGGTCCGCACTGCTTTGGATTGTTATCGAGCAAAACCCGTCAGCAGCATGGACGCATGTGCCCTGGAATGGTGGTTGAAGCATGAAGGGACATATGAATCTTTAACGCATCTGGCACGTAAATATCTTGTGACGCCGACTACAACAGTGCCATGCGAACTCCTGTTCTCTCTTTCAGGTGACATTGTAAACAAGAAGCAGCCAACATTATCTCCTGCAAATTGTAACCATACTTGTTTGTCTGAGAGACTGGCTGAAGTAGGACTGAGTGGACTTGTAGGCTCTAAAATTTTACATTGTTTTCTTTTTGAATGAAGTTCTTTTTGTACATATTTCTACATTTGTAAGTTCAACTTTCATGATAAAGAGATTGCACTACAGTACTTGTATTAGATGAATTGAAAAATACTATTTCTTTTGTTTTTTACTGTGAAAATATTTTTAATCAAAAATAAATAAAAAGTGAGCACTGTACACTTTGTATTCTGTGTTGTAATTGAAATCAATATATTTGAAAATGTAGAAAACATCCAAAAATATTTAAACAAATGGTATTCTATTATTAAGAGCACGATTAATCACGCAATTAATTTTTTTAATTGCTTAACAGCCCTACTTGTAATGTTTCTATACCACACAGTACACATCTTGGGGTCACTCATGCACCCTCCAATTTCCCCATTAATGTTCTTCCAACACTGAATAGTTTCCATATTGTCGCTTTAGCAATTATTCAGTCACTCAGTGTAAGAATCATAGAATATTAGGGTTGGAAGAGACCTCAGGAGGTCATCTAGTCCAATACCCTGCTCAAAGCAGGACCAACACCAACTCTCCACGGTGAAAACTGACCATTTATTCCTATCCTTTGTTTCGTGTCTTTTAACCAGGCACTGATCCATGAGAAGATCTTCCCTCTTATCCCAGGACTGCTTACTTCGTATCTCTAATATCTCTCTCTCTATGAAAGAAGCTTTGTAGCCAGTCCATATCTGGTACAGAAGCCTGACCTGCTAGTAGCAGCCCAGCGATCTACCATGCACAAGGTGTATACAAAAAACCCCACCCTAGACCCTCCTTACGCACACCAAGTTTTAAAGGGATCTGACTAAACACATCGATTTCAGAGGACTTAGAAAGGTTACCCTTTAAACAGAAGTCGTGATGCAATCTTAACTATAGTGGTGCTTGTGCACGCACCACTATAATTAAAAGAATAACTTTGCAGTGCAAAACTCATTCTACAGTGCAATAAAATATTAGCTCAGTAACAGAAAGATCTGCTAAATGAATGCACTTCTTTCCCTCTGTCAGAAACTACAGCACCAGCTCAGATGAAACCCTGGGCAAACAATACAATTTTTCTGCAACAAGGTTATCCATTTAACAAATCACCACTGTGGGTTCTACAAACATTTATTCTTGCTAGACTGAGTAACAGTTATTTCTATTGTAATTTCATAAAGTGGCAGAAGCTACTACATTGCAAAAACCAGTAGATGGACTGAGACTGAATTCAGTAAGAAAAGACATATCTTAGTAACTGACTTGATTGTCTAGAAAATTTGTCTTCGCAAATAATGTCTTTTTATGTTAGGGTGGGGAAAGTTTTTCCCCCTTTAGAAAACTGATTAACATCTGGAATTTTCAACCAAAATATCCATAAAGCCAGGCCAGAATTTTTAAAAGAAAAATATCCTGTATATTCTAAAGTAATATATTTTCCCATCTCATTAAAAGCAGAAATCTATCTTGGGTTTTATATGCTCTTCCTCATTACAAGACTGTTTATATAACAACCTCTGCTAGATATCGGCTCTGCTTGGACTTACAGCTATTGAAAAATCATAAAATCCTTTCCTTACACTTTCAGACTATGTATCTAATTTTTCATTATTTATGATAACAGCTCAACTTTTAACATCACATGCCAAAGAAGGCAAAACATCCTTTTTAATTTTTTAAACAAAATTTAACACTTTGTTTTACCTCAGAATTTCAATCAGCTAAGGAACCAATACCAGAGAAAATATAGTGCAGGCAATCAAGAACATAATATAGTTTCAGCAAATGCTTTCAAGGGTGGAAAGCTACTGAGGAGCTTTTTAAGCTAACACTTCACGTTAAAGGTACATTTAACTAAAGCCAAATTGCGGGGGTTTCCAATGAAAGTCCACATGACACAAACATAAATACCAAACAAATTCATTTTGATGGGTGTTGTTACAAAGAATACAGGAGGAGACGTTTAAATTCTTATTGCTTTTTTCTTTTGATGCCTGCTTTCCCAAATATGCCTTTGCACACCCAATTGTTAACCCCAGGAAGGATTCCAATCTAATGTCTCATATAAGGCCATATATTCTGCTGCCCTTGCTCATGCTGAGCAATGCACTGATCTTAACAGTACTAACTGCAGAATAAGGTGCTTCTCAATGCAAGGGCAGCAGAATCTGGCCCACAATTAATATGGGATGCAAATGCTTTGCCAGGATTGACTACCTCTTAATGGAGAAAGTGCCTCATATATACCTCCCTTCACACTGGCAATTGCATTCCATGGCATCTGCAATGGTGGATTAATTGCAAAGTAATAGTGGGAAGGTATTTATAATATTGTTAATTGGATTTTAATGTAGTTTAATGGAAATGAGCAGGAGGAGGTAGCAGTATCATGTTACTGGGCCCCAGACCATGGTTTGAGAATCTTTGATGTATAATATTTTACATCCCAAATTCAATATTAGAAGAAACATACAGCACTGTTGATTTTTGAAAGTATATTATATTTCATATTATATTTTCTTAGACTGTAAGCGCTTTGGGGTTTTTTGTTCTGTGGCTGTACAGCTCCTAGCACCCTGGGGCTCTGGTCCACAACTGGAGCTCCTAGGCGCTACCACAATACAAATAATAAATAAAGAATAATACATTGAAGGACCAAACATAATGCTGATATGAGGCTGGGATAACGGAGCCTTTGTCTGTTAGTGCCCCCTTGTGGTGTGATGGACAACTACACCAACCTGCTTCCATTCCCCTTAGGTTGTCTGGCCCAATTCTGTGTTTGTCAAGCCCTTGTTATTACCTGAGTTGGTCTGGGAAAGGTCCAAGAATGATACTTTAAAAAGATGGTGTCCCTTCTTGTTCTGGGGGATCAGTTTCTCTGAGCTCAAGCTATAATATTGGGCATGGGTCTGCTCTCACTGCAGTGTAGATCTGAAGCAGCTATAAAAACATCAGTGGAGTTACACCAGATGTACACTGCTATAAGCAAGAATTTGCCTTATTGTGATTAATTACAGCATATCTGGCTTTTCTTATTTAGTAAATGGTATTAATTATTATTAAATGGGAGTGTGTTGCAATCAACAACTTATCTTTGGAGAGATTTCCTGACTTTCTTACCACACCACAATTATGTACTACTGATGGTCATGATTAAGCTAAACCTGTGTTACATATCCAATTAAATGCCTAGAGATTAGATCACTTTCACTTTAAATTTGAAACAGGCCCTTTACCTCTATATCCTGTCATTAATAACCCTGATTTTCACCCAGGGAAAAATGAAGTTTCTTCTCTGGGAAAAACAAGGTATATGTTGCCAGGTCAATGATTTTTCATTAACTCATTTCTACATACCAATTACTGCATGTTTCCTCTGTGTGTATGTTCAGTTCATTCTCTTTCTATGAGCTCTTCTTGGAAAGGAGATGGAATCTCTCACTCCATACATTATTGGTTTCATTTATTAGAGATTCAGGCCAATCCTAATCCTTGATTTTAATACTTTATATACTTCTTAATCAGCATGCTACACCTGGGAATCCTTTAGACTTGCTTGGAGAAAAGCTACACAGCGTAATACACAACTTGAGGTCTGGAAGGGATAGTTTTCAGTCCATTACGTTTGTCAGTGGTCAGTGAGACCTCATATGAATATGCCAACATGTGCCAGCAATGCCCGTCTGACATGTACATTGGCCAAACCGGACAGTCTCTACGCAAAAGAATAAATGGACACAAATCTGACATCAAGAATTATAACATTAAAAAACCAGTAGGAGAGCACTTCAATCTCCTGGATACTCAATAGAAGACTTAAAAGTGGCAATTCTTCCCCCCCCCCAAAAAAACTTCAAAAACATACTCCAACGAGAAACTGCAGAACTGAAATTAATTTGCAAACTGGACACCATCAAATTAGGCCTGAATAAAGACTGGGAGTAGATGGGTCACTACAAAAACTGATTTCCCCCTGCTGATACTCACACCTTCTTTTCAACTGATTGAAATGGGCCTCATTGATTACATTGAACTCATTAGCACTACAAAAGTGATTTTCCTCTCTTCTTGTCAACTGTTGAGAATAGCCCACTTCCACTTTAATTGAATTGGCTCATTAGCACTGACCACCCCCCACTTGGTAAGGCAACTCCCATCTTTTCATGTGCTGTGTATTTATACCTGCCTCTGTATCTTCCACTCCATGCATCTGATGAAGTGGATTATAGCCCACAAAAGCTTATGCCCAAATAAATTTGTTAGTCTCTAAGGTGCCCCAAGGACTCCTTGTTGTTTCTCCAAAGCCCTTATTTCCTATGATAAAGGCGTTATATTGGGTGCTCTCCAGTCAAAGCTATGTCCCACTTTTATATCCAAGGACAGAACTTGCTCCCATTGTTTCTGGGATTGGTCCCACATTTTTGAGCATTGACTGCAGAGATACAAGAAAGTGACCAACCAGCCAAATCCTGCTCCCAGTGAAACACTTTTTGTGTTTATGTGACAGCCACCCTCTTGGACAGCACATTGGGGGTTGAACAAGGGACATCTAAAGCTAAACACCTAAGGCTCTGTAACTGGAGCTGTAACAACTCACCGTCTGTGGACTGGCCCAGAGGGGAACCTGTAATACACACTCACCTGGGGATTACCTTTACAACAGCTGCATCCTGTCTCTTTACTTTACCCTCCCGTAAGAGCTCTCCTTGCTGGGAGTGTGAGCACTGATGATCATGTGTTTATTGATTCTACCCATGAAAACATTTACTCTCTAGTCTTCAGTTGTCCCTCCCCGTGACACACACTGGCAAAAGGATTGATCTGTGCTTGATTTAACAAAGCCAGCTGTTGCCAGGTTGTGTCACATCCACAACCTTTGCACAACTCTACCAATGAAATATTGCTTGGATTATGGAATGAAACTATCTGGAAAATCATGCAAATGAGTGTGACACACTCTAACAGGTAAATTAACATAGTAGCTTAGGACTATAATATTTCAGTAATTATGTTATTGGCAACGTCTCCATGCACCATATGTTCCTGAATGCTGATAAACCAAGTGCATTTAACTCAGGGCATTTATGAACTATTTGGACTGACATCATAGGACTACAACAGGAAGAAATTCAGCATCACTGTTTCTGGCATCAACATGTTTTTGAAGACAAGACGGAATCAGTTCCAATTTATTACAAAATGTCACTCACGACATCTTGCTAGCTCTCACATACAGGCTCCTTAACTCCCAGGTAGCACAAGATTGACTTAGCAAGCTTTCCATTGCTGCAGAGGAGGGTTTGTCATCTGTATGTCTTTTCCTACTATTGCCTAAATAATGAGCGTTTGCACTCTCTGGTACCTTCCATCTGAGAATTTCAAAGCACTTTTCCAAACATGAATTAACGAACACCAATAGGTAAAAGTAAATATTTTACAGATGGGAAAGCTGAGGCACTGATAGATTAAGCAACTTGCCATGGTCAAATGGGAAATCAAGGTTAGAGCAGGAAATAGAACCTAGGGCTCTAATCACTCTCTCCCAATACCATGGCCTGAGGTTTGAAGAAAGGTCTGAGAGCTCTGAAAACAAAGCTCTTCTTACTGATGGCATTCAAAGCACACAACTGACATGTGATCCCTGCAGTACGATGGTCAGCATTTTGCAACATGGGCACCTAAGGTATCTTGCTCTGACAATTCACTTTCTTTTATACCAGGCGGCTTAAACACATTTCCAGCTGTGATTTGTAACTGGCAGCTGCTCTTAGGAGAGGGACAGTAAGAGAAAGAAGCAGCAGTCACCCTCCTGCATATTCAGTCTCTCTGAAGGTGCACATACCATTGAGATAAAACAGCCTCCTGAGCTGCACAGTAGCAGACAGTTGGCCTAGAGTTGCCCTGCCACATGGAGCCAATGTTGACTGAAGCCCAAGTAACTTTAAAGAGAAAATAAATGGACAGCAAAGACGTTTTGTTAAAATAATGTTTTTAAAAGAGCTTAGAAGGCAGTGATTTGTGAGGAGAGCTCTGACAGGGAAGAAGTAGTAAGGTTACCCTGAAAAATTTAAGGACTTTGAAGCAGGTTTTAATTTGTACAAAAGGATCTGCAGTGTACCTTCAGGCAATGAAGCTGTAAATCATCCCTTGTCAGGGCTCATTTATCACCGCAACTTGCCCCTGGGTATGGAAAGGGAGATAGAAGCATTCCAGCCTTTTCGCTCAGAACATGTCATTGATAAAACACAAATCTCCAAAGTAAACAATAAAATATCAATTATAAGCGACGCAAAGCTTACCCACAGACAATAAAAATAAGACAGCGGCAAAGGCATCAAGAATAGGGTTCCTTTGCAATGCAGAATTATTCAGATAATCCCAAAGAAGACTGTTGGGGGAGCGGGAGGGGTCTTTACTCAGTGGTAGCTCACTTCTTGCCCAGGCACTAACTTCTCTGGGCGTTTGAGTACGGAATGAGTAGACACTGAGGCCTGGTCTGCCCTACAAAGTTTTGCCAGCATAGCTGTGTCAGCTAGGAGTGTGAAAATAATCTCACCCTCTGAACAGACATAGGCAGGCAGGGTAGGTAACAGCCAATGCCTTTGCTGGGTCCTCCCAATGCACTAGCCAGCACAGCTAAGCCAACACAGGGAGTGTGGTAATTTGCTGCTGGTACAGGCCCCTCCTCTGAAGCATGTCTCTGGGGTTACTCACCATCCCTTGCTCAGGGACCTGTATATGTGAAATGAACGGTGGTGAAATGAATTCAAAATCAAATTCTTAATTATAGCCATCTAATAGCAATGGTATGCACAGTGCTAAGCAGCTGCCTAAACGATGTAGCACTTCTAATTCTGCTATGCTGACATAGTTCAGCTCAGTCCGAAACTATAAAGACCAACCTGGTGTGACGATTAAAGAGTTCCGATCCATCCCTGGTGTAACGTCACTGAACTCAATGGAGCTCTACCCAGAATAAATTTGGCCCCATGTGTTTATTCTACCATATGTTTTTGTGAACCACCTGTTATCTGTTGATCACATTGCCTGACACAATCAAACCATTAATCATTTTCTGTGCTGTTCCTGATTACCCTGGCAGCAGTCATGGGGAGAGCAAAGCAGCAGTTTGAAGTCATTTGTTGTCGTACAGTAAATTAATAGGAAAAACCCCCACAAGGATAAATTTTCAAAGCAACGCACAGGGATTTAGCCGCACAATGAATACAACTGACATTCATGGGATCTCATGTGGCTAAGTCACTGCACAGTGCTTGGAAAAAGTACCTCTCTTTTTCCATCTGACAAAACAATGTCTGGGTCAAATTCTCTACTTGCATAATTTCACTGAAGTCAATATTTGTACAGCACCTAGCATAACAAGGTCCCAATCCTACTACCTCAATACAAATTATTCATAATAATAATCTTAGGGTATAAGTTCTATCAGTACAGTCTGTGACATCTGTGAAGTCCTATTCTATTCTGAGAAGTGTGTTGGCTACAGTCATCGCACTTTAATAGCTTGCAAAATGCCATGACATATTTAATTTACAATGCTATGCAAAATAATATGGGCAGAGAGAATATTTGTGGTGAGATATACAGGTTTAATGGGCCTGAGGTTGCTGCATTAATCATGAGCAGTAAAGCTATTGGAATTCTCCCGCCCTCTGGGAGCATCTGGAGGAAGGCAGTGAGGAGAGAGAGAATCCAGCAGTTAGAGGCCCAACAGGGGACCTGAGCAAGCCAGCTTCAGTTTCCTGCTCTACAACAGTCTTCCTGTGAGGCCTTGAGCAAACCAGGCCACAGTTCCCATCTGGAACATGGGATAACAGCCCTTCCCTCCCTCAAAGGCCTGTGGTGAGATAAATACATTAACAATTGTTAAGTATCTCCACCATGTACTCATTCTCCTCAGCGTTTTTGCTCTTTTTGGTAGCAAAGACCATCTTCTTTTAGGGGCTTCCATGACTGTCGATTTCTGGTTCTCCTCCTAACTTGCTGACTTCAGCGTTACCTTTGGTTGGTCCACTTTCTCTTTAATCCTCCTTTCTGTAGGTGTTCCTCAGAAATCTGTCTTTGGTGTCCTTTTGTCCCTGGATAACCTCTATGGTGATAAGACTCAGACCTGCATCTCCACCACACCTCTATTCCTCCTTACAGTAAACATGGGGAGAAAGATAACTTCTCATCTCTCCTCAAACATTTCCTTCATCAACATTGACTATTCCAGTATTCTCCCTGTTATTAAATAGCTAAATAAAATAAATAAAGCCAGCCAAACTTTCTTAACTTCGAATTAAGGTTTGGTTCTTATTGAGTTTGGGACAAAAAGCTGGCTTTAATTCTCAGTTTATCCGAATACCCCAAAATGTTCATATAATTGAAACAAACTTCTTCAGAAAGCAACATGGCTTTGTTTGGTTGGGTTTGTTTTGAAATTATGAGATCAGTGAATTGAATATAGAATTCTATCTACAGGGGACCTGACCCGCATAGAAATCACAATTAATCAAAAAGTGTATTATTCATAACTGGAAAATCTCCTGTGTGGAAATGAATATTTTTTTCAGTAAGAAAACTGATAAATAAAGGGCAAAATTGTGCCTTCTCTGTCTCGCTCAGTCAATCAGAGGAGTAATGTCTTGCTCACCCTACCCAGTTCTTGGATCTGGTGTGCAGCACAGATCTTGGATCTGGTGTGCAGCACAGACTGCTCTCTGCTGTAAACAAGTGGGCATGGAGAGGACAAAGTCTTGGTAACCCCTCCCCAGCCACACATTGCTCCCCCTCCAACCCAACACCCACCCACCCCCCACCCAGGTGCAAGGGAAGAAGTAAACAGCATGTATTCCAGGCCTGCATTAATTCACTTTCCCCACATGAAGCAAGAGGAAATACAGTCAAAATTCCTGGTCCTAGAGCAAAACCATTATGCACCATCCCTTGCTCAGGGTCAAACCTAAAGTCTCCATCTATTCAAGTTTGAAGAACTCTAAAATATAAATTCAATCCAACAAATTTAATAGCAAACTACCCCCAATGTACCTCAAACAGCCCTTTATAAGACATGGTAATGCCTTTAACCCAGCTAATATTTGAACTGAATAGCCAAACCACTTCTTCTCTCCATGCATCCTTTTTGAAGAGAGAGAACTGCATTCTGGCCCCCTCAATTACACTGGTGTAAAACCAGTGTAACTCCCTTAAGGCCAAAACTCTGAATTTACACAGTGCAACAAAGTAGACTGTATTTCAGACTGTACAACAAGGGCATATTCAACAAAGTCAGTTTAATTAAAAACGGAGCCATGTATTCGTCTTCACGAGATAACAGAGCATTGTAGACTTGGCTCCATAGCTATTTACCCTGAGGCCTCAAATTATGAGTGATTTTCTATTTACAAATATTTATGATAAAAAATTACAGTGGTTTCATTTTAATTGCTCCAAAATACATGATTACTGCTAACTGGACTCATTTTTCAAAACACTTTGGGGTATTATTTTTGTTATTAACTTGTACCATAGGGCACTTAACATTTTGTCAGCAATCAAGTTACAGCATCACCAGCTAAATCCATTAGAGCGACCTACTCCATGCTGTCCTCTATACTAGGGAGGACTCTTCTGTCACCAGGGAACGATCTAAACTAGACGGTCTTCATCAAGTTTATACTGGATGTCGGCTGGTGATCAAATGATATTGGCACATTTTTCTTCCTTTTCACGATGCATCTATTTTCACAGTGCTACTAAAAATCTATGAAACTTTACATAATTAATTGTATTATTTAAACTTTTCAGTAGCATTTTGGTCTACAGATAGTGAATTACAGTCAGATTCTTGCATGGTGTCAAGTATCAGGAGGTAGCCGTGTTAGTCTGTATCCACAAAAACAACAAGGAGTCCGGTGGCACCTTAAAGACTAACAGATTTATTTGGGCATAAGCTTTCGTGGGTAAAAAACCTCACTTCTTCAGATGCTTCAATTGTTATGGAGCATTCGTATTACAGTAATGCTTATTGGCACCAACTGAGATCAGGGCTCCATTGTGCAGGGCACTGCACATACACATCATAAGAGCATACCGCCTAAATCAACAGGACAGACAAGGGGTGTGAGTGGAAAGAGGCTTCCCTAACAACACACACAGCAGTTTAATAGCTGAACTGGGAACAGAACCCAAGTCTAGGTCCCAAATCAGTGCGCTCCCCACTGGTCCAAGCAGTTTAGGGGGGTAAAAAGTGTGGAACTGGGCTCTTTAACTTAGTGGATGAACTTCTACAGCCTATGTTATTACCCAGAAGGTCAAAGTAAATCATCATTGCAGCCCCTTAAAATCTATGAATGAGTAATTCACTACAGAGTACTAATATATCAGTACTTCCAGAGTCAAATATGTCTGACACAAAAGCCATACTCCCGGGGCAATCATAGAATCATAGTGACATTTTGGTTAGAAATTTAGCTACATTTTTCAAAGAGGGAAAAACACCCCAAAATGAAAATATTTAGATTTGGATTGAATGAACTGCCTGGGTGAACCTGAAAGTATTTTTTTTTCTTTTTTTCATTTCAGTGAGAAAAAATAAAAACAATTCAGTTTCGGTTCAAACCAAACCAAATTTGTTTTTTGGTTCAGCCTCCTAACTGAAAAAAATCAATTATTTCAGCGTGGCTAGTGACCTCAGGACTCCTTCAAGGGGCCTAAGTTTCAGTGGATTGAGTGCAGAGCATCTCCTGAAAAATCAGACTCCTTTTAAGGTATCCTAATTGGGCACCCAACAACTGATGCACTCAAAATTGCTAGCACTTCTGAAAATCTCACCTAAAAAGACTCTACTGATCTACAGTGCTGGGCAAGAGATGTACAGGTGGGATGTCATCTCTTCATTAGCCTGCCAAGAAGTTCTAGGGCTTTGCAACATGAACCTTCCAGGCTAACTTAGTCCTGTCTCTTTTTTAAGTAGACATTATGGTTGATGGAACTGCCTTCAGGAATACCTGCCCCAGTCTTCTAGATTCCCAGCTTCATTCACTACAGAGCAGTGTAAACATGATTCCAGGGTCAACGGGTAGCTCTTCATCAACTAAAACAATGCCTGATTTTGAACAAAATGTTGTGTACAAAAAATTGCTTGCCTGCTTCTAAATGGTGACTTTCAGAATATATCCTACAAATCATAGCAGAGATCTTGGATATTTGACAAATAATACCTAGATTAATAAAGAAATGTATCCCTGAGCTCAAGGAGACTTTAATCAATCCCTAATCTCCCTGAGAAGCATTTGACTTTACCTGACAGAACAGTGAAAGATGATCCGCTGCTATGTGATCAGTATAGCAATAGCAAATACTGCCTCCTTTTTATAAATAACCTCCAATCATTTAGGGCCTGATCCAAAGCCCACTAGTGTCAATGGAAACACTCCAATGGAGTACAGTAGGCTTTGGGTTAGGTCCTAGGACACTTTCCCACCTAAAGACTAGACCTAAGAGAACTGGAGACAACCCACCAAATAAGCAGACTGTTAAGTTATGTCTACACTACAAGTGCTACAGTGGCACTGCAGAACTGATGCAGCTGCACTGCTGTAGTGTACAGTATATACTTACTACAGCAACAAACTGTTTTTTTCTGTCGCTGTAATAAATCCACCTCTCCAAGATGCACTAGTTAGGTCGACTGAAGAATCCTTCTGTCAACCTAGCTGTGTCTACAGTGGGAGCTAGCTGGATCTAACTACATCACACAGGGAGTGAAATTTTTCACAGCCTTGGGGGATGTATCTAGATCAGGGATCGGCAACCTTTGGCACGCGGCCTATCAGGGAAATCTGCTGGCGAGCAGGACGGTTTGTTTACCTGCAGCGTCCGCAGGTTTGGCCGATTGCAGCTCCCACTGGCCATTCCAAGCCAATGGGGGCTGCGGGAAGGAGTGGCCAGTGGGAGCTGCAATCGGCCAAACCTGCAGACGGTGCAGGTAAACAAACCGTCCCAGCAAACCGCCAACGGATTTCCCTGATGGGCCGCATGCCACAGGCTGCCGATCCTTGACCTAGATCAACTTAAGTTTTAAGTGTAGACCAGGCCTCAAAGGTCTCCGCCCAAAGGAGAACTTCATGGAAGCTAGTGCAGAACTTAGAATACACTTGAGAAAACAAAATTAGAGCAGCAAGATGATTAGCCATAAGCATTCTGGAAAAGCCCTACCTCCAAGGTCATTTCTGGGTTGCTTTCATGTCTTCTTCCCCACTCCCATTATTCAGAAAGCAACTGTCCTCAGATTCCATTCATTCTCTTCTAAATGGTCTCTAGCCCACAATATTTAATTAGCCCTCAGTGATTTTTGCTTCCTGACCATCTGCAGGTTAAAACAAGACAAATTGTTCTCACATAGCCTGTTTATGCAGCATCCAAAAGAGATTTACGGCCAACAAAACCAAACCCTTATTGAAACAGACCAGAGAACACATCTATACCAAGCATAGCCTTACTGCCTAAGGCCTCAGTCCTGCATGGAGACAGCTGGAGGCAGGGGACATAGTTAATGGGGACAGTGGTCCTCCTGGACAGTTCTCAGTGCAGGATTAGGGCACAAAATAGCAGCTGCCTCAACTAAAAAAGGAATTCCTGACCCAGGTGATTGCAGTTGAGTTACACACACGCCACATACTCCCTTTCCCATCAGTACGGGCATACTCCTTTGAGCCCAGACCACATGAGATAGGATAGTGAATTGCGTCTAGTTCTCCTGCGTGGCACTATTTTGCTGTTGGGCTACCCTACAGCAAATGGTTTGCTTGACTACCTACCTAATCAGAATGGAAGTTCACAAAAAATAATTCTGTACACTGACAAAAATATAATTGTTGAGCAGATCTATGAACAATGGCAATGTAAACTTAAAATTCCAGCACGTGCTGACTGACGGGCATCGTCAATAACACAGGGAGAGACTGAACATTTCCTATGGTGCTGCTCCATGGCATGCTGTTGATAATCAGAGTAGATATCTATTAATAAGAGCTTTTACTCTGTCAATGTAGACTCTCTATGGACTTGGCTGTGAAACAGGACATGGGTCTACTGCATCACAAGCCGAGGTAATGGATATTTTTACTTCGACTCCAGTCATGCAAAGTCTTATGCACAGGCTTAACTTTACGTGCTGTACATCCTTGCATTGAAGTCCATGGGGATTACTTACAGTGTGTAATTGAAGCACTTGCATAAATTGTTGCTGAATTGGGGCCTTAGAATGTAAGCTCTTATTATTTATCTTGTTTATTATGGTAGTGCCTAGCAACCAATCGAGTTGCAGCCCCACTGTGCTAGACACTGTACAAACTCGGAGACTGTCCCTCCCACAACCAGTTTGCAGTCTAAAAATAGACAAGACAGACAAAGGGCAGGGGAAAGGCAGAGCCTGACAAAGACTGAAGCTGGCTCAGCAGCTACAGAAAGCACCTCAAGCAGGCACTGCTGCACTGAGGAATGGGGGACAAGAGGGTGGTAAAATGGGCACCCAGAGCCATCTTTAGGACAGGGACCATCTTTTCATTGCTTGTGGTTACAATGCCTTGGGACCCCTGATACCTGACTTTTAGGTGCTGCTGCAATACAAATTATAATAATCATAATTTAAAAACATTCTTTGGAGAGTAATACAAGGAGCCCAATCTAGCAACTTTTATCTGAATAATCCTTATTAGTGTGATTTCAAAGAGATCTCTGGCATAAATCTAGGAATTGGTCCCTAAACCATGGCACAGTTTGATGAAAACAAGGATCTCTAAAGTTACATGCTATTATTTTACTTTTAAACAAATACTAATGGCTCAATTTCAAGCCCCAAATGTAGGTGTTGTGAAAACAGGGACTTAATATTTCAGAAATTAGATTAAAAGAACAGGAGTACTTGTGGCACCTTAGAGGCTAACAAATTTATATGAGCATAAGCTTTCGTGGGCTACAGCCCACTTCTTCGGATGCATAGAATGGAACATATATTGAGGAGATATATATACACATACAGAGAGCATGAAAAGGTGGGAGTTGTCTTACCAACTCTGAGAGGCCAATTAAGTAAGAGAAAGAAAAAAAAACTTTTGAAGTGATAATCAAGATAGCCCAGTACAGACAGTTTGATAAGAAGTGTGAGAATACTTACAAGGGGAGATAGATTCAATGTTTGTAATGGCTCAGCCATTCCCAGTCCCTATTCAAGCCTAAGTTGATTGTATCTAGTTGCATATCAATTCCAGCTCAGCAGTTTCTCGTTGGAGTCTGTTTTTGAAGCTTTTCTGTTGCAAAATTGCCACCCGCAGGTCTGTCATTGAATGACCAGACTGGTTAAAGTGTTCTCCTACTGGTTTTTGAGTATTATGATTCTAATGTCAGATTTGTGTCCATTAATTCTTTTGCGTAGAGACTGTCCGGTTTGGCCAATGTACATGGCAGAGGGGCATTGCTGGCACATGATGGCATATATCACATTGGTAGATGTGCAGGTGAACGAGCCCCTGATGGTATGGCTGATGTGATTAGGTCCTATGATGATGTCACTTGAATAGATATGTGGACAGAGTTGGCATCGGGCTTTGTTGCAAGGATAGGTTCCTGGGTCAGTGTTTTTGTTCAGTGATGTGTGATTGATGGTGAGTATTTGCTTCAGGTTGGGGGTTGTCTGTAAGCGAGGACAGGTCTGTCTCCCAAGATCTGTGAGAGTGAGGGATCATCTTTCAGGATAGGTTGTAGATCTTTGATGATGCGCTGGAGAGGTTTTAGTTGGGGGCTGAAGGTGACAGCTAGTGGTGTTCTGTTATTTCTTTGTTAGGCCTGTCTTGTAGGAGGTGACTTCTGGGTACTCGTCTGGCTCTGTCAATCTGTTTTTTCACTTCAGCAGGTGGGTAATGTAGTTTTAAGAATGCTTGATAGAGATCTTGTAGGTGCTTGTCTCTGTCTGAGGGATTGGAGCAAATGCGGTTGTATCTTAGAGCTTGGCTGTAGACCATGGATCATGTGGTGTGTCCTGGATGGAAGCTGGAGGCATGTAGGTAAGTATAGCGGTTTCCAGTATAGGGTGGTATTTATGTGACCATCGCTTATTAGCACAGTAGTGTCCAGGAAATGGACCGCTTGTGTGGACTGATCTAGGCTGAGGTTGATGGTGGGATGGAAATTATTGAAATCATGGTGGAATTCCTCAAGGGCTTCTTTTCCATGGGTCCAGATGATGTAAGTATTCTCACACTTCTTATCAACTGTCTGTACTGGGCTACCTTGATTATCACTTCAAAAGTTTTTTTTTTCTTTCTCTTACTTAATTGGCCTCTCAAAGTTGGAAAGACAACTCCCACCTTTTCATGCTCTCTGTATGTGTATATATATCTCCTCAATATATGTTCCATTCTATGCATCCAAAGAAGTGGGCTGTAGCCCATGAAAGCTTATGCTCAAATAAATTTGTTAGTCTCTAAGGCCAGGTCTACACTAACCCCCCCACTTCGGACTAAGGTACGCAAATTCAGCTACGTTAATAACGTAGCTGAATTCGAAGTACCTTAGTCCGAAGTTACCGCGGTCCAGACGCGGCAGGAAGGCTCCCCCGTCGATGCTGCGTACTCCGCTCGCCGAGCTGGAGTACCAGCGTCGAAGGCGAGCACTTCCGGGATCGATCCGGGGCACTTCCGGGATCGATCCGGGATCGATTTATCGCGTCTTAACCAGACGCGATAAATCGAACTCAGAAAACCGATTGCTTACATCCGGACCCGGATGTAAGTGAAGACGTACCCTAAGGTGCCACAAGTACTCCTGTTCTTTTTGCGGATACAGACTAACACGGCTGCTACTCTGAAACCTGTCATTATGCAAGGCACTGCATTTAGACGTATGGAGTGGAAATCCATCAACTTCATGAAAAAACTCGTACAGATACAGACAGACATCATCTTCCTTTCCAAATGCAAACAGATGAACATCATACCAAAAGGACTAAAGGTAAAAAATCCATTACAATCTACATATCACACAGACTATGCTGAGAGACTGTGTCACACACTCTCAAAGAAACTGCGAAACCACCTGATCAGCATCCTATACAGCAAACAGGGAAAGATTAAGAATGGGCTCTCAAAACTGGATACTCTCATGAAAAACCAACCTTCCACACAAACTTCCTCATGGATAGACTTTACATAAACTAGACAAGCCATTTACAACACAAACTTTGCCTCTCTACAAAGGAAAAAGGACACTAAACTATCTAAACTGCTACATGCCACAAGGAGCCACAACAGTAGTTCCCTTAACCCACCCAACAATATTGTTAATCTTCCCAGCTATACTCTTAGGACAGACTCTTCTGCTGGGCTATCTCGGGGCCTCTCCTTTTGTCCCTCCAGACCCACAAACATGATACAGTTCTGTGGTGACCTAGAATCCTACTTTCGACGTCTCCGACTCAAAGAATATTTCCAACATACTTCTGAACAGCATACTAACCCACAGAATCCTCCCTACCAGCACTACAAAAAAAAGGATTCTGCGTGGACTCCTCCGGACGGTCAAAACAACAGACTGGACTTCTACATAGATCGCTTCCGTCAACGTGCAAAGGCTGAAATTGTGGAAAAGCAACATCACTTGCCCCATAACCTCAGCCATGCTGAACACAATGCCATCTACAGCCTCAGAAACAACTCTGACATCATAATCAAAAAGGCTGACAAAGGAGGTGCTGTCGTCATCATGAATAAATTGGAATATGACCAAGAGGCTGCTAGACAGCTCTCTAACACCACATTCTACAGGCCATTATCCTCTGATCCCACTGAGGATTACCTAAAGAAACTATACCATCTGCTAAAAAAACTCCCTGACAAAGCACAGGAACAAATCTGTACAGACACATGCCTAGAACCCTGACCAGGGGTATTCTATTTGCTACCCAAGATCCATAAACCTGGAAATCCTGGACGCCCCATCATCTCAGTCATTGGCACCCTAACATCAGGATTGTCTGGCTATGTGGACTCTCTCCTCAGGCCCTACGCTACCAGCACTCCCAGCTATCTTCGAGACACCACTGACTTCCTGAGGAAACTACAATCCATCGGTGATCTTCCAGAAAACACCATCCTGGCCACTATGGATGTAGAAGCCCTCTACACCAATATTCCACACAAAGATGGACTACAAGCTATCAGGAACAGTATCCCCGATAATGTCACAGCTAACCTGGGGGCTGAACTTTGTGACTTTGTCCTCACCCACAACTATTTCACATTTGGGGACAATATATACCTTCAAGTCAGCGGCACTGCTATGGGTACCCGCATGGCCCCACAGTATGCCAACATTTTTATGGCTAACTTAGAACAACGCTTCCTTAGCTCTCATCCCCTAATGCCCCTACTCTACTTGCGCTACATTGATGACATCTTCATCATCTGGACCCATGGAAAAGAAGCCCTTGAGGAATTCCACCATGATTTCAATAATTTCCATCCCACCATCAACCTCAGCCTAGATCAATCCACACAAGCGGTCCATTTCCTGGACACTACTGTGCTAATAAGCGATGGTCACATAAATACCACCCTATACTGGAAACCTACTGACCGCTATACTTACCTACATGCCTCCAGCTTCCATCCAGGACACACCACACGATCCATGGTCTACAGCCAAGCTCTAAGATACAACCGCATTTGCTCCAATCCCTCAGACAGAGACAAGCACCTACAAGATCTCTATCAAGCATTCTTAAAACTACAATACCCACCTGCTGAAGTGAAAAAACAGATTGACAGAGCCAGACGAGTACCCAGAAGTCACCTCCTACAAGACAGGCCCAACAAAGAAATAACAGAACACCACTAGCTGTCACCTTCAGCCCCCAACTAAAACCTCTCCAGCGCATCATCAAAGATCTACAACCTATCCTGAAAGATGATCCCTCACTCTCACAGATCTTGGGAGACAGACCTGTCCTCGCTTACAGACAACCCCCAACCTGAAGCAAATACTCACCATCAACCACACATCACTGAACAAAAACACTGACCCAGGAACCTATCCTTGCAACAAAGCCCGATGCCAACTCTGTCCACATATCTATTCAAGTGACATCATCATAGGACCTAATCACATCAGCCATACCATCAGGGGCTCGTTCACCTGCACATCTACCAATGTGATATATGCCATCATGTGCCAGCAATGCCCCTCTGCCATGTACATTGGCCAAACCAGACAGTCTCTACGCAAAAGAATTAATGGACACAAATCTGACATCAGAATCATAACACTCAAAAACCAGTAGGAGAACACTTTAACCAGTCTGGTCATTCAATGACAGACCTGCGGGTGGCAATTTTGCAACAGAAAAGCTTCAAAAACAGACTCCAACGAGAAACTGCTGAGCTGGAATTGATATGCAACTAGATACAATCAACTTAGGCTTGAATAGGGACTGGGAATGGCTGAGCCATTACAAACATTGAATCTATCTCCCTTTGTAAGTATTCTCACACTTCTTATCAAACTGTCTGAACTGGGCTATCTTGATTATCACTTCAAAAGTTTTTTTTTTTTCTTTCTCTTACTTAATTGGCCTCTCAAAGTTGGTAAGACAACTCCCACCTTTTCATGCTCTCTGTATGTGTATATATATCTCCTCAATATATGTTCCATTCTATGCATCCAAAGAAGTGGGCTGTAGCCCACGAAAGTTTATGCTCAAATAAATTTGTTAGTCTCTAAGGTGCCACAAGTACTCCTGTTCTTTTTGCGGATACAGACTAACACGGCTGCTACTCTGAAACCAGAAATTAGATTAACAGTTTTGTTTGTTTGTTTTTCTTTTCAATTTTAATGTCTAGATTTCTGGTCTGAGAACAAGCCTGGAAAATTTTATCTCTTGAGAAGGCTTTAAGTGGCTGAAAGTAGTGTTTTCAATTCAAAGTGCCATGATCTCAAACTTATAGCATCACCACCATGACAATGGCATGGGGACACTTGCTGCAAGGCTAAAATAACATATGAAGATTTTCAACCCGTAGGGAATTTGTACTGCTTACCTATAAATCTGTGAATAAAAACATCTAATGAGGAATCAAATCCAACTTCAGCTATGGTGTTGCTTTAAAAATATAAGCCTGTTATGCCTTGATCGTTTCTATTCAGTGTTGGGATTGGACAACCCCTGTTCTAGCTCTTTACAGCATCATCCTCGGTGGGAAACATAAATAAAGAAATCTTCCTCTGTCTGTGTGTCCATGACATCAGATGATGAAATACAAATGAAACGTCTCTCCTTTCTCCTCTTTCAATATTTATTCCTTGGATTTATTGTTTTTCTTCTTTTTTGATAGATCATACCATGCGGGTACATTTATCATGTACTACAGGCAGTGCCTCTCAGCTTATTTCAAAATGTAGTTGGAACTATTAAAACATAAACGATGTGCAAAGCTCCTCATTTTTCTTTGCATCCTATACTGAAGGATCATGGGTATACTTTCACTGAGGAGTCAACCCCATTGGTAAGCTAAATATTCACAGCTTTTTGAGGTGATTTGACTGATGTAAATATCAGTGCACACCCCCAGCATTACCAGTGCTTACAGGAAAACAGTGGTCTGCTCTTGTTACAGTCACTTACTCCATCCTGAACGCTATGGGCCAAATCCTTAGCTGGTGTAAATAGACACAGCTCCACTGACTTCAATGGAGATATACTGATTTATACCAACTGAGGAACTGTTCTTATGATGAGAACACTGTAAGGCTGCATGCTCCAGCACTCAAAAGGGAAAAGCTTTAATTTTATGCACTATCAGGAATCCTCTGGAAGTCAATGAAATTATTCAGTGCACAAAGTGCATAAGTTTGCAGGAGTGGGCCACAGTACAGACAATAAAATACAAAATCCCCCAGCAGGGAATGGACTAAATTACTTCATTGGTCATCTCCATTTCTAACTCTCAGACAATTCCATGACATTAAAATGTATTTACCAAACCCGGGTATTTTCAAAACTGTTTCCACTAAATAGACCATTGGCTACCAAACAAAAAGGGGGAGCAGTGGATTGTGGATACTGCTCGGAAGAGAAAGGAAAGTGCTGTGCACTGGAGCCAAGCACCCCAGAGAACAGAGCAGTGGTTTTCAAAGTGTGGGTGGGTGACGGGTCACGGAATGTAAGGCACTGGGTCGCGGCAGCTCTGGTCAGCACTGCCAACCGGGCCATTAAAAGTCCCATCGGCAGTGCTGCCCGGCTAAGGCAGGCTAGTCCCTACCTGTTCTGACACTGTGCTGTGCCCCGGAAGCAACCAGCAGGTCTGGCTCCTAAATGGGGGGGACATGGGGCTTCATGCGCTGCTCCCACCCCGAGCTCCGGCTCCACCTCCCGGCCAATGGGACCTGGGAGGGGGCGGTGCCTGCAGGCGAGAGCCGCATGGAGCCGCTTGCACGCCTCCGCCTAGGAGCCGGACCTGCTGCTGGCTGCTTCCGGGGCGCAGTGTGATCCGCGGTGCCAGGACAGGCAGGAAGCCTGCCTTAGCATCCCCACTATGCTCTGACCAGGAGCCGCCCAAAGTAAGCCCGTGCCCCAACCCTGTGCCCCAATCCCCTGAGCACCCCCAAACCTGGAGCCCCTTCCTGCATCCCAAACCTCTCATCTCTGGTCCCAGCCCAGAGCCTGCACCCCCAGCCCAGAGCCCTGACCCATCCAACAACCCAACCCCTGCCCCAGCCCTGAGCCCCCCCAAACCTGGAGCCCCCTCCTGCACTCCAAACTCCTCATCCCTGGCCCCATCCCAGAGCTTGCACCCCCACCCCAGAGCCCTGACCCCCTCCTGCACCCCAACCCCCTGCCCCAGCCCAGAGCCTCCTCCCACACTCTGAACCCCGCATTTCCGGCCCCACCCTGCAGCCCTCACCCCAACACTCTACTCCAGCCCTGAGCCCTTCCCACACACCAAACCCCTCATCCCCAGCTCTGTTGGGTCGCAGGCATCAACAATTTTCTTCAACTGGGTCGCCAGAAAAAAAGTTTGAAAACCACTGGAATAGAGTACCCCCAGGGGTGGGTTAATGGTGGCTGCTGTTTGCATTGGAACCCCTTATTGAGCTATATGCCAAGTCTAGACAAGACTAGGGAGGAGGATCCAAGTGCAAGGAACATACTGCAGGGCTGGCTTCTCCTTTCTCACTTTTGCAAGGTAAGGAGGATTATAAGGATTTAGCTATTCCTACCTTAGGACAGTGTTTTCTCTAGAACCAGAGGAAGATACAGCATGTACTGCAGACAGTGGGACTCCATATTAGCTCCTGGAGTCTGCAGTACATGCTCTTTATAACTTTACACAGCACCCTCTGGTGATAGGAACGAAGCATTACAAAAAAGGCAGTACTGCAGTTTCCCACTAAACCGCCTGGAGAGATGGAGATGGCTGATTGGCTAAAACCAATAAGGGGTGGAGCCTAAGGTCTATACAGCTCCTCTCCAAAGCCTTCTGCTAGGATCCTCTCAGGCTAGGCATTGTTGAAAGGTTTATCCACATGGGGACATTTGGGAGAGTTAAGAGGTGGGGTTTTCATGACTGTAGCTAATGAAACTCTTATCAGTTGAAATACATTTTAAGAAATCTCCTGTAAAAAGTGCTGCTGCCACATTTACTAAGATCTTCAAGGTAAGCCCAACAGCCATTAAAAGTAAAAGTCTATTACTATATAATCAGCAATTTATGCTAGAGCTATGTATGTCTTTTTGCAGGGGGAGAGGGAGTATATATACCATGGCTGTTGAGAATTTTAAACAGCAGCATGTACAGAGGGAGAATTCTTGTTTTAGAAATATAGTAACTTTATTTACAACACTATTTACATACAGAATACATATGTCAGGCTGGCACTAGAGCTGTGGAAATACTGTATACAAAAAAAATCTGCAAATAGTCAAAGTTTGAAAACAAATTGGCTTAAATTAATTTTGCATCACTACTGTGTTGACTTTCTAGGAATAGCCTTGTGAATGCATTTACTGGACTATGCCGCAATGCAATACATTGTCAGTGAATATTAGAGAGTATTAACAGAAAACAAATGTCTAGTTTGTAATTGCACATTGTCACACCAGGAATCTGATTCCAAAAGTCATGCTTATCCAATCAGGAAACAAATATATCTTAGGACCTCTGTATCCAATCAACACGGCTCAAATTTTGAATATGAACCAGCAACAAACCAACAGGTATTCAGTGAATAACTTGAAATAATAAATTAAAGAAAATCATAATTTGTTGGTGGGCAATTCAAAGAGAAATAGATGAAACTAATCAAATAGATTTTTTTTACCATGAATTGTCAGCCAACAGTTTGCATCATCTAATTTAAAGTTGATGCTGGATAGAACACACCAGAGTTAGGAATGGAAATGGCTGTTACAAGTCACATAACCAAAGATTAAATTTACAAATATTCCTCCAAAATTGCTGTATTTAGAAACATCACCAGGTGTTGGAACACTTGCTTTTCAAGTAGTCATTTATTGCAATCAGCAATTAAGAAACTTGGAAGCATGCTCTCTTCAAGAACAACTCGCAGATTAAATTGGTCATCAGCATTACTCTAAAGCTTTTAATTCTGATTTACAAAGAAAGCACAGATCTGAATGTTACCTTTTAGCATACAAATGGAGATGATTTTCAGAAGAACAAACTGCTATACATGTCATTTGCAAAGTCAAGTTTACAGTGTGTGAGACTTGCAGAATCCACAATTGTACAGAGCAAAAATGTAAAAATGACACACTCTAGAGGTGAACACAACACCACATTGGCACTGGCTAATGGCAAGCAGACCACGTGTCTGTGCTTATACCAGATGTAATATATAAGGCAAAGATTCAGTCATGGATATTTTTAGTAAAAGTCATGGACAGGTCACAGGCAATAAACAAAAATTCACGGCCTGTGACCTGTCCATGACTATTACTATAAATACCCCTGACTAAATCTTAGGTGCTCTGGGGCAGCCCCAGCGTACTGCTGCTCTGGGGAGGACCCAGGGTGCCACTGCTTCCCCTGCTTCAGCAGCAGGGGCTGACTGCTCCCAGCCATTTGCTGCTCTGAGGTCCCCCAGAACTGCTGCTCCAACAGCAGGGCTGTAGCAACAAAGAACGTGGCCCCCTCCGAACGTGGCCCCCTCCGAACATATGTCCGGGCGGGGCCCCTTACAATGCAGAAACTGGAATGCGGTATTTATTTTGCCACTTTTAGGGGGCCCTTCCTTGCGGGGCCCCCTCCGGTCGGAGGGCGCTCGCTATGCCTCTGTCCAACGGCCTCCAGGGTGGCCCCAAGGACTGCTGCTGCTCCAGGACCATTGCTTCAGGGCCATCTCCAGAACTGCTGCTGCTCCAGGGCCGCCCCCGTAACTGCTGCTTCTCTGGCGGCCCCTGGGGCCAGCCGTACCGGCTGCTGCTGGAGCAGCCCTTGGGCCAGCTGGTGGGACGACCCTGGGCTATCTGCCCTGGGCCACCCACACAGCTGGCCCTGGGGCTGCTCCAGCAGCAGCCAGAGCTGCTGGCCCCAGGCTAGCTGCTCGGGCAGCTCTGGGGTCAGCCTCACCAGCCACCGCAGAAGTCACAGAGGTCCCGGAAAGTCTGCGATTTCTGTAACCTCCATGACAGATTCATAGCCTTAGTAATACACTCTCACATGTGCATACTTGTATGTTTACAGTGTTGTTGTAGCCGTGTTGGTCCTAGGATATTATAGAGACAAGGTGGATGAGGTAATATCTTTTATTGGTGAAGGAGACAAGCTTTGAGTTCCACAGAGCTCTTCTTCTGGTCTGAGCAATTCCCAGCGCTTGACTTGGGTCATTTGTTGTTGCACCAAGAACTTCACTCCAGGAAGTGAGTGAAAAAAGTCATTATCTCCAGGAATATTTCTAATTAAACATTATAAACATTAAAATAGTTATTAATAAATAGGGTAATCAGTGACAACACAGGAAACTGTTTCCTTTTTGCATATTGTTAAGAATGATGAGTTTAACATATTGAAACTGGTGTAAAAGCACAAGCATCATTGACCTTGATTTACGTGCTCTTGACTTTGGTGCTGAATCCATGATTTCCATTATGGGATTTTGGCAGCCACATCAGCATTATCTGTCAGTAGTGTTCATAACCACCAGGACTAGACTGAAATATGACTAACTCATAGCTGCTAAGTGTGCAACTTTTCATTGTTTTTTCAAATGAAAAGGGGAAACATGGGGGAAAGTCCTCTCAACATCCAAGAAAAGTGAAAGGGGACGGGGAATATGAAATTAAAGCTATTCGGCTTGCTCCAAAGCCTTTTGAAGTCAATGGGAATCTTTCAATGGTCTTCAAAGAGCTTTGGATCAGGCTCATGGAGAACTACAAAAAGACTCATCTCATGTCGTCCCAGATCTTTGGTTTACAGAGTTTTCATTGTAATGTCACATCAGTACATGGTGATGAGCCAAGATTACACAACATCATGATGGCCCAAAGCTCCACAGTGCAACCATTGTTTTGCAGTTTTTGTACTGCAGTTGGTGATCCAATGAAGTTGAGAATCTTTTCTTCATGTCCGGAATTAGGAAGTGATTCTTCACCTCATCAAGGTGAAGCATTGTTTAATGTGGCTTTTGTAGGACATTTCACAAGGCAATGGATGAAAAGGGAAGGGAAACACAGTAATAAAGGATGGACTTTTCAGAAGTGCTGTGCAGGGCCGTGTAACCACTAGGCGGCCACCTAGGGTGCCAAGATTTGGGGGCACCAAAAAGCGGTGCCCCCCAAAAAAATTTTTACACTATTGCTGGAAAACGAATGAATAAAGAAAAGAGAAATGTTGTTAAACTTGCATTTTAACTTGTTGTTCTTCTCTCGTACACTACAGCTATAGCCTATGCCAGCTCTGCGTTGCAGGCACAAGCGTACTGTTTCACTATGGTACAAAGTGACAATGACATCATTTTTCTCGTCGCGCACAGCCATTACCCGTTCTGACAGGCTGTTTATAATGCTAAGTTTACTAGTTTTCGGAGGTTGTCGACTGAGGCTAACTATTTTTGTTGAGTTGTTTCAGATCTAAGACTCTGGCAATTGCTGCTGCATCATTTCGCTAATACTTTTTTGTTAATTGTGTGTGTATGTTAAGTATTTGAGTGTGTATGTTTATCATGTGCGAATATGCGTATGTAGGTTGTTGAAATTTGTCATATTGATATTGTCAGTTGTTGTATGATGGAGTATCCGCCATTCTAATTTTATAAATTTTATTAATAACAATAATTGGATATTCTAAAGGTAGAATAAAATGTGGTCGATTTTGATATGAAAGAATGAAGGAAGGAAGTATAGGTGACTAAAAAGGGTGTATTTATTTTAATTAAATATGTAGACTAAATAATGAAATTAATACATTTTCAAGCCAAAAGTGTATTAATTCTAATGAACAATGCCACATTATGCAGTATTCATTTTTGAAAGTTTATAATAAACGATGCTCCACGGGGAGGGAAGGGGGGCGCAAGGTGGAAGTTTCGCCTAGGGCGCAAAATATCCTTGCACCGGCCCTGGTGCTGAGCATGACTTAACTCCACTCTCATTGAAGTCACTGGAAGTTTACCACAGGCTGTAGTGAAAACAGAGTCAAGCCAATCCCGAGCGCTCTTGAAAATCCCCCTCTGTCTTTTTTTTTATTATTTAACATAAATCCTGCAATAGATAAGAAATGCTTCTTTCTACACAAATCTTTTAATTTTGTGACACACTACTGTATTCTGCCTTTCAATTCATTTCTCCTACTATTTATAAATCAAGGGCTTAACTGCAGTGCTTTAGTGAATACAGTGACAAGAGAATGAACTGCATTCTCCTCTACATCCATAACTCTGATTTAGTATTTCAATTAATCTTTGCTAGACCGTCTCCAAAATTAATGGGAATACTTTCAAAGTAAGTCATCCTCAGGACGTCATTGAATACTAACATAAACATCATTTAATTTATTTGTTCTCACTAACATTCCTTTATATCACTCATGTAGTCAAATGCAAGTATATTTCCTGCCAACTAAAAACACAGGAGTATCATTGCTGGATTGTCTATACAATGAAGACATTCATAGTATTTTCATTTTAAATACCTTCAGTAAACATAAATCTGGTTACCGTATCCCAGCCAGAGAGTTGTTAGAGCTATGTGGAGGGTGGAAATTCCATTTTGTGAAGGATTTTGAGATTTCAAAATTTGTTTTCCTTCTGATTCAAAATGAAACTTGAAATGTTTGAAATTCTCCACAAAATATTTTTCCTACATTGTTTCACATCAATTTAAATGTTTTGACGTTGACTTTATTTTGTTAGATAGATAGATATTATATCTATCTCCTGGCTATCCTTTGATCACCAGTTTGTGGCCCAAAGACCACATCTACTCTGATTCTCTGTTGAAAGTACTAAAGGCCCAAGCCCTTCAATGAAATGTGGGCAAGGGTGTCTACATGCACAGAGCTCATTAATAAAGCTGGGCAATTTTTTTGGAAAATAGTTTATTCACTGAAAAATACAGTTCTGGTTTTTTGACCTATTTGATTTACCAAAAAATTTTCAAAAAGTTCCAGTTTCAGTTCAACCTGGATTCCCCCTCCCCCTCCCCCCCCCCCCCCCCCCACACACACACTTTTTTTGGAATTGCCACTGAATTGAAAAATCCATTATTTGTCCGGTTCTACTCATTGCACCATCAGAGCCTTTGGATCCCAATTTAGTTCTTCAGCAGAGGGAGTTAAAAGTGGTCATTAGGTCACAAGCTTCAGGCCATGCTGCAAGGCTTGTTTCCCTAGGGTTTTGAGTAGGGAGTTGATTGGAAGGGGAGGCATGTTGGTTTAAGGGACTGACTGTTGATAATCCCATTTATAGATAGTCCTGGTTGGATGACTGAGTAAGAAGATGTTTAGAATTTCTTCTTGGTTTATTGTGCAAGACTTGTAATTTTTTCCTCCATGTGCCTAAAATATACAGGTAGGCATAAACATTGAAAATTGACAGGAAAAAACTGCTGCTGATAGGATAGTTGGGATTTAAGGGGTTCTTTCTCTTTCATCTGCCACAATTTTCCCCTCTCCTCAACTTTGCAGTTTAAGAACTTGAATTAGGGCTTATCTACCCAGGAAATTTAGTTCAGATTAAGGCAGGATGTGAATTTAAAGAAGAACAGATAGTCCTGATTAGCACACTGTGTAAATGTTCTCATTCACGAATAAAGGTGCCTTATGCAAAATTAGCTTAATCCATTTTGGAAATGAATTGAGATAGATAAACCGGATTAAGACTACTTTAAGTCTCAATGAGGCTTTGTGCACACTATAAATGCTCTGCCCGCATAGCTATATCGGTACAGCCCTCTAGTATACACACAGTATATGCCTACAAAAAGGAGTTCCACTGGTCTATTAGCACCATTTTCCACGAACCAAGCATAGCTGTGTCTACACTGGGTTTTAATGGCATAGCTATGTCAGCTGGGGGGGGAGTGGGGAAGGGTGGCTTTTTCATACCCCTAACCAACATAGCAATGCCAACAAATCTTTGTAGTGTAGATGGCCTGAGAGTCTCCACACACGGGTTTAATCTGATTTAACTAATCCACTTTAAATTAACATTTAGTTAATTTGAATTAACTTCCCTGAGTGTTCCCATGTAGACAAACACTACTGATCCTTAAACTAATTCACAATTCAGCTTTGTGAACTCAATTTTAATTGAAAAGCCAGCTGCACTAAGAGGGAAAGCAGAAGATTCCCTTTGAAGAGCCATTGCAAGGAGGGAGGAGACAGCGTTGTGTGACAAAGTTCCTCCTCTATCTTGGTGGGTCCTGCGCTTATTGGCGGATTTTTCTTGCCTCAGAGATTCACCATGTGGGTTGGGGAACAGCCCAGAGACCTTCCCCTCTGGAAGAACCCACAGTCCAGGTCAATTGGGAGGTTTGGGGGGAACCCGAGCCCGCCCTCTACTCCGGGTTCCAGCCCAGGGCCCTGTGGACTGCAGCTGTCTATAGTGCCTCCTGTAACAGCTGCATGACAGCTACAACTCCCTGGGCTACTTCCTCATGGCCTCTTCCAAACACCTTCCTTATTCTCACCACAGGACCTTCTTCCTGGTGTCTGATAACACTTGTGCTCCTCAGTCCTCCAGCAGCACACACTCTCACTCTCAGCTCCTTGCACCTCTTGCTCCCAGCTCCTCACACTCACACCACAAACTGAAGTGAGCTCCTTTTAAAACCCAGGTGCCCTGATTAGCCTGCCTTAATTGATTCTAGCAGCTTCTTCTTAATTGGCTCCAGGTGTCCTAATTAGCCTGCCTGCCTTAACTGGTTCTAGCAGGTTCCTGATTACTCTAGTGCAGCCCCTTCTCTGGTCACTCAGGGTACAGAAAACAACTCATCCAGTGACCAGTATATTTGCCCTCTACCAGACTCCTGTACCCCACTGGTCTGGGTCTGTCACAGTTGGTAAACTGGGCAAAACACCTGGAAGACATGGCAGCATTTCTACCTGTCTCCTTCATAGCGTGTGTGCCATTTGTTACTCAGCTGTACAACTTGAAGTCATATGAGACCCTAAGATGTTTATGGAAGCAGCTAGTAGGTGTGGCTAAGACCGTTTTTTTTCATCCAATGCTTGGTGAAAAGGGATACAACCTTTTCTTTCAGAGACAGCTATAGTTACTTCTGCCTTTGGATTCATTAGAGGACAAGTGAGGCTCTAGAAGGGGTTATTTCTTGGGTCCATCTGCCAACTTCAGTTAATGCACAACTTGGCTGCCCATTTATTCAGTAGTGCTTTAGTATTGTGCTGCCCGGGCTGCACTTGCTGCCTGTTGGTACCTAGGTGGAATGTAAGTCTTGCTTTATTCATCCCCGAGTGGTTTGGGACATGGCTGCCTCTCTTTCCCTGTGAGGTCACCAAAGTTGCAGCCAACAAAGGAATCTGAGCTATCGGCCCCCAGATTTAAAACAGATGGGGATGGCTTCAGGGTGTTTTTCATGAAAGGTCCTCAGCTCTCTGCTCCATCCCAACACAGAGCCAAGTTTGTTGACCTTATGGACACAATGCAATGCCCATCTATTTTCATAGGCATCCGAGGAAGGGCTATGCTGAGGTAGGTTATGGCTGAATTGATATGGGTCTTGCCACGCAGGGAGACCTGGCAAAGGGCTGGTGGGAGGGGAAGTTGGTACAAGGGGCCATGACTTTGTATTTTGGGATTTGTATCTTTGACTCTGTGTATTTTAAAGTGCAGTCAGAGTGTAGGCATAAATGGAAGGAAACAAGACTCCCAGAAGAGAGTAAGACTATTATTTTAAAATGCCACTAAAATATGTTGAAATGGAGGACCAAAATTGATATTGACATATTGGCCTGACAGAGTTGAGGAAAATTGTACCCTACCGCTGCTACCAAGCTCTGTGTACAAATTACAGTGGTCCAGAATAATTAGCATCAACCAAATTAGGTTAAAAAAAATCGATAAGATACAGTTTTTTATGTCAGTTCAAATCACTGAGATTTTTCTTTTTAATAAATCTCACTGGCAAAAACAAATAGTCAGGTCTTCCCCCTTTGGGTTCACACAGCAATACGCACAGATGTCTGGCTTTCTTCTGGGTCCTGTTTTGCATATGGGATCCTATTGCCACGCTCCGTTGTACCAATCTAGAACTCTAGAATTTCTCTCCCTCTCGGGGTTCAGAGCTGTTCTATAAGATGAAATATTCACTCTAACCTTTTTTCATCTGCCAGCACACACTGGAGGGAAGGGGGCAGTTGTAGGACAGAGATGCAATGATCCTATTTTTAAAAAAACACCCGTGATGCCTTTCTTCTACACACAGAACTGGAGCATGTGATGGACCTTGAGTTCCTATTGAAATATATAAATCCAAAGTCTGCTTCTGTGCAAGCCTAATGACGTTGGGTGAACGTTAGGCCTGGGTTGGAGGGCAGACTGCAAGTTTGGCCCCTTGCGTTCACTACACCCTGCAGGCTTGGAGGGCTGTGTCTTTTCTGGAAGCTCTTAGCCTCCTTGGTGCTAACGTGGATTCCACTGCACAAGCTCTGCTTTGTGGCGTGACGGTAAGAAGGCAGCACATGTGTAATCGCGGCGCTGGGGTGGTAAGTAGAGTGCAAGGAAGCTGCATTGGAAATGGAAGCAAAGGGAGAATTCAGCCTACAGCATGGAATGTTTGGAACTGTCATACATGGGGAAATATGATGCTACTTCCCTGCCGCCGGTACTTGGTCTCCGTTCCTCCCTTAGGGCTAGCTACTCTTTCGGCCTGACTAAGGAGTGGCATGTAATTGCCCTGCTCCAGGAAGGAACTGTGACTCCGCCTCACATTTCCCCCTTGCTCCAGAGGGAAGTAAGTTACTGCAGCTCTTGAAAGGATTCAGTTTACTCCCCTCACCCCCCACCGCTGGCCAGCTACTCTGGGCAGTGAGTAAGAGAGTTGTGCACGGGAGGAGTATCCATAGAGAAGGGGCTGTGCACCGCACTAGGCTTGTACCCAGGATCTGGCTATGTTGTGCAAGGAAAGGAGTTTACTATTTTATTGGGGTCCCTAACCATTTAAAGGGATGCTACCCAATTCATATACACCGCCCTTAGTCCTCCTTCTCTCTCCTACTTGTGCCCTTATCTTCTGCAGTCAAGGAACCCAGGAGGGAAAAAAAGATGAGAGGATCTTTTTTTCCCTCCTGGGTTCCTTGACTGCAGAGAACTGGAGTGCTGAGAGAAAGGAGTGCAGGAGAGAAGAGAGTGTAAAAATTATTCCTCTAATTTTACAAATAAATAACAGCTTCCCAGCCCCCTTCCCCTCCCTTGTGCACCTGTACACAGGCTACCCACAATCTGACCCTGGGCATTAAAGGTACCAGCAGCATTTCCTTGATGTTTTCAGTCAATTATATTTTGTGTAAGGTGTCATTAAGAGAGAATAGAAGACTGAAGCCCTTTCTCTCAGAAAGACACTGGCAGCATCAGTGCAAGCTGCCCCACACTGCTCTGCCAATACAGCTCTGTGAGAAGAAATGTCTCCCACCTTTACGGCTGAGGAAATAATTCATGGACCATTCAATCCTCAGCCGAGGCTGCCAGCAAGGAAGCCAATTAGTCCCAGCTGTGACGGCCACTAAGATCCTATCCACTAGGAATTGGGCCGTGACCCTCAGCTCACTTCAGAGAGGCTACCGAACAGCTGGTATATGAGAAACTCATTTTTAACTGACAGGATAATGTGGTGTCGTGGGTATTTTTTGTATATATCCTGTTTCCCAAGACCCTGTTCCTGCTCCCAGTGACATCCATGGAAAATCCCTCATAGACTTCAGTGGGGTGGGATCAAACCCCAAGTGTAAAGTGTAAATTAATGAATTTCCTTTTAAATAATTGGGCATTTTAAAGGTTAAACAGTGATCTTAAGCCACACTTAGGTGTCATTTAAGGATTCAGGCCATACTTTCTGCTTTCTTTGCTTTTCCTTGTTGTGCAGCCAGCACCCGCCCCTCCTTCATGAGCTGAAGTCCACATAAAAATGACAGCTTGGCTAACGCAGCTAGGCACAGCCTCAGCTGTCACTCTGCAGTCTGGTACCCCGTCAGAAGGGTCACAGAGTGTGGATAATGGCAGCTCAGGCCCAGGAGCCAGGCATGCTGCCATTGACGGACACAGCAGAGAGGTGTGTGTGCGTGGTGGTCCGGACAGGGACCCGAGGGTTCGAGGATGGGATTTGCACAGCTTCGTGACCTGAGCAGCACAAACCAGACTCTTGTACATTTCAGGTGGCCTCATGCAGGAAAAAGGATGCTACACTGCAAATACTTCTTCCTTATCCCCACCTATTCATAGGGTCAACATTCCCCCTCCTATACTTCCCTACCACCGCAGGACTCTAGGAGAACAGAGACTTTGGTCTTTCTGATGCTCAAGTCTTGGTTCACACATCCCAAAGTATCGAGACAAATTAAACCTTTGTTGTAAGTACAGAAAGTTACCCTGGGGACTCATGGGCTCCAATACCCAGGGCCGGCTCTAGGTTTTTTGCCGCCCCAAGCAAAAAAAATTTTGGCTGCCCCCCACCCCAGCCCTGGGCTCTCACCCCCACCCCAACAGTGCCCTCCCCCACCCGCACCCCCTTCCGCCCTAGCCCTGGGCTCTCTCTCCCCCCAACACACACTCCCTGCCACCGAGCACTGGGCTCTCCCCCACACCCCACCCCACCCCACCCACACCCCCTGCTGCACCAGCACTGGGCTCCCCCCTACTAGTGCTGACTCCATCCGCTCCCCCCTCGCCTCCAGCTAGTCCGGCGCTGGCAGAGTCAGGGTAAGCAGCGAGGCTCCCGGGCCGTGCCTCAGCCCAGAGTCCCTCCAGCCAGGGCTCCTGCCTCCAGGACTGGCTGGGATCCGGAAGGGCAGAGCTGGGGGACCGCCCTGACAAGGGGCTGAGGAGCCGGGGCAGGGTAGCCTCAGAGGGAGCGGAACCCCAGAGAGCGGGATGCGGGCCCCGCACGGCAGCGCCCCGCCCTCTATGGCCCCACTGCTGCTGCTGCTTCTGGCTGCCCTGCCGCAGTCCCTGGGCGGCTTGGGCCGCTTCGCCCAGCCCCGGCTGTGGCGCTGGAGGGCGGCTGCCCTGCGGCATCTGCAGGCTGCTCCCTGTGCCCCGCGGGGCAGCCCCCAGCCCGAGTGTCCCCCGCTCAGAGCCTGCCCGGCCCAGCCACAAGGTGCGGGCTCTGCTCCCCCATGGCACAAACCACAGAGGCCCCAGGACGCCCCCCGCACACGACGTGCTTCTGCTGCCAGGGCTGGCTCTAGGCTTTTGCTGCCCGAAGCAAAAAAAAAAAAAAAAAAAGATGGCCGGAATGCCGCCCCTGAAAATCTGCCGCCCCAATCACGTGCTTGGTTTGCTGGTGCCTAGAGCCGGCCCTGCCAATACCTGTACAAATAACCTCCCCATTTACATCAATAATATTCCCTTTATACGTCTTTTCCTATCCGGACCCCTCCCTGCCCAAAGAGACTACCTGGAGCTTGTTTAGAGCCTGACTGAATGCCCATGCATGGAAGCAAGACTCACCTCCATGGGCTACCACCATTGATGGACCCTGCAGGGTGGTGAAGAGATCAGTTGCCAGTAGGCTGCTACTCTTCCCTCCAGCCCCCACAGCCAAGTCACTGCAGAGGAGGAAGTAGTCCAGGCTAAGGAAAAAGCTGGCACAGTTTGCTTCCCACGGGAAGCAAGGGGGAAGCAGAGACTAGACTGTACATCTGGGGGTACTGCCCCTTATTTGGGCTTGAGGGTCAAGGTTCTAATCCAGCCAGGGACACCAGCAGCTGTGGCTCATTTTAGCTAGATGGATGCCTGAACTTAGTTAGAGACTCCAAACTAGTGGGGTATTCTACTGGGGTGCAGCTAATCAAACTATTGGTAATCATTAAGTGCTTGATCCAAAGGGCATTGAAATCAAAGGAAAGATTCTCATCTACTTCAATGGGCTGCGGCTCAGGGCTGTCTACAGCCAGTTAATCGCTATGAGCCAGTCTGCTGTGGTCGTTATTTGTTACTTGTGTAGGCAGGGCCGGCTCCAGGCACCAGCATAGCAAGCAGGTGCCTGGGGAGGCCAATGAAGAGGGGGTCGACACGTCCAGCAGTTCGGCGGCAATTCGGTGGCGGGGCCGTCACTCCCTCTGGGAGCAAAGCACCTCCCGCCAAATTGCCACCATAGAATGAAGCGGCACTAGAGCTGCCGCCGAATTGCCACCGATCATGATCGCGGCTTTTTATTTTTTTCCCCCTCCCTGCTTGGGGCAGCAAAAACGCTAGAGTCGGCCCTGTGTGTAGGTTTATCTGCCTCCATACATGTTCTTGAAGGAGAAATAGCATCCATTTTTCAGTACTGAAGTGTCCAGTGCTCCCCAGTGATTCTGGTAGCTTTCCCAAAGACTTGGAAGCAAGGGAAGCAAAACGGTCCTTGTTTTACAGACATGGAAAGAAGTGTCAGTATCTCCCTGCAGACTGGATTCCCCACCCCCCCTTTGATTAAACTATGTTGCAGCCACCGGAGTCATTACAGGTCCAAATACTTTGCAATTAATCATGAAAAGAGTGAATGAATCATTGATTTAACATTAAGAAATGTTTTTTTCCTCTTCTGCAGAGCATTCACCTGTCAGCTTACATCACCAGTAACTATTCAATATTGAATAAAACACTTAATAGATTTAGTCCCTCTGTCTTTTTATACTACCTCATGAACATCATTACATACACCCCGACAAACCAGCGTGCTAGCTTTGAATTCAAGCTGACAAACACACCTGTGAAGAATTTGGCTTCCCAGACTAGTCTATTTGTACAGATTTGACCTTTGCCTGTATATTTGCATAGTTTGCAGGCAAAGTTACGGTTGAGTGGGAGGTATAATTGGGAAGGGCCGGAGGGTGTTAGCTGTGCTCTGCTGAAACACCATTTCATATTAGTTCATTTTCAGTAATTTTTTTTGTTTGGAAATCTACATATTTATATGTTCCCAAAGAATTGCTATTTACGATGGCCCTTATGGGATGTCATGCCCTAGCTACAACTCATTGATGCTGTGCAAGGGAACACACACTTATGCATATTCAATAAACTACTATTAATAATTTGTAGGGCACCTTTCATCCCAAAGGACATTCAAAGAACTTTATAAATTACATATTAAATTTTTTAAAAACCCACTACATTAAAAGAACATTAAGGTTGCAAAGTCAAGCACTCAAAAGTTAGGGAATGCCAGAATTAAGATAGCTTGTGCACTTTAATTCAGCCCCATGCGGATATGCAGTATGAAACAGTCTTTCGTTACATGGTCACATCTATTGTTTCTACAGGATCTCTGCCTCATTCCAGTGGAAAATATAGTATGTGATCATGTGATTAAAGACTATCATAATACGTACACACAAGGGGGCCATATTAAGGTTGTGCAATGTAAGCATGTGTCCTCACCTCTAGAGTTCTCCCTTGTGCCTAGATGCAGCATTGCAGGGGACTTCACCTTTGCACCCCCACTAGCAGCCAATTCCTTGGCCTGCAATGGCCTTTCTCAGTCTGTGTCTATAAAATTCTAAATCCCTTCCAGGGTAGCATTTAAAACAAATAAAAGGAAGTATTTCTTCACACAATGCACAGTCAACCTGTGGAACTCCTTGCCAGAGGATGTTTTGAAGGCCAAGACCAAAACAGGGTTCAAAAAAGAACTAGATAAATTCATGGAGGATAGATCCATCAATGGCTGTTAGCCAGGATGGGCAGGGATGGTGTCCCTAGCCATTGCCAGAAGCTGGGAATGAGCGACAGGGGATGGATCACTTGATGATTACCTGTTCTGTTCATTCCCTCTGGGGCACCTGGCAGGCACTGTCGGAAGACAGGATACTGGGCTAGATGGACCTTTGGTCTCACCCAGTAGGGCCATTCTTATGTTCTTATATTCTTATGAACAAGTCCAAATTAACAGCCCTTCTATCCCTCTCAGGCTTCACCTTAGTTCCTCTGTTGTATCCTGTTTGTTAAGCCCTAGCCCAGGCCTTCTCTCCATTAGACAGACTACCCAGGTCCCTTTTCTAGGCGTTACAGGTAGCATTCTTGGCTGAGCTTGTTGCTGCTGCCTCCATAGTAGGTGAAACAAAAGAGCATGTGTCTGTTCCTGTTGGGCTGCCACAGCATGAGGAATACATCATCATCCATCTTCCCCCTCCCCAAAAGAGAATCAGTCTGCCCCTCACCTTTAAGGCAGTTGGTATCTGCCACCTTCCTCAGAGGGGGGTCTCCAAACCCCACTTTGGGTACCACGTGTCAGTGTGCATCCTCACTTCTAAGGCTGCGGCACTGCACGGGACTTAACCTTTGCACCCCTAATACTGGCTAGTTCTTAGGCCATTCTCAGTCAACATCTATAAAAGTATAGGCCCTTTCCAGGGTAGCACAAACAAATTTAAATAAAGATACAAGTCTTCAAATTAACAGCCCTTCCACCCCTCTCAGGCTTCACTGTAGTTCCCTATCTGTTAAGCCCAAGCCCAGGGCTTCTCTCCATCAGAGGAACCAGTCTTCTTTGCGGCCTTTCCCCAGTGAACTCCTTTAGTCTGATTATAGTGCTTAACTTTACCTCCTCTATCCAGGAGGCAATTAGTTACTCCCGACAGGTGCAGACCATGACTCACTGGGTCTTTTCCATTGCCTTGCAGGTGATGGGGTCAAGCCCCATCACATGCAGGTGACCTTAATTCTGGCATTTCCTAACCTTTGAGTTCTTGACTTGCAACCTTAATATTCTTTAAATATAAAAATATGCAATTATTTAACACTTGAAATGTTGTAGCACCCAAAAACCAACCAGGCCAGGGTCCCATTGTGCTAGCTCCTGTACAAACACTTAGAAAATGATGTTCATATTCCTTGAGTTAAGATATAACAAGTAGATGAGATGAGCAAACGAATCAGGGGGAGACAGGTAACAAAAATAATAGGATGCTCATAGCAGTTTAGGACTTAGCTAAACCCAGGCAAACTTCCAATGCTGGTGAAGGTCACCCATCACCAGTAGGAACCTGTATATGCTAAGTTGGTTCATAATATTGTGATGCATGGCCAGAAAGGGTTAAACATTCTGCAAAATAAATGACTCAAATTCAACCCATAAAGACATGTGGAGAGATAATGTTTGTGTTTTTGTGTATTTACATATATATGGGTAGTGGTCAACAATGTAATCAACAGTCCCTGTCTATGCTGTATTCTGATAATTCAGAGATCAAAAGAACTTCCTAGCATTTAAATAAATTGTAAACTCGGGATATTGCTGTATTCATCTCTCTTTGAAATGTATAGCAAATCATCTGTGAATGGTGGAAAAACAGGCAGTTGCCTTATGTTAATTTGTGTAGCTAAGTACCAGTGATAGACTGCCTAATGGATAAATTGCCTTATGTTAATCTGTGTAAATAATTAACAATGATGCTTAAGAAATGAGGGCCTATTGTTCCCCAAGGGACCCCAACTTGTCAAAGAAGGCCTGAATTGTATAAAAGATGTTTGGGTCACGATCCTTCTTATCCCAGATTTGCTTAAGCTTCATCAGGGGAAGTTTGAGTTGCCAGATTGAGATCCCAGTTATGCTGGTACTCCCTGAATATGATATTGGACATTGGACTATAACCTATGGACTAAATTCTAAAGGAACTCTTTGCAACTACAAAGCTCACCATCTCTGCTATGAATCTGAACCTCAAGAATTGAACTCATGTCTGTATATATATTGATCTTTTAACCATACTCTCTCTCTTTTGTTTTTTAATAAATTTTAGTTTCGTTAACAAGAATTGGCAGTATGCGTGTATTTGGGTAAGATTTGGAATATTCAATTACCTGGGAGGTAATGTGTCTGATCCTTTGGGATTGGTAGATTCTTTTCTTTTATCTGATGAAATAAGATTTTCAGAAATCTTCATCATATTTGACTTGGTACCTGGTTGGAGGCCTGAGGCTGGGTACTTTAAGGGAACTGTGTTTTTGGCTTCTGGGCAACCAGTGAGGTAATAAAGAAGCTGTTTTATGCTGTCTTAGTAAATCTAAGTATTGAAAATATCCACCAGCTTTGGGGATTCTCTGCCCCATTCTTTGCAGTTCACCTTAATTGAGTGACCTCAGCTGGCCCCCACTGGGACCCCGGTCACAAATATGTTCTAGGAAACCATTGTAACTTTAAGCACAAGTAGCCCCACTGGAATTCATGACACTGCACAAATGCTTAAAGTTAAATGCATGTTTTAAGTACCTGACTGCATTGGGGCCCATACAACAATTTCCCTTGACAGTATTAGAAGTTGCATACAGTGTTTTTGTTGCTGTGTTGGTCCCAGGATATTAGAGAGAGACGAGGTGGGTGAGGTAACAGCTTTGTCTCTCTCACGAACAGAAGTTGGTCCAATAAAAGATATTACCTCAACCACCTCGTCTCTCTGGTATTAAAAGCTGTAATTTGGACATGGCCCCAGAGGGTTCTTTTAGAGTTCCAGCCTAAATCTCCCAAAACACATCACTTTTAAAACAAGCTCACTCAGAGTCCTCTGATTTCATACATCTTATGTTTTTAGCAGCTCCAGTGGCTCTCAAGCTTGAAAAAGTTTAATGTTTTCTGACCCTAGGATACATGCCAGGAGGAAAAAAGTCCTGGTGTCACAGGGTTAATTACTCTGTTTCATAATCACCACTCCTTCTAAAATTAGAGTGCCATCCACGGGTAAGCTAAAACACCAGACCTATAAACATATATAAAAACAGTAGAAAAAATACAGATATATCCATAAATCTGTATAAGCAGAATCACTGATAGATGAGTGCCTTTAAATTCCAGAACCATATTTCTGCTGACTTATTGGAGGCAGCATCCCATGATTCACTGGAGAATCTGCCTCTTGTGAGTTATTGTCTCCTTCATCATTTAAAGAATATTTCCATCCTCCACAGATGATCTCCAGCCACTGTAGCCTGTGTCTGGCATTTTGCTATTTTTCTTTTTATCTGCCTTAGAGCAGTCGGTCTTGTACGGTTGAGTACTGGCTTCCCTGGTTTCTACTGACTGGAACATATTTGTTCAAGTTTAGCACATAAGGGAATCAATCCAGCAATGTGTCCAGTTTTAATTTCTTCCCTCGTTCCTTAGTATTGCTACTGATTAATTGGCTTCAGCAGTGCTGCATATATCCACCGCTCCAGCGCTATAGAGTACAGGACTTGGTATTAAAGCGGATAAAGTAACAGCACATTGATCATTTGTTTGCATAGCTTACTAAATCACTGACACTCTGCAATAGCAAAACATTTATATTAAACACCCATACATTAAACTAGCAAGCAGAGGGATAGTCTTGTGGGTAAAACATTGGGCTGGGACTTGAGATCAAAGGTCACGTCCCAGCTCTGCCACAGGCTTTCCATGTGGCCTTCAGCAGGTCACTTAATCTTTGTGTTCCTGTGAAGGGGTCTGCTCCCCACAAGTGCCACATAGTGAATAAGCAAAGGCATGACAGGCACTCTTCTGTCTTGGCAGCCCCTGTTGATTGCCTCCCCAACCCTGCAGTAATGTATCCCTTCTGTGATTCGGCACTCCAGCTGGGCCACAAGTTGTGTGCATTCCTTCTGGGGTAGGTCAAGAGTCCAACAAAGGCTAGTTCTGCTGCCCAGCAAGGGGCTTCAGGCTTTACCCAGCCAAAGTCACTAGCCTCTGAGATACGGGACCTTTCTAGACCTGAGTCTCTAGTATCAGGGATAGACTCTTTGCCTGCAGCCCCATGAAGGGCAGGTAGGGGAACTCAGCCCATGTCTGCACTGGGTTCCAAACCAGAGCCCAGACCATAGGTGGCTGGACCTTGCACCCTAGAGTGCAATGCAACTGCCTCCCTGGATCACTGCCTACCAGCCTCCCCCCCACAAGAGGGAGAAGCAAAGGCATGTAAATTAAAGAAACTGTCTCAGACCTTGCAAAAGTCTTGAGTCCTTTTCCCTCAGTATGTTGAGAAGACCATGAACAGTCAGGGGCCCTGCTAGCTGGGCTTCCCACAGGCCTCCACTGGTGGTCTGCAAGTGAGCTGCTCTGCTCCCCTTTTCGGCTTCTCCTCCAGCCTGAACACGCCTCGGAAAGGCAAAGCTGCCTGGGCCCAAGCAGCTCCTTAGCCCCTTTCCCTCCCCTTGACTCCTTTCCATCACAGTGCCTCACAGCCTCATCTGTAAAATGGAGATAATGGTGCCCACCCTTTGTTTATACTGTAACTCTTTAGGGCAAAGACTGTACAATGTATGTACAGCATAAAGGACAATGGGACCTTGATCTCATTTGGGGTATCTAAGCACTTTCGGAACACAATAATAGTCTCTGAGATGGGTTCAGATTAGAGAAGGTAACTAAGTCCATCTAGTATGGATATTTAACATTTTCTTCATATCTTCTTAGGGTTTTTAAAAGCTCTGGCTAAACACCTTCTTAAATAGAAGAACTTTAGGATAAGTGGCTGTGTAGGGTGGGAACAAGGAAAGTTAATTTTCCCTGAACCTACAGCCCAAGTATGTTCCAGAATCTAATGCAATACACAACTGCAGTGTTACATTAAAAACTGTGACCCTAACAGCATCCCCATGCAAGAGACTCACTGGTATCAGGTAGTGGGTTTCAGCAGGCCTGACCAGTTCAGTGTACGCTAACTCATTAATGTCATATTCTGCATCTGCTATGTGTCAGGTAAGGTATCACTGGAAAACTAACACACTGATCATGAATATTCTTGCATGGTGTGTGTATGATAAACAACCCAAGGTACCCTTCAAATATGAAGGAAATGTGGGACTAAAATATGTTTACCAGACAGGCCGGGGGGGAGGGGGGAAGGAGTGGATAAACAGGTTCCTCCCAGACAAAGGACAAGCCAATATCCTCACCCTTCCCCAGCCAGGTATCCGAATTGATTAGCAATCACATGTCATGTGGTCATTCGTTTGAAGCAGCAAGGGCAGAAACAGATCAATTTGCATTTTAGCAAACACCAGCGAGCGAAGAAACCAGCATGAGATTCCATTGCCCACCCCACTCTCTGTCTTCTTCCTCACAGCTTGAATGAACTTCAGAGGAATCCATTTCAAAAGTCCACTGGACTATAGAAGAGAGGGGTAAAGAACCCCATGTTATCTTTCACCTAGGAAGACAAGGGGAACCAGCATTTTGTACTTCTGCGGAAGATCCTGAGAGAGAGAGAGTCAACCGGGCCAGGCAAAGAGCAATTGGTGAGAGAAACCATCTTCAACAAGATAAAATTTTAGATGTGTTCTTCACTTTGATTTGCTTGCAGCCATCTCTATCTTTGTTTCTTTTACTTGGCATCACTTAGCCTAGTTTCTGTTGTTAATAAACTTGTTTTATTTTAATCTAAACCAACTCAGTGCTGTTTGAATCAAAGTGATTGTTAACTCCAGTTAATGTGGCAAGCTGCTGGGTGCTAACTCTTTAAAGGAGCAAGCAAACCTTATCATTCCTCTGAATGGCCCAGGAAAGAGCTGGACATTGCAGAGATCATGATTTTGGGGCAATTTGGGACTGGGAATGTGTTGGGGTCACTTGGCCAGTAGTAACCAAGGCTGGTGGATACCAGAGTGTGGCTGGGTTGTAACAAGCCGGCTGCTGGAATCAGAGTGCTGAGCCAGAGCTGCTTACCACATAGATACTGCATGCATTCTTGTCTGCTAGGTCCAGGCTGTGAGCCACAGTAGCAGAGCACTGAAGGCGCCTAGGGTTACAGGGCAGGTGGTGACACACAGCCCTCCCTGTTGTGGATTGCACAATGTGACACCAGCCTGGCCCCATCTGGAGTAAGTCACTAGCACATTGCTTGAAGTAGCAGAGAAGCAGTGTGGTCTCAAGGAAGAGGTGGCTTGGAAGCCCTGAATTCCAAATAGTGATTCCCACTGTGGTCTTGAGTAGGTCACTTCATCTCTCTGTTTCAGCATCCCCCTCTGGAAAATGGGCATAATATTTAATACCAATCTCCCATTTGGGAAGGTAATATTTGTACAGTGCTAAACATTAGTCTTACCTGGAGTCACTATAATTTTATCATTCTGAACGGGTTCCAATAAAATAGGAAGCGTTCCAGGCTTTCACCCAAACTGACACTCAAAGTGAAACTCCCACATTCAGAAGAGCTGTGAAGTTCAGAAAAGGAAGTGGTTTGTTTGGTTTTAAGTGGCTATCGGTTTTCTACCTTTGGCTAGCGGTAGCAGGAGAACCCCAACAAAGGCTATTTATTGGAGAACTGATCCAAAGCCAGTTCAAGTCCAGCAGAGTCTTTCCATTTCCATTGCCATGGGCTTTGGCTCAGGCCTGTCATATTTGCAGTAGAGATGGGTGACCCAGGCTAGATGGAATAAGAATCACTGGGGTTCTTTACTCAAACCAGTGGCGGTTCAATAAAAGCGAAATCTGGTTAAATCTATTCATTGTTGTTTTCATTTTGGATCATCTGTGCTATTCCTGCTTCCGGCTGATAACAGATGGGAGGCTCACGACAGGTGGCTCTTCCAAGAGAGCCAGTCTAAACTATTGGGATAAGCATCCAAAATTGAGGTATGATTCAACCCAAACTGGAGCTAAATTTGTTGATTGCTTGTAAGGTTTTTATTTTGTTAATGCCTGTTTGAAATGGCACAGAGGTCAGAAACATTAGTGGCCATCAGAAGCTGATCCAGCAGAGATGGATTAATGGACAGAGTGCAGGTGAAGGAGTTCAAAGCACATGATAAATGAAAATCACCACATAGTACCATCACATGGGTGTGGTTTAAATATAGATACCACAACAAGTAAAGGAATAACTATGCAAATAGCATGATCATCTCTGATATGAATATACCCTAATGTCTCTGTGCTAACCTTCTGAGCACATCCAGGTGACACAGAAGTTTCCAGAAGCCTGTGCTGACTCAGACTGAGTTGAGTGTTTGTAGTGGGAAGAAAGAGTCCTGTGTCTTCTCACAGACCCCGACTTCTAAGGGTTCACTGAACATCATGACTTCGGAGTTTACCCCTTCCAGGGTACAGAGGAAATACAAAAAAGAAAAGAAAAAAAATACATAAAATAAGAAAGGAACAAAGAACCAGTTCCAAATAAGCCATCAGCCTTTCTTCCTTCAAGAGACCTTGGGTATGCCTCTATCCAGCTCAACATCCTCTGGTCAGCCGTCTGAAAGTGTCTTGGTAAGGAGTTATAATAATAAAAAGCCCAACTTTCTCTCAGGGTGCTTTGATAGTCTGTAGGCATGGGAGCAGGCTCTGCCCTCCATCAGGCCACTCCCCGAGACCTGAGGGCCCTAGAGATCTGCCCTCCTCCCAGAGCTGCCTCCTGCTGGGTTTCCCCCTTTTGAACTTTTTCTCCAGTCCTGATATGTCTTGCGTGTGGTGGGGAAGGGCTACTCAAGTCCATTGCAGCTCCTGAACCCCTTCCCATCTGGTACAGGGTTTGTATGCCCCATCACAGCTGCTTAGTCCATTTGAAAGTCTGGGCCATTAAATATTATATATGTGGGTATCCGGCAGAGTATGTGTGTGTGCTCCCACTTTGACAGGTTGCTGAAGAGCGATGGTATCAGGGCCGGCTCCAGGCACCAGCGCAGCAAACAGGTGCTTGGGGCGGCCAAGGGGAAGGGGTGGCACGTCCGGCTCTTCGGCAGTATTTTGGCGGCGGGTCCCTTGGTCCCTCTTGGAGGGAAGGACCTGCCGCCGAAGAAGAAAGCAATGCAGTGGAGCTGCCGCCGAAGTGCCGCCGATCACGGCATTATTTTTTTTTCCCGCCGCTTGGGGCGGCAAAAATCCTGGAGCCGGCCCTGGATGGTATTAGGCAGCCCTGGAAGGAAGAGGTATGAAGCACAGGTGTTGCAGCAAATGAAACATTTTGCTTCTTTGCTTGGACCTGATTTAAGTCACCATGAATTTTTTTTAAAGGGATGAGCGGATGATTGAGATACATATATAGTAAGTTTCAAGGACCAGCCACCAATGCCACTGAACGGCCAGTTATGAAAAACGAACATAAGTCACGTATTTGATCATCTAAACTGGAGAGCTGGGTCCCAGCTTTCTTCATGATAAAATTGGATGTTCTAGCTGCTGAGAGGCCCGCTTTGTTACTGAGTAATAGTGAAAATATTTTGCTCCCTTTCTCAATAAGGAAAAAACTTTTTAAAAATGATAAATCCCAAATGGCATCCTGCACGACATTTAAACTTCAGAGCAAAATGACGGAGCAGTGAATAATGAAACTTGCCCTGTTGATGGATTGCATGTTACCTTTCTATTCTCCCTCTCTCTGTCATTGTCAGCCAAAGCATTTCTCTCCTCTGTTTAGTTATCCCTTCCCTCTAGCAGTACAGCTTATTTAGGAGCATTTCATATTAAAGAGCAACTTTCATGCAGGAGGAAACTTTCAAACCTGTTGGACTTAATCATTTACTTTCCCCCCTTCTTACATTTACCTGTACTTGTTTTAAAAAAGGACTCTCTCCTTATCAGCCCATCCTCATTTCTGCTTAGAGAATCAGCAGCTGTCAGACTGTACCAGGATTGTCCTGATTTTGAGGAATGGTCCCATTATCTCTGCTGGTCTTATTCAAACCTCAAGTGTTCTGGTTCCAGTGGAATCTTGTGATGTCCACTTTGCCCATTGGCTTCCTATGTATTTCCTGCAGTCCTGTTGTGGCGGGGTGTACAAACCTTGTACCAGAAGGGAAGTGGTTAAAGAGCTTCTTTGAGCCCAGACAACACATGCATGGGCTGGAGAAGGAGCTTCAAAGGGGAGCAGAACCAGGGCTTTGGAGCGGAGCCCGGAGCAGCTCCGGAGCAGTGGAGCTGCAGGTTTTCGCCTGGAGCTGGAGCGGAGCCGGGGCACAGCTCCAAAGCCCTGAATAGAACAGCTCAGTAGCAGGCAGCCAGTGGAGGTGACCAGCCCTACACTCTTAGGCTATGTCTACACTTAAAATGCTACAGTGTAGACGCTCACTACTGCAACAGGAGGGGAGTAAATCCACCTCCCCCAGAGGCGGTAGCTAGGTTGAGGGAAGGGAAGCCACAAGGGGAGCCTGCAGTGAGTGAAACCCCTTCATAGCATTACTCACTTCCATGCTTCACACAGGAAGACCTTTAGCTTCTGGCTACCTCTGAGCAGCTCATCTGGTGTCCTACATGCCAGCTGCCTCTCAGCTGAACTGCATGTGGGTGGGAGTCACCTTTATTCCTGTCCACAGCTCAGAGATGTTTGGTTAGTCACCAGATAGAATAATTTCAATTCAGCCTGTGAACAAGCAGCCCCAGCTACTCCTCCAGCCTCATCCCCTTAATTCCAGGTAAAGGTGGTAGTAGTGTGGCCAAGGCCTGTGTGCAATGCAAACTGCAGACTCCACCATGTCATCAGGCATCTGTCCTTGCACTCAGAGTCCTTGCTCAGCACTTCCTGCTCCAAAGGCTGCACCTCTCAGCCAGACTGGCTGGAACAAATATGTGCAGCTGCTCATGGGTCCAGCATCTTGTGCAGATGCTCTTTAGCTGCAGTCAGTCAATTCCTGTTGGCTAGACTAGTTTTTTTTTTTTTTTACCCTTCAGTCACTCTTCCAGCTTTTGGCTGACAGCAGATTAAGACATTTCCCCCCCAAGCCACCTTCCCCTGCACATCTCCCTTTGCCCCCAGCTGCTCTAACTATCTACTATCTATCCCCATGAGTGTATCTAAGACTTCTAGGATCAAAGCTATTTCAACCCAGCCGGGTATGGACTGCTCAGCTGGTTCTCTCCCCAGCCACGTGCTCAGGCTGTGTTTGGACCTTTGTGTCTGTTCAGGCAGCAGCATTCAGCTCTACCCATGCTGTGCCAGCCTTCAGCCCTGCTCCCTTTCAAGGGTATCTGGGACAGCCAAGAGCCTCTTAGATATGCCTGCAGCAGCAAGCCTCCCAATCCAGGTTAACAGGTTAGCAGGGCTCTCATTTTAAAAAAAAATGTATCGATGCATTTTGAAGTTGCAGCTTGGGCTAGAGCTTGGCCTCTGAAGCTTAAGTTGCTTCAGAGCCCAAGCTCCAGTCTGAGCCGCAACGTCAGCTCTTTTTAGACCACGAACCCGAGCCGCGCTAGCCCAAGTCTGTTGACCTGGGCTGGGAGGTTGGCTGGTGCGGGCCGCGTAGTCGTGCCCTGAGTTCCCAGCACCATGAGGTGTGTTCTATGGAAGCTGAGAGATAACGAAGGGAGAGGACTCTCCGTGCTGCAGCAGGCATGTGTAGGTCACTGTTTAGCTACTGTTGCAACAACCACCCTCTTGCTTAGGGATTGAATGAGAGGAGAGGGCTTGGCAGGAAACGTTTTCCTGTCCTGTGAGTTTGAGACTTAGGCTTGGTCTGCACTAGCGCTTCTGTCGGCAAAACTTTTGTCAGTCAGGGATATGAAAACACACACACAACCCGACCGACCTTGTTTTGCTGACATAAGTGCCGGTGTGGACAGCGCTACGTCGGCGGGAAACGCTTTCATGCTGACATAGCTACCACCATTCATTGGGGGTAGTTTAATTATGGCAGCAGGAGAGCGCTTTCCCGCCGGCATAGAGTGGCTACACAGGAGACCTTACAGCGGCACAGCTGCAGTGGTACAGCTGTGCCTCTGTAAGACCCGGAGTGTGGGCACAGCCTTAGAAGTTTTTCTCCATCCTGAAATTGGGGGTGGGAGTAGGGCAGGGGGAGGAACACTTGAAATTTTTCATAAATAAATAAAAAAATCAAATCAAACATTTGATTTTGCTTTCAAACTTTTTTAAAAAAAATTAAGCTTTAAGTATAAATTAACTAACATTTCCAGTCATTTTGAATAGAAAAAAATGAAAACTCATTTAGAAAATATCAAAATGGGACATTTAGACGATTTTGAAACTTTTTTCAAATTGGAAGATTCATCGAAACCGACCCTTCCAAGCCAACAGATTTGGTTTTGATGAATCAATATGTTCAGACAAAACACATTTCACTGTAAAATTCCTGACCTGCTCTACCAAGGACCTCCAGCGCTGAAAGCACGAGCCACTGCATCTTTAGCTAGAGAGTGAAATCCTATTGCTGGAAGCTGTAACACTCAACCTCCATGGATCAAGTACGAAGTGAGACAGGTAACATATGCTGAACAGTGAGTTACATATGAAACACCCCAACAGTCTTTACGAGAAAGGTACAAGAGTTCAACACCCAACCTACACTTTACAAAACAAAACAAGACACCACTTCTACAGTCAGTTCAAGCTACACCTTCAGGTACCAAAGGGGAAATGTCCATACCCACCAGTCTTTGTTTGACAGTTCACTGCTCAACCCCAATATCTGGATTAAATAAACAACAAACCAAAACCACACCTTCCTTCCTGACACACAAGGGGCCATTCTTGAGAAGCAATAGCCTTGCTCTACTTCTTAAAGCACCACTTCCTTTAAACAATCTTTTTTCCTCCATTCACTAAACGGTGCTGTTCAAGGGAATTGGTAACACTATATTGCGTATCACTAGGGCTCCATTTTTGTCACAGAGGTCGCAGAAGTCATGGATTCCGTGACTTCCTGCAACCTCCGTGACTTCTGCAGCAGCCAGTGTGGCTGACCCCAGGGCCACCCAAGCAGCTAGCTCTGGAGTCAGCTGCTCAGGCAGCCCCACAGCCAGCCACACCAGCCATGGCTGGAGTGGCCCCAGGGCCAGCAGCACCGGCCACTGGTCAGGTGGCCCTCGGCAGCTGGCCCCGGGGAGCTCCTGAGCAGTGGTTGGCCCAACCCCCTGCTCAAAGCAGGACCAATCCCCAACTAAGTCCCCAAATCCCTAAATGGCCCCCTCAAGGATTGAACTCACAACCCTGGGTTTAGCAGGCCAATGCTCAAACCACTGAGCTATCCCTCCCTCTGGACAGGTCATGGGCTGTGATTTTTTGTTTCTTGCCCGTGACCTGTCCATGACTTTTACTAAAAATACCCATGATTAAATCGTAGCCTTATGTATCACTTCCCAGTGCCATTCTCTCACACCAGAAGGAAATGGAGGAAACAAGTGCCTGATATTGGCAATTGTTCTCTGGTTGGGTTTTTCTAAGCCGGAGATCCTTTATAGGACTAGAGCAAACATGGAGGCTCCATCAGACTGCTATGCCCACCAGAAGCTAGGCTAAACTGCCAGGTTAAAGCAAATTAGTGACCTGGAGATGAGTTTTAGAGTCCATTGGTTTTAACCAATAAGGAATGGAGTCAGGCAACCATCTCCCCTTCTCCAGGCAGCTTCAACTGGAAGCTGCAGGGCTGCCTCCCTTGAAGTACTGCATTCTTAACAGCAAGTGGTGCTGCATAAGACTATAAATAGCAGCCCTGCTAGGCCCTCTCACATGACCCAGAATAGAGCAAACACTGTTGTTTCTCCCAATCCATAAATAACTCAGCCAAAAGCATTGTTCCAGGTGAAGAATTCCCAGCTCTATACTTCTTAATGTAGGGAAAATGAAAAGGGGGAACAAAGCAGCCAGCTGTATGGTTGGTTTCTCCTTTCCTACCTCTCTTGAGACTTTACACATTACTCAATAAGGGGTTTTTCTACAAACATACATTTTTTAAATTAACCCTTGTATAGATCCCTCTCTGCTAGGTTTCCTCATTCTCTATGGCTGGCACTGCCATGGGCACTCTCAAGATCGGTGCCCCCCGTTTCAGTTTTGTTTCTTGATTTGACACATTTTGGCTGTGGGCCCAGAATTCTTTTTCTGAAAAGCTGCTGGCACATGTTCACAAAAAGCAAAAGGTTTGTACGCATAAGTACCGTCTCTGAGCTCTGCGGTCCGTAGTCCTTGTAATACGCGCTCTGTCTCTATTCTAGGTGGTACTGCATTTGATATTGATTGTATAAGAAAGGTTTTGTGACTGCTCAATAGATGCCTTATCCACTGTTGCTGAAAAATATTTAGAGGTAGATTATTGACCGTTAGCCTTTGTAAACCTGTCTTCATAAACTATGAGGTGACAGACTAAAAAAAGAGGCATTACACTGGTCTACAATTTTTGAGAAGTCGTCTGCTTCAGAGATAAAATGTGCTATTTATTATGTATTTTGATGTGCTGAATTCAAATATGACAATTAAAACAACTGATTGGCCACTGTTTCTAAGATATTTAAGTTTTTACATTTTATGTCTATGTATATTGTGTAGATAGTAGAGTTTTAATCATAAATTGTAAACCTAGGTCTTTTCATGTGTTTATGGTTGCTTTACATGATAATATTTCACCTGTACTGTTTATGTAACACTTTAAAAATCAGCAAAAGGGTTATATAAATAAAATTTATTATGAAACAAAAGCCAAAAAACTATTCTGTACATAGTTTAGTCCTATTCAGTGTCTACTCGGTGCTTCTTGGCTTGTCTCTTGTATTCATTAAATGGAGCATCTCTTGTCACTGTCCAGCAATAGTCTGCAAGCATTGATGGGCTCCATTTGCCCTGATAGCGTTTCTCCATTGTTGCAATGTCCTGGTGAAATCGCTCGCCGTGCTCGTCGCTCACTGCTCCGCAGTTCGGTGGAAAAAAATCTAGATGAGAGTGCAAAAAATGTATCTTTAGTGACATGTTGCAACCAAGGCTTTTGTATGCCTTGAGGAGGTTTTCCACCAACAACCTGTAGTTGTCTGCCTTGTTGTTTCCGCGAAAATGTATTGCTACTAACTGGAAGGCTTTCCATGCCGTCTTTTCCTTGCCACGCAGTGCATGGTCAAATGCATCATCTCGAAGAAGTTCACGAATCTGAGGACCAACAAAAACAACTTCCTTTATCTTAGCTTCACTTAACCTTGGAAATTTTCCACGGAGGTACTTGAAAGCTGCTTGTGTTTTGTCAATGGCCTTGACAAAGTTCTTCATCAGACCCAGCTTGATGTGTAAGGGTGGTAACAAAATCTTCCTTGATTCAACAAGTGGTGGATGCTGAACACTTTTCCTCCCAGGCTCCAATGACTGTCGGAGTGGCCAATCTTTCTTGATGTAGTGGGAATCTCTTGCACAACTATCCCATTCACAGAGAAAACAGCAGTACTTTGTGTATCCAGTCTGCAGACCAAGCAAGAGAGCAACAACCTTCAAATCGCCACAAAGCTGCCACTGATCTTGGTCATAGGTTATGCACCTCAAAAGTTGTTTCATGTTGTCATAGGTTTCCTTCATATGGACTGCATGACCAACTGGAATTGATGGCAAAACATTGCCATTATGCAGTAAAACAGCTTTAAGACTCGTCTTCGATGAATCAATGAACAGTCTCCACTCATCTGGATCGTGAACGATGTTGAGGGCTGCCATCACACCATCGATGTTGTTGCAGGCTACAAGATCACCTTCCATGAAGAAGAATGGGACAAGATCCTTTGGACGGTCACGGAACATGGAAACCCTAACATCACCTGCCAGGAGATTCCACTGCTGTAGTCTGGAGCCCAACAGCTCTGCCTTACTCTTGGGTAGTTCCAAATCCCTGACAAGGTCATTCAGTTCACCTTGTGTTATGAGGTGTGGTTCAGAGGAGGAGGATGGGAGAAAATGTGGGTCCTGTGACATTGATGGTTCAGGACCAGAAGTTTCATCCTCTTCCTCGTCTGACTCAAGTGAGAATGATTCTGGTGCATCAGGAACTGGCAGTCCTTCTCCGTGGGGTACTGGGCGTATAGCTGATGGAATGTTTGGATAATGCACAGTCCACTTTTTCTTCTTTGACACACCTTTCCCAACTGGAGGCACCATGCAGAAGTAACAATTGCTGGTATGATCTGTTGGCTCTCTCCAAATCATTGGCACTGCAAAAGGCATAGATTTCCTTTTCCTGTTCAACCACTGGCGAAGATTTGTTGCACAAGTGTTGCAGCATATGTGTGGGGCCCACCTCTTGTCCCGATCCCCAATTTTGCAGCCAAAATAAAGGTGATAGGCTTTCTTAACCATAGTGGTTATACTGCGCTTTTGTGATGCAAAAGTCACTTCACCACAAACATAGCAGAAGTTATCTGCACTGTTCACACAAGTACGAGGCATCTCTGCTCACTTTGGCTAAACAGAAATGTGTCCCTTTGCAAAATCAAACACTGAGAAATAAGAGAGCACGACACTGTATGATTTCTAGAGCTGATATAGGGCAATTTGTTCAGCAGAGTGATGTAAGCTTCATTATGATTGCATTATCCATGACTTCTAGAAATAACATCATGCAATTCATATCATGTATGACGCAATACCAGCTTCAGATTGCATCATTCATTGTTTTGCCTAAAAAGCAAGTACTGTCCAAACCCAGTCATAGATTTATTCATAGATCCAGTCAAAGATGTATTTTAGTCATTTCTGGTTTAAATTGAGATCCCTTCCCTTTATAACTCACTTATCCTCCGCCATTCCCAAGTCAAGGGTCGTATATACTGACCCAATAGCATATCTTGAAAACTAGAGCCAATCAACAATTTTAAGCATCATTTTCGTTCTCGGTGACCCAGAATTAGTAAAGTTTGACTACATTTATTTCAGAAGCATTTTGGCTGTAGAGCAGTGAATTTATTTATGTCTGCCAGTGACTGGGAAGTCAGTTGTCATGGCCAGTGCTGAGAGCAAGAGTCAGGTCTATTAGTTAGCGGAGGAGTTAGTCAGGAATTCGAGCCCAGGGACAGACCCTGAGTCAGAAGCCAGGAGCCAGAGCCAAGGGTCGAGAATTGGAGCTGAGGGTCAGAACCGGGTTACCTGAAACAAGGCTGGGTATAATCAGGCACAGGAGCTATCACAGTTGTGGGCAAATGCTTTGGAGTGACCACTGAACTGCTGCTGGGCTTAAGAGCCTGTCTGCTGACTTTTCCAACCAATCAATCCAATCAATCAGGCAGACTGCTATAGGCCAGATGTGCTCACTAGGTTGTCCAGCAACTGACTCTGCTGCAGGCGCTGATCCTTTGTAATGTCAACTGAAGGACAAAAAATAATGTCTATCCCCACCCTACCAGTTATTAAATAAACAATCCAAGAGAACCACCCCACAGCATACCACAAAATTAAAATAAAACTTCCCAGCCAGTAACTAAACAGCACCGCCCTCAGAATCCCCACATGAAACCCTCAGTCATCCCCCAAGCCCTAGCAAATAGGTGATCTTTGCAGAGTGTCCTGAAGGGCAACAATCTAGAGACTATTTTGGACCAAAGAGGAAAGCAACCTCTAGAGCTGTAGGGCTCTGCCAGAGGACACCGTGCTGGCAGCCTCTTCTCTTTCATATCAAGAAGCTCCAGCTTGAGCCCCTCGACTGACCAGAACTTGTGGCACTGTCACACAGGGAAATAGGCATCCTCTCAAGGAGGCGGGTTTCAGGACATTTACAGCCCAAACCAAAGGTTTAAACTACCCCAGGAAACCAATGAGCATCCATGACAAATCTTAGAGCAATTATACTCCACTATCTACACTACCTTATTAAGGGGCAGCTACTTTCTTGAACCAGCTTCTATTTCTGAATAGATGGAAGCTGTAGCTCTATTTACGGTGTATTGCAGGAGCCCAGCCTTGATATGACAAAGGCATGGGTGACGGTAGTAAAGTCTGCATCCAATAGAAAAGATTACAAACTCATGGCCAGGCACAGATGGACAAAGCATCAGCAGCATGGCCATAATATTATTGTCCAAAAGTAGTAATAGATCTAGCAACAACACCCCTAAGATACCAGCACAGGAAGGTCTAAGACTACGTCCTCACTACGGGCAGGGGGGTCGATTTAAGATACGCAAATTCAGCTACGCGAATAGCGTAGCTGAATTCGACGTATCCGAGCCGACTTACCCCGCTGTGAGGATGGCGGCAAATCGACCTCCGCGGCTCCCCTGTCGACAGCGCTTACTCCTACCTGCGCTGGTGGAGTACAAGCGTCGATTCGGGGATCGATTGTCGCGTCCCGACGAGACGCAATAATTCGATCCCCGAGAGATCGATTTCTACCCACCAAGTCAGGCGGGTAGTGAAGACGTAGCCTAAGTCAGTAAGTGTACTCATTTTAGGTAGGATGTGTCGCTGAACGGAGAGGTAGTATGGAGCTAGTCCACTGAGCTGTAAAACCAGAATAATTTTGAATCTTTGTGTGACGGGTTGCCTCCTTTAAGGTGCCACCTGAGTTCTGGGGCAAGTCCCTTAAACTGTGTCCTTGCAGACAGGAGTGCCGCCAGCTTTTCCGCCGCCCTAGGCGGCGGAAGGTCCCGCCCCGAAATGCCACCCCCACACAGAGGCGGCGGAAGGTCCCACCGCCAAAATACCACCGCGGTCGCTGCCCCTCAAATCGCAGCACTCTAGGCGACCGCCTAGGTTGCCTAATGGGTTGCGCCAGCCCTGCTTGCAGAGCTGATCTCAGTGACTGTGTCTTTCTGCAGCTGGGTGTGGCCCTGCCTGTGTGTGTGCTAGAGCTCAGCAAGACAGGGTAAAGGGGGCCCAGGCTGGCAGAACAGGCAGGCTCAGTGGTATCCCAGTACATCAGGTGGCACCTTAAAGTGGGGCAACCCATCACACTTTGGACGGACAAGAAGTTTGTGAAGTTTCTAAGAGGGTCAAGGCCAAGCAGACCAGGGAGATATGAGAGGAAACCGGGAAGGTTGGGGTCAAGGATGACTGCACTATCCCTGACTTTGGGTGCAAAATTAAGGATTAAAAAAATGTAGCATTAGGGGGATCAGTGACATGGAATAAACTTACAAATCGGTCATTAAATACTCAAAGGAGCAAAATCAGTATTGTGACAGGGCCCAAAACCAAGCCAAAAGACATCAAGGCTCTTTTGCTGGAAGAGACAGGCAGAAAGGGGAAACAGGAAAGGGTGAACATGGGAACATTAGAAAGCGAGTGAAGGGGGCAAGTAAGAGTTTTTCAAAAGCTAGGGGGTTGAAAGCAGCAGTTTGGAATGATATTGGGAAAGATTAATTAGAAATGGACTGGATGATGATGATGATGATGATGGCAGAGATAAAGAGCAAGCCTAGGGAGAAGAGAGGCTGGCAGGCAGGACACTGAGGTGGGTCTTCATAGCAAAGTTACAGCTGTTGGTGGCTTTATGGAGTTGTTTGTCCGGAAGGGAAGAGGTGATAGGGGAAGATGGTTACAAGTCAGTCAAGATGTAAGGAGGATTCTGGGTATGAGGCAGTATTTTTTTCAGTCTTCTAAATAAATAGAACAAACCCTTAGAAGGGTAGAGTATGGAATTAATGGCCCAGAACAGTCATTGTTACTCAGCACCAGCCTCTCTAATAATGGAGTTACTTGCGAAGTAACTCCCTGCTCTCCATGTGTCAGTATATAATGCCTGCATCTGTAACTTTCACTCTATGCATCTGAAGTGAAGAAGTGAGGTTTTTACCCATGAAACCTTATGCCCAAATAAATCTGCCACCAGACTCCTTGTTGTTTTTGTAGATACAGACTAACACGGCTACCCCCTGATACATAATAATGGAGTGTAATTCAGAGCACATTGAAACCTTGTTAAGTTACAATCCCATATAATTTTGGCCTCAAGAGTCACCTCTCATTCTCTGACTCTCCCACTTCCTGTCCCAACCACTTAGCAAGTGTTTCAGGATGACCTTCTTCCACCCAACCCGGTTACGTGATTCTCCCATATGGCCTCCTCAGATTTTGAGAGCAAGGACTGGTTTTTATTTTATTTTTTACTGAAGAACACTTCTCAGGAAGCAGTTGCACACAAGTACAATTTTAATTGTCAGCGTTGGGAGCAGATTGCAAGATGCAGGGAGTTCATTTGACCTGATACTAAGAAGAGTTACTCTCCAAGGCATCCTTGACTTATGTGTTCCTTGATTAGTTTTCTAATTTTTCATTCTATTTTTTCCTGAAAACCCCAAACCTTACCAACAGGAGGCAGGTGCATCAACACCCCAATGTCTGTTTTGAAGACTCCCACAGATCTCTTTAGAAGATCAGGTCAAACTTGTTTTGGTTTAGCACAGCAGACCGACATCCTATGAAAAGAATTTAAGGAAAACATCATGACAATTCTCATTTATGTAAGCTCTGTGGTTCAGAGAGTAAAGAGCTCTCTGTTGCCACCTGTTGATGCATTGGGAGAACAGTGGCCCAGAGCTGCTTGAGAAATGCTTATAAACTCTTTGCCGGCATCTGTTGGACAGCAAAAGGAACTGACTGAACAGGCCAGGGCTTATTTGCATTTTAGTTATATGCTGGTTTGGGGCATATTGGGTAAAGCACAATTAATTTTTGAGTTTGGGGCGGGCAGTTGGGAAATACAAGGACTAGACACTTACTTCAGATATGCCTGAGGGCACCCAGACCATGGCTGATATCAGGCACCATTGGGTGAGGGAGGCTAAAGAGAGACAGGGAGGAAAGGTTCCCATATTCTGCTGGGAGTGCCTCAGGGGTGGTGAGAACTAAGAGTCCTAGGTATTACTGAGCCTTTCCTAAGAGCTGAGGATGGAGTTGAGATGACGGATGGTGCAGAGCAACAGTGCCAGTTTTGAGGGGACGGGAAGCACAGTGTGGTGGTGGCAGAAGCGGAGCTGAGGCAGCGTGGGCTGAAGCCACACAGAAAGCCACAGACCACCTAAGGGATGGGCCACCCTGCCCAGCAATTAAAGGCAAAACCACCCTAGGTAGGTCAGGTGGAAGAGCCCCCATAGCAGCCCAGACAGTATTGGCCCGCTGGCATCCTTGGCCTTTGTGGGGAAATAGGGGGGGGGGCTTCTTTTTGATAGCCAGAGCTGTGAATCTGAAGGCCCCAAAATAAACCCTCCAACAAAGTTCTGTTATGCTAACTACCCTTACACAAAGCAGGGCCCAGGGCAGGGCCTGAACTAGACTAAAAAACACAGTTTTCTGCCAAACTCGGTCAAGTGTCATGTCCAGAGGAGGGGGGAGGGGCAAGGAGGGGCAAGGAGGGAAAGAATAAAAGAATAAAAAGCCCCAGCAGCAGCACTAATGAAATATGTTCATGGCTAATGAAATATAATAACCGCTTGTGTGAAGCAATAGGTAACTTTAGCTAAATGCAAACTGACTCATGCAGCTTCTCCTCTGCGTGATCTGTGACCCACTCTGTGATTCCAGCTATCTGCAAAAATAGCCAATCATAGATCCTCTTTAGGCGTCCCATGGAACCCCTCCCCCTAATCTTTAACCAAAAGACTCCGGAAAATAACATGTCTTGAGAAATGTACCCAAACTGGTGCCAAGTACCACCCCTGGGGAAAACCACTTCTCGGAAAATTAATAAGGAAGGTACGGAGGGGGGGGACTGACCCCGACCCTACTTTCTTAACTCGCGGTTTGGGGGAGGGACTAACCCCAACCCTAATTTCTTAACTCATGACTATTGTTTGTACTTTGCTTGCGGTTTGACGAAATAAAGCAGCCTGCGAGCTGCTGCTCGGGGTGTCAGTCTTCGGACTGCACCCCAGTACACTGGTATGTATGTCAATAAACTGGCCTCAGGCTTGAGTCTTTGAACTAAAATGACTGCGTGGGGGTCTTTGACCACAACACCTTCTACAACCCAGGATAGTAACTGTGAGTGGGGAGGGAACATCAGTCACTCACAGCTGCCAAAGGAGGACTGAAGTTCGTATTACAGATAAGACACCCTGTGTGGGTGGGGGGGTCTTACTGATTAATTAGCTGGTTTTCCCAAATTCATTCTGTTTGTTTTATCTCCTGGACTCAGTGCTTGCGAGTGGGGAAGTATTGCCCATCAAGGGTGCTCAGGGTGCGGTATATAGTGGTTTCTGGAGCAGGGCCTAAGTCAGTATTAGTTGAGTCATTAGAAGGAATCCCTAGTAAATGGAACCTGGCCCTTTTTGCTGCTGACAACACCTGGCAGAAGGATTACATTTAATTTTCCTATCATGTGATTGAATCTATAACTGGACAGCAGTCTTATACTTGGGGCAGGGACCATCATCTTATCCCGTGTTTGTACGGCGCCTAGCACAATGGGGTTCTGGTCAATGAGTAGGGTTTCTAGGTGCTATGGTAATACAAATAATGAATAGTAAGATGTCTGCATGTAGATGGGAGTGTTCAGTTGTAGTCAAGGCAGTTTCCCATGAGAGCCTTTGAGTCAATCGAGATGATAGAAAATCCATTAAAGACAAAAACAATTGTGTATGGAAATGGAACGGTTCCTGTGAGCATCAGAAGTCAGGAGTTTTGGTATAATGGGAACAGTCACAAATACTGCAATAGCAATGGCTTCAGTTGCTGCAGAGATTTTCAGGTTGTGATTGAAACATAGTCTTGAGTAGTTCTGGGTTCCCCACGATCTGTGTGCTAGAGGCATAGAATGGCTATTCTACTTATTCACGCTCATCATGATCACTTTCAATAAGACAGCCAGTGGCCCCAGGATTTTCATTTAATGAATGAAACTACAGTAAAGCTGCATCCTCCAATTCTTCAAGGTAATTCCTATGGTTGTCATGGCCATCCAGACTTCGCCACTTACATCTCATGGTGTCAAAAAGGCACTGCTCTATGTAGGTAGCTCATATATGGTCTAGCTCACCTACTTCCTATGGAAAGAGAATTGAGGGTAGGACATAGACAAAAGACTTGGCTGCAGATATGTGTTTAGGAGTACAGTTTTGTGCCAATCAAAACTGGTTTATGTAAGAAAAAAAGATTATCTCAAATCAAAACAATAAGTGGGCAGTCGGTGCAATCCAATCAATAAGTCATTAGAGGATCTATTGTTCCGCCCCACTGGCTTGCTCAATTCTTGATCAAATCTTGGCCTCCTTTGTTAACTCCTTACAGGGTGATCGCCCAGGACATTTTTAACCTCAGAAGGTTTGGAGTCTGGGTGTGGTCCCATTAGGGGCTCCAATGCTTGGATACATATCCAGACTTCTTATATCTGCAAAACCAAAGGAGGTATCTCATGGGAACAGACCACTTCCTGCTTCCAGCCAGGCTGGAAATACTAGGACAGCTTTTCTAGTGGTAACTTGGTCCCTTTGCTCCGGGTCCCAGCCAGACTATAGAAAAGGTAAAGGGGAAAAAAAATGAGCCAAACATTTGAGATGGGAGCAGGTTTAGCTCTGGTGAGAGCAGTAAGGGTCATTCTTTCATTTCTATTGCTCCATTTGTATGGAACTCTTTCCCCTTCCTCTATGATGCTGCTTCTCTGGCTTTAAAACTTTCCTTAGCTCTTTATCTTATAATTCAGCAGTGTGAAAATGTTGTAGTCCTCAATCTGAAGGATCCTATATAAAATACTTCTACAATCTAACTAAGTAAAATAAAATGTAAGATCTCTATATGGAAGGGTTGATTGCACTGGATATTTATTGAAACCTCAGTTCAGCAAAGCACTTTCTTAACTTAAGCCCTTGCTTAAGTGCTTTGTTGACTTCAATGGGATTATTTGGAGGTTCACATGCTTTGCTGAATCGGGGCCTAAGACTCTATTCAATATATGTCTTTAAATATTAATTGATTATTGCATGCATTGCAGCTGGAAGGCTTCTGTGCAGTACAACGTTTAGTTTTTCAATATCTCATCCTCCAGAAATGTGATAGATAAGGGACTTGCAGAAACCAAGTGAGCAGGTAAAAAATTACCCTTATATTAATGTACCTATTATCTGCAAAAATATTAGTAAAAAAAACCCTGAGATGACCCACTCCACGCCCCCTACTGGCAGCAAGAAGGAACACATGATAAACTATTTGTGAAATACAGAGGCTCCTAAAAGAAGTCACTTTGGTCCCTGCCATAAGCCAATGTGTTACAAAGGAAGGCTGGGAAACAGGAACTGATTTTTCTCTTAAATCTGATTTCATAAGGTGATTTATTGATGTTGGATTTGTTAAAACTAACCATTTAATATTTTGTAAGCATACTGTGTAGCTTGGAGGTATGTGACCTAGGGCTAGAATAAACATACAATGGCCCTGGTCTGCAAAGTCCAGCTGAGCCTCAGGGGTGCAGGGCCAAAGGTGGCTTTACAGGGACCATCTGGGAGGGCGAGTGCAGCCCCCGGCACAACTTAGAGCAGCCTATAGCTTGCCCCTGGCGGTTCTGGCATCTGGGGATAGCCAGTGACCAGGAGGTGGCGATGTACAAGTCATTCCAGGAGGGTCTGGTATACCAGCCGTCCACTTCGGGAACCTTCAGACCAGGAGAATCCTCTTTTGGCCAGTGTGGTACCAAGAATTTTGCTAGATGCCTGGAATTCAACTAGAGCAATGGAATTTTCAGAGAAGACTTGACCTGAAAGCGAACACCTCTTCAAAAACATCTCATCAACTCTGATGGTCACATTGAATCAAGCCTGTTGGAACAATTTTTACACTGGGGGTGCTGAGAGACATTGAACCAAACTGTAAACGCTGTTTATAATTGAAATCATGTCAAGTCAGGGGGTGCAGCAGCACCCCCAACACCCTTACTTCCAGCACCTATGCATTGAATAACAAATAGTTTCCTCCTGCCTGTAAAATGTTAAAATTGTGATAACAAGAAAAGCAATTTTCTCAGAGCTGCTATGCTCCCTTCCCATTTCCCTGTGGAACTTGTGTGTCTGTTTATAGTTACACTGAGCAATGTTTTGTAAGCAGTTGAAAAGCTACTGGGAAGCACAGTTCCACAGATCCCCAAGCCGAAACTGAAGGAGCTCCAGAACTACCCCTGTTTCCCTGCCACACAGAAATGTAATTGACATAGATTATCTACAATATGGTACTGAAAAAATTGCTGCAAGCAAAGTAGAATGCTTGGTATGCCTTTTTCCATTCCAGTACCCAGAATGCTTTTCTAGTTCATTTATTTTACAGACGAGCTCAGAGTGTCTGAGCTCAGACAAAATATACCAGAAGGCTTGGGTTTGTCTGAGTGCTTGTCTGTATGCAAACCCAGGCGCTGATTTCAGCCTAATACAGAAAATGAAGTGAATGGTATAAAACTTCATCTTTTTGCCTCTCGTTCAAATCGTAGAAATTAGATCTAGTTCCTCCTTTAGTCAATGCTAAAATGAGCCTTATATAGTGGGGTCATCACTGAATTATCTGCTGTTAATGAGATGCCTGACTAGGGAGGAGTGCCAAATAACCTCATAAGACAGCTATCATCAGATCCCAGCAGCGACGTTAGCACCAACCAGTCCACGTTTTGAGTGACGAAACAGGAAAGTGCATTTTCAAGGGCAACGTAAATGAGTTCATTTACCCCAGGCACCCACCTCCTGGCCGAGGGCAGCATTGCAGCTCTCGTGTGGCTAGCGCCCCCCGCTGATGGTTTCTCCAGTGCTGTGGCAGTTTCTCTATCTGTTCCCTCCAGCCAGGTCACCATCTTAAGTCCGCCCCTTTCAGCGGTCGCAAACGTCCAAACTAAGAAGTCCCCAAAATGTCAATGCCAAACAGATCTTTCTGCCCTCTCAGGGGCTATTCCTCAGCCTGCCTTCAAGGTTCAGCCTGCAGCCCCCTTCACTGGGGCTGGTAGGGGAAACCAGTCACACGCTCAGCTCTGGGTTCCAGCTCAGGGCTGCACAGTGCTGCACAGCCAGGTCAACTCCTTTACCTTTAGTGCAGTTTGCCTTGGGCCACTTCCTAGCTCACATCTTTACTTCCCCTCTGGGTCTCCCAATCTCTCCCATTTCGATCAAGGTCCCACCCAGACCTCCCTGCCTGGAGATCTTGCATCCCTCCTCTGAGCTTCCTTTCCTGCTCTGACTCTCCTTCTGACTCAAGGTCCTACAAAAGTCTTCTTGCCACTTACACTCTCTTCCCTCCAACTCCTTCCGTATCTGGACTCTAACAGCCCTTAAACTTGACTCCTTTTATAAAGGAATTGCCTGGTTCTCACAAGTGGGGCTCATCCTGTAGTCAGGGTTGGCTTAACCCCAGGCTCTCCAGCCCAAGGGCAAGCCACCCTATTATAGGCAACATTTTCAAGGAAACAAACACGCCACAGCCTCTACCACTGTTCAGAAAGGTATTGGTGGAACCAAAAGACTCACTCTGCTCCAAGGCGTCCCATCACTTCTGTGCTCAGAGAGACCCAGTTTTCCTCCAACCTACTCTACCAATTAAAATGGTTTCTAGTATGAAGCTGTTTTGCATTTTCTACTATGTTCTTAGCAGATCTGATATTAATAAAATTTTGTTTTTGTAACTGACCCCCAAATACTTTAATCCCAACAGCTTCAGCACTAAGAACATGAGCCTCTATCAGTTGAGCTCCAAGACTAAGGGTCTATTAGTGAGCAGCAGTAGCAGACTCTGAAGCTCCTGCCATTGTCCACTTTCAGCAGACAGGATACTGGGCTAGACGGACCTTTGGTCTGACCCAGTATGGCCATTCTTAAGTTCTTATGTTACGTAAAATCTCTTATGCAGGCAAACTGCTACAGGGGAACATCTAGTATGGGTTATATTTTAATTTTAATACAATATATAAAAGAATGTTATAGAAATGAGTATCCCAGTGGCAAACAGAGCTCTGGACAACATCCAGTTAGTGCATGCATGATTCTAACGCTATAGCGCACATTCTGAAAAATACTATTCATCCTTGGTATAACTTAACTTGCAATTATACCTAGGTTGATTTTGCTGTATTGTGCATGCCAATATTTGCTTTGAAATCACAGTATCCTTACCATGGATCACTGACTCCTACACACTGCTCTTGTTCATAATTATGAGTGTCAAAATTATATAATAGAGTAGTCCTGAATGGGCAGCTTGACCTGTGAAATAAGTCCTAAATAGGTGCTTGACATCCTGCATCATTTGTTCATCTTCTGCTGGAAATACAAACCTATTTTAACTGGATAAAGAAATATCCTTGTCTTCACTAGTTCAAACAGCGTGTACTGACTAGCATGTTCCCAATATGATGAGTCAGTTGGTTCATAGATGTGTTGAATTCTGATGACGGTCACTCAGAAGTAAAGTGTCAGACTTCCTTTTTGAGATCCACAGCACATCAGAGAGCTGGTCACTCTTGCACAGTGACATTACGCTCCGATAGTGACATTAAGAGATGGAAGCTCTTTTATATTAACCGTTTGTTCCATATTTGTGTGCTCTGTCTATAATTCCCCATATATGTGGTTTGCTTCTAGGCCCGGTTCACAACCCATCAAAGTCAATGGGAGATTTTTCATTGATTTCAATGGGCTTTTGATCAGGCTCTTTGTCAGTCACAGATTGGTCAAATTATAAATCGGGATCTAAGGCCTCAATTTGGGGAAGCACTTAAGCACATGCTTATATTCATCCCTATTAAGAACAGCACATAAGCACCTGCTTAAAGTAAAGCACATGGACCCAGATTCACAAACTCCCTTTCAATTCAATGGGAGTCAGGTACCTGGGTACCTTTGTGAATATGAGCTGTGCTTAAGTGTTATCCTGAATAGCTATGCTTTCCTGAATCCGAGCCCAAAAGCACAGTGTTATTTTCCTTACATGGAGAATCTGATAGCTTCACACTGGCTTCTCTACCCACAGGAATTATTTTCTCTTTAGTTTCTTTTGTTTAAAAAAGAAATCTAATATTAAGTTTTCAGCATAGTGAAAACCGTGGGTGGGATTTTAAGCAAGAGTTGCCAGTGCATGTAAACACTAAATGCAGATATTCACACACAGTCAGATGTTGCATGGGGTTGTCTTCGTTAAAATACTAAATCAGTATCTGCAATTATGTGGCTCTCCCACCGTGAACACATTCTGGATCAGAAGAGACTTGCCTTTTCATACACACTGCAGCTGGTCCCTTTACCCACCATCATCAAGCCCAGTATTTGCTTATTTTTAATGAGGTGTGTGCGTGTGGAAAGCAAAAGAAGAAATGCAGTGAGAGCTTGTTTCCTGCAAGATGAGCTCAGAGAATTGTTCAGGAAAGTTTTTCTTGCCTTTTACAGAGTTTTTCCATAGCCTTATGTTAATTAAGAAAGCCCTTCTCCCATTGTTCCTGGCTCATTCAGCAGTGCCCCTTGCAAGGACTATTTTATATATAAAGAGAAGCATCCCCGGGTGGTACAAACAAAAACCAAACCTTTTAGGCTAATCATAGATGACTGTATAAAGCCATCCTGGGAGAGGGAAAGGGAAGGCCACTTGGATCATCATCCACAGTGCTGTAAAGATGAAATATTCAAGCAAGCAAATAATATGCATTGAGAAGGGGAAGGCTTAACTTACGGTAAACCTAAGCCAGATATTAATTTGCAAATTCAGGGCCAGATATAGTGGGGGCAGCACTTAAATTAGCCTCAGCCTGAACCTGCACCACCACTGCCATTCTACCCCAGGAACTCTCCTGAGCAAATCCTCCCAGAACATCTGCATTGGGTTTTTGTTTTTTTTTAATGGACAAACCAGCCAGATTTCCCAGCGTGGAAAGGCTAATCCATAATTAATTGCCTGTTAACCAGGTTTGTAATGAAAATAGATTTGAAGCAAATGTGTAAGGCTCTGTTTCTGGAGTCGTCTTTCTCTTTCTTTGTGTTCATCAGCGCACTGCAGATAGGCAAAAGAAATAGCTATCTCCACATGGTGCTCAGACTACGACGGTGGTGTGAGGAGCTGAACAAACACCGAGACATTTATTTTCAAATTACTTTTGTGCTGGTGAAAATAAACACTGCCTCATTTATTGCCACTAGTGGCTTCTGTGAGGATGTGGGGCTGCTCTGTATTAATTTATGAACCCTACGTATGGTTGTCCTGTAAGGAATATCTTCTGTCTGAGGCCTGGTTTACACTTAAAAATTATATCGACCTGGCTACGTTGCTCGGGGCTGTGAAAAATGTCATGTCCTACATGCTGTGGTAAGTTCGACTTAACCCCCTGGTGTAGACGCAGCTAGGTCGATGGAAGGACTCTTCTGCCAACCTAGCTACTGCCTCTCAGAGAGGTGGATTAACTATATATAACCCTTTCCATCGATGGAGGGAGCATCAACACGATGGTGCTACAGCAAGACAAAGCTAGCCAAAAACTCCAAAGGTAATAACATGTTTTTTAAGTACATCAGAAGCAGGAAGCCTGCTAAACAACCAGTGGGGCCCCTTGATGATCGAGATACAAAAGGAGCGCTTAAAGACGATAAAGTCATTGCGGAGAAACTAAACGAATTCTTTGCTTCAGTCTTCACGGCTGAGGATGTTAGGGAGATTCCCAAACCTGAGCCGGCTTTTGTAGGTGACAAATCTGAGGAACTGTCACATATTGAAGTGTCACTAGAGGAGGTTTTGGAATTAATTGATAAACTCAACATTAACAAGTCACCGGGACCAGACGGCATTCACCCAAGAGTTCTGAAAGAACTCAAATGTGAAGTTGCAGAACTATTAACTAAGGTTTGTAACCTGTCCTTTAAATCAGCTTCTGTACCCAATGACTGGAAGTTAGCTAATGTAACACCAATATTTAAAAAGGGCTCTAGAGGTGATCCCGGCAATTACAGACCGGTAAGTCTAACGTCTGTACCGGGCAAATTAGTCGAAAAAATAGTTAAGAATAAAATTGTCAGACACATAGAAAAACATAAACTGTTGAGCAATAGTCAACATGGTTTCTGTAAAGGGAAATTGTGTCTTACTAATCTATTAGAGTTCTTTGAAGGGGTCAACAAACATGTGGACAAGGGGGATCCAGTGGACATAGTGTACTTAGATTTCCAGAAAGCCTTTGACAAGGTCCCTCACCAAAGGCTCTTAAGTAAATTAAGCTGTCATGGGATAAAAGGGAAGGTCCTTTCATGGACTGAGAACTGGTTAAAAGACAGGGAACAAAGGGTAGGAATTAATGGTAAATGCTCAGAATGGAGAGGAGTAACTAGTGGTGTTCCCCAAGGGTCAGTCCTCGGACCAATCCTGTTCAACTTTTTCATAAATGATCTGGAGAAAGGGGTAAACAGTGAGGTGGCAAAGTTTGCAGATGATACTAAACTGCTCAAGATAGTTAAGTCCAAAGCAGACTGTGAAGAACTTCAAAAAGATCTCACAAAACTAAGTGATTGGGCAACGAAATGGCAAATGAAATTTAATGTGGATAAATGTAAAGTAATGCACATTGGGAAAAATAACCCCAACTATACATACAATATGATGGGGGCTAATTTAGCTACAACGAGTCAGGAAAAAGATCTTGGAGTCATCGTGGATAGTTCTCTGAAGATGTCCATGCAGTGTGCAGAGGCGGTCAAAAAAGCAAACAGGATGTTAGGAATCATTAAAAAGGGGATAGAGAATAAGACTGAGAATATATTATTGTCCTTATATAAATCAATGGTACGCCCACATCTCGAATACTGCGTACAGATGTGGTCTCCTCATATCAAAAAAGATATACTGGCACTAGAAAAGGTTCAGAAAAGGGCAACTAAAATGATTAGGGGTTTGGAACGGGTCCCATATGAGGAGAGATTAAAGAGGCTAGGACTCTTCAGCTTGGAAAAGAGGAGACTAAGGGGGGATATGATAGAGGTATATAAAATCATGAGTGATGTGGAGAAAGTGGATAAGGAAAAGTTATTTACTTATTCCCATAATACAAGAACTAGGGGTCACCAAATGAAATTAATAGGCAGCAGGTTTAAAACAAATAAAAGGAAGTTCTTCTTCACGCAGCGCACAGTCAACTTGTGGAACTCCTTACCTGAGGAGGTTGTGAAGGCTAGGACTATAACAGCATTTAAAAGAGAACTGGATAAATTCATGGAGGTTAAGTCCATTAATGGCTATTAGCCAGGATGGGTAAGGAATGGTGTCCCTAGCCTCTGTTTGTCAGAGGATGGAGATGGATGGCAGGAGAGAGATCACTTGATCATTGCCTGTTAGGTTCACTCCCTCTGGGGAACCTGGCATTGGGCACTGTCGGTAGACAGGATACTGGGCTAGATGGACCTTTGGTTTGACCTGGTACAGCCGTTCTTATGTACTTATGTTCTTATAAGACAGTGCAGCAGCATAGCTGTGCCCGTGTAACATAGACATACCCTGCCTGTGTGAAGTTAATTCAAAAGGGGCTGTTAGGAAAAACAAGCAGGAAATAAAACAATGACAAGAGATAAGACACCTCTAGGTAAAACACTTCAGGGTCATTAGAGAAGAAAAAGTGGGATATTAACTGGGAACAGCCTGTGTGCCTTGGCTCCAGTGAAGTTAAAGGGCTTATTTTGCCTGAGCTAGGAGTCTAAAGACTTGTCTACACTTAAAACACTACAACTGCTGTAGCACTTCAGTGTAGACACTACCTACGTGTACATAATCCAAGAGGCAGTAGCTAGGTCAACAGAAGACCTGCTGTCAACCTAGCACTATCTACATAGGGACTTAGGTCGGCTTAACAACGCTACTCAGCGGTGTGTAGATTTTTTACACCCCTGACCAACATAGTAAAACTGACCTAATTCTCTAGTGTAGACCAGGCCTAAGATTATGTCTACACTAGAAACACGTAGACACTTACTACAGCGAGGGTAGGTAGGTCAACAGAAGAATTCTTCCATCGATGGAGCACTGTCTACACTGGGGCTTAGCTTGGCTTAATTACATTGCACAGGGTGGGAAATCTTTCACAGCTCTGAGCGACATAGTTAAGCTGACCTAACTTTGTCGTCTAGACCAGCCCTAAGATTAAAAGGACACAAAATGGTTAAAAAGCCTCTATCTATAAGGAGAAGGGGGGGGCAGTTGTCAGGGGCTGTTTGGGGGAACAGGCTGAGGCAGAGAGAAGCTCGGCAGAGGAAGTATGAAGAAGCTTGGCCTCCCCGTCTATCGTCGGGGGGATAGTAAGCTCTAGGGAGATAGACTGTTTTATTGGTTAATAACCATTGTTCTCTTGTGCTCTGCGGTGTTCCTGCTGCTAAGAATAAGCAGTACCTTGTTTTGGAAAGGCCCTACGGCTGTTCTGTGTAGACCACTGGACACAGCTCCCCAAGAGCAGGCCTGCAGGTAATTGGGCCTGCTGGGGTAATCTTGGTTAGTACACAGGGATCTGCAACCAAGGTCCTGGTATAAGAGGGAGAGTCATGGGATTCCATGCTGAGAGAGGTGAAAGCTCGAGGCTCATCACTCCTGGGGGTGCATGCAGAGAGACCCAGAGAGGGGACAGCAGTGCAGCTAGCCTGGGCACCCCGACAGCCTTAGCAGCCATCGGCAAAGTGCCGGACACACGTATGGGTTGCAGAGGGAGAGCCAGGGAGACAGGTCCTCTGTTTATTCACTGGACCGAACCAGGCTCCCTTACGTGGCCCCACCAATGGAACATGACCCTGACTTTGAGGAGCCCCCTCTACAGGGGCGGCTCTATGTATTTTGCCGCCCCAAGCACGGCAGTCAGGCGGCTTTCGGCGGCATGCCTGCGGGAGGTCTGCTGGTAATGCAGATTCAGCGGCATGCCTGCGGGAAGTCCGCCGGTCCCGCGCCTTCAGCATACCCGCCGCCAAATTGCCGCCGAAACTGCGGGACCGGCGGACCTCCCGCAGGCACGCCGCCGAAGGCTCCCTGACTGCCACCCTCACGGCGACCGGCAGGCTGCCCCCTGCGGCTTGCCACCCCAGGCACGCGCTTGGTGTGCTGGTGCCTGGAGCCGCCCCTGCCCCTCTATGAGTGAAAGGGCAACTCAATCTTTGGCCTCTCCTGACAATGGGACCAGCTAGTGCATATTATGGTGGTGATTTTTCTGATGTGGACACTCGTCTGCTAGGATTTAGGCTGAGGCCACTAATTCATCTCAGGCAGACAGTATGACAGCCCTCAAATGCTTAGGATATTTAGTGGCTTCCACCTATGACATTCCGGGGTGCAATCCAGACCTGTGAAGGGCTATCACCACTTGCCTCCGAAGACTGGGGTGCCTCACAATGCTGTGCTGCTGTAGCTCCCAACCTGGGCTCCTCACAAACAGCATGCAGGTCACACCCTGAGTATCTGTGTATGGCCACAGCCCCGGTCCAGCAGCTCTGACCCCAGCAGCCTGGCAGCAAACACCAGCCACACTCTGGCTTCAAGCAGCCTTGGTTACTACTACTTACATACAGTGCAAGTCTTCCTCCAAAAACATGTATTCAGCACTGTCCAGCTGACTGTCTCCTGGACAGTCCAGATATATTAGGTCCATTGCCCTCTACGGGATTCAACATATAACAGTATGCTGCTTCAAATGGAGATACCCAAACAATTGACAACACTGGATTCATTTTAATTAAAGAATAGAACAAGTTTATTTACTTACAAAGAGAGAAATTTTAAGTGAGTACAAGTAATGAGGCATTAAAGTTAGAAATGGTTACAAGAAAAAGATAAAACTCAACAAGATTCTAAACTCAACAAACTAGACTTGGTTCAAGATGATGTCTCTTATGTTTCCAGTAACATTGCTGACCAAACTCTGAGGCCAGGATCTTCTCCCAAAATCCAATGGCTGTTTCTTTTGTCTTCTTAGTGAAAAGAGAGAGATGGATAGGGAGAGAGATGCTAGGGTGTTTTTGCCCCTCACTTTTAGAGTCCAGTCCCCCTTTGAGATGCATTTTCCTGAAAGTTACCCCTCAAAGCAGTTTATTCAAACAGTAAAGAAAGTGACATGGTGTCTAGTAGTGAAAGAGGTTCCATGCTGTTTCTTCTCACCTGTTTGCTGAAATGCAGAGTTTTATTTTCTCCTGTCTTGATCCTTTCACTGTCTGAGGATCCTATCCATAACATATATATCAACTGCAGTGAACACACATTCCTTTGTTTAAGACCTGTTTGACCACTTTGTCTAATCGGGGATATGTGGGTTTGAACATGTGCCACCAATGCATAATTTTCCACAATGTTTCTACGTACATTTCACCATGGTATTATTGACCAGCAAGTTATGAGTTTTCAAATGATACCTTACAAGGCACATTTTGTACAAAGCTTATTGTAATAGTGTGTAAGGGGTAAATGCAGGGGGGCTTTCCGTCACATCACCCTGGGCCAGATTTGCACTAGGAATTAAAAGACAACACCCTGCAATGTTCTGAAGCTTTGCTACTTCTTACAAAGAACAAGAAAATAAGCAGTTGCAGATGATGTGCCAGAATTCTTGCTTATCTCCTATATCATTTGTAACTTTAATTGGTTGCACACCAATTGACAAAAAGCTTGTTGACATCAGTTACATATATTTGCTGGCATCTGCTCAGGAATATTACAAACCTCTGCATACAACCAATATCATATGTAACGTTTTGTTTTCCTTTTCCTTGAACCATCCTACTGCCTCAAATACACATCATAAGAAATAATTCAAACTATCATGTCCAAAAGTCATGGCCAGTGGTAGACTAAGGAAGCTCTGCATGGTAGCAGAGCTGGTGTGGTGGTCTAACTGGCAGCCTATGGGCCAGATTCAGCCCGTGGAACTATTCCATCCAGCCCCTGAACACATCTGCCTCTCCCCTGCAGCAGACCAGCTCTACAAAATGGCATCTTTGCACACACTGTACGTAGAGCACACATCTGTATTTCTGTATGTGCCCTGCAAAGGTGCCCAAAACTAGCATCCATCCCGCTGCACTGGAAAGGTTGGACCACCCAAACCCATTGCTGTCATCTTGCCTCTGCTATCTTTAAAATGGGAATGACGCCTGTGAAAACTGACCAGGATCAAGTAGACCAGTGTGATTTATATCCATATTCTCCAAATATATCTGCTGATACACTACAGCATCAGTTTTGGACATGCTATACGGGAAGTCAAGGACACATGCAAATATAATGGTTTCTGGCTGCTGATGTCCTGCGGTGGCTGAAAATGTAAATAAAAATGCTGCTCCATCCCTTTCCCTACCGCTGTCTTTGACTGGCCAGAGACACCCAAGGATTTGTGGAAGGCGCTGAGGGGCAGCTGGGAGATGGACAGCTGATGTGCTCCCTTCCCAATGCAGTAGTGTGGACTGGAGCTGGGAAATGCAGCTGGAGCATCCCCTCCACATAGCTGCAGCCTAGCCAGATGGCAGAGCAACTCCACGCCCTATGGGTCACCATCTGAACCTACCTTCTACACACGCTCTTGAGGAGCATCTGGTAAGGAAATCAGAGCCAAGAAGGGATAGGAGTTGGAGAATGAGGGCAGTAGTCAGGGGATGAAGGAAACTATGGGGGAGACCTGTAGATCTCTCTCTCTCTCTCTCTCTCTCTCTCTCTCTCTCAAAGTTATAGAACCATAAGAATTTCCATACCAGATCAGACCTGTGGTCCAGCTTATCCGGTGTCCAACAGGGACTAGCAGCAGATGCCTCCCAGACAGAGATAAGGAACCCCACAGCAGACAGACGTGGGATGATCTGCTCCTTGAATGTCTCACCCTGTCCCCTGCTAGAGATTGTCTTAAACCCTGAACCATGAGGTTTGATAGCAGACCAACAGGGCACACAATCAGAAAGAGGGAAATTGTACAACGCGGAGCCCATTATATTCTGTGCTGAACTAATACTTCTGCCTAAAATCTGTCCAGAATGGATCAAGTCTCTCAAGCATCCATTTATTTCCATTTATTGCACATAGCAAGACTCCGCTACAGCCCCTGTGTAACAAATCACTGCTTTGTGTTCAGATTGTAACACTGTAGCATTTACAAATGTCATAATTATTTACTGATAGAGCACCCTTTGCAAGCAGCAAAGCACTCCACAGAATTATAAACTATATACACATTTCAGATCAACCATCAACAAAATGCAGCTACCTCTGGAACAAGATGTCAATATTGCAGCTAGCAATTCTTTTCTGTGGTGCGCATCACCAGAGGATCTGAGCAACTCTCAGACTTTAATGAGTTTTTCCTCATAGGATTGCTTAAGGGAGGGAAATATAATCCTCATTTTACAGATGGAGGGACATTGAGCCAGAGGAAGGTTACATGATTTGTCCAATGGCACGTGAGACATGAACTCATCACTGGCTTATAAAGGCACCAGAATAATTAAACAATACAGTTTTTGGGACAGGTGGTGGGAGAAAAGAAAAGAAAATACTGAGGCAGTTAAAAATGACAATAGAATTTAAGCAGACGGAATGTAATTCCAAGATTCCAGTAGAAAAATCCTACTCCTGAAAGAGAGTTGTGGAATTTTCAACAACCATGAATGATCTATATCTAAATGTTGTGTCTTTTCTGAAGGATCTCACCTCCAGCAACACAGTGCACCTCATCACACTGACAAGGAATGGGTTTGACTGAAACACAGCAGTAAGGAGCTATCTACTAAATAAACACCAACATGTCTTAGGAATGCTGATTATTCCATGGATGTCTCCATCCAAATATCTACCAAGCCTGACTCTACTTATTTTATGAGATCACAGGTAGCACGGCTGCAGACTGTTTCTGAAACAATAAAGTCAAACATCTACAAACAGTACAAGAGTTTTCTCATTGATAGTTATAGAACATAACAAACTAAAACATTTACTTTTCTTAGCATCATGGTACTTACTCTGTAATTGGTACTATTTAATGTAAAGCGTTTCCTTTCTCAGTTTTAATTGTTGATGTAATTGCAGTTTTGCAAACACTGGTGGCATACGCATGTACCCATTTCTGTAGCAAGTGAAATGGCTTAGTATTATTCACATGACATTGTTATAAGACCTACCTGCTGTCAAAAGCAAGAGCAAATCATGAAAGTAGGCAATTTGTTTGGAACTATCATGAAAGGCAGAAAGACAGCCCTTAAAGAGGAGAGCTACCTACAGTGTAAAAAACCCCTTTGTACTGGAACTGCAATTCTATTCCCAGGTACAAAAAATACTGCAATAGTAACCCAAGCTATCTGGGTTTGAAGAGAGATAGGGAAAAAAAAGCAAATCTTCACGCTAAGCCATAACTCCGGAGATAGTACATGGTAGGAAAAATACTACCCTTAGTCAATGGATTTGCTGAAAATTCACAGCCAGTGAAGGGATGTAAGGATAAAGCTTGTGAGCCAGCATTTCAAATATGATTACTTCGCTTTTTGGGACTATCAAAAAAAATCAGAGTGGGACATGTTCACCCCTCTTGTAATAACCAGTTCAGACAATGCTGCCATGGAATCTCATCCATGCTAATCTTGCTTTTCCTGTTCATGCTTCATTGTCACATGGTGCGGAAAATGAGCTAACTCATCCTGACAATGCTCTGTGGTAACGAGAACTGGGATCTCCACCTCTATCATAGTCCTGGCTGAGGGTCATAGTAGGCTCCTCCCCATTCTGCACTCCCTTGTCTTAGCAGTGAACTCACCAGATGGCTTATGGTAGGAGTTTGGGGCAGGTGTGAGATGGTCACACACTGAATCTTAGGCCTTGCAGCTATGGGAGCAACAGAATGCACTTGCAGCTGGCCACAGATTTGCTTGAGCCAGATACACCAAGGCTGACTGAAGCCTAATGAATACTAATAGAACAAAGAGCTTTCAGATTCTAAGGCCAGCAGGGACCATTATGATAATTTCATGGAACCTTGTTTCAGTGGAGCTGGTCAAACTTTCAAAATTAATGAATTTTATTCACAGAAAACATTTCACAAAATCATTCACCATTTTTATTTATCTGTATTATTGTTTCGCCTAAGGACCCCACTTGTGGATCAGATCAGAGCCCTACTCTGCTAACCATTGTACAAAGAGATGGCTCTGCCCTGAAGAGCTAATCTACATACAAGACATCACACAATAGGTGATGCAACACACAGAAACTCTTTCCTCACATCCCCCTCATCTAACACCTCATGTCGTAGCACAGTAAGACTCTTCAGCCTGTTTTTAAAATGAACCCCTTAAACTGTCAGGGGACAAGGAAGAAGAGACAGTGGACAGTCATCTTCAAAACACACTGAACTTCATCAATAGTGTTTTAATTAGAGATGATTGGAAAATGGGGATTTTCCTGCAGAAAATTTTGATTGAGAAAAAAAAAACCACCTGTTTTCACCAGTTGTTTTCTACAGAAAACTTTGACATTTTGGTAAAAAAAAAAAAAAAAAAAACAGTTTTCTTCTGAGAATTTTCAGCAGGAAACTGGCAATTTCCATTTGGAAATGTGTCTGCAATGCCTCATGAGTTCTACCCTGAGTGCCTCATCCCAGGAACCAAACCCCGCACCAAACCCCGGTGCCAACTCTGTCTGCATATCTATTCAAGGGACACCATCATAGGACCTATCACATCAGCCACAACATCAGGGGCTCGTTCACCTGCACATCTACCAATATGATATATGCCATCATGTGCCAGCAATGCCCCTCTGCCATGTACATTGGCCAAACCAGACAGAATAAATGGACACAAATCTGACACCAGGAATTACAACATTCAAAAACCAGTAGGAGAACACTTCAACCTCCCTGGTCACTCAATAACAAACTTAAAAGTGGCAATTCTTCAACAAAAAAACTTCAAAAACAGACTCCAATGTGAAACTGCAGAACTGGAATTAATTTGCAAACTGGACACCATCAAATTAGGCCTGAATAAAGACTGGGAGTGTATGGGTCATTACAAAACCTAATTTTACCATACTAATTTCCCCCTACTGTCACTCACACCTTCTGGTCAACTGTTTGAAATGGGCCACCCTCATTACCACTACAAAAGTGATTTTTCTTCCCTTGGTATTTTACTGTTAATTGAATTGTCTCATTAGACTGACCCCCACTTGGTAAGGCAACTCCCATCTTTCTATGTACTATGTATATATATTTATATACCTGCTACTGTATTTTCCACTCCATGCATCTGATGAAGTGGTTTCTAGCTCACAAAAGCTTATGCCCAAATAAATTTGTTAGTCTCTAAGGTGCCACAAGGACTCCTTGTTGTTTTCTCTATGGAAAATATTCAGCCTGCCATGGTTTTAATACTGTTGGCTGGTTTTGGCAAACCAAATAGCTGCACATATTTGCAACTAGGTCTTGACTAAATTGCACCACTTATGCCAGTGGTGAGTATGGCTCAGTATGTTTAATCTCACCCTCACAGACGGGTGCAGGGATAGGCTATCATTCTCTGCAATAGCCCTGTGTCGCCTTAACTCTGTGGCTTTGTTTAAATTTCAACACCTAGATCTCCTCTCCCATCGTATAACTCCTGTCTGTTTCATAAAAAGATCCAAACTCTGCTCTCTGAGCCTCACTTTCCCCATGCAGCACTAAAATACAGTACAACTGGCTACAACATCTGTAAATGCTTCCATGCACAGAAGAGTATATTGATGCCTCTGCACAATACTAGATTGTGGTCATGGCTGAAGCATATGGTAATACTTCTGTCTGAAAAGCAAAGCAGACTTCATTGTGTACTGCGTAGGAATGTCCTTTAGTTAAAATGGAAATTTAAGAGAGTGATAAGATACAATAAACCCATGAGGTAAGTTGGCATATGACTTCATTAGAACTATGCTGATGTATACCAGCTGACAATCTGCCCCGTGCTCTTTTTTGTGCTGTGTTCAGCCAATTCCAGCAAACTTGGTTCTTGCTTAAAGTTAAGCACATGAGCAGCCCCACTGAAGTCAATGGAACTACTTTATATGCTTAAGGTTAAGCGTATGTTTAAGCGCTTTGCTGCATTGGTGTTAACGTTGTGATCAATTATAAACAACAGAAGTATTTCCAGCTCTCTCGTGTACAGTGTGAAGACCCAACAAAGTTTTGTTCCATTAAACTGGGGGCACACACTTGAAATGAGCTAGCAAAACCTGGCACAAGTCAAATTGAATTGAAGCCATTCTATGCCACTAACATAAGAAAAACAAAAACACCCCCGCCTTACGGATCAAACGGGCCTGGTTTCAACAACAATTAGTTCCACTGATAGCTTATCTGAATAGCTGTACGGCTGCCAGGGGGTATTGATCAGAACCAGAAGCGATTCACAATAGTGGCACCTAAAGTAATTGGTTTTAAAACAGTCAGAAATATAGCTATTGATTTATTTGGGGATTGTTTTGTCCTTTCAGCATATGCTTTTGCTTTCTTAACCTGTCAGGACTTTTTCATATGCTGTGGCCTTTGAGGATGAACTTTAAAAGAAAGGTTGAAAAAAAAGCAAACAAGGAGCGGGGACATTTCAGCACCTTTGCAGAGGAGCTCAGCTGTCTTTTGGGGAACGGTGCAGACATGTTGTGGGAACAATATTGTTCTTACCTGCTCTAGGCACAGTATCCCGTTTTAAAGATTTAAAGGGACAACTTTTGGGGGGCAAGGTACAGAGTTCAGGATTTGTTGCCAAAAGATCACATGTTCATCCAGATATCCTGGCATTTCAAAGCTTGGACAAACAACAACAAGAGTCTCTCTTATGGAATTTTAGTTGTTCTGCTTCTAGCCACTAGGGAGGTATATAGAAATGAAAGAGAGAGATGGGGAGGGACAGTTAACCAAACAATTTAGAACCTTGAGCTCAGATTTGTTTCCATAAATGAGCAAAAAGTCTTGGGTTAGGTGCAGGATTCTTACTTTTTTTTTTAGTTCTCAAACTAATTCTCCTGACCCAATTTGTGGTGGGTGAAATTCACCCTTGTGCAGAGGGCCAGCTCAGGGCATTATTGAACCCTCTGCACCATGATGAATGTCACTCAAAGACATGAAACTGATTTACCTTTAATTTTTTTCAGAGTAGATAGAAGGGCAAATAACCCCCAATAGTCTCCCCTCTCTCTTACCCAATAGATACAACATGGAAGCTACTGTATTTAAAACTAGATCTGTGAGGACATAGGCTCCAGACATTAAATCCATGCCTTGAGAGTCCCTGCCTTATCACACATGGTCTGATAGGAACGACACTCTCAAGTCTCCATCCGCTGCTGTATGCACTGGTTTGAAAAAAAAGATACAGGTACTGATGGTCAGATCCGCCAGGAGAAATACCTGCTACGAATTTGGGCCATGAACATCTGAACATCTTCCATCTAAAAATCAGCACAGTTAAAATGTATTTAAAACATGGAAGTAGAACGTCAACACTCCCTTTTAAAATTATTGTTCCCAAATAACAGCACTCCCCTGGAGTGCACAAACCAACCAGCCCACAGAGCCACAAACCCAACATTCCAAACCCCAGGCTACTTCTCAATTACACCCAATTTACTGTTATTTGTAATTGCAGACACACCTGGAAGCTTCAGCCAAGATCAGGGCCCCACTGTGCTAAGTGCTGCACAAACACATAGTCAGACAGTGCCTGCCCTGACAAGCTTACAGTCTAAATAGACTAGACAGAGAAAGGGAGTATTATCATCAACCCTGTTAAACAAATGGGGGACCTGAGGCACAGGGAAGTGAAGTGAAGTGACTTTTTTTTTTTTTTAAGATTGGAAGGGACCTCAGGAGGCCATCTAGTCCAACCCCCTGTTCAAAGCAGGACCAATCCCCAGACAGATTTTTGCCCCAGATCCCTAAATGGCACCCTCAAGGATTGAACTCACAACCGTGGGTTTAGCAGGCCAATGCTCAAACCACTGAGCTATCCCTCCCCCCAAGCTTACACATGAAGTCTGTGGCAGAATTGGGAATTGAAGCTAGAACTCTACAGTCCCAGGCCAGAGCCTTCAGCCCATCCTTTCTAGTTAATGGACTATTTGGGAAACTGCTAAGCCTATTGTCCGCACTGCTTTCATTACTGTAGCAGACACAGCAACTAGCACTGTTCAAGCTGCCCCAAGCTTTCTTTCCTAACCCTGTTTCCAGCCACTCAGAGCTCATTTTTGGGCTCAGATGTCCTAGGCTTGGTATTGGTCCAAAGGTTAGACTTTTTAAAGATCAAAAAACATCCGGCCAGTTGTGGAGTACAAGGAGAGTGGGGATAACTACCCCTACCCCCATTATAAAACATTCTTATGACCTTTATTGTGAACAGCTCTACAGCTGAAGCAGCTAGGGATTTGAAATGTAGCATGCAGCTAGTCCTGTACTGCAGAGACATGTCTTCTGAGTGTTCCAGTGAAAACTGGCTGCGATGAGCAATAGATTTAGAAAGCATTTTCTTGCTAAGCTTGAAAAGTCTGCAGGTAAGGAAGGCTGCACTACATAGGCCTATTTGTATTGCCGTAGTGCTTCACAGCCCCCATTAGAGACACGATCCCATTGTGCTAGGCACCATGTAAACACAGAACAAAAAGATAATCCCTGCCCCAAAGAGCTTTGCAACTAAATTCACTAGGGACCAAAAATATAACACTAATATGCACGGGGATTAGGCAAGACTCCATCTTGGATGGTGCAGAGGGGATGGAGGGAGCAGCAGTATATTCTGCAAGGTTTCCAAGAGTGAGCTCCATTGTGGTGCATCTCTACACATCTCCTAAACTTTGCAGGACAGAGACACTTTCCTAAGGACCTTGGAAGGTGAGAATGAGATGGGCTCCCTTCTGCACGTATCCTGACATGGGACAGAGTGGTTCACTGCTGCCTAGCCAAAGAGTCCCAGCTGATGGATTTTGCATGCATTATTAGCAGTTTTTGCAAGCCAGCAGACCTCTGAAAACCTAAAAAAAAGGAAGCTTCTTTTTATGGGTATGTTAAACTTTTTTCCATATTTTTTCTTTTTTTTAAGTATCCTAGGCTATACCGTACCAAAAAGATTGTACAACTAAGAACTAAACATTCAGGAAATGCCAATGTAAAGGCTGCTCCAAAGGGTTTACATTCTAAACAGATGAAGACACAGAAAAGTCATTTTAGTCCCATTTCACAGACAGGGAACTGAGGCACGGAGGGACTTGTCCATGGTCACACCGGAATCCTGCAGAAGAGCCAAAAATGGAGACCCAGTCCAGCACCTTAGCCAGAAGATAATGTCATCTTCCCTCTACTTGTCATCAGCTTCCTGTGTTCCTTCACACAATCCAGCTACTCTTGGACTGGTACAGCAATCTTCAGTTCTGCAGCTCCTGTCTGTATCTCTCCACCTCGTTGACCTTCCATTTGACTTGAAAACATCTCTTCTGCTTGCCCATGCTCTCTGTTACTCTCTCCTGCTGCTTTCATTGTTATTTTAGATTTCTAACTGCATTATCTAACTCTATAAAGCATTTTGGAACAGATGTTATATGAAAGCCACTCGAAAATTAAATTGTCTTATATTGCCTTCATCTTGAAGAGCAGCCACAGGAAGAAAAGAAATGTGAGTGCTTGTTCTGCTCATATCAGTTTTGCTTTGCGAGGGCTTTTCCTCTTTATTTGGACTAAATAACTTAACCAACACAAGCGCTTTAATCAGACATTACAGTCCAGGAAACACACACTGAAGAAAATACACTTTCTGTATTCTATATGCATTGCTTGTGTTTTTCCACCATCTAGTGGCTCAGTTCAGAAGACACAGGACTCTTCTTAAGGAAAGGGATTGCTCATTTCCACACCAGCCTTACTTTGTGACATCAATAGTTTATAAATGGCTGCTACAGAAAGCTGTGGGCTTGAAGAGGTATCTGGTTAAAACTCATATGATAGCTATTTTGTGGAGAATGCCTAGCAGTCTGACATACCCCAGAGATATTATTAATTATTATTAAATATTATTAGTAATATAAAATATTCATATTAATCAGTTTAAAACAATGCAGCCCATCAAAATGGAGAGGGCTAAGACATACATGGAGGAAAGACCCAAATAACATAAGGCAGGCATTAGACTGGACCCCTCAGGGCAAGAGGTGATGAGATAGCCCAAGGATACAGTGGAAACGCACAATAGAAGCAGAATTGAAGCTATCAAAATGACTTGGGAAGACGCTGACTGCAGCAAAGATGAAAGGCAGGGGTGAAGGCCCTATGTCCTGCATGGGACAGAGAGGCGTGAGATGGAAAAATTTACAGATGATACAAAATTACTAAAGATAGTTAAGACCCAGGCAGACTGTGAAGAGCTACAAAAGGATCTCTCAAAACTGGGTGACTAGGCAACAAAATGGCAGATGAACTTCAATGTTGACAAATGCAAAGTAATGCACATTGGAAAGCATAATCCCAACTATACATATAAAATGATGGGGTCTAAATTAGCTGTTACCACTCAAGAAAGAGATCTTGGAGTCATGGATAGTTCTCTGAAAACATCCACTCAATGTGCAGTGGCAGTGGAAAACGTGAAGAGAATGCTGGGAATAATTAAGAAAGGGATAGATAATAGGACAGAAAATATCATGTAGCCTCTATACAAATCCATGGTATGCCCACATCTGGAATACTGCGTGCAGATGTGGTCGCTCCATCCAGGGGTGAAAGTAACTTAAAGGACTTACCGGTACTCTGGAGTCCTTAGGAGGGGGCGGAGCCTCAACCAGAAGAGGCGGGGCCTTTAAATACCCAGCGCTTTAAATCAGGATTTAAAGGGGCTGGGGCTGTGGTAGCAGCAGCTGGGAGCCTCCGGGCCCTTTAAATCACCCCCGGAGCTACCAGCTGCAGAGGCAGCTGGGAGACCTGGGGGTGATTTAAAGGGCCCAGGGCTCCAGCTGCTCCTACCGCAGCGGAGCCCCGGGCACTTTAAATCACCATCGGAAGGGGCCCCGGCCTCTGGCGGAGCTTTAAAGGGCCCGGGGCTCCGCTGCAGTAGTGGCAGCCGGGAGCCCCTGGCCCTTTAAATCACCACCAGAGCCCCACCGCCGCTACCCCAGGGCTCCAGCAGCGGGTCTCCGGTGGCGATTTAAAGGGCCCCAGAGGGTAGCAGCAGTGGGAGCCCTGAGCCCTTTAAATCGCCACCCGAGCCGTGCTGCCGGAGCCCCGGGGTGGCAGCGGCAGCCGGGGGCTCGGGTGGTGATTTAAAGGGCCCGGGGCTCCGGCTGCCGCTACCACCCCGGGCCCTTTAAATCATCCCCGGAGCTCTGGGGTAGCGGCGGCGGTGCTCCGGCGGCAAGTTAAAGGGCCCAGGGCTGTAGTGGTGGCCGAGCCCCTGGCTCTTTAAATCACCGCTGGAGCCCTACCACCACTACCCTAGGCTCCGGCAGGCTCCTTAATTTACGTAAGAGCCTTTGGTGAGGGACCTTGTCAAAGGCTTTCTGGAAATCTAAGTACACTATGTCCACTGGATCCCCCTTGTCCACATGTTTGTTGACCCCTTCAAAGAACTCTAATAGATTAGTAAGACACGATTTCCCTTTACAGAAACCATGTTGACTATAGCTCAACAGTTCATGTTTTTCTATGTGTCTGACAATTTTATTCTTAACTATTGTTTCGACTAATTTGCCCGGTACAGACGTTAGGCTTACCGGTCTGTAATTGCCGGGATCATCTCTAGAGCCCTTTTTAAATATTGGTGTTACATTAGCTAACTTCCAGTCATTGGGTACAGAAGCCGATTTAAAGGACAGGTTACAAACCTTAGTTAATAGTTCTGCAACTTCACATTTGAGTTCTTTCAGAACTCTTGGGTGAATGCCATCTGGTCCCGGTGACTTGTTAATGTTGAGTTTATCAATTAATTCCAAAACCTCCTCTAGTGACACTTCAATCTGTGACAGTTCCTCAAATTTGTCACCTACAAAAGCCGGCTCAGGTTTGGGAATCTCCCTAACATCCTCAGCTGTGAAGACTGAAGCAAAGCATCCATTTAGTTCCTCCACAATGATTTTATCGTCTTTAAGCGCTCCTTTTGTATCTCGATCATCAAGGGGCCCCGCTGGTTGTTTAGCAGGCTTCCTGCTTCTGATGTACTTAAAAAACATTTTGTTATTACCTTTGGAGTTTTTGGCTAGCCATTCTTCAAACTCCTCTTTGGTTTTTCTTATTACATTCTTGCACTTAATTTGGCAGTGTTTATGAAAGTGAAGGCCAAGACCATAACAGGGTTCAAAAAAGAACTAGATAAATTCATGGAAGATAGGTCCATCAATGGCTATTAGCCAGGATGGGCAGGAATGGTGTCTCTAGCCTCTGTTTACCAGAAGCTGGGAATGAGCGACAGGGGATCGATCACTTGATGATTACTTGTTCTGTTCATTCTCTTTGGGGCACCTGGCACTGGCCCCTGTCAGAAGACAGGATACTGGGCTAGATGGACCTTTGATCTGACCCAGTAGAGCCGTTCTTATGAGAGAGAAGGGAGCACATCAATATAGTTCTTTTAATAGACTTCATGTGACCCTCCTCAGGTAAGTCACTTAATGTTTCTGTGCCTCAGTTGCCTATCTGTAAAATGGGGATAATAGTGTATCACCTGCCTGTCCTGTCTATTTGGAGTGTGAGTTCCTGGGCGGAGGTCCTGGAGATTTTCAAAGGCACAGATGTTAACCACCTAACTCACTGCCTTTTATGAAAGCTCAGCCCTATGGCCATTTATTTGCCTTTGAAAATCTTACCCTGTGTATGGGACAGAATCTAGCACAGGGGCGGACAAACTTTTTGGCCTGAGGGCCACATTGGGTTTTGGAAATTGTATGGAGGGACGGTTAGGGGAGGCTGTGGCCTGGCCCCGCCCCCTATGCGACACCCCCTGCTTCTCACCTTAACGTCCCCCCCCCCAGATTCCTGCCCCATCCAACCCCCCCTGTTCTGACTGACCCCCCGGGACCCTTGCCCCATCCAGCCACCCCTTCTCCCTGTCCCCTGACCGCCTCAAGAACGCCTGCCCCTGACTGCCCCCCCCCACCCATCCAACCCCTCTTCTCCTTCCTGACTGCTCCCCCCAAACCCCTGCCCCCATTCAACCCATTCCCCACCCTCTGACAGCCCCGACCCCATCCACACCCCCGCCTCCTGACCACCACCCCAAACTCCCCTGCCCTCTATCCAACCCCTCTCCCTGCTCCGTACCCTCTTACTGCGCTGCCTAGAGCACCGGTGGCTGGCGGCGCTACAGCCACGCCACCACGCAGCACAGAGCACCGAGTCAGGCCAGGCTCTGGAGCTGCGCTGCCCCAGGAGCTCGCAGCCCCAAGCATTGTGCCGGCGGTGGGGCAAGCTGAGGCTGTGGGGGAGGGGGAACAGCAGGGGAGGGTCCCAGGGGCCAGCCTCCCGGGCCAGGAGCCGGGCAGGAGGGTCCCACGGGCCGGATGTGGCCCGCGGGCTGTAGTTTGCCCACCTCTGACCTAGCACAATGCAGCCTTGACCTCAGTTGGAACCTGAAGGCATTACTGTAATATAAATAACCTTTGTTTTAGCATTTGCAGGGGTCTACCCAGTAACAAAGAGAACGAGACCAATTAGATTAGAGAGCGCACCATTTTAGACCAGGAAAAATACAGGTTACACTATTACATACACAAGGTAATTTAAAATATGTTGAAAAGCCACAGTGAGAACAGAATTAAGAGCTGCAATGGAGCCATATGGATTTGTGCTACAATAGGGCCCCAGAGGGCACCACTGGCATCACAAAAGTCCTCAGTGCCCAAAGTTAGGCTCCTAAATCCACGTCCAAATACATAATTAATAGTAGCCTGATTTTCCAGAGTGCTGAACACCCACAGATACAATTGAAGTCTGTGGGAGCTGCAGGCACCCAGCAGCCAGGGCGGCTCCAGGCACCAGCCCACCAAGCTTGTGCTTGGGGCGGCACCTGGAGGGGGGCGGCGGGGCGCTCCGGCCGCCAGGGAGAGCGGGGCCACGGCCGGGCTCTCCGCCCTCCCCCCGGCGCTCTCGCCGCCCTGCCCCCTGCGCTCTGGCCGCCGGGGGGAGAGCGGAGCCCCCACCGGGCCTCGCCGCCCTCCCCCCCCGCTGGCCCTGCCAGCAGCTCTGAAAAATCAAATCACTTATATCAATGTGTACATATGGATTTAGGAGTCTAGCTATGGGCACCCACTCTTGATCATTTTGACCATCTGCTCTCGAGCATTATCAAGTTTATATCTGGAAAGTAGCACAAAGTTTATTGAGATTTTGCAGATAGATTTGGCTTTAGTATCCAAGGCCTAAGAACACTATGTACAGAACATACTATAGCCCAGACTCAAACATTACATCTGTCATGTTCATACTAAGCCCCATATTGCCAATCCCAAGCACTCAAAAATCACAAGTCAGGTCTCAGAAACACATTATTGCTTAAAAATCATTGTTTTTATTTGCCCTCTGGTCTTGGTGCCTTTAAGCGTTTTCATAACAAAGAGCTAGAAAGTTACTTTTTAAAAAAGGAAAGGTGAGAGACTCTCAGGTAGTCACATGCCTCCAAGAGCCAGGACTTTATGGAGAAACACCAATCACAAAACTTATAATGAAATCTTCAGCTGGCAACACAGAAATCCATAACACACCAGAAGAAAGGCTTTTTAAAGGCAGCTAACAGTTGGGCATTTACAGAGCCTATTACTTGTAGCTGAACTAGCCTGCCAGGTGAATGGTTACGAGTCATATCTGTTTTTCCCTCAACTCCACCTGTTCTTCAGCAACAGGCCTTTGCAAATGCTATTTAGGCAGAACCTGAGCAAACAGGATGTTGCAACAGAGTGAGACAGCAAACAAGGGAGTTCCCATTAGCAGAGAGGCTACTTCCCTGTGGGCCATTGGGTTTAGCTCCAGTTTAGTTGTTACGGTTTCAAGCACAGTGCTCAGATAGACTGGGACAGATGCTATAGTGAATAAAACATTGGTCTCTCTCCACAAGAGGAGAGGATATAAACAAGAATATGGAGCATCAGCTTGAAGACAGAGCCTGACTCTGATTTTGAGTCAGCTGCTATCTTGGTGATATTATTTATATAGCACTGCCCCCAAAAAGCTCACAATCTAAGGCTCTGATCCTGCAAAGACTAAGCAATAAACACATATTTAAAAGTTAAGCATGTAAGTATTTTCATTATGTGCTTTGTAAGACTGGTGTCCAAATGTGATTTCTGCCATTCCTATTTCTGAATGAACACCAGGAGAGCCACACAGGTATAAAGGCTAAAATCTTCTTGGTAACTGGGGAAATGTTTGTCTCCTGTGTCACAGTCTACAGGGTATTGGTGACCATAGGGTCTATGTAATGGCATATCCACCAACCTGTTTCTGCCCCACCTCTGCACTCCTATGCGACCAGGGCAGCACACCCCTCCCTAAATCCTGCCTGACACATCCCTCTTCCACCAGCAGTCAGATCGCTGCATGTGCAGAGCAACGTGAGGGGACGCAGGATTCGTTCACACTGCCGGGGCACATCCCTGCTCTGAAACAGCAGATGGAAGCTACATAGCAATGGAAGGCACTGTAAATGGGGGCTGGCACAATTGGATTTTGACGTTGGAGACACTGCAACTGCTGATAAGGGCTGGGAAATCCGTCAGTGGGCTAGGGGTCCCCAGACCATTTTCATTAAGATCTTCACCCCCTTCCAGACAAAGGCCAAGCTGGAGGAAAAGGGAGAAGACTGAAAGGGGAAACCGCTTCCTCTTCTGCTCTCCCTAGAGGCACAGACAGTGGGGAGGCAGCAGCACCTGGGTCAGCCAATGTACCAGCAGAGGGAGCTTTCAGTTCCAGTTTGAGGAGGATGAAGGAAGGACAGAACTGCCCACGAGTTCTGACTTCTGTCCAGGGCGATGAATTCACCAAAGAAGAAAGGAACAAAAGACGTAAGTGGACATATGGCCAAACTCATGCACTGTGTCTGTGATTAGTAGAGTTTGTATACAGGCATAGGATGCAAGATGAGGCAAAGTCTGTTTCCTTGCCAAGCCTGAACAGAGGGGCTCAGCAAAGACAAGCGTTATGGAGGCCAGATCTGTTCTGCTGCCCAGGTTGTAGAGAGGGCCCTGCCCTTCTACAGTGGTACAGAGCTGGCCTCTCTGGCATGCAGGGGTGTATGGGTGCATCTCCTAACATCCTGCCCACCCCTACCCAATGCACACTCCAGCGAGTGCAGTATCTATGGGGAAGCCTATTACTGGCTAAATGAACCTAGCTCCAAAACATGTGGGATCAAACACACGTAGATGTTTTCTTGAGGACTGAATCCTGAAGCAACTACTTTGGACTCCATTAGGTGCATCAAAAAACATACATTAACTGTTTGGGAAGGATTTCTCTCATTTTCCTGATTTTTAATACAGGAAAAACTGGCTAATTTACATGAATGACCAGTGGAGACCCAAACTGCTGAGTGTTGTGAATTATAAAGTAAAACACCCACACAGAAAGCAAAGTTAGTGTTTTGCAAAATTCACTGATTCTTTATGAAAAAAATAATTTTAATTCCAGTGTACTAGTAAATTCAAGATAGTACATTCCAGTCACTTTGCTATTAAATGTCTTCTTGAGAGTGAGAGATCACCGGTGTTGTATAAAAATTATTGGCTGTGCTAATTAGCAAGATTCTAAGTAAAGTAAATATTTATAAATAATAAAGTACCTTCCTGGGCCCAATTGCATTTAGGCTAGGAGTACCACACAAAAGCACAGACTTCATAGACCATTTATTTCTAAATCTTAATGTATACAGTTGAGATTTGACAAAAATTGCAGGAAAATGGAAATCTGGACAAGCACCACATAGATCAAATAAAAGAGTATTGAGTTGATGCATTCAATTCTGTTAAAAAAATTCAGGGAATAAGGAAATGTGATTATTTGCACCTGACTCCAGCCTCAGGTATCCTTATGTAAATGCAGATTTACTTCACTAATTTCATAGGAATTGCTCTAGATGTAACTGAGACTAGAATCAGGCTGATGCTTTCAGCCTGAAGTATACAAATCAAAACAAAGGTGAGTCAAATGCTAACCTCGCAGGCTACAGTTCTTGATTTTTGCTGGAGAAGCAAAGCATCACTGATAATTGCTCTGGAAAGTTTGTATGTGCAGAGAATTCCAGGATTCACACCATGGACCTCCCTGTAAAGTGAAACATGGTTTTGTACAAGCTGGACACATCTGTAAGTGTACACCTACTTACAAGCTACTGGAACAAGAGACTTATTTAAGAGAAAAAAGCAAAACAAAGACCTGAGCTTGCAGTTTAATAAGCATTTTATTGATAAGAATTTTCACTATAAATTTAGAACTGCATAGTGAGAGAACAGGACGTAAGGGAAAGGACAACAGTAGATACAGAGCATGGGGTAAGAACATAACACTAAAGCACCTTAGAATGAAAGCAATTTATGTTGATACTAGCCTATATTATCTATATATTGTCTTATGTGTCATGTCTGTATCATCCATATCATGTGCTCTACATCTTTTAGGGGGGGAAGGAAACCAGACACATGCTTGAGAAACCTATTGGTCAAATTTCCCTTTTGCTTCCTTGTTGAACTTTGCTAGGTGGTGCTAGAAGTGAAGACCCAACAAAAAGCTGACCGTTCTGTGCCATGGTTTTGGAAGCCAGATCCTGCTAAGCACTGGTTAGAATACACTCCACAACAAAGGAAACGTCGTCTTCCCAAAAAACAAACCAAACCAGACATTGCTACTGCTCTTCCCATAATAATTCTAATCCCCAGCTCCCAGGCACATACACCTCTAGCAGCTCACTGACTTTCAGAACCTTTCTTTTAATACACCTCTACCCCGATATAACGCGACCCGATATAACACGAATTTGGATATAAAGCAGCACTCCGGGGGGGCAGGGCTGCGCGCTCCGGCGGATCAAAGCAAGTTCAATATAACGCGGTTTCACCTATAACACGGTAAAAATTTTTGGCTCCCAAGGACAGCGTTATATCAGGGTAGAGGTGTATAATAAAATGCCTATGGTCTAAATTTTCAATAGTGATTTTGGGAGCCCCACTTGAGATATCTTAAAGTGGCAAATATTCACTTTCCCTCAAAATCAGGCCTCTTATGTTTCTCAAGTTGGGCACTGCCCCAAAAACCAAAACAAAGAAATCACAAGTCACACTTGACAACATAGGCTCAAGGTCTCTGTGAATGTTTTAGTTTAAGCTGAACATACATTAGTCACTATGGACCCAATTCTGCCACCCTAGTGTAGTACCTTACTCTGAAAAAAAAAAAAATCAATGGAACGGTAGCACCTGTATAGCTCCAATAGATCTACATAGATCTAGTATCCGGCCCTGGTTCACCAAGGCATGTGCTTAAGTGATTTGCTGAACAGGGATAGTTTGAATCGGAGCCTTAGCAAATACCACGGTTCAGAAGGAAGTGTCTGTTTAGGACCAAGTTTTCAGTCAGCTTTGAAAATTCAAAGCCAAACTAGATCATCATCATCACTGCTGCTGCCCTATTAAGCTTTTCTGAACCAGTAAGCAGAGTTGCTCATTAACGAGCAGACTTTCACAGGTGCCGAGCTCTTGCAGTTCCCGTTACAGTCCATGGAAACTGCAGATGCTCAGCACATCTGAGTTGGTGGAGGAGGAGGAAAAACCCATTACCATGTAGCCACCCAGACAATACAATAAAGCTGTTACTTTAATCCTGAGGAATTAGATGCAAGCCAGTGTTTTAGGGAAGTGGATTTATGGGCTGCTATATATGGTCCATCTCATTATTAACTGTGAGTAAGTTGAGGTGGCTATCCACCAAAGCCTTCTCTATCTGAAGCATGACATCTCTGCATAACTGCTCAATGTTACTTTGCCTGGATCTCCCATCATAAACAGGAAGGCTGTAAAGTTCTGATTCCCAGCACCAGAAGAACCAATATCTTGATTATATGCTCCAATATAGTTCAATGTGTGTGCTTAACAGCTATAAACAAATGCTATTAGATTAATTAGTACAATCAGCTGCCAAGATTTTGTTTGAAAGCAGTCTACCACAATAGAAGCCAATCGGACCCTTCAGCTTTTCTTTAAGGATTTTCCTTTTTAAAGTATTACTCTGTAATGTCTGGGTTTTTTGGTTTGATCATCTTGCTTTTTGATTTGGAAGTTCATAATGAAAGAACTCAGTTTCTTAAAAAAACAGTTTAAAGTTTAACTTAACTGTACACATGAAAATTCTAACAGCAAGAGAGTTCCTTTTCCTTATGGGTTTTATTGCTACAATCAGGGACTTAGATACAATTTTGTGCTTTCAGCACAAGACACAGAACTCCCTTGCTGTGGTCAACAGTCCCTGCAAAAATTTGAAAATAACTGTCAAGTTACTAGACTGATCTATTGTGGGCTTTGCTTTCACCACCATTACAATCTAACAAACAACACACATAAAAGTTGGTTATATGTAGCTGTTTTTATTTTCTTCATGTTACACACAAAATAGCACAGGAATAGGTGATCTATGGGTGTTCTATACAGCTAGTCAGATTGGAGAGCTCCAAATAGGGTTCTGTACTACTGTGATACAACCAGTTCCATGGTAACATCAAGTCTTGGAATATTAACAAATATTCATTTACGACCTGATCCTGGGAAGAGCTTAGCACCCTCATCTGTCATGAACATCAAGATACTGAGCACACTGCAGGACTGGGCTCTTAGAGATAATTCAGTGATTCATTTCAAATATTTTGGATTGGTGCATGGTCCAGTTTCCCTTCTGGGAAACATTCTTTTTAATAGGCTTATTTCTCTTTTGAAATACCAGGTGTTGTTTCTGCACAACACGTTCTTATAACACACTTTCTTGGATGAACACGTGCAGTGCCCGTTGAGTTCACTAGGCGCCATTACATGCATATAAGGGCAGAATTAGTAAAATACAGTCTGTTCCAAAGCCCCTTGAAGTTCACTGAAGGACACTGAGTCCAGTAGGCTTTGGTTCAGGCCCATAATTAGCAATACGTCCAAGGTAATATCAGTCTCATTAGAACATTAATTTTCAGTGGATTTTAAAATGTGTCCATTTATTACAGTTGGCCCCAACACAGTCACAAAAATTTTGCTCTCTCACTGGCTGTTAACCAAACTTTCCCAAGGGTTGAAGAGTCCCATATTGGTTGTACAGCATAACCCAGACAGACAATACAGCTTTAGGTTAAGCCAAGTTTATTCTGTCTCATCAAAAACTAATATGGCTGCTAGATCCCATCTACTTATCTTCCCCTCACATACTCTGGCTTCCACACCTTGAGGATTTTAATCAACTTCCAATTGAAAGCTTAAAGAGGCAAGAGCCTCAAAATATTAAGACAGCATCGTTATAGGAAGCTCAAAAATAGTGGAAATATAAAAATAAGACAACTTTCTACAAAGATCAAAGCTTAGGCACCCTACACCTTTTCCCCAATAAGAAAGCATGTACATGTCTGCTCACTGGTTCCTCCACCATGCCCAGTACAGCTCAGTTTGTATTATAAAACAGGACTCTGCAACTGGTCAGGAATGAGAAACCACTCAGCAGTAGTGAACCAGTCAAAGGCGGGAACAGCTCCTTGGGGTGTTTCTTAAATGGGAAGGGTGACAGGAAGAGAATTCCTTTAATGGTGAGCTAATGGTCACTGTCAGGGATTGGGTTTTATATACACACAACCTCCCCAGACATCACAGCATCCATATACCCACCACCAGGCAAGACCTTGCTATGGGGAACTGATGGGATGGTAAAGTAACCGACAGGGAAAGCGGATCTACAGCTCATCTGTGACACACTGGCCCATACCATAAAACACACGGCATAGCCTGCATACAAGGTCCACTAGAGTTTCTTTCCCATTTTCCTTTTCTCTCAATCTGTTTTCTGTCTGCTCCCCCTTTTCCTATTCATCCATGGTCCCCTCCTCAAACCAACTCCAGCTTACCCTTTTAACACACACCTATGGGTACTGCCAGGTCCAGCACTGCAAGGATGGATGTGATCAGCGGTCTTCTCTGGACATGGTACAAAGAGCAGTGACAAGAGCTAAGCGCAGGTGCAGGACCTTGCGCAAAACAGCCCCTTCCCCACCAATGTATTTGTGACTGGGCATGGGGAAATAACACCTCTGCTCAGATCCCAGAAAATCCCCATCCTATATCATTACCCTGCTATTAAAGTCTCAGACCCAACTGCTTAGAGTCTTACGGACTAGGTTAAAGAAAAGGCTTGTATTGGTAACAGACGTTTTGCTCGCTTTACAAGTACTGAAATCATTAAAATTTCTTATAGCAGAGAAGGAATTAAGGAGTGTTTCCTCACCTTACCGATCTCCTTGGTGAGGATTTTGTCTTGTAAAATGGGTTTGGGAAGTGGGTATGCTAACTCCACTGCAGATGTATTGCAATAACCCTCCACATTTATTTACGAAAATTCAGTGCCAGCTACTGAAACCTGGAGATCGCCCTAGGGGGACAATTAATAGAATCCTGCGTATCTGTCTTCAGGAGTGTTTTATGAAGTCAATAGCATAAATTCCCTGAATACATGACTTCAATACACTTAGCGGCTACTGCACTGTAACATGCTGGCGTTAGTTAGTCCAGCTGCTAGACCATTCAAGGCTTAGAAATAACCATTTGTTCTGGAGTCTTTATGTTAACAGTCTATTCTTAAGACTGGTGACAAATGACAGCCTTTAACTCTTTGCTTATAATAGTACATTGGTACTAATGCTGATCACTGATCAATGGGCAGAATATAAATCTGTCAGATAGCCAAGCTTCATAAAAAAAGCTCTTGAAATTCTCAAGTGCATCTTTAACCATATTTCAATTAAATGTTGCCTTTAAACCTTCGCCTTGGGATAGGTAAAAGTGGGTTAATTATAATTAAGATGTCACTACTAAAAAAAGGGATTCCTGCATTTGTCTTATTAAAAACCTTTACAGTAAACAGTACTTTGCAAAATATATTATTGCACAGGAAGAATAAATAAAGGTTTTTTGGAGCTACAAAGACAAAGATCCCAAGGAAGCTAGAAGACCCAGAACAATGATCCCAGGGCCATTCCAGTCGCTGCTCCAGCGAGCATACCCAGTGCAAGGTCTCCATCATTGTCACGGTAACGTTCTCGAATGATGACATGATTTGCAGCGGGCTGGCCATAAGGTCCTAGAAAGTAGTAATAGTTTGGTTAGGAAGAGAGTTTGTACATATGTTTTGATTTAGATGCAGGCTTGAAAAGCCTATGCATTCACCCACACTCTCCCACCCCGTATACTTGAACACTGTAACAATATCTTTCCTTGCAGTTGGTATGGTGAAAATCAACTCCCTTCGGAGTTGGGTGCTGATGCCAATTCTTGATCCTGCTAGGACAGAGTACAGACCGCAGCCTTCCCCAACATCACAGAACGGGAGGAGCATAAATCTATGGCTAGCCAATACGGCAGAGGTGGGCAGACTACGGCCCGCGGGCCACATCCAGCCCACGCGACCCTCCTGCACTGCCCCTGAGCTCCTGCCCTGGGAGGCTAGCCCCCAGCCCCTCCCCCGCAGCCTCAGCTCGCTCGCTCCACCGCAATGCTCTGGACGGCGGGGCTGCGAGCTCCTGGGGCAGTGCAGCTGCAGAGCCCGGCCTGACCCGGTGCTCTGTGCTGCATGGTGGCAACGGCGTGGCTGGCTCCAACCGGACGGCGCGGCTGTAGCACCACCAGCACCGGTGCTCCAGGCAGCGCGGTAAGGGGGCAGGGAGCAAGGGGGGTTGGATAGAGGGCAGGGGAGTTCGGGGTGGTGGTTAGGGGCTGGGGGAGTGGATAGGGGTCGGGGCGGCCAGAGGGCAGGGAACAGGAGTTGAATGGGGGCAGGGGTCCCGGGGGGCAGTCAGGAAGGAGGGAGGGATTGGATGGGGGGGCAGGGGGCACTGAGGGTCAGGGGTTCTGGGAGCAGTCAGGGAGCGGTGGGGCAGATGGGGCAGCAGTCCGGGGGGGGGCCGTCAGGGGGTGAAAAGCGGGGGGGAGGGGGAGTTGGATGGGGGCGGGGCCGGGCCACGCCTGGCTGTTTGGGGAGGCACAGCTTCCCCTAACCGGCCCTCCATTCAATTTCCGAAACCCAATGTGGCCCTCGGGCCAAAAAGTTTGCCCGCCCCTGCCATAGGGCTAGGCAACCAGAGACGTAGGTTCTATTCCTGGATCTGCCACACATTCCTTGTATGGCCTTGAATGAGTTACTTAATCTCTGTGCCTCAGTTTCTCAATATTCAAGATGGAGATAAAATTCCCAACCTCAAAAGAGTGTTGTGGGCTTAATTCATGTATGTTTGTATTTTGAGATCTTCAGACCAAGTGCCATATAGAAGAGCAAAGGTCTATTACTATATCCAAAGCCAACACATCTCTGCATTGGATTAAGTCTCCAGCTACTTAGAAGTCAGCCCTGCAACTCCTCAGTCTTCCTGTAAGGTTGGCACTTGGAAGAAGAGCTTTCTAGGGGAGATGCAGCAGGAAGTGCTCACAGCAATTCACTAAGTGGGACCTTCTCTCTCAGAGTCTGTACTAAACCAAGGGCCAAGCACGGTGCCAGAGGGCACTATGTGCGAGAGGGGGTGGTTGAGTGACTTAGAGCTAAGGTCCTGACTGCTTGTGGTCTTTAAGGGCTTGGTAAAAAAAACCATTAAAGTCGAAGGGGAAGATTATGTTCCCATAGAATTTTTGGGGGGCATAGATGTGTTAAGCCAAATCTGTTGGACAATTTCCATCTTGAGTCAGTACAGTCTCTTGCTAAATCCCCAGAACGACTTCAACTGAATACAGAATTCTTCACTTCCTGACTTTGTCTAGTGATAATTACCTCCTTCCTCTCAAAAGGGAAAAGTTAGTCCAGTGGTTAGGGCAAACAACAGGGGGGTTCCTTCTAAAAACCACCTACCGCTACATTCAGCATCAAGAGTGATGGCAATATTCAATAGGAAAGCTATCACTTCATAGTAACTTTAGTCTCGATTACAATGTGTATGAACCAAGCTGGAGGAAGGAGCTAGTATTCATTACCTTGGTACGGATACTGATAAGGAACAGCATAGGCTTGTCCATTAGAGGCATAGATGACTTGAGGACCAGGAGGGGGATATGCACCATTGTACTGCTCGTAGCCATAAACCTGGGGAAATTAAACGTATCTATTAGAAGATGTTTCGCATCTTTTAGATTTGTTTAAAGTGCTTAACTCTCCACCCCATTGCTGGTGCAGTTTAGGGATAATCAAAATCCACTATGTGGAAGGCAGCACTGTGCTGTGAAATGAGCATGGGAGACCTTCCCATATAGTTAACCACAGTATTTTGCAAGTTAACATCTTCAGTTCTTGCACCACCAAGTTTAGCCATTGTAGAACTATAATAATGCTGTCACTTAATACACACGAGTGTGGCTGGCTGGCCATGGCTTCTAAATAATCCTGTCTTGTGATATGCTAGAAAAGCACAGCCATTCAGCAGTTGACAAGATGGGACCAGTAATGTCATGTTAACATCCCTGATCCCTCATGATAAACGCCCTGAGGCAGTCTTTTCACTAATCTAAGGAATGAAGCATATTGCTCACCGTGACTGCTGTTCACAATCAAAACTATTTATAAAACAAGAGACTGGTTGTTCTGTTCCAAAGCCCAAACAGTAGCACAGAAAAGGACCAGTATTTGAATAATATCATATAGTATAAGTCAGAACATACTGAGATCAGCAAATATTTTGGTCCAATTGCTGCCCCATCCTAACCCCCATGAAAACAGAATATATATCTAGCTATATATACACGTTTGGGAACTATAGTTACCTGAGTTACTATGAAATCCCGGACTCAAAGTCCCTATCTGTTTTACAAATGTCAGCTTCATTTATAAAATAGAATTTTTATCCTGGAAGTGCAGATATATTGTCAAAGCCTTCCAAAAAATTATTGCATCTCCTTGTATTAAGGGTGAAAACCCAAAATTAAGGACGTATGGCCAAGATTTGTAGAAGTGAGTAGTGATTTTGGGATGCCTCCATTTTTCTCTGCCCAATCTGAGACACCTTAAAGGGGCCTGATTTTCAGAAGTTCTGAGCAACCACTCAGAAGTCAAGACCCTTTAAAGATGCCTCAAGCTGGGCACCCAAAACCACTACTCATTTTTAACATCTTGAGCTTTTTCCATTTAAAAATAAATTATGTTTAAGAAAAAAGTCAAACCAATAGCACTTCCAAGGAACAGAGTCTGAGTGTTCAATACAGTCTTTCACACTTATTTTATGCTTCCTTATTACACCCTTACCTCAGGTGATGGGGTAGCGTACGCTGTGTATGGGGGAGGAGCGGAGGAAATTGCAGTCTCATCGTACATCACTTCAGAACCAACATAGCCCTAAACATTAACAAAGTAGACAGCAGTCATTCACTTCTTTACATTCAGGAGAACAGACTAGAATATGGACTAAACATACAAGTGACCCAACAGTAAACTGAAGTGTTCCTAGAATTCCTGAGTATATTTATTACTGACAAGTGTCAATATCACACCATACCTATGCTTTAAATGAGGAGCTTTATTACAGTAGCACACAATACAGACACCAAGTTTGAAAGGTTTTCTAGAGGATATAACTTCATGGGGTGAGCCACAGCAGGAAGAAAGAGGAGAGAGTGCATCACATAATGCCGCAGCAGGAGACTGAGTAGGGGAGCAAAGCTTCAGCCAGATGGCCAGGTAGGAGCCAGCAATGCAGAGCAGCTCCTTGAATCAACTATTTTTTTTTCTCTGACTCATTTTATTCCCCTTACCTTAAGGTTTTCAACTGATAGGTTATTGTTTTCTTGTTCAGGTTAAATTGATTAATTTGTAGGTGGGGAAGGAGCATTCTTCTCATACAAGTTCATATACTCTGCTTTCAGTTGCTCCGGAGTAATTCCGCTGAGCTCAGCGGAATTACATCAGTGCAACTGAGTACAGATGTTAACCTATAAGGATCAAAGGTAAAGATCACAGCTGCACCCAAACATTTCATACCAGTGACTTAAGCGTCTCAGCAACCCACGTACTTTGCCTACAAATAAGACAAGGACCAGAAAATAGCAGATCTATATTTAAAAGTCCCCTTCCTTCAGCTGTTTGTAGAAACATTCATAATTTAAAACATTACACTGAAGCTATTTTTAGAAGCACCCTGGGCTGAATCTGTGTCCCTTCCAAAGGCAGTGAGGAGGGGCGGGGAAGTAACTCACACAATAACCACAGCAGATTTCCAGTGGTTTGTTTATGTTTCAAAACGGCCTTGGATGTTTTCCCCTAGTTGTAGCAATGCACAATGCTGCTCCTATTCAGCCAGAGGCTTTCCATAAGAAAAAGGCTAGCTTGATAGCTGTACTGTTCCTATAAGCTCCTAAAAATATTCTCTCCCTCCCTCCCTCCCTGCAAACACACACACAAGTAGATTGATACACACAAGGACTTCCATTGAACTCACGGGACTACTCAGGTATGTGAGTTTGCAGGATCAGAGCCTAAGTGACCCAATTGTCAGAAGTGGGAAGCACCCAGCTATTCCTACTGAAGTCAGTGGGTGCTGCTGGATGCTCAGCACTTTTGAAAGTATGATCACTGAGATGCCTGCAGATAGACTTTAAATACTTCAACTTCTTTTTTATTTGAAATCTTATCCTAGAGGCTTAACAGTAGATAGCATCTGAAGGTCACTCTCTAAGGCCTCATCTACACTCATGGCAGCTTGTAGTATATATGTAGCATGACACTGCAGTGCAAACTGGCTGTGTCCACACTGCAGTGCGTAGCTACAATTAGCAGTGAAAGGCTCTGGCAGCAGGGAGCTGCTGGAGTCTTTTCCCCCTGCTCAAGTCTTTCACTGTGGTGCAGAAAGGCTCCAGCAGTGGGACACTACATTGCTAGAAATAGCAGTGTAGACATGGGAGGCACTGCTTGGGCATGTAGAGAGCCACATAGGGAACATAACCTAAGGTTCTATCATGTCTTTACTTGCCAAAGCATCTACACTGCTATTTATACCCATGCTAGGGCAGCGTGCAGTGTATGTACTCCACACACCACCATAAGCGTAGACATAGCCCAAGACATTAGTTAGGGCATAATTTGCAAAGCTGATGGCTACCAGTTAGCTTCAGCATCGAGGTTACTGAATGTTTACAAAATTTCCTATATTTTTGAATTCTATGTGCAATGACACTGATTCAAGGGTAAAACAGGAGTTCTGCACCCCCTCTAGTTTTCATAGATTCATTCCTTTGCCCTCTGTTTAAAACCACAATGCAGCATAATGTGGCATTCTGCACGGCAAAGCAGTTACTCGGTACAAGAAAATAGCACTTTTACCACACTACAAATATTGCTTCGGGTATCCAAAAATATAAATTGTGTCACATGATGGGATGTAGCAGCTATTATGGCAATGTGGGTGCCAGGACTATGAAATAAGCCTTTGGATGCAGGGGTCAGTATTTCCCAATGAAACTGCAGTATTTCAGAGACCTGGTATCTAAGGATATATCTACCTTGCAGCTGAGATGTGTGCTTAAAGCAGGGATAGACAAAACTTGTGCCAGCTCAGCTTGAGCAAGGATGCTAAAAACAGCAACACAGATGTTGCCAAATTAGCAGCAGCTTAGGCTCACCACCCCATTTCAAGCCCACCCAACCCCTCAAGTCGGACCTCAGGTGGCTAGCCCATGCCACCACCTGTGCAGTAATGTCCACATTGCTATTTTTAGTGTGCTAGCTTGAGCTGAGATAGACCAGGTCTGCCTACTAATGCTGGGAATCGCACATATCCCCTTAATATTGCTCTTTACCGATTTGGGGAAAGCGATTGCCAGAAAGTGCTCTATGAGCCAACCTCAAAGAAAGGCAAAAAAAGTGAGTCAATGGCAGAAGTAGGATGGCTAGGCCTTCCAGCAGAGCAAATGCCACAAGTTATATCATAAACTGCAAGGGTTTACAACTGAGCACAGATCTGTCTTTACAGATGAGGGAGTGAATAAGCCATTTTTCATTAGAGCGAAGCTTAAGGTGCCAACAAAAGGGTTTTTATTCCATTTTCCAGGGAGTTTACGGTGGCAGTATTTAGATACAAGAGAGAACATTTGACTCAAAAGACACACACAATGTTAACTGCAAACGCAAACTATGCATTTGAGCATGCAGTTATCCAGTTTGAATACATGCATGAACCATTTTTGCTGAAGCCCAAGTTTCTGAAGTTAGTTCTATACAGTATGATTTCCACAGAACTACATAAAGCAGCTTGCAAAGGCAGATTTTGCATCTTCTACAAGTGAGTCTAGCAACTGTGTAATATCTACATAAATGTGGCTGTCACTCATTTCAGCTAGAGGCTTCTCTACACATACACACACCCCACCATCATCTGGCTTCCTTGTGGACTACCCGCATCTAGATGGACATGTTCCCAATAGATAATGAGAGCATGAGACAGCCAGACTGTCTCTTTACCAGCTACAAAAGAATTCATGAGTGCCCACAATCCCGATGGATGCTCATTCTTCATCTACAGATCAGCCTTTTCTCCATGCCAATGCTTTCTGAGCCTTACAGCACAGTAGCTGCGGCACTCCAAAAGTTCAATCTTCGCCTTTATCTAGCATGCACGGACACAAAACCTCCTTCTACCAGAGTTGTGGGCACCAGATCCATGATGCTCTCATACCCCTTTCTGGCCCAGGAAATGCAGGACAAAGCACAATAATTCAAATGGGTTCTTGAAGACCGTGTGAAGGAAAATTGCTAGGCCATTGACTGCCACTTACACACACTCCCTCCCTCCCTACCCCATCACCATGGAAACGTTCACAGTGCACTTACCGCATTTGTTCTAGCATCCTGGAGAGCAATTTTCCATGCCCTGCAAGAAACATATTATTTAATGGATAAAGAGATACTCCACATTTCTTGTAAGGTTCTGAACAAAATATAGTTAGCCATTAAACCGTACAGCAGGAGCCAAGTGATATGGTGGAAAACGTATATCGAAGTTACTGTGGATGAAGGTAGCCTAAAGTTAAGGTAGGACATATGCACAGAGGGATTGCAGGAAGGAGGTATTAATTCTTCTTTACAGTCCATAAGCTATGGCAGGAGTAACTTGTGCTGTTTTGGGGCTCCTTGTTGTTTGTATACAAAGAAGGGTAACAAAGAGCCAGGCATTAAGATGCAGGAGACCTGCAGCCACACGGAGGACGGGGCATCACTACTAAAGTAACAATTTGGAGTGGAGGGAGGGACACAGACGTGTCCCCCCCATCCCTTCAGCCAAATTGCACCTGTGCCAAGGTGTAACCTAAAAAGAAGAGGAACAAGAGCCCACATCAAAGGAACATTCTTCCTCTCAGCATTTGCCAGTATGCAGCTACCTTGAGGAATTCCAGAATATTTGGGCCCATTCTTGGGCTACAAAGAGCTAAGTACAGCATATTAAATAACATTCTTTGGAAACTCACAAGCAGTCATCTGCACTCTCTGCACAGAGGTTGATTGTTTTCCCATCCCGACAAACAATCTGCAGCAAACAGTCTCTTGGCTTCCCCTCTGGGGGCTGGAAATCTACTCCAGAAAAAGAAAGCAAAAGATTTCCATTTAATATATTAGAAAACAAAATCCTTAACTTCTTGAAGATTCTAATTAATTCACATTGTCTCAGTCCTTCTGGTCAGGTTTGAGTAAAGCAATGAGGTTGAGATATACAGGTTTTGGTCTCCTAGGGCACATACACTGCAATAAAAGACCCACAGCATAGCTGCGGCTGGCCTGGGTCAACTGACTCAGACTGTGAGGCTAAAAAATTGCAACGTAGACATTTGGGCCCAGGCTGGAGCCCGGGATCCTTCTCATGGGGTCTCAGAGCCCGAGCCTGAAGATCTACACCGCAATTTTATAGCTCCACAGCCTGAGCCCTGCAAGCCCGAGTCAGCTAGCCAAGGCCAATCACAGTGTAGACATATCCCTACGGTAGGGGCTCCATCAAGACAGGAGAAAGTTACTACAGCTTAGACTGGCTGTCAGTGGAAAGCCTCTTAGGGAAGGACTCCGGCCTACCAGCCCCGATTTCGTTGTCACTGTATATAAAATGTTAGGCTAAAGGTTCTGTTAGAGACAAAACTGCACGCACATATCTGTCTTGTCCACGTGGGTAAAAAAAATAAAATGCAGGCAAACACACAGATTAAACTTCTTCAAGCTCTCTCCTACCTGAAATCAGAAGCTGCCTGCACATATGGCATCAGCTCAGGACACCCCAGCAATTTTGTGCTTTAGGAAAGATGCAACAGTTTTTCAGACCATAAGCCATTTGCAACTTCAAGCCTCAACCAGTTTTAAAACAAACACATATGTTGAATTTAAAAAGCTGCAATGACGAAGAATCACTTACCTGTTACTAGACCAAGCAGAACACCAGTGTTAGAGAGTAATTATGTGCTAAGAGCACACTAGTTCAGTGAGTATATCCTCTCCCCAACAAGACAGACATGCCAGCCTTGCTGCCTGCCAGGGAAGGTCATGCTGAAATCTGGGGAAACATATTCATGCGAGTGGATTGCTAATCAACCTGATCCCGCTCAACTGGAGGCCTTAGCCCTATATTGCCTAATACAGCCACAAAGGAGCCGAGTCAGCCAGGAGTCCACATTCCAAATCACTAGCCAGAGCGCTATAATCCCATTTATAGGCAAGGAGCCAGCTGGATAAGGCCCCATGCACAGGGCCCTGCATAAGCAAAGGCCAGCCTTGTTCCCTGTGTGCTGGCTGCACACTGAATACAATGGCAGGACAGAATGCAGAATGAAAAGCGCTGCAGCCTCCCCAGGACACCGTGGAGAGCACCAGCCTGAACATCACCAGTCAATGCTGCGTGTGTATTTCTTGCTGGGTTGTGCCCACTGAAAGGGTGTTTCTTTACTAAATAAATACACTCTCTACCGCTGGTGTCCTTCTGGTCGATCAAGTATCAAATGAACACATGTCTCTAAAAAAAAGGGTGTACTAGAAATGAGCTTGCTAGTACTTGGATGGGGCCATCCCTCTAGTTCTCTTTTCTCCTCCCAAGCCTCTGGACAGTGCCAACTCCACAATGTCCATCAGAAGCGCATGACATCAGGTGCATCAGCAGTCTGCTATCTGTATCCCCAACCCACTTCTGCCGCCGTGCAGCCCTTTACTCAGAGTATACGCTAGCAGAATCAGTGTCATATACACCGCTACCTCGATATAACGCGACCCAATATAATACGAATTCGGATATAATGCGGTAAAGCAGTGCTCCGGGGGGGTGGGGCTGCTCACTCCGGTGGATCAAAGCAAGTTCAATAGAACGCGGTTTCACCTATAACGCGGTAAGATTTTTTGGCTCCCGAGGACAGTGTTATATCGAGGTAGAGGTGTATCACAAGTTCACCATCACTCAAGTAGTGTTTTATACGTGAATTGTGGCAAACGCCAAGATGATCTACCACATGATACAATGCCGTGAGAAGCCACTCCCTTTATTCGTTTACAGGTATGGAATCAGGAAAGAAATTTTAAAAATTAAAAAGCACATGTTCTACCTCGGCATTCGTTTCCCACTCTGATGTTGATGCAGTGCACTCGCATGTGGACTTTATCCTCTATGTCATGCCGCTGCTGATCGTCATAGAATAGCAAATGGCCATCAGACCATAGGTCAAACCAATTCTTCTTCCAACGACGTAAAATAGTGCCTAAAAGAAAGAAGAAAGTCACTTCTGGGAGCACTGATTGGAAAATGCTCGTGTCTAATATGGCCAAAGCACCTTTTCAATTTGACCCTTGGAACAAGGTATTCTGAGGGTTCAACAACTAATTGCTAATTCATTGTGCATCACAAAATCTCAACTTCAAAACAAAGAGACAAACAGTGTACAACAAATAATGCACACGATAGCTAGGCCTTATGTGTTATTTCTTATTTAACGATTAGCGTTATGATTGCTAGGTTGTTTTTTTAAGCTAACAACCTAATGCTTCAAGATTCTAGCATGCTAGTGACCAAGTACTACATGGGACCAAGTGAATAAGCAAAGGCTGGTAGTTGTCCAGTAAATTTTCCAAGCTCCACTTATAATAATCCATTTGGTTAGGTTTTTATTTTTTTCCACAAAGCATTACTTATAGAAGACAACTATCAAACCAGGTGTGCTCAGCTATAGCAATGCCTATGTTCCCATTATTGTAATCCAAAAGGTCAGATGGTGATGCTATCAAAATAGACCGTTTCTTTTGGTCCAATATCATTGAGAACATCCTTATAGAATTGTTTAAATGGGACACAGGGAAATATATTTTTCCCCACTGATGGTCTATAAGAGAAACCGATACACACAGCCAAACTAACTGTTGGGGAAAGTAGGTAAAAAGCCCATCACTCACTTTGCCGAAGCAGCCATCCACTCTTCACAAATGCCATCTCTGTTTACTCTAGGGTGAGAAAAGAAGAAAATTTAAAAAGACAACCATAATTTTCAATACATTGCAATAATCAATCAGGGAGAGGAATCTCTAGGCATCCTGGCTAGTTGTAACACCTTGGTGCATCTAGCTGATGTGTGCACAAGAGTGTCTCCTTCCTCAAATGCATGCCCGTTGACTACATGGCTGGGATACAGTCTGAACCATTTAAGAGTGATCTGCAAGGGTTACTGGAAGACTCTCCAGATAATCTTTTGGCAGCTGGGAAGATACCCAGTAAAGATCAGTTAATATTCCACAAACTTTTACACTATTAGTGAATGCAATGAAAACCATCCTATGATGTTAGGAGATACTTTCACTACTAGTGACCTATTTCTGTTCTTTACTAAGTCATGTTATCAGACATATAGATGAACACAATATGTTGGAGAAGAGTCCACATGGCTGGGAAATCATGCCTCATAATCTATTAGATTTCTTTGAGGGGCTCAACAAGTATATGAATAAGGGTGATCGAGTGGATATAGTGTACTTGGATTTTCAGAAAGCCTTTGACAAGGTCCCTCACCAAAGGCTCTAAAGCAAAGTAAGCAGTCATGGGATAGGAGGGAAGATCCTTGCATGGACCAGTAACTGGTTAACTGATAGGAAACAAAGGGTAGGAATAAATGGTCAGTTTTCACAGTGGACAGAAGTAAACAGTGGGACTCCCTAAAGATCTGTACTGGGACCAGTGCTTTTCAATATATTTATAAATGATCTGGGAAAAGGGGTAAATAGTCAGGTGGCAAAGTTTGCAGACAATAAGAAATTACTCAAGATAGTTAAGTCAACAGCTGACTGTGAAGAATTACAAAGGGATCTCACAAAACTGGGGGACTGGGCAAGAGAAAGGCAGATGAAATTCAATACGTGCAAAATAGTGCTCATTGAAAAACTTAATTCCAACTATACACACAAAATGATAGGGTCTAAGTTAGCTGTTATTACTCAAGAAAGATCTTGGACACATCATGGATAGGTCTCTCGCATCCGCTCAATGTGCAGCAGCAGTCAAAAAAGTTAAAACAATGCTAGGAACTATTAGGAAAGGGAAAGAGAATAAGATACAAGATATATTGCCACTATACACCCATAAAGCCAAGGTACACCCAAACCCTGAATATTGCGAGAAGTTCTGGTTGCCCCATCCCAAAAAAGAAATACATTTGAATTGGAAAAAGCATAGAGAAAGGCAACAAAAGATATTAAGGTTTTGGAACAGTTTCCATATGAGGAGAGATTAAAACGACTAGCACTGTTCATCTTAGAAAAGAGACTGAGGGTGGATCTGTTAGAGGTCTACAAAACCATGAATTTTGTGGAGAAAGTGAATAAAGAAGTGTTATATGAAACGATAAATAACACAAGGATCACCCAATGAGATTAATAGGCAGCAGGTTTAAAACAAACAAAAGGAAGTACTTCTTCACACAATGGACTGTCAACCTGTAGAATTTGTCGCCAGGGGATGTTGTGAAGGCCAGAAGAATAACTGGTTTCAATTAAGAATTAGATAAGTTCATGGAGAATACATCTACCAATGGTTATTAGTCAAGATGATCAGGGACACAACCCCATGCTCTGGGTGTCCCTAAGCCTCTGACTGCCAGAAGCTGGGAGTGGATGAGAGGGGGAAGGATCACTCAATAGTTGCCCTGTTCTGTTCATTCCCTCTGAAGCATCTAGCACCAGCCACTGTCTGGAGACAGGATTCTGGGCTAGATGGACTACTGGTCTGACCCAGTATGGCCATTCTTATATTCTCAATATTAAAGACCAGTTTTGAGTTTCACTTGAACTGACAAAAGCAACACATTCCCAACTAAAACTGCCACTTGCCACTAGGAGGGGGGGTGAGTCAGCAGGTGACTGAGAATGTCGTCTTCATTCCCCAACACGAATCAATTTCATAACTGTTCCCCTGGTTTTCATGACACTCCACGAACTTCCTCTATTCTACTTCTCAAAACTCATAAGCTACATGACCACCCTAACTTCCCCATCCAGTCAGAACTTCCAACCGTGCCCTTCTTTCAGTCCTTGCTGAATGCCTGCCCCAGCTATCCACCCTACAGAAAAGCTCACCAGGACAGAAAGGACATAATGTAATGTTAATGGGGAGGGGAAGAGTTCTCCTTTATGACCTGTGTTGTCCCATATCAAAACTGTCTCCATCTCCCTCAGAGGCACTGTTGTTCCTGAACTTGCACCTATTTAAAAGGAAAAGTTCTTATTTCTCTTTAGCTTTCAAGTGACACTATAAAATGCTTGATACTGCACATAAAGGACACTACACTAAACCAAGTTCTATTGCACATTATACTCGCCTGCTGGGCTGCTACATTCTGGATTTGGTTGCATGATAAAGGAAATTGAACAAACCTGAAAAGGAAATGTAGGGAGGAGGGGTTTTTGTTTTATAACACACAGATGTTTTGACTGTTCTTTATTTTTAAAGGGTTGGGTTTTGAATCACAGCCAGGTGAGTAGACAGAGCAGCTAGAACAAAAGTGTTTTTTAACTTGCAACAAGGTCAATCCTTCAGGCACAATTTAACTTGTAAATTAAGACTATGAAAGATGCAGGAGTTTAAAGGAGATTCAGACCCCTTTGAACCTACTACTCAACATTTGCTTGTTATGAAAGTACACAAAAAATGTCCATTAAAGGTCTCACTGATTTGGCAGACTTTAACAAGTTTGCTGTTCTCTACCCCTTTCCAGCTGAGGATCTAAAAGAGCTTTACAAAGGAGACTCAATACCCTTGCAAATTATGGTAACTATCCCCTTTTAGAGATGGGGAAATTGGAACAGCTACCAAAGTCCTGTCATTATAACTTGTAATTACAGATAAAAAAAAGTGCACAAATAGCTCCAGTATCAACCGCCCCCATGTACTCTCTGAATTTAGAAGGGAAAAGTTCTCTCAGGCAGAGACTCTCTGTTCAGTTTTAGCTCAGGTCCTTTATTAATATCAAATTATAAACCTTACCACACATACAAAAAAAAAGGTTTAAAATGGAAATCCTAGTGAGCACTCAGGTAATGCTTTACTACCCAGTTCTTACAACAAGATTCTAAAATATTCTTAGCCCCGTAAGCATGACATCTGCTCCTCTGCCCCTTTCTGATCTCTAAGTGCACATCCTCAGGTGTCAGGCCCCATGCCTTTACTTAGCCCCAGATGCAAGTCTGCCACTCTCAGACCAGGCCCAAGGCTACAGTATCCTGTGTATCAACTTTTCTGATCCTAGTAGCAGGTCCAACTGAGTTTGAGCAACTGCTACTGCACCCACCTTGATCTCTTCAGCAGTCTGTGACCAGAAGCATATACAGTGACCAGACAGCCTTCTTAAACTGTTTATTCTAACAGTAGAAAAAAAGAATTTATAGAAAAAGAATTTTAAACCAACTAAGTCTACATGAATGTCTCTCTTACCTGAAGAAGAGCTCTATGTAAACTTGAAAGCTAGTCTCTCTCTCACCAACACACGCTGGTTCAATAAAAGGTATCACCTCACCCACCTTGTCTCTCCAATATCCTCAGAGCGACACAGCTACAACACTACTGCATATCTTACCTAAAGGCTTACCATCCCCAGTTGGTAACCTAAGCAGGCCTCACTTCAGACACCCCTATCTCTGTGTCTCTGGTTACCCCAAACAACTCCTGCCCTGCGCCCCCCCCCCCCCCCCCATGAGAGAGAGTGTCCTCTTTTAAACTGTCCAGAACTTTTTTTGATCTCTAGTGTGTGCAGACCTTTTCCTATCTGGGCATTGTCTCTTGACAACTCTCAAGTGTTTTCTGCGAAGTAGCTTATCTTGAGCCATTCTTTCCCTTCCTGCTTGTTTTTTCCATACACCTCCCTTAAACTACTAAACCAATATAATCACACAGTAAATGTCCAATAACCAAGTCAATGCAGAATATCATAATTACAGAGTAGCTCCATGCCTGTCACAATTCGGTCTACAGGAGGTTGGCACATCTTACCTGCAGGATTCCAGATATTTTGTTATCCAGGCAGGAAAGACAACAGAACATACTAGAGCAGTTTCAGACATTAAACATGCATAAAGGAACATCACACAATCAGGCTGGGTTACAACATAAGACGAATAGGAGTCATTTAAGGTTTTACTATATACATCAGTGTTTCTGACGGACCGGTGTGTGGACCGGTGCCAGTCCCTGAGATCTCCCTGACACAATTTAGGAAGTCTGCAAGAGGGACCCTGGTATCAAAAAGGTTGAGAAACACTGCTATATATGACAGACAGTTGGTGAAATTCCTCCTAGGTCAGAACCCAGTTTTTAAAATGAGGGGGAAAAGTACTGTCATTGTCTTACGGCGCATTGCATTACAAGAGGTGCTTGAAGATACTCTTGTATTTCTTAGTAGCTCTGCTAGGGGTGTATAGAGAGATACTGAAATGTGTCTTATTAACTGCAGTTTTGTATTCTTTAACATCAAGTGGCTAATTACCTTATTACAACATGATCAAAACTATGGAGAAAGGCAAACTGCTAGCAGATGATAGCCCAGCCTAATTATTGTATTCCCAGGACTATTAATAAAGAAAACTGCTCCCACTGTACACAGTCAAAATTCTGGAAGTTTGGGATGGTGAGATCAGCTTCTAGACAGGCATTAAACTATGATGTGTATTTAAAAATAAAGCTTTTAATTACAGCTGGCATTTAAGCCATCTTGCTAGTTCATCCATTTTGATTAGAACCCTTTGTAAGATCATATCCTGCTTTAAACCAGCTCATATCCTGCTTTAATGCTAGCTTAATGCCAGAAAACATACTTGCATTACACACCAAGGCTCCAAACCTTCATACACTTAGTCCAGTTGAAAGCAATGCATAAAAAACAGCAATTGTAAAAGTGTATGTGAAGATAATCAATCATGCACTTAAGACTTTGCAGGATCACAGCTTACATTCTCACAATTGTGATAACAGTATCAATATGTCCCAATGCTCGTTAGCTATGCCATCAGCATCACAAATGCACCTCTTTTCCAGCAAGGTATCAACTGCTAGCATTGGACACAGAAACTCTTTCCCCACTAATTCCTAATACTGGAAAATTAGGAGTTGTTGGCATGTATGTTAGATCTCTTCTATTTTATTACCCTTTGGATTTGTTTTGTATTAGTGGGTCTCTTTATATATTCCCCATTTAAAGTGACAAATTGTAACTGATCAGGTTAACATGAACTCTAGATCAGTGGTTCCCAACCTTTTTTTTTTTTTTTCCACTGAGCACTTGAAAATTGCTGAGGGTCTCAGTGGACCACTTAGTGATCTTTCCAAATGTTGTTTGTACCGTTAGCTAACTATTGTAAAGCTCTTTGGATAAAAACACTATATAAAAAAAACAATTAACTTTTTTTGTTCTACAAATAAAAGCACACAACTCATTTTCATATCAGTAGTCTTACCTTTCTAATGCGTTGGATATGCCCTCTCCCACCCTGCCGCGGCAGCCTCCGAACTGGGGCAGGGTAGGAGGGGGGTCTCTCTCCCACCACAGCAGCCATAGAGCTGAGGCTGGGAAAGAGGGCCATCTCTCCCTGGCAGCCGCAGCCCTGGAGCTGGGGAAAGACACCTCCTTTCTCTGGGATGTGCAGGGCTGCAGCAGCCAAATTCCCCCCACCCCCCTCTTCTCACCCCACTGCCCCCTCCCCTCCCTATTCCCCTCCCAAGGCCACCACCTCACCTTACATGTGCGTCTTCTCTAGGGTCCAGGCACCTAATTAGTGGACCCAAGCCTGCATGGCTCCACTAATTAGGTGGGTGGCCCTCCACTCTCTCATGTGTGGCCGCCCAGGCACGCACCTTAGAGGAAACTATCCGCTGACCACCTGAATGGAGCTCACGGACCACTGGTGGTCCGCAGACCACAGTTTGAGAACCTCTGATCTAGAGGTGACCGTAGTTTACAGCACTCAGAAAACACAAGATCAAGTGCTACTAGAGGCTCTCCATATTTACACTTGATAAGCCATAGAACTCTATGCAGCAATAATCTGGTCATGCTACTCACTTCATTTTCTAAAAAGAGGAAGAACCAACAACTTCCTTCCTCCTACCTAAAATAGTTCTATAAAATACCCCAATTACTGTAGCATCTGAGCACCTGATGATCTTTAATGTACACGCTCATGACACCCGGTGCTATTATTCCCATTTTACAGATGGGAAACTGAGGCACAGAGAGACTAAGGCCCAGATCCTTAAAAATATTTAGTCTCCTAACTTCCACTAATTTCAATGGAAGATAGGAGCCTAAATACCTTTAATGATTTGGACCTAAGTGTCTTGCACAAAGTCTCAGGGAAAATTCCATGCTAGCACCCTACCCATGGGCAACCCTTCCTTTCTAGAGCTTCCAAAGCTTTAACTGTATTTAAGCTTTAAAAAAGAAAAAGAAAAAAAAAAAACACACACACACAATTTTCTCCCGCATGTGAAACATTTACTATTGAAATACCAATCTGTACATCAGGGACAATCCTGTGTGGTACTGAGTGCCCTCAGTAGTTATTAAAGTCAACTGGAGTTCCAACAGTGAACTCTCATGAAATCCCACTGACTTCAGTGGTTGTAAGTGTAGTGTCAGGCAACGAGACAGTTGTTGCTACCTTAGAAACATACCCACACTGTTAGAATAAGATAGAGTTACTCCCCGTGGTATAGAGCGGACATGTTTCTTCCATCACCAGTTTTGTTTTTTTTAAAAAGGAGAGACCAAGAAACCTTTTCTTCTGAACAATTAAAAGCTACATATAAAGTTTAGTGGAGGACTGCTTTTTAAAAAAAGATAAGCCCTGTAGAATGTCTAAGTGTATCATACAAAAAACTGTTGATATCATTACAATGGCAAAAAAAATCCAGTGGTTGGACAGCAATTGATGATGGTGATAACATTTTGTATTTATACAATATTTTGCATGTAATCTCATGTATGACAAGTTATGTGCTGCAATAAATTAAAATAAACTAAAATTAACTTAATTAAGTGCATGACACTTACGACCAGCGTATACAAGGATAAAAATCACACAGGAAGGTAGAATGTATTACTGTCAGCACATAGATGGGAGTAGCATTGAAACCAAACAGATGTTCTGCCCTGGACCACTGGTATGGAAATATTCAGTTTTGAGAAGAAATACAATGTATGCATTCAGTCAACAGTAAATTTAAAGATATTTCCAAAATTGTCAAAGCTAGCGTGATAAGATCAGTTATAATGGAGTGGAACTTGCCTTAAGTTAATGTTTAATAAAAGTGCAACTAATACATGAAAACAGGACTTAAAATAGAACAAATTGGGAAGTTTTGTTGACACCTGTGATAAATGAATCAATCACTGAAATCTAAAGGCAACAATGCAATGGTGCTCTGCAGACACTGGACATGAATTAGCAGCAGCAGGACTGAAAAGAGCTATGGCTGTCCCCCACTGTGCAGATTAGCAGCATTCTTCCTCCTCCTGTTTGCATGTGACAGCTTTCATATCCAGAAAATGTAAATATAATCCAGAATATCCAACAGTCTCTTTTTGTAAAATTTGTACTATTCCCAGGGGCAGATTTTTAAAACCTGCCTTCCCTACTTGCATCTGCTTTTGGGAGGGCAAAAGAAAATTGCAGGGACAATTAATAGAATTAAGATGGCAAAGATCCCAATTCTGCAACTGGATCTCAGTGGGAGTCTGGGCAGAGGTCTGCCCATTCAGACCTAACTGCAGGATCGGGGCCCAGATACCCAATTGTCCCCACCCATTAGATACATACACATCTCAGTAGTGTTAAGTGTTCCTGTGAATGATTGAGGATGGAGAATTAAAACAATATAATGAAGGGCAGCCAGGGTGAGGCTAGTCTGACAATCAGGCCCAGAAAGACCTAGTTACAAAAAGATTAGTTTTGGAATTATGCTAGCACTGAGTCCGGATAGTTCACAAGCCAGTCCCTACCCCATCTTGAGGTGGGGTTTCAGGCTTAACAGCAGTGTTCTCCTCCCTAAGTTTGTTCTCCCTCCCCACACACACCTTCCCCACCTCACTGAATAAAAGTTATAGTGCCAAAATCAAACACCAGCTATGTCCATTGAAACAAGTGGGAATACTTTGCCTTTTAAACTTCCTGATCCCGCAACTGGCTACATGTTGGCAGACTCGAGCCTGCTGAAATAAACATGCTCCACGCAGAGCCACTTTCAGGATCTAGGTTAAGATTAGAAAGGGCCAAAGTCATCCAATTCAAAACCGCTCGAGACTCAAGTCAGAGCTCAGATGCAAATGACTCAGAGAAATAATATCCCAGTTACTTCCCTGTCCAATCCGGCCCCTCCATTATGCATTCTTGCTTGTAATACGTGGCTGTGTTTCTCTACTGTTACCAGAAATGGCTTATAACTTTCCACTACTGAACAACTTATACCTCTGCCATCCTGGCTACACTAGGACTATGCCTTGCCCTGCTTTCCCCAGTCTATCCACAATACAAAGCTTACAAAGCATTCAAAGTCTGCACCACTTTTGTATTCATCCAAAAACATGTCTGGACTCTCTAACCTCACCAATTATATATAGAGCTATAAACACCTAAACCTGAATGAAATTGTTTACTTTTTTTATTTCAGTGAGAAAAAACAGATAAATTCAGTTTCAGTTTGAAACGAAACAAAAAAAAAAAAAAAAGTTTTTGTTGGGCCACCAAACTGAAAAATGATATATTCAATCACCTCTACCCGATGCCCTCAGTTTAATCACAAGTTTCACAATATTTGGTGTTTTTCTTAAAGCCCCAGTGCTGGAATCAAGAAAGTGCATGAGAGTCTCAGGTTTTGTTAAAAAGGGAAATTTCTAGTCCTCATGGTTGAGGACAAGCTTGAAAAAATAAAGCAAGTGTAACTTAAAGACTCAGAAACCAAAAGATAAATAAAAAGATCCTCAAATTTAAAATTATGAGGCTGTTTTTGTTTTGTTTTTTAAATCAGGCTCATGATTTTTTTAATGGGTGGCAATACCACACTTTACAGACATCTCAGATCCTAGGACCGTATTTGGATGACCTAAGCAGAAAGGACATAATTCTCTCCCCCAAAAGGCAGTGAAAACACTACACTAAGATTATGGGCAAGGAATATTATCCTAATAGATAACATGCTGGAGACAAGAGGCCTCTTCTTTTCAGTTAAGCCAAGTAACTTAATTTGAAGTTTTTGTTCTGTTTGCTTATCAGACCAGCCCTAAGACTTCCTCAGTGGAGTGGGAGATTCTTTCGGATTCAAAGGGAAAGAGGAAAAGTCTCTCCTCTGGGGGAAGGAGGAGTTGGCTACACTTATTTCGAGTAGGCAGTGTTGTTGTATCCACCTGCGTCCCAGGATATTAGAGAGACAAGGCAAAGGAGAGAATATCTTTTATTGGGCCAACTTCTGTTGGGGAGAGACACAAGCTTTCCAGCCACACAGAGCTCTTCTTCAGGTGTGGGAAAGGCAGCTACCCGAAGAAGAGCTGTGTGTGGCTGGAAATGTGTCTCTCCCCAACAGAAGCTGGCCCAATAAAAGCTATCACCTCCCCCGCCTTGTCTCTCTTCTTACAAGCAGACACTTGGCGTCTCCCTGGCTTGTCTCTAGCGGCTTTCTTCTCCCTGCGCTCTGCCCCAGGGCCAGCCCTGGCACTCAGAGCACCTGCCACCCAGGAGTTGCAAACCTGAATGACGCCAGCCAGCCGCGCTGGGGCTAGGTAAGTGGGTGGGTCAGTAGGCACGGTCCCTGTGCCCTAGCCGGGGGCCCGGAGCGGCGCAGCGCAAGACGCAGGTTACAAAACACCGCCTGCCCCTTGGCAGCGTCTCAGCGACCTCGATTCATCTCGCTCGCGCCCGCCTTGCCACGGCACCGGCTCCAGGCAGGACCGCAGAGCCCCTGCCGCACTGGCCCGCCCCGGGGCCCGCTCTTACGCACCTGCTGCTTCGCTCAGAACTGACGCGCAACCCCCGCGCAGGGCGCCCCGGGCTCCTTCCTGACGCTCACTGCGCTGCTGCGCTCATCACCCCCTCTCTGACGTCAGCCCGTCCTGTGATCCGTGAGCTCATCTAATCCTACTGCGCATGCTCCGGGGGCGGCTGGGAGTTGTAGTTTCCAGGAGCGGGGTCAGGAGGCCCCGGGCGCTGCCAGCTTCTGTGCACGTGTTGGTAACCACACCCGTGCCCATGGGCCAGGCAGCCCGTTGGATCGTTGGGAGTGCGAGCGCTGGGTGGATGCTGCTGGTGGAGAGTTCCTTTTGCCCGGTGCCCGCAATTGAAACAAAAGCACTGTCGGGGAGTGGGGGTCACTTTCCCCCCCTGTCGAGGTCACTTTCCGGGGAGGCAGGCACCAGAAATACTGCAGGGCGTGTTTGGAGCCAAAAAATCCCCTACCATTCTCCTGGATTTCAGTTTAATATCGTGAGACCATGATGCACGTGGCTGCAAGTTTTCCAAACCAGTGTGTGAATGGTGGGGCATGGCTTTAGTTTTTTCCATCCTTGCACTAGTGAACAGGGAGAGAGCGGGAGTTGCTTCATTATCATATACTGTTCATTTTAAGTAAAAAAACAAAAACAAAGTTATTTAGTTGCCCATTTCAATGAACTCTGTTCTAGGTAACTCAATCTCACCACCCCGGCTTCCTCTGAGCACTTTGAGCTGCATCTCAGGGGTGTGGATTTGGGCCCCATTCACCAAAGTGTGCAAGTAGGTGCCTATTTTTAAACATGTGAGTTGTCTCATTAAAGCTAGCTAGGCACATACGTACGCCCTGGTTCAGCAAGGTACTTTGGTTTAGGTTACACTTGTGGTGGCCTCTTCCCTGCAAAGGTGTTGAACATATACTTAAGGCCCTACCAAATTCACAGCCATGAAAATCACATCACGGACCATGAAATCTGGTCTTTTGTGTACTTTTTACCCTATACTATACAGATTTCATGGGGGAGAGCCACAAGGTGGGTGAGGTAATATTTTTAATTGGATCAACTTTGGTTGGTGAAAGAAACAAGCTTTCAAACCCCACAGAGCTCTTCTCCAGGTCTGTGGAGCTCAAAAGCTTCTCTCTTCCATCAATCAAAGTTGGCCCAAACAAAGATATTACCTCACCCACCTTATCTCTGTTTGTTTTAACAGCGTTAAAGCTTGAACTCTTTGAATCTCAAGTTCTACTATCATTAAAAAATTATCTGACCTCCCCCCATAATTTCCCACAACTGTGAAAATTAAAAATTATATATAAAAAAGCTTACAAATAAACAATTGATATTACACATCAAAGTTATAAAAAAAATAAAAATTGCATTCTACCAAGTCTAGTTATAAGCCACCAGAGCAGCAGGGTTGAAGCACAGGGATGGGGGGAGGGCAGAACCTATCCCCACTAGAGTCATCTCCCAGTTTAAGGGCCTGAAACTGTAGGTCACAGCAATCACACATTGTCCTCACACTAACAGAAGGAACCTCAGCAACTTCCAGAGGATGAATGAGGTTTGCAGGATATGGGATTAAGTCAGAGATGGGAGTAAAGAAAGGAGTTTCCTTATTCTTGATGCAGTATAGAAATGTGCACTGCACTTTGCCCAACAGCTTAGACAAGGCACTGCCCCAAGGAATTTCAGTATACTGTTAAGTACAACTAGTGGAAACAGAAAGAGTTACAAACAGAAAGCCTGAGCGTGGGGATAGGCAATCAGGGATTGAAAGAAAGGTAGATGGGTTTCAAGAAGGTCACAGCAGGCTGGCATCACCTGCTTAATAGTTAATCTGCCATTAAAACTAAACTACAGAACCGCTATGTTGGGAACACGCCTGGGACAGGGCACAGCGTAGTGAATCAGCATGCTACTCCCCTATCCGCTGTGGCCCCCATTCCCATTCCTCTTCATATGGGAGGAGGCTCATGGTGGAGCTGATCTCACACCCATTTATCTCCTGTGTACCCACCTGCCTGATTTTGGGGAAGCAGCCCTTGGGACCAAGCAAGTAAAGTTTCTGGGCCAGGGGAGCAGAGAGGACCCTTAGCTGCTGATGGGGGACACACAATTTAAAGGTTCCCCCCCAAAACCTCGAGTCATGCCCTCCCTCCCCAGGGGAGCAGAGAGGACCCTTAGCTGCTGATGGGGGACACACAATTTAAAGGTTCCCCCCCAAAACCTCGAGTCATGCCCTCCCTCCCCAGGTAGCCTCCCCCTTACCCTTAGTTCCCCTATGGGAAAGCAGCTCACCTGTGCAGAGCTAAGTGTGCACTCCTGCCGGCAGTGCTGGGAGGAAAGAGCAAGCCCTTTCCTGGACAAGTGGGGTTCACATTAGTGCAGCAGGCCTACCTCCACCACAACCTAGATAGCAAGGAAGCTGCTCCATTTGGTAAAGCCTGATGTTCTGATATTAGATTTCTGTATGGAATGAAATACTCGTAGGCTTTTCAAGAACAATGTCATAAATATTCTTATTTCCTTCCTCAGCCAAGGCAAATATTTTCTAACTATTTTTTCAACTCTATTCCCAGTTGCATACATCAGTTAGTTGACTGGCACTTCATTACTTCTGTTAAGCTGTGCTGTAGTTCAGAAGCAATGAAGCACTCCCTTCCATGGCTCTATCAAACTGTAAGTCTTGGAGGGTCTGAGACCAATGCCCTGGAGTTTAGCATTTTCTTTCCTTCTTATTTATGATGGTTAAAAATGGGACAATTTCTGACACCACATCATGTGACCATGGTAAAGAATGACAGAAAGCCACTTTCTTCTAACATCTGTATTATAGATTCATAGATTTTTAAGGCCAGAAGTGACTCTCTAGTCTGAACTCCTGCACAACACAGGCCCCAGAATTTCACACCGTGATTCCTGCATCAAACCCATAAATTCTGGTTGACTCAGTGCATTTCTTGTAGAAAGACATCCAATCTTGATTTAAAGACTTCAAGAGATGGCAAATTCACCACATCCCTCGGTAAACTTCTCCAATGGTTAATTATCCTCACTGTTAATCTGTGTCTTATTTCTAGTCTGAAACATTTAATAAAGTTCCTTGTTCAAATGAGGAAAACAACCTTATCCAAAAGCTATGTCTCTATTTCACTGTAGAGCTTTTCATTAGAACCTTTTCCTGCCCCATCCTGCTACAGATTTAAAGAAACAGCACACACATCCTCACAGGGGTAGGTTAAGCAAGGGATTCCGCATATTTTAGCAGACTTCAGACACTTGTGAAGAGCTGTTTATTTAAAGTGCAAAAGAATATTTTTTCTTTTTAAAGAGTCGAGCATAAAGAAGCAATGTTTGCCTCAGCCATAGTCTTTCTTCATCTGTCATGAAATCCCCTGGACTACCCCCTTATCTTCTTCTCTTCCTGAATCTTATCACAATTATAAATAGAAATTATCTGTGAAGCCTATGTTACAGTCCCCTTGGGTGAAAACTATCCAATGGTGGATTAACACATGGGTCCTGGCCAATTTGGGAGCCCCCGCAGGTTCACCAGAACCTGTGGAGAAGTCAGGGGGCCATCAGTGCCGGAACTGTGGCCTCGCTTTCTGTTCCTCCTCTTCTCCCCAAGGCCCTACCCCCTCCTCATCCTCATCCTCTTCCCCTGGGACCCGGGCCCTGTTGCCCAGGTCAGGTGGAAGCAGGGCCGGCTCCAGGGTTTTGGCCGCCCCAAGCAGCCAAAAAAAAAAAAAAAGCCGCGATTGCGATCGCGATCTGCGGTGGCAATTCGGCGGGAGGTCCTTCGCTCCGAGCGTGAGTGAGGGACCGTCCGCCGAATTGCCGCTGAATAGCTGGACGTGCCGCCCCTCTCCGGAGCGGCCGCCCCAAGCACCTGCTTGCCAGGCTGGTGCCTGGAGTCGGCCCTGGGTGGAAGGTCTGGGGCTCCCCACAGAGGCCCGGTCTCCCTGGGCAGCTTATTATGGCCCGGTTCTGGCTTCAGCCTGGCCCGGGGGTGGGGCATCAGGGGGAAGAGGAGGAGCAGGGGGAGTGGCCCCATGGCAAGGGAAATATGGGGGGACCAAATATTCTTTGTGCCAAGGGCCCCAATAAATCTTAATCCACCTCTGAGGCTATCCTGGGCTTCACTATGTCTTGGGAGGGGAAGAATAATGGTGAGAACAGACAGGAAAGGAACAGAGAGGACTTTTGTTTGAGAGTAGTTCTGGGAGTTTTGGATGCAGCTGGTGAAGGGAATTTGTGTACAGTTAATTCTGCAGCTAACTCATACAGTCCCATCGCTTTATGCAAAGCTCTACTCTCAAGATCTGAAGCAAATTTCTTACCCTCACCAGCTGACAAGATATTTTCAGGAACTTAATATTCAGTTGTGGATGGAAGCAGGTGCACCCTTTAATCAATAGCTTAGAAACTTTCAAAAGAACAGAAAAAACATTTATAGATCCATTTTCAGCTGAATCCAAAGAAGCTGAGACCAAAGTTCAGCTAGATCTGATGGACTTAAAATACCCCACTCTGCTCCAGTTCAAATTTCATGAAGCAATTATATTTCTAAATGTCTAAGTGGCAGATATCCAAAGCTACATAGGAGGGCTGCTAGTTGTAAAAACCTCTTTTGGAGGTGAACAGCATGACCTCTAATTCCTAACCAATCAGCTGCCTATACAGTGCAGTGTGGTTTATCTCTTCAATACATGATAAGTTTTTGCTGCCACCAATTTACCCTTTTAAGTGTTTAAATTCCCCAGGTCCTTTCAAGGTCTCCCTGGATCCTTCTTATGCTATTGAAATTCATGCTTCAAAATGTGGTATCACGCTCTACTACCCTCTTTTTGTAAAATATTACTGTAATCTTACATAAAGTGGTCTCCACTAGGTATAGGGAAAAGGTCAAATGTATTTAAAATCTCGCAGGAGGATGTATACAAAATATCCTAAAACAGAAAACTGAAACACAGGCATAAGAGAAAGTCCCTTCCTAGACTGCCTGAAACGACTTCTCATTCCCCAATGGAAAACTTCTATGATCCTCCTGATAGTTTCCTTTGTAATTGACATATAGTCAGCATAAAAATCTTTGGCATATGACTCATAAACTTGCAAAATAGACCATTTTAATTGTGAAACTGAAGAAAACGTAACAGCAGTCACTTGCATTCCCTCATGTATGTGGCCAGCTGAAAAGTAAAGTCAGACAGCAGCAATGCCAGTCTTCCCATTGAGACTCCTTTTAGTAGCAATATCAGGCCCCAAGAAGGAACGTGCTAGGCAATATATAAACAAATCATAGACAGTCACTGCCCTGCAGAGCTAAAATCTAAACAGATCAGACAAAGGGAGTATTATTCCCATTTTCAACCTGGGGAATTGTATTTGGGCTTGGCTTTGCTCAGCATTCTAAGTGACTAGATGGCTAATTCACATTTTCAAATGTGATTTAGGAGCCTAAGTTTTATAGAAAGTCAATAGGATTTAGGAATCTAACTGCCTGTCACTTTTCAAAATGGGACTTAGCTATCTAAATCCCTTAGGCTTGGCAACACAGAGTGGAGCAATGCCTAAATACCTTTAAAAATCTGGGCCAAAGAGATTAAGTGACTTGTCCAATAGCACACAGGAAGTCTGTAGCAGAGCCAGGAAGTCTGATGCTCAGTCCCGTCCTTTAACTACAAAACCCATCCTTCCTCTCATTATCCTTCCTTTCCTTCTGTATTTCATAGAGCACTCTGGGCACCTTAGTGCCCAGAGTGCTCTACAAATAAAATTATTACCCTGTACATTTTGTTCTGAAATTATAGGTAGATTTATATGCAAATGAAATGCAGTCTTTGGACTCCTAGCAAGAGGCCAATGCAGCCCTTCGGGCAGTGAGGATTGCCCAACATAGCACTGAACTCTCTGATGATAGGAGATAAACAGGAAGCATTTCCAGAGGCCCAGATTTCATTGCCAGCATCAACTATTTTATGTTAATTAAAAACAAACTGGCATGAGAGCCCAAATGCTTATCAGACATTCCTGCAGGTCACAGCCAGCAGAACTATTTCCCTCTTAGTAATGTGGGCTTGTAAGATAGTAAGAAAAGCTAATTGCAGAATGTTATCTGTTGGCAGGCATCACAAGGTGGCTGGCCCCTGTAAATGAACTAGGTCCAGCTCCCCTCTGCCAGGACAGGTGCTCCAGTTTGGCCAATTACGAGGGCAGGGCAGCACCTGGGAACTGAAAAGGCTCATGGGGGGGACAGGGAGAATGTCCTAGTGAATTAGAGCAGACTGGTTCAATCAGGGTTAGGTGAGAGCTGCCAGATACCAGGGGAACTTGAGGAAGTCCTGGAAGAAAGCAGAAGGTGTTTGTGGGGGAAGGCTGAACAAGGCAGGAGATGAGCTCCCAGAGGAGTTGCTGGCTGATATCCCCAAGCCAGAGAGCAGAAGGCAGCAGCAGTAGATGGAGATGTCTGCTGGCTCTAAGCTGGAGCTGAGGGCCAGAAAGGGCTGAAGGCAGGGGAGCAGTGGAGACATCCCCCACTGTCTCCTGCTGACATCTCCAGGGCTGGAGAGCTGGACCCAGAGGAACCATGATAGGGCCAAGGAGCATGAGGCTGCTCCCTAGCAAAGAGGCTGTGGGCGACTCCTGTGGGGAGGAGTGAGGATTACACTTCAGTTGGAAGGGCTGGGGTGGCTGTCCTGGTAAAAGGAGAGGGGAGTACTGACAGAGTCTGGGTGTGCACCACTGTGTGGTATGTAGGACAGCAGGGAGATGTCTTGAGACAACCTGAAACAATAATTCTGAGACCTACGAACTGCTCAGTTCATCTCAGTGGGTGTTCTCATTGCCCTCCTGAATGCTTTAGAGCCTGTGATATACATGAAGTATGCCTGCTCTCAGCTTCCCACCTGAAGGGGCAGGACTTCCCCAGATCCTGGCTCACGCAGGGGCAGGGGCCTCAGACCCTCCCACAGAACCCAGCACACGAGGGAGATGGGGGATCTAACCCCTGTAGGTGGGCAGTGCCAGCCTCCAGATCCTGGCACATGCATTGGAGGATAGACAAAGGGGCTCAGATGCCCCTAGAGGGGCAAGACCTCCCGTATCCCAGCTCATAGGAGGGAAGAGAGAAGGATGCTCAGGCCTCCTGAGAGAGGCATGAGCCCCCTAGATCTGGGCACACACAGGCGAGGGAAGAATGTGGGGCTGTCAGGTATCCCTGCCCCTATTCTCCACCAGTTCCCTTGCCACTCACCCTCACATCCCCCTTCCCAGGTCCCACCCCTTCACTCCCCCCAACCTCGATGCCTCCCCCATCTGAGCCCCACAACCATTCTTTCTTCCCCATAACACCCTCTCCTCATTGTAGCCCCAAACTCCACTCTATTCCCCCACCCCATTAGGACCCCTCTCCTCCGGGAAGCATTCACACATCTAATTTTGTACCCCAGATACTTGGATTACATTCCCCCAAAATAAAAGTGTCACCCAGGACTCACAAATTGTAGCAACCTCCATTCACTCAGTCCAAAACTCCTTGTGTCTTAGGTGGGGGCTTGTGATTAATTTATCCTTAAGTCTGTTAATTAAGGGTGAGCTCACAGCCCTCAGTCTCAGGGCTTGTCTACATTACTATGTGAATAGTGTAGCTGAAGTCGATGTACTTAGATCTACTTACCGCGGTGTCTTCAATGTGGTAAGTCAACAGCTGACGCTCTACCGTCGACTCCGCTTGCGCGCCTCATTCTGGTGGAGTATCGGAGTCGACAGGAGAGTGCTCAGCGGTCGATTTATTGCATCTATACTAGACGTGATAAATCAACCCCCGCTGCATCAATCGCTGCCTGCCGATCCGGCCGGTAGTGTAGACAAGCCCTCAGTGAGGTCTGTCATCTGTGACTCATCCACTCCTGACTAGTATTTCTCAGTTCCACAGTGTAAGGCAGCAGAAAGAAATTGGTTGGGGTGGGGGGAGGCTGTAACTCAGGAAAACCTTGGGCAAATGACCCCAAATCTGGATTGCTAATGTTGTTACCCTGTGCCCCCCACCAGGCACACCAAATTTTAAAGCAATCTGAGTAACTGTTTAGATTTTAGAACACTTACAAGAGTCAAGTTTTAGAACATATCAAATGGAGGGAACAGAAATCCTCTAGCCTATTTTCTGTATTGGCACGTGCACACTGTAAAAACAAATATCATTTTCAGTTTGGGTCCCCCAAAGATTTAATGGGTGCCATGCATGTCCTTGGGTAAAACTTAACAGATTGAAACCATTTTGACCCACATCACATCAATAGTTAAATCTCTAGGTCTGTGCAAAAGAATCCACTTAGAATCTTTTTTGGAGAATGGCTATTTTGGGGGCCTTATATCTCTGCAACCCCTAGTTCAGATGAACCCAAATTTGGATGACTAACTCTACCCTGCAGCCTTCTGAGACACACCAAATTTCAAAGCAATCTGACTAAGCATGTCGATTTTAGAAAGGTCAACCTTAAGCAGAAGTTGTGATGTAACCTTAACTATATTGGTGCTACTGTAAAACTTCCTGTCATCAGTCTATCTTCCTTCCTAGGCCTCTGCTTGGATGATGATGAACCACTGATCCGTGTTCTGACTGTCATATATGCTTGTCATTTTGGTTTGTTATTGTAGGGTTACTCAAAAATATCGGGAAGGAAATTTCAGTTTCAAGTAGTCTTGTAAAGAACAGCAAGCACTGGGCGTGGGATGTTCCTCAAGTATATAAGGTAGTTAGGCACCCAGCTTGCACTGGCTTGATAATGCCAATGGGAGTTGGGGTTCTTACTTCTTTAGGAATCTATCAAATATTTGGTCAAGATACTTAATGCTTTGGTTGGGGAAAAAATATATATGTCCTAATCCAAAGCCCACTGAAGTCTATGGAGGACCCCTGTTGACTCTAGTGGGCTTTTGATTGGGCCGTATATATTTCTCCCCAACCAAAAATCAAGTATCTTGCCCAAATATTTCATAGATTCCAAGGCCAGAAGACACCACTGGGATCATCTAGTCTGACCTCCTGGATAGCTCAGACTATAGAACTTCCCCAAAATAATTCCTTGAGCAGATCTTTTAGAAAAACATCCAATCTTGATTTTAAAATTGCCAGTGATAGAGAATCTACCATGACTATTGGTAAATTGTTCCAATGGTTAAAATTTCCATTGTTCTACGGTTGAAATTTTATACTTTTTCCAGTTTGAATTTGTCTAATTTCAACTTCCAGCCTTTTCTCTGCTAGATTGAAAGAGTCCATTATTAAATATTTGGGTGTATAGACTGATCAAATCACCCCTCAACCTTCTCTTTGTTAAGGTAAATAGATTGAGCTCCTTGAGTTTATCACTATAAGTAGGGCTGCATGTTTGTCACGGGGGGTGGGAGGAGAAAAGAGTCCAGGATACTGTGATTCTTCTGTTTGGCCATGGCTTTTTTCCTGTCTGTGATTTTCTCAAAGGGTGGGTCACCAGCCCAGTGTTAAGGGGAGGCCCAGGGGTGTGTGTGGGGGGGGAGGGTGCTGGAGAGTGAGCCCACCCATGTACTCACCTTGCAGTGTCGCCCAGGTTTTCTGCTTCCCCTCCCCCCGTCATGATAGGGGAGCAGCAGAGCCAAACTTCAGTGAGTGGTGTTGTGACCTAGCGTGCGAGGTCATAGTACCACTCAGGTTTGGCCCATCTGTCCCCCACCCCTCCCCAAGATGGGGAGATCTGGGGAGGGGGCTATTCAAACCTATGTGGCCCTGCAACCCCGCGTTCTAGGTTGGAATGCCTAGGGTGGGGCTCCAGGCCCAGCCTCAGGAGCTGCCACAGACCGGGGTAAGTGCAGGGCATGCTCGCTCTCCAAGCTCCCTCCTGCCCCCAGCACCCTCTCCTCACCAGGCAGGGTTAGGGTTCCAGTGTTGCTGGGGCAGAAAATGCTGCTGTGGCTGGTTGGGGCCCCCTCGGCAGGGCGAGGAGGCTGGCATATTTTAACCAGAAATCCAGGAGCAATCCCAGTACTGTAGTAACCCAGGACTTTTACTAAATTTACCATGACGGCGTCATGATTTTTGATTGGGACAAATCTGCAGTCCCAACCGTAAGGCATGTTTTCTAACCCTTTAATCATTCTTGGGCTCTTCTCCAAACCCTCTCCAATTTATCGACATTCTTCATGAATTTTTGACACCAGAACTGGACACTCTATTGTAGCAACAGTCGCACCATTGCCAAATACAGATACTCCTATTCGAGATTCCCCTAGTTATGCATCCAAGGATTGCATTAACCCTTTTAGCCACAGTGTCACACTGGGAGCTCATGTTCATCTGATTATCCACCAGGACCCCCAAATCATTTTCAGAATCACTGCTTCCTAGGTTAGAGTCCCCCCATCCTGTAAGTGTGGCCTACATGTATACATTTACATTTAGCTGTGTTAAAACACATATTGTTTGCTTGCACCTAGCTTACAAAGCGATCCAGATCACTCTGTATTAGTGATCTTTTTCACACAATGCACAGTCAACCTGTGGAACTCCTTGCCCGAGGATGTTGTGAAGGCCAAGACCAAAACAGGGTTCAAAAATGAACTAGATAAATTCATGGAGGATAGGTCCATCAATGGCTATTAGCCAGGATGGGCAGGGATGGTGTCCCTAGCCTCTGTTTGCCAGAAGCTGGGAATGGGCGACAAGGGATGGATCACTTGATGATTACCTGTTCTGTTCATTCCCTCTGGGGCACCTGGCATTGGCCACTGTCGGAAGACAGGTTACTGGGTTAGATGGACCTTTGGTCTAACCGAGTATGGCCGTTCTTATGTTCTTATGACCTGTCCTCTTCATTGTTTACCTCTCCCCCAAAGATGCCCTTTGTCTGTGAACCATTCTGCTAGTTTCAAATTGATCATATCACAGTGGGAGTTTTGCCTATGCCTTTTATCAGAGCAAACTCCAGTATCTGCATCTCCCAGAAGCTTCTTCAGTCCTTTTGATTAAACAGTAGGAGCTATGGCAAAGGGCAGAGCTTAGCAAACGCCAGTGTTTTGTTTTGTTTTGTTTTGTTTTTTTGGCAGCTAGGCTCAGACAAACTGTCCCCAGCTGTTTTGGATTTTTTTTTTTTTTTAACAAAAATGGAATCTGATGGCTCCTTTCCAGAAACAAATGTGAAATGAACATAGTGTAAAACATACACTGAAACATATACATTCTGAACTTGTTCCTCTATAATGGAGCCATCAGCCATGCAAGCCAGTTGGAGCTAGATTGTAACTTGGATTACACACCTGTGCAAGGAAATAAGCAGGGGCAAGAATCCCGGTTTGCACTACCCTGACTTAGATGCAGCTATGTGGAAGTAAACAGGTGTTGCATGCCAAATTATGTCCACTCACAAGCCACAGTAGTTGAGTTAGCACACAGAGGGTGCTATAGTTTGCTGGTGAAACAGGCCAGGAACAAATTATGCCCCTCCCCCACAGCACGGAAAATTCAAAGGAGAAATTGTGTCTCAGAGCTGTTTCACACAATCTGGCCATTTGCAAATAGCCCAAATAGAAGATTATTCGTCCCACACACAGTTCCATTTCCCTCCTTATGACTGGATAGTTTTACCTGCGTCTACAGTTCTGAAGGCATCACTGGCCAAAAAGCAGGGTATTGTTATATTTGTTCTCACAGGGCTGGATTCTGCTCTAACTTGCACCAATTGTACTCCAGGTACTGACTTCAAGTGTTACTCCTGATTTACAGTAGGGTGAGTTACAGCAGGATCAGACCCACAGAATGCAGCTATTACTCATCCTAGCTGCTTATCTTTTTAGGACTGAAAGTGTTTACAATTTGCTACCATCTCTCTCTAAAAACCCTAGAACTTGAAAAGGTTTTGTTTTAAAATACTGTCGATACTTTCCACATGTTAATAAGCTGGGCCAGCACTGTCTGCTAGAAGAGAGCCTTTTTATCAGGATGCAGTGAGAAACCTTGCAGACAATACCAACTGTAATTGACAAATCCCCAAAGGATAGAGACATCTATGTTGTATGTACTTTATATATTCAAATATTAACAAGCACAAGCAAGGCAGTTCTCAAATAGGGAATTGATTCTGACAATATGTACAGATTTGTTTGTTTTTACTAATAACTACCTATATCATCAAGGCTTTTGAGTACTGAAGCTCTTTACCTGACTTGCAAGGCAATTATCCTAGCCAGTAGAAAGTAGAGATGAAAAGACCTATTATAATAGCACCTAGAGGCCCATTGTACAAGGTGCTGTACATACACATAGCAAGACAGTCCCTGCCTCCAAGAATGTATAATCTAAATAGACAAGACACAACAGGGTTAATTCAGCCCAACTCCCAAACCCATTTAGCAGCTGAAGTGCCGTTTGCTTACTGTAAACAGGTTGATACATTTGTTCCAAGACTGAAAGCTGTTTTCAAAACAATCCAAACAGGAAAAACAGGTACAGAAACTTTAAGTGATTGTGGCTTCACTTTGGTTTTGTTACCAGCTGTTTCAATATTTCAAGGTGAACCTCCTGGTTCTCAGCCAGAATACCATTCCATAAACATCCATGTCTTCAAAGGAATTAATTTATACAGAGTGTCAACTAATCTGTGTAATAAAAGAGTAAGGGGAACTTTTTCAGGAATTTTCTGTTCCAGAGAACTTAGCACCAGGTTATCAATAAGCAAAACGATTAGAAAATTGCTTGTCTTACAATGTGTTTGTACAGCACCTAACACAATGGAGCTTCGATCTCAGCTGTGGCTGCTAATTGCTTCTGTAATACAGGCACATAGTAAAAGAAGATGCACTCCCATCGTTTAAGGCATGTAAAGCAAGTGTATGGTCACTCAGAATCAACACTTTTAGATCTAATAACTTCAGCCCTGATTCAGCAAAGTACGAATCATACGCTAACTGTAGGTATTGACTTCACTAGGACTACTCACATGCTTGAAGTTAGTCACATGCTCCAGTCCTCGCTGAATCAGAGCCTTAGGCAAGAGCATTGGCCAAAAATATTCACAGTCCATATTCAATCAGGTTTTACTTTTATAAAATGGAGTCTGACAACCGCTGTGAGAGCAAAAGCAGGTTAAGCAACTTAGAGGTAAAGAATCTCTGTTCAGGAAACCCACGTTTCAATTCATTTGTACACCCTTTTAGGCACTTATGCCACCTGCATCACCAGAGTATCTAAGGGCATGGCTACACTTGCAGCTGTAGAGTGCTGTGAGTTAAACCAGCCCTCAGAGACAGCAGCAGGGAAAGTGCTGCCCTGTGTTCACACTGTTATCTGCAAGCGCAGTGGCGTGACCACATTTGCGGCACTTGCAGCGGCATTGTGAGCGGTGCATTGTGGGCAGCTCTTCCCATTCTGGTGCTGTGGCTTGTGGGAAGGGGGTGGGGGGTGTGAGGCATTCTGGTCCTGTCCCAATGCCCCGTGATGCATCGCTTCACATCCCATCAATCCCTGTGCTTCCACCCACATTTGGCGCCATCTTTCAACGTTTTTTATACTGCACACTCTGTCTTCCCTTTCGGTCTGCGGGAATGGATCCTGAACTTGTGAGGAATATGCTGATGGGTCTTGCCAGCACATCACGAATTGCAGTTGAGTTACTCCTTAAGCTACAAAGTGACAGTGAGGAGTCCGATGATGATATCAACTCGTATAACGCATATGACACGAGACTGCTTGTGGCATTCATGGACATGCTCACCACAGTGGAACGCCGCTTTTGGGCTCGGGAAACAAGCACTGAGTGGTGGGATCACATCGTCATGCAAGTCTGGGATGACGAGCAGTCGCTGCAGAACTTTCGGATGAGGAAAGCCACTTTCATGGGACTGTGTACTGAGTTCACCCCCACTCTGCGAGATTCAGAGCTGTCCTGCCGGTGGAGAAGTGGGTGGCTACTGCAATCTGGAAGCTGGCAACTCCAGACAGCTACCAATCGGTCGCTAACCAGTTTGGAGTGCGAAAGTCGACCGTTGGAATCGTGTTGATGCAAATTTGCAGGGCCATTAATCGCATCCTGCTCAGAAGAACCGTGACTCTGGGCATCGTGCGTGACATTGTGGCTGGCTTTGCACAAATGGGTTTCCCTAACTGCAGAGGGGCGATAGATGGGACCCATATTCCAATTCTGGCACCAGACCACCTAGCCTCCAAGTACATAAATCGGAAGGGGTATTTCTCTATGGTTCTCCAGGCGCTTGTGGATCACCATGAGCGTTTCATGGATATTAACGTAGGCTGGTCCGGAAAGGTTCATGACACCCATCTTTCAGAACACAGGCCTGTTCAAGAAGCTGCAAGCCGGGACTTTCTTCCCGTACCAGAAGATCACCATAGGGGAAGTCGAAATGCCCATTGTGATCCTTGGAGACCCCCGCTTACCCTTTAATGCCATGGCTCATGAAACCCTACACAGGGAGCCTTGACAGCAGCAAGGAGCAGTTCAACAACAGGCTGAGTCGGTGCAGAATGACTCTTGAGTGTGCTTTTGGCCGTTTAAAGGGCCGCTGGCGCTATCTGTATGGGAAGCTGGACCTGGCCGATGACAACATTCCCACGGTTATAGCCGCGTGCTGTACCCTCCATAACATTTGTGAAGGGAAGGGTGAAAGCTTCACTAACACATGGACCACGGAGATTTAACACCTGGAGGCTGAATTTGAACTGCCAGAGACCAGAGCTATTAAAGGGGCCCAGCATGGGGCTGTAAGGATTAGGGATGCCTTGAGGGAGCAATTCGATGCTGAAAGCCACCACTAATGTTTGGTGCCCTGCACAGGAGTGAAGAGCAATGGTTCCAATGCTAGTAGGTATCTGTGTTTGCTACGTATTATGCACTGAGTTGCAGTGCCTGTTGCTTTCCTGGGCTACAGTATCTTTTACTTAATGCAAAAAGAATGTTTTCAAAGCCAAAAAAAAAATCATTTATTAAAAAGAAACAACTTCTGAGGAAACAGAAAGGGCACGACACATCTGTGCTGTGTGGGACGAGGGAAGGGGGCGGGGTGGGGAACGGGACAATCACAGATTTGCGTATGTCCCATTATCATATTCAGGCTTCCTGTCTGGAGTGCCGCACAATGAGTGCGTCACTTCAGGCTGGCTAAAATTCATGGTGATGGGGGTTGAGTGCAGTGGGTAAGGGTCATAGTTTGCAGGGCTGGGTGGTGAAGCTACAGGTGTTGGAGACAGCTGGTGACAATAAGTAACCGGATGTTGGGGGTAGTGGGTTGGCGGTGACATGGGGGCACAAAGGAAAGAGTTTTGGGACAAGGGCTGCGGAGGGGACAGGCACGGATCTGCTTCGTCTGCAGTGCTATGAGCACCTGTATCAAGTCCGCTTGGCACTCCATAATGCTTATGAGCCACTCCCTGCTTTGGTGCCGGTGATCTGCATTCTGCTGGAGGCGCCTCCTTTCAGTCTCCCGCCACTCCTGTACTTTTTGATTTTCAGTAAGGGACTGCTGCATGACTGGTCCTTTTTGGTTCTTCGCGGCCACTTCCTGATTCTTTGCAGTCTTTCGGCTGTTGATAACAAGGACGGCTGGGATCTCAAGGTTGCATCTGTAAAGCCAAAATGGAACCTACCAGATGCAGCATTGTTCACACTAGACAGAGCAATGATTTGGCCATACTTAAAGACAAGTACAGTGTACACAATAGCAGAAAGTGCCCGTCCCAAAGCGAGCACACATAACCCACAGGAGCCCCAAAATGGTGAGTAAGCACAGGGGCAAGGGGGACTGATTGTTTCACGGCTGTACTGTTCTCTGGAGTTGGTTCTGTGCTTTGGGGAGAGCCAACAGCTGCAGGGGGTCCCTATACTGAACACTGTCCCCACATTTTCCACAGGATGAGTTCATCCTGGAAGATATCTCGCTGCTGAAGGTGACCTGGGAAGCAAGGGAGGGTCTTCCGCCCTGGCCCTTATGCCACTTGCCTGTGTGCAGCAATGGTTCCCCCGCCCCTCACGGCACAGTCGCGTGGACATGTTAGCCTGACTGGGACAAGGAGCACAGTAGCTCTGCCAAGGAACCTGCGCAAGCCGATTGCTCAGCTTCTGCATAAGACCTTTGAAGAGATCACTGAGGCCGATTACCACAATGTGAGAGAGCACATCAACTCCCTATTCCGCATCCAGGCATGCACGCATCCCTAACCCTTCTGTCTGCAACCCTCCTTGCCCCAAGAGCCCGCACCGAACAACTACCTTCCCAAAATAAAAGCCACTTACTGGGCACCTCCTCTGCTGTTTGTTCTTCCTCAAGCACCGTCCACCGTGACTGGCTACCTTCCTCCTGGCTTGAAAACAGCTCCTGGCTGCATGCATCTAGGGATGCCAGGCCATCCTGTGGCTCTGGGCTCCCCTCCTCCGCAGCACCCTCGCTCCCGCTTTCCTCCTCCTGACTTGTTGAACTCTGTGCTGCTATGGCAGGGGCAGGCAAACTTTTTGGCCTGAGGGCCACATCGGGATTCAGAAATTGTATGGAGAGCTGGTTAGGGGAGGGGGTTGTGGCCTGGCTCTGACCCCCCCCCCCATCTGCCGCCCCACCCCCGCAGGCCGATCACAGTGCATTAATAGACCAGGGCGTCCACACTGGCACCGTGGCGCTCCAGCCGGGGCGCAGCAAGCTTTATGCTTCTCGTGGAGGTGAATTACCAGGGGCGCTCCAGCCGAGGAGTCCGGGCGCTCTACGTGCCTTGCCAGTGTGGACACCTCAGGAGTTAGGGCGCCCGGGGCTGATTTAATGCACTCTAACTTGCAAATGTAGCCAAGGCCTAAGTACCTGCTTTGACTTTGCTGTGAGAGTGTTTTTACCTAATCAGACCAGTTCCTAATCAGATGCAGTTCCTGGCATGACACATGGGAGATCATGAAAATAATTTTCTGCAGATATGATCTATGCTATTTCTTGATCTGTTCTTTGCCACAAATTTCAGATTCACATTGATGATGCAAAATACCCAAGTGAAAATCAATCCAGGGCATTTCACGTGGCTTTATGCTGAAACAAACCCCCAGCACATCAAGCTGGGGGAACAAATTATGCTTAAAGCAGAGTCCTTCTCCCAACTCCTCCTGGAACAGTGGCCAAATAACACAATCTGGCTCTAACATTGTCATTTTAAGCTAGTAATGAAAATACTCTTCCATTTGTTGCACCTTTTTTACGTGTTCAAGATAGGAAACAGGAACTTCTCTTTGGGACCTGATCCAAAGCCCTTTGAATTAAATGGAAAGGATTCAGGGTTGGAATGGGCCCTGTCCCACTCAGAAACCACTTCACACAGAAGAATTACCTTCAATGTAGACCTGAAGAAGAGCCCTGCATAAGCTCGAAAGCTTGTCTCTGTCACCAAGAGAAGTTGGTCCAATAAAAGATGTTACCTTACCCACCTGGTCTCTTATATTCTGGGACCGACACAGCTAAAACAACATTGCAAACTTCAGTGTACAATCAGAATCAATGATTTTTTATGATAGGTGGGATTCATTTTATAATTATTTAGAGCCCAATCTAACATGGGGGGAGGGATAGCTCAGTGGTTTGAGCTGCTAAACCCAGGGTTGTGAGTTCAATCCCTGAGGGGGCCACTTAGGGATCTGGGGCAAAATCAGTACTTGGTCCTGCTAGTGAAGGCAGGGGGCTGGACTCAATGATCTTTTGGGGTCCCTTCCAGTTCTATGAGATAGGTATGGGGCCAAATCTAAAGCCCACTGAGGTCAATGGGAGTCCTTAAATTGGACTTCAATAGACTCTGAATCACACGCATACTCCTTTCACCATAACTCATTTTTACTTTTCTTCATCTTGTCTATCCTTCGTGGGCAGTGGGTGAAGCTTCCCTTGGGGGAGGCTAGTTCCCTGTCCCACCTCTTCCGCCCGTGACCCTGCACACTCCACCCCAAGCCCCATCTCCTCCTCACTCCACCCTCCCTGCTGCTGCTCGCAGCGTCCCTCCTCTCCTCTGCCATGAGGCACTTGCAGTGTCCCTCCTCTCCTCCACCCCCACCCCTCCTGTGGGGGCGGGAGGGTGAGGAGGGACACTGTGAGCAGTGGGGGGCCTCATGCAGGAGTGGGGTGGAGGAGAGGAGGGATACGGCAAGTGGTGGGGACCTCCGGAGAGAGGGGTGGAGTAGAGGAGAGGAGAAGAGGGACTCACCTTGCAACGGCGGCACTTTGGGAAAGGGCGGAGCAGGGAGGGGAAGAGGCAGAGCACAGGGGGGTCACCATGAACCAGGCATTCAGCAGTGGGACAGAGGCAGCTGTGCCATGGGAGACTTAGCCTCCCCTGGCCTATTATACCCACTGCCCATGCTATCTTTCCTCTTTTGATGATCTGTTTTCTTTTTAGTTTTATTCTTAGTTGATAATAGCCCTGATCCAAAGCCCCAGTGAAATCAATGAGATTCTTTACATTCACTTTGGGGGGCTTTGGATCAGTCCTAATGTGACTGTCACAGTTGTGCTGCTCTCCTTTTGTAGAGGAAGAAGGATCTCTGTATCCACTGTCTAATTGTACTCAATTTATATAGAGATATAGAAGCTCTTTAAGAAGAGTTCATTAGATGGCCAAAAAGCCATGCTTCCACAATGGTGAAAAAGGACAACTTGGGGTAAAGGCCCATCTTGATTCAGTGGGGAAGTGGGGGCAGCAATTAGAATTAAATATATATATATATATATATATATAAATGGAAAAAAGGGGAAGTAGGTAACAATCAATATAAATTAGAAGTTATGAAGTACATAAAATTGAGAAGGGAAGCTAAAGACATCAGGGAAAAATTCATGGCTGGCAGAGCAATAAGAAGGAGGTTTTTAAATAGTACCTACTATTATAGAACAATAGTACCTAACTCTTATATAGCATTTCTATTCGGTAGCACTTTACAAGGATACAAGCATCATTATCACCATTTTGCAGAAAGAAGCATAATAGTTTTGATCACTTTATTAAAAATGTTACTATCTCCATCTAATAATAATTCAGAAAAGGAAGAAGCATTCTATAATATTTCTGTTCTGTATTTGGAAAGAAACAGGATGATGTACTCATATCATATGAGGATGAACTGTTTTTCAGTTCATTAGTAACTACAGAGGAAGTTGAACAGGGATAATAGGGATAAACATTTTAAAATCAGTAGCCACAGATAACTTGCACCCAAGAGTCCTGAAAGAGGTGGCCAAGGAGCTCTCTAGCTTGCTGATGTTAAAAATGAACACATCTTGGAAAACTGGGGAAATTCCAGAAGACTGAAAAGGTGCTAACGTAGTGTGAATATTCAAAAAGGGCAAGTGGGATGGCCCAGTTCATAGACCAGTTAGCCTGTAATCAATCACAGGCAAAATAATGGAAAAGCTGATATGGGATTCAATTAATAAAGAATTAGTTCTCTTAGTTTTATGGAAAATAAGTCTTGTCAAACAAATATAATTTCATTTTTTGATAAGATTAGAAGTTTGATAACAGTAATATTATTCATAAAGCACATGGATTAACAACAACTGGCTAACTGATAGCTCTCAAAAAGTAGTTGTCAGTGGGAAATCATCATAGCTTTGGGGCATTCCTAGTAGGATTAGTAGTAGGCCTGAGCCTAGTCAACATTTTTATCAATGAATGTGAATGACACACAGACTGGCGGAATGGTAAATAATGATGAGGATAGGTCAGTAATACAGAGCAATTTGGATCTCTTGGTAAGCCAGGCCCAGTCAAACAAAATGTGCTTTAATACAGCCAAATGCAAAGTAATATTGAGGGATATTTGCAATCTAATATTTGCAAAAACATGAATGACAGGAGAGGTCCCAGAAGACTGGAGAAGGGCTAACGTAGTGCCCATGCTTAAAAAAGGGAAAAAGGAGGAGCCAGGGAACTGTAGACCAGTCAGCCTAACCTCAATACTTGGGAAGCTACTAGACTAGAGCAATGTATAAAACATTCAATTTGTGAATATATGGAAGATGAAGGGGTGATCACTATCAGCCAGCATGGATTTACTAAGTACAAATCATGCCAAACCAGCTTGATTTCCTTCTTTCATAGTATCAGAGGATTGGAAGGGACCTTGGGAGGTCATCTAGGCCAACCCCCTGCTCAAAGCAGGACCAAGCCCCAAATCCCACCCCCCTCAAGGATTAAACTCACAACCCAGGGTTTAGCAGGCCACTGCCCAAACCACTGAGCTGACAAGGTAACTGGTTTGTTGAATGGGGGAATGCAGTGGACAAAATATACCTGGACTTCAGCAATGCTTTTGACACAGTCCCACATGACATTCTGATAAGTAACCTGGAAAAATGCAGGCTCAGTGGAACTACCATTAAATGGATACAGAATTGGTTAACAAACTGCAAACAATGAGTAATTATTAATGGAATGATGTCAGAGTGAAGGGCGGTCTCAAGTGGGGTTGCACAGGGATCTGTTGTGGGTCCAGTGTTGTTTAACATCTTTATTAATGACCTGAATGTAGGAATAGAGAGCATACTGAGCAAATTTAGCTGGGGGTGAGGGGTTGCCAACACTTTGGAGGATAGAGCTAAAATTCAGAGGGATCTTGAAAAATTGGAGAACTGGACTACAGGTCTGTCGCATCTTACGCTGGGGTTATGTTCCTCAATCAGCGCGTAAAGCGAAAATCGCGTATAGTCAAAATTACATTGAGTGTAATGGCGGGTGGAATAGCCTGCACTACAGGTACAGTATTAAAATTGTTATTTTTCTCTTCTTTTTTTTTGCCGACCGCGTAAAGCTGAAATCGCGCATGTTAAATGCGCATAAGATGCGACAGACCTGTATAGACAACAAAATCAAAATTGAACAAAGACAAATATAAGGTGCTACACTTAGGGAAGAAAAAAACTAAATGCACAAATACAGAATGGGGGATAATTGGCTTGTCAGCATTTCTGAGAAGGATCTGGGAGTTGTGGTGGATCACAACCTCAACTTGAGTGAGCAATGCGATGCTGTTGCAAAAAAAAGGCAAATGCAATTTTAGGTTGAAATAACAGAGACATAGCATGCAAATCACGGGAGGTGATAGTACCGCTCTACTCAGTGCTTGTTAGGCCTCAGCTGGAGTATTGTGTCCAATTGTGGTCACCAATGTATAGAAAGGATATAGAGAAACTGGAAAGGATCCAGAGCCAAGTGACAAAGATGATGAAAGGGATGAAATCCAAGCTATATGAGCAAAGGCTGAAGGCACTGGGTATGTTTAGTTTGGAAAAAAGAGATTACTGGGGACATGATAGCGGTCTTCAAATAATTGAAAGGCTGCCATAAAAAAGATAGAGAAAAGTTGTTCTCTCTTGTCACGGATGGCAGGACAAAAGGCAATGGGTTCAAACTACAGCATAGCAGATTTTGATTAAATCTAAGGAAAAACTTCCTAACTGTAAGAGCAGTAGGACAATGGAACAAACTGCCTAGGTAGGTTGTGGAAGTTGCTTCACTGGAGGTTTTCAAAAGGAGGCTGGATAGCCATTTGTCTTGGATAGTTTAGACATAACAAATCCTGCGTCTTGCCATGGGGTTAGACTAGTTTACCCTTGCAGTCCCTTCCAACCCTATGGTTCTATGATTCTAATGAAGGATGCAGGTCATACCTCCAGAATGGGGCACCATATTCTGGAAAGACATGACTCTGAAAAGGATTTAGGGGTCATAGTGGACAAGCAACTCAACATGAGCTCTCAGTATGATGTTGTGGCAAAAGGGTTAATGCAATCTGTCGATGTGCAAACAGCAGAATAATGAGCAGGACTAAGGAAATTATTTTACATCTGTACACAGCACTGGTGAGACTAATCCTGGGAGACAGAGTACAGTTCTAGGAGCCACATTTTTAAAAGGATGTTGAAAAATTGGAGAGAGAAAGAAGCCACACAAGTGATTTGAGGGCTGGAGAAAATGCATTATAGTGAGAGCTTTGGAACCGACTCTGTGGGTTCTTCAGGGCTCAAGCACACATGGAAAAAAATAGAGGGTGCACAGCACCCACCAGGCACAGCTATTTGGCGGGGCCACCGATCTGCTGTTTGGTGGCTGGCGGGAGGTGCTCGGGGGAGGGCAGAAAGCAGCGAGCAGCAGGTGGGGGCCTTGTGGGAGGGGCCGGAGCAGGGGTGGGAAGACGCAGAGTGAGGATGAGGCCTCGAGGCAGAGCGGGGGTGGAGCACCCACCAGGAAAAATAAAAGTCAGTGCCTCAATGAGAGACTTTGAAGAACTCAATCTGTTTAGCTCAGTGGTTCCCAAACTGTGGGGCAAGGCCCCCTTGGGAGGTGCGGAGGAATGTTTGGGAGGGCATACAGTGGGGCCCAGACCAGTCCCCACATGGGGGACAAGGAGGAAGCACCACCCAGCCCCGTTCCGCTCCCAGCTGCAGCTCCACTCCGCCCCCACCCCAGCTCTGCCCTCATTCTCTCTCTGCCTCCAGGCCAGCTCTGCCTCTTGCCCCAGCTCCTCCCCCATCCCCAGTTCTGCCCCCAGCTCCTCTGCTGAGCCAACTGTGCAGGAATGGGGGAGGAGGCATGGACACATTCCATTACTGGTATGGGAGGGGGTGACAGGAAAAGTTTGGGCACCACTGGTTTAGCTGATCAAGAAGAGAGAGTAATAGATGACTTGATTAAAGTGTACAGGTTCCTTCATGGGAAGTAAAAACTGGGTACTAAAGGGCTCTTTAATCTAGCAGAGAAAGGCATAACAAAAACCAATGGCTGGAAGCTGAAACCAGACAAATTCAAATTAGAAATAAGGCACATGTTTTTAGCAGAGAAGGGGATTAACCACAGGAACAAGCTCCCAAGGGAAGTGGTAGATTCTCCATCTGTTTGTGTCTTTAATGAAGACTGGATGCCCTTCTGGAAGATATGCTTTAGCCAGACACAAGTTGGGCTTTAGTCAAACCCATGTTTTGGGGCTCAATAGAGGGAAAGTTAATAGCTTGTGTTATACAGCAGGTCAGGCTAGATGATCTAATGTTCCGTCCTGGCCTTAAAATCTATGAAAATCGTTGCTACCCTTTCAATTTATCAACACACTAAAGTTCATTAAGAGCCTCATCACTCTTCCCCTCTCCTCTCTGAACCCCAAAGCTACCATATTAGCTCGATTCTGTTGCTGATGTAATGCCAATTATGTCAGTCAAGTTAAAAATATTACCTGGATGTATCTAATTTCAGACCCCTACTACTATTTGTAGGCACTGTACAAACCCAGAGTAAAAACAGGACACTGTTGCTCCAAAGAGCTTTCAGTCTAATTTAAGACAGGATACAAGCAGTAAGTGTAACAGGACTGAACAGGGGGAGGGAGCATGAGGGGAACAATAACATGAACATGTATTAACATGGACCAACTATGCAATCAGATGGTTTCAAGTCAGTTAACCAAATTCTCTAGAATGTATCAAAACACGTAAGTTTGAAAATCCCTGAGGAGAAAGCAATAAAGTGACAGATTTCTGAGTGACAGACCCTGCAGACAGAGTACGGACCCCACTCTCCCCTTGCTTTGGATTGGAATCAGTAACTCCATAGACTGCCAAGGAGTTTCTCCTGACTAACTAGGGTAAGTGAAAGGAGAATTGTGGCCTGCATGTGTGTTTGGTGTTCCCACCCGCAGTTACAGGCTCTTCCCCTTCCACATAGAGAGTCTGTCTTTACACAAGGGTCCAGATTCACAGAGGGAGGCAACTCGCTCCCTACCCTACTTAGGTGCCTTTGTAAATGCCATTAGGCACCTTTCTGCATTTTTAGGTGCCTTCAAAGATCTGGCTTTAAATGGCTACTTATCTGGGGTGCTGCCAACTCACCAGCATTGACTGGAGGGCCAGAATTGTTCTCTGATACCAGTTTTGTCTAAACCAATGGTTCTCAACCAGGGGTCTGGTGCCCCCTGGGGGGCCGTGAGCAGATCTCAAGGGGTCTGCCAAGCAGAGCCAGCATTAGACTCACTGGGGCCCTGCGCAGAAAGCCAAAGCCCCAGTACATGGGGCTGAAACCCGGGGCCCTGCGTCCTGCCACCTGGGGCTGAAGCTGAAGCCGAAGCCTGAGCAGTGTAGCTTCACAGGGCCCCCTGTGGCATGGGGCCCCAGACAATTGTCCTGCTTGCTACCCCCTAACATGAGCTCTGGCTTTTATATGTAGAAAATTAGTTATTGTGACACAGGTGGGCTGTGGAGTTTTTATAGCATGGGGTAGGGGAGGCTCAGAAAGAAAAACATTGAAAATCTCTGGTCTAAACAATGTTTCTTCTTTTGGACAGCATATAGGCCCACTTGAGTACATTATGTTATATGTAAGTATTAATTCCCCCCAAATCATACCTACAAGTCTATTGGGGCAGGGGGGAGGGCTAAGACCTACGGACAGTACCTTTATTACCATGAAAATGGAGGTAAGCCTGTTACAGGCAGCAGAGTTCAAGAAAAGGAAATATATCTTCAAGGAGCCTATACTGTATACAGAACGCAAATTAGTTAAATCATCAATGTTTATACAGCAAGTGAAATTCACATAGGGCAGCTCGCAGCAAGGTTTCATTTATTAATGCCACAAATATATTTACAGCCTGCTTCTCACATGCCCTATTCTTATCATGTCGACTCGTGCACTGTTGTATTAATCATTCTCAGAGACTTCTGTTGTTGTCTTTGATGCGTAGCTGCTGTCAGGGCCAAGTTATGCTGCTAATTAACTTGCACGCTTCCCCTTTGTTTTCATCCACTGAACCTCTCTATGTCATTACTGCTCAAACTCTCATCCTCTGTGCTTTGAATTCCTGAACAGATGTTGACAGAAGGAGCTGCTGATTAGATAGCCTCTTGCGATGCCCTCTCCTTGCAAGGAGCTACCTTGCATCCCCAACAATTTTCTTAATAATTTGTCAGTTTTCTTTTCTCCTTCATTTATATAATATGTATGAAGGAAAGAAACACACTAGCTATACAGCGAATACGATCAGGGCAGAAACATATCAACATAATGCTTTGTATTTCCTTTGCAAATTAATTCTCCATCTTTCCTATCAATACCCTCGCTACAGACCTGATTCTCCATTGCCTTGTCCTTGTAGAGTCATTTATGCCACTGCAAAGGAGATTTTAAATGCTACCATAAGTCAGGAAGGGAGCATTTTGCACAGGTGTAAGATGACTGGCCACAAGGGAAGGCAGGGGAGAATCAGGTTCTCTAGTTTTGATACAACTTTTTTGTGTAAACTGAAAAATCGACAATGTCAGAATTGTACTTCTCAACCTCAGCTGTGAGAATTGGCAAGGAGTGAGATACCCATTGAAGTGATGGGGACAATGATTTAGTTATTTTGTTGTCAGTAAACGCACAGAGCTTGATCATTTTACTTAGTAGTAAATAAAGCTTCCAGGGGGGCTGGGATTGCTGGGAAGAATTCTCTTTTCTTCTTGATTTCTATTTTCTAGCACTCTGGCCACATTTATAGGTACTATTCAGATAACTTCCCAGCACTATTTATTGTTATGTAGCTATTTTGATTTATACATAAAGAGAAGATGATTATCGCAGTCTCTAAGCACCCTGCTAATTTCTTTTAAAAACCTCAATCAGTCCTATAGAAATAATAATTCTAGTGGATAACTCCCCCCCCCCCCCTCATGAAAAAGAACTCCTTAAACAAGCCAAGTCCAAAATAAACTCCAACCATCCAGGCAACTCAAAGTGTGAACAAATAGATCGACTTTAGAGCACTCTCTGAAGATCAACAGATTTGGCTGTTTCAGACCCAGCAGGGAGTGAATTCCAACATCATAGATTCCAAGGCCAGAAGGAACAATTGTGATCATCTAGTCAGACCTCCTGTATTACAAACAACATAGAACTCCCCCAAAATAATTCCTAGAGCAGATCTTTTAGAAAAACATCCAAGTTGCCCGTGGTTGAGAATCCACCAAGACTCCTGGTAAATTGTTCCAATGGTTAATTACCCTCTCTTTTAAAAATTTACGCCCTAGGGTTCTAATAGAGAAAACCCTGCCAGCAACAATTCCCTGTTTTCTAAAACAAGGGGGCCCCAGTTCAAGTTTCTCTAGGGCTGGTAACTACATCCTTATCACACATGGAGAGAGGTAGTTACTCAGGTAGGGAGGTTCCAAGCATGTAGGGTTTTATAGGTTAAACCAACACCTGAGAATCCATCTGGAAGCCAAGTGGCAGCTGACTGGTGTGACATACTCATGGTCAGAGTCAACTGTCGACATTTCTACATGGTACCTCTTAACCAGAAGGGACTCTTCTCACTTTCAAATTACAGAAAGTATAGTGGTACACATTGTGAAGAGCAATAAGAGCTGAGCAAAACCTACCTGGAGAGCGGAAATAGGGGATTCCATGTGGCCAGCAGCACCCCTCTTTCTCCTGCAGCCCCCATCTTCCATTGTGGGGGAGCCAAGTCCCTCATTCTGAAGGGGTGGAAAGAGTTGCTGGCCAGAGCAAGGACCCATTTCTCTTGGCTCTCATAGCAGATCAAAGTCTGGGTAGCCAGTTCCAGAGGCAGTGAAGCTGGTGAAGCTCCCTGCCGCCATTTCTCCAAATACTACACCCCCAGGGGGCAGAACATTTGGGAGCAAGCTGGTGAAGCTGTATTTGGAACTAATTTTTACCTGCTTCTCTCTATTGGGAACAGTGATGCCTGTACTTTCACTGCCTGTCGTGGCAGAGTGACAACTGGTACATGTTCTCTACCCTTCCAACAGTCTGGCCTTTGCTGCTCCACTCTCCTTCCCTTCAAGATGCACAGGACCCTGATTCTGATCCCCACAACTGCAGAAAGCTTCTTTTCAGCAGCTAGACCATCTCCTCCCTGCTACTGCCATGGTGGAAGCACTAGATGGTCCCACAGACAGCAAAGGTGGGGAGAGAGAAGATTCCCCTAAACCCTCCCTCCAAAAAAAATATTTTTTTTTCCATAGGGTCTAGAACTGAACATAATCCTCAGTCTTTTACAAAGTGATGCTCAGGGATGCAGCAACACTTTAAACCAGGCCTGCACAACTCGTAAAGCGGCGAGGGCCATATTACTCCAAAGAAAATAGCCGAGGGCCGAAACCCCCCGGCCGTACTGAAACGCCCCCCCCCCCCCGCGCCACCCAGCCCCGCCGAACCCCATCTCCCCCCCCCCAGCGCCGCCCAGCCCCCGTGTAAGCAAGCAGGACTCACCCCGGCGGCGCCTCCTGCTGGTCTTCTCGGGAATTAGCTCATCCAGCCGTTGGAGGGTCCGGGGGCATTAGCTGCCTTCCCCGCGGAGCCTCTGGCCCCCCGGCCCGCTGGAGCGCAGCCGAGCGGGAGAGGTGCGGGGCTCCCCGGCAGCGGCGGGGAAGTTTATCGGTTTGGGGGACCCTGACCGGCTCCTCGCCCCTGTACGCCGGCCGCCCCGCCTGGGACAAGTCTCGCCCCGGCAGCCCCTCTCCGCCGCGTGTCTCTGATGGGTGGCCCACACCCCCGGGCCGCGCCGCCCACCCGGGCCCTGCCCGCTCCGCGCTGCCCCCGGACGCACCGTGCTGCCCCGTGGGCTGCAGGGCTGGAGCAGCCGCCGCGCTGCACTGCAGCGCTCCCGGCCCCGGCCGGCCATGGCCCGTGTGCCCAGGCTGCTGCACAGGGGCATCTCCTCCCCAGGCCCGGCTTGGGATCCAATGGGGCAGTGAGGGGGCGGGGCGGGGCTGGGGGCAGGGATTTGGGGAGAGATCCAATGGGGGAAGGAGGAGGCGGAGTGGGGCGGGGGGGGTGAGAGCCCCTCCGGGCTCCGCCTGTGCGCCGGAGCAGAGGGCAAAATTGTTTGTTTGTCCAGTGTCCCGACCGAACATCGTTCAGGACGCGGGACAAACAAGCAAATATCAGGACAGTTCCGATAAAATCGGGACGTCTGGTCATCCTAGCGCCGCGTCCAGGAGCAGCCCTGGACAGCGCTGCAGCGGCGCTGCTCCAGAGAGGCCTGAGCTCCTCCCGCTCAGAGCCGTGTGGTAAGAGGGCGGGGCTGCGAGCTGCAGCCGAGCAGCGGGAGCTCACGTCCCGCTGGAGCCAGGCCGCTGCAGCGCTGTCCAGGGCCGCTCCTGGACGCGGCGCGCTGAGGCTCTGGGAGACGGGGGAGGCGGGGGTTAGCAGCATGGTAAGGCTCTCTGAGCTGGGCATCCCCCCCCAGCCCTGACCCCCAGCTCCGAGCACAGCCCCTGTGAGCTGAGCAGCCCCCGACCCCATCCCCCAGCAGCCCTGACCCCCAGCTCCGAGCACAGCCCCTCTGAGCCGGACACCCCCTGACCCCAGCCCCCCCCAGCCCTGACCCCTAGCTCCGAGCCCAGCCCCTCTGAGCTAAGCACCCCCCGACCCCATCCCCCAGCAGCCCTGACCCCTAGCTCTGAGCCCAGCCCCTCTGAGCTGGACATCCCCCTGACCCGGACATCCCCCTGACCCCAGCCCCCGTGAGCTGCGGCTAGAGCCCAGGCCGGATGCCTCCCCCCTCGCTCGGACTTACCAGGTCTGCCTCGTGCCCAGCCAGCGCTTCCCGCCTCAGCAGCCCCGGAAGTGACGCTGGACGCCAGGCAGGAGGCGCGGGAGATGGCGACGCGTGTGCGGGGGGGGGGGCCAACCTCACAGCCCGCGGTGGGGGGCAGTTTCTGAGTTCACCCCCTGCCCGGGGGGCCCGACCTCACAGCCCCGCGCGCCGCGCTCTGACTGCCCTGACAGTCAGAAGCGCGGCTGCCGGGTTCACCCCCTGCCGGCGGGGGGGGGGGGGGGCGACCTCAGCCCCGCGCGCCGCGCTCTGACTGCCCTGACAGTCAGAAGCGCGGGGCAGGGGGCGAACCCGGCAGCCGCGCTTCTGACTGTCAAGGCAGTCAGAGCGCGGCGCGCGGGGCTGAGGTCGCCCCCCCCCCCGCGCCGGCAGGGGGCGAACCCGGCAGCCGCGCTTCTGACTGTCAGGGCAGTCAGAGCGCGGCGCGCGGGGCTGTGAGGTCGGGCCCCCCGGGCAGGGGGTGAACCCGGAAACCGCCCCCCACCGCTTGCCCGCAGGCCGCACAGTGGGCCCACGCGGGCCGCATGCGGCCCGCGGGCCGCGTGTTGTGCAGGCCTGCTTTAAACACATAGTGAAGAGAGTATTAAACTAGAAATTTAGCAGGTTTGCACTTTTCTTTTAATGAGCTGATATGCCTTTAAGTACTCACCCTAGTGCATCCATTTAATGGCACCCATGATCTGCCGCAGAACTCCCTACTGATGCCGGTTCATGGAGCAAGGGCAACAATCAGACACGGGGTACAGCACAGTGGTACTTTAGCCCTTTGTGTATGGCACACTTGAGTCCCGCCCATTCCAGGGTATTTAAGTCCAAAAATAAAAGAATGCTAAGTGTGACGTTGCACTCCATATGTTTTATGGAAATATGCTTATAAGTGTGAATATGATGTAACTGGAATATGCTTTATGCAAAAGGTCTCTTGTAAGGTATCATAACAAAGGTTATAACCTACTGAATATATTCTTCCTATTTGTATGCATGTATCATTCTTGTATCTGAAGCTAGATATATGAAGTACAACTCTGAGGTCCTATTGTAATTATGCAAAGTGTGGGCCATTAATGGTGGTTTAGAATCTTGATGGCTCCCATTGACTAGGACAATTGGTTGTAAATGGTTTATTTACCTGCAAACCTTCCTGTGTGGTGTGGGCCAACCCAGGAAGAATGGAGACTAGGGGCCTTACAGTGACATGTGACCATGTCACATGATACTGGAATCCATCTTAATCCTTGTACTTTTCCATTGATGAGGCAGGGGTGGGGACAAGCACAGACAAAAGATTCCCGCCTTGTGCCAAAGCTACAAAAGGCAGTGAAGCAGGACAAAGGAGGCTGCCAGTCATGAGAAAACCCCGGCTTACCACCTGAGATGTCTGCTGGATCTAACAAAGATTGTACCAGGGGAAAGGATTGGGCCCAGACTAGGAAGGAGTCTAGTTTGTGAAAGAAGCTTATTGGAACATCTTTGAGGGTGAGATATTACCTGTAATCAGTTTCTTAATGTACTAGGCTTAGACTTGCGTGTTTTGTTTTATTTTGCTTTGTGACTTACTTTGTTCTGGCTGTTATTACTTTAAACCACTTAAACTGCTTTTTATACTTAATAAAATCACTTTTGTTTATTAATAAACCCAGAGTAAGTGATTAATACCTGGGGGAGCAAAAAGCTGTGCATGTCTCTCTGTCAGTGATATAGAGGGCGAACAATTTACAAATTTACCCTATATAAGCTTTATACAGAGTAAAATGGTTTTATTTGGGGTTTTGATCCCATTGGAAGCTGGGTGTCTGGGTGCTGGAGAGAGGTAACCTGCTGAGTTGTTTTTAGTTAAAGTCTGCAGCTTTGGGGACTGTGTTGCAGCAGGCTAGCATGTCTGGCTCAACAAGGCAGGGTTCTGGAGTCCCAAGCTGGCGGGGAAAACGGGCTCAGAGGTAATTTCAGCACATCAGGTGACAGTCCCAAGGGGATCTCTGTGACCAAACCGATCACACTAAGAACTTAAAACAGGGTCATCCAATGAGTCTTCAGCAATACTCTGCCCTTTTATCAAGGCAGAACCACTCTGCTTTCCTCTCCAGTTCGCTCTCCCGAAGAACGTGCCAAGAATTCGAGGAATAAGAATTACCCAGAGCAGGCTCTGTGTGACACCATTTCTATTCTGGGAGAATTTTGCCACCAAACACAGATTACTTTGTGACAGAATCTGTTTTTCCACCAGCAAAATCTCACTTTCTTTGTGAAGAGACTAAGAAATAAAGGGTTCACTTTTCCACCCTCCCCCCCCCCCCCTCCGATGTGTCAGCATGCTATTCGCCAGCAGATTCTCTCTTACTGCTATTCTGGAGTAGATGATATCATGATTCATGGATGAATATGAGCCAATAAGGCCTCCAAATATGCCTGATCTTCTTACCTAAATAAAGCCAGTTATTGATATGTAGTCTACCTGCCTGCACTCAGGGTGGATAAAAATCAATGATTTAAAAAAAAAAAATCGGATTTTTTTTATTTAAATCGGATTTTTTTGATAAAATGCTTTTTGAGGAAAAAAACTATCTAAAGATAGTTTTAATTAAGATACATTATAGCTCAAAGATATCTCATCATGGAATAGGGATTATAAATTCTAATTCTATAGTATATGACAATATATTCATGTCTTGTTTAAGAAAAGTTTTGTAAATGAGTTCCAATAGTTCATGGATTAGGGACCCAATTTTATGGGGTTCCACAGGCTTCTGTATAGATTATTTAGGTTAATCTTTCTATCTATCCAATGGGACTCAGTGCTCAGTCTAGAAGATACTATCAGAGATGCTTAGTTTTGCAGTTCTCAAACTGTGGGTTTGTTCTCCAGAGGTAACATGCTTGTTAACAGCAAAAATGTTTTTAAATAAATAAATACAGTAACTCCTCGCTTAACATTGTAGTTATGTTCCTGAAAAATGCGACTTTAAGCGAAACAATGTTAAGCAAATCCAATTTCCCCATAAGAATTAATGTAAATGGGGGGGTTAGGTTCCAGGGAAATTTTTTTAGCCAGACAAAAGACTATATTATATATATATATATACATATATATATACACACACACACAGTATAAGTTTTAAACAAACAATTTAATACTGGTACACAGCGATGATGATTGTGAAGCTTGGTTGAGGCGGTGAAGTCAGAGGGTGGGATATTTCTCAGGGTCTGCTTTACTGCTAAATGATGAACTAGCAATTGACTGAGCCCTCAAGGGTTAACTCATTGTTGTTAATGTAGCCTCACACTCTACAAGGCAGCACGAATAGAGGGAGGGGAGACAGCATGGCAGACCGAGCTAGACACACACCGTGTGTGTGAGAGAGAGATTCGCATTGCCCCTTTAAGTACGCTGACCCCACTCTAAGTACACTGCTTTTTTAAATAGATCAGCAAGTTGAGACGGCAGCTGCTGCCAGGAAGCTCCCTCCATCCTGAGCCCTGTCGTGTCCCCCCCACGCTCTATGGAAGATGGGGTAAGTGGGATGCAGGAGCAGGGGGAAGGGGGACACTCTAACATTAGCCCCTCTCTTCCCCCCTCCCCCCGTACAGCAAGCAGGAAGCTCCGGGGAGCAGCTCCAAGGCAGAGGGCAGGAGCAGCACATGGCAGTGGGGGGAGAGACGGCTGAACTGCTGGCAATTGATAGCCTGCTAGGTGGCTGCCGCACAGGGAACTTAGGGTAACGGGGAGCTGACAGGGGGGCTGCCGGTCCCCCTGGTTCCAAGCCCCCACCAGCTAGCTGCAACAGGCTGTTCTTCCTGCAAGCAGTGGACAAAGCAGGCGGCTGCCAAATGACGTTAGAAGGGAGCATTGCGCAACTTTAAATGAGCATGTTCTCTAACTGATCAGCAACGTAACAACGAAACAAAGTTAACCGGGACGACTTTAAGTAAGGAGTTACTGTATAGAGAGATGAGAAATAACAGACGTCAACTCTATTGTCCCTCTGCAAATTTGTGTACACAGAATCAATCCCTTACTTCTCTCTAAAAGTGCAAAGTTTCAAAAAGTTCAATGAATAGAAGATTGTTGGGGGCGGAATAGATCTGGACAAGGAGAAGTCTGGAGATAAATGTGAGAAGGGAGGGACATATGCTTGTTTTGTTAAAATATTATATGTTTGCTGTTGAAGAAAAAAATCCAGAATACTTAACGTTGTTGTTTTAGTTAAATAAAACAATTTAAATGTCTGGCTGGTGATGTTCTCCTCCTAATACAGCATGGCAAGAACATCCTCCAAATATTAATGATTAACCTGTGAATTGGAGATAGTTCACCTCCCAATGACTTCATAAATATCTGCTTCAATTATTTTTGGTAAATGAAATAACCAAACACTCATTCATTTGCTGATATAGCTGTAAAACTAATCTGAAAAGTTTTCAAAATAAATCACTGTTTAAAAATGTATAGTGTGTACCTTCTAAAAATGAAACCTACATCTATCTCTGAGTTGTGAAGAATATGTATTAAGGTTAGAACAACCAACAAGAATGCACTTTTATGTAGAAAACCATGATATTAAACTGAGTCTTCCGACTAGTGATTTAAATCATGATTTAAATCGTGATTTAAATCAATTTGATTTAAATCAAATCCACCCTGCCTGCACTAATCAGTAATTTGCCCAAACGTGATAGGGCCTGCCTCCATGGTGCCCCTCATGGCCCAACGGGGCACTACTCACCCGGTCACCGGGTCGCCAATGGTCAATTACCACCTCTTACAGCTCAGGCACACTTAAGTCCCATCCCTTTGGGGATATCTGAGTCCAAAAGTAGGAGAATGCTAAGAACTCAAAATAGGGTTACCTGATGAGTCTTCAGTGGGACCCTGCCCTTGTACTCCAGGCCTGTCTTCAATCAGCCAGTCATTTGGTTGATCTCTCTGGTTGTCTCGTCCACTGGGACACTCATCCAGGCAGCAAACTGTCTCAAACTCTTGACTGAAACCAGTCATCTTGCACCAAAGGAGAAGCAGAGTTTTGCTCTCCTTCCTTTTAATGCCACACTTGACATCCGTAGAGGAGCAGGGCCAGTTGGGTCCCCAGGTCTTCATTAAACACCTCCTTGCTGGTGTACGGTCTGTACACCCCATCACAAACATGTTTCAGAGTAATAGTTTAGCTGTGTAACTGCTATTCCTTTGTTTCCTGTGTACTGCACCTTTAAATCTCTAAGGACTGTTCCCTGTAGCCATTTTGTATTCTGCTTAGTGCAGACTGGTGCATAGGAGACGCTCTGTCATGGGGACTTTACTTTTGTTCTTTCATTTTTTGTTCTGTATTAATTATTCTCACTGAAACTATCTGTTACCTCTTTCTGTACAGAAAAAAATGAACAGTTAGGTTTGAACAAGAAACTGATTGTGGAAGTGGTACTTGGAGAAAACAACTTAAATGTTCATGTAATGACAATCCTAGATGGGTCAAATATGGAGTTTAATCCAGGGATTTCTGGATTTAAAAGCATGAGCCTTTAAAGGAATGAGCCTCTACTGGGGCTAAATGTACAAGACTGGGGCTAAAATGTTCAAAACCACCTAAGTCCCACTGTTTTTCAACAAGCCTCAAGTCTAATCTATAGACAGCTTTTGTACCACTTTAACTACATCTGTTTAGAAACAGATTCAGTGTATGCAGTTATACTAGAATAAAGGTACTTTTATCAGTATAGTTCATTCCCCCACATTTAGTAGGGACATTGCCCTCTGACTGTTGCATGTGCACCCTGCTTCTGGGGTGGTTGCTACTACATCACTTTCCCCATTCCTCTCCCACACTGTCTGCTGTAGTACTGTTTCCTCTAGTAAATTCTCATTTATCCTGGTGGCTTCTTCGCTGGCCTTTCCTCTCTTCCTTGAGTGCTGCTGACCCCTTCCCTTCCTTTTTTCTGGTAGCTCCAATTTGAGATCAGGTGAATAATTAAGAGTAATTGGATTAAATTAAAAATCAGGAAGACTTGCTAACAAGGGGATCTATTGAAAAGTGGAAAAATCACATCCAGAATTTATGGACCTTTGACAATATGAAGTATTTTCAGAAGAAATTGGCCCTCTAGCACAGGGGCGGGCAAACTTTTGGCCTGAGGGCCGCATCGGGTTTTGGAAATTGTATGGAGGGCCGGTTAGGGGAGGGGGTCGTGGCCTGGCCTCCACCCCCTATCCGCCCTCGCCCCCCCCCCCGGGACTCCTGCCCCATCCAACCCCCCCGTTCCCTGACAGCCCCACCCCACCCCCCGGGACCGCTGCCCCATCCACCACCACCCTGGTTCCTGTCCCCTGACCGCCCCAGGCACCCCCGCCCCTGACTGCTCCCTGCTGCCCCATCCAACCCCTCCTCTCATTCCTGACGGCTCCCCTGGGACCCCTGCCCCATCCAACCACCCCTTCTCTCTATCCTCTGACTGCCCCGGGAACCCCTGCCCCTGACGGCCCCCCCGCCACCCCATCCAACCCCCCCCTCCTTCCTGACTGCTCCCCAGGGACCCCTGCCCCATCCAACCACCCCTTCTCTCTGTCCCCTGACTGTCCCCTGCCCTCCCATCCAACCCCCCCTCTCATTCCTGACTGCCCCCCCGGGACTCCTGCCCCCATTCAACCCCCTTATTCTCCACCCTCTGACTGCCCCGACCCCTATCCACACCCCCGCTCCCTGATAACCCCCCCGAACTCCTCTGCCCTCTATCCAACCCCTCTGCTCCCTGCCCCCTTACCGCGCTGCCTGGAGCACTGGTGGCTGGCGGCGCTACAGCCGCGCCGCCCGGCTGGAGTCAGCCACACCATCGCCACCATGCAGCACAGAGCACTGGGTCAGGCCGGGCTCTGCAGCTGTGCTGCCCCAGGAGCTCACTGCCCAGAGCATTGCGCCGGCGGTGGGGCGAGCTGAGGCTGCGGGGGAGGGGGAACAGCAGGGGAGGGGCCGGGGGTATCCTCCCAGGCCAGGAGCTCAGAGGTGAGGCAGGAGGGTCCCGCGGGCTGGATGTGGCCCGCGGGCCGTAGTTTGCCCACCTCTGCTCTAGCAGAAGGTGTTCACCAGGTGCTAGAATTTCTGGTATAGGGCTGATCAGAAAATTTATCAAAATGGATTTTCTTCAGAAAATGCTGTCTCAATGCAAGCTAAACTCTTTGTGAAATTGCATCAATTTAGACAAAATTTTGTTTGAAACAGTTGGAAGGAGCATTTCAAAATTGTGGAAAATGTCCTCTTTTTACACTTTCAGAATGAAAAGTTAAAACTTTTCATTTCAAAGTGACTTTTTGTTTCAAACCTTACTTTATATATATATTTTTAAATAAAATAGCTGATATAGAAACAATGTTTCAATTGACTAAACTTAAAAAAATAGAATTTCAGTTTATGAAAAATTTCGATGTAGGGAGAAATACAGATTTTTCCATACTCCTGACTGTAGCAGACTGGAAGGAAATGGGTGGATCTGCGGCAAAGACTCTGCGTGGAATGATCAGATCTGTGACTGAGCCTGCAGCGGTCCCATTGGTCAGTATTTTTTCCAGAGGGTTCCGATTCAGAACCCAAGGCATTCGTGCATCCCAGGAACAGGGAGTTAGCTGAAGCCTCCATTTGAAAATGTTAACTTTACAGTGAAGTGAACTTCAGAATAGGCTGGATAATTTTATAAATCCTTTTCCATTTTTGTCCCTCTTCACTTCTGCTTATAGTCCTGGCCAGAAATATAAAGTGCCAAAATATTGCAAGAAAAATGTGTTCTCATGAGACTTCCAGCCTACTTTTACAGACTCCAGGTGTTAAGAAAAGCATCTAAACTCTTGATTGCTTATCCAAACCTTTTCATCCCTAGTTTCAGACCGACACATTAGTTATTCACATGACCCCATGGAAGAGAAGTAGAGCTCTGCCTCATTTGGAAAGCGTGATATATTTTACTTGCCGGAATAAACAGTGCACAATATTCTTATTAGATACAGTGTATAGGGAGCTCGCCTATTTGTGATTTTTAAGCACATCTTCCAACTAACTCCGAAATCTAAATGTAAAATCCAGGACATCATGAAGATGTGTTCCAGGCTCCTGAGAATTCTGGGTCCATAAATCAATGAATGAATTATGCTGATCCATATTCAGAGCTTGGTCATCTGTGACAGATGCTAGAGTGATATTACGTTTAATTTATTAAATCATCCAAGTATAATTCTGTGGAAGTTAGTAATCCAAGTTAGAAATAGTCTTACCTTTATGTAACCGTTTAAAGGTGAGAACACACCTGAACAGAGAACATTGCTTATACAAGCATTAAAAAAATGTTGTAATCTTTGCTTATTTCCTTTGTATCTTGCAATGGGTCTACGGAAAGTGTCACACTAGGGCTTGTCTATTGGAGCATGCCACAAAGCTAAATGGCATGTCATAGGGCTGGTCTACACTGGGGGGGGGGGGGGATCGATCCAAGATACGCAACTTCAGCTACGCAAATAGTGTAGCTGAAGTCGAAGTATCTTGGATCGAATTACCTGGGGTCCAGATGGCACGGGATCGACGGCCGCGGCTCCCCCGTCGACTGCGCTACCGCCGCTCGCTCTGGTGGAGTTCCGGAGTCGACGGTGAGCGCGTTTGGGGATCGATATATCGCGTCTTAACGAGACGCGATATATCGATCCCGGATAAATCGATTGCTACCCACCGATATGGCGGGTAGTGAAGACGTACCCATAGTTTAAAACATCAGCTGGCAATATGCCTTTTCCTTCAGAGAGCAGCATATCAGAATGTGCACTGTGTTTTTAAATATGTAGTGGGAAGCCAGTCAGGAAAGGGGGCTGAAGAAGGTTCCAGGTAAAAGAATGAAGCAGAGAGCGAGAGCACGTGAAGCAGAATAGTGATGATACAGTTTTTCCTCATTCTAATAAAGTTCCTTGTTCAGTGTTCAAACAAAGCAACTCTCTGTAATCCTTATCATTGGCACATAAGGCATGACACTTGTCCCAAATTGTTATAGCTTGCCATGCAAAACACTTTGAGTAGATCCGTAATAATAAGACCTAGCTCTTACTTCTCATTAGTAGATCTCAAAGTGCGTTACAAAATAGGTCAGTATCACTATCCCCATTTTACAGATGGGGAAACTGAGCTACAGAGAAGGGAAGTAACTTGCCCTAAATCAGTGGCAGAGTCAGGAATAGACCCAGGTCTCCTGAGTCCCAGTCCAGTGCTTTATCCCCTAGGCCACACCACCTCCTTTGTAGTATTGTTGAGCTATGTGGTGGTGGAATAGGCCCACAAGGCAACAGTGAATGAGGCCCTGAGTACTTGCAGAATCAGGCCCAGAACACAGAGACACTTGAGTGCCTAACTTCTTATTTCTATGTGACGATTCAATCTCTAAAAGCAATAAGGGGGTGGGGGGGGGGGGAAGGGAGGGAATCACTGAAAGTTACCAGGGTCAGTGTACAGGAGGGGAGGAAAGAGCACTGGAAATACACTGCCAATGCAATTCCTTCAAAATGTCGTGACTGTCTTGCCAGTAATTAATATTTGCCCTTATGCAGTAACTCTTACAGAATTCCTTCTCTTAAAATAGGTACTGCTAAGATGAGTCTATTAAGTGTGATGGTTGCTTCTACATTAAAGTGAGACAAATCTTTGTCTCAGTGATAAAGGTATCTATCAGAGCAGACATGTGAAAGGCATTACCCTCTGAAAGTGTCTCAGCCCTGCTAATTTTAATAATTTGGAAGCACTAGGAACACACTGTGAAAAGTGACTATGCCACAGGGCATTCAGCTGTCAAATAATGTAGCAATTGGAAGTCAGTGTGAGTATCCAAAAAAGAAAAGGAAGATGTGTAGGAGTTATTGCAAGCCATTTTCATATACAAAAGCAAATTCCTTGCCCATACAAAACCAACAGAGATTAGGCCAGATTCCCAATTGGTATAAATTGGCACAGCTCCATTTAATTTAATGGAGTTATGGCCGTTTACACCAGCTGAGGATTTGACCCACTTGTGATAGACCCCTTAGGAAGCCACCTGATGTGCTGAGATACCACTGAGTCTACCTGTTCTGCCAGTATGGGCCCCTTTTAACCTGTCTTGCTGAGCCAGGCTCTTAAAACCTCCTCTAACACACACACAGGCAGGGCCACACCCAGCTGCAGATCAGCTCTGGGAAGACTCAGTTTAAGGGACTTGCTTGAGCACTCAGATGTCTACCTCCCTTGGAGCACAGACCCAAAGATATATTATGAAATTTGCCCCCTCCCTCAATGTGGAGAGAGGTGTGCACACTTCTTGCCCCCGCAGTTAGAAATTGCAGAAACTGGGTTTAATAATAAACAGAACAAATTTTATTAACTATAAAAGGCAGATTTTTAAGTGGTAAAAGGGGTAACAAACAGAACAAAGAAGATTACTAAGCAAATTAAATCAAACATGCAAACTAAGCTAGTTTCACTAAAGAAATTGGTTACAAATAGTATTTCTCACCCTAGATATTGTTGCAGGCAGTTTGCAAAGCTTCTGTGGTTCAGAGTTCCAGTTATATTCCTTTTCAGACTGGACCCCTGTCTCAGTCTGGACTCCCCCCTTGCCTTCCCTTTTGCAGTCTTTTCTCTTGGGTAGACAGGCCATGGAGAGGAGGAGACCTGTTTGCCTTCCTCCCCACCCTTAAATAGGATTTACATGAGGCGGGAATTCTTTGTTTCCCAAACTTGACCCCCCTTCCCTTCCCATGGAGTTACAAGAAGTGCCAGGTAATGTTTTAGTATCAGGCAACAAGACCACCTGACCCTGTAGTACCACAGCATCCATGAGTCAGTGGCAGTATGGAGCGTCCACAGGAAGGCCAAGCTTTTCAGTCTATTGTCCTCACTGATGGGCCATCCGCCCTGTCTGGCTTTTCCATTGTTGTACCTGAAGTGTTAGCAGTGGGCGTCACCCAAAGTAGCATAGTTGAAATACAGATACATAGTCAATATTCCTAACTTCAGATACAGAAATGATACAGGCATACAAATTGGATAATCACATTCAGTAAATCATAACCTTTCCAATGATGTCTCACATGAGCCATCTGTCATAAAGGATATCTCAGTTATGTCATATTCATATCATAAGCATATTTTCATAAGGAATATTGAATGCAATGTCACATCACTATTTGCTTATGTGTAATAAAATAAACAAAGTATATAACAGGGATTCTCAAACTGGGGGTCGGGACCCCTCAGGGGGTTGCGAGGTTTTACAATGGGGGGTCGCAAGCTCTCAGCCTCCACCTGAAACCCCACTTTGCCTCCAGTATTTATAATGGTGTTAAATATATAAACAAGTGTTTTTAATTTATAAAGGAGGGGTCACACTCAGAGGCTTGCTATGTGACAGGGGTCACCAGTACAATAGTTTGAGAACCACTGGTATATAATATGGAATGTGAAGCAGTATCAGAAATCTCATGGAAATAAAACTAGACTTGGAAGAATGTGATTTTAAAATAATTTTGACAGTATATCAATGTTGATAAGTATGTTTTCTATTTTTATTTATTTAAATTTTCAGAGTTGTGCAAAATTATGGGTTTTAAGCAATTTTTTGATCATCAATTTAAATTTTTACAGTTGTGGGAAATTATGCGGGTTGAGAGGGGAATCAGACAATTGTAATTCTTTAATGGCAGACAGAGTCAAAAGGATAAATCTTTATAACTGTTTAAACAAATTGTCAACATCACATGCCACTATGTACAAAGTAAATAGCCTTAAACCAAATTCTAATAAATTCTCAATCTGTACATTTCAATTATTATCAAGGGATATATTTTTCATCAGTTTGTATGTGTGTACAGTGAAATCATTTATCTATATTTACAAAAATGTAATCTTTCCAAGCCTAAATATAACCCATCCTTTTAAAGATTTGAGACAAAAAAAATCAACACATGGGTGAAAGGAGCAGAGATGACTGTCTCAGCACAGAGAACAACAGGGCTTCTGGTAGCAATTTTCAGAAGCTATATTATTAGTGCTGGGTAAAAATTGGAAAGATAATTTCTCAAAACATTTTGAAAGTCATTTTCATTCTGCATGTTTTACAAAGGAACAGTTTGTTCTTTATTCAAACTCTTTTACAGAAACAGTTATTTTTTTAAAAGTGTCTAAAAATGTCTCCCTTCCCCTCCCCACTTTTTACCTTTTCCATTTTGCTCCTAAAAAGGGGTGAGGGAGCAGAAAGGGAGGGAAAGGGGGTGGGGGTAGTGAAAAGCCAGTAAATATTTTTGCTTTTCAGTTTCACAACCATCAACACCCCCCAAGATTTATTTTTAATTCACAAAAATTTCCAATTTTGAAAAAAAGGCCCGTTTTTCAACAAAAAACTTTTTCCTTATATTTTCAGCATATTCTGTTTGTAGAACGGCATAAAATATTAGTATACATTTCCAAAACTGCTATTCCACTATATTCTTAGTAATCTACAGCCAGATGGCAACACCCTTACTCACACCGAGGGCTTGTCTACACTTACAGAAGCCCTCCTGTTGACAGAGCACAGGAGTTTTGTCGGTATAACTGCCTCACTCAGGGGTGTGGATTTTCCACATCCCTGAGCGACGTAATTATACTGACATATGTTTGTAGTGTAGACCAAGGCTGAGTACACTGAAGTCAATGGGAGTACTCATATCATAAGGTACTGCTCAATATGAGTAAGGGTCGGACAATGTGGCCCTATAGAGCAGTGATTCTCAAAGCCGGTCCGCCACTTGTTCAGGGAAAGCCCCTGGCGGGCTGGGCTGGTTTGTTTACCTGCCGCGTCTGCAGGTTCGGCCGATCGCAGCTCCCACTGGCCGCGGTTCGCCGCTCCAGGCCAATGGGGGCTGCGGGAAGCGGCGCAGGCTGAGGGATGTGCTGGCCGCCCTTCCCGCAGCCCCCTTTGGCCTGGAGCGGCGAACCGCAGCCAGTGGGAACTGCAATCAGTTGAACCTGCAGACGCGGCAGGTAAACAAACTGGCCCGGCCCTCCAGGAGCTTTCCCTGAACAAGCGGCGGACAGGCTTTGAGAACCACTGCAGAGCATCTCAGAATAGGAACCTTAATAGAATCCTCGTGTCTTCTGCTTAAATCTTTGCTGTCCCCATTGCTTTATATTCCATGGGCTATAGCATGGCTTTTAAGCCACAGCATACAATACGTGGAGGGAAGAAGGGCTCTGTAGTGATAGTCCCTGGAGTGCTTGGGGTGCACCTGAGGAGCTCACACAGCAGCATCCACTGCTATCCTCTTTAGTAGGGGACCTTGCATGTTCCTCCAGAGATAGCTCAGCTCTACCATAATGCGGAAGGCTGGGGAGAGCCATGGGCCAGGCCCCTCCATCCCCTTTTAGGGTTAGTAGTGCTGCTGCCAATGCTAGACTCTCCTGGTCTGTTTCCAAATGTTTACAAACATTTGGAGTCCATAGGGAGGACAAGGACTGTAATTTGGAGCTGGCCCCTGTGCAAGAGCTTAAGGGAGGGGGTCATAGGCATAGTTTGACTTCTATATTTGGGGGGCAATTAAAACTTAGTTAGACCTATACCTATTAATAGGTATAGGTCTAACTTCTGGATTTACCGATTGTTAGTGGTACTTAAATAGAAATCAAATACAGTTTATGGTCATTATTGAATCACCCTTAATTTTTTTAACATAATTTGCCATGTTTACCAGCTACCATTTAAAATCAACATTAGCATAAAAACAAATTCTTGACTAAACATGAAAGAGCTCGGTTCTGTATATGAATCACGTCTCCCTGGTTTTACAGATACATAAGCATGCAATGCTCCCAAACAAATCTATCGCTAAAGCCTGTTCCCTTTGCCCATCTGCCTAATCACATTCCACTCATGTGTAACCTTCCCTGTTCACTCTCACTCACCTGGGCTTGACACAGTCAATGTGCACAGACGTTGGGAAGCAGCTCAGAGCTTATGTTCACTTGCTATGCTGTTACCGGTGGAGATTAGCATGTGGCCCCTATGTCTAAATGCCTCTGTTTCTGGGACAAGTCTCTTATTTTATAGGCTAGTAAAACAAACAGCCAAGCTGGAGCTCTCCTGCCCTCCCCTTATGCAGCTCAAGTGGGGAAAGTGAGCTGGATGCACAGAATGCCTGGCGTCACCACTCCTTCCCCCTCCCCTCTGCAGGGAGGAAGCAGAGCCTGATAGAAGGGAGAAAAAAATCTGGGTGCACCTGCCACGCATTGCCTCTGCAATGCCCCCCATGTTGATCCCCCAATCTCCACCCCTGGGGGGAGTGGGGCATTTCTATGCACCCTTGTGTACCTGCAGACTGTTAGCTAACCTAATCATGGAAGGCAAAATCTTTATTTAGGCCCCAGTCCTGCAGAGCTCTGCACCCATACAGAGCCTCACTGGAACTTGGCACAGGGGACCAACTGTGTGGAGCTCATGGCAACTAAACCCCTGATTCTGCTACTTGGGTGGAGGTTCCAAGTAAGTTCATTGGAGTTTTGCCTGACTATGGACTCAACAAGGACTGAAGAAATTGACCTCTCTGGCATGCTCACTCTAGTGGCAGGTCCACGTAGACGATAACAGCTTTTTACTGCTACAAGTTGCTCCATTAGTTCAGGTGGAAGAGAACTGTGGTCTGGATCTAAACAGTCCCCCACAGTGATGACCCAATTATGGGTCAATATGGTCCCATATGATGGAATATCTGTTACTTCAGTATGCTTTTTAAAAATACATTTGAGATCACATCCCCCCAAAATAGGGTAAAAGAACATTAAGGTGGCAAAGTCAAACACTCAAAAGTTAGGAAATTCCAGAATTAAAGGTGTCTGTGCATACAGCACTATGAAAATCTTTAATTACATGTTCATATACTATTTTTTCCATAGGACTCCTAAGTTTAGATCCTTTCAGAACTTAGCAAACAGCCATAGCCTTCTGCTTTTCTGTCTGTCTCTCTCAGACTCTTACTCACGCTCTGCTAGATTTCATACCAGTGTTAACTATAGACATCTGAGATATAAATCCCTGAAAAAAAAAAAAAGAGATTATAACTGATGACGCTATTATAAGCTACCCAAATAAATAAGATGCAATGCACCAGTTAATTTCAAGACTAAACAGGAAGTGAAAAAAAATGGTGGACAAGTAAATCTACTAAAAGAGAGGTGTGTTTGGTTTTCAAACACACATTGAAATGAGGGTTTCTTGTCCACCTCTTTTAATAAAGCCTACTTCATTAGCCTGCCTTGTACAACAGATGCATCAAATAAAAAGTGACAGTTCAATGACAGGAAATATTAATGGGCGTCCTTTTCCAAATGTTATGCCCTTCAGTCCTTTTCTCGGCTCCAAACCAAGTCTCTGCCTGATAGAACATTCCTTTCACCAATCATGCCATCATTTAGGGCCCGATCCTGAAAGATGCTGGCAAATATAAGTGTTCAACACCCTTCAGAATTAGGACTGATCAAATATAGAAAAAAATGAATCTCTACAGTACCCATGAACCTCCAACCTATACCTCTACCAATAATATGAGGTTGAATGCCCTAAAATACACTGGTCTACAATTTTTGAGAAGTCATCTGCTTCAGAGATAAAATGTGCTATTTATTATGTATTTTGATGTGCTGAATTCAAATATGACAATTAAAACAACTGATTGGCTACTGTTTCTAAGATATTTAAGTTTTTACATTTTATGTCTATGTATATTGTGTAGATAGTAGAGTTTTAATCATAAATTGTAAACCTAGGTCTTTTCATGTGTTTATGGTTGCTTTACATGATAATATTTCACCTGTACTGTTTATGTAACACTTTAAAAATCAGCAAAAGGGTTATATAAATAAAATTTATTATGAAACAAAAGCCAAAAAACTATTCTGTACATAGTTTAGTCCTATTCAGTGTCTACTCAGCGCTTCTTGGCTTGTCTCTTGTATTCATTAAATGGAGCATCTCTTGTCACTGTCCAGCAATAGTCTGCAAGCATTGATGGGCTCCATTTGCCCTGATAGCGTTTCTCCATTGTTGCAATGTCCTGGTGAAATTGCTCGCCGTGCTCGTCGCTCACTGCTCCGCAGTTCGGTGGAAAAAAATCTAGATGAGAGTGCAAAAAATGTATCTTTAGTGACATGTTGCAACCAAAGCTTTTGTATGCCTTGAGGAGGTTTTCCACCAACAACCTGTAGTTGTCTGCCTTGTTGTTTCCGAGAAAATGTATTGCCACTAACTGGAAGGCTTTCCATGCCGTCTTTTCCTTGCCACGCAGTGCATGGTCAAATGCATCATCTCGAAGAAGTTCACGAATCTGAGGACCAACAAAGACAACTTCCTTTATCTTAGCTTCACTTAACCTTGGAAATTTTCCACGGAGGTACTTGAAAGCTGCTTGTGTTTTGTCAATGGCCTTGACAAAGGTCTTCATCAGACCCAGCTTGATGTGTAAGGGTGGTAACAAAATCTTCCTTGATTCAACAAGTGGTGGATGCTGAACACTTTTCCTCCCAGGCTCCAATGACTGTCGGAGTGGCCAATCTTTCTTGATGTAGTGGGAATCTCTTGCACAACTATCCCATTCACAGAGAAAACAGCAGTACTTTGTGTATCCAGTCTGCAGACCAAGCAAGAGAGCAACAACCTTCAAATCGCCACAAAGCTGCCACTGATGTTGGTCATAGTTTATGCACCTCAAAAGTTGTTTCATGTTGTCATAGGTTTCCTTCATATGGACTGCATGACCAACTGGAATTGATGGCAAAACATTGCCATTATGCAGTAAAACAGCTTTAAGACTCGTCTTCGATGAATCAATGAACAGTCTCCACTCATCTGGATCGTGAACGATGTTGAGGGCTGCCATCACACCATCGATGTTGTTGCAGGCTACAAGATCACCTTCCATGAAGAAGAATGGGACAAGATCCTTTGGACGGTCACGGAACATGGAAACCCTAACATCACCTGCCAGGAGATTCCACTGCTGTAGTCTGGAGCCCAACAGCTCTGCCTTACTCTTGGGTAGTTCCAAATCCCTGACAAGGTCATTCAGTTCACCTTGTTTTATGAGGCGTGGTTCAGAGGAGGAGGATGGGAGAAAATGTTGGTCCTGTGACACTGATGGTTCAGGACCAGAAGTTTCATCCTCTTCCTCGTCTGACTCAAGTGAGAATGATTCTGGTGCATCAGGAACCGGCAGTCCTTCTCCGTGGGGTACTGGGTGTATAGCTGATGGAATGTTTGGATAATGCACAGTCCACTTTTTCTTCTTTGACACACCTTTCCCAACTGGAGGCACCATGCAGAAGTAACAATTGCTGGTATGATCTGTTGGCTCTCTCCAAATCATTGACACTGCAAAAGGCATAGATTTCCTTTTCCTGTTCAACCACTGGTGAAGATCTGTTGCACAAGTGTTGCAGCATATGTGTGGGGCCCACCTCTTGTCCTGATCTCCAATTTTGCAGCCAAAATAAAGGTGATAGGCTTTCTTAACCATAGTGGTTATACTGCGCTTTTGTGATGCAAAAGTCACTTCACCACAAACATAGCAGAAGTTATCTGCACTGTTCACACAAGTACGAGGCATCTCTGCTCACTTTGGCTAAACAGAAATGTGTCCCTTTGCAAAATCAAACACTGACAAATAAGAGAGCACGACACTGTATGATTTCTAGATATATAGGGCAATTTGTTCAGCAGAGTGATGTAAGCTTCGTTATGATTGCATCATCCATGACTTCTAGGAATAACATGATGCAATTCATATCATGTATGACGCAATACCAGCTTCAGATTGCATCATTCATTGTTTTGCCTAAAAAGCAAGTACTGTCCAAACCCAGTCATAGATTTATTCATAGATCCAGTCAAAGATGTATTTTAGTCATTTCTGGTTTAAATTGAGATCCCTTCCCTTTATAACTCACTTATCCTCCGCCATTCCCAAGTCAAGGGTCGTATATACTGACCCAATAGCATATCTTGAAAACTAGAGCCAATCAACAATTTGAAGCATCATTTTCGTTCTCGGTGACCCAGAATTAGTAAAGTTTGACTACATTTATTTCAGAAGCATTTTGGCTGTAGAGCAGTGATATTATTCAGATAAATTATTTGACCAAAAACTGAAAAATTCACCAAATACTATTATACCAGCTCTACTCCAAATCAGATCATTATACTGAAAACTTCTGTGGGAAGGAATCTGTCAATTTTGTTTGTAAAGACCCAGGCATATTTATGGTACTGTAACAACACAGCCAGTGTTCGCTGTGCCGAAATCACTGCTAACAGCTTACATCTGGGAAAGTATATGTTCCACTTCTGCATTTGAAACTGAAGGAGATTGTCCCAGGGTTTTCAACAATTTAATGTTTGCTGTGTAGAAGGGGGTTGATCCTTCACAGCATGAAAACAATGCTTCATAACCATGTAAATCAGTACCCCAGAGGTTCCCCTAACCTGGGCTCAAGCTTGTTATTCATGTTTGGGGGTTCTTACTGCAGTAGTAGATTAAGAAGCCTGTCAGTCACAGAAGAGTAGGCTCACCACAGCCCAGATGGGAAGAAGTATTTGACCTGCTCCCTAAATAGAACAGAGGCATATTTGCTGAGCAGCCTTACAGTTGCTCCATATTTGAGCAGGGCTGTATCTTTAGTCTATAAGAAATGTTCAGATATTCCTCAATAAAACCAGACATGATGGGTGAAATCCTGACAGCACTGAGAGAAATCCCCTTGTCTTCAATGGAGTCAACATCTCACCCCTTGTCTTTAAGCTTATCTATGCATATACAATAGTAGAGTAAAGGTGGCGTAAGTGATCTTATTTCCAGGTATTTCAGTGTTTGGCTCTCTTATGTTTACCCTTAATTCTGAAATTTCTGGTTTCTAATGTTTTTTTTTTTTATAATTACAAAGTTCTTGTCATGTCTTGTATTATTAATACACAGCTGTAATCTTAATTCCAGTGATACGAAGTGTTTTCTGGATATTTAATTACTTTTAATCATATTATGATTAAGTACTGCAGCCAAATTCACTACTGGTATAAACAGTTGCAACTCATGGAGAAGAAAGAGGTGGAGAGTAGCTAAGATATTTTCATCATGTTGGCAATGCCTGAGGTAGCCATGGAATCAAGGATAGCTGAGCCTGGGTCCATTCCCTGTGTCCCTAGAACAGACCAAAAGATTTGTTTCTGCTGCTCCATTGACCATTCTCGGACCTGGTGTAGTTGTCCTCATGTATATTGTTCTCAATCACTTCTGTGTGCATGCAGAAGTCAACTGGTTCATTACTTCCAGATAGCCACAGATTCTCTGGGCATAACCCAGAATACCATGAATGCTACTACAGCCATACTCTTGACCTCATATTTGGATTTATGTTAGCTATTTAAGAAGTTCAGATTACTAATAGAATGGTCCAACCTTACATGTTTTGATACAGAGGATATTCCACACCTAAATTAGCACCAGAGGCAATCTGTTTGTTTACAGCCAGAGAGATTACTTAATCCCACTGATTTTTGTGGTCTCATTGGTGCCAGGCACAGCTCAACACCCACTGCCCTCCTTGCCCGAATATCAATCAGCTCACCAACACACATTAGTAGCTGTCATCCTCCGTTGGCTGTTTCATGTCCCTGGAGGTTTAATGGTGATCTGAGAGCTGCAGTACTTGGGGTACAGACTGGAGAGGGCATGGCTGTGAAGCAGCCCAGATTTGGACCTGCTGTAAGACATTTAATATGAGCTAAAGTGCTGTGAGGAAGGCCAAGAAATATAGCTTGTTCTAGGCCATAGGCCCTAGAAAAATCAATCCAACAGGTTAATCCAGACTGTTTCATCCCTGTAACTGTTACATTAACCAATCCCTATGTTGAGTTTGGCATTTTCTTTATGAATAACACCATATTATTGGTGTACTAAAACGTACTCCCCTGACAATCAGAATTTGCCCTGCACCCCCTTTATTTAATAAATTGGGTTTGAGCATATCTGGTAACTGAAGTTTGCATTTCTAATATATTGACAGACAAATATGGTTAATATTTATTGAATAGATTTTAAGGAACGAGAATCAAGGCTTTTAAAAAAAATTGTTTAACATTTTAATGATTTTAAAATGATTAACATTTTAATATATTGTTATAGATTGAGAATGTCTTCTTCAATATGGCATATTATTTTTCAGAACTAAATCAGAGAAATATAGGGGTGTGCGATGGGGTCCACTAGCCACTTGTGAGTGCCCCTGCCAGTGGGCCAGGTGCGTCTATCTCAGTGCCCTCAGTACAGTCTGTCTACAGCCCTGTCCCTGGACTCAATCCTCAATCAGTCCAACAGGACCTATCATAGTACCCCAACGGTCTCTCAGCCCCTTCTGCGCTCTCTCAATTATCCCTGCTGTGGTGTGGAGCAGTGCCCCCAGGGCTTCCTCCTTGGAGACTCCTCAACTGTTGTGCCCAGCTCTCCAGCTGAGCCACTCTTGACAGTTTAGTCCCCTTCTAGGGTGTTATCAAAAGTCCAGCAAATACTGACCCTCTTTCTGGGGCTTCAGGCCCTTCCCTGGGTTACTTCCCTTCTCAGGGCTTAAGCCACTTCCCTAGTGGCTTGGGGGAGGGAGGAGAAGAGAGGGAAGAGGGAGAACCCAAGCCTGCCCACTACTCTGGGTCCTGACCCAGGGACCCTATAACTAGCAGCCACTTGCTGTGTTCCTTTACTAGTTGCTGCATTTCCCTGGGCCACTTCCCCACAGCCCCAGTACCTTCACCTTCACCCTTATCTCAGGGCCAAAGTCTTTCTTGAATCCCTACATCCAGCCAGGAGTACCGACTTTGCTCCTCTTGCTCCAGCCAACAACTGAATGTGCTCTGTCCAGCAGCTCCTTTTATATGAGTTTGCTGGACTCTAATTGGCTGCTCCAATCTCTCTCCAATTGGTTGCTTCCCCGCAGCTGCTTTACGCAGCTTGGAAGACTCACCTCTACTGCTCTTTTCCTGGGGCATGGTGTGGTAGGACACGAGGCCTCCAGCAGCAGGCCTCTGAGCTTGGTATACCCTATCACAGGCTGGAAGGGACTTTGAGCGTTCCGCTAGTCCAGTGTGCTGAGGCAGGATTAAGTATTCTTCATATACAAATATTTACTTTAGCCCCTCCTGATGTTTTGGCCACCAATAGTGAATAATACCTATGGTTTTCATCAATAGATCTCAAAGTACTTTGCAATTTGTAATGCATTTATCCTCACAATACCCAGTGAGGTAGGGCTCTGCTATTATTCCCATTTTACAGATGGGGAACAAGGCACGGAGAGGCTAAGCAGAGGAGCAGGAAATTGAAGCCATGTTTCCCAAAACCTAAGCTAGTGCCCTAACCACTGAACCATTTTTCCTCTCACAAGAGTTATGAATGGCAGTTGCTCAGATCCAGAACAAATGTTCAGCAACACTTTTTTGCAGTATTTGCCCAGCTCTGTGGACAATTAAAATTGTCCAGAAATTATTTAGACTAAAGACACCATACTTATGGATATTTATCACTCATTGGATTCTTTTGCCAGTCTTCCTGAAGTATAAAGATAGCTCTCTCCCCTGGCAAATGCACCAAATATCTACATTATCAAAGTTTATCACAAATTAATTTGAGCCCATGCCACGTGTTAGCTCACACTTTCATCACTGGGAGACTCTGTTACCACTAGAAAAAAAAATTAAAATGGTTTGTGGTAGCCAGAGCACGCCATAGAAAAGCACAAAAAATTAAGACCACAGTCAATAATCACTCATGACTCCCTACATATGGCTGGAAGATGGTACTCACAGATATAGTTTAGAATCGCTCCAGGTCTGCAGTAGCTTCTAAATTCCACTGGGTGGTGATTAAACAACTCTGTGTATATATTTCCCTGTTCAAGTCAGGGTCAGGTTGCAGATGTCCTGTGTGCAGGAGAACAAAGTTCGGAGTCCTTCCAGACAGGTCAGCTTGAAGCTTGGAGAATCCTTAGCTATCAGAGGTGAATTAATTTAATCTGTTCTTTTCAAATCTATGGAGCATTCTTTTATGACATGAAGAAACAATTTGATGGGGGGAAGGGAAAGTATTATCTTTTTCTACACAGTATCTTCACCTCCGTCCCTCCTACGGAGACTGTCATCAGTTCCAGAGCCAGAATAACTAAACCATATTTGCTCCAATGCATCAGAAGTGAGGGAGGTTACATACTTTCAAGTGATTTCTGTGTATGTGACGACTGATAAGATCTGTTCAAAAACCAAAAAAAGGAATAAAATTTCATTGCACTATATTGTCAGAGACAATGTCCCAGATTCCTCAACAAATTCAGTCCTGTAAAGATAGTAATGGTAATGTTCTTTTTGTAACAGGGCGTGGGTCAATATTATAAACACTCAATTTACTGTAATAGCCATCTGCTATTCACCAGCCTTACTGATGTATGTCAGTTATCAGCTCTGGAAGTGCGGTACTGTGAAAGAGAGGCATTCAAGGAGAATCATTTGAAAACAAAAAATTGTCCTGCCTGTCAGAAATGTCAGAGAGCTAAGAATTGGTTTGCAACTCTGCCGAGGGGAGGCATGTCACATTTAACTCTGCTATTAAAGAAATGAAATCCTGTTAAGGAAATTCCACAAATGGTTTAAAGAAAGCCTTCCTTTTTATTAGCTTTTTAAAATGATTTCAGTTTTGTAAATGATTTCCCAACCACGCTCATGGGTTTGGCTTTTTGGAGGGAGTCAGAGGGTGGGAATTGTGCTAGCCACAGCTATCAGTCCTGTGTACACCCAATTTATAAATAATACTTTATTAAAATCAGTTAGCCATATCAGGGAGTGATGGATTTACATCTGTGCCATTAATAGAAGAGTTCAGATTGTTTGGTATTTTGCTTGAAACATACGGGTACATTTTTCACTAACATACAAATCACGAGATAAATATTTATTATTTAGACAGTTTTTATATAATTGTATCTAATCTGAATAATAAGCCTGTGCTCTGCATTAGCAATAGAAGCTGGCAGGGCCGGCTCCAGGAGTGGTGCGGAGCCCTCCCAGCAGGGGGCACGGCGGAAGGGGCTGCGTGGCAGCGCCCCGCTGAAGCCCTGGCCGCCCCCCTTCTCTCTCTCCCCCTGCTCCCTCCCCCTCCCCCCGCTAGCCGGGGCACATCTGCAGGGCAGGGAGTCCCCCTGCACCCTGGCTCCGGCCGTGCCGCAGGTTTTTTTTTTTTTTTTTTTTGGCTTGGGGCGGCCAGAAAGCTAGAGCCGGCCCTGGAAGCTGGGATGGTACTAAAGGATATTATATCTGTATTTAAACAGAGCTAGATTGTACTTTCATAAGAAGAGGAGATTCTGATCTGGGGGAGTGCCACAGAAGGAGAGTGCTGCCTCTGAGACACAATCATGAGAGCTTGCAGAAGTTCCACAGATAGAGCTGCACATGATTAATTCTCTGTGGAACTCTGTAGGCACAGAAGGGAGTTGCAGAGGTGAAGCAGGGCCAAGCCGTGCTGTGACATCATTTCCTGCAGAGGCCATGGATATCCCAAGAGATACCTGAGTCAGAATCAATGCTGCTTCAAGGAGCATTAACTGCCAGTGGGTCTGTCTATGGCACACAAACAAGAGGGAGCTCACCAATGGCAAAGTCATTTCTGAAGGAGATAGGAGCCAAAAAGCACCACAGAGGGCTCAGCCTTGTGCTTTGCCAGATTAAATCTCTAAAATCTACAATATTGGGAAGCCACTCCCCTTGCCACACCCATTGCCTCCAAAATCCTCTAAATTATAGCACAGTTACTTGGAATATCTTCCAGCCTGTGGAATTTCTGGATCTCTCTGCCTCCGCATCCAATGTTTTCAAGTGAAATGGACAGGAGAACAGTCCCTTATTTTCTTTAATTGTTAACATTCCATCAGCCTCTCTAAAATTTTACCATCATTCTTCATGTACTGTTATGTACAATCCAGTTCTCACTATTAGCTGCATCTGTATTTGACACGTGTTTTATATGCTTTTAAGAAACCCAAAATGTTTTGAAACAATACCCAACTTAGAATTGGACACTAGATTGTATACTTCCTATTGGAGAGTCAGCTGATGTCTTTTGCATCTGCTGAGATCTCTATTCACAAGCTGAGAGCAGAACAAAAAATCAAATATCTTTCCTCAGTCCCAGAAATCAAATTGTTCTACTTCATATTAGCATCAGCAAAAAATTAATATTAAGATCTCCTGCCCACAGTACGTTTGATCAACCATATGCATGCTTCTCTTTCCTATTCTCCAATTCTTGCAGCCTTAGTAGAAAGACAAACTGTAAGATGTTGCATGGTGTCAAAGGATACCCGTGACGAAAGTAAATACAAATTTAAAAACAACTCGCCTCACAGAAACAGATAATCAATGACATAAAAAGCAAAACAAAACAAAAATGGGTAACTACATTCAATTTTACCTTTGTGAGATGATTCTTGTCAAGGGGTTTGTCATTTATGTAATATTTGAATTCAGTATAAGTCTATTACCGTATATTTGTTTTAGATAATTGGTGTAAATAATTTACCTTGGATTGACAGTGCAGAAGAGATCAGATAGAAAACCCCTGCATACCACTGGCAGAACTTCAGGTGAATCACCTCCTTCTCACCTCACAAGAGAAAGTGATATGCTGACAGGCTGACAGTTTGGTTATATCATCCAATACTTAGCAGACACATGGAGAGACTTCCTCCCCACCCACCCCCCAATCCTTCATAATGGAAAAAAAGAATTTGTCACTTGCAAAATAGACTATCTGCACCCCACTACAGCCCTGGTCTACACTACGGGGTTAGGTCGAATTTAGCCGCGTTAGGTCGATTTAAAAATGACCACGTCCACACAACCAACCCTGTTCCGTCGACCTAAAGGGCTCTTAAAAACAACTTCTGTACTCCCCGGCGAGGGGAGTAGCGCTAAAATAAACCTTGCTGGGTTGAATTTGGGGTAGTGTGGATGCAAATCAACGGTATTGGCCTCCGGGAGCTATCCCAGAGTGCTCCATTATGACCGCTCTGGACAGCACTTTGAACTCTGATGCACTAGCCAGGTACACAGGAAAAGCCCTGGGAACTTTTGAATTTCATTTCCTGTTTGGTCAGCGTGGCGAGCTCAGCTGCACTCAGCAGCACAGGTGACCATGCAAACCCAGAATCACAAATGAGCTCCAGCATGGACTGAAAGGGATACACTAGATCAGATTACTGTATGGGGAGAAGAATCTGTGCAGGCAGAACTCCGATCCAAAAGAAGAAATGCAAATATATTTGCCAAAATCTCACAGGGCATGTTGGACAGAGGCTACACCAGGGACACACAGCAGTGCCGCGTGAAAGTTAAGGAGCTCAGGCAAGCCTACCAAAAGACAAAGGAGGCAAACGGTCACTCCGGGTAAGAGCCCCACACATGCTGCTTCTATGAACAGCTGCATGGCATTCTAGGTGGGGACCCTACCAGGACCCCACCACTGTCCATGGACACCTGCAAGGGGGGAGTCTCACGGAATACGGAGGAGGATTTTGCGGATGAGGAAGAAGAGGAGGAAGAGGAGGAGGAGAATGCGCAGCAGGCAAGCGTTCTCCCCAGCAGCCAGGAACTTTTCATCACCCTGGAGCCAATACCCTCCCAAGGCGGGATCCCCGACCCTGAAGCCGGAGAAGGCACCTCTGGTGAGTGCACATTTGTAACCACAGTACAGGGTTTAAAAGCAATAGTGTTCATGGTCACCTGGTTGAAATATGGGAATTTTTGTAAGAGAACAGTAAAAGGACCCGTTCATGCTGGGCTGTTTGCGCTTGGCTAAAAGGGATCATCCCAGAGAATAGCCACGCGGCAGGGAGAAAGGATCATCCCAGAGAATAGCCACACGGTGGGGTGGGGGTAGGTGTGTGCTGCACATCTACTCGAATACTGCAGCCCCTCCTTTTAAATGTGAAACAAACCCAACCCATTGCTTGCTCTGGGAAAAGGGGGCACTTCAGTTTGAAAACATTCCCACATGTTATGAAGGCGTAAGAAGCCAACCCAATTTTACTCTCCCTTTTTATCTCCCCCCAGGTGCAAATGTTTCTACACTCCCCCTATCATTTCGGTCTCTGTGGTTTTTGCAGATTAGAAGGCAAAAAAAAAAAGCACTCGCGATGACATGTTTTCCGACCTGATGCAGTCCTTCCGCACTGATAGGGCACAGCTCAATACATGGAGGCATTCAGTGGCAGAGGCCAGGAAAGAATTGAGTGAGCATGAAGAGTGGAAGCAGGACGCGATGCTCAGGCTAATGGGGGAGCAAACAGACATGCTGAAGCATCTGTTGGGGGAGCAAACGGACAAGATGAAGCATGTGTTGGAGTTGCAGGAAAACCAACAAGAGCACAGACCCCCTCTGCATCCACTGTATAACCGCCAACCCTCCTCCCCATGTTCCATAGCCTCCTCACCCAGATACCCAAGAACGCGGGGGGGGGGGAGGCTCTGGGCACCCAGCCACTACACTTCAGAGGATGGCCTAAGCAATAGAAGGCTGTCATTCAAACAGTTTGATTTGTAGTGTGGCTACAATAAACAATGTGGCCTTGTCCTTCCCTCCTCCCCCACCCCACCCGGGCTACCTTGTCCATTATCTAATTTTTTTTTAATTATTTAAGAAAGAATGCATGGTTTCAAAACAATAGCTACTTTATTTCCAAGGGGGGAGGGTGATTGGCTTACAGGGAATTAAAATCAACAAAGGGGGCGGGTTTGCATCAAGGAGAAACACACACCACTGTCACACTGAAGTCTGGCCATGTCATGAAACTGGTTTTCAAAGCCTCTTTGATGCGCAGCCAGATGTGAAAGTAAGCCAGTACGGTACGGCGTACCGGCAAGAGCCAATACGCTGTGCTGGACTGGACCGGCTTCCGCGGCGGTGATTTAAAGGGCCCAGGGCTCCAGCCGCTGCGGGGAGCCCCAGGTCCTTTTAATCTTGAAAGGCCCCGCCTCTTCCGGTTGAGGCCCCGCCTCTTCCAGTTGAGGCCACACCCCCGCTCAGGACTCCGGCGTACTGGTAAGTCCTTTAAGTTACTTTCACCCCTGTGCACAGCATGCCTAGCTGTGCTCTTCTAATCGCCCTGGTGTCTGGCTGTTCATAATCAGATGCCAGGCAATTTGCCTCAACCTCCCACCCCACCATAAATGTTTCCCCCTTACTCTCACAGATATTATGGAGCACACAGCACCAGCGAGCTTTTAAACGTCCAAAGGCACATTCTATCACCATTCTGCACTTGCTCAGCCTATAGTTGAATTGCTCCTTACTACTGTCCAGGCTGCCTGAGTAAGGCTTCATGAGCCATGGGAGCAAGGGGTAGGCTGGGTCCCCAAGGATAACTATCGGCATTTCAACATCCCCAATGGTAATTTTCTGGTCTGGAAAGTAAGTCCCTTCTTGCAGCTGCTCAAACAGCCCGGCGTTCCTAAAGATGTGAGCGTCATGCACCTTTCCCAGCCATCCCACGTTGATGTCGGTGAAACGTCCCTTGCGATCCACCAGTGCTTGCAGCACCATTGAGAAGTACCCCGTGCGGTTTATGTACTGGTTGGCAAGGTGGTCCGGTGCCAAGATGGGGATATGCGTTCCATCTATTGCCCCACCACAGTTAGGGAACCCCATTGCAGCAAAGCCATCCACTATGACCTGCACATTTCCCAGAGTCACTACCCTTGATAACATAACATCAATGATTGCATTGGCTACTTGGATCACAGCAGCCCCCACAGTAGACGTGCTCACTCCAAATTGATTCCCGACTGACCGGTAGCAGTCAGGCGTTGCAAGCTTCCACGGGGCTATCGCCACTCGCTTCTCAACTGTCAGGGCAGCTCTCATCTTGGTATTCCTGCGCAGCAGGGTGGGGGAAAGCAACTCACAGAGTTCCAGGAAAGTGACCTTACTCATGCGAAAGTTTCGCAGCCACTGGGAATCATCCCATACCTGCAACACTATGCGGTCCCACCAGTCTGTGCTTGTTTGCCTGGCCCAGAATCGGCGTTCCACTGTATCAACCAGCCCCAATGCCACCATGATGTCCCAATTGCCACAGCCCGTGCTTTCAGGAATGTCTGTGTCCATGTCCTCATCACAATCATCCTCAAGCTGGCGTCTCTTAGCCCAGTTCTGCATATACTCAAGGATAATGCACGAGGTGTTTACAATGCTCACAACAGCAGCGGTGACGGTTAGCTGAGCGGGCTCCATGCTTGCCATGGTATGGCGTCTGCAGGAGAGCAGAGTTGCAGGAGAAGTGGTGGATGACGATGGTTAGCACCGCGCAGATTTCTGGAGAAATTTGCTATTGAGACTGAACACATTTACAAGAGCAGGAGAGCAGAGTTGCAGCAGAAGCGGTGGATGACGACGGTTAGCAGTCCTACTGCACTGTCTGCTGACAGCAGCACCCAGGACACAACAGCAGCGGTGACGGTGAGCTGAGCTGAGCGGGCTCCATGCTTGCCGTGGTATGGCATCTGCACGGGAAAAAGGCATGAAACGATTGTCTGACGTTGCTTTCACGGAGGGAGGGGCGACTGATGACATGTACCCAAAACCACCCGCGACAATGTTTTTGCCCCATCAGGCATTGGGAGCTTAATTCAGAATTCCAATGGGCGGTGGAGACTGCGGGAACTGTGGGATAGCTACCCACAATGCACCGCTCCGTAAGTCGATGCTAGCCACGGTAGTGAGGACGCACTCCGCCAACTTAATGCACTTAGTGTGGACATACGCAATTGACTGTATAAAATCGATTTCTAAAAACCGACTTCTATAATATCGACCTAATTTCGTAGTGTAGACATACCCACAGTCATTGCTGTTGGAGAAGCAGACAAAGGAACAAATTAGTTTTTTAAATAATTGAATTTATTTTAAGACAATGTGGAAGACTTAGTTATCGGTTTAAACCAGATTTCAGCCTATTTCAGGCATTCTGAAATTGTGGTCTGTGGACCACCAATAGCCCGCAGAGCACTTCCTGCCGGTCTGCAGTGAGCTGGCTGGTCACATGGTGCTGGCGTCTCCTTATTTCTTAAAATACAAGAAAAGACCATTTAAAGTACACTAAATGCTTTCCTAATACAATATCAAAATAGAAGAATATATAAAATCATTGATGGTAAAGTTTGCAGAAGAGACAAAAATTGGTAAAGTGGGAAATAATGATGGGGACAGGTCAATTATACAGATCAACCAGTCTTGCTGGGTAAGGTGAGCAACATGAATTTTAACAATATGCACTTTAAAACAGCTAAATGAAAGAAACAAAGACTGTAGGTCACACTTACAAGATGGGAGATTGCATCCTGGAAAGCAGAGATTCTGAAAAGGATTTAGTGGTCACAGTAACTAACCAAATGAACAGTAGATAACTAACTGAACATCAGCTTCTACTGTGGTAGCTAAAAGGGCAAACACAATCCTTGGCTGTATAATCAGGGTAATGTCTATAGTAGTAGGGAAGTGGTATTACCATTGTCTATGGCATTAGTAGGGTTGCCAACCCTAAAGGATTGCCCTGGAGTCTCCAGGAATTCAAGATTAATCTTTAATTAAAGAGTATGTCAAGTGATGAAACCTCCAGGAATACGTCCAACCAAAATTGGCAACGCTATGCATTAGTGAGGCAATTACTGGAATACTGTGTGAAGTTCTTGTATCAGTACTTCAGAAAGGATGTAGAAAAAATTAGAAAGGATTCAGAAAAGAGCTAAATGAATGCTCATAGGCCTGAGAAACCTGCCTGATAGCAACAGACAAAATAAGCTCAATCTATCTAGTTTAGCAAAGAGAAGGTTCATAGGTGACTTGATCACAATCTACATGGGGAAGAGATTTCTGTTAGTAGACCACTCTTTTATCTAGTAGAAAGAGACATAATGAGATCCAATGGTTAGTTGCTGAAGCTAGACAAATTCTGATTAGACATAAGGTGCAAAATTTTAGTAGTCAGGATAATTAACCACAGGAACAACTTATCAAGGGACACAGTGGATTCTCTGTCACTTGCAGTCTTTAAGACAAAACTGGACATCATTCTTAAAAGATATGCTATAGCTCAAACAGATGTTATGGGCCTGATGCAGAAATTACTCCTGTGTTATGCGGGAGATCACACTAGATGATCATAATGGCCTTTTGCAGGGTGGATTTAAAAAATGATTTCTTAAAAATTTAAATTGGATTTTTTAAAATTTAAATTAAATGCAGTTTTATTAAGAAACCTATTTTAAATTCTGATAACTTATGGTAAGGCCCAACCATATTATAATCTGTTAAAATCACTTAAATTAAATTTTAAAAAATTAAGCAGCGTGTTTCCTGCCAACTTGTAAAGAAAGTCAAACCACTGAACTGGTGTAAGTCATTGGCTAAGTACCTGGAACCAGAGTTTGTTGAAGTGCTAAACCAGCTTTTGCCAGCAGTAACCACTTCTGCAAGTGAAGAGAAAATATATTCTTCATTTCAGTTTATTCAACTAGCTCAGTTCAATGATTACTTCATTCGAAGTTAAGAAACCAATTGGAAGTAGAAAAAGCAGGCTAACTGGTTTTCCTTTTCCAATCTATGAATAAAAATTAGGTGTGAAAGGACAAGATCTACTCGTTCTAAAATCTTGAAGGATAGGGTGACCAGAAATTATCAGTTCAATTAATTAATGACAGATAATACTTGCTTTGTTTAATAAATCAATCAGTTTCAAATGCAAAACATGTTTTGATAAACTGTTATTTTTATGATTCCAGCACTTTTAATGTAGTTTTGTTTAATAAAAAATTAAGATGCCGTTTTTGTGTATTTTAATTGAATGTTAATTTCCATCCAAACAGAGCTTGACACAAATCACAGGTAAACAATTAATCATCATCTAGTAAATCACCATTTTCTAACATAGAAAAATATATTTAAAAAATAATCTGAATAACGATAAGGTAAACTATACAATTTCTTCAGTAAATGTGTATAGATATAGTATATCCTCCTGGTTAGCAAAAAGAAGCACTAAATTTGGTGTAAAGACTATATTTATTCACAAATGACATGTTTTAATTAGGGCTGTCAATTAATTGCAGCTAACTCATGCAATTAACTCAAAAAAATTAATCGTGATTATTTTTTTAATCGCAATTAATCGCACTTATAACAATAGAATACCAATTGAAATTTATTAAATATTTTTGGATGTTTTTCTACATTTTCAATATTGATTTCAATTACAACACAGAATACAAAGTGCACAGTGCTCATTTTATATGATTATTTTTGATTACAAATATATGCACTGTAAAAATGATAAACAAAAGAAAGTATTTTTCAATTCACCTCATACAAGTACTGTAGTGCAATCTCTTTATCGTGAAAGTGTAACTTACAAATGCAGATTTTTTTTGGTTACATAACTGCACTCAAAGACAAAACAGTGCAAAACTTTAGAGCCTACAAGTCCACTCAGTCCTACTTCTTATTCTGCCAATCGCTAAGACAAGTTTGTTTACATTGACAGGAGATATTGCTCCCTGCTTCTTATTTACAATGTCACCTGAAAGTGAGAACAGGCGTTCGCATGGCACTTTTGTAGCCGGTGTTGCAAGGTATTTACATGCCAGATATGCTAAACATTCGTATGCCCCTTCATGCTTCGGCCACCATTCCAGAGGATATGCTTCCATGCTGATGATGCTCATTAAAAAAATAATGCGTCAATTAAATTTGTGGCTGTACTCCTTGTGAGAGAGAATTGTATGTCTCCTGCTCTGTTTTACCCACATTCTGCATATGTTTCATGTTATAGCAGTCTTGGATGATGTCCCAGCACGTTTGTTTTAAGAACACTTTCACAGCAGATTTGACAAAATGCAAAGAAGGTACCTATGTGAGATTTCTAAAAATAGCAAAAGCACTCGACCCAAGGTTTAAGAATCTGAAGTGCCGTTCAATATCTGAGAGGGAGGAGGTATGGAGCATGTTTTTAGAAGTCTTAAAAGAGAAACACTCTGCTGCGGAAACAACAGAACCCAAAACATCAAAAAAGAAAATCAACCTTCTGCTGGTGGCATCTGACTCATATGATGAAAATGAACAGGCATCGGTCTGCACTGCTTTGGATCATTATAGAGCAGAACCTGTCAGCAGCATGGACACATGTCCTCTGGAATGGTGGCTGAAGCATGAAGTAACATATGAATCTTTAGCGCATCTTGCAGCCCCAGCTTAAATAGCTTAAATATCTTGCAACACCAGCTACAAGAGTGCCATGCAAACACCTGTTCTCACTTTCAGGTGACATTGCAAACAAGAAGCAGGCAGCATTATCTCCTGCAAATTGTAACCAACCTTGTTTGTCTGAGTGGTTGGCTGACCAAGAAGTAGAACTTAGTGGACTTGTAGATGCTAAAGTTTTACATTGTTTTATTTTTGAATGCAGTTTTATTTACATAATTCTACATTTGTAAGTTCAACTTTCATTGTAAAGAGATTGCACTACAGTACTTGTATGAGGTGAATTGAATTTTTTTTTGTTTTTGTTTTTTACAGTGCAAATATTTGTAATTAAAAATAAATATAAAGTGAGCACTGTACACTTTGTATTCTGTGTTGTAACTGAAATCACTACATTTGAAAATGTAGTAAACATCCAAAAATATTTAAAATAAATGGCATTCTATTGTTGTTTAACAGCACGATTAATTTTTTTAGTTGCTTGACAGCCCTAGTTTTAATGGTTGCAAACGAATGAGACTCAATATTTCTTTAGGAAAATAACTATAAAGTACAAATTAAAAACATGATTAAAATTGATAATTTAAATCAAGGTTTCCTGCTTATTGATTTAAATCATGATTAAAATTGGTGATTTAAAGTCCTTTGATTTAAATCATTCCACCCTGGCCCTTTGTGGCTCTAAAATCTATGAATTACTCAGAATAATGAACAAAAATACCTTTTACAAGATTCCATGTTAAGTCATAATCCTTCTAATTATATCTGAAAGGAAATACTTTTTACACAATGTATAATTATCCAGTGGGACTCATAGTCACAAGATATTCATGCTATGGGCTAGATCTTCAACTTGTGTAAATTGTCACAGCTCAGTTGGAATCATGACAATTTACACTAGCTGAGGATTGGACTTTAAGATTTGAGATTGATAAGACACTTGAATAGGTAACTAGAACACCCATCGTTACATTAGATATATTCAGAAGAGATATAAATACTCATGATTCATGGTATAACTCAACCACTAACTACGTTGGAATAAGCAAGAAACTTCCCTACATGGGTAAGTGATTTCATAATTGACCTTCACAGGGTTTCTTGAAGTATCAGGTACAGGTCACTGTCACGGACAGGATACTAGAGTAGATGGATCGCTGCTCTGACCCATTACAGCAATTTCTATGTTCCTAAACAGGATATGTCGGTTCTTAAAATCAAAAGGTAATCTGTTTTAAACAGTGTACAGCAACACCAAGCAACAGTTTAGGGAAGGAAATGAAGATGAACAGTATATTGAATTGAAATTGCAGGGGGAATTTAGGGAGGCAGCCATAATTAGCTGAAGTGTAATGTGGCTAGGACAACAGAGTTAGATCGTATTTCTTATGAAAAATGTCATGTGATCCTTAATGACTACAAAGGATCAAGGGCTCAGTTTCACATCTCATCTGATCTATCAACACAGTACTTCCTAACATCCTGCTGGGACACAGATTTTGTACATTTACATAGATAAAAACTAAAAAAGAAAAACCCAAAACCTAGGAACGTCCATAAAAAAGAATTATGCTAACTGGATGTAGGTAAGATACAACAAGACGTAATAGGCTTAATCAACAGCAAGGGAGATTTAGGTTAGATATTAGAAAAACTTTCTAACTTTAAGGATAGCTAAGCTCTGGAATAGGCTTCCAAAACAGGTTGTGGAATCCCTGTCACTGGAGACTTTAAGAACAGGTTGGACAAACACCTGTCAGGGATGTTCTAGGTTTACTTGGTCCTGCCTCAGCACAGGGGGAATGGCTGTCTCCAGTCCCTTCCAGACCTACATTTCTATGATTCTGTGAATGTTATAGTTGCACAGTTAAATTGCTAAAACTCAGGAGAATCTAGAGCTAAGGTTGCAAGTACAAACTGTCCCAGATTTTGTCTGCATGGTGTACAGAGTAGTCTCGTGTAAAAGATCCAGCGTGTGTTCCTAAGGCCGCAATCCTGCCATGAGCTGAGCATGGGCAGTATGCAGATGGCAAGCAGTGGAACTCATGGGAGGATCATGGCAGAAAAGACTGAGATGCTGTGATGCGATGTGAGAAGCTGCATGTGACCATATAACTGAGGCCGTTGTCATGAGTGGCGGTGGACGGTTAAGGACACCTGCAAACTTCCCATCTTTGAGTGTCCAATGGGCAACCTCTCGTTCTGTGAAGTGGGGGTTCTGTATGGAATCAGGCCTGGCTCTCAGAGACCCCTCAGCAAACCCTGCCCACAGAGGATAGCTGTGCCTTGCCTGGGGCTGTCCCCTCCCCCGACAAGACCTCCCCATCATTCCCTACCAGGGAAGTCATCCCTTGCCCGCATCAAGCGTGAGGGAGCACGCCAGGGGGCAGCAGTGCTGGGCTCTTCCATGGCCCCCTCTCCTTAGGGAGACCACCCCCAGCAGGGAGTGGGGGAGAAGGCCGCACTTCCCAGCTCAGCTATCCAAAATACAGGACCTGGTAGTAATGGAGGACTTTAACTATCCAGACATCTGTTGGGAAAGTAATACAGCAAAACAAAATTTTCCATAAGTTCTTGGAATGTATCAGGGACAACTCTTTGTTCCAGAAAGTGGAGGAAGTAACTGAGTGGGCGGGGGGGAGGAGGGGCAAGAGCCATTTTGGTCTTGATTCTCATCAACAAAGAGGACTTGGTACTGAATCTGAAGGTGAAAGGCAATTTGGGTGACAAGTATCAGAGGGGTAGCCATGTTAGTCTGTATCCATAAAAACAACGAGGAGTCCAGTGGCATCTTAAAGACTAACAGATTTATTTGGACATAAGCTTTCGTGGGTAAAAAACCACTTCTTCAGATGCATTAATTTGGGTGACAAACTCAGAGAACTGGTAGGGAAGGTCCTATGGGAAGAAAATCTAAGGGAAAAGAGTTCAGAAACCTGGCAGTCCTCAAGGAGGCCATATTAAAGGTGCAACTGCAAACTTATTCAATGCAAAGGAAAGATAGGGAGAATAGTAAGAGGCCAATATAGTTCCATAAGGAGCTCTTTAATGACCTGAAAATCAAATAGGAACACTACAACTAGTGGAAACATGGCCAAATTGATAAGGAGAAGTACAAAATAACAGCACAAGTATGTAGGGATAAAATCAGAAAGGCTAAGGCACAAAATGAGTTACACCTGGCGAGGGACGTCAAGGGCAATAAGAAGAGGTTCTTTAAATACATTAGGAGCAAGAGAAAGACAAAGGAAAGCGTAGGTCCTCTACTTAGCAGGGAAGGAGAGGGAATAACTGATGGCATGAATAAATTTGAGGTACTTAGTGCCTATTTTGCTTCAGTCTCCACTAAAAAGGTTAATGATGACCAGATACTCAACACAATTAATATTAACAACCAGGGGAAAGGAATAAGTCAAAATAGGAAAAGAACAGGTTAAAGAATATTTAGATAAATTAGATGTATTCAAGTCAGCAAGTCTTGATGAAATTCATCCTAGGGTACTTTAGAAACTAGCTGAAGCAATCTTGGAGCCCTTAGCAATTATCTTTGAGAAAGTGTATAGGACAGGAGAGGTCCCAGAAGATTGGAGAAGGGCAAACAGTACCTGCCTTTAAAAAGGGGAACAAGGAGGACTTTGGAAATTATAGACCAGTCAGCCTAACTTCAATACTTGGAAAGATATTGGAGCAAATTATTAAAAAATCAGTTTATAAGCACCCAGAGGATAATAGGGTTATAAGGGAATAGTCAGCATGGATTTATCAAGAAGAAATCATGCCAAACTAACTCAGTGTTCTTTTTTTATCGTATCACTGGCTGAGTAGGTTGGGGGAAGCAGTAGACATGATATACATAGATAGTAAGGCTTTTGATACAGTTCCGAATGACATTCTCATAAGCAAACTAGGGAAATGTGGTCTAGATGAAATTACTATAAAATGGGTGCTCAACTGGTTGAAAGACCGTACTCAAGGAATAATTATCAATGGTTTGCTGTTAATTGGGAGGGCGTATGTAGTGGTGTCCTGCAGGGTCAGACATGGATCTGGTACTATTCAATATTTTCATTAATGACTTGGATAATAGAGTAGAGAGTACGCTTATAAAATGACACCAAGCTGGAAAGCAAGTATCAGAGGGGTAGCCGTGTTAGTCTGTATCCACAAAAACAACGAGGAGTCTGGTGGCACCTTAAAGACTAACAGTTTTATTTGGGCATAAGCTTTCATGGGTAAAAAACCTACTTCTTCATCTGAACTCCATGCATCTGAGTTCACGAAAGTGTATGCCCAAATAAATCTGTTAGTCTTTAAGGTGCCACCAGACTCCTTGTTGTTCAAGCTGGGAAGGGTTACAAGCACTTTGGAGGACTGGTTTAAAATTCAAAATGACCTTGACAAATCGGAAAATTGGTCTGAATTCAATAAATGAAATTCAGTAAAGACAAGTGCAAAGTACTTCACTTAGGAAGGAAAAATCAAATGCACAACTGCAATATGGGGAATAACTGGCTAGGTGGTGGTACTGATGAGAAGACTCTGGGGGGTTTTGTGGGCCACAAACTGAATAGGAATTGTCAATGTGATGCAGCTGCAAAAGAGGCTTATATGATTCTGGGGTGTATTACCAGAAGTATCTTATGTAAGACACAGGAGATAGTTGTCTACGTGGCACTGGTGGGGCCCCAACTGGAGTACTGTGTCCAGTTCTAGGAGCTACAATTTCAGAAAGAGGTGGACAAATTGGAGAAAGCCTAGAGGAGAGCAACAAAAATGATAAAAAGTTTAGCAAACCTGATCCATGAGGTAAGGTTACAAAAACAGGGCTTATTTAGTCTTGAGAAAAGACGACTGAAGGGGATCTAATAACAACCTTCCATTATGTTAAGGACTGTTATAAAGAGGACTGAGCTCAATTATTCTCCACGTCCACTGAAGGTAGGACAAGAAGTAATAGGTATAATCTGCAGCAAGGGAGATTTAGGTTAGATATTAGGGAAAAATCTCTAACTCTAAGGATAGTTACAAGCACTGGACCAGGCTTCCAAGGGAGGTCACGGAGCCCCCACCACTGGAGGCTTTGAAGCAGAGGTTGGACACTCAGTGGTGCTGGAACTAGGGGTGCTGTCGTGCCCCTTAGCTTGAAGTAGTAATAACAAACACCAAATAGATGGTTTCCATTATTATCACCCCCCCACACTATAAAAATTGTTCCTGAACCCTGTGGGCAAACCCCATCAGGGATGGACTGGGGGTGGGGATTGTGTCTCAGCACAGGGGCTGGACTAGCTGACCTCTCCAGGCCCCTTCCAGCAAGGGTTACCTCCTGGCCAGAATTTGAGCGGTCTGGCCGGTTTTTGAAACTATAGTAAAGAACAAAATTGTTAGATACATAGATGAACATAATTTGTTGGGGAATAATCAACATGGTTATTGTAAAGGGAAATCACTCCTCACCAATCTACTAGAATTCTTTGAGGGGGTCAACAAGCATGTGGACAAGGGGATCCAGCGGATATAGTATATTTAGATTTTCAGAAAGCCTTTGACAAGGTCCCTCACCAAAGGCTCTTCAGCAAAGTAAGTAGTCATGGGATAAGAGGGAAGGTCCTTTCATGGATTGGTAACTGGTTAAAAGATAGGAAACAAAGGGTAGGAATAAATGGTCAGTTTTCAGAACGGAGAGAGGGAAATAGTGGTGTTCCCTGGGGGTCTGTACTGGGTCCAGTCCTATTAAACATATTCATAAATGATCTGGAAAATGGGGTAAACAGTGAGGTGGCAAAATTTGCAGATGATACAAAACTACTCAAGATAGTTAAGTCCCAGGGAGACTGTGAAGAGCTACAAAAGGATCTCTCAAAACTGGGTGACTGGGCAACAAAATGGCAGATGAAATTCAATGTTGATAAATGCAAAGTAATGCACATTAGAAAACATAATCCCAACTATACATATAAAACGATGGGGTCTAAATTAGCTGTTACCACTCAAGAAAGAGATCTTGGAGTAATTGTGGATAGTTCTCTGAAAACATCCACTCAATGTGCAGCAGCAGTCAAAAAAGCGAACAGAATGTTGGGCATCATTAAGAAAGGGATAGATAATAAGACAGAAAATATCATATTGCCTCTATAGAAATCCATGGTACACCCACATCTTGAATAGTGCGTGCAGATGTAGTAGCCCCATCTCAAAAAAGATATATTGGAATTGAAAAATGTTCAGAAAAGGGCAACAAAAATGATTAGGGGTATGGAACAGCTGCCATATGATGAGAGATTAATAAAACTGGGACTTTTCAGCTTGGAAAAAAGATGACTAAGGGGAGATATGAAAGAGGTCTATAAAATCATGACTGGTGTGGAGAAAGTAAATAAGGAAGTGTTATTTACTCCTTCTCATAACACAAGAACTAGGGCCACCAAATGAAATTAATATGCAGCAGATTTAAAATAAACAAAAGGAAGTATTTTTTCACACAACGCACAATCAACCTGTGGAACTCATTGCTAGAGGATGTTGTGAAGGCCAAGAGTATAACAGGGTTCAAAAAAGAACTAGATAAATTCATGGAGGATAGATCAATCAATGGCTATTAGCCAGGATAGGCGGGGATGGCGTCCCTAGCCTCTATTTGCCAGAAGCTGGGAATGGGTGACAGGGGATAGATCACTTGATGATTACCTGTTCTGTTCATTCCCTCTGGTGCACCTGGCATTGGCCACTGTCAGAAGAGAGGATACTGGGCTAGATGGACCTTTGGTCTGACCCAGTATGGCCGTTTTTATGTTCTTTTTATGGATTTGCCAGTTGCCAGAAAAATAATTTAATCTGCCACTTTTTTTAATGTAGGTCTAAAAACTTTTCAATATTATCACCATACACTGGATATCAAACGTTAAAAGTTTCAGCGTCCAGCTAAAGATGCTACGATGTTGCTGCTAAAAATAAGAAATGGCTGGAAACAGCATAGACAAATTCAAGAAACAGACCCAATGGATTGTCTTTTTGTATGAAGTGCCAAAGTGTTCACATTCAGGTATGTAGTGAATATATCCAATCAATGCAGTTTGGGGGGAAATAATCTCGAGAAAGATGGCCAAGATCAGAAAACCATGTTATTGATCTGACATCTGTGTTATTGCTCTAGCTACTACAAGTGGCTGTCGGGGGGGAGGGGGGGCGGGTTGTGGAGTTGCCTTGTGGTTGGGGTTGCCCTAGGCTTGTCTGGGGTGGGGGGTGGCTGGGTTTTTTGCAGTTCAAAGGTGATAATCACTCCAGCCCCAATGTCTATGATTTTACTGAGGGGGGGGTCTCCCTGGTCACGTGCCAGGGGCGCCTCAGAAGCTTCCTTGCACGTGACTCTCCTTTTCCTTCCCTTGTAACTTCAGGGCCGGGGGGCCCCCTCCCCCCTCCTCCCCGTGCGGAAGTGACGTGCGGCTGCTCAGTTGCTGCGCAGCTCTCCGGAGAGGGACGGGAAGGCGCCGCCGGGACACACAGCAGCAGGAGGCGCAGGCCCCAGCCGCCGCTCTAGCTCCCGCCCCCTCCGACTGCGAGGCTCCGCCCCCTCCCCCGGCCGCAGCAGACACCGAGCGACAGAGCCGGGGCCGCCACCACGAAGCGCCGCAGCCCGGTGAGTGCGGGACTGCGGATGGCGCCGGCTTCCGGACTCCTCCCGCCCCCGGTGTAGAATGGGGCCGGAGCCGCTGCCTCCCCGCGGCCTGCCGCTGGGCTGCGGGAAGCGCACAGCCTGGGGGGCCCCGGCGGATCCGATGTCCAGGAAGGGGGGGATCGTCTCCGGCCCGGGGTTTATTTACCTCCGTGCACCCGGGTGCGCCCCTCCTCCCCGCCCGCGCTGCGGCCGGCCCCTGCGCTTCCCCCCCCCCTGCTGCTGGCGGTGCTGACAGCGGCGGGACTCCGGCCCGGCTGCGCGGGGGCCTCCTCCAGCGCCCGCCGCCGAGCTCTGGGAGGCCGGGCGCTGTGCCCTTCAGGCAGGGAGGCCCCGGGCCGGAGTGGCTGCGCCCCGCGGCGCCGTCCCCGCACGGCTCTGGCGCTTCCCCGGCTCCGTGAGCCTGGCGGCGATACCGCAGCCCGGAACGTAGCTGGCACTGCCCCTCGGAGCGGCCGCCGCCCCGAGCATCCAGCGCCGATGGGACCCCTGGTGACTGCCGGCCCCAGCCACCTCCCCTGCGGTTGAAAACCCTTCCGGCGCTAGCAAAGAGGGAGGCCGCTTCCAGCAGCCATCAAGCGCGATCCACAGGCAGAGGAGGCTCCTGGGCACTTTCTGTAACAGGTGTCAAAAATGGCTTGGCCTTGAGGACGCTAGCGGCCAAGTGATGGGCAAGGCATCCAGTGGTTGTCAGCCATGTTCCTTTCTTTGACCAAGTCTACTTTTAATTTTGCCCCTCATTTTTCTCCCTGCCCCCCCGAGAAAGTTACTGCCCTAGAATAAAGTCAGAGAAGAGGGTACGTTTTAAGCTGTCCTGCAACATATTGTTAGTCCTGTACTGATGTAGGCTAAATGACAGTCTTGCCAAGACGTTTATGAAAATGACATTTGCATGCTACCAGGTGGTCAGAGTCAGCAAAATTATGTAAATAATAGTTACAGTAAATATTTCCAGTGCATGCTGAAGAATCTGCTTGCAGTAGCTGAGTGTGCAGCTTATCAAAACAGTACCATGTTCAATAGGCTTTACTATTTTGTTTGAATTATTTAAAAAAAAAAAGGTTTGATCAAATCTACAACCCTAGAAAGGATTCTATGATTTAAAAAAAAATAAGATGAATTGTGCTTTAATTAGACATTCCCCTGCAGTGTTTGAAACACACACCACAACTTTCTGCTGAAATTTTTTTTATTATTCCATCTGAGAAATTTTCCCTTTAGTAACGTGCTGTTGCTTCAGAGATCAATAGTAGAACTGCACTTTAATATGTATTATTTTACAATCAATTTAAGATGCTTACTACTAGCATATGTTATCTAATTTGACTAGCTTTTGTCTGAATTAATACAATTTCATAGTGAGACTTCTAATTGGACGTGTCATAAAACACAGCTTCCCAACCTTTGCATTTTGTGTCGTTAATTATGTATTTCAACTTCCAGGTTGAAAGACAGGAAGAATTAGAAATGCTTTTTGAGTTTCCATCTTTGTGGGGAACTCATGACAGTTGCCTCTCATTTCTAAAAGGTGTGCAGAATAAAGTGAAAAACTAATGTTAGGAAAGCACCCATATAGACTAATAACTTACCAAAAAGAAGAAATGTTGTCTTAAGTATACGTATATATTGAAGTGGTTTTGTTCTTTAAGTATTCATTTTTTCCTTTCCACCTGAAAATCTGTTAAGTGCCCAAAATCAGCAGAGAGGGTAGTTTATTTTTTTTGTAGGACTCTGATTATCAAGGAACTGGAGGCTCAGTTACCTGTACTTTCTCACAAATTATATAACATCTCCTCAATTATCTCATGAGGCACAAAAAAAAAAAAAAGTCCTCTTAAACTCTGATTCTATGTGTGATCAGTGTACCACTGGGCTAGTCTGAGAAGACTTTGCTTCAAATGTAACTAATGGAAATTCTACATGAAGAAGTACTAAGTGAGTAGGTTAACATTTTTCTTATATAGAGAGATTCATTGCCATTCTTCTCAAAGAGGAAAAATATCTTCCAGCTATTTTGCATTATACCTTTCCAGAGGTGTAAATACATAATGTAAATAAATTACAAATGATGCTTGTTAACCCTCAGGTTCTTGGCATTGCCTGTCAGTTTGTACCACAACTTGCCTTAACTGATGGGGTAAATCTGCACATTTAAATGGCTTCCTGTAATTTTAAAATTTCCTGTAATGTATAATCATAATGTTTTGTGTTCTCAGATACGAGTGTAAATAGAGACTTTAGATAATGTTAGTTTGTGTTCAACCTTAAAAAAAATTTAGAACTACTATTAAGAAAATTACAAATGAGAAGACTGATTTAACATATTTGAAAAAGAATTCATTTATGGATTTGCAAAATCCTGAGTTCAGAGCTCACTTCTCTTCCTGCCTGACTTGTGGCTAAGGCATGAGACTGGAAGTCAGATATGGGTACTATTCTCACCTGTGTCACAGATTTCCTGTGCAATTTTGGGAAGTCATTTAAAAAAAATGGAGGGAGAGGGAGTGTTTAAAAAAAAATGAGGGGAAAGAGGGGAGAAGGAAAGGAATGAAGTTTTCTGAATGTTGGGCTCTGCCCAAAGGTGAGATTTGGCGAACTTGAGCAAAAAAAGAAAGAAAAAAAAAGGGGGGGGGAATAAATTTTTCCCTATTAAACATTTCCAAGCATACTTCAGAATAAGCTACACATAAAATGACTGAAAATGACTAGCAACATAGAAGAGGCTGGGGGGTTGCAACACCCAGGAGGAGACTGCGTGATTTCTAGCACACAAACAAGTTGGGTCCTTCACTGAAGATGTGGAAAGGATTGTTTTTCACTGAGTTGAGTGGTGTCTAAGGCTCAGTCCATGCTTGGAAAATTTGTAAGCATTTTTCTATACTGGTATAGCTCCATCCAGTGGTGGAAGCTGCTGGTTAAACACCACAATTGTACACACACCTGCTGTGTCCAACTGCAGCTTCCTTTGTTGTTAGCACAAATGGGTCTACATTGGTTCATATACATGCGTACAAACTTTCCAAGTATGGATGCCTCTGAAATGGAAGAATTGACATAGTATTAATAACAGCTCTGTACTTCCCACAAGGAGGCTGTGTGATGCAGTTCAAGACCGTGGTTCCTTACCTTACTTGTCTGGAGTCCCCTTTGTGCTGGCTCCTTACTCTGCATTTCAGTTGATGTGATGCCCTGCTGGAGCTGCTGTCTCGCCTGTTTTTGTCCAGTTTCTCTAGAATTCTCTTTTCTGGGTTTGTTTTTCCATCTTTTCTCAGGTTGCATGTTCTTCAGCTCTATTGCTTATTTATGACAATGCCGGTTTTGTTTTTTTGTTTCCCTCACCCTTCCATTGAATACTCTTACTGCTTCTTCCCTTCCCCAGAAGTCTCCCATGTTACTTAGAACTGTTGCCTCCCAGTTACTATAGAGATTGGGGAGAGCTGCACTTTGAAAGAGGAGGTCACAGGGCCGAGGGCACCAGAGAGAGGGAGAGATTTGTGATAGCCCTGCAGGTGTGAACACAGAGGAGTGGCCATCTCCCAGGGCATTCACTCCATGATTTGGAAATATCAGGACTAAAGGAAAGATGGGATCTCATGGTTTTTTTTTAAGGCCTAAAAAGGCAGAATGCTTTAAAACATTAAAAGGGGGACAAAGATGGAAATAGGAAGGCAACGTACAACATGAAAGATGTGCTGATGTGTAAGTGGATGAAAGTTAATTGATTCAGAAAAAAGTGAGAAAGACAAAGTAAAATGGCACAGGCTAGTGAAATATTAATCCTTAAACCTTACTGTGATTGTAAGGAAAATATCCCACAGCTTTGTACATGGAGGAGTGGATGAGTCAGGAAGTGTTGTAGAATGTTGTTGCTAATGGGAATTAGGTCAAATTGATCCTTTACAGTTTGGCAGGTAGTAAATGCGCCTGCAGGTAATGTTCCTTAATATTAGGCAATGTAAATTGTGGGTTAATGTCATTTAACTTTTAAATGGACTTTTCCCAATATCCTAAGTGATTTGATTTTTCTGTGCTGGAGGCTTGCCTGTTTTTTTTTTTTTAAAGTAATGTTTGTATTGCTATTAGATAAAATAGTCGAGTTTGTAGAATACCATTTTCTGTGGTATTTTGGATTTTCTATTAAAAATGATACAGCAGATAGTTTTGCAGAAAACATAGTAAATTTCTGTTTGCACAAGTTCAAGGGGCTTCTTTGCTTATGGTTCTGTTCTAGAACAGTGGTCTCCAAACTTTTTTGATTGCGCACCCCTATCAGTAAAAAAATGTGAGCACGCACTCCCTGCCACGCCAGCTCTACCGTTTTTGCTGAAGCAAAAAAAAAAAAAGCCACTCTGACTCCTGCCCAAACTGCCAAAGCACCAAAAAACAAAACAAAACACACACCTCCTCCTGCCATGCACACCCCACTTTGGAGACCACTGTTCTAGAAACAATATTTTGACAAAGAACTATACTCTTTACTCTTCTTTAAAAATCTGGGTGACTTTTTTTTTTTTTTTTTTTTGCTATTTCTACTGTTTGATTGCTTGCACTCATTCATGTTAGCTAGTGAAACTACACTGGCCAGTTTAACTTTAACTCCCTTACAGTAGTAGAACAGTAAGTCTCCAATGCTGCAGTGTAAGGAGTTGGACTCACCCCTGTACCACCTCCTGCTGGTCATCCATGGGAATTAGCTCATCTCAGCTCCAGAGCACCCCTTGCAGATTAGTGATCTGCCTTGCCACTGGCCCAGTGTCCCTCCCAGGACCCCAGTGCCCCTTTCTCTTTGGGTCTCCCCTCCCCAGGGAACCCCCCACCCACTATCCCCACCTCACCTCAGAATAAGGCCACTGCCAGTCACCAACTAGCCCCCGCTCCCTGGGGCAGACTGCAGTATAAGCCACTCATCATCGGCAAGGTTGGGTTTGGACCTGCTGCCTTTGCCTACCCCTGGGCTGCCCTCTGCAACCCCCAGTACCTATTTGCCTCTTGCTAAGCTGCAGCCTGGGGCTTTCCAGGCTGGAGCTCCCCAGCCCTGCTCAGGTACCCTGCCTCTAGCTCCCTGCAGTCAGACCCATCTTCCTCTACAAACAGAAGGACTGCTGAGCTCCTGGCTCCCAGCCTCTTATATAGGGCCAGCTGAGGCCTGATTGGGGCGTGGCCCAGCTGCAGCTACTTCCCCAATCAGCCTAGCAGCTTTTTCCCTTCCAACAGCCCTCCCTTAGGGCTGTCTTTAAACCCCTCAGAGTAGGAGTGAGTAATCACCCCGCTACATGCAGGTAATGTTTTAGTTACTGAAGCCCTTCATTTAGCTTCATAAATTTTCTATACTCAAAAGTTTTGTGACAGTTTTGGGCCTAAACTAGTAGAGTGTCCATTCATATAACATTTACAGGTCAAGCAATAGAGAGAGGGAGGGACTCAAGGATAATGGAATGGCTAGTTCTGGTAGCATGCATGTTTTGCTACCAGATATTATTTTAAGTGCAGGATTGGCACTAATGGACAGAAAAGAGGAGACATACCTGCAAACATATTTATCCCAGTCCTCTGTTTTAATGTGTCATACTTGGAGAAACTCAATTTTTTAAAAATTAAAAGCAGTACAATTAACTCAACACATAATCTTGTTTCTAAAAATCTCTAATAAAGAGAATTTTATCTTTAGAATGTGCCAAACTGACCGTTTGAGACTGGAATCCCTTATGAATAGAAAAATTAGTGAAGCTTCTTTGCAGTCTTGCTAATACCTCAACCTTGATGTACAATATCAGCTCTAGAAGTGGGAGCATGGTTTAGCTTCTGTACCTGTTAAGCTTTTTGCTTTTCTGCTAATTATGGCAACTTTTGAGATTTGGGCACTTATAGTACTGATGTAGACTAAACTTGAACATATGAATTGTGGTGCTGTTTTCATACTAATTCTGAGCCATTTAGTGTAGAACCTTTTTTTCCCCCCAGCTATTTTATTTATTTCTTAGGCTATTGATGCTTCAGGAATTTAAATTTGAGAGAGTAGAATCCCATGCCAAAGAGATTCATTTATTTTATAGCCCTTACTCCACACTGCCAAGAAAAGCAGTAGCAGAGTATAACTGTTTAAGTATCACAGACATAATCTTACAGTAAAGGAAGAGAGAGAAAGGAGGAAGAAAGTCAAGATTGAGATGGAGGTGCACATAAATGGAGAAGGCAAGGTGAGTGGGAAGCTGAAGCAGTGTTTTGATGGTAGCGAATGCTAGTTTGAGACAGTTAGGTGGTTTTATATTTGGTTGGAGAGCAGGGGATATGGGTACAATTTGAAAATAATACACTCGACCAGTGGGGAAATACTTTGCCCATTAGTAACCACTCCTTTAGTGGACTCAGGGAAAAAAACATTCTTAGAAACTTTTATACAGGAGCAGCACAAGTGTGTTTCTCTAGCTGCAGTTTAAAATGTGGATGGCTGGGATGGGTGGTAGAATTGTGCACTTTCCTTCCCACCAATTGCATTTAAACTCCAAGGATTCTAGGGACTCCATATGCTTGGCTAAGTAGATCTGATTATGTTCTTGTTTCCTTTTCAGTTATTGAAATCATGAATCCTGTTTATAGCCCTGGATCTTCTGGGGTTCCCTATGCAAATGCCAAAGGAATTGGTTATCCAGGTAAACAACTGAATTTCTATCTTAAGTTTTCTTTCAAAGGGATGCCTGTGGGTTGTTCATTATAACCCTGTCAGTGTAGACACTCAGGTGACTCACTTGTGAATGTTTCCATACCTTCTGATAACTTTCACTCACCAAGTTTATAATTCAAGAATAGATCACCTTGATCGATCGGTCCTTCAGCCCTCATATAGATTACGCCGATCACATCAAGACTAGATGGGGCATTTAAGTGCCTTGATTTTGTGTTGTACACCTCTACCCCAATATAACGCTGTCCTCGGGAGCCAAAAAATCTTACTGCATTATAGGTGAAACCGCGTTATATCGAAGTTGCTTTGATCCACCGGAGTTCGCAGCCCCGCCCCCCGAGAGCGCTGCTTTACCATGTTATAACCGAATTCGTGTTATATCGGGGTAGAGGTGTATTTTGTGTTCCTTAAACTAGTTTGGAAAAAAGTTACCTTAGGGGCTGTAACTAAATTTAAAATTAATGGCCTGAAGGGAAACAATTGGGTCTACTATTGGCCCATTGTTGGCTGAAAATTTCCTTTTATATCCTACAATTTTTGTTTCTTAGGCATTGGCAGTCGTGTGCCACAAATACAATACAAAAATTGAGACAGAGTGCCAGTGCCAAAGATTTTTAAACAATATTTTTAGTGATGCCAAAACTATAGTGTTCTGTGCATTTCCCTTATTTTTTTTCCCACTCCTGTTCTGAGGTTTTCTTTGTTTCTCATCCCCAAGCCCACCTCCTTTTTCACAACTCAATGTTTAGTTTGAGTAGGCGTGGCTTCTGAAGCCTCCAGGAGTTCAGAAGTAACATAAGACCATTAGTTAAGCCTATCCAGAGTTCAGTGAGAGTGTATGAAGTGAAGAAATATATAAATGTTTTTTCTGCCATGAAGTATTTAAAGTAATTATTTATTAAATAACTATAGATATGAGAAGTATAGACCTTTTAGGGCAGGAATTGCTCTATACATGATTTTTTTGTTGCTTTGTCCATTCTGCTTTTAAATGTTTGAAGTGATAGGATTTAGAACTTCCATTGAAAACTGTTCTCCAATTTAACAAGTGTTACTGTTGGGAACTTGTTTTAGTTTCATCCTATTTATTTATATGCTGTTCAGTCATACTAAATTCATTATTTGTGTTCACATCCGTCAAATATTTATAGGTATTTGTGTCCCTGCTTAGCCAAATTATGCATAAAAATAATCTTCTCATAATTAAATTCTTCCAATACCCTAATTTTGTTGCTCTTCTCTGAATCTTTGAATTTACATATCTTTCTTGCACTGAGGTACTGTTGTAATAATTGGGCCTACAGATTTACTGTAATTGCAAGCTCAATTGTAAAAAGTATGTAAGTTTTTCCCAGTTTCTCTCTTTGAACCAGGTTTAAGCTAGTATTTACCAGCACCCTATCCTAAACTAGTTTTTCCACGGGAAATTGCCAGCCCTCACTATAAAAAAGTTCATGTGGCTAGTAAGACTTAAGGTTATTGAAATAACTTAAAATAATAGTTCAACAGTTGCTGTACAGAATATTGCAGAGTTGAATGGCTATAGAAACAGTCTTTGAAAACCTTTGCCATCATTTTCATTGGTTATTATATTGCCTACATTAATTGATGCTAGTTAATTTGCTTTCCATCCAAAGTGCATGATTTTCGTCATGATTTAAATCAGCAAGCAGCAAACATTTAAATAATTGATTTTAAATTTGTGTTTTGCATTTGTATTTCAGTTATTTTCCTAAGAAAAGGTTTATATTTTGGTTAGTATAGCCATAAAAACATATTTGCAACCAAATGTAATCTTTACAACACTAAATTTGGTACTTTTTGCTAAGTAGGAGCATACAAGATACCCACACACACGTGTTTAAGCAATTCTATAGCTAAACATAAGTTTATTCAGAGTCTAGTTTGTATGTTTATTCTATTAGAAAATGGTGAATTACATATTTTAGATTTTTTTTTTACTTAGAATTTGTCAGGCTACATGAGATGGAAATTGGAATTAACTTACAAAATCAATATTTTAAAATGTCTTTTGTTAAGTAAAATTACCTTAAATGTGCTGGATACATAAAGAAAAAGTTTAACACATGTTTAAAACTCATTTAAACAAAGGAAATATTAACTGTAGTTAGTGAGTTGATAGTTTCTGATCACCGGGGCCAGATTTTCAAAGGTATTTAGGTGCCTCAAGATGCAGATAGGTGCATAGTGGGATTTTTCAGAAGCACCTGAGCAAGAGGTTGCTGAACTCCCATTCAAATCAGTGGGAGTTATTTAGGCTCCTGATATGCTTAGGTGCTTAATGTGATTTTTAGAAGTTCTTATCAGTTTCCCCATGATACTGATCGCCTTTGTAAAGCACTTTGGGATCTATGGATGAAAAAGGTAACAGGTAGTTGGTATTATATGCATCTTTAGGTGCCTAAATACCTAGGGAAAATCTGGCCCCTCTGTACTTCGTTTTTAGAATTAGTAGATCTCATCCCCTTCCACTTGCCTTTGTTCATAGATTGGAAGAGAAAAACAAGTGTTGCTGTTCTTTCAACTCAATTTCTCAACTGTGAATGAACTAGTCCAAATATAGAGTATTTTCTTTGCATCTGCTAGCTAAACTGAAGCCAGAAGAAATTGAAGCAAAATCTTTACTGTATAAGAGAAAGTACATACACCCTGTAAATCCATTAAAGCTTGATGACTCTCTGATGTAGCAAATTTAATTGATTTTAGTAGATTATAGTACATGTAGTTAGTTAGTAACCTAAATTGTCAATTTCATCATTTAATTTTAAACAGGACACTAACCTCAGAACTTTTACTAATGTTTTCTTTTTAGTGTTTGAATATATATTTAGTACCAAGCTTTGTTTGTTGTTTTTTTTAGCTTTGTGTTGTATGAATATGGATTTTTCATATTTCATTAATCATTCAGGGAATTAAACAGGATGAATTAAATTAAATTGATAAAATGTAAATCTAATGCCGTAAAATGGTATATTGACAGATTAAATTAAATTACTATATCTTGTCTAGTTCAGGTTTAAAGGGTACAAAACATGCTCTTTTAAGTAAATGATGAAGGTTGGGACTTGTTTAATTAAAGATAAGACACTTTTAGTCACTGCATGACTAAAACATCCCTGGCCTCCTTTTTCAGAAGACCACTGATTCTTTCTTCAGAACTGCTGAATTTAGCAGGATGTTTTGGTGCTGAACTGGTCTCTGTTTTCAGAAGGCACACTTTATCTAAAGACAGGTTTCAAAGTAGCAGCCGTGTTAGTCTGTATCCGCAAAAAGAAAGGAGTACTTGTGGCACCTTAGAGACTAACAAATTTATTTCAGCATAAGCTTTCGTGGGCTACAGCCCACTTCTTCGGATGCATAGAATGGAACACGCAGACAGAAGATATCTGTCTGCGTGTTCCATTCTACTTTATCTAAAGGCACTGATATCTTCATAAATACCAAACATAGGGAAAAGGGTTTTTTGGGACTAAAACTGTTAAAAAGGGTACTTAGGCAGGATTACAGTAACAAATGAGTAGTCAAGAATGAAAACATTTGATTTAAAGACTAGTGGGTTGTGGGGAGAAGTTGTTTAATCTGCTACTTACGTTGTGCTGTTTGTTTACATTTCACAGGAGTAATTTCCTCTAGGAGTGTCTTGTTTTAGCTCAGTAGGAACTCTTACTGTGGAGCGAAACCTATAAAATAAGGACAGAGGATTGAAAAGCTCAAACAACCTTAAAAATAGTGGTGTTAGGTGGCAAGTTATAATTAAAGCATTTGTTTTTTAATTAACACCTGAAGTCAGTGAAATAACATAGTAGTGTAACCCTCAGTCAATTGTTGACACTATGGATAAAAATATTTTTTTAAATAAAAACAAAAAAAATCATTTAAAAATCAGATTTAAAAGAAACTTTCGAAAGTTTGAAATTGACAATGTATGTCAAGGCCTAAAATTATTATCTAATACAAAAAAAAGCAGTAAAGTTTGCTGCCAATTTTTTAAGACAGTCAAACCACTGAACTGATGGAAGTCACTGGCTAAACACCTGGAAACAAAGCTTGTTGAAGTGACAAACAAGCTTTTGCCAGCAGTACCCTCTACTGCAGATGCAGAAAGAATATTTTCTTTCCAGTTTATTGAACAGAACAAATTGAATGACTGGTTCAAAGTTAAGAAACTAGTTGGGAGTTGAAAAAGCAAGAAAGCTTTTTTTCCTCCCCAATCTATGAATAAAAACAAAGTGAGAGGATGAAAGCTGCTAAAATCTTGAAGGACATGGGGACCGAAAACAGTCACTTCACTGGCTGCTGCTAACATTTCTTTGTTTAATCATTTTTGAAAGGAAAACCATGTTTTGATAATATTTTCTTATGCATCCAGCACATTTAAGCTAGTTTTATTTAATAAAAAGCTTAAAATGCTTTTTTTGTGCATTTAGTTGCTTGACACAAATCACAAGTAAAAAGTTATCTAGTAAAGAAGAAACGCATCCTTTTCTAACATAATCAAAAATGTAAAAATTAAGAATTTGAATAAAGGTAACTGAAGCAATTAATGCTTAATAAGTGTATAGATATAGGTATCCTCCTGGTTAGCAAAAAGAAGCATCAAATTTAGCGTAAAGGCTGTATTTAGTTGTAAGTTAATATGTTTTAATAGTTACCAACCAAGGAAAATAACAACAAAATACAAATGCAAAACACTATTGAAATGGATGATTTAAATCAAGGTTTCCTGCTTGCTGGTTTAAATTACCAATTTAAATTATTATTTAAATCAGTCCACCCTGATTGTCTTTCACTACGTGCTATTATCACCTTAGAACTTGGTTCCTGGCTTTCTTGACATTGGTTTAGTCATGGTAATTGTGTATATCAGTGTCAAGGTGTCAACACAGCATTTTGCCACTCTGCCAGAGTGAATCACAGATTGTAACTGCTGAGTGTCATTGTGGGTGGTTGAAACGATAGGAGTATAACTGACATCTAAAAGCAGAGACCAATCTAGGTTAAATAAAAACAAGATATTTTGGAGGGTTAAAGTTGGCTTTTACTGTCCAATTTGGGAAACTGTGATCCAGGAAATGAGTCACTCACACTTCTATATCTTCTCTTTACACAGGGAAAAGGGCTCACTCTGAGTTCAGTAGTCTTAATGCATTTCAGTGTTTGATATTCTTTTGGATTATTTAATATTAAAGCTTGCAATCTGACTGCAGTTACTAGTGAGCTGGCTAATTCAGACTTTTGCTGAAAGTGTGTTCGGGGAGCGGGGGGGGGTTGAGAAATGGGAACTGTGGCTTACTACACTTTTTAGCTTTACTTCTCAACTAGTAGTAACATGAATTTCGAAAAATTGCAACTTTTGTTGATCTTTGGTCAAAAAGTATCATGCACAACAAATTCTCTGAGAACATTGTGTTGCTTATCTAGAAAATAATCTGGAATTGTTCTCTTTTGTCATAGCTGGTTTCCCAATGGGCTATGCAGCAGCTGCCCCGGCCTATTCCCCCAGCATGTACCCAGGAGCAAATCCTACCTTCCAAACAGGTATGCATAAAATACTTATTGCTTAGAAATACTCAAAAACTTTGTCTACATTAGAAGCATTTAAAATTGGGGGTGAGGAGAAATGCATAACATTTTCTTTTACTTTGAAAATAGCATAAAATGGTGGTCTTCCAAACTAACCAGTGACTTCAGTTTTTGCATCTGGGGATGTTTACACAGTGTCCACATGCAGTCTCCTGTTATAGATAAGGGAGGACTTTAACTTGTTTTTGGGGAGGTTTGAGTTATTTAGTTGCCAGAGACAAGTATTAGATAGGTAGTTAAAATCCTTACACAAATTTTTGCTAACATCTTTCACTAGTCCCTTCTGACCTGACCCTCTGGATATTTCCCTTTATTTCCATGTCCCTCAGTAAGTCTCTTCCCTTCCTCTTTCAGAAAGGCGTCTGGAATATACCTTTTTATCACCTCCTCTGATCTTTCACCTCCTAAATTCTACGTGCCCCTTCCTACCTCAGGATCGTGCCTGTCATGCACCTGCATACGGTGATTGTCCAACAATTCTAGCAACAGGGTGAAACAGCTATGATTCTGGACAGCTTTACTATTGTGTTCCTACTGGGTTGTGGGGAAAGAGCAGTGTTTAGGAACAACAGTCTCATACTGCTCAGCTAAGGGGCAGGCAGGAGGAGGGATTTGGGGAAGAAAGAAGATATGCACAGGGGCCAACGAACAAAAGTGAAAGAATCCCTGGAAGAATCCCTCAATGTGATGAGCATTCTATTAATATTGGAAAGAAGGAGAAACTGATAGTAGCTGTTAAATTAATCTCCAATCACAACAGAAGGATACACTCGGAAAGGAAACCTTAGACTTTTTCAAAAGGGATATTATATACAGATAAGAAATTGCTTACTGTCCTTTGTAAAATATTATGGCTTGCATAAATCTACATTAGCAATGAAAGGGAAAAGGATAGTGGAGAAAAACTAGCCTGTTTATTCATTTGCATATTGCTATACAACTTATCTAGAAAAATTTAGTGTTTATCGATTGATGTCTAAAGCATACCAAAGATGACGGGGGGTGAGGGAGAGGAGGGGGAAGAGAAGAAGGGGAGAGCAGGATGGAAGGAGAGGAATTTGTATGAAGAGCCTAATTCACAAATGGGTCATGTAAGTGGTTTCATTTACCACTGTAGCGCCCACTGGTGTCGGAGCCTGCCATCGCTCGGGTCTTCATCTCCAGTGCCCCCTGCTGACCATTGCTTCGGCTATGCAATGGCCTGCCTGGCTACATCTTCCATAGCCTTGTGCTCCAGCGAGGTCACGTCTTTCAAGTTGTGTCCCCTTCTGGAGTAACAAAAGTACAACCAAAGAATCCACACCAACAACAGGGCTCTTGGGCTACATTGAAATTCCCTGCTCTTCACCCCTCTTCTTGGGGACTGCAGAGTTCCTTCTTTGCTCCTTTAGCTGAGTACTTCCTCCCATGTTTTTTTCTCCTGGAGGCTCTTCTTCCAAGCAAGTTTCCTCACTGCCTTTCCTCCCCAAGGACTCCAGCAGTTTTCCCCAGGACCTCTCTGCTTCTTACAAGCCCTATTCCAGAGCCTCCCAGAGGAACCTAATTGCTCCCTGTCTCTCCAGCCTGCCTTCACCAGGCACTTCCCCGACAGAGGAAACTCTTCCCTCAGTGAGTTCTCTTCCCTCTTTATGTAGTTCTCCCTGACCTTTTCATAGGTGGGATCATTAGTTGTAACTGAGTCACCAGATGAGGATGAGCTGGAGATTAAATGCTATGTCCCAAGCCAAGCTGAGCCTATCTCCTCTTAAAGGGCCAGCCAGCTTGGACAGGTCAACACAGTGTGATTTCATTATAACTTTTTTCAGGCAATGTAAGCTTAACTAAGCTTAATTTAACTCTTAAGCTTACCTTAAAAAATTAAGTGATGCCTGACATTCTGCAAACTGCTGTTCTAGGAAGTAGACAGTAGATATTAGGTCCTCTGGCCCTGGGAAGCTTGTCATTTGTACTATTCATGACTCTCATTACATAAAGTATGGTTGTAGTCACTCCTGTAGTTCAATATTCAGTAATACCATTCTGATTTTAGTTTGTCTATGCACCTTCAAGAGCTCCTCCACTCGAATCCATTATGGGCCAGAATTTCAGAAGTACTCATGTACTTCTCCAAAATTGGCCCTGAATGTCTAGTTATAACTTGTGGAAAATAATATATGGTACCTAGGAATATAGTTTGGTCCTCTTCCCTTCATACCAACAACCTTGTTGTCTCTACAAGATAGTTCTGAAGTGTTGTTCTGTTAGATTCCAGGGACAGCTCTGTCAAATAGAATGCAGTCATAAAGTCTTACAACTGAGAGTAATCACCAACTCACAAGACTTGGACAAGTGACTTTAAATTTAGGGGGTAACAGGAGAACCTTATTTCTCACAGGGCAAACAGAGCTGTTCTCAGACTTTGTGATATGTCAGTAAGTACTTACATAGTTAATGCCTGGAAACATGGTGCTTATTTGCAGGGCTGTGAGTTTTAATGACTCATCAACTTCTCTCACTTATAGAAGAGAATGGCAGCATTTGCTAGGGCAGAGAGTAAGCAATCTAAACTCCTAATTGTGCACAGATTCTATATTTATAATAATAATATCACTGTACATGGAACTGGACAGTGGTTTGTTTGGCACATCTCGGGTCCCTTCCCTGAATTACTGTCTAAAGGCACAGCAGGTGGAGTACTGGTTTCTGCTTGCCTTTGTCAGTTGGATCTTGAATTTGAGGCAGGGTAGCTTATAAGCATAACTTTTTTCTTTAAAAAATGCTCAGAATCCCACCAGACTACCTTATTTGTTGTCTGCAATGAAACCAAGACCTCCAAGCCTCCAGTATATTGAGGTGATGAACTGGTCATACTGAACTCCAGCTTATCAGATAGGGCACTGTGTCTCTGGAAACACAGAATCTGGGAGGTGCAGAGAGGTACAGCAACGCTCTGATACATCAGTGCCAAAGTCCTTGACTCTAGGCAGCTGTGAACAGAAACCAGAAGACACCTCCCCAGGCAGAGGTAGCATTTGGCATGGGAATAGAGGACCCTAGATCAGGGGCGGGCAAACTTTTTGGCCCGAGAGCCGCATTGGGTTTCAGAAATTGTATGGAGGGACAGTTAGGGGAAGCTGTACCTCCCCAAACAGCCAGGCGTGGCCCGACCCCTGCCCCTATCCTACTCACCCTGCTTCTCGCTCCCTGACGGCCCCCTGGATCCGGTGCCCCATCCACCCGCCCACTGTCTGTCCCCTGACCGCCTCTGGACCCCCCGCCCCTAACTGCCCCCCACAACCCCATCCAACCCCCCCTCTCCTTCCTGACTGCCCCCCGCCCCAGGACCCTTGCCCCATCCAACCACCCCTTCTCCCTGTCCCCTGACCGTCTCCGGAACCCTCGCCCCTGACTGCCCCCTGCTGCCCCATCCAACCCCTCCTCTCCTTCCTGACTGCCCCCCGGGACCTCTGACCCATCCAACCACCCCTTCTCCCTGACCGCCTCCGGAACCCCTGCCCCCATTCAACCCCCTGTTCCCCGCCCTCTGACCGCCCCCCACCCCTATCCACACCCCCGGCCCCTGACCCCCCCCCCGCCCCCCGAACTCCCCTGCCCTCTATCCAACCCCCCTCCCCCGCTCCCTGCCCCTTTACAATGCTGCCTGGAGCACCGGTGGCTGGTGGTGCAGCTGCACCAGGACAGGCAGCTGCGCTGCCCGGCTGGAGCCAGCCGCTCACCGTGCAGCACAGAGCACCGGGTCAGGCCAGGCTCTGCAGCTGCGCTACCCTAGGAGCTTGCAGCTCCGCTGCCCAGAGCGTTGCGCCAGCGGTGGAGTGAGCTGAGGCTGTGGGGGAGGGAGGACAGCAGGAGAGGGGCCGGGGACTAGCCTCCCGGGGCAGGAGCTCAGGGACCGGGCAGAACGGTCCTGCGGGCCGGATGTGGCCTGTGGGCCGTAGTTTGCCCAACTCTGCCCTAGATGAACATATCTATCAACATGCATTGCCGTTAAGTCCTCTATGGCTGAAATTGCTCTACATCTTGTATGTTCAAGGCAGAAGACAGGGTGTATTTGATTTAAATCAAATCATGATTTAAATCACTAGTCAGGAAGACTCAATTTAATCATGGATTTCTACATAAAAGTGCACTCTTGTTGGTTGTTATAACCTTAATACATATTCTTCACAACTCAGATGTAGGTTTCATTTTTAGAAGGTACACACTATACATTTTTAAAGTGATTTATTTTTGAAAACTTTTCAGATTAGTTTTACAGCTATATCAGAAAATGAATGATTGTTTGGTTATTTCATTTACCAAGGTAATTGAAGCAGATATTTTATGAAGTCAATGGGAGATGAACTATCTCCAATTCAACAGGTTAATCATTAATATTTGGAGGATTTTCTTGCCATGCTGTATTAGGAGGAGAACATCACCAGACAGACATTTAAATTGTTTTATTTAACTAAAACAACAACGTTATGTATTCTGGATTTTTTTCTTCAACAGCAAACATGACTTTTTGAATTTTAGTTAAACATTAAAGTTTTTTAAAATCAGGTTTGGTTTTGTTAAAATTGTTTTTAATTAAAATAGTTAAATGAAATATATATTTTTTAAAAACAAAAACTAAATCGACTATGTCTGCCGAGTCAACATGAGAAACTTAAAATACACCTCTACCCCGATATAACGCAACACAAATTTGGATATAATGCGGTAAAGCAGTGCTTTGGGGGGGGGGGGCCCTCTGGCAGATCAAAGCAAGTTCGATATTACGCGGTTTCACCTATAACGTGGCTCCCGAGGACAGCGTTATATCGGGGTGGAGGTGTATTGGCTTCTGCTGCTAACTCAGTTGTCTTCACCTTCCTTTTCCTGTTTGTTCATAATCTGGAAAAGAAAAACGAGCTTTCCTGCTTTTTCAGATCCCAAATGATTTCTCAGTTTCGAATGAATTAGTCCAAAGGAAGAAAATATTCTTTCTACACCAGCAGAAGAAGCTACTGCTGTTAAAGTGAGATTATTACTTCAACAGACTCTGAATCCAAGTGCTTAAGTGACTTCCACCAGTTCACTGGTGTGACTTTCTTTAAAAACATCATCAGCAAACATATATTTCTTGAATGGTTCTTATTCCCAAACTGGGTCTCTTTTACGGCCTGCTGACATTATAGATTTTCCCTTCTAGTGAGAGAATGGTATGGTAGATCTCAAATCAATGAAGGTTACACTTAGAAAGGCCTCAAGACTTCTGGAATATGCTGCCCAAACAGTTTCACTTTTGGCCTGTCCCTCCCTTCTCACATTTATCTCCAGACTTCTTCTCCTTGTCCAGATCTATTCTGCCCCCAACTATCTTCTATTCATTGAACTTTTTGAAACTTTGCACTTTTAGAGAGAGGTAAGGGATTGACTCTGTGTACACAAATTTGCAGAGGGACAGTAGGGTTGAGATCTGTTATTTCTCACCTCTATAATTTATTTTAAAACATGTTTGCTGTTAATAAGCGTGTTCTCTGGAGACACAAATCCACATTTTGCGAACTGCAAAACTAAGCATCCCTGATGGTATCTTCTAGACTGAGTACTGAGTCCCATTGGGTAGATAGAAAGATTAACCTAAATAATCTATACAGAAGCCCCTGGAACCCCATAAATCCATGAACTATTGGAATTCATTTAGAAAACTTTTCTTAAACATTATATGAATATATTGTCTCATACTATAGAATTAGAATTTATAATCCCTATTACATGATGAGATATCTTTGAGATGTAATGTATCTTAATTAAAACTATCTTTAGATAAGTTTTTTCCTCAAAAAGCATTATAAAAAAAAAATCTACAGAAGCAGTTTCTCCTCCCTTGGTGTTCACACCTCAACTGCTAGCAGAGCACCTCACCCTCCCTGATTGAACTAACCTTGTTTGATTTATACCTGCCTCTGGAAATTTCCATTACTTGCATCTGAAGAAGTGAGGTTCTTACTCACGAAAGCTTATGCTCCCAATACTTCCGTTAGTCTTAAAGGTGCCACAGGACCCTCTGTTGCTTTTTACAGATTCAGACTAACACGGCTACCCCTCTGATACAAAACTGATACAGAAACTCAAGTTTTAAGTAGCTGCACATCTATAACCAATGGACTTCTAATGTCTACGGCAAGATGGACCAGTCACTGGATTCTGTTTTTGGTACCCACTGGTGGCTCTCTTAGAGTTAACACTGAGCACTTTGCATCAGCTCCATGGAGCCATACCACATGAGGCAAGGCCAGAAAGTGCCCTTACTGGGAATGCCAATTATATCATTCAGCATGTGTGACTTGAGGCCTTAGTCTCCTCCCTCAGGGCTGTTCATAGTATGGCCCCACCTTTCATTGGCAGAGGTATGCACTGCTGACAGAGGGTGTTCATATTCTAGCCTCTCCCAGTTAAGGCCCAGTGTAAGCAGTTACGGTGCTTCTTTTCACTCTTCTCTTGCATGCTCTGTCAGACATTGACTCCATTATCCTAAGTCTCCTTACCCACTGAGTAGGCCCAAGGAATCTCAGATCTGCCTTTCAGGTGTATGGGGTCTGAGCCAAAAGCATATGCCTCAGTCACTGCATATCTGGGTAATAACTGCGTAGCTCCTAACATGCCTGAGAGGGAGGCTCACTTCTATGGACCTCCTGAGATGTGTAAAAGCATTGTGGTGGGATCAAGCCTTTTATGAATCTATTTTAAAAGTCATATGAGATCTTTAGGAGCTTGTCTACACACAAATTATATAAAGGTCTTTATTATTGAATACCAATAAAATGTAGGTACACAAGTGCCATCTTTAAAATGGGATCTAAGCTCTTAAGTGACTTATGTGCTTATGTTACTTGTATCTTACTTTAGCATTTAATCACTGAAGCCTAGATTTTAAAATTTAGTTTAGGCATCCAAGTCTGAAAATGTTGGCATTTGCTGTTAAATGGCAAGGAAATATCATTAAAGGTAAAAATGGAAGATGCAAGCCGGAGGTGTCACTGATCCCTCCATAATGTTTGAGAAGCCCTTCTAACCATTTAAAATAGTTCTAACCTGTAGAGTAGGGTAGTTCTGCCATTGCATAGTTTTCTGCAGAGATTTCCCCTTTGCAAAGAGATCATTGATTGTAATGATTATTGGTGTGTGCTGGGAACTTGGTTAGCATTTAATGCATTCCAAGCCATTTTGATCAAAATAGACCTATCCATTATGGTGGAGCCAAGCTTCTCATCAGTGTCATAACAAATGTGAGTTACAGCATGAAGTAGACTTGTAAAAGATCCTAGTTAAGACATGTTTTCTAGATGCCAAAAGCCGAATGTGTTGTACTACGTCCTTCCTCTCCCTAACATCAGTGTGTGGCCACATTTGGCACTACTCTTCCATTCTGCCGCCTTCCTTCTGTTCTGTTGGAGCACTTGACTCAGTCCAGGAGGATCTTTGGGTTCTTCATAGTCTTCTGTAGGAAAGCAGCTTCCTTAAGTCCATTAGTAAATTGGAAAGTGGTGAGTTATGTGAATTAGTTGATTGACAGGCAATCAGGTATTACTGACTATATCTGTCCCTATGTGACTAATGCCTTTAAGAATATGTGCATAGGTATTGATGATAATATATCATACTGAATAAGATAAATGTGAAACATGAGGGTTAAGAATAATAAATTCAGTTATATTAGTCTCAAACTTTAGTACGCAGTACTCTGGTCATTGTCTTGCCTATGGCATTTTAAAGCAGACTTATCTTTGTTTCAGGTTATACACCAGGAACACCATATAAAGTATCCTGTTCACCCACCAGTGGTGCAGTGCCACCTTATTCTTCATCACCCAACCCCTACCAGACTGCTGTGTATCCGGTTCGAAGTGCCTATCCACAGCAGAATCCATATGCACAGGTAAAAAGTAAAGCTCAACTGTTTTGTGCCAATTCAAATAGTAGCTTGCTTTCAGCATGCATTGTAAATGTCGAAACTCTCAATGTTGTGTTTCATTGTTTCATGAAATAAAGATGACCACTTATTTCTACATGTTTTGAGGGTTTGTTACCAAAATGCTTCATGTATTTAAAAAAAAAAAAAAAAAAAACTTAATTGCCTGTCCAGCATGTAAATTTATTTTGTGCACAGTGATGGGCTTCTCCCTTGTAATTCTTCTGCTCTACTCTGTGCTGATTAGGCCTCAACTGGAGTGTTGTGTCCAGTTCTGGGCACCACATTTCATGAACGATGTGGACAAATTGGAGAAAGTCCAGAGAAGAGCAACGAAAATGATTAAAGGTCTAGAAAACATGACCTATGAGGGAAGATTGGGGGGGGAAAAATGGGTGTGTTTAGTCTGGAGAAGAAAAGACTGAGGGGACATAAGTTTTCAAATACACAAAAGGTTGTTAGAAGGAGAATAGGACAAGAAGCAATGGGTTTAAATTGCAGCAAGGGCAGTTTAGGTGAGACATAAGGAAAAACTTCTTAACTGTTTGGATGGTTAAACACTGGAATAAATTGCCATGGGGGGTTGTGGAGTCTCCATTATTGGAGATTTTTAAGAGCAGGTTAGACAAACATCTGTCAGGGTTAATCCTGCCATGAGTCCACGGGACTGGATGACCTCTTGAGGTCCCTTCCAGTCCTATGATTCTGTACTAGTACACTAAAGTTAAGAGTTTAAAAAACGGGTGCCTAAAATTAGGCTTCTGAGTCCAGATTTAGACATCTGAATACATGGCCTTATTTTTCAAAAGTGTTGAGGGACTCATTAAAGTCCATGTGAGCTTGTGTTCAGCACGTTTGAAAATGTTAGCTTTAGTTATCTAAATAGGTCACCTAATTTTGAAAAGTGTTTGTCACATTATGTAAGTTGGAAACTTGAAAATCAGTGAGACTTAAGAGTCTAAGTGCCTAAGTCACTTGTAAAAATAGCATGTTAACTTCCAAGTCTCTTAAGGTAAAATTGTAAAAGTGCCTGTGTCTGGCTTTGGAAACTAAATTTTGGGCACTCCTTTTCTTAAGTTCTTAACCCCTGCTTCAAAGAGGATTGTGGCAGCTACTATGAGAGGATTGTGGCAGCTGCTGTTGCTCCTTTATGCAGGAATAGCAGGATCACACTGATGCTGTCTTGGTCAGTTTCACTCCACTTTTCCTACTGTGCCATTGTGAAAACAGGAACAGAAGCGAGATTGTTCACTGTGGTAGGAGAGACCTCAGGCTCTACTACACTTTTCCTGACATTCCATACAGAGTACTTCCCCTATGGCCCAGCTGAAGCAGCATAATGAAACTGATGATAGCATCAGTTTCACCCTTCTGCATCACTAGACAAGTATCTAGGATACAGTGGCATAAGTGTGATGTTATGGAGAGGTTAGAAGTAGAAGCAAGGAGGAAAGAGCTGGGGCAGGGCTAGATGAAAACTAAGGGCTTGTATGTATGTTCTCCACCTCTCTGAGAGGAGTAGCTTGCAGCGCTGCGAGCGAGCGTGCAGCGCTGCAGGCACTGATTACACTGGCGCTTTACAGTGTTTTTTCACACCCCTGAGCACAGCAAGTTGCAGCGCTGTACAGCGCCAGTGTAGCCAAAGCCTCAGACTAGGAAAAGTGAGCTGCCCTTGGGAGTCGGGGTGCAGCATGTTGTAATATTTATGTAAACTTGCTTGCAGTGCCCTGGCAGTACTCTGAAGTGGTCTACTTGGGCCCTGCGGGAAGAAAACTTCTTCATATTGCACTGTAGTAACCTTTTAGGGCTTCTGATTCTGGAAGGAGACGCACCCAATCCTCAGCCACATGGTTTATTGGGAGGGAGAGCAACCTTGAAGGATCCCCAGGGCATGAGAGGGGAGGGGGCAAAAACACAAAATCCAGATGCAGAGGAAGAGACAAAACAGCTTAATTCTAGAGAGAGGTTATATTTGGGGGTTTTGGCTGCCCAACCAGTAGTTAGTAGCTGAAAAACCATTTTTCAACCCTGAAGTTTTAGTTTCTCTATTTCAGCGTTTAAGTATTCTGTCTCCAGTCCCTGACATACATCAGACTCCTATTTCTGGAATAAAACATTGCTGCCTCGAACATCTCAAAGGTTGAATTATTGCTTTCAGTACATGTGATAGTGAAAATATACTTAGTAGGTTTACTTATTTTCTTTTCCAACAGCAAGGCACTTACTACACGCAGCCTTTATATGCAGCACCACCCCACGTAATCCATCACACCACAGTTGTGCAGCCTAATGGCATGCCAGCAACTATGTATCCTGCTCCAATTCCACCACCAAGAGGAAATGGTGTGACTATGGGAATGGTGGCTGGGACCACTATGGCAATGTCAGCAGGTAGATTGATTTATATTGCTTACACTTTTTGATGAAGTACAGTTTGGGTTTGTGGTCCATCTCTTACAGTATGGATGCATTACATGTTAAGGCCTTACCAGAAATGTACTGCAGTTATAGGTTTTCCACAACCACTAGTTTTGTTTAATGTGAGATGTTTGTGTGCTTGTATATGAATTTTAAGCCATTCTAACTACAAAATCCTAGTATTCTGGATCAGGCCAAGTAAGCAGCATAGAAACATTGAAACCAAGGAAACTGACGTGGCCTTCTAATTGCAGTGCTGCCCAAGAGATCATCAAGAGGGGCTTTTGTTCCTCTAGTCGCTTGGGGTTTGGGAATTAAAGGGTACGGTTCTCTTTCCCAGGCTGAGTGCTAAGTGAACTCTCCATTCTAGTTAATCAGATAGAGAATCATTGCTCAGAACTGCCAAGAACTCCCAAGCTGCACTTTCAGAGGGAAGGTTTTAGGGCCTGGACATAATGCAAGTACAACTGTGGTCCACACAGTTGACTGTCAGTTACTGGTGCCCATGTTCTAACATGTGTTTTTAGTGTTATCAGAACAACATAGTTTTATGACTAAGACCTAGGTCGTAATATTGTTCCCCAGCACAGTTACAGAACACGCAGTCCTGTCCGCATTAGCCCTAAGCTATGTTAGAACTTGAGCGACTTTGTCAATCTGAAGAAATTGGTGTCTTTGATTAAATGTCTCCGAAACAAGTCTGTTTCTAGTACAGAATTAATATACACTTGGGGTGCTTCTCCCCAGAATTTTGAGTGATGCTGTTTTTTAAGCACCAACAGTGTAAGAAATCTATTTTTCCCCGCACCACTGCTGCTCTTCGATACCTTAAAAGTTTTCAGATTGGCTAACTAATGATCGTGTTACATGATAGTGTTCTGGATTAGTGAACTACAGATTTCAGCTTTCTAACCTCAGGTATCCCACAACCCTGGTGGGGATATTTTTTCAGGACCAGCACTGTGTGCTCTCTTCATTACCTTTGTATTTTTCCCAGTTTCTTTGTTTGTGTGGGGTAAGCAGCAGCAACTAAACATTAGTAATTTGTACGTGAAGTGCTGTAGACGGAAATTGTTAGGATTCCGGGGTCCCAGTCTGTTGCCTTCTTCAGTCCCTTTGACTATAAAACCCATTTGCACAGACAGGAACTAAATTATACTTACCCTAGTCAATTTTCTTTTGCATCAGGTGTTCCTTCAGCACACAGAGCCTGCTGTGAGGAAAAGTATTTTTCATTGTATAATGTGTGCTTATGGTCTGGAGCTGCTGCTAAGTAGTTATTCACTACTTTAAAAATATCTAAAAATGCATTGGACAGAATATCAAAGTGCTCTTGTTGCATAAGCATTTGAAGGAAGGTAGATGGAACTGAACATGCTAAAATACAGATTCACAGAAGTTTCATATTGGTATATGTCAAAAGATGCACAAGTTCTGATTAATATGATTTTGGTTTTCAAAATGACTGTTAAATAGTGTTGAAAGGCATATTTGTGAAAAATATTTAATATAAAAATGTTTTGTTTCTCCTAGGTACTTTGTTGACAACTCATTCCCCAACTCCAGTAGCCCCTCATCCAGTTACTATGCCCACATATCGGGCTCCAGGAACACCAACCTATAGCTATGTGCCCCCACAGTGGTGATTATTCTGGCAGTGTAAGTTACCAGTGCCTACAGTTGAAACAGTGGCCTGTATATAAATGACTACATGACTGCAGCTTCTTTCATGGAGATTTCACAGGCATTAAGATATTTGAGGGAATTTTACAATATGCCAATTCAGTGAATAGGGATATAAGTAGACTATTTTGCCTAAATGTCAGTTCGTTTTGATTAAGTTGTGTAGGAGGAAGGATGTTTTTTAAACACGTGTCTGTCTTCTGATGAGACTTCCTTTTTCTGCATATTCATCTCATTGATGCCTGCATATAGAATTCCAAATGATCTATTTCTCAAAATACAGCATTTTAATTTGCACAGCTGTAGAAATGTTAGGTTTGCTGAATCCAGGGCCCTGTGGGGTCTATATGGAAACAGGCTAGTTTGCTCAGTGATTTGAGTTTTGTGACAATTCCTGAATCCAACAACACTGATCCATGAGTGAAAAAATATGTAAAACATGGACGTTGGATCAGCTTAAATAAGGGGGCTATTTGGATCAGTATAAATAAGGGGGCACTTCATATTTCCTTATGGATGAACATTTCCCAGAAAGAGAGGCCATTTACTAGTAAGCATAAGACTCTGATCATTCCTGTCACCCAAATTCAGGTGGGTTTAAATTTAAATTTTAACTGTTTATAGTCTTCATGGAAAAATCATTACAGTCTGTAGCACAGTTTAAACTACACATGGAGAGAAAAAGACTTGTGAAATCTGCTCTAGATTTCTACTGATAAAAAAACGTTAATTTATGAAGCCAGCATATTATACATTTTTTTTTTTTTTTTTTAGTTTCAATGGGGAGTGCTGCTTAAAATTGACATGGCTTATTGTTCTTACTCTTCTGGGGGCCTGATTCTGCTTGCGTTTCACAAGTGCAAATCAGGACTAACTCCACTAGTGTAAATTATATGTTTATAAAATCAGTGTGAGAGCAGAATCAGGCTGGCTCCCTTCATTTATTGCTCTGTTAAATGTTTCTAACAAGTTAAGACAAAAATCTAACTGTCCCCTATTTTCCATGCCCATTTCTATGATTGGCAGTCAGGAGCTCACTGATATGTTCTGGTTCTGCCACGGGCTCATTGTGTGCCCTTTGAACAAGGCGCTTAACATCTGTTCCTCAGTTCTCAGATCTGTAAAAAGAAGCTACCGCTACCACTAACCCCTCAGTGGTATTGGCTTAAATATCTGAAGTTGTTTGCACTTATAGCACCTTTCAACTAAGAATATGCTATATGTGTACTTAAAGTGACAATGTGCCATGAGCACAAGGGCAGAATTGTTAAGGATAAGTTGCATATAACAATATACACATTGTCCACCTATAACCTTTCAATATGCAGCTAGTGCAGTGGGACTGATTCTGTAACCCTTGCTAACATAAAGTTTCCAATGACATCAGTGGAAACCTTGCTGGAGTAAGCTATAGGATTGGGACCATTATAATAAACTCTCATCTAGCATGTTTCATCTGCAAATCTTATTTTATGCTTTCCTTTGTACTGTTCTTCTGAGGCAAAGAAGTAAAGTGACTTTTCTAGGGTTCCACAATAGATTAGCTGAGCAGGGACTAGCACTTAGCTCTGCTGACCTATATCTGGCTTTTTGCATGATAAGTTGTGACTCCAGGCCAGCATTATGACCATGTCACCAATATAATTTCTGCAATATCGCAGTGGAATGATTGTTAAACTTCACCAGTATAAGCTTATCTGAAGGGAGTGTCGTTCATATGAAACACAATGTGAGCACAGGTCTATTTGTAAACATCTTATTACTTCATTCCAAATATATCAGTTTTAGTAACTACGATTTTCTTAAGGTAATTTCTTCAGTTGCTCAGTGCTTTAGTTGCTAAGTATTAAAGGTTTTCTTCAAATGAGATGTGAAGGAAAAGTATTATGCTTTGACTTAAAACACTTCAGTGGTGGTATTAAAAACTGCCTGCATTTGGAGCAGTTAGCCATTTTTATTTGGATTTTGGCAAATCTGGAATGTCTGTTCTCTTTTGCTTGTGAAGTCCGTGGAATGTCACTGAGGGGTTTGCTTCCGAAAACCTAGTCCTTTTTTGTAACAAAATCTGTGCCAGCAATCATGTTATAAATAGCATTTGGGGTATGAAATTTGTAGGAAAATCTCTTCACTGCCAAAGCTACTTAAAAATAACACCTCAGTGGATGTTGGATGTGTGAGGAAAACAAAGGGTCTTGTGTTCAGGATTGTTGCAGTGAAGTAGCATTAGGTTATAGTTTGATTTTTTTAAAGGCAATCTATTTTAAATGCATAACAGTGTAGAGCTTGCAGCATTAAACTAGATTCTGGGATTTTACTTGGTTAAAGTACAACATAGTTATGAGTATCTATCTTGCCTCTTTCTCTCTGAATGTAGGTTTGAAGATGGGAGATATGCAATCAAGTAATTGAGGTTTAAAAGTTGGTGCTGAAGCCCTCATGCCTCCAACCAGGACTTTCTTTCTTCTGAATGCTTTCAACACTTTGCTAAACACTACTAATTCCAGATCACTGAAGATTTTTCCAGTGCTGCATATCTTACATCTTGGAACTCCAGCAGTTAGTCTTAAAGCAAATCCTGTTTTGTGGACTGTCTTGCAATTTTTTAGCTAATTATAATGATAAAAAAGGGAGTATAAACTTATTCTGATCCATATCTAGTTGAATGCATGTTAAAAAAAAAAAGCAACAAAAAAAACAAAGCTTGCTCATGCAGTGACTGATGCAAAAACCATATGCAAAATCCAAAGGAACCGAAAAGTATTTTACAACTTGTATCGCTAATGCACTGTTGTAACATATGCAGGGTCTTAAAAGGTAGAATCGTGAAAGTGAATTTCTTTATAGAATACCATAATATACATCAGATAACTGCTTCAACCTTTTTGGGTTGATGGAGTTGCCAGTTAAAAGGGGGAAAAAATTATTTAGGTGATGTATTCCTTTCTAATTAAATTCAGCTAACGCAAATTGGAGTGACTGGAAATCGAGTCTGATGAGCTGTAGAAATCCTGCACAGAATTAGTTTACCACATTTACCCTTTCATTTCTATTATATGGATGCAGTGTTATGCGGACATTCTTAAGGATCAGAATGGAATGGTGAATGAAGTTTTGTGTGGCCAGTTAATGAAAAATGTGAGTAAAGCAGCCTTCCAAGCTGCCCATATCCTTAAGGCAAATCTGCGCCATTAGACGAGGTGGTAACACCATATATGTATATATAAAATGAATTCTGGCTCCTGAAAAAAATACATGGTGATAGAATCAAATTTTCTTTGGCTTCAGTCCAGGAAATCCATTCTGTTTTTTCCTAAAGAATGTTCTAATCAGCTGAAAATGTATGTGCTGTTGACGCAGCTTGCTTTTCTAATGCTTAAGAAATGCTAGGGTTTTCTGCAACCAACAGGAGGAGTTCAACTACATGTTATCCTGAAGAAAGTTTGTGTGCTTGTTAAGTGTATTAAAGGGGAACAAACCATTTTAACACAATTTCCTTTTAGCTTATATTACATGCAATGTGGTTTATGGGTGCAGTATAGCAGGGCTGTTGGAATGTAGAGATTTCAGAAAGTTTTTCCTTTAAAAAAAAAAAAAAAGTAATTGATCATAGTAGGAGTCATTCATTGGTTACAAAATTGTTGATGTAATTGTTGGGTTTTCCTTCTTTTACCTCTTAAATTGCACTTGGAAAGCATGCAAATTAAGACTGACTGCAGATTAGTGTTTCATTGCAATGAGTCATTTCTGGTATTCTTGCTCGCAGCTTCAATTTTTAAAAAGTACCTCAAAGCAAATGCTGTGGGGATAAAGGGCTAGTCTTGGAACCCATTTGTATACCAAAATCATTATGGGAAAGATTTTAAATTTTTAAATTTGAATATTGCACAACAAAATCAAGGTTTTTCTGAAACCTGCCTGATTTATGATTCCAGTAAGATGCAATTTTTTTCCAAGATACATTCTGCCTGCAATAAATTATGCAGTAAATGGTTATAAAATGTTGTTCCCTTTTAAGAGTTTACATAGAGGTATGTCAGGCTGTAGTGTTTGTAGTCTAATTTCCATCCAAAAATAATTTTTTTTAAAGTTGTATATCGACTTGGGCTTTGTGTTGAGGTGGTCTGCTCCTTCTACAGGTTTGGCAGCTACTTCAGGGTAGCGTCAGTGCTGATTTAATGCTGCCATTCCCATACTCTACCCTGGTGGGAGGCATATGCACCTGAATGCCCATTAGAGGTTAGTCTTCAGTAACTATTTTTTACAATAAGCACTCTTCGTATTTTTTTACTTCCATGTTTTGTTTTATAAAGTTTAGGATTATTTTGCATGGATCACTGTAAACAGACTACCCCTTATTGCTAATGCCTTTAACATAAGTATGGTGTTAACTATAAGTACTTTAAAACTTACTCATGAGCACTTACTACAGCTTAAGGATTTCCATATATTTGTATATGGAGCAGAGAATTACCCCAAACAAACTATTTGAATCTGTACTGCTTTGTTCAAGTCTGTTTAATAATTCCATTTGTGTAGTAGGTTTGCAGCATTGACTGGTCAAGTGCTCCAGAGGCTGTAGTGAACATTAATGCAGTGTAGCTAGTTTAGAGTGAGAGTTTCATTGTCTTTGTATGTTTTTAATAAAAATACTTGTGAGGTGTGAAACAATGCTGTCTTGGGGAGAAGCTATAGAGAACAAGTTTTAAGCTTTGCTGTCTCCAGTCTTGTTTCCCAGCGATAACAAAGCTTTGAAACCCTAGGAGAGAACTTTCATGAATGCTGTGTTAGATAAATAGTTATGGAAAGAATATAAAGTCCTATATATTTGCTCTGACTTCAGATTCCTAAATGTTTCCTTGGAATTGTTGTCTCCTAATAGTACTATTCCATAACATTTAGAGGGTCTCGCTTGAGCACTTTTTTCTAAGTTGCATTATGGGATTCATCCACAAAGGGGAAATTGTACCTTTTTTCTTGCAAAAGGTATTGCACCTTCCAGATGTGATATAAACTAATGGGAGGTTTGAGCTGTTCTCCAGTAGTTTAAGGGAGTAACCAAAAGCACAGTGGTGGGGGAGGGGGTGGTGTGTATATAAACAATCTTAATGGCATTTTGTTGCAAATAGTGGAAAGCATGGATATGGAACTGTGATAAAAATCATACATTACACAGTGGGGGTCTTATGAAACATTCTCTCCTGATTTTTCTATTACATTCCCTATTTAAAATCCTGTATAGCTTTACACACATAGACACAGTACGTGGTTGCATTGGAGCTTTCAAGAAAATGAAAGGGCTGTACTGCAGTAGAAACCAGTTCAAATCAAGCTTCTCTGAAACTTTTATGGCAGCTTCATAGAATAGAATAAAAATACTACTACTTAAACCTGTAATTGAAGACCGCTATTACAGCAATAATATAAGAGAAGTCCAACATAAACTTTGGATCTAACTTCAAGTGTTGCATTTAAACAAGTATTGTTAAGGCTGAGGAGTTTCCCGTGTTGGTAACATCTGATTGTGTCTCTTAAATGTAGCAATGAAATCAAGTCATTCTTGAAAATGGCTAAATAACTGGCATCAGAAGCTGGTAGCCCTAATCTGTAGTGTGGTCATTAACCAACCAGTAGGAAGGAAATAGAACTACTTCATTATTTTAAATCTTGTTTATAAACTTATTTTAACCAACCATTTCCTGTTGAAGTTTTAGAAGACGTACAGAATTGCTTTTTGAGTGTACTATGCAAGTTAAGGGCTTAGATGCAGCGATAGATGACAAAAGTTCATAATTTGGGTTTCAGTTGAAGTCCTTCCTCCTGCCACCTCACCCACTGAAAAGCCCCGTAAGTACAACTATGTCTTAGTGTTTTCTGACTTACAGTTCATGGTACAGATATGTATAACAGGGTACTCCATCCACATTGATTAGTCTTTACAGAGCAATCTAGCTTAATGTCTACAGAGAGAATAGGCCACTTACTGTATCGGAGCCAAAAAAATGTTCAGAATTTTGACTCCGAATAGCTCCCCCAGTGCTTGGACACAGTATTGGATACCATTGATTTTGGCCTTAAACATGTTAATTTTGCCAGAATGGAGAAATGCAGCAATCTTTTGACACAATCATTAACTGTAGGTTTAAGACCATATAAGAGAATAGAAAATACCTTTTATGTGAAACCCTCACTTATAGGCACAGAAACAGTGAGGTGATACTTCAGTTAAATTTCTGGGAAGAGAGGACAGATTTCCTGATTGTTATTTGCATAACTTGAAACTAACCAGAGAAAGAAGCTTGGTCTGGTGTCTTTAGAAAATACACCTATTTTATGCCCACTCTTCTCCAGCAGGTGTCACTATAGGATAATTTACTATTTGTGGAGGTTTGAAACAATCCATTAATCCCCGGTTTAAAATGCATTCTGTTAATGGAAAACCTGTTAAAAAACATAAGGAAGAATTAAACTTGTCCATGTATTTCTAATTAAGGAAGCATTAAGCAGATAAGTTTTACCCACTGTAAGCCTTCTGTACACACAATTGTGAATGTTAATAAGGAAACAGTGCAGTGAGGTAGGATCATTTTTCACTAACATTCCTCATTCAGAATGTTCAGGCCGGTTCAAAGATTTCCTCTTCTAAGCTAGTGAGGACTTTCCAGCAGGTGCTGTTTACCCTGTGAGTGTGTAGGGAGGAGATGAGATGAGATGAGGCCACTAGTGTTGAGGGGAGGAGGGGGCTGGCATGGAGGAGGAACAATGCTTAATTGGGGGGGAAGAAATCTCTTCCCTTGTCTCTTGAATGTGACATTTGGAATTATCGGACTACCACAGTGTTGAGAGTCCACTTGTAATATCAAATATTCTGAACAGTTTATAGCCTGAAGCTCCAACATCAAAAACGTGAACGTCATTTTCCCAGGCCTGTTGTGACTTTTGGGACTTAACAGGCAAACTGGGAAAGCTTCTTTAGCTGGCTGCTGTACAGACTTGTTTCAAGTAGAACGGATTTGTTAATTTTTTTTTATTGTAGTGCTATTATTGGCTGCCCTCATATCTACGATTTTGGGGGTGGGGGAGGGGAGGGTGAGTGCATGCAACAGAAGTACAAGAGGCCCCAGTAATAGTTCTCCATGTTTGTTACAAAATAGGCACAGGTTTCCTTTTTTATGACTTTTTTTAAAACTGTCTTACAAGCAGTTATATTGGTACTTTTTTAAGTTTAGGTAAATGTTGTCTTCCAGAATAAGTTTTAAAGCATCACTCACTTCTGCATTGAACTATTGCATCAACACACAAAGGAGTGGAGATTCCATTCTGAGCCAGTTCAATTATGTGTAAATTCATACTTTTTTATTTTTATGCAATCCAACGAGTAGATGAGCTCAGATTTAAATTCTTAAAAGCACGTTTATTGTAACAAGAATTGTTATGTATTCAGTTTTCAATAAAGATTGACTTGTGTTGCTTATTATGGTCTCTTGCTATCTTGTTTTTAATAACGCTGGTCACATTTTTATTATTTAATTGCTGACTGGCAGCATAACAAATGTAACATGTTAGAATAACTTCCTTATCAATTTGCTGGTTACTGTACTTAACTGATTAGCTGAATATTTTCTTCCCTTCCATCAGTTAGCTACACTTATACAAATAAACTCTCTTGTGGTGCCTTAAATTAATAGAATCCCTGCTAGAATTCTAGCTATCCAGTTGGGTCCAGAGTAATTTGGCTCCATAGTCTGCCAAGGGCTACCCACAATTGCAGGTACTGCTCCCTAATTTCAGCCCTGGGTGTGCCTGGTGCCCAAAAGGGGTCTGGGTGCAGAAGAGAGAAATCTGCCCGGCCACCAGAAACACTTGATTGCTTCACTTAGCAGAGTGGGAATAAACTGCCCTGTATAAGCAGGGATGGTGTAGCTCCATGTCATCCCCTTTGACATCTCTGCCTTACTGGTACAATTGAGTCCTTAGAGTATAATGAAAATGTGTAACTGTATAGCTCAGTGAAACCAATGAAATGCACATGCATTTTCACAATGTCTTAGTGTTTGTCTTGTATCTGGGATTCAGTGATCTCTTAAAGAAAGGCAACAAGCCTTGAGTAGGAGGAAGTTTAGGATTAATTAGGTTATTCTCTTGGGCCTTCCACACAAGCAAATTCACAAGTAGGAGTGATAAAGACCACTAGTCTAGTCCTTTTTCCTTTAGAGGGCAGGTGGCTGTAAACATTCCTCAGTTCATGGCCAGGAAGCAAGACAAAGAGTGAAACTTGAACATTATGACTTCGGGGTATAATGTTTCATACAAGAGGATCAGTATTTATTTTAGGTTTCTGACCTGAAATAGTTTGGTAATACTCCATCAGAGCAACATGGATTTGAAGAGAGACGGGAAGGTAGTACGACACCATGGAAATCTTACTGCAAGTGCAAGTTGTCTGGACTTTGAAATTGCATAGGGTTCCCTGTTCCATTATGTACTTTCGCAGTTATCAACCAGCCTACACCTCCCATATGTGGCTGGGCATTTAACTTCTACTAGGATGTTTCTTGATGAGTTTTTACCTCCAGTTAATTGATTGCCAATGGATAGGGTAAACTACAAATGTTTGGGTGGTTGTGGGGAGTGTCCAGACTAGTTTTTACAAACACATCAAGGGCATTGAGTTAATTGTCAATCAGTTAACTTGAGAGAGGAAAAACTAGTGAAGACAATCCCGTCACAAATCTACCAGAACCTGAATTGTATTTGGAGGTGGGGGAGGCAGTGATGTGCAATTATGCTAATTCCCCCCATCTCATAATTAAATTAACAAACACTTTAGTGCAAAGGATTCTCTTCCCTCCCTCTCCCCCTGGGTAATGGCCAGAGTAGGAAAATCCATTTTTTGGCTGAGGTTTAAATATATTAAGATACAAAGAGCCTTCAACATTCTAGAAACATCTCTGTGCAGCTTGGATAGCAGTCAATGAAAAAAGCAGTCTGAAAACTGCTAGGATAGTGATCACCAGCAGTAGGGCAAGAACCTTTGGGGTTTAAATTTTCCAATAGGCAGTAAAAATGTATGCCTCCCTTTGAGATCCTTATCCCCAGCTGCCAAGATGACGGACAAGTCAGCTAACAGTGGGAGGTGACCACTCCTGCGAACAATCACTGCCTTTGCTTCTTGGTTTGTAGTGGTTTCAGAGGGGACCTATTCACTAGGAGCAAGTCCCACTGTTCTCAGTTTTTATTTTTAAAGTTTTCTGGGAATTTATCAGTTTGTTACAAAAATGAAAAAAAAGGGTGAAAATCTGTTCAAAAATTAATTTGTTTCCTGGGTAAATATTAAGGAACAGGAGGACAGAAAAAAGCAACACAGAGAAAAAAGTACTGAAAGTAAAAGCAGTTTGATGCTGTTGCTTAGTTAATGAACTGTACAGTACATTAACAGTACGGACTGTGGCAAGGCACCACCTCGGTCTCATTGGGCTTAGCACTTCCCCCGCTGGCTGTGGAGGGTTCTGGGGTAAATCTGCCCCACTCTGACCCATGTTGGGCTTCCCCCTCTGTTCTCTCTTATCGGTATTTTCAAGGAGGAGTGCTCCTCCAGCAAACAAAAAAAAAAAAACAATTTACAAACAAAGGGGGATACCTTTCCCTGGGCGGGCAGGTAGGTGTGGGGGTGGGGTTGTCCTGTTGTTCCCAGGTGTCAGTCCTTCCCCTAAATAGGCAGTCCATTTGGTTGTTTCCACCTTGGAGAGTAGCAGCCTGTCACACTACTGCTATTAGCCCTGCAGCAGCTTGTCCTTCCCTCCCACACCAGAAGAGGGGTTTTTAAAGATTTCAGGCAGCCCTTAATTGGACTCAGGTATCCCTAATTGACCTGAGGTAACCCCTTCTCAGCTTATAGGGGAAAGGGCCTTTATCATTCTAGGGCTGACATCTCTCTCAAAGAAAAAGGAAGCAAAGGAAAAAGACACTTGATTTGAACTGAAACGCCAGCCTTCTCCACCCAGAGAGAACCAATGGCAAAGAAACAGCTGCTGGAGCCAATTCCCTATGGATTCATGGCATAGTGTAATTTAAAGAAATAAAGATGTCTATTTAGGACAAAATGCAAAAATTATAATAATCATAATAAAAATCACACTCTTGCATCTACCCCAGCCTGACTTTCACAGTACATATATGCACATGCATGGGTGTAGCTTCTACTACATTGCCTTAGCCTAAGACATAGCCTCACATTTACACTTAAGCTAATTTATTATTAACCTAAACACACCTATCTAATGTACTGGCTTTTCTTAACATAATCAGTATCTTCACATACTTGACCAGTTCAAAATTTGGGTGAAAATTGGTAAAAAACCAAGTAGTAGCTTTTGTAAAGCCTGGAAGAAAACTGGAAACAAAAGGCCTGAACTGTTAGTTCCCTGAGAGGCTTCAGCTGTAATAAATGAAGGTGCTAGGTCCCGATATAGTAGCTACACCTTGCACATGGGTAGCAAGATAGCCCACATCCAAGCACAGCATGTGTGATGCTTTTGTTTGCCTATTTCAGGGTCCCATCAAGCCATTAGCTATGCTGCTTCAGATGTAATGGAATAGAATCTGGGTCACGTGACGATCAAAAGCGTTTACACAATACTTAGAGGTCTCTGGTAGTTATAAGAAGCTTCTCTGCTACCTGTATTGTCATGCTGGGTATTGCTGGCCTGTTGGTGATGTCAGCTACAACTTGTCAGCTACAACTATTATTCCTATTTGGCCAACTAATGTTGCCAAAGTGGACCTGAAAAATGTTAGGCTGCCAAGTCATGTAGTTGGATATCTGCTGTGAGCATGTCAGTCACCCTGTTGCTTGGTTTGGACTCTTACCTTCAGCTGTTCTAGAGTCATTTGTAGTAGCTTGCTGCTTTCTGGACCAGAGGAGAGAAACATAAGGCTGTTGGTAAAGGTACCAGCCACTTTATAGGCTAAGAAACCTAATAAACATACTTGCTTATAAAAAGAATCGCCTCTCTGAAGTCACTTGCTTGAGTGGGATGGGAAAGAGACTAAAATGATGGAGCAGTAACTTCCAATCTTTATCCCTCCTCTCACTTATGCTTTGGTTCAAATCCCTATACTGCACTGATGGAGCAAGCAGCGAGACTGAGTCTTCTGAATGCAGAAATAGCAGCAGGAGACTTTCTATAGCACTAGGATGCAGTCAGGCACAGAGCCACCCTCATGGCCTAAAGCTGATGCTAACACAGGAATTATTATATGATTGTAATGGCCAGGAGAGAAAAACAAAGGCTTGGACAATGCTGCAGTCAACTGAAGCAAACTTACCACCTAATTTCCCCATGACCAAATAAGGCATTGGATGCTCTAGTGCACAAATGTTAATGTTGCTGAGGTCAGAGTTAGATGAACTGTGTGTGTGTGTGTGTATTGTGTGCAGGGCAGTACAGGGGAGGAGAAAGGGAGCTCCCGGTGGAGGTGAGTCTGTCACCAAGACCAGCTCTACACTACAGGTGCTGCAGCTATGCCACTGTAGCGTACCACAGTGTAGCTGCTGCCCGCATCAATGGAAGGGGTTTTGTCTGTCGCTGTCGTGAATCCACCTTCCTGAGCAGCTGTAGCTAGGTCGGGTGGATGGAGGAATACCTATGTTAACCTAGCTGAGTCTAGACCAGGGGTTAGGTTGACTTAACTATGACACTCGGGGGAGAGGGGGGTGAATTTAACGATGTAGCTTGGGTGATCTAAATTTTCAGTGTAGACCAGGCCCCATACTGGTTAATCAATGTGTAGGTGTTAAAGTAGGCTTCCTCAGCTTGTCACTTTCTTGCTTTCAAGGGCTTGTTGTGTGGGTGGGTTTGGCACTTAATCATTCTTAGGGAGTTTAACCTTTTGTTGGGTATACAATAAACCTTCAGGCGTTGTTTTACGTTCCAGCATTATCTCCAAACCACAGTTGAGGGCTGGGGCCCACTGTGCTAGCCGGTGTACAGACACCTAATGAAGACAGCTTTCTCAGGCTGCATGGCAAACAGGTGATTGAAACAGACAGACAGGAAGGGGGTAGGTTGAGCGGCTGAGATAACGAGAGAATTTAGCAGGAAAGCTGCAACCACAACCCAGCACTGAGCTAGCTGCTCCCACCCAGGAGTGATTTGAAGGCATTCCAAAAGAGGGGGTACGAGGCAAAGAGGGATTTAAGAGGATAAATGGCATTGTAAGCTTTGACCAGGAGCTTTCCCCAGAGTGCTACGTGATCTTCCTTGGTTCCTTGTAATACTGTAGTGTCATGATTAACCCCTCCTGCCAGCTTCAAATAGTCATGTTACGGGTTAGGTTGCTAAAGTGGCACATCTTTGCATGGAAAGAGGAATTAGTGGGCAAATGAAACCATGTCCTTCCGGAACTAGCTGTGCTGGGCAGCTGGATTCCTGTTTGTCTGTTAGTGTTTGAAAGTTGTGTGTCCAGGATTCGGCAGGCCCCTGATGTGGAGGTGCAGGGGAGCAAGGGGGAAGCACATCTGGCTTATAACCGAGCTGTGAGTGGTTTATAAGCAATAATCTGGAAGTGATGCAGATGTAGCGACACCTACAGAATTCTGGCACATCTCCCTCCCTTAAGCTTTAGAAACACTTAATACTGAAAAGCTCAACAAGGTCCCACGCTGTAGTTTACTGGAGGATGGGGCAGACTACCTGGATCCCCGAGCCTACTGAGAGGATTATCCTGAATGTTATTATAATTAGATAGCTCAATTAATACACTGTTCATTTCTTCTTTAGATTGTCTTTTCTTTGATTCTAGGCCTCTTCTTTTTCTCCTTCTCCTCTTGGGCTTTATTTGAATGATGTTTCAGATTCCTAGATTGCAAGGCCAGAAGGGATCATTGTGATCATTTACTACGACCTCCTGTATAACACAAGCGAGAGAACTTCTCCAAAACAATTCCTAGAGAAGATCTTTCAGAAAAAACATCCAATCTTGATTTAAAAATTGTTGGTGATGGAGAATCCACCATGACTTTTGGTAAATTGTTCCAATGGTTAATTAGTCTAACTGCCTCTCCATTTAGAACTTCTTGACCAAAGTGAGATTGTGATGATAGAGGAAAAATTAATTCTCAGCATTTGCACCATCAGACACTGGCAGTTCTAACATTCTCTATTGCGGATGTTTTGTTTTTTTCTCTCTAGTTCTCTTTCACCAGTCCAGGGATCAGGCAGCTCTGTATCAGTGTCCAATAAGGCCATTTCACCCAGGAATGCTATCTTCACTTCCTTGTTCTCTCAGAGACCATCACCTGCATCTGCTTGGACTAGCTGCATGATTTCTGTGATGTTAGGGGTTCTGTTTCTCTGGGCATGCATATGAGGAAATGCTGCCTCTTTCTTTCAGTTCAGTCCTGGCAACACAGCCTGTAATGGGGGCTTCTCCCCTGTGTCTGGCAGTAGGATCCAGCCAGTTGTGACACTATGCAGACAGGAGCAGGGAGCATCGAGGGGCATCTGCGCAGTCTTAGAACAGAGGTAAGTGCTTTATCATGGATAGTTAGCAGTACTTCTCAGTAGAGTGAGCCCTGCAACATTAACCCTTTAAGGGCTTGGCTACACTTGCGAATTACAGCACATTAAAGCAGCCCCGGGCGCACTAGCTCACTACCTGTCCACCCTGGCAAGGCACGTAGAGCGCTCTGACTCCACGGCTAGAGCGCTCCTGGTACTCCACCTCGGCAAGTAGAATAACATTTGATGCGCCTTCACTGGAGTGCCCCAGCATCATGTGAACGAGGTGTTGGATTACTGCACTCTGATCAGCCTCCGGAAACGTCCCATAATGTGGAGTGCTGTGTGTGAGAGAGAGAGAGGCGGGGGAGGGGAGTGGGGATCTGCTGCTGTCTGAACTTACAAGACAGCATGCTGACATACTCTCAGCCCCCCAAAAACACACTCTCTCCCCCCACATACACACAACACACTCCCTGTCACACTCCACCCCACCCCGCCATTTGAAAAGCACGTTGCAGCCACTTGCATGCTGGGATAGCTACCACAATGCACTGCTCCCTGTGGCAGTTGCAAGAGCTGCTAATGTGGCCACGCCAGTGCGCGTGCAGCTGTCAGTGTGGACAGACTGCAGTGCTTTCCCTACTGCACTCTCTGAAGGCTGGTTTAACTCAAAGCACTCTACATCTGCAAGTGTAGCCATGCCCTAAGTGCCTGTCAGCCCTTACACAGAAATTAGTCGGCAACACTGGTGTTGCAATTAAAAAGTCAAATAGCTTTCAGTTGGGCAGATCACTCTCCAGAACCCTTGCTGAGAAGAGCATTTGCAGGAAACCAGTGATTTCATTGCTGACAACAACTGCAGTGCTATGGTATGATCTCGTGGGACGAACCATGGAACCAAGCAAGCAGCCCTTTGTCCCTCTAGGTAAACAACTCTGGGAGAATCCCAAACAGAATCATTGCCCCCCTCGACCCCCTAGATTCACAGGCAGCGTTTGATGTTTGCTTGGTTTATTGGTTTTAGGCCACTTGTGTGGAAAGTACAAAAGTGGACAGGCGGAAATGTGGACACCTTGTTCTTGTCCCATTTCTCGAGTGCATATGTGAACAGCCATTCGCACGTGGAGGTATGTACATGTCTCGGTCAAGGATCATACATGTGCCACCCATTGGGCTCTAAAACAGTGCAGAGAGTTGCATTGCTAGGAGAGCGCTGCCGAATAACAGCCCACCATGTACTGGGGGGAAGTACAAAGTAGTTGCAGGGACAAAAATGACAGTGAATCTAAGGGCACGTCTTCACTACCCTCCGGATCGGTGGGTAGCGATCGATCTATCGGGGATCGATTTATTGCGTCTAGTGTAGATGTGATAAAATCGATCCCCGATCGCTCTGCCGTTGACTCCGGAACTCCACCGCAGCGAGAGGCGGAAGCGGAGTCGACGGGGGAGTGGCAGCGGTCGACTCGCCGCCGTCCTCACAGCCAGGTAAGTCGACCTAAAATACGCAACTTTAGCTATGCTATTCGCGTAGTTAAAGTTGCGTATCTTAGGTCGACCCCCCCTGTAGTGTAGACCTAGCCTAAGTAAGCAGGACAAGCAGCCTTCAGCAGAACACAGTCCCTGTCAAAACCATGCTTTTTTTTTATATCACAGCTCATGATTATTGAAGGAGACAGGAGACGGGGTAGAAGGATTAAATGTGATGCGAGATGTCAATCCCACACCAGGAAGGAGATTGCAAGCTGTGGATAGTGAGTGGATATAAGCCAGGCCAGGAAACCAGAATTCTTTTGCTTCTCATGAGTCTGAAATTATGCAGCGGCTAACACAGAAAACACAAGTGAAATAGAGTTTGTCGCTCAGAAATGTACACTTTAAACATGCTGTACGCAACCCCCCTCCATCTCCCCCCAAAACGGAACCTGTACACAGCAGTCCTCTGAAGCAGCATGTGATGGAAATGCAGATGTGGACACTTTGGTTCCTGTAGGGTTACCATTCGTCCGGATTCCCCCGGACATGTCTGGCTTTTCTGAGTTAAAAATAGCGTCCGGGGGGAATTTGTAAATGTCTGGACTTCCCCCCCTTGCAGAGCGCGCGTGGCTGACAGGGCAGCCGGCCGGATGGTGCCACTTGCACTGGGCTCCAGCAGCCAGAGAGAGCCCCTCCTCCGCTTCCCCCTCCTCTCCCCTGCAGCTGAGATCACTCCCTCCCTGCATGTGCAGATCGCCGGACATTCGGGCCTCCGGCAGTGTCATAACTATAAAGGGAAGGGTAACAGCTCTCCTGTGTACAGTACTATAAAATCCCTCCTGGCCAGAGACTCCAAAATCATTTACCTGTAAAGGGTTAAGAAGCTCGGTTAACCTGGCTGACACCTGACCCAAAGGACCAATAAGGGGACAAGATACTTTCAAATCTTGGGGGGGGAGGCTTTTGTTTGTGCTCTTTGTTTAAGGGGTCGTTCGCTCTTGGGACTGAGAGGGACCAGACATCAATCCAGGTTCTCCCCATCTTTCTAAATAAGTCTCTCATATTTCAAACTTGTAAGTAAAAAGCCAGGCAAGGCGTCTTAGTATTACTTTGTTTTCTCAACTTGTAAATGTACCTTTTACTAGAGTGTTTATCTTTCTTTGCTGTACTTTGAACCTGAGACTAGAGGGGGGTCCTCTGAGCTCTTTAAGTTTGATTACCCTGTAAAGTTATTTTCCATACTGATTTTACAGAGATGATTTTTACCTTTTTCTTTAATTAAAAGCCTTCTTTTTAAGAACCTGATTGATTTTTCCTTGTTTTTAGATCCAAGGGAGTTGGATCTGTATTCACCAGGAGTTGGTGAAAGGAAGGAGGGGGGAAGGGTCAATTTCTCCTTGTTTTAAGATCCAAGGGGTTTGGATCTGTATTCACCAGGGAATTGGTGAAAGGTTTCTCAAAGCTTCCCAGGGAAGGGAATTAGCTTGTGGGAATGGTGGCAGCGGACCAGATCTAAGCTGGTAGTTAAGCTTAGAAGTCCTCATGCAGGCCCCCACACTTGTACCCTAAAGTTCAAAGTGGGGATACAGCCTTGACAGGCAGTCTGGAGCTCCTCCCCCTGCCCAGTCCGTGGGGGAGCGCGGCAGCGTGTCGGGCTGCGCGTGGAGCCCGACATGCTGTTCTGAGCGGCACGGTAAGGGGGACAGGGGGTCGGAGAAGGGGCAGGGAGATTCTGGAGGGGGCAGTCAAGAGACAGGGAGCAGGGTTGGATGGGTCGGGAGTGCGGAGGGGGGGCTGTCTGGGGGTTGGGGGTGTAAGGTTTTGGGCAGTCAGGGGACAGGTAGGGGGTAGGATCCTAGGGGGGCAGTTAGGGTGGGGGGGGTCTCAGGAGGGGGCAGTTTGGGGACAAGGAACAGGGAGGCTTAGGTAGGGGGTGGGGTTCTGGAGGGCAGTTAGGAGCAGGGGTCCCAGGAGGGGGCAGTCAGGGGACAGGGAGCAGAGGGGTTTAGATGGGTCGGGAGTTCTGGGGGGGGGGCTGTCAGGGGGTGGGGAGTGGTTGGATGGGGCGTGGGAGTCCCTGGTGTCTGTCTGGGGGTGGGGGTGTGGATAAGGGTTGGGGCAGTCAGGGGACAGGTAGGGGGTAGGGTCCTAGGGGATCAGTTAGGATGGGGGGGAAGGTCTCAGGAGGGGGCAGTCAGGGGACAAGGAGCAGGGAGGCTTAGGTAGGGGGTGGAGTCCTGGGGGGCAGTTAGGTAGGGTTACCATACATCCGTTTTTTCCTGGACATGTCCGGCTTTTTGGTCCTCAAATCCCCGTCCGGGGGGAATTGCCAAAAAGCTGAACATGTCCGGGAAAATAGCTTTGCCGGCATCCCTGCCCCAGTCCCCTGCTTACCTTGCGGCTCCCGCAGGCTGCGAGCTGCAGGCGGATTCCCCCGCGGCAGCTGCTGCTGCTCCCCCCAGACACCTCAGCTCTGTGTAGCTGAAGAGCCGAGCTGCCCGAGCGCTACCGGCTTCACGGTTTGCCGGGCAGCCCCCAGACCTCCAGATCCTGTGCCCCCGGCCGGGCGCTTCCCCAGCGCAGCCGGAGCCTGGGAGGGGAAGCGCCCGGCCAGGGGCGCAGGGTCTGGAGGTCTGGGGGCTGCCCGGCAAACCGTGAAGCCGGTAGCACTCGGGCAGCTGTTTTGCGGCTGGGAGGGAGGAGGGAGAATGAGTGGTGCTCAGGGGAGAGGGCGGAGTTGGGGCGGGGACTTTGGGGAAGGGGCGGAGTTGGGGCGGGGAAGGGGCAGAGTTGGGCCGGGGTGGGGAAGGGGCGGGGCCAGGGCCCCGTGGAGTGTCCTCTTTTTTTAATGAGGAAATATGGTAACCCTAGTTCCTGCCAAGTAATGTTTTTGGTTCACTTTGGAATGAAATTATGAAATGGTGGAGTTGCAGCAAGTGGTGACTGAAATGAGTTGCACTGATTTTCTCTCTGCTGCTTTGAGGAATTGATTCCCCAACCCCCACCCCCAACTAGGTAAATAAAGCATTGCATCTCACATGGGCGTCCCAAACACTTTACTTATTTTTAAATTAAAATCTATCAACTCAAGAGCTTATTCTTTAATCCATTACTTACAAACTGCCTGATCCTGCAGCCCCGCTTAGCACTGCAAACTTTGTGGGGCAGGGACCATCTTTGTGTTGGAATAATTATATTTGGTCCCATTAGGTTCCATTGGGCCATTAGAGAGGAGGGGCTGCAGGATTAGACCTGAGTGTTTAAAGCAGAAATATGAGCAGAAAGGGCTGTTCTTAGAGCACTAAAAGTTATTGCAATCTCACACTCCCTGTTCAAACATTTAACATGATGCAATAATCCTCATTAGCAGGCATGTGGCTAAGCTTGCCAAGAGAGCAATGCAAACAGAGGTAGTTGCAAGAACATGGTAAAATTAGATGTGTTAGCACGTTGATATTTGCATTAGCCCTGGCACAAAGCAATCTATTTCACGGGATCAGTTTGTTTTAATTAAAACAAAAAAAAATGTGAATCCCAGGCAATCAATATAATGGATGTTTCACTGAAAATATAACCCACCAACAGTGCTTTGCCATACATACTTAATTCCACTGCTAGTAAAGGATCTAATCCTGCTGCCACCAAATAGCAATTCAGTGGGGGCAACTTCAGGCCCTAATACTTTCCTTCAGTTCGCAAAATTAAAACCCTTAGTTTTCCAGAGAGGATAGAGTAACAGCAAACGCCCCAGACTACTAAACCGGGAGTGGAAATTTCTGCTTATGAAGTCACAAAGTTAGTCAAAAGCGCCTCTTACTTTTATTTGTCTACATTTTTGGGTGACCAACTCGACCCCTTGGGGCCCGGCTTCCTGACACCACAGCTATTATTAAGTGAAGCACTTCTCAAAGTCACGGGCCCAATGGGCCTCAAGCTGGACATCTAACTGTGTGGTGACTCTTCAAAATTGGCTGCATCGCAGGGTCACAATTCATGGGATGCAAGGGTTGCAGCATGATGCATCTTGAGCAATTGGAACTGTCAACTCTTTACCTATGGGGAATATGCTTTTTTGAAATCGACAAGAGCAAAAGGAGGGAGAGTCTTTTCCATGTTCTTCAGCTGCAGCACAAAACCAAAAAGCTCCACTACTTAGACTATGCAGATTCATCTAAAAGTTCAGGTCCTATTTGCCATGGAAATTTATCAGTTCATTATTTTCTTTGCATTTGCTCTGGTAGGAAGTCTCATTCGAAAGTACATCTTCCAAAAGTTGTGGTAAACCTATGGAACAATGAAGCTTAGGTCTGGCTCCAGCACCTACTCTAACATTTTCAGACCACATAGTCATTATTCCCAGCTAGTGAGCTGACGTGGGAAGATCAGTCAGTCAGATGTTCTAAACAAAAGAGAGATTTCTTGGTAACCACACAAAGTCCACATTACACTGGCTACTTCAAGAACTTCTCATGCAGTCTTTTAACTAATTCACACATTTAAACCATTCCCCCTCCTCCCCTCCACCATAAGTAATGTCTGGATCAGTTGTACTCTAATATTAATGCATATTTTTTTCTGTAGCTTCTGACAGGGAGTTCCCACTTGGTGAGCACACTGAATTTTCTCACTAAAAACCAGATGGCAAGCATTTTCCCAAGATAACAGCTCAGAAAAATTCTAAGCCAGGCCAAATCCCTCTTATCTTTCTCAAGTGAGTAACCCAGTTTTGCAGTACATGGAGGAGTAGACTCTTTGGTCTGCAGTCTGGTCTGCAATCTTGAATGGGCCACTGACATTAAAGACAGGCGCTCCTGTCCAGATAGGACTGGCATGTGAAAATACAGATTTCTATGTTTGCAAAGGTGCTAGGCTCATCTCTGGAGGAGAAAGACTAGCCCCTAGGTCCCTGCTGGGATCGCCAAAATTCTTGTTATGTTTATAAAGTGCCTAGCACAATCTGGTCCTGGCCTCTAGGTGGCTACTGCAATACAAACAACAACAATCTCGGGCATAATTGTTCATACCACTTTCCCCCTCCAACTATGTTAAATAATCATTGGTGACTGCTTGAAGAAAAAGCAACTCTTTTCCACTGAACTGTTGCTTTTCCTCTGAACATGTCCCACTGTTAAGAAAGTAGATAATGTTCTTAAATCTGCTGGGTATATACAAACACTTCCCCCCTCCAACCCAGTTTTTTCTAATGTTGGCAGTGTAAACTGAATGACAACTCCTTGATACTCCAAGTATCAGGCTCCAGGGTGGGAGGAGAAAATAAAACTCACCTTTAGAATGTGGATGATTGTGTCATTTTGACCTTTACCCAATAATGCAGGAGAAAATTTCTGACTTTAATCATAGCAAACCAGTCTATTTAATATACAGGTATCTGATAACACAATGGTCCATTCATGAAGGAATAGGTCTTGTATGATTAGAGAACACTGAATTATTACGGGATATAAAATAAGACAAGGGATGACAATTACTTGTTAACATTCTGCCCACATAAACTGGTTTCTATCCATTAGCTGCTATATGAATTTGCTATATCGTATATACACATGTTGGTGCATGGGAAGAAATCTTGGAAAAAAAATGAGTCAGATCCTTGTCTCGATCATACAACTGTCAATCCTGGAACTCCACTGAATATAGAGCTAAACCCTGATTCTACTCAACGGCAAAGCTCCTGTTTTCTTCAATGTGACCAATATGTATCCCTAATGCTAGGCTTAAACTGAAGTCAGCCTCTAGGCTCTGATGTTTCTTACAAGGCCAAAATTACAGCTGAAGGAACTTTTAAATATTACCAATGACAGCAAACATTTAAGCAGAACACCCCTCTCTACCAGAAATAAATTACAAGTACTCAATACAATACATAAAAAGGGACACCATTTGGCGGCACTAATCTATCTTGGCACCTATTAGAAAAGAGATGTCTAGAAAAGGATTCTCTTCACAAATAGTTGTAGTGTGCGCTAACTAGGTGTGAACCAAGACAAGTAAAACAGTTAAACTCTTCAGAGTATGTCTATGAGGACAATAGGACAGCAAGTCACTTAAAAAATTGTTTTTTCAAGACTCCTTCTCTCCCTTAGACTGGTTCTATACTTCAGTGGAATTACCGCAATTTATACCAGTGTACGAAGTTGGCCTACATCCCAAGGCTGATTGGCTTTAGAAATTAAAACTGAGTTTAAAACCAGGACAAACCAGCTCCCCAGACTATGTATCATGAAACAGTCATGGTCAGAAAATCATCACTTACATGCCAACCTATTTTCTTCCTGGCCAATCAAAACAGACATATTGTGGGAGGTAGGGGGAAAGGAGAAGAGATGCAGACACGAAGGGTAAACAGAAAAAGAACAGTGCCTTCTGTCAAGCCGAATGTTTCTGCAACACAATCCAGCTCTGGCTGTGATAATCCTGTGGAGTGAAGTGTGGCAACCTGAATGCCGCAAGGATGCTTCAAGGCAGGAAATCACCATCAGCTCAGTTAAATGAACTAGGACACTGGGAGATCAGCGTGAATCCTCTTCTAATTGGTGGATAAAGGGCCCTTTTCTACCATCCTGATTTCTGTGAGTAATTCCATTGCTAAAATGTGATTCAGTTCCCTAGCCACGTGAACCTAAAGGCAGTACGTGTATGGGGAACGATGACTCATGTGACATCCATTGCAAGCTTGTATTCAAAGATGAAGCCCGGTGCAGCAGTAACATAGTTACTGCTGTGATAAAGCAGCAGGCAGAACATTTACTGCACTAACCCCAGAGGAATGGATTGTTACCAAGGCGAATGATGAGTGGGTCAAAATTTTAGGATGAAGTCACATTTTCAGGCCCCCACCCTACAGGGGCTTGTGACCATGTTGAAAGCCAATTTCGAAAGTGGCTGTAGTAGTCTGGGGGGTCTACATAATTCACCTCTAGCAGTGGTAGCAATGATGGAGGGTTTAGAGCAGATACAACCTAGCCCAACTTCTTAACAAGGTTTGTAATCATGCCAGTCATAGATCCTGAGGCCCTGTGGGAGCATTCACTGAAAATACCATTGCTAATGCTTCTTCAGCTCCACCAGTGTTAGCAACGTTAGGGGCCCTAGTGTGATGGCTGCAGGTTTTAACACAATCTCAGGTAAGCCAGCGCTGAACAGGTCTGACTGGTGTTAGGCTGCTGTTGGTGTTTAGTACCATGGTCGTTAGACCTACTCAGGACACGCTTTTAAAAAAAAACTGTGCAGCTGCCCAGCTACATGAGCGCTTCCTAGGTTGCTAACTCAGGGGCACCTGTGTAAGCAACAGTGGGGCATGATTAGAAAATGTAGACAGGGCGTAACGTAGACAGGGCCTTGGCATGCATGTTTACAGTCTACTATGTACTTAAAAGCCCAAGGCAGGATCACATTAGGTGTCCCTAGGGCAAGTTAGTAGTAGTGAATAACGCTTCAGATTTTGGCTTATGTAGAGACAGGCTCAGTAAAAACCATACTAGCCTTGAGCATTCAACAGCAGCAGCTGCTGCAGGTGTTTTCATCAGTATGCCATCTAGACCTACTCTGAACAAAGTCGGGCCAGTGGTAGATCCATTTGTAGGTCTCTAACTGCTGGCACAGACATTTCTTCTTAGCAAGTCTTTGTTAAGGGGCCAAGTCTATGCCTGGGTTCTAGCAGAGTGGCTGGCTGAGGAAAAAATCCATGTCCACTCGTGGCCAGTGAAACCATGCGTGCTCCAACCAGTCAGCCCTGGTGTTAGGACGTGACTGTAGCTAGCTTAGTTCTGATTCCCATAGCGAGTCGGAGTACAGAGTTGGATGGGCAAGAGGAAACCAGCAGGAAGACTATCATCAGGTATTGCAACCAAGAGAAGCAAAAGGCCAAAGCATTAGTAAATGAAATATTTCCTGCTGTAAGCTTAGGCTAGCTGATTATTAAAAGAAATGAGACGAGGTGGGTGAGGTGTAACATCTCATTGTACCAACTTCTTTTGGTGGAAGAGACAAGTTTTTGAGCTTCACAGAGTTCTTCCTCAGGTCTGGAGAAGGTAACCAAAGTGTCATAATCAAGTTAGGTCCAATAAAAGCTATTATCTCACCTACCTTGTGTATCTCACAGCCTGGGTCCAACACGGTTACGGCAACACTGCAGACAAGTATTAAAAGGAATGTTTGTTCACACCAATAGTCTTCAGGGGATGTTATTCTGAATATAGTAAAGTTTTCTAAGGGACCTGTTTACCCGTAGTCGAAGATGCATTTGCAGAAGTGACAGACTATGCTCCTGCAATTGGTGCAGTGTTGCCCAGACAATCAGAAGACCAGTTTTGAGGACCCTTTTGAAATTTGGCTCCGTCATGGAATTTAAACCTTACACTTTCCCCATGACTTGAAAAAATTACCTTGTGCAGAGATTTGTCCTTCAGCTGAAAAGTTCAACATTCAAAGAGAGGATTGCAAAATAGGGGTCTCCTGGGCCTGAGGAAATTGGGCGTGTGTCTGCAGTTACAAAGGGTGGTGACCTTTGCAGCAAGTTCACGGAAAGGCCACACCCCATGACAGTCTCTGTACTGGGCTATACAGCTGCTGCATGGCTACATATAAGTTCTCTCAGGCAATTTTTTACATCTTGGAACGGCATCCCCATCTCACTCCTCACAGGAGTGAGAGGCAAAACAGAAATCCAGGGCTCAGGCATCCACTGCAGCTTATTTAAATACAATGTATCGATGGGAAACGGTCCATCACCACGATGCACTTGCTTTGAAGTGCCCGGCTGATGTCAGGAAATTCAGTGCTGTAACCTGTCAAGGGATAGGACAGGAATTTGGAAGATGGCCTTTAATTCCACTGGCAGCCTTGAGCACTCAATTCCAACTGACTAGCATATTTCCAGGTTCCTCTGTATCTCTCAACAGATATGCCATCCCCAGGAGGACTTTGAAAGATGCCACTTCCAGAGTGACCTCTAGTGACACATGGCCACCTATGTAGCAAGGAAAACAAGCAGCTAGGATTGTGAGGAGGCCGAACGAGGACCACACCGACAGACATGTACGCGTAAGACACAAACACTGGCTGTAAGTCACTTTTACAAGTTTCTTTATGAAATTAAATGTAGCCCCTGGTGAGGGGAAAGATATAGTGCAAGAATGACTTTGTACATGCTACTGAATTCAGATATCCCTGGATAACCAGACTTCAGTCAGCTACAGTATCAGCAAACATTGGAACTCTGAGCTTTGCAGACAGTTAGTGCTTACTCACAATAGCAACACGCTGGAATGAATGGGTGTTTTCCTTCCAACCGCCTGCAACTTCTCCTAAGCTATGGAATTCAGTCCTTATGGCTTCTAACTCTTTCACTATTGTAAGGCAAATCTTTCCTTTTACTAACCAAGGATTAAATGAATTCTTTTTGGCCACAATTTACAAACCTGCGTGCCTACCGCTAAGCTCTTAATTCCACATTTAGGCACCTTATAAATGGCCTGATTTCTTTTTTCAGTGGTGCAGGTGACCTGGAATACACCTCGATATGGGGGGCGGGGGGGGTTGTACGTGTTCTCTGGTTTGGAAAAATCCATCCATTTTGTATGAAGGTGCTCAACTGTGGAGTTAGGACCTTGACTTAAGGGAATTAAGTTTGCAGATGTTGGCCTTTGTTTTTTGTTAACAAAAAAAAGAAAGACAGACGAACAGGCATCAAGTTAACAACATCTGACAGGACTGATTACAAACTTACAAAATACACAGTTCTGTATTTGCCATAAATAAACACATTACAAACGTTTAACATTTTCATTGGCCAGGAAATATGGCAGAGTGACAGTGGGAAGAGTCTAAGGAGCTGACAACAGTATTTATTTTAGGCACATTTTTTTCCTAACTCATTTTTTTTTTACATAACTCAAAGAAAATCAACTAGGTTGCAAGATGCATGTACTTCACTCATGCTGTGGGTTTGATTGGCACCATTTAACGGACTATGGTTCGGCGGTGTGTTGACCTAAGGAAAAGAAAAAGGGCACAGCGACATCATTGTTGCCTTCTCTGAGTGCCAATAAAGGCTAATCAGTCTGTTAAACATGTAGTAAGATCATTTCTTTGAAGATGAACTCGGGGATTGGGGCAGTAAAAGGAAGGGTTTAGTCCCCCCAAAAGTGCATCACATCAGCAACAATGAACCATGGTTCTGAGCATGCTCAGTAGACACCAAGCAGGCTGGTGTTGGAATGGACAAACTGCCATCTCTGCATGGGCAGCCAAGTTGGCTGAAGGCTAGAGTCTCTCTGGCAGTTGTCAGACAGCAATAATGTTCACAGCTGGGAGGATTGGTTCAAGATGCAGCTGACAACAAGGGTAAGATGAAAAACAGTTCAGGCTCCATCCTGTCGTGATCTCTTCCTGGGGGTTTGTATGGCTCCCGAGTGTTGTGCAGGGCTGGCTCACTTTGACTGGCACAAAAACACGCAACACAGTGTCCCACTTCGGACCCATTCAAGTACAGTCAGTCTGCAGAATAAATAGGGAAGGAAGGAGCATGCGCCATCCTTTGCAAACAGAGGGATGGAGGAGCCGGGGGTCCGTCAGCTGGAACTGATGGCTAAAGTGCTTTCTCAGAAGGGATTCAGGCACAATAGGGAGCTGCCCCTCACTTCCGAAAGGGTGTCAGCCTGCTGATGTTCTGCCAGAAGTTCGAGGGCTTGCGCTTGGGCTCTGCCAGCATGAAGACTTGCTGCTGGGGGAGGTTGGTAGGCAGAGAAGGGTGCTTCTGACGCATCAGAAAGTCATAGTAGGGCCTGGTGACAGCTGTTTAGACCATGAGACAGGGAAGAGCAAGCGTTAGACTGGTACAGTCCCATGGCCGATTCCCACACAGTCATTCTCAAAGCTGAGGCAGAGTTAGCCATAATAAGTAACAGCCAGTTACAGATAACTCTGTTTTGAGTTATCTAACCCCAAAGGCAGTTCGGGGATTAAGCTGATAGTCTGGGAGTGCCCCAAATGTTGATTGGAATTCAGAGATGCTCGCATGCCCTCAGAATGTTGCCTGCGGCCACGTGCAGCAATGCGAGGACAAAGCTGGACACTTAAGGCATGTCTACACTGCAAAGGAAACCCCCCAGCAGGCCGTACCAGCCGACTCAGGCTCTTGGGGCTGTTTTATTGCAGTGTAGACTTCCGAGCTACCACCCAAACTCTGGGACCCTCCCACCTCGCAGCCCGAGCCCAGAAGTCTACACTGCAATGAAACAGCCGCAAAGCCCAAGCCCGAGTCAACTGGTATGGGCCTGCCATGAATTTTTCTTTGCAGTGTAGACATGCCATTACAGTGCTCTACTGCTGACAAACTTAAACAGCACCCAATTCTGAATGCTTGGGAGACTGGTTAACTGACCTGCACTTGTGCACATTAGCCTGTGTGGCAGGTTGTAAATACGCAAGTATTTGTAAATGTTTAAACGTTGCAAAGTCTTACTGAGCAGTGGGCCCAGTCCACAGCATTTAGATATAGATCTGGATTTGGAAGCCCTTGGGGTTCAGTAGTGTTTGGAGTTAGGGGCTTGTCTAGACTACAGACACTATAATGGCACAGCTACGGCACTGCAGCCGTAGCGCCATTGTGTAACAATGGAAGGGGTTTTTCCATCACTGTAGTTAATCCAAGAGGCGGTAGCTAGGTCAACAAAAGAATTCCTCCATCAACCTAGTGCTGTCTACACTGGGGCTCAGATCAGCTTAACTACTTCTCTCGGGTAAATTTTTCACATCCCTGAGTGACCTAGCTAGGTTGACCTAAGTTTTCGGTGTAGACCAGGCCTTGGTTCACTGCACTAGAGAGAGACTGGGCAGCCTATGCCAACTGGATCTGGCTCCTGTTTCCAAACTCCCATGATACGTGGCAATATCTGGCTCCAAGTCTGGATTATAGCTGAACTGTCCTTGGATTTTTGCAGTACTGTGCAATAAACTGCCAGCCTGTGTTTAATTCCCCACACAGTACCCAGGGAACCATAGAAAGGTAAGAGACTGAATTCCTTGGCAAGCTACAGTAGAGGGAGTGCAGCCACAAAGTCTGGTTTCCCAGGGCAGTTCTGTGAATCTTCACCTGGAGGCAGCGTCCATGATGAAGGGCAGGACAGGCATAAGGAGGGGAAACTTCCCTGCAACTCATAGAGCTCATCCTCCCTTCGGCTACTGCTAAACCTCCCGTGTTAGGCTGCTGCTTTCTGTCCTGGGTGCCTACAGACGCTGTTGAAGAACACATCATCTGCATCTGCCAATCCCCATGTACAGCAAAGGGCGGGTATTTAATTAACTGTTCTATTGTGGTAGCACCAACACTGTGCCAAATACCACACAAACATACACAGAGAGAGACTGCCCCTCCCGCAAATACCTCAACCTAAACCCTTTTCACTTCCCCAAGAGTTCCCCTAAAACTCCTCTTGTCATTCTTCCTGCAAGCTGCCCCATTCAAATTGTTTAGAGACCTGGCTTCTAGGGCTGAGGGGGGGATTCCAGTCCCCAGCCAGATGCCATCCAACAATCTCATAAACAGAAGCTGCCAATTGTATTTAGCTACCTTGAACTGTACTAGGGGTTTTGGAATATGAACCAATGATTAGACACACAGAATGGCCCTTGTAGCCAGGAAATATTGGGTTGCTGAATCTCATTGGCTTAGCTGAGGCTGCCAAGTCTTCAACTTGGTGAGAGCTGCTGGGAATTGTACTGCAATTTCCCACCTCTCTGAGCCTATCAGCTGGCCTATCCCAGAACTTTGTTAGCGTCACTTGATTGACACTAATCACATGCAGTAAAATCAGCTTGTTCGGGGAAAATTTCCATATAATGGGAGACAATAGAAAAATACAGTGCTGAGTAATTTCCACAGCTTGCGGACAGTTCCATTAATTTCACCAGGATCCTACTTCCCTGTCATGACTCTTTCTCTGTATTTTCTTTCTCATCCATCAGTGATGAAGGGCTTGATCCAGCAAAAATATTACATACTCATAAAACTGCATTTCCTAGTTCACCTAGGAGAACAATAGCTCTCAATATGGTAGTAGGCAGTTAGTGAGGTGTTAGTCACCCCCATCTTTAACATTCCAGTTCAACCCCAGTGGAACAAGACCCACCAGTGGAAATCTTTAGTCATTTCCCTCTTAGCTGTAAGAGTAGGGAGATGGATCAAAGTTTGTGACAAGTCACATCTCCCATCCAGCTAAGAGGGTATATTGACTGGATGGCACTAGAGTCTGGTTTATTTTCAAGGTCTACAGTCGCTGTGAGATTCCTTAGCATTGTGTTTAGCTATGGACTCCTATTGGGATCTGAATTGGAGGTTAACTCTTAACACTGTGTTCTTTATTTAATACTGAAATGCTACCTTAACCTGCAGAATAACTAACTGTAAATATTGTTATAAACAAAAATAGTGTCACTGGGAAGTTATGCTGAAACGTTGCTCACCTGTTTATCGACAAGTTCAGATTGCTTAATGGGGGGCACGTTTATCAGTGAATCTGGATTTTTATTTAAATGTGACTTCACTAAAACATTTGTTTTCTGAACTGTATGTGCTGATCCGATTTACAGCTTGTATTTTTTACTCTTAAGTTTGATCAGGTTTGTTCCTAGGCTCCATAAACCCGGAGCGACAGAAAATTAGAATGGCTATTGCTAAAACAGGGGCAATTGCTTCTCATTAATTTCCCTGCCCACTTTTTTCCCCCACCACACCAAGTGATCCCTGTGCCACTGGAATAAAGATCTTAAAACCTACCACCCCAGTGGTAGGAGAAGAGTAACATTTACCAAGCTCCCAAAGATGAACAAGCCGGGGGAGGGGGCAATTAATGCATTGATCAGCCCAAGCTTATTTGAAGTCAGTTTTTTAGATGTGCTGATGTGCTTAGGAGAAAAAGAAAGGGCCACACTCACCCTTAGGCTTTCCGGTGTGGTGCTGTTTGTTGGCATTCAGCATCGCCTGCTTCTTCTGCACCTCTGTGATTGAAAAACCTTAAAGACAAAACCGAACCTGTTAGCAGCTGTACCGCTTAGGGCTCCTCCTACAAACAGCGGGGCTCATGAAGAGGGAAGTGTGGGGATGAACACATCACTATGGATTTGATTGTGCTCTTCAGGCACAGCCCCATATTGGGGTCTACCTTGCCGCAGGAGCCCCGGGACACATTCTGGGTAGAATTCAGCCAGAATTGCCTCTGGCGCTGAGGGAGAGTGTATGCTGCCCAGGGCGTGCTGCCAATTTTTAGCAATTGCAACATGTGCCTCACTTTGTGGCAGCTACGCCCCCACTCAGTTCTCCCTGCCTCCTTGGTTAGCATGGTCAGTGGCAGCCTACCAAATGGCCTGCACTCTTGGTGCACTGGGTTGGCCCTGCTTGTGTGGCCCTAGTCACATTAGACCAAGTATGAAAACAGTGAGATGGATTTGCCCCCTAGAGAACATGTGGTCATGTATAGAATCCTGGATCAATCTTGTGCTGGGCTATTGACGAGTCTGTCTCTAACCCTGCCAATGGGAAGAATAATTCAAAACTAACATAACTTACTATTTAATAGTTCAAGCAGGCTAAGCAAAAGAATTTAGCAGCTCCCTGAGACCTCATTTCAGTGCTTGCTCTCTGCTCTATTCTTTGTATGATGAGCAGAGGGGAAAAGAAACATCATGCAAAATATATACATCTGCAGCCCAGCCCTGGGCTGGAGGGGCATGTATTGCATTTGCACACATTTGTGTTCAGCGTGGTGGAGGGCCCTGCTAGACAGACAGCCTTGCCATACCAGTTTCCTGGTCAAGCTGAACCTGTTTCCTTTCATTCTCGAATGCCTTGAGCCAGCGCTGTTTCTGTTCAGGCTTTTTTGCACAGAATAAGTGGACTTCCTCAGGGTCCCTGCAGAGCAGCTTGAATGCATTTTTAACACTGATATTGAAGTCCTTATCCTTCCCATCCTCCACGTCCACTATTTCCATGTCATCCATGTTGATCCGACTCTTATAATAGAGGATGTCCCGGCGCAGGAGATCCTGAAAGAGATTATTTTCATTGTAACTATATCCAATTTCCATGCACACAATTCCTTTCTCTTCCTAGCCACAACAGACGACCTGTTACCTTGCTGATGTGCACTGCTGCCTTATGAGAAAAAGCAATGACACCTAGGCCTCTTCGCCCTGACTGTGGCTTTTTGGAACTCACTTTCTGATGCTGGCTGCAGTCTTAGAACAAGCTGGTAGGGCCCAGGAACAGTTTCTGTAGCTGATGGAGCATGTGTCTGGGCAGGACTATACTTATAGCAGTGTGATAATATGTACTGCCACTCAGGGGTGAAAGTGAGCCGGTACGGCATACTGGTAAGAACCCACACCGGCCCGTATGCAGCCCACATTAAAGCACTGCCACGGCGTTATAATGTCCCTGCCACTTTTGCCTCCCCCATCGGCGGCCCTGCTAGTAGGGTCCGTACCGGCAGGGCTGCCCACAGGGGAGGCAAAAGAAGCAGGGACATTAAAGTGCAGCCACAGCAGTGCTCTAAGGACGGTCTTTTGTCGTGGCAGCACTTTAACGTTGCGGCAGCCCTACCAGCAGGGCCACCGACTGGGGAAGCGCAGCAACGTTAAAGCGCTGCCGCGGCAAAGGAGCCTACAGAGCTTTAACGTCCTTGCCCCTTTTGCCCCCCCTCGGCCACCGATGGGCGGGGGAGGGGCAAAGGGAGCAGCTGCCCTGGGGCTGGTGATTTAAAAGGGCCCGGGGCTCCGGACGTCACTACCGCAGCAGCGGCGTCCAGAGCCCCAGGCCCTTTAAATTGCCACTGGAGCCCCAGGCAGCGCGGGCCAGGCAGCCTGGAAGGGCTGGCTCGGGGATGCTGACCCCCCCCAGCCCCGCCCCTTCCGCCCCTTCTGGGGGTTGGAGCTGGCCCCGGCCCCATACCGGTAAGTGTCTGGAGTTATTTTCACCCCTGCTGCCACTACTATCAACTGCACTAGAGTGCTTCTGTAATTCACTGTCACTTTCCAGGATGTCTGAAAGGCAAGCACAGGTTCCTGTCATTGCCCTGACACGGGGACACTGGGTACTTACTAAGCCAGACAACTAGTCAACATTGTTATCCAGATTTAGGACAGTGTAACGGAGCAGGATTTGGCCCCTACAGTCTATCTCAAGAAGCCACAAAATGCAGGATTGGATTTTCCTGCTAATTTCGCTGGTGAAAAATACAGCCAGCACTAGTGTCCAAGGCAAGGCCCTCATTAGTTTAAGTCACTTGAAGTAAGGAATTGTGGGTATAGTGAAATGGGTCATGCACTCAGTGAAAAGCTTTGGTGTGGTCACTTCTGACGTGCTGTAGAAAGAGCCCTGTCTCCCTTTGCACTAGGTCACAACCACATCTGAGTCTTTGCATTTACACATGTAGCTGTGACCAGCCAGCATTCCCAATGAAAACAAGCCAAGTGACGCTTGGCCTACTGATGTGGGGGCCTGGTTTTCAGTGGTGCTGAGCTCTTTGACATCACCTGGAGCTTGTAGTGCTTAGCAACCCTGAAAATCAGACCTGTGAATTAGCTCAAACTCTGAAAGAGCTTTCAATAAAGAACAACATATGGGGAGGAAAGGGTCTGTGGGGCACATTGTGCTTCCCCTGAAGAAAATACAAAACTGATCTTTCAATACTACCCATCCAGGGGGAAGTGCCAAAAGGCAAGATCCCAAGTGAAATGTGTTGTTCCATCCTTACTTAGAGCCTAAGCCAAAGTCAATGGAAGACTCTCATTGACTTCAGTAGGCTTTGGGTCTGGCCCCTAAAGGGACGACAGACCGCTTTAAGGACTGTGATCCCTCCTGTTATTTAAATAGGCCATCTCCTTGGGTTCGTTATAATCCAATATAGGAGCTGTAACATGCCACGCTTTCCCTATGAGAGCAGTGTATCCGAACTGATTGTTCTGGAAATTAGATACCCAGCCACAGCCATTTTGTCTTCTGGGTACCATTTCAGTAATCTGTCCCTAAATTCCTGCTGATGACAACTGTGTTAGATGAGGGCGAAAATAGTGATGGCAATGTTGACGCATTTGATTTTTTTAAAATTAAGCCTCACGCTGATCCTACAAAAACCAATGCCCAGCTTTCCTCTCTAGAGTGACCAGACAGCAAGTGTGAAAAATCGGGACGGGGTGGAGGGTAATAGGAGCCTATATAAGAAAAAGACCCAAAATTCGGGACTGTCCCAATAAAATTGGGACATCTGGTCACCCTATTCCTCTTTCACTGCAGGAGACCTGCCTGTCAAGAGCCCGCTACTTCCATTTATCATCTGCAATCAAGTGCACAGTAGACCAGCATGGCAGGAAAAAAATGCTGTATATGCACATACACAACTCCAGCCCCCTGACTGATAGACAGACATGTCTAGCTTTAGCCTGCCAACCTACATACTGACCCTCTTTAAAGCTATTCTGGGGAGGTTAATGTAAAAAGTAAAACTGAACTGAGGTGGGATTTGACTTCAGTGGGCATATCAATCAACAGAGGTAGAGACAGGCTCCTCAAGTTACCTTCTTACAGCAGACCAGCTGGTGATCAAAGAGGAAGAACATTCTCTGTTGGCTCTTCGCTTGAGGCTGGGAGATTTTGGTTAATTCCCCAGAATAGATGAGTTCTGAGCTTCTGACTAGGACGTCTTCACCCTGGCGGCAGCAGCAGCACCACAAAGAGCATGTCAGTTTGTCCCAAGAATCACAAGAATTTAACCTGATTGAGCGCCTGGGCTTGATTGGTTAAATGGTGTGGTCCTGACCTACCATCCTGGATCTTAGGTGATAGTTCATAAGATGTCACAATGACCTAGAACAACAAATGTTGATGGGAAAAGGTGCAAAGGGGAGACAGACTGAATCAGTCCAAACAAAAAGGCCTCCTGATATAACTCAAGGAGTTAAGATCATGCTTGGTAAACAAGAGAAACGTGCAACCAAAAATCAGTGAACCAAAATTGGTGCGTCCTGGATGCAGGCCGCCTCTGTGAATGCGGATGGAGTGAAAAAGGAGCAGGGGCTGTTGTATGAATTTAGATGGAATAAATGGGCCAAAGGCGTTAACATAACCCAGTCACTGTCCAACACTCAACGGCATTAAACAAGGTTCAGGGTTTAGTATGCAGAGACCTCAGCCTGCTTAGTACGATGGCAAACACACCATTAAAAATCCTTAGCCTTTTATTAAAGACATAGAGAAGAAGGAAAAACAGTTAAAGCAGTTGAAATATAAAGCATTAAGTAAGGCTTTCATTTTAAGAAGATTTCTTGTTCCCTTTCCCTTTAGCTGGAGAGAGTTTTTAGAAGGAAAAGCCCCCTTGTCTGACATCTCTTAGATGGTATCAAAGATGAGCTAATTCAGTTTAAACTAAATGGAAGGATAAACAAAAATAGATCTGTGACTAGGGTTTTTTATTTCAAAAGGGCTAACTTTAAAGAATTAAGGAAATTAGTTAGGGAAGTGGATTGGACTGAAGAACTTGGGGCTCTAAAGGTGGAGGAAGCCTGGAATTACTTCAAGTCAAAGTTGCAGAAACTATCAGAAGCCTGCATCCCAAGAAAGGGGAAAAAATTCATAGGCAGGAGTTGTAGACCAAGCTGGATGAGCAAGCATCTCAAAGAGGTGATTAAGAAAAGCAGAAAGCCTACAAGGAATGGAAGATGGGAGTGATCAGCAAGGAAAGCTACCTTATTGAGGTCAGAACATGTAGGGATAAAGTTAGAAAGGCCAAAAGCCATGTAGAGTTGGAGCTTGCAAAGGGAATTAAAACCAATAGTAAAAGGTTCTATAGCCATATAAATAAGAAGAAAACAAAGAAAGAAGAAGTGGGACCGCTAAATACCGAGGATGGAGTGGAGGTTAAGGATAATCTAGGCATGGCCCAATATCTAAACAAATACTTTGCCTCAGTATTTAATGAGGAGCTTAGGGATAATGGTAGGATGACAAATAGGAATGAGGATATGGAGGTAGATATTACCACATCCGAGGTAGAAGCCAAACTCGAACAGCTTAATGGGACAAAATCAGGGGGCCCAGATAATCTTCATCCAAGAATATTAAAGGAACTGGCACATGAAATTGCAAGCTCATTTGCAAGAATTTTTACTGAATCTGTAAACTCAGGGGTTGTACCATATGACTGGAGAATTGCTAACATAGTTCCTATCTTTAAGAAAGGAAAAAAAAGTGATCCGGGCAACTACAGGCCTGTCAGTTTGACATTTGTAGTATGCAAGGTCTTGGAAAAAATTTTGAAGGAAAAAGTAGTCAAGGACATTGAGGTCAATGGTAATTGGGACAAAATACAACATGGTTTTACAAAAGGTAGATCGTGCCAAACCAACCTGATCTCCTTCTTTGAGAAGGTAACAGATTTTTTAGACAAAGGAAATGCAGTGGATCTAATTTACCTCGATTTCAGTAAGGCATTTGATATGGTTCCATATGGGGAATTATTAGCTAAATTGGAAAAGATGGGGATCAATATGAAAATTGAAAGGTGGATAAGGAACTGGTTAAAGGGGAGACTACAATGGGTCGTACTGAAAGGTGAATTGTCAGACTGGAGGGAGGTTAGTAGTGGAGTTCCTCAGGGATCGGTTTTGGGACCAATCTTATTTAATCTTTTTATTACTGACCTTGGCACAAAAAGTGGGAATGTGCTAATAAAGTTTGCGGATGACACAAAGCTGGGAGGTATTGCCATTAAGAAAAGGACCGGGATATCATACAGGAAGATCTGGATAACCTTGTAAACTGGAGTAATAGTAATAGGATGAAATTTAATAGTGAAAAGTGCAAGGTCATGCATTTAGGGATTAATAACAAGAACTATTGTTATAAGCTGGGGAGGCATCAGTTGGAAGTAACAGAGGAGGAGAAGGACCTCGGAGTATTGATTGATCACAGGATGACTATGAGCCGCCAATGTGATATGGCCATGAAAAAAGCTAATGCGGTCTTGGGATGCATCAGGCAAGGTATTTCAAATAGAGATAAGGAGGTGTTAGTACCGTTATACAAGGCACTGGTGAGACCTCATCTGGAATACTGTGTGCAGTTCTGGTCACCCATGTTTAAGAAGGATGAATTCAAACTGGAACAGGTTCAGAGAAGGGCTACTAGGATGATCCGAGGAATGGAAAACCTGTCATATGAAAGGAGACTCAAAGAGCTTGGCTTGTTTAGCCTAACCAAAAGAAGGCTGAGGGGAGATATGACTGCTCTTTATAAATATATCACAGGAATAAATACCAGGGAGGGAGAGGAATTATTTAAGCTCAGTACCAATGTGGACACAAGAACAAATGGATATAAACTGGCTATCAGGAAGTTTAGACTTGAAATTAGACGAAGGTTTCTAACCATCAGAGGAGTGAAGTTCTGGAACAGCCTTCCAAGGGGAGTAGTGGGGGCAAAAGACATATCTGGTTTCAAGACTAAGCTTGATAAGTTTATGGAGGGGATGGTATAATGGGATAGCCTAATTTTGGCAATTAATTCGTCTCTGACTACTAGCGGTAAATATGCTCAATGGCTTGTGATGGGATGTTAGATGGGGTGGGATCTGAGTTACTACAGAAAATTCTTTCCTGGGTGTCTGGCTGGTGAGTCTTGCCCACATGCTCAGGGTTTAGCTGATTGCCATATTTGGGGTCGGGAAGGATTTTCCTCCAGGGCAGATTGGCAGAAGCCCTGGGGTTTTTTCGCCTTCCTCTGCAGTGTGGGGCACGGGTCACTTGCTGGAAGATTCTCTGCACCTTGAAGTCTTTAAACCACGATTTGAGGACTTCAATAGCTCAGATACAGGTTTGATACAGGAGTGGGTGAGTGAGATTCTGTGGCCTGCGTTGTGCAGGAGGTCAGACTAGATGATCATAATGATCCCTTCTGACCTTAAAGTCTATGATTCTATGGTCATAACTGTCCTTTTGGGGAAGAGAGAAGAAGTTAGTTGAGATGAGCTGGAGCTGCTGCTGCTGCTGTTAAAGTCCAATCCTGTTTCATCTCAGGTGGTGTTTGGGATTCAGCTGGAGCCGGCAGTGGTGGTGACGTCCCCTAGATCGCTCTCCCGGCCTGGTCTGCTCAGGACATCTCCAGGATCAGGATGATGAAGGCCCAGGATCCCAGGAGATGGTGGGGAGTAGTAGCCATGATGGTGAAGCTTGCTCCAGTAGCCAATTTCCCCTCCAACGTCTCTTTCTTTAAGGACCTCCGAAAGGGAGTTATGGGTGGATAGTGCATACCCTCATTATTTTGTCCACCAGTTAGGCCTAGTTTCTGACATACCAATTTTGGTTCACTGATTTCTGGTTGCACACTTCTCTTAACACACTCCTTGAGTTATATCAGGAGGCCTTTTTGTTTGGACTGATTCAGCCTGTTTCCCTTTTGCACCTTTTCCCATCAACATTTGTTGTTCTAGGTTATTGTGACACCTTATGAACATAAACGCACTATTTAACAATTGAGCTCACAATTAGGGTAAATTTGTAGGTCCAGTTATCACAGCATGATCTCATTCCATCACAACACTGGAGCACAATCCCTGCCTCTCATGAGAGTGAGGGATGCTGTCCCTCTCACATCCATTGAGCACCAATTTGGCTGGGCATATGCAGAAAATGAAATTTTGTTCTGGATTCAGCCCCATTTGCCAGGTCTGGATCATCTGCTCATCTGCTGAGCCAAATCCTCTGCCCTCAGAGGAGCTACATTAGTTTACACCAGCTGATGGGGGGGGGGGGGGAGAAAGGATAATTTAATCAAAATACATTTGCTCAGCTCTAGAAAACAGGCAGTTTTGTTTATTTAAAAAATAAATAAATAAAACTGGTTTTAAAAAGAGCTTTTCTGAGCATGTACAAATACTATAGGAAAATTCAGATGCCATTTTATCTGTCAGGGCCTGGTAGCCCTCTCAAGGATGTCGCTTAGAATACTAGATGCCAACTCTGCCTGCCTCAATAATGCTTGAAAATTAGTCAAATAATAAATGGTTTATTGGAATTTCAGTAAGCAGCATGTGCCAATTTCCTTCTGCAAAGAGCAAGGATGTATGGTAAACGGGACCCAGAGAGCTGTGCAAAGCTCTAGAAGGGTATCAGGCTAGCTCAGGTCTTTCAGAGTTCCTCCAACCCTATCAGGAGAAGGTGAAACAACAAGCATGAGTGTGACAGAATGTGATTGGGCTAGTGAGCCAAATAAAATAATCACTTGGGGGCCCCATTCACTCTGTGGGGCACTTGAGTCCCCTCACCTCCCAGTCCTCTATGGAACTCTGCCACTGGGCAATTTTGTCTATGTTCTCCAGCCTCCTCTTTCTCTCATTGATCAGTCGAGCAACGTTCTTCATGGCATTTAAGGCAGCTTCAACATCTTTAAAATCCCTAGGGCGAAACAGATTTCGTTAGGCACGTCTACATGAGCAGACCGGAATCCAAAAGTGCTGCAACTCTAGAGTCTACTGAACTGGAGCACAGAGCTGGAAATCTGGGTTCCATTTCTGGTTCTGCCACTCACTTGGGTTGTATTTCTAAAGCACTTGAAGAATGTCACACGGAGAGCCCCGTGGGCCACATTTTCAGAAGAACTCATCTCTCATTTAGGCATGAAAATAAGAGGTCAGATTTTGAAAGGAGCTGAGTTCTTTGGAAAGCCAGGCCCGAATGGTGAGTGCTGAGTATCTGAAAATCTGACCCAGCAGGTGCAAAGTACTTGCTATTCTAAGTATCTGTTTTCTCTGGAGATTTAAAGCCACTATTTTGTCCAATACAAAAACTATTTTTTAAGTGAAATTGTTAAAGCCACAATATTTTCATGCCATTACATTTGAAGATTTAGTTGTCAGACATGGGCCAAGACCATTTAGAAATGCATGGGTTCCTTTCAAACAGGAGGCATTATCTATTTGTGGTAGGACAGAATCTCCTGCAACCAACCCACACACCATCTGCTACCACCATCTCACTCACTAGCCCTGGAAGAAGAGGGCTGGAGTGTCTTGCCTTACACACTATTTCCAAAATCTCAGAGCACCCACTGTGGCACGTACTCTGAGTAACCCCTTCCAGATATACTTAGTTTCACAACATAGTGTTTACGAATTTAATAACACACACACATAAAGTAATTCTGAGAAACATCAGTGTGGTCATTAGGAACTTGAAAGTCCAGCTCAATTCATAGTGTGTCACTATGATCACTTTCCTCCAATACAGATTTTCAGGTTTATTTGTGTAACTCTAGTTATATCAGGTGCATTATTAAGAGACACATTTTATTATACACAAATATGTTCCTCGTACTGCAATTCCTTAAAAAAACCAGTTGATCAATGGTTGCGCTATGAGAATTTGAATAGATTCTATCAAAACTGTAAAGGGATTCTGTTTAAAAACACGGGCCCAAAGTTTGCTGTGCCTTAAAATTGTTATGATGCCCTAGGGAAAGTTCTCTAGAGCCAAAGGGCCACATCCTCAGCAATGTGCATAGCCCCACTGAAGACATTTTAAGTGCAATGATTCCCACTAACTGAGGATCTGGCCCTAAACAGCTAGCCGGGTATTTTTTAAGCCTATTACCCTGACTCCATAAAATCAAAATCATGGAACAAACATGCCCATGCAGTGTGTCCCAGGAACAGGTTTCAAAGCTGGGGGGTGACTGTGCAGAGGGGGCTGAAGCAGCCCAGACCTAATGCATGAACTGTGCATGTCCCTGATGTGATGGAGAAGATCTCCACAATGGTACCCAGTTACTGCAGGCAGGGAGGGCAGGCTAGATGCCTGAAGGTGTGTGTCTGTGCTCACCATGAATCCACTGGGCCATAGGACAGCAGCAGACCAAGTCCACCACTCCCCTCATACCCTGCAGTATTAGCCACAGCCTGGCTGCTCAGACATCCTGGCTAATTCTGGCCGAAGAGCCCATCCTTTCAGACACGATACTTCTAATTCAGGCTTTGTTCAGATTCCCAGACAAACAGCCTTTGTTTTGGTAGGACCTACAGCATTATGTGCTGTGCTCCTGCACAGCCAGCAAAGGAAGCACAAGTTGACTCATGAGGCCTATTGGCTGTGCTAATATCACTCTTGGGGCTCAAATAAGGAAGTGAACATGATACTAAACAAACAGTAGGGTGGTACCTACTACACAGGTAGAGAAAGCTCAGTGTTTGCCTAATAAAAAAGGATATATCTGGTAAGACGGCATGCTAAACAATTGTGAATATAACATACAGCTACCATGAGTATCCTTTTTCTGTAACTCTGAGACAACTGTTCACAAATTCCCCATTCCCATGCGTGTATAAGCCGTTCCCTGACATTTTGCACCTACCTGTGCTGGGGGTTGGTATATTTGAGTAGTTCAGCCAGCTGCAGTGGATACTTGCAGATTTTCTGCACTGGAGTCAGCAGAAACCCATCCAGAGAGATGTCGATCATCTTCTGAAGCAGGCGGCACGCTTCGAAGAAGTAGACATACTTGTTGACTTTGGTGAGTCGGGACAGCTCCACGCAGGCGTTGGGGTGGTTGTTGCAGTACTCGGAGTAAATCTGGAACTCTGTTTGCTGAGATGGGAATGAAAAGGCAACCCCTAGTGGTAATCTCTCTCATATCAGGGTCTGGGCCTGAAAATGCTGCACAGTGCAGAGCTCAGCCATCCTCTACCCACTGCAGGCCCCTCTGCCCAAAACAACTACAGTACCTACCCTGCTTCCCAATAAAGGGACTCCACCCACCTATCCTGGTAGGCAACCACTAGTCTCTTCCAGGCCTCACCCTGGCCTTGGTAGTGGTGCCCTTTGGTAGTGGGTACTGCCAGGCATGCTGATATACTTCTCTCCCTGGTAGGCCTATACACTCAATGATGGATCTATATGTGCCCTCCAGCCCACTCCCATTATGCCAACCCGCAGTCTCCTCTTAGAGGGAGAAGAGGCCCATCTGATAAATGTCCTATATGTTTGCCTGGCTGAGGCCAATTAAAAATTATGGTACATGCTACTTATCAGACAGGCTAGGATGCGTCCAACATCCCATGTACTCCACAGGCCACTCTATCCCCTACCCAGATGGATGTTTCTGATGAATTGATGATCAGGAGTAAAATACTTAAAATATTGGCCTGCAAATGGCAACATTAGGCTACAGAGTTTACACCCCCAATGGAGAGGTATTGCACTCAGCAAGGCAGCTTTTTATTGAGTCACATTGGGAAGGTCTTCTTGGCAACCAGAAGGGCTACAGATTTAATTCTAAAAAACCTAAAGCTTAAAAATTCCATCCAGCTAACATCTCCCCAGCTAGCCTTCTCCCATGAAGACACTGCAAATCAACTCACATATTCCAGGAAGCAGGAGCCGACCTCACTCAAGTGTGGATGGTCTTTGTTGAATTTCTTCTCCAGCGCTTTTACAAATTTTTTCTGGCATTTGTAAATGTCTTCGATGTTCCCAAAGATTGTCTTCAGCTGTTCTTCTGTAAACATGTCAGCCCTCTTGCGGCACTGCTTAATGTAACCCTGGGAGGAAGTCAGATTTTAAAGGGGTGTTGGGTACTTGCTCAAGGGCCTGGTCCACAGACCACTGGAGTCAATGAAAGACTCTCATTGACTGCAGTGGGTTTTAGATCAAAACCCTATACCTTTCTAGTATGAGTCCGCTGTGCTTTTATTACTATTTCTGAAGGTACCATGCCTAAAAATGGCACACATGGAAATCAAACCATAGTCAGAAACATGCTTTGGATGATACTGATCCCATGCTCAATGGTACAACCTGCGCTATAGAATCTTCTCCGGTAAATAACTAGCTGACTGTATGTGTACCAGATATTCTGGTTAAACCCAAAGGGTCAGATCCTCAGCTGATATAAATCGACAATAGCTCCATTGATGGAGTTATGCTGTTTTACACAAGCTGAGGATCTGGGCTTGAATATACTAGTGTCCTTGTATAAAAGTGTCTCTGTTTCACCCCAGTTGGCTTCCTCTGTCCATCCCGGATGAGGCTACAGCTCAGTGGTGTTTTAGATATGTATTTTGCGAAGTGTTTGGGGAGGAAAGGTCCTATGTCCATGCAAAGCTGTTATCACCAATTATCACCACATGGCATGTCTCTTGTTAAAGGAGATGTCAGAATATTCAGCATGTTCAGAAGTGAATGCTCTAATAGGCCGAACATTCCCCAGGGTTTGGATCTATGAGTATATGAATTGCATGAAAACTGGTATTTCTGTTCATGCCACCTCTCACCATTTACTAATAAAGAATATAGTGGTGCTAGTATTCTAGTCTTCTTGGCTTGGGAAATTCAGTTAATTACATTTAATCAGGACTCCTCTTTGTGCTCCAAATAAAGGGGCATTTGGGATATTCCTGGAATGAATCAGTATTCTCCATTTCCTGAACATGCACAGTGATTACAGAGGGGGTAGGCAGAGAGTATATGACAGGTATATGTCAGAGAGACAACTCTGCTAACCGAGGGTTCTTTTCTTAAGGGAAGAAGAGTAATTTGCAGCTAGAGAGAGAAGAAGAGCACAAGACAGCTTAGTAGGGTGGGGGCTGGGGATCTCTCCCTTCTGAAGTGGGTTCAGTTCATGCATTTGGGTCACACCCATTCTATCTGCCCCTTATTCTCTCCTTTCACAGCCTGGTTACCTCACAGATGTCCTTCAGGTGTTTGATGTAGTCTCTCTCTGTGCTTATGATCTCGTTGATAACATTGGTCCTCATTTGGTCCTTGCTTGTCTGCCCCACTCCATAACGCCGGGCGGCGGTGCTGGCATCCTCCTCTTTGCCGTCCTCTGCCTTCATAGGATAGTCTTCCATGGGTTCATCTTGGTTCACTCGGAGCTGTGTCAAACACACATGGGTTTCCATTGGGTAACAGTCCCTGTTTTTACTCTCTCATCTTGCCTGGGTCACTAATTCAGATCCTTCTACCACCAAGAAGGACATGTTGGAGGACAGCAAGGCTGCTGTGATGGGCACTTCCTCCCTGTCACATTCCTAGAGCCCACACACGGGTTAGTCAATGTCCTCCAGAATTAATTCTATGAAATATCCAGAACCTGGGCCCAGAGATTGGCCAGGGGAGGGTGGAGGGAGTTCTAGTGATAGGGATAGCTAGTTTCAGTCAGTAGACTTTGCCGTTTGCTCCATAGACCTTGGAGGGGCTGAGAATATGGCAGAGGATAGGTATTCAGCACCTGGGGGATGCCTTCATGTCACCCAGCCACTGCTCCCGTTAACTAAGGTGTGACATTGATGGGCTCCCTCTTGGATGGAAGGATCACAGGTGTGATGTGAGGAAATACATATAAATCAAGGGAAAGCACCTCAGTAAATGATTTACTAGTCAAGTCTGAGGGTTTTTTATGGGGTGGGTTTAGGGGAATAAATCAATAGATAAATTCTGCTTTGATAGTCTTTGTTAAGGAGTAAATTAAAGGACACTCATTACTTACAAGGTAAATAACAGTAATAAAACATTTCTTTATATGAATTGAATATAGATGCCAGTGGGCAAGTAATGCCACATGAAGAGACAGCTCAAGGTTGCGTCTGACGAAGTGGGTATTCACCCACGAAAGCTTATGCTCCAATACATCTGTTAGTCTATAAGGTGCCACAGGACTCTTTGTTGCTTTTTACAGCTCCAGACTAACATGGCTACCCCTCTGATACTTGACACATTTAATATGAGACTCATGCTTCTTTCAGTATGGCCACTAGATGACAGCACAGCATGAATATTGGCAAAAATATCAGACATTTTCGTAGAGGACTTGCTGTACACAGTCTACCTTATCAGCTGTACTAAAACCACTGTTAGGTAATTCCAGGCAATTTTCAATTCAGTTCTTTTATACAGTACTGCCATAGCGCATATTTAACTGTCTCAGGTTACCCCATTTGGATATCTAATACCATTTAGAAAAATATCATATAAAATGCTTAGGAAAGAACAAAGAAAATTCAAGTAAGGAACATGCAACATCATTTTGCAAATGTCCATTCCACTTCAGCCATTTTAGTGCTACAAATATTGCAATGACACAAAGAGTTTGTTTAGATTTCTACATAGTTAAAATTTGTTAAGATAGGATTATCACATCTATACCCACACATTATTGACACATTGTCAACATTATTGACAAAAGCTGATGGATCAAAGATGTGGGATGCCGATTTTCCTTCATTGCTAGCAGGAGAGCATGGACCAGCAAAACTAGTGCAAACTCCATGTTAGACCCACAACTAAAACGACTGCATAGAATCAAGGAAGTCTGAGAGTTCAGGTTAGCTGGAGTTGCTTTGATACTCCCTTCCCTAAAGCTCTTACCTGAAATAGATCAGAGGTCAAGTGATAATTGGCAATGCTTGAGTTGCCTGAGCAAGGAGCCATCAACTATTGCAGTAGGAGAAGTTGGCATCCTGCCCTTTTAAAGGTCAGCACTGACAATGCCTGTCAGCAACAGATATGCTGTCTCGCCACAGGTTTTTACCACTCAGGAGGGACATGGGTCCAACTTATAGGCAACAACCTGAAGCTCCTCCAACGCAACCTCAGTGTGGCGCTCAAGCAGAAAAGACTTTCCAGAAACCAGTTCTGTCCCCATGGAAGGTCAGAACTGGCTCCACATCCAAGTGATGTTATTTACGAACTACAACATTTTATCATCTGGAACAGGTCTTCGGCTAGGGACTAAGGATGCTAAGGAGGAGACAAGGAACCTCTTCTTTGCCTCCTGCACAGCCCTAGCAAAAGATTTCAAAACTTTTATGTCCCAATCAGTCAGACTCCCAACCAGGACTTTTGCTATAGGCATAAATACATAATTTGTATCAGGTAATTTGTGTGAGGACAAATAACTGAGAATCCAGGTATCCTGACAGACCTGAATTTCCCCATATCAATTCTCAGTTAATGTAGTCGTGCTGAAGCAGTGATGCAGAGCTGGGATTCCATACTGAGAACTGCAGCTCACACAATGGAATGAAAATTCCCTCTTACCTGGAAAGGGAAGGAAAATATGTGGCCTATGCACTGAATCTGCCTGGGCTCTTGTTCTCCCCCATATGTAAGGAGAACTCGGATGGCCCAGCAAACCAGCAGTAAGGAATCCCACTTCTGCACCATCCAAACCACAGACTACACTTCTGGAGCTCAAATTTTGTCCACCAAGTCTGTCACATCCAATAAATGGGGCTTGTAGGGCCAGATCCTCAGCTGGTGTAGGTTCGGCATGGCTCCATTGATTTCAATTCAATTATGATGCTTTACAGTCGCTGGGGATTTGGGCCTACCATGACAAATGGAGAGATCCACTGAGGCTTCAGTTCAGGACAGCATAGGGTTGCCAACTGTCTAATCACACAAACCCAAATACCCTTGCCCCACCCCTTCCCTGAAACCCTGCTCCTGCTCCACCCCGCTCACTCCATCCTCCATCGCTCGTTCTTCCCCACCCTCACTCACTTTCATTGGGGCAGGGGGTTGGGGTGAAGGAGGGGGTGTGGGTTCTGGTCTGGGGCCAAGGGGTTCAGAGTGTGGGAGGGGGCTCCAGGCTGAGCCTGGGCCAGAGGGTTGGGGGGCAGGAGGGGGTGTGGGGTGCAAGCTCTGGGAGGGAGTTTGGGTGTGGGAGGGGGCTCAGAGCTGGGCCAGGGGATTGGGGTGTGGGAGGGGGTTCAGAGTGTGGGAGGGAGTATGGGGTGCTAGCTCTGGAAGGGAGCTCAGGGCTAGGCAGCGGTTTGGGGTGTGGGAGGGGTGCAGGCACCGCCCCTGCAGCTCCCATTGGCCGCAGTTCCCGGCCAGTGGGAGCTGCGGAATCAGTGCTTGGGGCAGAGGCAGTGCGCGGAGACTCCTTACCCACCCCCCACCACCAGGGACATGCTGGCCACTTCAGGGAGTGGGGCAGCCTGCTTTAGCCCCGCTGCACCACCAGACTTTTAGCGGCCTAAAATCTCCCAGTTTGGCTTCAGTAGCCTCTGGGAAATAGAGTCCGATTCCGGGAGACTCCCGGCGAAACCAGGAGGGTTGGTAACCCTAGCACAGCATTATTAAAGAGAAACAACAATGTACATGGCTCTGATCACCAGCACATTCTACACCAAATCACCTCCAACCATGGAAGTGCTTGGGGCACTCCTATCAGGGAGCTGGTGTTAACAGACTGGGGTTAAAAACAATGTTTAGGTCCTTACCCGTACAAAGCTGGCTGGAAACCAGCCTTCGCTGTCCAGGATCCTCCCCCACCACCACTCCTTGTTGGTAGCATCCATCACTTCGATGACATCGCCAGCCTTGAATCCCAGCTCTTGGTCATCCATGGTGACATGATCCCAGAGGGCTTCTGCGTACACCACGCTGCCATCGCTGATGAGCTGGGAACAGAGCAAGTAAAGCATTGGCAACCAGTTACCTCCAACAGAAGCATTTCACTCAACTAGCACTCTCTGAGCACAGGCCTTGTTCCAGATCACTGCCACAAATGGCACAAGTCACTCCACTGTGAACAGGAGGAGGACAGAACCATGCTGCCTTCCCTGCACACACACTCACACTGTCCAGCAAAAGACAGCATGTTGCAAGCTTTGGAAGGCTGCCACTGTTGTGTGAACTCCTGGTTTCCAGGGGCTCATGCTGCAGTGTAGCCCCTCCTTGTCCCAGTATGGGCCCAGCTTAAAGCCTCAGTCTGGTTCTTATTCTAGTGTGAATAAGAACCTTCAAATCCTTGCAGAAGCATAAGAATTTAAAGCACATTCATTTCTTAGTGCAGTTCATAGGGCTGAATAGTGACTATTTCAAATGGCACCTCCTTACTGAAATGACCTGCCCTGCACCCTCTGTGTATTCAGAGTCATCTCTGCTGACTAGGCCCCAAAGCAGATTTTATTGCTTTAGAGCCCTTCAGAAGCAGCAAAGTGACAAGAAGCCAAGTCCATTCTGGCTCATGCTTCATCAACAGAATTACTAAGTGCCAACTGCACAGCCAAACTGTGCTCTCTATTGCATCTGATCCACCCCAGTTTGAGACAGCGAGAGGTGCTGGGTAACTGAGGCAGATTTTGGATCAGAGAGTTGTTGTTATTGGTGATTATGCATTAGCCTGAAAGAACAGAGCATGCACTTTAGATCTCAGAGCACATTTGTGGCACCAGGTCATATTTGCTACGGAAGCCCTTGAGATACAAAAATGGAACCCAATGGTAGCATTTTTACAGAGCCACTTTTCAGAACAGAAAGTACCCCACAGTGACCTAAGATTTTATGCTGCTTTTAGTGTGGTTAAAATTAGCACTTAAGCCTCTTTAAGTAAGTCCTCAAAGGAAAACAAATGCTTAAGCTTAGGGTCAACTGGTTATTAACATATATCAAAAAGTGCTTACTTTGGAAAAAATGCACATATGCACAGCCCATCTCTTTGGGCGAACAATCACTTGCATTTAAGGAATGATTCTACTGCGTGTATTCAGTATGTAATTTTCAAATGGTCGCAACTTTCTTACTTTCCAAACAATTTGTTTAAAACTTAAGTCTTGGACATACTCCTCACTGAGGACTATTTACATGCCATGGTTGAGTCATTTTTCAATGATCTGTGTGATAAAACAGAGCAGCAAGTCCTTATAACCATGGGGACAATAGCCCTTCCCTGCACCCACTCATGATTCAGTAACATCAGAGGAGGTTCACTTCAAACATTCAAAGTAAAAGCTCTGCTCAGGCAGAGACGAAGCCTGGAAAACTTCAACCCTAAAAGATCATTTAAAAAAAATGCATGAAGAAGTAAAAGCAAGGGACCATAAGGAAAATCTTTGTATCCTGCACTGTGATAGTCACTACCAAGGGAATGTCCAGCTGTCTTTTCCCTACAAGTCCACCCTGATTTGTTGGGTCAGAGACTTTCCCATTAACCTTAACCTCTGGAGAACAACATTTATGGGCTTTCATCAGGGACATGACTAAGAATAACGGCCTAGACATCTATGCGAGTCTGTGAACCTTTGGGGGCTTCCTTCCTGAGGGGTCAAAGAAAACACAGGACTCTTCCCATTATGATTTGGTTAGGGAAGTGTCCCCAGACAGTCTAATCCAATGTAGAGGGGCGTGTGAATCCTGATTTTCTGTAACCCCATTGTGCAGTGCTAGCCTCTGGAAGGCAGGTGGCATGAACAGTCCCTGAGGAGGATGGGAAAGGAGAAAACTTGTGTGTACACCTCTACCCCGATACAACGCTGTCCTCGGGAGCCAAAAAATCTTACCGCGTTCTGGGGGAAACCGCGTTATATCGAACTTGCTTCAATTCGCTGGAGTGCACAGCCCCGCCCCCCCGGAGCACTGCTTTACCGCATTATATCCGAATTCGTGTTATATCAGGTCGCGTTATATAGGGGTAGAGGTGTATGTGTAACCCACACACCTTCTGGGTGTGGTGTTCTGTCCCATCTAGTGGCACTGAAACCACTTAGAGAGAGAGCAATTAATGAGTCTGCTCTACAGCCCTAGCTAACAGCCAGTTTACTCTTAGCTCATGTGGTAGAGGTTCACGCACTAAGCTCCAGAGGTTCCCGGTTCAATCCCACCTGCCACCGACCAGGGTCTGTTGGCGTTACATATGGTTCAACGACAAAGTTATTTATTATACCCAATACCCCATCTTCAGTCATGTTAATAACCTCTTCTGAAATATTATCTCCGTATCCATCCACTGTGCTGTATAGCCCAGCATTGGCTATGATATGCACCTGAGGTTGATTATATTTTTCCAGGCACAGTTGATCACATCCTGTGTTACTATTTTTTTTTTGGTTTGGTACCAATGCAAATAGTACATGGACAAAAAAGTGCATGCTACAGGATGCAGAACAGGAGGCAGTAGAGCTGGTTGCATTTTTTAAAAAACAACATTATTTTGGATGGAAAATGCTTTTTTATCTAAACCAAAATGTTTTGTGGCAATGTATCTGTTTCGCCAAAATGTTGCAAGGAAGATTTCTCAGGTCCAGGTGAGGGAGGGAGAGAAAGACTCCTGGAATAGCCAATAGCCCATTAGTTTGGGCACTCACCTGGGTGGTGGGAGACATAGGGACAA